>NC_067398.1:48171506-49371506 GCF_016432865.1 Antechinus flavipes | reverse complement strand
TCTATGTTAATTGCTTCCTGAATCAGGGCTCCACCTCTGAATACAGCAGTTTTGCTGTGATGTTGAAATTAATAAGAGAAAATCCCTCCTCCTTCCTCTCTACATTTCAGAATTCTTCACTTCTTCCTTCGAAGCTCAGCTTGGGAGCTGACTCCTCTATGAAGCCTTCTCAGATTTTATCTCAACTAAATGGGTTCTCTTCCTCCTCATATTTTTCTAGAATACTTGGTTTAAATTGCTCCTGTTTCCTGATCACACCCTGCTTTGTATAATAATGATCTGTGTCTATATTATAACCTTCCTTTAAAAGTCCCCCTCCTCAACAAAATAGAAGGGGCTGAGAGGGAAATTAAAGAAAAAGAAAGAAATTTACATGATAACTTTATTATATATTTAAATGGAATAGCAAGGTGTATATAATAGATTTGAATTTTCATGTGCAATCTTTTTTAATTGTACTATGTTACAGAAATTCTTGTTTTATCTCATAAATTAAAAATTAAATAATTTTTTTAAAAAAAAGAAGCAGAAGCAGGATGGTTACACTTATTTTCATGTCACCCAAGCCTGGCACAGCATCTTCTAAACTGGACTTTAAGAGATACTTCTGGAATTTATAGTCTAAAAAGTGTTTCCCTTTCAAGAGGCATTTCTTATAGCTATTTATATTTACTTATATGCCTATTTTACAGATGAGGTAACTGAGACCCAAAAACACTAAGTGATTTTCCCCCAACACAAAAGTTGGTATCAGAATCAGACTCAAGACTCAGATCTCATGATTTAAAATCTTCATGAATCCCTTCCTCTTTCAAAAATCATGCTATCCTATGGGTGTTTTCATTAGGAAAATCTGAAATTAAATTTTTAGGTTTTGGAAAGATAAGTGCAGTTCAAAGGATCATAGAATCCAGAGCTAAATCCTAAGGATTTAGGAGGTCACCTAATACAATTTTCTCATCTTACAAGTGGGAAAATTGAGGCTCTACTTTTATGTTTGCACTAATTTAAAAGAGAAATGGGTTCTCTATGCAAATGACTTAAGAACAATCAGACTACAGGAAAAATGTCTGTGGCATCTCCTCTCCCTCTATCTGTCTGTGGGATCTCCTCTTCCTCAGTCTGTCACATCTCCTCTCCCTCTGTCTGTCTGTCTGTCATGTCTCCTTATCTTGTCTCTCTCTGTTTTCAAAGAACTCATCATCTAAAGGTGCGAGAAGAAGAAAACATGCAAATGGATTTGTACAAAGAAGATATACAGTGGATAAATAGGAAATAATTGAGAGCGACATTAGCAATATTGTTGCTGTTTGTCCTTCATTTCAAAGATGACCATGACATCAGGGATGTGATGCCATGACTTGCAAATGAATTGGATTTGAGGGAGGGAGGGCTGGGCAAGGTCACCTGCCTCACTTTCTCCTCTAGAGTTGTCTGGGTCCACTGGCCAGATATTGATAAAGATGACTGGAGATGGCCCTGAAGCACTAACATTAAGAGAAATTGGGAAGGGCTTCTTGTAAAAGGCAGAACTTTAACTGAGATGTGAAAGAAGTCAGGAAAGTGGAGATGAGGAGGAAGAGCCTTCTGGGTATAGGGGATGCCAGGGGAACTGCCTCCAGAGTCAAGAAATGGAATGTCATATGCAAGGAAGGAGCAGGAGACCATTGTCACTAGATCTCAGAGCTTGTGGAGGACAGTAAGGTATAAGAAGACTAGAATGGCTAGGACAGAGCCAGATTATTAAGGACTTTAAAAGACAGAGATAGAGAGAGACAGAGAGAGAGAGACAGAGACACTGCTACAGAGAGAGCCACACACACAGAGACAGAGACACACAGAGAGACAGAGACATTCCAAGACATTTTCCCATGCCCCCTGTAACCCAGAAGAAAACTGAAGGAATGAAGTTTCACATACATTCAGAATCTCAGACTCATTTGGGTCTCTGAACTCTGCTAATGAATGAGTGAAGCTAAAACCAGGAAGCATGTGAGGCAAGCAGGCAATAAATTCAGAAAAATCTGCCCTGCAGAGGCTCCCACCTTGCTTGAGACTAAGAGATGATGTATTCTCTTCCAGTTGTGGGTTAGGAAATAAGAAGGACATTGAAGTTCCCTGGCTTGGCAGAAGAAAGGAATTGGAAAGCAGAATAATTTTCTATTTCCTCCAGATTTTTGTTTGGTTAATGTGGTTCCCTTTGAGGAAAGGACCTAGTTTGTTATAGACCCAGTTTGGTCTGCGCAGAAACCTATGAACTTCTCAGAGGGAAAAAAATGTTGTTAATCTAATGCATAAAATAAAATATAGGGATTTACAAAGGCATCCAGTTAAACGAAAATGCTGATGTAATTTTCTCATCTACATTCAGAATCATTGGGACTCTGTGGGCACCAGATTAAGAACCCCTGTTCTAGCCCAATAGATGGTAAACTGAGGCTAAGGAAAGAAAAGACTTGCTCCAAATACCAGCAGAGCCAGAAGGATCCAAACCTAAGTTTTCATACCTCTTCCCACTCTATGAAGCTTCCTGGAGAATTTTTATCAGTAACTTGGATGAAGGCATATATGGCATAAATATGAAATTTTCAGATGACACAAAACTGGAAGGGAGAGCTAACATCTTAGAAGAATGAGTCAAGTTCCAAAACGGTCTTGACAGGCTAGGAGACTAGGCTGGATTTAAGAAGATGAAATTTAATAGGGATAAAAGTCAAGTCATATTTAGGATCAAAAAAAAAACTTCCTAGGGACAAGATGGAGAAAACATGGCTAGATAGTCATTTGTCTGGAAAAAAAAAACATTAGGGGATTTTTAAAAACTCAAGTTCTATGTGAGTTAGCAGTACAATATAGCAGACAACAAAAAAGTACTAATATGATCTTGGGCCGTACTAAGGAAAGATTAGTCCCTAGAATAAGGGTGGAGATAATCCCACTGGTCTCATCTCTGAGCCAGATACATCTGGAGCAATGGGCCCAATTGTAGGCATCACCTTTTAAGATCATTCATTACTAGAAGAAATGATCAGCAGGATGATCTCAGAAAGGTCTGGAGACTTTTATAAACTGATGTTAAATAAAGTGAGTAGAACCAAGAGAACATAGTACACAGCAACAGCAAAATTATGTAATGATCAGCTGTGATGGACTTGGCTCTTTCCAGCAGCAAGGTGATTCAGGTCAATTCCAATAGACTTGTGATGGAGAGAGCCATCTGCATTCAGAGAGAGAACTGTGGGAACTGAGTGTGGATCACAACAGAGTGTTTTCACCTTTGTTGTTTAGGTTTTTTTCCTTTCTCATTTTTTTAATCTGAATTTTCTTGTGCAGCATGATAAATGTGAAAATATGTATAGAAAAACTGCACATGTTTAATACATATTGGATTACTTGCTGTCTAGGGGAAGGGGTAGAAGACAGAGAGGGAGAAAATTTGGAACAAGTTTTTGCAAGGGTGAATGTTAAAAACTATCTTTGCGTGTACTTTGACAATAAAAAGCTATTATTTTTAAATTAATTTTAAAAGAATATCATTTATAAGCTTCATCAACCAAGACAGTGAATGACCTTCACTTTATATCATTTGAGAATGAAGGAACTTAAAATGTTTTGAGCAGAGAAGAGATTCCTTGGAGGAACACAACAGAATCAAGTGTTTGATGAGTTTTCCGGTAGAAGGCCCAGTAGAAGGGCCCTAGATTTTTCTCCTTGGTTCCTGCAGACAGAACAAGCATCAATGAGCAGAAGTTAGAGAGATGGATTTGGGAATGATATCAAAGAAAATTTCCTAGCAATGAGAGCTATCCAAAAGTAGAGATTGAGAGGGGGAGGGACCTTGAAGCTCATCTATTTTACAGATGAAGAAATTGATACTTAGAGAAGGAGTGATTTAGTCAAAGTCACTTGGCAAGTTAACAGCAAAAACAAGACTAGGGCTTCTCTCTCAACACCCTGCCCAGGGTTCTATTTAGGGACTTCCAGAGAATGACCTACTTTTTCCCAGCTCCTATTTGCTGTTCTCTCAAATGAAGGTATTGGACTGAATTTAGCATGTTTAGCCAAAAGAAGAGAAGACTCAGGGCCATAAATAGCTGTTTTCAAGTATCTGAAGTACTTTCATGCAGAAGACAAATTGAATTTGTCCTGTTTCTTCCCAGTAGGAAGAAGTAAGAACAGTGGTCAAAAGTTAGAAATGCAAGTTTGATGTAAAGAAAAACTCAAAATAATTTGAGCCATCCCCAAGTGGAAAATATCAAAGAATTTCAAATCTCAAGTCTTGAAGTTGAGAGGATTTTGGAGGCACCAACCCCATCTTTACTGCCCCCCAACCATCTAGCCTTTGCTTAATGATTTCCCTCTACCTCATACCCAATATGTAGTTATCCTAGATTTTAGTGATGACTTCTAGGGAAGAACAAGAGTCCTAAAATCATTTCTATATCCCCATTTTTGGATTCCTTGTAACAAGAGCTCTTTATCCTGTGAAGAAGACATCAATTTTTGTTCCTAAAGGGAATTAGGGTGAAGGTTTCCCACTCTGTCTTGTATGAAGAGAGAGAAGGAAATTTATGCATGACAAAGTGGGGGATCATTGGTGCTTGATAAATACACACCCCTGATTTCAAGAAGAGATTTGCATAAGGAACCATGGGGGAATAACACTCTACTCTCCAAAGGACATGGGGATCTTCATCTGAAGAAGAATGAATTAATGAATGAATGAATGGAGTGAAAGGGGAAGGGGGAAAGCTTTATTAAGCATTCATTTTGTGCAAACCACTGGGTTAAGTGTTAGGAAAATAGAAAAGTAAGACATCCCATGCTTTCAAAGATCTCACCCAAGTTCAAATTCAACTTCAGGTATTACTAGCTATGTGATACTGAATGATTCATTTTATTTCTATATTCCTCAGTTGCCCTAACTGTAAAATGAGGATCATAATAAATATTATGGTCATTATGAGGATCAAATGAAATATTTGTAAAGTATATGCCTAGTATATAGAGGCCACTTTAAAATGCTTGCTCCCTTCTCTATATAAGCTTCAATGTGGCTTTGTGAAGGAAAGGGATTCATAGATTATTTTTTATAACTAGTCAAAAGAACATCTTCTTTTCTTTTGCTTAGGTAGTGTGAAACAATAGAAAGAGTCTAGATTTGGAATTAAAAAACCTAGATCCCCCACTTTTTGTACCTGTGTGACTTTGGGCAAATCATATAACTGGTTACTTTGCTTTCTACATCTACAAAATGAAGAGGACAGATTATATGGTCCCTAAGATTGCTTCCAGTTCTAAATCAAGGGCCTACTGATCCCATTCTCTCTTCTATCACCAAATAAAGCTCTTCCTAAGTCTCTTACAATGTGAAGAGGACAATAAATAAATAAAAATTCAGCAACAGTGAATGATCTAAAGGATGGTTATTGAGAAAACCAGGCGTGGCTACCTGGCCTTCCAGTTTTCCCCAGAGCAGATTCCTAGGGCAAGAAAAATTAGCCATCAGATTCCTTCTCACTTTATCTGATCCAGGCAGTGACTGTTTGGAAACAGGGGTCCCTTCAGGTAAACCCTACTTCCTTCCTTCCTTCCTTCCTTCCTTTAAGGACCAAGAACAAGGAAAATTATGTATTCCTTATCAAATTCCCAAACCCATTCCACAGCTCCCTTGGTGTCAGGAATTTTGTGACAAAGAGATTCCCTCCTGATGGAGAAATGTTCAGTTTGGATAGATGGCCAACTGAGCCAGAACAGTCAATGAGACAACACTGAGCTAAAAACTAAACACCATCCCAGCTTCCAGAAGGAAAGACAAAATGCTAATTCACTTATCTGCCCCATCTACAGGAAGAAGCAAAACAGCACAACCCTACCTGAGGCAAGAGTCCTAAAATCATTTCTATATCCCCATTATAGGGTTGTTTCTAACAAGAGGTCTCCATCATGTAAAGAAGATATCACTTTTTGTTCCTAAAAGAAAGGTGAAGGCTGCACACTCCACTAATCCCAGTCATTATACTGATACTTGCTTTTGAATTTTTTGCATGATAATCACAGGCATTATGTGAATTAAAAGAAATCCCTTCATCATAGTTTCACCTAATGCCTTTGGCAAGAAGAGTTCATGGAAGTCTCCTGACCTAAGGGTGTGATGAAAGTAAAAAGGAATTTTTGAGCCACAACCCAAATAAGAAAATAGACTGGAAAACCCCAGGTGGAAAAAAGAAAGAAAGAAAGCAAACACAGAAGACTCTTAAGAATGCCTGAAAACTTCTTTAGCTGACTTGGTACTGCTGGCTAGGTCTAGATCCCAAAAGGGCTAAAATTAGCCCTGGGGTTATGTACGACAATAACAACCAAAACAGTGGAGACCCTTCCCTCTACAGAAAGGAAGATGAATAGCAGCTGATTATCAGAAAATAAGGACAGACAAAGGAGTCACCTAGCAGATTGGAATGCATCATTAGAGGGTATCAACAGCTCTAAGCAAATAGCCATAATCAAATCTTTTTATATTTCTACTAGTCAAATGTTTTCCATGTGTGAATTACCCTCCTTTAAGGTATAGTAAGCTACAAAAAAGTATATTCCTGGGGAGAGTCTTTTTCCTTACTTTGGTATGCTGTTTGATTTAATGTCTCTTGCTAGATGAAAAAAGATAGAAATAGTCACAGTTGGAGGGGATGTTAGAAGATATTCACACTAATGCACCGTTGGTGATGCTGTGAATTGGTCTGATCATTTTGGAAAAACTATGTGGGGGAAAAACCACAAAAGTTTATATCCTTTAACCACAAAAAATCCCAATATTGGGCACATATGCCAAGGAGATCAAAGACAAGAATGTCTCTCATTTATACCAAAATATTCCTAGCAGCCCTTTTTTTTTTTTGGAAAGAAATAACTAGAAACAAAGCATGTATCCAATGATTAAGAAATGCAGTATATGAATAGAATATTACTGCACTAAAATTAACAACAAACATAAAGAATTTAGAGAAACAAGAGAAAACATCTGTAAACTGATAGAAAATGAAATAAACTCAACCAGGAAATCACAGACACAATAACAATAATAATGTAAATGAAATTAATAATAAAACTAAGCAGAACAATGTATCATTTCTAAAATAGATAACAATATTAATATAAAATGAATATACAATATATTATATGATAAATATAAAATGAATTGAAATTAATATGTTATCTGGTGATCCATCCTTGATGCACATAAGCTCTTTTTAAAAATGGATTCTGATCCACAAAGTACTTCAAACTGGAGGAGCTTTCTGTAAATCCATCCATGTTAAGAAAAGGGAAAGGGAGGTATAACTACATGTTATAAATTTCTATAAATGGAAATGTAAAGAATGAGGAAAGTAGGCAATTCTGTGATTTTGTTAACTTGAACTTCATTCAAGTTAATATATACTTTTCTAGGCAGTCAACAAATCATTTATTAAATGCTTACTGTGTGTGAGGATACAAAGGGTACAAAGAAAGGCAAAAGCTAAATAACAGAAGTTTATCTAATAAAAACTTATATGCTTTATGAATTTAAATGTTTCTGATTTTTCCTGAGCAAAAAAATTTAAAAATAGATATTTTTAAAGTACAGTCTTCTTTGAGGAGGAAGAAAGTAGAAACAGACCACAAGTTATATTGGAAAGAATACTAAAATGGGAACTCAAAGACCAATGGGCCAGAACCAGTTCAGCCATTCACTACCTGGGCGGTCCTGGCGACACAACATCACCTGTTTCCACGAACTTCACAGTGCTATTGTGAGGATCAATCACATAGATTGATACACCAATGGGATGAAATGTGAAGCAAACAAATTCCTGAATACCTTTGATTTTTTTTTAATTGTCTTACATGGCAATAACACTCTTTTACATTCATATACTACAATTTATTCAACCAGTCTTTAATCACTGGGCATCCACTGAATTCCTAGTTATTACCTATCAGCAAAAATGCTGCTGTGAGCATGATCGTTCTGTCTGATCTCCCTGGGCTGTGTGCCCAGAAGATTGAAACACTTGGGGAAGTCATTCAGGGCAATTTCTGCATGTGCCCAATATGACAGACATTGTGAGCAGAAACTGCCTTCTCTCCTCCCCAAAGAATGTTCCGTAGAGCACTTGTCACCAGAATATCCTCACCATCAAGTAGAGATCTTCATTAATTTCCTACATGAGTCTCAAACCCAACTGAAACCATTTCTACTGAGCAATAATTAGGACACTCTACCTGCTCCTACAAAAGCAGGCAGAGACTTCCCAGTTAATCATAGAAAGAGGGGTCAACCAAGGAAGCTGCCAGGAAAAGAAGAAATTAATGACACCAAAAAAATTTCTTAAAGTTAACACATAGTAAATTAGTTCCCTGGGGCATTTTTGGTGGGATAATTCAACCTATAAACTTTGATAAAAAGTTGTTTTGTCCTTCAAAAATTATGGGTTCTATTTGGGCTTTTTACTTTAGATGAAAAAATGTCAAAGTTAGCGAGGTTCTAGGTTGCAATGACCCATTTTAGAATTATAGGAGTTAAGAACTGGAAAGGATTATAAAGACTTTTGAGACCACTGGGGATTTTTATCCTGAGGTCCACAGGATACATCCCCATCCCAAAGGTATCCATGGATAGATTTTACAAGGTCTATGAATTTGGATGGGGAAAAAATAGAGAATTGAAAAAAAATTATTTTCACTAAACTCTAACTGAAATTTACTATTTTCTTCATTTAATGTAGGAAACAAAATATAAGCTCAATCCAACTCCCCAAAGGGACTATGACTCAAAAATGGCTAAGAACCTCTTATCTAGTCCATATCTCTACCTTTCACACATAGAAAATCACAAGCTAGAATTCTCTATGTTATCTTGTTTTTTTTTTTCATTTATTTTGTTAAACATTTCCCAATTACATTTTAATCAGTGGCACTCTGGAGTTTTTGCTGACATTTTACCTACTCACCATAAGGCTGACATTTTTGGATTCTAGCTCAAGCCCTTCATTTTATAGATAAATGAACTGAGGTCTTAAAAAGAGAAAAGATTTGACTTTTTTAAATAATCAGAAGTCACTGGGAATGTGGGTAACATAGTATGTAAAGCACAAAACTTGAAAAGCTGAGTCTGAATCCTGCCTCAGATTCTAACTGGGCAAACACAACCTCTCTCAACCTGTTTCCATACCTATAAAATGAAGGACAGAATTGTTGTGAGGATAGAGGATAATACTTTGCAAATCTTAAAT
Source organism: Antechinus flavipes (assembly GCF_016432865.1). NCBI lineage: Eukaryota > Metazoa > Chordata > Mammalia > Dasyuromorphia > Dasyuridae > Antechinus > Antechinus flavipes. Next base: position 49,362,234 of record NC_067398.1, on the reverse strand, counting down.
TGTATGATTATTGCTAGTTACTCTTGTTAACCAAATAATAAGGAGAAGAGGAGTAAAATTTGGGGCCCCTCAAAAATAAAGCATTAAAGTGGAGTATAGGGTGATTTTTCTAGAGTTTTTCACATGTCATTCTGAGGGTAATTTCCAAAATGGTAAGAGGAATAGCAGCAATAGTGCAGAAAACATGCAGCTTTCTATCTTGACAGTTCTGAAATCATACCCATGCAGATATACAAAATTCTAGTATTTGCTGTTTTTAAAGATAAATCAGGTATTATTAAACCAGGCTCTGGGTTATAATCTCTATACATATACAACTATTATCAAAAGTGAGTGATTTAAGTTTTGCTTTTAAAGAGAGGTAGCATAGTCCAATGGTTGGAAGCATGGCTTTAAGTTTCTGGAAGACCTGAATCTAAGAGCTAACTATCTCAAGAAAATACTAGTTATATAACTACTGGCAAGTCATTGGAACTCTCAGGATCCCCAGGCAACTGCTGAGGACTGTAAGTAGCAGATAAATGGGCCATCTGCATCAGCAGAGAGTTTCCACATCAGGAATTTCTTATTGGATGAAATATGGGCCCATGAGAAAGGGCTTCAAATATTAAAAAGAACAAGGGATTAGACAAAATTTTTTGGCCTCAGATGGCAAAAGAAGAAGCAAATGGGACAAGTTGCATTGGAGCCTAATATAAAGGGAGCTTTTCAAATTGTCTGGAATTGGAATGGAATTCTGGGGAAGTAGTGGGCTCAACATTTCCAAGTCAACATCTTCAAGCAGATTTGGGGTGAGACCACGTATCAGCGACATTAGAGTGAACTTTTGTTTAAGCGTGGGATAGTGCTGGAAGACCTTCAAAGTGTAGCCCTGAGGACTGTGACTTCCCAGAGGGGATCTGAAGCTCAAATGAGAGCGTCACCATAAAACACTAGCAAGATGAGAGCAACAATTATTACTTCAGTGATGAGGGTGATTTCTAGGCCATCTAGAATTGGTAGTTATTCCTCCCCCCTTAGAGGGGCTTTGGGGAGTGAAACACTCACCATCATAGAGCTGAGAATATAGTGGATAAAGGGCTGGACTTAGAGGTAAGTCTAAAGTATTTGAACTGGATTCAAATCCTCATCATGCTCATCATCTCCCAGACTAGATCAAGGATCATGTCTTGATCACTGACAACTCATATTGCCTACCACAGGAATAAGCACTTAAGTGCTCGGGAAACACTTTTTTGGGGAACAAGTAGATAAAGCAAGAACAAAAGTCCAGGTTATTGGCTGCACTGTATTCTCTCTGGATTTTTGTTTCAGCTTGGAGAAAGACGATCTGAGAGAATAACATGTAATAAGATTTCACTCACAGTCTCAATTCTTTCTACCAGATTTGAGAGACAACATAGTGTAGGTGGGACAGACACTAGACTTGGATCAGGAAGATCTGGATTGATTTTTGTCTCATAAACTTACTAGCTCAGTATGACCCCAAGCAAGTAAGTAAACCTATCTCTGCCTTAGTCACTTTCCTCATCTATAAAATGAGAAAGTTAGATTCATTGGTCTATCTAAAGTCCCTTCCAACTATAAATCGATGATTGTTTATGAAAGAAAGAAGGAAACTCATTTACTAAATGCCTACTCTGTGTCAGGCACTGTGCTATGTGCTTTAATATTTTAATTTAATATTATAATTTATTTAATAACATTTGATAAACAAATATTATCTCATTTGATCCTCACAACAACCCTGGGAGTAGATGCTGTGATTATCCCCATTTTACATAAGTAGTACATAATAAATTGCTCAGGGTCACACAGCTAGTATCTGAGGCAGGATTTTAATCCAAGTATTAAGTGATTTGCTCAGGATCATATGGTTTTAGTATCTGTTTTTGTTTGTCCTTCATTCTCAAAAAGAACCATGACATCAGGGAGGTGATACCTTGGCATATAAGTGAATTGGATTTAAATGAGAAAGGGCTGTACAAGGTTGTCTGCCTCACTTTCCCCTTTAGAGCCATCTGAGTCTAGTAGCCGGATATAAATCAAGACAATTGGAATGCAAAGGGAGACCTTGGCCTTTTTAAGCTGAGGTCTTCAACAGGTCTCAGTTTGACTCAGGCTGCACTCAATGAGTATTAAGGCTATATAGCATTTGATGCAAAGAATGGACTTTTACTGAGTCCAAAAAAATTATCTAAACAAATAAATAAATGAATGAATCTGGTATAAGAAGACCCTCAGGATTTCTGGCCAATGCAGATATGAGTCAGTCAGGACCCAAACAATGACCAAATGGGGCTTGTCCTAGGACCTATTGGTGACCAACGACAATCAGATTGGATCGGGTTTAAGATCTGATCCTTAAGAAAGAAATCTAACTACTAGATGTCAAGATATCTTAGAAAGGTTCAGAGTTACAAAAAAAGAAAAAAAAAAGCTTTAAGAGCATCTGTAGATAAGAGTATGATCCTTATGTGGACAAAGGGAGCAAAGGAAAGAGGGAGGTTCCTGACTCTAAGCCCAGAGCTCTATTCACTGAGTCATCTAGCTGAGGAAGAGAAGGAAGTAGTTGTTTCTGGTATCCAAAAGAAAAAAGCTCAGCTTCAAAATTAATCTTCACCAACTCACAGACGAGGACCCAAGCTTCCCCGAGGGCTTATGGCACACTGTGCCATCCCCACCCTTGAGCCAAAAACCGGTTCCTGGTCCCCCAGAGTTATACCAACACCCAAAGCCACAATCCCAAAGGCAAAGAGGGCCAGACAGAGTTCCGGAAACCAGAAGCCTGCCTTATGTTGTGGAAGCCCCATCTCTTAATTAGTTCTCTGTAACTCGCTAGACTTAAAAATGGATTGTTTTATTAAGGAGAACAAAACTCCTTTATCAGGAAAAACAGAAAAAAAGCATCACGCACAAGGGGAGGAGAGCTAGCCAGGGCCAAAGAGATAATGCAGTCCTTGTCTCACCAGCCAAAACTCTGCACAAAAGAGCAGTCTTCTTCCTGGCAAGCTCCAGGAAACCACATACTTGTCTAGGTCCATTTAAGAAAAGAAGAATTCCCCTAGATTCAAGGGAACTCCTCAAGAGAGTGCTACTTAGGGAGGACTCCTGCGCCCGTTCCCAATTCACTTAGTTCCAAGGCCTCCAGTCCAGGAGCTGTCCATCCCCCTGACTCCAGCCACACTCAAACCTTCTCCAACTGCTGAGCGCCAGACTATTCTGTCAAATCTCCAGAGGAGGAAGGCGAAGGAATTGTTTGTTTTCAACTTTTAGAGAGATGTTTAGATATGGATGTGCTTTGACTTAACCCTTATATTACGCATCCACATTTCCTCCTTTTCTAATGGAGGTTCTAAAGAGAAGAGGACAAACTCTCTAATTCCAGCTCTTTCACTTTGGACCAATCAATTCTCAGGCTCCTCATCTGTAAAACAGAAGGATTGCTGATCCCTAGCTGAGATTTTTAATGTTCTTTGACTCAACAATCACCTAATTTCTTTTTTCTTTCTTTCCCACTTTTGGTTTCCCTGTCACTATCAAAAAGTGTAATTTGGAGGCATATAATTCTCTTCATTTGATATTTGAAGCTCCACCTTCTGCTTAGCATTTTATAGCTAAAGAAGCTCTGCCTCATACTGCTCATGTGAATTGAAGGAAGTCACCCATCTCCTTTCCTAGGCTCAGTTTCCTCAGTTACAAACTATAGTATTAAACTAAACAATCTAAAAAACATTTAAACAAACAAATAAATGAATGAATCTGGTATGAGAAGACCCTCAGGATTTCTGGCCAATGCAAAAATGACTGCATTTTTGCAGAAAGGAAGGTCCTTTCTGGTTCAGAACCAATGATGACTGGAAGCAGTGGAAATACAATTATCTCAAAAGGTTTCCTTAGCCCAGTGAGTTGGGGCAGTTCCCCCCATCTTCCATTTCATGCCTTTGCACATAACCAGAAAATGCTCCCTTCTATAACCCTAGCTTCCTTCAAAGCCTTCTCAGATTATTTTCCCCAACACTCAGGATTCTCTTCCTCCCGAAATTGCTTTATGTATCAGTACACAAACATTAGCTGTATGACACAAACAGGACATTTTGCAGTGTGCATTACCTATTACCTAATAATAAGTAAGTTTCTTAGGGGCAGGGGATTTTTCATTTTTATCTTTGAATCTAACACAGTATCAAGCACAATTTTTTTGCTCTGGTTCCAGATTGTGATTTTATAAAGGGAATACTCAACAAGGAGTTTCCTTCTCTCAGTGAAGACTGGTTCCTGTTCTGCAACATCTATTCTTAACAACCTGGAGAGGAAAAAATGACTTATCCATAGGTGACAGAGACAGTGTGTCAGAAACAAAATTTGAATCCAATTTTTCCTGACCCAAATGCTGGCAATGAAGTATAAACTGAGAAGTTGAGAATTTTAGTAAGGAAGACAAAATGTGCTTAGAAGAGGAAATGATTTGTTTGTATGGTTCTCAAATCATACCAGACATCCCTGTATATAGTGCTTATGATGCAGTTTAAAAAAAAAGGATGAATTCTTTTGGGAGTCAGAAGAACTGAATATGAGTCAGAGATGGGCCACAGCAATAGCAGTGTCACTGTGGGCAAGTCACAGCAAATCTCAGAGATTCAGTTCCTTATCTGTTAAATGGATGTAGCACTTACCTCCATTTCTGACCACAAAGTCTCAAAGGAAATAATTTATATACAGGAATTATACAACCATGAACAGTTCTGATTATCCAATGCTCTCATCACAATCGTTGTCTAGAGATTGGACATCTTAATGGAAATGTGGGTACAGTACTTGTCATAGTATCTCTGGCTCAAAGGATGGGTGTAATTTAGTAACTTTTGAAGCATAGTTCCAAATTGCTTTCCAGGAAAAAAATCATTACTGTCCCTTCTATTGAAGAGTTATGGTCCCCCTCTTCACTCCCAGAATCTACCATTTCTATTAGCCTTTTATCATATACCACACTATACCTATGAAGCCAGGACAGGTCATTTTCACCTTCTCTTTACTGATCACACAGCATCCCACTGGGATGATTCCCACCAGAGCAGGAAATATTCAGAAGCAAGGCACATCCAAGGAGCAGAAATTGGCTTAGATTTTCAAATGCCCATATTGGGCAAGGTAAGAAAGAGCCTTCTCTCCACTAACAGATGACTCAGAGAATTCCAAGATATTAATGACTGAAGATGCCTCAGGATCACGTAGCCGCAACTGCTTCCTTTTATAGATGAGGAACTGGCTATATGTTGATGGAAAGTAATTGGTCCTCGGTCCTATGGTATTGGTGCTGAAACGAGACTCTTTCTCAGTTCGGCGCCTTTTCTGCTAAAGCTACATGCTGTCAACCAGTCATACCAATGTCATACCAATGATTAAAAAGGATAGGTATTATTCTCATGGTACAATGATAATAACTCTGCCTATGCAGGCAGAGTGCCTGGTTTGAATCCCACTGCTGACATTAACTATTTTCTGTGACCTTGGATCACTTAAACTCCAAGGACTTCAGCCTCCTAGTCTGTAAAATCAGGATCCTGAATTAGAAGTCCCTTCTGATTCTGGGGAACAAATCTCCTCAAAATTTGCAAAGTACTCTCTCCACAACTATCCTATAAGGTGAGTAGTAGAAGTATTAATATTCTCATTTTACAGATGAAAAAACTAAAACTCTGAGAAATGATGTGACTTATTCATGGTCTTGAGATATATGTGTATATACATACATATATACATATACTATACATATATATGTACACACGTATATATAAACATGTATGCACACACACATGGGCTAGGGTCAGACTTAACAGGGCAAGTATTCTGTCTCCTTCTACCTTTTTATTATTCAACCACACTTCTCAAATTGCTGCAAATTCATATTTTCAATTACCAGTTACTAAGAGAACCATGAGACATCATGGAAAGAGTTCTGAACTTAAGAATTAGTAGAAACAGCTGTGTGACTCTTGCCTGTCAAGTCACTTAACTTCTCCCAGCCTTAGTTTTCCCATCTGTGAAACAGAGATGACAATAATACCAACAGAGAGTCAAATGAGATCATGTGTGTAAAACCTCACTGCATAAGTGTCAGCTATTTAATATTGCCATGACCAGTACATCCTCAGCAAAATTTCAGAATATAGAAACCAGAGACCAGGGCCAGCTACAAATCCTACTGAAAAGTCACCTGGCTTAAAAGCTTTGGCCAGAATTCCTGCTTTAGGCTATGCTGGTCCCTAGTAGTTCCAGAACATCTGCCTGGAAGGCTTTTCCAGGCTCAGAGGCAGCACAGGATATAGAATCAATGAGCCGAAGCATCCAAAGATCTGAACTGACTCTTGCCCTACCCCAAGATGTGTGAATTCTGGCAACCCTGGGCACCTTCCTGGGCAGCCCCATGTGCTTGGAATGTTCTCCTTCCTCATCTCTACTTCCTGGCTCCCTTCAAGAGCTAGCTAAAATCTCACCCTCTAATAGAAGCCTTTTCCCATCCCCTCGAATTCTAGCACCTTCTCTCTGGTGATTATCTCCTAATTTATACTGTTATTCCTTGGCTGTAGTTAATTATTTGCATGTTTTCTTCTATGTTGGACTGTGAGCTCCTTGAAAGCAAGGGATTGTCTTTGGCCTTTCTTTGTAGTCCAGCACTTAGCACAGTGCCTGGCACAAAATAAACACTTGAAATATTTGTCAATGAACTACAAACTTCCCTGTGCACTCAATGGTTTCTCCATCTGTCAAATATACCAAAGATATGAGTGTAATTTACAAAATTTGTTCCAGTGAATAATTTTTACTATTAATGGATACCTGAGACAAGTCACTTAGAAAGGCAGTGTGACATTGTGAATGAAGCAATGGATTATGGAGATAGGAGGATATGGGTTGACTCTTGCCTCATATGCAAGTTCTGGTACTCTGGGTAATCACATAAAGCTTAATTTCCTCTTTTATAAAATGAAAGAAATTAATTCAATGAACCTTCTTCCAGCTCTAACTCAGTGATCCTCTGATCATTATATCATCTCCATAAAACATAAGCTGCTTGAAAACAGCAACTGTCTCATATTTGAATTTGTAAAGCCAGTACCTGTCACAAGGGTCCTCAAACTATGCCCGCGGGCCAGATGCGGCAGCTGAGGATGATTATTCCCCTCACCCACGGTTATGAAGTTTCTTTATTTAAAAGCCCACAAAACAAAGTTTTTATTTTTATTATAGTCTGGCCCTCCAGCAGTCTGAGGGACAGTGAACTGGCCCCCTATTTAAAAAATTTGAGGACCCCTGTTTACAGTCTTAATAATAGCAAGAATTTCATAAATGATTAAATTTGAATTTTAATGGAACAGGAAAAAGAACACTAAACTTGCAGTCAAAGAACTTGGGTTCAAATAACAGCTCTCTACTCCTTGCCATCTATGTGATTTGGAGAAGAAATTTCACCTCTTTGTGTCTCAGTTTCTTTATCTGTAAAATGCAGTAGTTGGAATAGGTAATCCCTAAATTTCTTCCATCTCAAGAATTATGCTTCTCCCTCCTAAAAGTTTGCTTCCCAAATCCAAATCTCTTAAAACTATATGCCTTTAATTTAACCCTTTGTTTCCTTGGACAAGATGAAAGTCTTCTGTATTTAGGATAGGAATGTACAAATTAATCTTCAAGTCTTTTACTCTCTTCCTCAATTATTTGGATTCAAATTTGGGGTAGAGAGAAACTTCTAGTCATAACTCTCTTCCTGACCCCACAGTGTCACACACAAAGCCTTCCCTTCATAGTCTCCCTTTCCTGGCAAACCCATCCCTGACACTGTCCAAGGACTTTATTGTCCAAATCAGGTTTTCGGGAAATGACAAGTGGCTTCAATTCATATAACACTTTGAGGACCCCGACTTAAGGAGATCTCAGTTGGCATCAAGGAAGGTTCTTATTTCAAAGAAGGGGAGTATCCACTGGCAAAAGGCAACCTACATAGAGAAAACAATTTCTTCCATTTCCATCTCAAAATGGGAAGGGAGAAATCCAGTACATCATTTTTGTCACCTTACTTTTCTGGTTTTAAATCCGTGAAATTACTCCAGTATAAGAAACATGAGGCAGAAAAAACAGATCTATCTATGCTTTTCCTCAATCTATCAACAAGAAAGTGAAATGCTTTATCATTGAGGAAAAGGCCTTTTAACTGTAACTGACTGAAAAATCATCCTTCTTAGAGCACAAAGCTATAATGAGAACTTCTAGGGAAATTCTCCCCTAAAACTTCTTTTTTCTTTTAGGAAGCAGCCCCCAAGGCATCAGAATAACCCAGCCTAATTACCAGAGAAAGATGAGCACAGCAAAGACAAGCGTTTAGTAGGCTGGAAGTATCCCTTTCAACCCCAGGCTCAGGAGGAAGTAGTAACCAGAGAGGAAAGCTTGGGAAACTTGGAAGAGGGGAGGGTTCTGATTCAGTATAAACAAACATGGGATATAAAAAGAAATTCATTTGAGTGTTCATTTATTGTGGGTTCCTTTAGTCCCCTGTGGAATCCTTTCTGTGGGAAGGCAGGGACTATGGGATCCACACTTTTCTAAGGCAGGAGCTCCAGAGGGCAACTGCTGAAGGCTGGTCCTCTTGGGACCTGTTAAATTATGAAAGAAGTGTGGAAGCTAATAAAGGAGCAGTGCCACAGAAAGCAGACCTTGGAAGAGAGCAAAGCGTGCAAATAATCATTATCTCATTCAGGGAAGCTACAAAGGTTAGCACCTGGGGAAAAAACCTATAAGAGAAAGAGGGTGTGGTATAAAAGGGATCCAGAGAAGAGCCTGGGTACAGAAGGGTCTCATCAATACTGTAAATCAAATACTGTATAAGTGAAAAAGATGAGGGTCATTCTTAACTTTTTACAAGCTCAAAAATAAGTGAGTCTTTTCTATGTTCAATTTGTGAATAACACTATTTTATTTATAGCTCTGTGAGCCTGAGTGCTTATAAGGTAGTCTGAGGGCTACCCTTGTGGGGAGTGTAAGACATAGCTATTCCCAGGTCATCTGAGTAGAGGCAACAAATCAAAAAAGTAAGAGGTCTTCAAAGTGGGAAGGAGCCACTGACACAAAAGATTACAGAACTGCCAATGCTGAGAAACAACAATGATAAGGATTTAACAGGTTCCTCAATACCTTCATAATGCACTCTATAGAATAAATAGTTCTTATTACTTTATTAGTGTCCTCATTATTCCTTCAATTAGAAAGAACAATGGTCCTTGTCAAATGTTTTTTTCTTATCTATCACTGTTTGTGATGTAATATAGCTTCTAGGGGAGACAACAATGATTTTTGTGGTCCCCTGATTTGGGGGGGGGGTGCCTTATGTTCTGGTAATAAGTCAGCAGTCCTGAGATAACTGGAAATTAGTATGGCAGAAATTAGGCAAGGACCCTCACTTAACACCACATACCAAGATAAGATCAAAATGGGTCCATGACTTAGGCATAAAGAACGAGATTATAAATAAATTAGAGGAACATAGGATAGTTTATCTCTCAGACTTGTGGAGGAGAAAGAATTTTGTGACCAAAGATGAACTAGAGACCATTACCGATCACAAAATAGAAAATTTTGATTATATCAAATTAAAAAGCCTTTGTACAAACAGAACGAATGCAAACAAGATTAGTAGGGAAGCAACAAACTGGGAAAACATCTTTACAATTAAAGGTTCTGATAAAGGCCTCATTTCCAAAATATAGAGAACTGACTCAAATTTATAAAAAAAACAAGCCATTCTCCAATTGATAAATGGTCAAAGGATATGAACAGACAATTTTCAGATGAAGAAATTGAAACTATTACCACTCACATGAAAGAGTGTTCCAAATCACTATTGATCAGAGAAATGCAAATTAAGACAACTCTGAGATACTACTACACACCTGTCAGATTGGCTAAGATGACAGGAAAAAATAATGATGAATGTTGGAGGGGATGCGGGAAAACGGGGACACTGATGCATTGTTGGTGGAGTTGTGAACGAATCCAGCCATTCTGGAGAGCAATCTGGAATTATGCCCAAAAAGTTATCAAACTGTGCATACCCTTTGATCCAGCAGTGTTTCTATTGGGCTTATACCCCAAAGAGATACTAAAAAAGGGAAAGGGACCTGTATGTGCCAAAATGTTTGTAGCAGCCCTGTTTGTAGTGGCTAGAAACTGGAAAATGAATGGATGCCCATCAATTGGAGAATGGCTGGGTAAATTGTGGTATATGAATGTTATGGAATATTACTGCTCTGTAAGGAATGACCAGCAGGATGAATACAGAGAGGCTTGGAGAGATCTACATGGACTGATGCTGAGTGAGATGAGCAGAACCAGGAGATCATTATATACTTCGACAACGATATTGTATGAGGATGTATTCTGATGGAAGTGGATTTCTATGACAAAGAGACTTAACTGAGTTTCAATGGATAAATGATGGACAGAAACAGCTACACCCAGAGAAAGAACACTGGAAAATGAATGTGAACTATTTGCATTTTTGATTTTCTTCCCGAGTTATTTTTACCTTCTGAATCCAATTTTCCCTGTGCAGCGGGAGAACTGTTCGGTTCTGCAAATATGTATTGTATCTAGGATATAATGCAACATATTTAACATATATAGGACTGCTTGCCATCTTGGGGTGGAGGGGTGGAGGGAGGGAGGGGAAAAAACGAAACATAAGCGAGTGCAAGGGATAATGTTGTAAAAAAATTATCCTGGCATGGATTCTGTCAATACAAAGTTATTATTAAATAAAATAAAATTTAAATTAAAAAAAAATAAGTCAGCAGTCCTAAATATTCTGGCTTTGGAGTCTGCTTCAGGGAACTCCCATACCCAATCTGTCTGATTCTGAATAGACTATTCCTCAGTCAGATAGCTTCTGGCCTCAGATAGTCCCACAGATCAAACTCCTGAGACAATAGTGAATAGACCACTCTTCAATTCGTTGCTAAATGCCAGATTGATAAGCTGTTGGTCAGTGAGAACCAAACTCCGAAGACCACTCTCTGGCTCTTACCCTGAACCACAAAAGTAGCATCTCAGTGTTAGAAAGCTGGATAAATGTGTCTCTTTGCTTTTGTTTCCTTACTGTTTTCTTTTGGAACTTACTCTGCTTGTAATGTTGTTACAATTACAATAAAACTTTTCCCCTTTACTAGGAAATGGGTTCAAGTCTGCAAATTCTTTGAGATACCTCGTGATACTGGTCTATGACCCCAAACTTTTGGGGTCCCCTTTCCAACCTTAACATTTGGGTTCAACAATCCTTTTTGGAGCAAAGAGAAAGCTACCATATTGCCTAAAGATCAACTAAGAGGTATTAACCAAAAAGATCACTTGTGCAGTCAGAGGGAAGAATTAGAACTAAAGGGCAGAAATTTCTGGGAAGTGAGCCCAATATCAAGAACTTCCGAGTTATGATATCTGACCAGTGATGGAACAGATGCATTTAAGGTTCATAGAATTCTAGATACAGACCTGGCAGAAGATTTCAAAGTTTAATCCAATCACCTAATTTTACAAATGAGGAAACTGATAAAAAAAAAAGTTAATGCAATCATCTCCAAGTCAAGCAGGAAGCATGAACATGGACTTGGTTCCTCTGGGGCCATCTAAGGCTGTTCCCATTACAGTACAACTCCTTTCCACAGTGAGTTCTTCATTGCTAGAAGTGTTCCAGTTACCACGAACCCTCAGGGACATAAAGGAGAATTTCACATTGATTTAGATTTTAAGCTTAATAATCTTTATTATAACTTCCAGTCCTGAGCTTTTGTAATTGGGAAGAGGTGCAGCAATAGAAAAAATGCAAATGCAGTTGGCACATTGAAAGGGAATACATACAAGTTGCAGATGTATGGGATGTAAAGGGGAGGAGGAAAGATGAGTGGAAAATGACCCCAAGATAATGCATTTGTGGAATCAAGTGCACTTCACACAATGGACAGATGCACAGGCCTAAGATTTCTACTTTTCCATGCTGCTCTCACATTCTAAGACTTTGGTTCTAAGTAAGTGACATGTAAATCAAATAAATCTTTAAATGCACTGGAGAAGCTTGCCATTTAGAATAAAAAGGATTCACTGCAGTTTTGAAGTAAACAATCAGCCCCTAATTGATCTGCTTTGAAAGCTAATTTTTTAACTTAGATTCTCTCAATGCAGAATATACAACCTTAAACCCTTCATGATCCATAAAAGCTTTCAGAGTTTGTTAATTTACATCATTAAATATTAAAATGTTTTATAACTTGGAGAATCTGAAGACAAAATCCTTTCTAAATACCCTCAATTGACTTTGGCTTTCATCCTTGCCCGATTCCAAACAAGTTTGTGGCAATGAATCCCTATAATCAAGACAGACATTATAGTTTAACAAAGAAAGCAGAAAGGAACTTGGGAGTTAAGAAGCCCAGGGTTCAAGTTTCACTTGAGATATGGGTTCAACCATGGGTTGAATCTCTCTGGTTCTCAGTTACCTTATCTGTAAAGTGAGGTGTTAAACAAGATGACCTATTTGGTTCCTGCTTAGTCTAAACCTGGAAGCCCAAGACCTCATCCAGCCTGCAAAAGCTGCTTGGAAACTGTACACAACAGGAGTGAATCGATATTTATTTAGACAAGAAATCTCAATGCTAGTATCAGTTGACACAGCTCATATTTGATGTCTTTGGGGAAAGTGGTTCTCTCATACCTCCTTTGGCTCACTCAGTTTGCTTAAAAGAATACTGTTGGACCTTTGGGTCACACGAGCAACAAGATGGAGGACTAAATATTTTCTCTGATCCCTCGAATTTCTGCAGTACAATGCACCAAAAAAGCAACTTCAATTGTCTTCATTAGTTTAGGACACCCTGAATCCAAAAAATTGAATAAAAACCAAAAACCATGAGCTGGTGCTCACTGACCCTATGCTCGGTCAGCATCTCTCCTCTTCTAGTAGTGTGGCCAGGAGTGAGGCTACACTGGTAAACCTAAGGACATGACAAGCTTACAACAAAATTTACTCCCACACCAATCACAGTCCCAACCTCCTGCCCCCTTTGCAGTGCCATGTTTCACGTTTCCAGTTCCAGGGTGTGGAAATTTGCCTTAGCTGTAAGTCAGCCCAGCCACAGTCCTAGTGCACCAGTCTGCCTGGGACTAGTGTTTCTAAACTTTGAACTTCTGGTGCCTAAGGGAGCAATCCTGTAGCATCATCAGGAACTACATGTTCTAGACCAAAAAACTAAGGAACAGAGGGAGTGGGATAAAACATCAGGACAAGACAGCAAGGTGAGGGGATTGCAGGGGCAAGCGATCATGGAAGCATTACATGAAGCCTGAGGGGGAAAGCACAGCATCCAGCTGGGACAAGTTTTGATCATCCAAAAAAGTCACCTGAGGCAGAGACCTAGATTGGGGAACCATGAATTGCCCACTGTAAAAGAAGGCAACCACATTGAGAAGGAGTTCATAAAGTGAGCAATAGATGAAAATAAGGTGGAGGAAAGGAGACAAAAATTATAAAAGATTTTGGGAAGAAGAAAACACAAAGATCTTGAATATGAGTAAGTAAATCAACAGGGAAAACAGGAACTTACAAGCAAACTCCTTACCTTCTCTGGTCTGTCCTCATCTGGAAACCTTGCAGAGTTGGGAGAAGAGGGAATTGGATTCCTTCCAGCTAGAGTTTTCCAATTATTTAAGGACTCTTCCAGAACTAGAACTATGGTTCTACTACAGGTGTTAATTATTATTCACAAATGGAGCTCAGATCTTAAATAACTTGACAATTTAGTAAGCTTCTAAGGTAGGATTTGAGAGCAAATCTTTCCTGATTTCAAGTTTATTACTCTTTTCACAATGTTCACATTGACTCTCTTTGAAAACAGCCCCTTAGGGAACAATTTTGGAGAGCCCTTATACTAAAAGATCCTTTTTTGGTCCTTTTACTTCAATTCAAATGAGAGAACTAAGAGGAAATTGGATGAATTCAGCCCAAACTTCCTTCACATGGCGATATCATTAAAAAAAAAAAAAAAAAAAAAAAAAAAAAAGATCAATACTTACAAAAACTTATTAGTGAGAAATGATTAGACTCTTCCTGCTTGATCCCAGGGAACAGAGCTGGGAGGAATGGGTGAAAGCTAGAGAGAGGTAAATGTAGATTCTGTAGCACAGAAAAACTTGTAATAGCAACTCTCCAAAAATAGAATGTATTGTTTCTGGAGGTGAGAGGTAGGGGCATATGGAAGGTCTTCAAGAAAAAGTGGTTGATCACTTATAGAGCATTCTTATTTGGAGATAGATTGGACTAGAGAGGTGATAAACTCTCTTCAGCACTGAGATTTTGTGATTCTCCTTCAAAACTTCAGGCAAGTTTAAACTTAACTACATCATCTCCCACTCAATAACCTCCAGTGGCTTCCCACTACCTCTAAAATCAAATTAAACTTTTCTAGCATTTACTATCCACATAATCTACAGACCAGCCATACACATTAATCACAAAAGATGTTCTATCTCTCATCTCTGATTTTATATTAGAATGCTCTTTCTCACCAATGCCTCTCAAAATGTCTGGCTTCCTTCAAGGCTTGGCTCAAATGCCACATTTTACAGGAACTCTTTTGCAGTCACTTCCAGATATTAGATCCTTACCCTTTAAAGTGACCTTCCAGAAGCAACTAGGTAGTGCAATGGATAGAGTATAGCCCTAGAATCAGTAGGACCTGAGTTGACATCCTGCCTCAAATACTTGACACTTACTAGCTGCATGACCTTGGCAAATCATTTAATTCCAATTAACTCATAAAACAACTAAAAAGATAACATAATGAATAAAAATTAGAATCCTCCAAAATATTGTTTACAAAAACCACATTTAAAGCAGAGAGACAAACATAAAGGTCCTAATGGACTGGAGCAGAATCTATTATACATCACCTAAAGTTTTTTTTAAAAGAGTTAGCAATCCTGATCTCAGCAAAGTAAAAACAAAAATAGGCCTAATTAAAAGAGATAAGGAATGAAAGGGTATTTTGCTAAAAGACACTATAGATAATGAAGTAATATCAATATTCAACATATATGTTGAAATTATTAAAAGAGAAGTTAAGCAAGTTATAGGAAGAAATAGAGAGCAAAACTATACTATCGGAGGATCCCAACTGTCCTTTCTCAGAACTTGATAAATCTAACCAAAAAAATGAACAAAAAAGAAACTAAGGAGGTAAATAGAATACAGGACACCATAAGCAAATTAGAAGAGCAAGGAATAGTCTACCTGTAAAATCTATGAGAAGGAGGGAAATTCATGACTAAGCAAGAAATAGAGAGTATTATCAAATGTAAAACAAGTCATTTTAATTGTGTTAAATTCAAAAAAACTTTTGTACAAATAAAAAAAACCAAGATTAGAAGGGGACAGAAATCTGGGAAATGATCTTTATAGCAAGTATGTCTAATAAAAGCCTCATTTCTTAAAAATGTAGAAAAATGAATCAAATCTATGTGAATGCAAGCTATTCCCCAGTTGATAAATGATCAATAGGTAATTTTCAGGTGAAGAAATCAAAGTTGTCTATAAACAAATGAAGAAATGCTCTAAATCCTTTTTGATTAGAGAAATGCAAATTAAAACAACTCCGAGATACCACCACACATCTATGAGATTGGTAAATATAACCAAAAAAGAAAGTGATGAATGTTGCAGAGGATGTGGAAAATTGGGACACTAATGTACTAAGATAGGTGGAGTTCTGAAGTCATCCAACCATTCTGAAGAGCAATCTGAAAAGCTGGAACACAATGCCCAAAAGGCTATAAAAGTGTGCATACTCTTTGACCCATCAATGCCCCTACTAGGCCTGTAAACAAAGAGATCATAAAAAGAGGGATGTATCTACATGTGCAAAAACATTTATAGCGGCCCTTTCATGGTGGCAAAATATTGGAAATTGAGGGGATGCCCATCAGTTGGGGAATACATAAGCTGTGGTATATAAATATAAAGGAATACTATTGTGCAATAATAAATGATGAAAAATCAGATTTTAGAAAAACCTGGAAAGACTTGTACAACTGATACAGAGTAAAATGAACAGAACCAGGAAAACTTATACACCGTATCAGCAACATTACGTGATGAACAACTATGATTGACTCAGCTCTTCTCATCAACAAAAGAATCCAAGACAAGTACAAAGAATTCATAAAAGAAAATGTTATCCATAATCAGATAAAGAATCGATGGAGTCTGAAACAAATCATCATGAAACAGATGAAAGCATTTTTTCACTTAAATTATTCTTTCTCATAATTATTTCCTTCTGATCTGTATTTTCTCTCATGACTGTGATTAATATGGAAAGGTTTTACATAACTTATGTAAAATTATATCAAACTACAAACAAATAAAACTGACCTTCCCTCTACTTAGTAAGTATCCTATATATTCATTTTTATATATGTATATATACATAAATATGTTGCCTCCTCCATTAGAATGTATACTATTTCTGCTTTGTCTTTGTATTCCCAGTGCTTGTCATAATGTCTGGCACACAGTAAACACTCACAAATGCTTGTTGATTTACTAACCAGTACCCATTGGTCTTTCTTCTCTCATTCCCCTTCCTTTGCTGACTTTAATTGAATTGGGATTTGACAAAGACAAAATAAATTCAGGTTACAATCTTTTGAAATCAGAAGCAAGTTTGATCAAAGTCTCAGATCTAATAGGAAACAGCTCAGATGGCAAATAAATATCATGAGGTCTAGCAAGTTGACAGGACCCAAGGTAGAGCATAAGACCGGGAATCAGAAAGATCTAAATTCAAATGAAGACTCAGATACTTACTAGCTGGGTGATCCTGACAAGTCTCTTATTTTTATGGGCTTGAGCTTTCTTATCTGCAAAATGGGGGTGATAATAGCACCTGCTTCACAAGGTTGTTTCAAGGATCAAATCAGATAATAGATTAAATAAAGTCTAGATAAATGCTAGCTATTCTCTGTGTACCAAGTGCCTTGTTCATACCAGGGTTATTAATGAATATTTGTTGAATTGAATTGAAGTTAGCCCAGAAGAGGCTAGAGAACTGCATTTGGGAAAGAGCTCTCACTTCAGCAATATGAATTTGCATCTCCCCATCCAGATAGGATTAAAGTTCTATTAACTCACTTAGGCCACGAGAGCGAATGACTTTGCAACAAATCCTCCTCTAGCCCTCTTACTACGTGCTGACAAGGCTCCCACAAGTACAAAGGATCTGTGGCATTACAAGTCACATTCTTATAGCTCTTTGAGAGCTTTCAAGAATGTGGACTTGGTGCTCATGTCATAAGGGAAAGTTGCCTTCTTTATAATCTCATCATGTCACCCTCTAGCACAGATCTGAAAGTCAGAAGACAAGGGCCCAATACTTGACTCTGTCACTCACTGAGGAGGTGCTCCTCCGCAAGGTACTTCCCCTCCCTGGGTCTGGGCCTCAGTTTCCCCAATAAACCAATCAAGAAGAATGTATTCAATGGCTACTATGTACTAGGGAAATTCCAAGTTCTGCAGATACAGATAAAAAGCAAACAGTCCTTGCCATCAAAAAGCTTACCCTGGACAGAAAAAAAAATGAAGGGGTTGACCTAACTTTTTTTTCAATCTGATGATTTTGGTCCTAGTTCAAGAGGGATCCTGATTTATTTTTATATTTTATATGGTATCCAATGCCATATGGGTGAGAATATGAGAAGGACTTAAATCTCCCAGATCTACTATTGAGTCAATTTTCAGTAAGATTCAACACCGATGGTATCAAATAGAACTAAAATAAAATAGAAACCACTCACCCATACATAGGGACCCCTGTGGGCTATGTACTGACTTAGAAAATCATATACAAACATTATCTATGTTTTATTGTCTTTTATTTATTATCCCAACCAATTACTTTCCTTTTCTTATTTGACTATTTGCTGTTAAATTCAATGGAAAAGTTGTCTACACCCAACATGTGTACTCTTCACTAGCAACTCTGCTCAACCTACTGCAATCTGGCACCCATCCCTACCATGCAAGTGAAACTGATCTTTCAAAGGTCATGGTGACCTACTTGTCAGTTCTGATTATCTTTTTTTCCAATTATCACCTTTGCAACATTTATCAATCAATGACTTCCTCATCCTTCTGAACACCTCATCCTTCTGAACACTCTTCCTTTCCTTGATTTCCAAAACATGCAATCTCCTGGTTCTCATATTCTACAATTAATTAGTCCTTCTCTATCTCTTTCCCTCATTCTTCATCCTCTTCCCAAATTTTAAGGGTTTCCTCCTAACATAGTAAAAGCTTCTTTCTTTCTCGGTTCCCATGCAATAAATTTAAACAAAACCTAATATTGAAAGAACCAGAACACATTATAATCAAAACAGGTCTCACAGTCAGTCCTCTTTTGACTGTGATTATAATATAATAGGTGATAAGAAATTAGTGATTTGCCTGAAGTAACATAGATAGTCAAATTGGGACTATTAGTAATAATAATGATGATGATGATATCTAGCTTTTATACTGAACTCTAAGGTTTGTACTATTTAAGATGCTTATAAATATCTTATCTGAACTTCAAACAACCCTGTGAGGCAGGTTCTATTATCATCATCCCCACATTACTGATGTGGAAAATAAGATTGAAAGGTAAGTAATGTGCCCAGAGTGACATAGCTAGTAATCTGGAACAAGATTCAAACTCGTATCTCCCTACCAAATCCAACTTTTATCCGCTGCAAAACTTTGCCAGAAAGGATGTGTCCAAACTTCCAGTCCTAAAATCTTTATGTGATTCTGTGTTGCCTCCCTGCTTGAAGGAAAGCCTTGTCTCTGTGTCCCATATGGCCACCTGCAAATAGAAGTGTTATCCTATAGACAGCAAAGGAGTCCTTAGCAGTAAAGAGGTAGGGACAGAGAAGAGAGTGGGCTCCAAAGTGAATGCCTAGAAATAAGCATTGCAACAGATGGGGAATGAAAGAGCTTCAGCGCTCAGGAAGAAGGAGGTAACTACTGGGCTGGGAGCTGAGAGTTGCAAACTCAGATTAAACCTGGGAAAACGTGGAGAGATTAGCAATTAAAACAGACAGAGGATTTGTTCAGCATCTTAAATTCAGGCAATTCTAGGCCCAGTAACTTGGAGTTGGTGCGGGACTGATAAAAGTAGAAAGGAGGAGACTGGGAACAAATATCCATAGGGATTCATGGGCGCTGCTTGCCGGTAGCAGGAAAGAAATGAAAAGTAATGAAAACCACGTTTGGCTTGGCCTGAGTGCATTACAGTGACTGAGAAGGCTGGCAGATGGGACATGGGAAGATCAGAGGTCTCAGTTTGATGGCAGAGAAGGCAGAGGGGAGCACAGGGCTGGCCCAACACTCAAAAAATCCCCATTTAATGCTGAGCACACCACATGGAAGGGGCTAAATATGATAGAATCTGTGTCCTTCCACACCAGAGTGAGTTGACCCCATACATAAGCTCTCAATGATCTCTCTGCTAACTTTGACAATAAAAGACTCTTCTGTCTGCCCAGTGACTTACTATTTACAATGTGCTCTGATTTCTATTAGCTCATTTGAGCTTTTAAATGGTATGAAACTGATTTTATAGTTCATGTTTGCAAGGATTCCAGTGATATGATCATAGGAACACATAATTAAGAGCTGAAAGAGCTGTTAGAAGTCATTTAAACCGTCCCCCACATATTAGTGTCTTAGAGGGGTAAGACAACTTGCCTAAAGTTATGCAGGTAGTAAGCAGGAATTTGAATCTGAGTCTTCTGGTTCAAGATTCAAAATGTTCTTGCTACTAACCAAACTTCCTCTCCATACCCAAAATCAAATAGCTAGTTAGTGGTACAGCCACCAAGAGATAGCTTCCTTATTATCTATAGGTGTTCACTCTCTAACTTGAAATTAAGCCCCCAAATTCTTCTCTGGCTTGAAGAACTCCTATGTTCTCCCCAAGGCAACAAGCATTTATTAAATATTTGCTATGTGTCAATAAGAGAATTCCTTTAGTATCTGAGCTTCTTTATCCTAGAACAGCCCCTTCTGACATATTGGCCCCCTCTTTCCCCTGGAGAATTCCTTATAGAAGTCTCCATTTTGAGGAGAGGCCCAATTTTCATTCCCCTCCTGACTTTGCCTTTGGCTTCCCAGACTCTAGCACCACATTAGAGTCCACATCACCTTGTTTTGGTTTCTTTTTGTATGTTTTATTGGAATCAGAGTCAGATCCGGGGTCTCAAATTCAGTCTCTGACACCTATGAGCAATGCAACCCTGGAAAAGTCATTTAACTACCTAATAAAAAGCCCCCCAAATAAAAATGCTTCTTCTAAAGGTCATTGTGAAAACTAAATGGGAGAATATGTGAGAAAGCACATACTTGGCAGCTTCTATGATTAAATCTCAGTCTGGAAAATACAAGTGAATTGGCTGGAGAATAATGTCTGTAGAAGAGTAATGCAGAGATTGGAAGCATAGGGTTCTGGCCACAGGATGCTCATTGATGGAAAAGATACAGTGTTCAGATGAAATACCTCATCAAGTTTACAGTCTAGTAGTATTTAAGTCTCCCCAAGATACTGGCTACAAGTAGGATTTGCTTGCTTTCACTGATTTTCTGTGATTTTATCAGTAATGGGAGCTCCCAGGGTAGATACTCTCTCTACCAATAAGGAATTCATTTATAACTTAGAATCTAGAGCAAGAAAGATCCTCAGTTGACATCTAGTCTAAATAGCCCATTTTATAGATGAGGAAAGTGAGACTAAGGGAGGATTAAGTGATTTCCCCATAGGCAGTAAATATCAGAGGCAAGATATGAACCAGATCCTCTGAAACTAGACAACGTCATTTCAACTCTCTGGAAGTACTAGGTGGTTAAATGATTTGTGCATTGTTCATATAAGTCAAAGATTAGACTTGAAAGCTTAGGTCTTTTGGACTATCAATACTAGTTCTCTTCAGCCACTAAGCCAAGATACTTCAGGTTGTAAAGTCATTATTAACCTCATTTTGCAAATGAGAAAACTAAAACTCAGAGACTGCCCCAACAGAAGTCTAGTAAAGCAGCTTGGGAAGGAATTTAATCAATAAATTAATCAATAAGCAATCTTAAGGACCTACAATGCATCAGGCAAATGCTTGCTGCCAGACATAAGTAATAAATCAGTCATTGTCCTCAAGGACATTACATTCTACACAGTTGGGGTTTAAATAGAATACTCTTTCCTCCAGTTCTCCAGCAGCCATGTTCTACACAAGTGATAAACATCAGAAAATCACCTGAAAAGAGGGATGCTCAACCCAGTAACTCTTCCTATCTCACTCCAACACCACCAATTTCTTGCCTCACTCTTCTCCTCAAACACAGATACCATGAAGATGAAAGATTATTCTCCAGTCCCAGGCCAGCTAGACCACAAGAAAAAAGTGAGTGGGAGTAGTTTGGGGCTTGGGGCTGGATATGATCTTGTTTTGGGGTCTTGGGGTTGCTTTTTTTATAAGAAACTTAGTAACCCTGCATTCAAAGCCCAGCTGGTTCTGTATGCCAATAAAAAGGGATTAGCTTAGCTCAAAGCTCATACTTTCTCATCAGACTTCACAAGGAACAGGCTAAGTCCAGAAAGAAAGTTTCCTAGTGCTCCCAGGCTTTCATTATGAAACAGCCTCTAGTGAAGAGCTCAGCTCTCAGGAGAGGAAAGAAGAGCCAAGGAGGATCTGCAGGGCAGAACCACACATGAAAAGGTAAAAGAAGCCCACCTTCTCCTCCCTCCCCTCCCCACCCAGCAGACTCTGTGGCCCTCCCATCTCAAGCCTTCCTTACTAGACATAATTTAACTGTTTCAAACATGGAGCAGGACAAAAGAAAAACATTCAATCATACAAAAACTTTAGAAACTTTCTCCTCAAGAGTGGTTTACATTTCCTAAGAAGATACCCCTCCCCAAGAAGACCAAGTTTAACCCCCAAAGAATAAATGTGTTTATACTTTAACATATTTAACATGTATTGGTCTACCTGCCATCTGGGGGAGGGGGTGGAGAGAAGGGAAAAATCGGAACAAAAGGTTTTGCAACTGTCGATGCTGAAAAATTATCCATGCATATATCTTGTAAATAAAAAGCTATATATAAAAAAGAGAATAAATGTTTTGTTCATGGTGGAAGTTCTCTTGTGCTAAAGGGCCTAGCTTCTGCCCCAGGAAGCTTTCTCCTTCATTTTCTTTCCTCTCTTCCCCAAGTCTCACTTTTCTCATCTGTAAAATGGACTATTTAGACTAAATGTCATCTGAGGATCTTTCTAGTTCTTGATTCTGAATTATAGATGAATTCCTCATTGGTAGAGGGAGTAGATACTCCCTCTGTGATGTAGAGTAGATACTCCCCTAGGGGTTCCCATTAATGATAAGATCACAGAATATCAGAGAGTGAGCAAGTAAATTCTACTTGTAGACAGTTATCTTGAGAAGACTTAAGAAATACTACTAGACTGTAAACTTGATGAGGGCAAGGGAGTACTTCATCTAAAATCTAAATTTTATCTTTAATGCCCTTTCCACTTTCTCATATAACACAAATTCCTTTTGGTTACTAATGAAACAATTCTCATTCAGAGTTTGGTAAAAGTATAGATTTAGAAATGGAAGGGATCTTTGCTGTCATTTATTCCAATTTCCTTATTTTACACACAGGGAAACTGAGGTTCAGAGTGGTTAAAGTGAATTGCCCAAGGTCTTACAGGCAGTTTGTTGGCAGAGGTAGGATTTGAATCCTAGTTTTTTATTCTAAATCCAGCACTCCATGACTCTTAACTACATAACATTACTGATGGATGTTATGGTATTTGACCAGACATTCCCATATGTGTCTTTCTTGCCAACACTTGTGAGGAATAGATTACCCTAGATTAATTGATATTTTGTGGGTAACATTCTCTATATATTATTCGTTTCCTTCTATCTCTAATATATATGATTAGTCCACTATCTTCCTATTATTCTAGATCCAGATTTATTACCAATAGCCTGTCCATCTAACAGTCATAATCCAAACAATAGATATTCTTTATTGATGTGGTTTTTTTCCTGTGTGGATCACTAGGCTAATCTCAACTAAGTGGCCATGAATTTCACTGAGAAAATTTGATACAACTATGTTGTCCATTTAAAAAAATCTGAAGGACTTCATCATCTAAAAGGTATTTTTCTTCTGTTCAAACTTTATCCAGTGCAACCTCTATAATAATGAAAAGTTTCTGTCTCTCTCAGTCAATATTGATAGATTTTTAAACAGTTAGCTCCTCTATGATTGCAGCTATCCAGGAATCAAGCTTATGTTATTTTGACATATGCATAGGCAAATACCTTTAAGTCGAACACTTAAAAAAATAAACAAAAGAAAAGCATGTATTCTATGTGTCTTTCAGTCAATTATGAGATTGTGAAAATGCGGTCTCCTAGAGAAGAATGGTTTGAAAAACCCTACCTGTTATCATCTCATTTTTCATCAAGGAAACCTTGGCACATGCATAAAATATATTCATAAAGTTTTGATAAATATGAAAAAGGTATAAAATCTGTAGTCATTGATGTCATCTCAGATATCTTTTTTGAAGATAATAATACCATCTAGGAAAATTTTTTCCACTTTTCCATTATTGTTATATTTTTTTTCTTTCCTTCTTTGACATATCTTTAAATCAGTGCCTTCAAAAGTATGTTCCCTCCAGCTACAATTTCATCTGTGTATAACTAGTCCAGTCCCATTTGCTCTTCCCAATTTTATCTTTAATGCCCTTCCCACTTTCTCATATAGCACTCACACTGGCTGATGTTGTTAGTTCTATGTCATTGACAATGAGAATAGATTGCTATAGAAATGCTAGTAGATTTGTTTCAGTTTGGGCTCTGTTTGCCAGTTTCATCTAAAAATTCTCCTTGGATGATTTGGCTTACTTGGATCCCATGCTAAATTTTCTCCAACCTTGTTTTTCTTCCATCATTTTTCATTGTTTTAAAAGGCGATGTTTTTTATTATAACCCCCCCTTCATGCTTTATAAATGAACTTGCGTTTCAAATCAGTGTTGTCCTTATGTTTCATATCCCAGAAACACTGGATGATTGCAGCTCCTTGGAGTCATTTCTGGGACCTTCTTCTTGAATTAACAGCTTTTCATTAATTAAACTTTGTCTTAAGAGAGGCTGATATTCAAAGTCAATGTTTTTACTTTGACCCATTTCCAATTTCTCAGCAGCATCAGCATATTTTATTAGGTACTGTAATTTTATTTGGTATTGTACATTTTTGGTACAATTTAACTGGTACTGTAATATTTATATAAAATATCTTCTTATTTTTATCCTTTCTGCTAATGTGATTTTTACTTTGACCTTTACTTTAACCAGTTAATGGAATGAACCAACCTGTCAGCAATACAATACAATTAACATTTATTAAGGTCTGTAATGTGCTAGATGTTGTGCTAAGGGCTAATGATACAATTAATAAAAAGAAAGACAGTCCCTGCCCTCAACAAACTTATATTCTAAAGAGAGAAACAAAACAAAAAGGAAGGCAGGAATCTGTACCCAGAGTCTTCTGACTGTGGGGTCTGAATGTGGATCACAACATAGTATTTACCCTTTTTTGTTGTATTTTGCTTGCATTTTATTTTCTTTCTTGTTTTTCCCTTTTAATCTAATTTTTCTTGTGCAGTATGATAATTGTGGAAATATGCATAGAAGAATAGCACAGGTTTAACATATACTGGATTATATATAGTGGGGAAAGGAGGGAAAAAAAATTGGAGCATAAGTTTTTGCAAAAGTAAATGTTGAAAATTACATATGCATATGTTTTGAAAATAAAAAGCTTTAACAAAATTTAAAAAAAACCAGGAAGCAGGAAAACATAGAGGAGGAACAGGACTATAAAGTATTCAGAGCAAGGGCATCTTGTTTCATAAAGTGAAGCTGAAACCAGGAAGGGCAGCAGATGAAAGGTAGAGTGATCTGAGTTGTAGTTTCTACTGCTATAAAGGAAGACATTGAGAGGAGTTTAGCACACTACCATCCAGTACTCCAAACAGAGGGGAAAGGAAATGGTCATAATCGACAGTCATTTCTTCTTCATCTAGAAACAGTTGAGTTCATTTTTGTGATATTTTTCAGTACTTCATATGTCTGATACCTTCTGACTCAAACTCTGTGTACCCTCTTCTTGAACAAAGTATTTAAAAGGTCATGAGATTTCTGAATGGCTTATAAATCTTTGATCTCTTCCATTTATTATTCCTGAACCATGCTTTCTTTTTTTTAAATAATACTTTATTTTTGCAAATACATGTAAAGATAGTTTCCACATTCATTTTTGTCAGATTTTGTGTTCCAAATTTTTCCCTCTTTCCCACAAGCAATCTGATACAAGTTGTTCATATACAATACATTTAAATCTATTTCCATATTGGTCATCTTGTACAAGAAAAATCAGACCCAGAAGGGGGGAAAAAACACAAGAAAGAAAAAGCAAATAAAAAACAAAAAAGATAAAAATACTATGCTTCAATCCATATTCAGTTTCCATAGTTCTCTCTCTGGGTGCATTTTCCATCTCAAGTCTACTGAAACTGTCTTGGATCATCTCAATGCTGAGAAGAGTTAAGTGCGTCATAGTTGATCATCACAATCTTTTTGTTATTGGGCACAATCAACTATATTTTCTATATATTTTTGCATTATCCTTTGTATATACCTTTACACTGAAGTTTAGCAAGTTATATGTTGCCTTGATAAGCAGAATTTTGTCAAAATCTGCATAATTTTTAAAAATTTCATCTGCAAGAGGAAGTTGGAACAGCAGGATTTTATGATCCCATCTAGCTCTTAATCAATGATCCTTTGTTGATGTATTAGCTAAATTATCTGCCTGGTAGTCTTTTTGCTTCTGTTCATTATAAGAATTATAAGAGAAACTAGCACAGCAACAACATGAAAATTTTCTCTCAATACTTTTGAAACATAATGAAACCAATTTTCTCTTCAAAAAAATTAGCATACCATCCTTACATTAAAATTCAATTTCTTTGTGTCTTCTGATTTCAATTACAGTAAGAATTACAGTCAATACTGAAATGCTTCAGTTTGTTCAGGAATAATTATCATTGTCTCCTCTGTTAGAATGTAAGCTCCTTGAAGGGAAAAACTGCTTCGTTTGTTTATGTTGCCCTAGTGGCTAGCACAGTGACTGGCACATAGTCCATTCTTGATAAGTGCTTATTGCTTGGTTAATTATAAAACAATCACATTTTTCATCAAGGAAACCCTTGGTATATGCATAAAACAGTCTCATATGATTTAATAGATATAAATACTAAGATTTCTAGATGGGCAGAAACCTATATTTCTTTATCGCCCACTACTTTCTTTTCTGTTCCTTCACTACTAGTTTCACAGGCTTAAGAATGAGTTTTCATTTTTCTTTGATTTGTAAAGCACCATGGCTAAAGATTTTAAAACCCCTTTAAGAACTTTCCAACACAGGAAGTCACTACAACAGAAATCCTGAGAAGGCTGAGTTTATAATATCCTAGAAGAACTAGAGTCTCTGAGACCTAAATTCAAATTTGGCCTCAGAAACTTACTAGCTGTGTGATCCTGGGCAAGTCACTTAACACTATTTGCCTCAGTCTTCTCATCTCTAAAATTAGCTGGAGAAGGAAATGGCAAACCTGTCCAATATTTTTGCCAAGAAAACCCCAAATGGGGTTATGAAGAGTCAGATATAACTGAACAAGACATGACTTTTTTGAGATTTACAGCAGGCTTTCCTTACAGCAACTCTATGAGACAAGTAGAGTTAGTATTATTATTTTATAAAAGAAAGAAAAATTCAAAAAGATTAAGTGATTTGTCTATGATCACTCAGCTAAAAACCTAATGAAGGGACCCCTTCATTTTACAGATGAAAATACAGAAAAGTTAAGTGATTTGGCTTGTTACAAACTTAATGGAAAAAGGGAGGAAGTGATAAACTTCCCCATCCTCCCTGTCCTGCTCTCCTGGAAATCTTAGGGTTTATTTTATGAGTTGTTCCTTAATTTTGTGCTATAGGGGAGAACCACACAACCTGGCCCCATCAGAGAACAAATTAACAAACATTCATGAAGCACCTACTATGTGCCAGGCACTGTGTTAGGTCCTGGGTACACAAAGATCAAAAAAAGACTCCATCTCTGCTCTCAAAGTAATTGATTTCTAACCCTTTCCTGCTCTTGATGAGAACCAGGGTGTCTTTGTGCATTATACAATATGCAAAAATTATCATCTTCATTTTGCAAATAAGAAAACGGAAAAACATTCATATTCCTTATCCAAGATCAGACAACTGTTAAATGGTAGGGGGAAATATCTCTATCCTTCTCTCACTGCAAGAGTCCACAAATCCTACAGCCCTCCCTCTGGTCAGCCAGTTCCTTCCAGAATCTCCTTTGTAAGGATGAGTCCAGACCAGTCTCCCGGGTTCATGCCTTTATGCCTCTCCTGCTTCTCCAAATTTTATTCTCCACCATCCTCCAGGTAGCAGCTCCTCCCACATACACTTTTAAGCTACTTTTTATTTTCTCTATCCTTAAGGAGAGTCAATGGCTTTCTTTTTGTTCTATTTCTGTTCCTAGACCTGAGCATCATATGGACACACAGTAAACACTTAAAAGCTTGCTTGACTTGACTTGAATAAGATCTAATTGCTGGGTCTTTCATCCCTTTAAGAGATGGTCATTCTTCTCCAGGTCCAGAACCACTTGCCCATAGCCCACATTTGCATAATGAAATGAGGTTTCCAACATATTTTTCTTTTCATCCTGCGAGGTGCTTCTTAGTACTGTCCATAGGGGAGGATGGGGAAAGCATTTGTCAGAAAGAGTCTTCAGTGACCATAGCAACAAAACACTTATTGTGGGTCATATCAAGGGGGACAGAAATAGCTTTGTTACACAGAACTTTCTATATTTCTTCAGATTTTACCTGTAACCATTAAAAAGAAGAAGAAGGAGAAAATGAACTAAGCATGGAGTAATATTAGCTGACTAAAGAGAAAAAAGTTAGCAATCACATTTGCAAGCAATGAATGTATGATTATGTAAGAATTTTCCCTTCTACTTTTAACAAATTTGATTCCTTAAGGTGTTCCCTTACTCCACTTTCCTCCGTTAGGTCTCTAAATGTAAACAAAGAAGCAGAATGGTAAAGAGAAAGGTTTTGGACTTGGAGCTTTCTTTTACTGGCTACATGACTTTTGGCTTCAAGTCATGGAAACTCTCAGATTCATTTTCATCACTTTTGGAGAAGAGCTAGCAAACAGGTAGCCCTGGCTAGAGTAGAACTGTATTTTCTATGAATGTCAAATATGATTTTTAAAATGTAGAAGTGCTTCAATAATTGTACATCTAGGTGGTATGATAGACTACTAAACTTGGAATCAAGGAGAAGTGGATTCAAAAACTGCTTCAAACTCTTGGGTCTGTGTGACCCCTGAGCAAGCTACTTAATCTCTCTGTGTCACAGTTTCTTTATCTGTAAAATATGGGCAACTACTTTACAAGACTCTTGGAAAGTCAAATGAGATAATATACATGAAGTATTCTGAAAACTTTTGTTGTTCAGGTTCAATTGTTTTAGTCATGTCCAACTCTTTGTGACTTCATTTGGGATTTTCTTAGGCAATGATACAAAAGTTATTTGCCATTTCCCTGTACAGATGAAGAAACTGAGGCAGCTAGGGTTAAGTGAGTTGCTCAGCGTAACACAGTAATTGTCTAAGAAAGACAAGACTTCCTGATTCCAAACCCAATACTCTATTCACTGCATAAAAACTTTATAAAGTTAGGGAAATGTTAATTATTATTGTTATTAGTTCTCAAGAATAAGAACTGAGAGATAGAAGAGGCAAGGATAAATAAAGTAAGTGGAGAAAATGATAAAGAATCACTAAACTAAGGCAATATGACATATCCTTCCATTTCACAAGTTTAAATAAATATAAGACCATGATAATTTTAAGATTTTTTCTTAAAATGAGAATGGGTCAAAGATAAGCTTGGGGTCAGGGGAAGGATTTCATCAAAGAGAAATCTTTCCTTTATCACCTTCTGTACTGGAAATGTAGAGTTTTTCATTTCCCTCTTATTTCAACTCTTTTTGAATCTGAAATTTCATTGGTTGGTGAACTCTCTCCATCACTCTCAATATGAGGGCTCCTCTGGCCCAAAACTTTATCTCCCTGAAGCCAACATGGCAGTGAGCCTCCTCAATCTCAGCTCAGCTCACCCACAGATAAAAGACATATAACTCATCATAAGTCTCACATCCAAAGTGTTTTTAAGACCTACAAGAGATCAGATACAGTCCTAAAGAAGCCAGCTTCACTTCCATCCCCATCACAAGCTGGCAGAGTGGGACATTAGTGAAGGAGTATTAAGCATTTTCTCCAGGAGTGCTCAAAACTATTCTCCAGTCTTTGTTCAGCCACCACAAGTACCTTTCAATCCCCTTTTCTTCATATTGCCAAGAGACTCTACAAAAAGTTTCTTTACCTTTGATCCAGCAGTGTTTTTACTGGGCTTATATCCCAAAGAGATCTTAAAGGAGGGGAAGGGAGCCACATGTGCAAAAATGTTTGAGGCAGTTCTTTTTGTAGTGGCAAAAAACTGGAAACTGAGTGGATGCTCATAATGCCTGAAAATGTTAGGGTATGTGAATGTTATGGAAGAACATTCTACAAGATTGTTCTACAAGAAATGATCATCAGGATGATTTCAGAGATACCTGGAGAAACTTACAGGAACTGATGCTAAGTGAAATGAGCAGAACCAGGAGATCATTGTGTATGGCAACAATAAGATTATATGATGATCAATTCTGACTGACAAAGCTCTCCTCAATAATGAGATGATTCAGACTAGTTCCAATGATCTTGTGATGAAGAGAGCCATATAAACCCAGAAAGAGGACTGTGGGAACTGAGGATAGATCATGACATAGCTTTTTAACTCTTTTTGTTGTTGTTCACTTGAACTTTCTTTTCTTTCTCATTTTTTTCCTTTTTGATTTGATTTTTCTTGTATGAATATATTGGATTTAACATTTTTACCATGTTTAACATTAAAAAAGTTTCTTTACCTATGGTTTCTAACAGTGAGTCTATAAGGCAGCAAAGTTGTACATCCGTGAGATTATTAACATTAAACCACATAACTGCCTACCTCCCCACTCCTACTAAATGCCTATATGCTAATGCAGGGAGCAACTAGGAAAGAACTAAAGTGAGGAATCGATGTGGCTTCACTTTGTTGTCGACTAGTGTAGTTTGTACATAACTAAGAGATCAATCAGGACTTTCTAAGGATACAAATATAAAACAAAGGACTATTTTGTTTTTGCCTTTGAATTCCCAGTAATCAGTCAAAGTCAGTAAAGTCATGTATCCATTTCCCACCTGACTGCCCTTCTGGACTTCTGCATTTCTAGAATCTTGTCCTTCTGCAGGATGGTATCAACTATTTATCATATCCAGAATCCAGAATCCAGAATGTCCATTACCCTGCACATATTTGGGGATTAATAAATGTTTGTTGTATTGAATTGGGTGGAGTAATTTTTTCCAGAGAATTTTAGAGGTGAAAGTCACTTTTAAATGCCACCTAGTCCAACTTAGACTCCCAAAAGAATACAACACATCCAACATATGGTCATTTAGACTTTACATGAAGACCTTCAATGAAAGTGAACTTACCACTTACCATGACAACTCATTTCACTCTTGGGTAGTTGAAACAAACCTAAATTTGTCTCTTTATAACTTCTACCTATTGCTTCTAGATATGTCTTCTTCCATACTGTGTTTCTTCAAAAACTCTAAGAGGACTAGCTGGTTCCAATGACCTTTCTTTTCTATAAGCTAAGCATTCCCTCAGTTTCTCAGATTTCGTTAACTTCAGATATTTTACCACTCTGGTTTATTTCCTCTGAACATTCACCAGTTTTTCAAATGATCTTCTTAAAATGTTGCCCTTAGAACTGAACACAGTTCTCTGGAGTAGGCTGAGCAGGGGTAGAACAGAGAATGGAAAATGAGCTCATTATTGCCAGATGCCATGTCTCGCAACGCAACCTAAGAACTAGTTCACATTGTTGTCATGTGATCCTGTTGACTCATGTTAAGCTTGCCATCCACTAAAAATCCCATGTCCTTTTCAGATGCACTACAGTCCAGCCATGGCTTCCCCATCTTGTATTTATAAAGTTGGAAATAAGAAAATTTCAGACCACTTACCTTCTATTAGTAAATACGAACAGCTCCTCAAGCCCAGGAAATAACTTTAACTGTTTCCCCAGAAAGTGCTACTGCTAACAACCCACAAAGCCCAGCCTTGGGAAAGGGAGGCAGGAGTTGGGGAAGAGAAGGGAGGTGAGTAAGCCACTTTAAATTTTTGCTTTTAAATCCTGTTATGTTGTTCTGGAACTGCTTTGTTCTTGCCCTTTTAGAGAGCAGGCTCTGAGTAGCTTTCTATGGCTGATGGCAAGTTGAGTAGTAAAAAGCCAGGCTGTGGGCAGGTGGTTGCTAAGAAACAAATGTATTTAAATTGGGAAGGAAGGGGCCACTTTCCTCTTCCAACATCACAGGGGGCAAGGAACAACATGTTCCCTATCCCAGAGTGGGCTTTAAAAGTTTCCTTTAAAAATCAGTTCACCTCATCTCCAAGGTCCTCTTACATGCAAGTCAACATTTAATGCAATTACAGGGGCCAGCCATTGACTAAGCATCTCATCTATACACAGAATTCTGCTGAGGCTCTACAGGGGAGCAGAAAGATAAGTAAGAATTACTTACCCTCTACCCTCCTAGAACTCCCAATATGGCAGCTAATTTTCCATCTTAGAGATAGAATCCCAGGCCCATTAGCACCAAGGGACTGGCAAACAGCATCCTGGAATGAACCTGTATTGGTCAAGGCATAAGCTAATACATTAGAAGCAGAAAATAGGAGGAGGTTAAGGAGAACTAAATTCAGAGAAAAGGTCAAAGTTTATAGTAACCCAGAGTCCACAGAGTGAGGGCCCTCAGAAACAAGGCCAGAAGACTGACATTCATTATCTGTTGCTATCTGGGAGGGTTTTTTGCAGAGGCAATGCTAAGTCACTGGGATAATAACTTGATTATAGGGCACTAGTTCCTGACATTCAAGGGACAACATCATAGAATGGGGAAAGAGAAGGATTTGAGGTGGAGAGCCAAAAAAGTGTCTGAATAATATCTCCGGCACTAGCTGTGTAGACCCAGACAAATCACTTAGTTCACTGAGCCTCAAGTTCTTCATCTGTGAAATAGGAAAAACAATACCAATCTCACAGAGTTCTTTTGATGCTTCAATGAAACAATGCATATGAATATAAAACACTGTGTAAACATTAAAACACCATGTAAATGTTAGAGATTAATGTCACTGATCATGGACTACCAGTGCCCTTTAAGACCACAGTGTTTACCCACTTTGACATATTTAGAAATCCCATTTCAAAAAAAGAAAGAAAACTGATCTTGAAGAGAGATCAGGATCAGGACCCTGGAGAGCTCTAAGTGGTTACTGGGTGAAAACTGTCAGGTCTAATACTATCTTCTCCCTTGTCAAGATCAGGCTAAAAGTGTTTTATAATACTGTTCCAAAGTTATTGCTTCCCTTCCATGCAAGTGGGACCTCAAAAGGGCTAGAGTTTCATGGGCTTACCAAAATGATCCTGGATTCAGGAATCACAATATTGCACAGGATTTTTACATCAATGGGTGAGTTGGGGCTCTAGAGATCATCTAGTCTCAGAGTTATTAACCTGTGGTTTATAGACACTCACAGATTTGTGAGTAGAATTTAGGAAATCCACCCAAAGATCAATAGGTAGATTTCATGAAATCCATGAATTTGGATAAGATTATATTTTTATTTTTACTTATAACAAACTGAAATTCAATATTAATATTCTCTTTGACTATTTAAATATTCTGACAAGAGTCTCCATTGGCCTCACCAGAGATACATGACACAAAAAAGGCTTTAAAAAATCCTGATCTGACTTAGAATTAGAGGATTTAGGATTGTAACAGACTTTAAAATGCATGTAGTCAAAACTCCATATTTTACAGATTAAAAAAAAACAACAACAAATCCCAAGGAGCAGATATGACTTGCTCAACTTTATACAACAAATCAGTAGTAAAAAGTAGGACTTCATATATGAAATGATAAAATACTGACCAAAAAGTCCACCATTAGGACCGGAGTCCATAGTCTGAACTGTGCTGTGCATGACTCTCCCATCTTGAATTTCTGGATTTCAGGTTTTGTCTGTTAGTATTCTGTGGATCCTGATTACCAGACACCTAACCAATTGCCCCTGAATTTGTGACTGTATCATCCATGACTGGATTCTGTGGTTTCAGTTCCTGTTTTTTCCTTCCTGATATCCCTTATCAAATACCCGGTGTGCCCCCTCCAGCTGAGGTCAGATTTCCAGCTAAAGCAAGGCTCCCAGAAAGACCTCATCCCAACTTAAGAAGCAGTACAGCTTTAAGCTCACACTGGGCCCAAATACATACTTTTTTGACATTTCCCCTTCATGTACAAATTACAATATATAAATAATACTCAAAATGATCGATCAATGGAGCTTCCCGATAATTGATAAACTTATAAGGCAATAAGATGCTGCTTGGCATTTGATGAGTTTTTAAAGAAAATATATTTTGTTGGAGATTTTTGATCATATATCTATGTATACACATGTTCATATATCTAAATATCTGTGTGTATATATATATGTATATGGTATGGATAGACCCATTAAAAACTAGCTGAGAAGACAAACAACAAAGCCTAATTAAATTAAATGATTATATGATTTGGATGTATGTATATGGCATATGTGTGGTATATGTACATCTTTCAGAAGGGATTTCACAGATCAGGGTTGTTCACAAGAGGAATTCAATGGCTTAGGCCCTTAGAAGGCAAGGGAGAGTAATATAAGATCAAACTATTGGGTAACCCAATATTAAGTGAACTGGTCATATAGCCTTGATTATTCAGAAAGCATTCATGGCTCTCAAAAGGAAAAACTGATCCCACCAAGCTCCTCTAAATACTAACTGTGCTACAGTTCTCCCATTTAGACTCAAGAGAAAATCAGCCTTCTGAAGTAGGGACTTGACTCACTTTCTGATGGGGCTCTTGACTGCTGTCCCTTGAGAGCCAAAGCCTACAGTGTGATACTAGCGTCTACCCAAGAGAGGAAAAGAAACACATAGTTGAGAAAGGTTTAATTCCCAGATAAAGATTGTAACAATCCAGAAAAGCCTCAAAGACACAGAAACTCTTCTCCTCAAACACAGTATTTTCAAAGGGTTGCTTCAAAATAAGTCTCTCTCTCTTCCTCCTTTTGTCCCTCTCTTTCCTTCTATCTTTATCCCTCTCTCTCAATATCTTACTGTTTCTCTATCTCTGTTTGTTTCTCCTATACATACACACACACACACACACATTTTTTTCTCAAGCAATGTACACTCCCAAAATGGAAAAATAGATTTTTTGCAGTCTTCAAGTGGCAATAAATAGTCTAGAAATTAATTCCTAGCTTAAAAAAGAGAGAGAAACCAGCCAAAAGAATCTTAATAGGGCTTAGGAGTTTAAAAAAAATCAACCAATCTGTGAACAAATGGTGATAAAGTGCCAGCTAAAGGTATTAAGAGTATACAAAAAGTCAGCAAAATCTGGTTCCCTTTCCCCTGGCCCCTGGAAATTTGAGGCAACAAGAGCTATCACCAAAAAAGCTAACTAGCAATACAAGCAAAGTTGCATATATGCTAAGAACCAACTGATTGAAAATATGGGGTATCTTAAAGATCCAAAAGGGTTAAGATGGCCATAAAGAAGTGGAGTTTGGTTAAGACCTTGAAGGATGGGAGAGAAGGAGTTGGGGGGCTTGGTAGGAGACAAATTCTGTTAGGACACTAAAGAAGCCAAAGGTTCAAAAACATTATAGTGACTGTCTATTTCCACTTGAGAGAAAATGGAATTTAATGTATAGGCATTTGATTTTTATTGACTTGGAGAACAGATACACTGCATTCTCTAGTTTTTAATTTTGCTCAAGTAAAGAACATTTTGAAATTAATTCTTTACCAGATCCCTCTTTTATCTCATTTTGATCCAGAATGATAATTCAGAAGTGTAATGTTTGGGCTAGCTGCCTCTCTGTCTATATTAAGTACTTAATAAGTGTCATTCCATTCATTTGAAAAAGCTACATGACTTGCCCAGAGTCAAACAGTTTGTTTCAATGACAAAATTAAAACTCTGATTTCTCAATTCTACATCCTGCTCACTTCTAAGACCATCTGGCAAGACAAAGCTATGAGAAGTAGATCTTATAATCTGTATGTTTTCCAGTTAAGAGGGTCACATAAAAATGTTGGTTTGGGCCTTTCTGTTCTTTTTACCCCAGAAAATAAAGGGGCTTTTGCCAGGATTAAGTCTTAGCTCCCTGGGGGACTTCCTTCTCTTGTATAAATTCACCTGCAGCTCATACCTTCCTTCCTCATGCCTTATTTACTGCTTCCTACCCCTGAGCTTTTACTTAGACTCTTCCCTCCATCTAGAATGCCTTCTTCCTCCTTTCCAAATCTTCCTCATTCTTCATAACCCATCTTGGTCTCCACGTCTTCCCTGGAAGACTTTTACTCCCTAAAGAAATGAGGATCCCACAACTGGGAGTCTATCTCCACTGGCCCTTCCTGTTGTTGTTGTTGTTGTTGTTTATCCTCTTTCTCAAAGACAACCCTGACATCAGGGAAGTGATATCATAGCATGTAAATGCACTGGATTTAAGTGAGGGAAGACTGGGCAAAGTCACCTGCTTCACTTTCCCCTGCAGAGTCATCTGGGTCTAGTGGCCAGATATAGATCAGGAGGACTGGAGATGGCCATAGGTGAAATGGGAGACCTTGGCCTTTTTAAGCTTAAGGTCTTCAACAAGTGCTATTTTGACTGAGACAGTGCCCATTCAATGATTAAAGCTAAGTAAAAAGAAGGCAGAGAATGGCTTCTTTTACCTAGTTTTTTTTTTTTTTTTTTTTTTTTTTTAAGGAATCAGTCTAGAAAGGGAATGCTCTCAGAGTCTGGTGAGAACATCACAATCAGGGCCAAAATTAAAACCAAATTGGCCTATGACCTTTTGTTCCCAATCAATGAGAGCCAGAGTGATTTCCCTGAAAACCCTTATGAATAGTATACTCACTGGATATATAAAAATTGTCACTTAACCTTATTAAATGGGATGTGAACAAAAAAGGGGAGAAACCTGGAAAATATTTACCCCCAAGTAATAAGAATGCTGACCTCTCTTATGGTTGGCACATAAAAATCAGAGAGCTAAGACATAGAGAGCATTCTTTAAGGGTATAACTGATCTCAGTGGTTTTTATTCATGCTTTCCCAAATGTATCCAAGCCACATGCTGGAGTAGAAAGCTGAAAGGGGCAAAGAACAAGCTTAGGCATAGGGTTGAGTCAGTGTTGAAATCCAAGCTGCTCTCTAGATCCCTTCCACCATGTGCCCTCCACCCTACTGAGCAAAAAATGCCTCTGCACCAAACAGTAGCACATACCCATTAGATAGGATCTCAAAAAAGAGGCGAGAAGCAGAGATTAGCACTGCAGGGGGGTTGGATGCTGGCTGCCTACATAAACAGCTCCATCAGAACACAGAATCAAAAGCTGTTCATACCTGGAAGTTGAATTAGAGACATTTATTGGAGCCTCTTATTGTACAGAGGAAGAAAAGATGAAACTCACAGAGGAAAAAGGGGAAAACTACCAGTCTCTTGGATGACATCATGATGCAGCAAATGGAGGGCTGGACTGCAGAGACGCAAGTTCAAATCTCATCCCAAAACACTTATTAGATGGGTAACCATGAGTAAATCATTGAACCTCTCAGAGCCTCATTTATGTCTTCTGCAAAACATTGTATTTGCACTACCTAACTTATAATATGGTTAAAATGAAAGCAGTATGTAGGTTGAAAACTGAACTGTCTTTTTTTCTCTCTTTTTATTCTTTCCTGCAGGAGTAACTTTCTCTGTAGAGGAAGGGAAAGGGATATATCTGAAAATGAAAGAGATGTAAAAATAATACCTCAATAATCCTTTAAAATAAAAAATGCAAGAGATATATGTTATCAAGCAATTGTTTAATCATTTTTAATCATTTTCTATGTGACCCTATTTGGGGTTTTTCTGGCAAAGATACTGCAGTGGTTTGCCATGTCCTTCTCCAGCTCATTTTATGGATGAGGAAACTGAGGCAAACGTCTTACACAAGATCAAGCAGTTAATATCTGAGGCTGGATTTTGAACTCATGAAAATGAGTCTTCCTGATGTCAGGTTCATTGCTCTATTTACTGTGCTATTCACTAGTGACCCATCAATCAATTTGTAGCTACTTATTAGGTATTTATTATTTGAGAGAGGATAGCTATAAAGACAAAAACAAAGCAAACCCGCTTCTGAGAGCTTATCTTCACAGAAAACATCACAAACCCAGATAAATAGATACAAAATAAAGCAAAGTAATGGTAGGAGGAGGGCAATACAATTAGGAGAATCAGAAAAATCAGTTCCCTTGGAAGGAAGACTTGAGCTGATCTCTAAAGGAGGTGGGAGAACCAGAACTTGAAAGCAGAGGTAAGGAGAGAGTGCATTGCAGACTGGTGGCGTGTTGGAAAGAACAGCCCCCTGGGACTCAAGGTCTGTCTAGACTTGGCTTATTGCATGAATGAACTTGAAAAAGTCACTTTTCCTTATCTCATCTTTTCTTCCTTTGAATAATAAGATGTTCCAATAAATGATTCTAAGGCAACCTCCAAATATGATACTCTATAACTCTTAACTCTTTACTGAGTCCTACTAAGGATCTCAGTTGAAAACAAAGAAATCCTTCACCCACGACTCAGTCAAAAAAAAAAAAAAAAAAAAAAAGAAGTAATGAAATTAATGTCATATTCACTTTCTTAACTGGGAATTTTCCACTATAATGGACATTATCCAGACCTCCAAAGGATAATTTTGGACATTAGATTATTTCTGGACATTAGCCAGTTGTTGAAGATTCTCTGGGACAGAGATCACTGATTGCCTATCTGTGTCCTTTACTAACAGAAACCAAAGGGAAAACCAAAGTGAATGAGGTTGACCTAGAACAGCTCAGCAGAGTCAGGTACCAAGTATTCCTGTCCCCATCAACCACATGCCCCAGAGCCAGTGTGCACAGACATGATACCAGGAGTCCAGTGGAGCCAAACAGCTGGGTATTTCATTAAAATGGAATCACAGATTACACAGAAATGAGTGAGGACATACAAAAGCCTCATTCATGGTTTAAAGCAGATTCCTCTTACAAGCAACTGTAGCAGATTTACCCACATGCCTCTAATTTCAGAAACCAGATAAACTTCAATTATTTACCATTCAAATTTCTAAATCTCCCACTACTGCCCTGACATGCTAACTATTACCCTCTTCAAGGTGAACCCAGAGGGGAGGTTGTGGTGGGGAAACTACTTAGATGATATCAGAGGCTTAGAGTAACCCAGGAAAAGTGGCCAGTCCTTCCAATATTTTCCAGAAGAAAACTTTCCTAAAGAGGAAAGGAAACATGGCATATGAGAGAGTGTTGGTCTCTAAATTGGAAAGACCTTGGGACAAGTCCCACCTCTGCCACATAATAATTGTGTGAACAATGACAAGTCCCACTGTCCTGGGCAACTCTTTAAGACTACACGTTGCAAAAGAAAAGTTGTTCTGTATTAGTAGAAGAAGTTTCCCTCATTGGGCACGTGTGCACTCCATGGATTGGCAAGGGGACTTAAGTGAAGATAGTCATCTCTGAGGTGCTTCTGCTCTTCCTGGTCTTAAATGTTGGGCACAGTTTGCTCATAATCAATCTTTAGTAACTCTCCATCTGACCAAGAGCTTCTGACTATATACCAAAAGGGAGGGAAGGCCACCAGCAGAGGATCTAGAGACCAATGTGCACCTGTACCAAAGAGACCCTTCACCATCTAACCCCATAGTAAAGACTGGGAGGTTGTAAAATGAGATCATCTTGTTTTCCTCCTTTTTTGGCACAAAGGTGCCAAAATATTTGTTGACTATAGGATGAATGATGAATGAGTTGTGAATCCCTCCTGCCCATTAGGAGACACAGATCAAGTGCTTACAAGCCAATTAGTGCTTGAGGTCAGATGTGACTGACTATCTTTCAGGCTGGCTGCTTTTAAAGGGAACCAGGAGTCTTGAGAAAGATATATTATTTTATTATTATTATCATGACTTCAAGGAAAAGGAGCTCCAATGGAAGGGGTGGAAGGGTGCAGCAAAGGGCACTCCTGGTTTCCCCTTCTTAGAACAAAGTCAGGCCTTCAGATCATGCTCTACTCACTCTAACCCAACATCAGCAGCCCACCCATTCCTGAAGCCCCATGGTAAGGTAGTAGAAATAAACATTTTCTTTTCCTTCACTTGCACTCCCAACCTCCAAATTTTGGGTGCCCCTGTTATTCATTCTGGAGGCAATTAATTTATATGGCATTAGAGAGATTACAAATAGTTAAACAGGCAGAAATTGGACCATCTCAACTAGACCTGCTCAGACTGACAGTTATCTATGGTAACTAGTACCCAGGAGCATTCCCATTCTCCTGAGAAATGGGGTAACAGACATCATAGGAGTTCAAATCTGGAAGGCATTTTCAGGGCGATCCTTAGTTTAAACTGTGTTGGGGGAGGGGAGGTAAAGATTGGCCACTAATCTATTTCTACTACATTCTCTAGATCTTTGTTTCTTTTCAAACAAAGATTTATCGAAATGATTATCCGTTTGTCTACACAGAAAAAGAAGTACACAATACAATTTGGGGGGCTGCAAGCACCTCAGGTATCCACCAATTTTGAAGTCTCTGATTTTACCCAACCATTTCATTTCATGAACAAGAAAACTGAAGACCAGAAAGGGACCATGTTGGATTGAGGTTGCATAGTGAGCTGATGACAGAAGCTGAATTAAGACCCAGGCCAGTGCACTGTCCCACTTGGTTTATCTTTAATGTTCCCACCTTGCCATATCCTTTCATCATATACTTTGTCTTTTGTTCCTTCCCCAATCTTTCTACCATCCCCCATGGTTTCTCTCCATGCTTTTATTTTAAGAACATATTCATGAAGGTAAAAAAAAAAAATCACATATTATTATTTATGGACATTAAAATTATTTTAACTGAGGCATATCCCATTTCAGTGATCTACACTTTTAGCCTTTTCCTCTCCCCTTTTGACTTATTGGTCTCCCCAACTTAATTTTTTCCTGCTTTTTCCTTCTCAGTCCCTCTACATCTTTTCCAACTCCCCGCTTCTTACACTATTTACTCTATTCCTTCACTTCAAGCTGCTATTTTATTTTTCAGAGCAGT
The DNA here is from genome assembly GCF_016432865.1 of Antechinus flavipes. NCBI lineage: Eukaryota > Metazoa > Chordata > Mammalia > Dasyuromorphia > Dasyuridae > Antechinus > Antechinus flavipes. The sequence continues at coordinate 49,321,573 of NC_067398.1, read as the reverse complement.
TTTTCAGTGTTGGAGACATGAGTTAACCTTCATACCTTTGCTCTGATCAGATACATTTTTAATATGTATATCCTTTCATGTAAATGTCCTAGTCACCTACATGTGGATGCCCCATACGTGATCTCCATAAAGATCAATTCTTCCCACTGTGCACATATGAATTTATGAGAGAATCAATTCAAGGTTTGTGACTGGAATATTACATTAGCATTTCCTTTAAACTGCTATTGTACTTAAATACTTTTAACAAAACCAAATGTATCATTGGACTGGCCAGTAAACACAAACTCCATACATAAACCATCCAAATATGGTTTAGAGAGAATCCTAGTCAACAACACACTTAGGTAATGATATAACTACGTAGGAGCCCAGAAGGTATAGTTCCAAGGAGGCGACATTCAGAATATCACTTAAGTTTTACTCTGCATTTTCATCCTTCTCTCCTCCTCATCCCTCTATCTGAGTTTCTCAATTTTCTTCCTCCTTTCCTGCCTCCCTCTCTGCTCTCTAAACCCACGGGTGACTCACCCTGATTCTAACTTCAAAGTTTTAAGTCCATGGCAAAAACCTCCCTAATTCATTCTAATTGAGAAGAAAAAGATGCTAGTCTGAATTGATGATAAGACATGGTAATAGAGCACCTTTAAAACAATGCAGTTTCCTACTCTCATGTACCTATAGAATGTCACTGCTGACTGTATGTTGAGGGGGGAGGTTGCAAGACAGGATTATATGTCTTAAAGAATCTCTAAGTGCTTTAAAAATAGATAAGGAACCATTTATAATTTGCACATTCATTGTTAAAATGCAAATGATGTCTCTGAAAACCTGTTTTAAAGTAGGCTTGTTAAACTATCAATCTGCTTAGCAACTCTTTTCCTTTTTTATAAGAAAAAATCCCATTACCAGGGTTCTGAATAACAAGGCTATTTCCCCATCTCTGAAAATGGCCCATAATCTCATCAATTTGATTGCCACAAATCTTAGGTTAAAAAAGGGTTTCTCTGGATCTATTTGTTTAGGTCAATACCCACTTTTTAAAATTATCTAATGGCATGCTGTTTACATTAAATGAGGCAATAGAAGAATTGAGCTGAGAGGAACTATAGATGTTATTTGACATGTTGTGTTCCACCGTTAAGGATCAATTTCACTCTCTCAACTTCAAACATCTCCATTGCTGCCTATAGAAAGGGAACTCTGGAGAAGTATACTTGAAACAAGGTGTTAACTCAATGGAATTGATGAGATAATGTTTCTCTAGTTCATATATATACTTACTACTTAGTATGGTGATATAATAGTTCTCTAGTTCACATATACTCAGTATGCTGTAATGATGTAATTGTAATAGAGTACTTAAACTAGGGACAAAGTCAGACTCAGATAGAGAGGGAGACTGGTTGAGACTGGCAGACTGTCAGACTGCTGGAGGAGACTAGGTCAGACTGAGACTGGGTCAGTCTATGACAGACAGACTGTGAAAGAGACAATAAAGACTTTGGATTCTATTCTTGTCCATTCTTGTGGTGTTTATCCTGCTGAGACCAAGGCCCTTCCAAAGACCTCCAGAAAGTTAGCCTGAACATTACAGCTGCCTATGATACCTCCTACCCCCTCAAAAAGCCAAAATCTGAAATCCCCAAATGCACAAAACCCAAGAGGAAAACAAGGAGAAAAAAAAATTTAGTATGGACCATGATCTCTTCCTATCCCTAAATGATACAAAGTCCTTTTCTTTTTTTGTAATTCATCGGTTTACTCCCCAGAGCCTAGCCTAAACTATATTTTACTTCTGGATCTGCTCATTAAGACTGGGTTTCTGTTTTTTTTTTATTTTTAATTTTATTAAAGCTTTTTATTTTCAAAACATATGCATGAAGAGAGCCATCTACATCCAGAGAGGGGACTATGGGAACTGAGTGTGGTTCACAACATAGTATTTTCACTCTTTTTGTTGTTGTTTGCTTGCATTTTGTTTTGCTTCTCTTTTTTTCTTGTCCAGCAGGATAACTGTATAAATATGTATGCATATATGGGATTTAACATATTTCTTCCATGCTTAACATATATTGGACTACTTGCCATCTAGAAGAGGGCATGGGGGGAAGGGGGGGAAATTGGAACACAGGGTTTTGCAAGGGCTAATGTTAAAGAATTGTCCATGCATATGTTTTGAAAAATAAAAAGCTTTAATTAAAAAAATCACCTCCTAATGAGGCTGGTTTCTCTCTACATTATGTCAAGGGTCAGGAACTATCACAGTAATCCTTCTTATCTTGCTCACACCTAACTGAAATAGCCTTGGAATAAGGAGGGAAGGAGAAGTGTCACCTTACGATGCTCACAGCTACTAGCTGCCCTCTAACCCTGAAGGTTTCAGCTGATATGGCTAACTTTATACAAGAATTGTAGTTTTAGAATCCTCCTTGTTCTTGTCAGTTCATATAGTTCACAAGCCGTAAATTCACTGAGACATTTTTGTGTATTTCTGAACTCCTGACTATTGATCTACTTTCAAACCAGACTCTCACTTACTCCCTGACTTTTGGGGTCCCAGTTTACAGTCTTATTTCTGTGTTTTGCTGCCATCACCAACCACAGACCCAGTGCTGATAAAATATGAGAGTTATATAGCCCATCATCCTCAAACGAAGGATCATCAGCAGAAGGGCTCTTAGAAGCTAAGCTCCAGACCCCTAGTCTAGGCTTGTATATGTTCTCCCTATTCAATAATTACTCCAAATTTTAAAGTAGGAAAACATTTCATACAATCATAGACTGTTATAACTTCAATTCGTGTAGTCCAACTGCTGCATTTATCTGCTGGGGAAAACCAAAGCCTAGAAAGAAGTACCTTGTCCAAGGTCACACAACTAATGAGAGACAGAAGTTGGATTTTGCCTCCTGGGTGATCTTTTGCTAATTCCTGCCAGACCTTTAAATAAAAAGCAGAATGACTAAGTTTCTCTTTGGGTAACTTGTCACAGTTAGCTCAGAAATGTATCTCCAGGGCCCTGAAATCCTTAATAAAAATTCCAGAAAGCCTGACAGCTTCTGAGGGAGCAGGTGAAGCTTGAGGGAAAGAGGTGATTCTACCTTATGGGAAAACCCCAGGCATCAATTGCTAAGGATGTCACCAGGCAGCCCCTTGCCTTGCAAGGCTCATCTTCTGTAGCAGACCTCCACAGGAACCAGTGCCAGAAAGATGAAGAAGGAATATTTCCCTTCATCTTAGCATTCCTAGGCAGCATATTCATTCTCTCTTTCACTGAGGAAAATTCCAAGAACCTACCTGCTGGCTTCTCTTTCCCAGCATCCCATGAGAGGAGATAAAAACCCAGGGTTAAAACAGACTTCCCCTTTCTTTGTTTTTACTGTAAAATAGACTCATCTACGTTTCAAACCCTGGGGCCTTATTTTAGGTAGCTGAAGTCACCTTACCTTGAAATTGGCTTGAGTCTGGGGCTGGGAGGTGGCTATCTATGGGGAGGGAAGGATTCCCTAGACCATTTTTAAAAGATTTATTTAGCAACTGGGGAAAATAAGTAGAACAAAAAGGGAGAGCTTTGAAAACAAGATTTGGGTTCAAATTTTGCCTCTGCAACATAGGTAGGATATTTTAGAACAAGTCTTTTAACTCTCCAGTGCAACAGGTAAGAATATGTTGCAGAAGAGTTGCCTATCTGCCATCTTGAAGGGAATTTCCATACGGAGAGTTCCGTACAGTAATGAAATCAGAGGTTCAGACAAAAACAACTCTAAGTCTCTTGAGGGACCATGTTCTTATGAGTGTAAAATACATATATACACATACTTATGTATGTATATATGTGTGTATGCATATACACATATATATTTATGCACACATGTGTGTATACCATTTCAAACATGTTTTGTGATACAATAATTATAAATGATCAATACCATTAACACCAAATTCAAGAGGGGAAAAGGAGAGAATATATTAGTATAAGACCTTCATGAAGCTTAAGAGTCTAGTAAAGGAGAAGACAAAGAATTAGAATACAAATGAATAGAAAATGTTTCCTCCTTCATGAAGCCTGTCCTGCTTTTTCCCAAATTCCCCCTTTATTCTGTCTCTGAGAACACTGTCCCTCTCATTTGTCCCTATCTTACTTACTCTGCCTTGCATTATGCTTTTTTACACATTTCCTTCTTCATCACTATTATAGATTTTAGCCCCCTGGAAAGCAGAGGCTATTGTTTTTCATCTTTTTATCCCAAGGAGCTGACACAAAATGTTTTTTTTTAATTTTGCTGAATTGAATTGAATTAGAGAAATATAAAGAGTTAGAGCAGGCAAGGGATTATGAATCCTTTTCCATTCTTCCTCTTTTTTCAATTTTATCCAAATCTGAAAGCTATGTCCTGGTCTAGGAGTTGGGGTTGGAGAACCCCCAATTCCATCTCATGGCTCCCAGTTTCCATTTCAAGATCCCCTATATGATTTCTATCAGTTCCACAGTCCCTGGTTTCCACATCATCCCCCAATCAGGAAAAGTTATATGGTGCCCTCTATCAGATGGAGGGTTACTATGCCCTGGAGTTGTTTTAGTTCCCCAGAACTGATATTTTGCAATAGCTGCCCAGAGAACAAGCAGAAAATTTTAAGTCTGGGCCAAAAATGGCCACACCTATCAGACTGCTGGCCAACATGGAATCCAATTAACTTAAGTATTTATGGAGTCCATTTATAGAGTCTCCAAAAGGTAGCATGATGCAAAAGAAAGAAAGCTAGAATTGGAATCCCAAGAAATTAGGCTGGGATCCTGGATCTATCATTAGCTACCTTAAACCAAATATCTCCCTTCTCTGAGCCTCAGTTTGCCTATCCAGAAATTTTCAGAGGTTTGAAGGACCTCAAGCTCCCTTCTAGTGCTTTCACCTAGCATAAGGAGAATGCAAATATACAGTAGGTATTCAGTTGATGTTTGGTGTGAAAGAACTGCTTGGAAATGTTAAGCTCCTTGATTGTAAAAAACAAAACATTAGTCCAACCCTGGCTCAGTACCCATCCCTGATGAGAGTACTATAGGTTTCACAGTCACAAGGTAAAACCACATCAAACAAACTCCTTCCAAGGCCTCCCCTCTGAGGTGGGAAATAACATAAACATTCATTAAACAAAATGCTACACTAACTCAAAGTGTGTATGAGCCAAAATCAAGTGGCCATCTATAAAATTACAATAAATGTGTACTCAGATCTAATGTTTGAGCTGGGAGGGAACTTAAATAAGACAGGAACTGTCTCATTTTTGGCTTTGGATTCCCTGGTAAGGTCCCTTGCACAGAGTAGGGCCTTAAGAGATGCTAGCCAAGCTGAATTTAATTGAATTGTATCATTCTATCCTAATCCCTCATTTGACAAAGGCAGAAACTGAGACCCCGAAGGTCATTACAAGGTCACACTGCCTTAGTGATAGAACCAGACCATTGTTCCCAAACAATTTCCACCTCCCCCTGCCGGCAAAACCAGTTGAAACATAAGCAGCTTCAACCTCCTTTCCCCCACTCTCTTTCTGGGGGGTATTATTCTTACCCAGCAGCCCCCCTTCCCAGGTGGGTGTAGCAATCGGCCACATCTCCACTTACCCTGCACAGCAGAGCTTATCCACATCCTTGGCCGCAGGAGCCTCTCAATCTCTCTCTCTCTCTCTCTCTCTCTCTCTCTCTCTCTCCTCTCCTCTCCTCTCCTCTCCTCTCCTCTCCTCTCCTCTCTTCTCCTCTCCTTTCCCCTCCCTCAGCTCCACAGACAGACCAGGGGCTTGAAGGAGTGAAGGAGAAAATGCAGCCCTCCTAATTCCCTGTGAGGCTGATGGGAATCTGCCGCCGCAGCCGCCTCCGCTGAGGACTGCAGCATTGGCAGAAACGCGAGCGCAAAGGTTCTCAGCATCAATAATTCTTGCTACTACAAGTCTCTTCGGGGCTCCAAAAGAAAAAAAAAAGTGTAGAATCCATCCAAGTATGTAACTCACTCAGAAATATGTCTTCCCCCGATGAAGGCCAAACCAAAAGTCATCCCTGGAAAATGAAAATGTTCTGTACCTTGTAGCATTGGTGTTCTGGTTCAATGAGGGTTTCTGGAGGAGTGAAGGTTAACCCCTTAAGGACTAAACCTTTCAGATTTAATTTACAGTGCTTTGCACATTGCAAGAACCTAATAAATGTTTTTCCATTCATTCATTCATTCATTTTAACCATTCTTATTGGAAACCATCCTACAATGAAGAATATCACCTCTTCTCCCTTAGTACAAAGCACATACTGACTCAGACACTTACTAGCTAAGTTAGCCCGGGCAAGTCACTATTGCTTCTAAAGCATCCAGGTTTCCTCCTTTGTTAAATGGGGGATGAGAATAACATCCACTATTCTACCCACCTCACAGGTTTGTTGATTGAAAAGAGCTTTGTAGAACTTGATGCATTCTAGAAAAATGTGAACTGTTATATGACAGAACTTATTTTTAACCAATTTTGGATAGTTGCAGGATTATTGCAATAAATAGCCACCTGTATAGTGAAGTCTACATACTGAGAACTGCCTGCCCCTTTATGGAATGTTCCCAGACTGCTCTCTTGTCCAAGCTAGAGAGTTTTCTCTCCCACCTTCTGGCCTCTCTATGATTTACTGGCACTTTTCTCTCACTTCTGGATATGGTGTTTTCCTTACTTCTTTTTTGTTTATTTGTTTTATTGGACTTGTGACTTTATTGGGATAAGGAACTCCAAGTGAGGAAATTCCCTCCACTAATGCTGGCAAGCATCTCTTCTGCAACAAATAGCTTTTAAAGAGTTGCCAGGCGAGACTTACATGAACTGATGCTGAGTGAAATGAGCAGGACCAGGAGATCATTATATACTTCAACAATGATACTGTTTGAGGATGTATTCTAATGGAAGTGGACCTCTTCGACAAAGAGAGCCTTAATTGATCAAAGATGGACAGAAGCAGCTACACCCAGAGAAAGAACACTGGAAATGAATATAAACTGCTTGTATTTATGTTTTTCCTCCCGGGTTATTTATACCTTCTGAATCCAATTCTCCCTGTGCAACAAGAAAACTGTTTGGTTCTGCACACATATATTGTATCTAGGATATACTGCAACCCATTCAACATGTAAAGGACTCTTGCCATCTCGGGGAAGGGGTGGAGGGAGGGAGGGGTAAAATCGGAACAGAAATGAATGCAAGGGATGATGCTGTAAAAATTACCCTGGCATGCGTTCTATCAATAAAAAATTATTTAAAAAAATAAAATAAAATAAAGAGTTGCCAGGACAGTGAGAAATTCAGCAACCAATCCAGGGTCACAAAATTGGTCATACCAAAGAACTTGGGTCTTTCTGCCTCTAGGTTAAATTCCCCACCCACTGTACCACACTGCCTCTCTTCTCTACTTCTAATCAGAATTACCACTTCTGCTGTCATGGGGTCAATGATTAAATCAATAATCCTTAACTTCTACCTTAAAGGGACTCAACTGTTATTACTGTTAACCAAGGAAAGATAAGCCTCATACACTGAAGAAATTTGGAACTTGGGAGACATTGGGACCATCTCTTCTGGTCCATGAGCCAAACAACAAAGTTTGTACATAAGTCACTATTTTACCTTTTAAAAAACATAATTCCATTCAATGGTTATCTTAAAGTCCATACTACCTGCAAAGTACAAATACAAAGATACAAAGAATTTTTTTTAATACAACCTCTACTCTCCAGAATTTCACAATCTAACTGAGAAGCCTGACAGCCAGACAAATAAGTGATAGATGAGTGAGTGAGTCAAGTGCATGGGAAAGCCTCTTGCCAAGTGCTATGAGAAATCTGAGGAAGGAGAGGTCATCATTACCTTAAAGAAGTTAGAAAGGGGATGGTTCAGGGAAGATTTTATGAGTGAAGTAATACCTATGTTAGTTAGCCTCTGGAAGAAGGAAAGAATTCAGCAGACAAAGATTGTCTGTTCTAGCTATGCTGAGAGAAAGAACAAAGACAGAGATTTAAAAAAATACAAGAAAGGGTTAGGGAAAAAAACAAGCATTTATTAAGTACCTACTATGTGCCATGCTGAGTGATTTACAAATATCTCCTTTAAAAGGACAAAAAAGAGAAGAGAAACCAAAGAGGCTGATTGAAACTAAATCATGGAGAGCTTTGAATTCCAAAGTTTAAATATTATCCAGGAAGCAATGGGGAGCCACATTAGGTTTTAGAGTAGAAGAGTGGTATATTAAGATCAAAGCATTAGGAAAATGACTTAGGCCCTTCTGTGAAGGGTTGCAAGGGTGAAGGATGATTAGTAAGAAGGATATCACAATAACTCAGGTTTAAAAAAAAAAAAAGGAATTTGGATCTGAAAGAGTGTTTAGGTCACCCAATCCAACTCCTTTTTATAAATGGAAAAATTGAGGCCTGAAAGGGATGACATACTTGCCCAAAGTCATAGATAGTGCTGTAAATAACAGGCTAGGTAAGAACATTTGCCTCTTCTTGCCCATTTTTGTCGCTGCTCATCCTGGAAGGAAAGGTTTCTTCTTAGTTGTCCTCTCAATGTGGTTCTTCTTTCCAGATGGCTAAAAGTTCCAGACATCTATTTAATAGTTCAATGGAGAGGCATCTAGATGGCCTAGTAGATAGTGCACCAGCTCTGGAGTCAGGAGGACCTGAGTTCAAATCCAGCCTCAGACACTTCACATTTCCTAGCTATGTGACCCTGAGAAAGTCACTTAATTCCAATTGCTTCACAATACTCCCAAAAAAATAGTTCAAAGAAGAATGTTTGTATAGTAGCATATGAGGCAACCCTGGGCTTTAACTGAACAATGAAAAAGAAACTAGGAGAAAGATGAAAGGGAAGGAAAAAAGAGGTCAAAGAAAACATGGCATTTTTCTCCCAAACACTGCTAGTTGCAGAATCCAATCAGTTTCACTGGACAGTCTATTATGTGAATGTCAGTGGTCAGCACGAGGCACACATCTTAGTCTCTAGAGAGAGAACTTTCAGACAGGAAGAAAGCTCACTCCTCTCACAGCCAATCCCAAGATCAATACTTCGTGGGCTTGTGTCTCCTAACCGATCCTATACTTCCTCTTCACACACTGAGCTTTTGAATGTAGGAACGCTTGCAATTTCCCTCTTCTCCGGTCTTCAGTTAACACAGGGCCTCAGTGTACATGCTTGTTTCCTCCCCTTTAGCCCATCTAAAACAGATATTTAATGTCTGAGGTTTTTCCAAAACAATATTATCAAATAAAAATTCAATAAAATAAAATAAAATGTGTTAAGGCTTAGCGAATTACAGTGCATGGGCATCTTGTGCTAGGATTTCAGAAGTTCCAGGACCAGTCCTGACCTAACTAGCCTTGATGGGGAGGGGAAAAGAGGGCCAATGGTAAGCAGGGACACTCCTCTCTATGTTGCCAGATAACATGTTGCCTTAAGAGAAAAATCTACAAGATACCTTTCTCTAGCTCAATCAACCAACCAAGGAGCATTTAGTAAGTTTGTAATTCAGACATTTTGTTAGGATACAAAGTCAAAATTAAATAGTCCCTGCTCTCAAGGGGTTCACATTCTATCAAGGAAATAAAATATACACCTGAATCTTCAAAAATAAATACAAAGTAAATGTATATTTACTATATTTCAGAGGGCAATAGCAGCTGAAGGAAGTCTCTGCTCTCAAGGGTTTACATTCTATCAGGGAAACAAAATATACACATGTGAATCTTCAAAATTAAATACAAAATAAATGTATATTTACTATATTTTAGGGGGCAATAGCAGCTGGAGGAAGTCTCATTTAGAGGTCTCATTGGAGACTGGTGACTTGGAAATTCTCCCACATCCTCCCACTCAATCCCTTCAGGAGCTACACCAGAACCTAAAGTCTCATTTAAGAGGTAATTTATAAACTTGGAAGGAAGTTAGGGATTCTAATAGACGGCATTGAGGAGAGAGTGCACCACAGACCAAGGTAAGATATGGAGACAGGAGGTAGAATCTTACAATAGAAGAATAATGAGAAGTCCAATTGAGCCAGACTTTAAAGTAGGGGGAGGGTCTTCACTGCTTCTAGCCCCTCCGACCAATGACTGGAATCCCAACTGGCATCATTCCTTCTATATGTAAGGATTCTTTGCACTAATAGTAAGAGACTAGACCACTTTAACACAAAACAGTTTCATATTAGCCAAAAGGAAAGATTCAGAGTTGAGGATGGATTTCTAGACATAACTTTTCCTTAGGGTTTCTTCCCAGGGCAATCTGCCACTAGATTCACAAAGAATTGGCACAATTTGACTTAATCCTGCCTTTTTCCCTTGAAAAATCAGGTGAAAGACATTATCTTTGCAGACTGAAAGCTCACTTGGTCTCCAATCCACCTGAATGGATTTCCTAGTGAACCAGGTCCAATAAAAAAGGGCAAAGTTGTATCATCTTAGAATTTTATGTATTTATTCATATAAATCAAAAATGCTGGTTTCCTCCCAGTTCTGCATTATTACTAGAATTTCTCCATTGTCCTTGGTGTCTGCTGCTCTTACAGAGTATATGATGGAGATTCAGACTGAAGCACGACCAGCATTAAAGAATTCTGAGAGACCTACCTGATTTCTTTGGATCTTATTTTCCTCATCATCGGAACTTAGTCCCATTGATTTCTAAGGTTCTTTCCTTAGAAACAGGCTACAAGTCCACCAAAAAATAACAACAACCAAAAAAACCCTAGATGGAGCTGTGTCGTACCTCATGAACTATCATAAGACACCTCTCAAAATGACTGCAGAGGATTATGTAACTGGATTCTATTTGGCTCAACCCCTTTAACCACACATCTTACCATGCCATACATCCTCCCACTCAGATCCCTCCAGGAGCTACACCAGAACCCAAGAGAAGCAGATAGATTTACATATAGGAAAAATCAGAACTCAAGGAGCAAGTGCTGAAACCCCCAAAATTCTAAGGAATTGACCAAAAACTACAATTGTTTAACCAGTACATTTAAGCTTCTGGATCTGACCCTCTTTCTGATGGCCAAGAGAAGGGTTAATGGAAGAAATAAGGTCTCCTTATTCATTGGTGAAATTATGATTATCTATGGGATGGTAGAAAGAAGACCAGACTTGGTGCCAGAGGACCTGAATTCAAATTTCAGATGACTGCTTGTGTGACTTTCAGCAAATTACTTAACTGTCCTTACCCAGATAATATCTAAATTATATTGTACTTCTAAATTCAAATGTGCTTATAAATGCCTGTCAAATCTCCTCACATATTTTATTTGGTGATATTACCTTATAAATACTTTATTTTCACAGCACATGGGATCAGCAAAGATATTGATGATTCCCAGATCTGATCTTGAAGAGAATGAATACCCTTATATATGCATGACCTTGCCCCAAAGGCCTGCAGTTGTTGATATTGAAGAAATATCTCATGAAAAAGTGTACGTTTCAACTGTGGAGCCTTAAGTTGACTCAAAAACCCACAGATGCCAACTTTTGCTTACTGACATGCCTCCCCACCCCCACAATCCCTGGAATTTTCATGGTCTGGCCTAGGTCTTAATGACCTAATTATCAATCAACACATTTATATAGCCATATATGAATGTGCATATATGTTTATATACATATATACACATACACACACACACACACACACAAGTAGGCATGTGTCTTTATATATACCAATATACATACATTTATAAGGACATTTATAAACAACATAGGTATAAATTTATATTGTAAAAGTGTGTATATAGTATGCATTTATATATGTACATATGCAAAATGTTTTGCAAATGCAATTACTGTCCCACTTTACAGGTAGAAGAATTTTACTTTCGACTTATTTGATGACTATTTCACCAAATAAAATATGTGAGATTTTACAGGTATTTATATTCATAATGGACTTGTCCAAAGTCATACAGTTAATAAGTGCTTGAGGCTGAATTTGAATCCAGATCTTTTTGCCTCTGGTCCAGCAGTGCTCTATCCACCAAACCATCTAGCTGCCTTAATTAATCAAAAAAAAATCTTCAAAAGACAGTATGGTAACATTTGACTTTTCCTGACCCCATTTTGAGTTTTCTTGACAAAAATATTGAAGTGGTTTGCCATTTGTTTTTTCAGGTCATTTTACAGATGAAAAATAGAGGCAAAGAGGATAAAGTGATTTGCTCTGGGCCATACACCTAATAAGTGTCTGAAGCCAGATTTTGAACTCAGGAAAATGAGTCTTCCTGACTCCAGGATTGGCTCTCTATTGAATGTGCCACCCAGCTGCCGGAGACAAAGATGATGCTACTCAGGTTGGAGAACCAGGAGAAAAGTTGAAAATTCATGGAAGAGGGAAAGTCTAGGAAGAGGAGTCATCTGGAGGAGGAAATAGTATCAAACACTGCAGAGAAATAAAGGAGGGTTGAGAAAAACTAGTGAATTTAATGAGATATCATTGGCAACATGGGCATGTTAGAATGTAAAGGATTGAGAAGCAAATGGGAAGTACAGAAATTAAGGTAATGATTTTATACAGGTTTTTTTTCTAGGTGTGTAGATATGAAAGTAAGGAGAGAGAGCAATAGCTTGAAGAGATGGTAGATTCTTTAATGGTGTGGGATATCTGAATGTGTTTCAAGGTAGCAAATGAGCCAATGACTAAAGAAAGATTAAAAATTACAAAAATATGATCTAAGGGAGTGAGATCCCAGGGAAAATGGAAGAAATGATTTTTTAAAAACACAAATATAGCATTTACAAATTCAAGTAGAACTACCCATCCTTTAAGACTGGACCAAAGAAAGAAAGAAGAAGAGGTGATGTTGAAGCAGGGTTGAGATCTGGAATTAAAAAGAAAACAGTCAAAACATAACTCAGTTTTCTTGATGAAACATGAAGCAAGGTCTTTTTCTGAGAAGGGAGGAAGGGAACAGTATAGGTGACTCGAGAGAAATTTGTAATAGATGCTATGGAAATGATGAATCAATCTGAAAAGATTAAAGAAATTCCTGTGCAACAGTAAGACCCTAGTTGAGATATGATGGTGTAAATACATAATGGATTTAAGTCCATGTTGTTGTATGGTTTCCTCTAGCAGCATTTAGTAGTGCTCTCTCATGAAGAAAAAAAAGGTGGAGAAAAGTGAGAATAATCAGATGTTGGAGTTTGGAAAGAGATCAGGAGGAAAAGACCAAGGGAGTATTTAAGTGTAAAGGGCCTTTTTTCACCAGAGTAAGCAAAATCTATTTACCAATGTGAATAATCGACTTATCTATCACTGGAGTTTTGCAAAAGGCACCACCATGTTGGTCCTAATATAGGTGCTACCCATTAAAACAAAATTTCTTCAAAATAAAAAAACAAAGAAATATGCTTTTAAAAATTACACAAAATGACCAATTAAATATATATATTTACTGTGAAGGTTGATTGTTTTCTTTTAAATTTAAGTATTCAAATTAAAACAAAATGGTTATGCCTTAGTACATGTTGGCTTCCCAGTTAATAAACTCCACAACTCCCATAATCTTCCTTTTCACAAAAGGCTGCTTCTATCCAATGATATTATCATATGCAACTGTCCTATGTCCATGATTCCATTTCTGAAATAGTTGCGACAATAATCTCTCTACCTTTATCTCTCTCTGATTTAATTAAACATTTATTAAATATTTACTATGCATAAAAATAAGAAGTAGAAATATGGCATAATGAATAAGGTGCCAGGCTCAGAGTCAAGACCTGAGTTCAGGTCCTAGCCCTGAAACATTCTGCCTGTGTGATGTGGAGAAAGACAAATTCTGAGTGCCCCCCCCCCCCAGCAACATAAAAGATTCTAAACTACAAAGAAGCTGTCAGTTTGGACAAAGAGAAGAAATTTACTCACCAAGAGATTCCTTCACCAGTGAAAAATGAACAAATAAAATACATTTAAAATGCTACATTAGGAATATAAAGATGAGAATAAAACAATCCTTGTCCTCTAGAAGCTTACTTTCAACTTAAGTAGTTATGTCTGCTTTGCCAATCTCACAGAATTATTGTGGGAATAAAATAACAGATGTGAAAAGTTTAAAGTCTTATATAACTGTCAGGTGTTGGTGATTATATTCAGAGAACAATAAAGAATTTTTAATAAAGATGATCACTAAGGAACAATAATGTCCCCTAGGCTGTCTGAAGCAGCAAGCTGGCTGCTAGCCATGGTGCTGACGAGGCCAGCCGATCCCCAGAGAAGATCACTGGCCAAGGTGCTGATTCATCTAAGCCCCAGGCATTTTGACACCTGTGCATATTAGGTAAATAAACTATTCTTTCAATGCAACAGTTGCTGCTGACGGCAGAGGAAGAGAAGATAGTGGTGTGTGTATATAAGCTATAATACAGGCAAAAACAAAAATTGAGAAGTTCCAACTTTTGCTGATTATACTGCATACACTCTCAGGCCTTTCTTCAGTAGTGTTATTTCTGTAAGCACAAAAAGGAAAGCAAGGCAGTTGAGCTATGGTGTTGGAAAATAAGAGCTTTGGGTAATAACAAGAACCATTGTAGCACTCAGCCTGCCTATAATAAGCAGATAAAAAAGAGGAGAGCCAGTACTTCTGGGCTGCTGTTCAGAGGCTGAACCATCATACTCTTGAGAATTTCATCTCAAAGGAAAAGAGTGATGAATCCTCTTTGTTGGTAGTATGTTGCCCTTATGTGGCTTTTCCTATGTGTCTATATCATTTGTCCCTCGGAATATCTTACATGCCAGGTCATGCTTAGAATTTCTTGAATAAATCCTTGGGCACAAGGACCACTGAAGGACATAAGCAAGGCTGAATCTGTGAAGTAATATCTGGGCAGCATCCACTCAAATATATGCATCTGAGAACATCCTCTCTTTGAGTAAAGTGAGATTACTCTTTCAACATGATTACTAGCTTCATAAAGTTTCAGAGCCTTACAGTTACTTTTCATCCTCTCAGTAGAACACATCCAATCTGTCACCAAACACTATCAATTTCCCCTTCTATTTACCCCCTTCCTTTCTAATTCTTCAGTCAAAAAAAAAAGCAGGTCTATGACCTCATCAACTTACATCACTATTATTGCCACAGTCTCCTGATCTTAGTTGTCAATAGCTACTCCATTTGCAAATGGGTCTTTTTTCTGCATATGAACCTTCAGAGCTAAATAGAATGTTTCCCAAATATCATTATGTGGAGCACACAAAGTCCCAAATAGGGGCATTTTGACCCAGAACAAAAATATTAATGTTACCCTAATATAATAATTATCCAAAATTAACGGTTCAAAGGGAGTTCTGACATCATGTAAATTTACCCAAGTGTAAATTAATATTCAATGCTACTAAAATGATTTTAGTACACAGAAAATCAAGTACAAACTTGTACTTAACAAAAACTTTTATTACTACATGGTATAGCTTATTGTGATGATACAATGATGGTTTCTCTGAGCAGGATATGGCTGGGAAATGTACAAAGCTGGCCTAAAGTGCTAACACATTGGGAAAACAAGATGAAACATACCAAAAAGTCAGCTCTCCACTACTGTCAGGGTCTTGCCTCCCCATCCAGTTTTAACCTAATGTGCTGAATCTGCACTCTTGCAAAAGTGTTTTATATTTATTTAATTTACTGGATTTCAGAACTCTGAGAAAGTACTAATAATGAACTGCCTTTTGGTTTATGTTTGCTTGGCTCTATACCTAGATTCCACAAGACTTTCCCCAAGAAGTAATTGCCCCCATAATCTCCTAATTAATATCACATGTCATACTCTATTCTCATGTGAGATAAAGATACTGTCATATCAAAGGAAGACTCAAATTAGAGGATGATATGTTTAAGAGTTGGAAGGAAAGTTAGAGGCCACAGAGTCCAATTCACTCATTTTACAAATAAAAACATTAGGACAACAGGTAAGTTAAGTGACTTTTCAAGAATCACACAGTTAAGCGTCTGAGATAGTACCTGAACCTAGGTCTTCAAGACTCTAAATATGTCTACCACACCATGTGTGTTCATGTGTTTAGTCATTTCAATCATATTTGACTCATCATGATCCCATTTGGGTTGTCTTGGCAAAAGTACTAGAATACTTGGAAAAGTACTGCTCCAACTCATTTTATATAGATTTTACATATATTTTATGTACATATGTTTACTGAGGTAAACATGATTAAGTGACTTGCCCAGGGTAACACAACTAGTAAATGTCTATTGCTTCATTTGAACTCAGATCTTCTTCACTCCTGACCCAACACACTATTCACTGCTCTACCTGATTGCCCCACCATGCTGTCTCTCAAATATATTCTGATAAAAGGAATAAGAAATGAATACATTAACATCATAATATGCATTAATATTATATGAGGTCATTTTCCTAAAGGCAAATTGAAGCAAAAAGTCAGCTAGAACACAGCATAGCTAATAAAGCAGTGTTTGATAATGAGATTGCCAGAGCTAGCTCAGAGTTTCAGAGGCTCCGAAGGAAAGTGTGGAAGAGAAGAGGTATTAGACTGACCAGAAAGTTGAAGATTTATGGAGTCATTGTGCTGATCTCATAATTATGTGCCTTTGAAACTTGGGCAGTTTACCAGCACCCTGCCAAGAAACTGATTTGCTTCCATTTAAATTGTCTTAGGAAGATTCTGAAGATTGCCTGATAGGATAATATACCAGACATTGAAGTCCTTTCTTGAACTTAACTGCCAAGCATTCCAACTCTACCACAGAGAGCACAACTCCACTGAAATGTCCACATTGTTCAAATGCCAAATGTACATGTGCCAAAAAACAATTATTTTATGGAGAACTTACACAGGACAAGTGCTCACAAGGTAGTCAGAAAAAGAGAGACACTTTCAAGGTCTCTCTTAAGAACTTTAGAATTGATTGTATGACATGGGAGACACTGGCACAGGACCGCCCAGCATGACATGCCTTCATCAGAGAAGGTTCTGTGCTCTATGAACAAAGCACAGTTGAATTAGCCCAAAAGAAATACAAGATGTGTAAAATTAGAGAATGTACCCCAAGTGTTCATATGGATTATTTATGTCTGACCTATGGCAGAGCATTACAAACAGGTATTAGTCTGATTAGCCACAGTCAGACATGCTGTTTGGTTTTCTTCAAGTACAAAGGACAACAACCAACAACCACTGAGCACTTAAGTAATAATGTGTATGGTAGGGCCCTATTGGAAATGCCCCCCCAAAAAGTATAAAACATGATTCTTGATCTTGAAAGGGTTTTTGTCTACTTAAGAAGACAGAGGAATAGGAAGAGGAAAAAGGGAGACCAAAGAACTGAGAGAGGAAAAGACTGTAATAACTGGGTGGTGTGGGATAAGTAGAGAACTAGGTTTAGAGTGAGTCCTAAGTTGAAATCCTTCCCCTGATGCTGGTTCACTGTGTATCTTGGGATAATTCCCTTCATCTTCCCTACTCCAGTTCTTCAAGCAACAACAACAACAATAATAATAATAGCACCTACCTCACAGAGTTATTGTGAGGATTAAATGAAATAACATATGTAAAGTTCTTTGGAAACCATAAAACACTATATAAATGTTAGTAACGATGATGATCAATTTAGTTCATTGAGATTTTGCCTAGCCTTAAGTTTATCATCATCTCTCCGGAATAAAACTAAGTATGACTGTAAAATTAAAAGAGGCATTGAAGGAAAACATCTTTAATTGCTTAATGTACAAGGATAGAAACAAGCCCTATGCCTCCAACCAAAAAGAATTTAATAGCTCCTTTTTCTCATGGGACATCTCCAATGATATTAAAATGGCATTTGGACACAACTATAAAATTCTTAATGATAAACTAGAAGTTTTAAGCTTTAATCTAAAAGTCATATTGAACCAATAGTTGGACATCATACCTAAAAATACCTTGTTTTCCTCCAAGCAATTTGCATCAAGCATAAAGACATCAAGGAGAAGACTGTGGCTAACCATGATAAGAGATTTACAGGCATCCTAAAATCAAAGGTAAATAAGAAGAACGTGTAGCAATTGACATCTACATGATAATTCTTTTAGTTACTGTAAAATTATAACAGTTTAGTAAAATTTCCCCCCCAAAAAAAATCCATGTGGTATTAATAAGACACCAAAACAATCCCCATAAGCTAACTATAGAAAGGTTAACACTATTCACCAAAATGGAAAGGAGGATTGATGTTAGAAGATAAAAAATAAGTCCAAAACCTATAGAAAGAGTTTTGGAACCAAAAAATCATTTCACAGAGCAATCATAAAGGCTAATAAGGTACACATCATAGAATTTGTCAAATGAAATTGAACATGGTTTACCTCTAGATGAAACCTATAAAACAGCCAAGATAGAAGGTGAAATTAAAAAGCACTCTATAGGTGATAGCTACATGAAATCATCCAATGTGTCAACAAATAAGATTTGAACAAATAGCTGAGTGACATGGATGTCTATGCAAACAGAGAGACACTAGAGAGCAATTCAAGACTAAGCTATTGGCCCAGAAATTACCAAGGTATATTCTTAAGGAGTCCAACTTGGTGATTAATATCAACCATGCAAAGAAATAGTAGAAACTGTAGACAATTTTGGCTGCTGTAAGCCACAGGCTATAAAATTTTAGGGCCTACCAAATACCTTGCAAATATGACCTAATAACCAAAATTATAGGGTAGCTAGATAGCACAGTGAATAGACCATCAGATTTGGAGTCAAGAAGACAATTTCTTGACTTCAAATCTGGCCTTAGATACTTACTAACCTTGTTCCTTATATGTAAAAATGATCTGGAGAAGGAAATGGCAAATCACTCTAATATCTTTGTGAAGAAAACTGAAAAAAAGGTTAGAAAGAGTAGGACATGACTGAAATGACTGGACAACTAACTATCTAAAATTATATATCAACATCTTACTATCTTTTTTGAGTTGAGATGAAAAATACCAATATTAATAATTACAATGAAAATAATAACCAGCATTTAGTGTTCCTTGACATTTGCAATGCATTTTACAAATATTATCTCAATTGGCCCTCATAACAATCCTATTTTACCTCCATTTTATAAATGAGAAAACTGAGAGAAGCAAAGGTTAAGTGACTTGGCCAGGGTCACATAGTGAAGAAGTATCTGAAGTCAAATTTGAATTTTGTCTCAATGTCGACTGCACCACCTACCTACCTAAGTACAATATCTTGGAACCAGACCATTTTCACATATTTAACTGTGGGCAGCAATCACTTGGATGTGATCCCCAAAATCTTGAGCACATGTTAATAGATGTTATCTTACCAAATATTTATAATCTTCAAGAGGATTGGAAGGAAGAGCTTTCAAAATATAAAATCCAAGCAGGGAAGAAGAAAAGTATTTGGAACCAGAATGAATTCCTGTTGTTTTGTCTACTAATTGTACTGTTATGCTTGTAATGAGGCTACTGGAGATACACTTAAGACCTAGCACTTTATTCAACTATAAAATGTGCTGGTTTGAAAGCTTATCTCAGAAAGACGATTGAGGCCAGTTCCAATGATCTTGTGATGAGGAGAACCATCTACATCCAGAGAGAGGACTGTGGGAACTGAGTGTGGTTCACAACATAGCATTTTCACTCTTTTTGTTGTTGTTTGCTTGTGTTTTGTTTTCTTACTCATTTTCTTTCCTTTTTGATCTGATTTTTCTTGTGCAGCCAGATAATTGTATAAATATGTTTACATATATTGGATTTAACATATATTTTTAACATGTATAACATATATTGTATTGCTTGCCATCTAGGGAAAGGGGTTGGGGGAAGTAGGGAAAATTTGGAACACAAGGCTATGCAAGTGTCAATGTTGAAAAATTATCCATCCATATGTTTTGAAAATGAAAAGCTTTAATAAAAAAAATACCCAAGGGGAAAAAAAAAAGAAGAAAGCTATCTTAGCTTGATGAGGTGCAGCAGAGGAAAAAAAATCACACACAAAAAATTAATGTGCTGTCCTGCACCAACGAGGATACATTTACTCAAATGACTTTTGTTCATCTTGTACAACTCAGCTACAAATATGTTCAGTTCTCCATCAATCCTTCCTGACCTCCAGGGCAGAGCCCAGGAGGAAAGCTCAGAATTGAAAGAAATTCTTTCCTATCAAATAAGCCTTCCTGTCATCAAGAAAGACAACACCAAGTTCCCTAGCTCTATCCTATGCCATCTCTGCTGTTGGTCTTTGTGATGTGATTGCAGGGGTAGTTTTAAAAGAGAGGGTGGCACAGTGGATAGAATAACAATCCTGGAGTCCAGAACACCTGGTTTTAAGTCTTGCCACGGTATATAAAATGCTGGGATCACACCTCTGATGCTTTATCTCCATATGAACTTGGACAAGTCATTTAATGCCAACAGGCCTCAGTTTCCTTAAGTGTAGAAGGAGGAATTCAGACTAAAAGGCCTCCTTCCTAATTGTAGATCTAGAATCCTTTTAGCCTTAAATATACTAGCAATATAGTTAGGGCAGAGTTCTCTGTCAGTGCAATTTCTAAGACTAGGTTAGAGGTAAGAAAGAAAGGGAAAGGGAATGAATATTTACATTTTTTGTTGCTCTTCAGTCATTTTTAGTCTTGTCTAACTCTTCAGACCTCATTTGGGGTTTTCTTGGTAGACACTGGAGAGATCTGCCTTTTATTTCTCCAGCTCATTTTATAAATGAGGAAACGGAGGCAAATGGTGATTGATTTACACAGGTTCATACTGTAGTGTCTACAGCCAATTTTGAACTCAGGTAAATGAGTCATCCTGACTCCAGGCCCAGCATTCTATTCATTGCACCAACTAGCTGCCCAGAAACAATTGTATGTGTCCCACTGTACCTAAGGACTAATATGATCTCATTTGATCAACAACCCTGGAAGGGAGGTGCTATTTTTATTCCCATTTGAAAGTTGAGAAAACTGAGGGAGACATGTTAAGTGACTTGCACAGGGTTACATAACTAATAGGTGTCAGGAGCCAGATTGAACTCAGGTCTTCCTACGCCAGGTCCAATGGCATCTGAGACAAGGTTGCCAAGCTTAATCAGGGGAGGGAATTTCTACCATGCAAAGTCCCCGTATCTGAATTCAGTTTGTTGTTGTTTCAGACCCTATCAACACAGGGAGCTCCTGGAGTGCAAACTCCCTCCAGTGATGAAGATCAGCGGCTTCTCCATTATCTATGGTCTCAGAGAACTTCTTGGGGCTAGTGGGAAGGTGAATAACTTATCCCCTCTTTCTCACACCTAATTAGCTTTAGAGATGAGATTTGGTAACTGGACTGCACTTTCTACCAATCACAACTAAATCCAAGGGGTTTTTCTTTCTTTGTTTTAAACTTTTTAAAGTGATATTTCATTTTCTTCTTTTTTTTTTTACATTTTAAATTCTATATTCTATATTAATCACAAATTAATGTGACGCAGGATAGGTCAGTTGTCCAAGCCCCAGTCTGGCTACGAGTAAAAATGGTGATCTTCAGATTAGCCTATAGATAATAAATTTTTACAATGACTGCAACTCATCTAGAATGTCAACCAAGTTATTGAATATTTCCTAACTGTAACTAAATCATAGGATTTAAATCTAGACAGGTTAAAGTTATTTAAATCTTAAGCTACTGACCCTGGAATCACAGGATTTAGACATGAACAGGTCTTTAGATCATTAAATCTAATCCCTTTTTTCTTTTCTTTTCTTTTTTTTTTTTTTTTTTTTTTTTTTTTGCTGAGGCAATTGAGGTTAAGTGACTTGCCTAGGGTCACACAGCTAGGAAGTGTTAAGTGCCTGAGGATAGATTTGAACTCTGGTCCTCCTGACTTCAGGGGTGATGCTCTATCTGCACCGCCTAACTGCCCCTCCTTTCTTTTCTAAATGAAGAAAC
Source organism: Antechinus flavipes (assembly GCF_016432865.1). Taxonomy (NCBI): domain Eukaryota; kingdom Metazoa; phylum Chordata; class Mammalia; order Dasyuromorphia; family Dasyuridae; genus Antechinus; species Antechinus flavipes. The sequence continues at coordinate 49,299,604 of NC_067398.1, read as the reverse complement.
TAAGTCCAGAAAAGGGAAGTTCAAGGTCATATAAACCCTTCCAAACACAGTGGTCTTTGCACAACATCATGCTGCTTCCCACTGATGAAATTACAGCTTTTGCTCAATGTATCTCTAAGATCAAAAACAAACTTTAGGTATTTTAAACCCTCTATACCCTTATGTTAATTTAACTCCCCAGCCTTCTTACACATTACTTCCCTTCACTTATGCTGTGGTCCAGTCAACTGTCTTACTGTTCCACCATATACAATGTTCCATCTCTCACCTGTAATTCTCATGCTGGCTGTCTCCCAGAACTTGAATGCTCTTCTTTCTCATCACCTCTTAGAATTCCTGACTTTCATTACAAACTCAGCATTTTAAAAATCAATTTAATTTAAACATTTTTTAATTTTAAAAATTAAAAAAAAAAACTCAGATTTAACATTTCTTTCGGTCTTTCCAGGTCTTCCCAAAATGCTAATATCTCCCCCTCTAAATTGACTTTGTGTCTAATCTATATGTGTTTTGTATATACCTATAAGCACATATAACTCCAATTAGAATATAAGATCTCCAAAGGCAGGGAGAATTTTTACTTTGTCTTTGTATTCCAAGCACTTAGCATAGTGCTTAACATATGTTAATCAGTTGGTAAATGCTTTTTGAGAAGTTGATTAATATAAAGATGAAAAATGGTACAGTCTTTGTAAGATTTGTAAAATTATAAACTCTCAAAGAGCTTATACTCTAATAAAAGGGATGAAATGCATACTAGTAAGACATTATGAAGAATAGATTAAGAGCAAAGTAGAGATACAGACAACAATCTTTTATTTGAAATGGGGTAAACTCCAAGAATGGTCTTATGGAGGGGGGTAAACTTGAGCATCCTTCCCTTAAAGGGAAATTATTTCTACAGGTAGAGATATGGATAGAGTATATTCCAAACATGGGAACTGAGGGAGTAGAATATAGGATGACATTAGAGAACAGCTAAGAGTCTAATTTGGCTAAAATATCAAATGTATAGAGGAGAAAAGAAAGAAAAGAAGTAGGATCAAATCAAAAAATGGAAAGCTTTAAATGCCCAGCTAACGAGTGTGAAACTTTCTTAGAAACAAGGGCAGATGTCTCAAGATTTCTGAGTATGGTTGGTAACATGGTAAACATTGTGCTTGTAGCAGCCCTTTTTGTAGTGGCAAGGAACTGGAAATTGAGAGGATGCCCATCAGTTGGAGAATGGTTGAATAAGTTACGGTAAATGAATGTTATGAAATATTTTTTATAAGAAACGATCAGCAGGATTTCAGAAAGGCTTGGGAGAAACTTACATGAACTGATGCTAAGTAAAGTGAGTAGAATCAAGAGATTATTATACACAGCAACAGCAAGATTATATGATGATCAATTATGATGGCCTTTTCAATACTGACATGATTCAGGCCAGTTCCAATGATCCTGTACTGAAGAGAGCCATTTGTACCCAGAAGGAAGACTGTGGGGACTGAGTCTGGATTACAACATAGTATTTTCACCTTTTTTGGTGTTGTTTATTGGCATCTTATTTTCTTTCTCATTTTTTTCTTTTTGATCTGATTTTTCTTGTGCAACATGATAATTGTGGAAATGTGTATAGAAGAACTGAACATGTTTAACATATATTGGATCATTTGCTATCTAGAAGATCTAGGGAGGAGGAAAGGGAGGGAGAAAAAAAATGGAAAATAACATTTTGCAAGGCTAAATGTTGAAAATTATCTATGCATATATTTTGAAAATAAAAACTTTAATTTAAAAAAGTTAATGGGAAAATGGAGGGAAAGAAGGTTATTTTGGCAGCTGTGTGAAAGATAAATTGATGTAGGGAAGAGGGTAGATACATAGGGAGATCAATTAGGAAACTGTTACAATAGCACAGGTGGGAGGAGATGAAGCTCTAAGCAAGGGTAATGAATAAATGAGTAGAAAGAAAAAACTAAACAAAAAATTCCATTTGCAAGCATGAGGGAAAGGAAAAGGTAGAAAATAATAACTTATGAAACACTATGTTACACTATCCTAAACATTATAAATATTATCTCGTTTGATTCTCACAATTAGGTACTGAGAAGTGGGTACTATCATAAACCCCCATTTTATAATTGAGCAGTAAAGGTTACAACTTGCCCAGAGTCACCAAGCTAGTAAGTGTCTGAGGCTAGATTTGAACTCAAGTTTTCCTGGTTCTAAACAACAGCACCCTAGCCACTGAAATACCCAGTGTCTCCAATAAACAAGATGAGGAAACTGATAGAAAAGGAATATTGGGGGAGCAAAAATAACCCCATGGGTCCAGGAGAAGAGCAGATTAAAGTCCTAGCTTACTGGGGAATGGTTAAGAGATGTAGGAATTAATGGAATTATAAAATCAGAGATATTAAGAGGGTACCCAAACCAATATCCTCATTTTTCAGGTTAAAAAAAAAGAGGCTTATCAGGATTAAGTGATCTGCCAAAGACATTCAGGTAGTAAACTGAAGAGGTATGATTTGAGCTCAGATCCTCTGACATAAGAATCTATGTTCTTTTCACTACACCACATGACCTATAAACTTAGATCTTAAAAACAAAATGCAGATGCCAACTTATATTTCGAATTCTATTGAATCTCTGGTAAACAGTCATTCAGTCTCTACTTGAAGACCTCCAGTGATGGGAATTTGCAATCATCCAAGACAGCCCATTTCCCAAATCTTGAAGTAGTATATAAATTTAAGGGGATGTCTCCTTCAGAATTTAACAAATTTATACTTTCTAAGTAGAGGGGACAGAGAAATTGTGGGTCTTTAAGCAACTAATTTGCAAAGCCAGGAAAGCAGCAGAGAAAACAGACTTGCATGCAGGACATAGATTGCCTCGATACCTTTTTTCACCAGCCACTCATTTGCATGTGGACAGAAGGAGAGACTTAAGAGTTAAATAATTGGGGAATCCTGAACTCCAAAGCTAATTGGTGAATATTGGACAAATGGCCATAGTCTGTTGAGAAAAATACTTAGGAAATGTACTGGGTGGTCACTGTGAATTAAAATGAGATAACTCACTAGGGGTCTACCCCTGAACCAGGAAGAGATATCAAGAAAAGGAAAAGTTATAGTTTTCTGCATTACTATCTGCTTCCTAAAAAGGAAAAAAAAAGTTTGAGCCCATCCAAGATACTAAAAATAGAATAGCTTCTGCCAAACGTAAGCTAAGTATCTTTGCCCTTTCTGAACGAATAAAACATTAAGTTGAAGGCTTCAGCTGAGTAAGACATAAAAAGTGTCAGAGAATACAGCTTCCAACAAAGAGTAAACCTAATTGAGTAAAGGAACAGCTCATCCTGGCCCAAAGTATCCCATCCTAAAAACAGTTGAGCAAGTCCAGGGTATCAACCTTTCCAACTGAAATGCTGTTCTCCATGAGGAATTAGCCCAGGTCATCCCAACCCAATAGCAGAACCATCCATAAAGCACTGAACTATGCCTGGTAGTAAATTTGTGTATTATGGTTTAGAGGCATGAAAAGACATTGCAGACCCACATTTACAGAGGCAGAAGGGACTTTGGGATCCTGCAGTTTCAGAATTCTGAGTTGCTTCAGCTGTAGGTGTTCACGGCACATCTCATTGTGAGTGTGCTTTCCATTTGCACCCAGACTTTTCCTCAAACACTGCATATATTGATAAGAGCATGACCTGGCTTTTTAGGCATAATGTATAACTACTACTCTTGCTATTCCATTTAACTAAATTCTAAGAGTTCACTGAATCAACTCAATGAACATTAATGGAAGCACATCAGCGAGGGCTTTACTTACAAAGGTTAGCACTAGAACATGATTTATCAGCTGCCTCTCTGGAGGATTCAAACCTGCAAATGCAAATTGGTAAGGGGAGAATGACCCCATGCAGCAATGCTAATTTAAATGTCATAATTATAATTAAACTCCTTTTTGTGAATTACTATACTAATAATAAATGTCTTTTTTAGACTGAGCTAAAATCTTAATCCCTGTTTCTTCCACATAAGGATTCTAGTTCTATCTTCAGAGACCAAACTAAAAAAAAAAAAAAAAAAAAAAAAAAAAAAGGAAAAGGAAAAGGAAAAAAAGGCTAAATCCTCTTCACTAAGAATCCCCTGTGCGGAGATCATTGGATCTGAGCCTTGGGTCTCTTTTTTCCCATAACCACCTGTGCTATAGATAACCTTCCTAATATGAGTGTCCAGCAAGGACAGTCACTCTAAATCGAATCACTGTGTTCAAGAGAAAACTCTCTCAGCCAACCTGTCCCTTCTACCTCAGGCTGAGGTTAGTATGGGAGACACAGCCAGAAGCAGAGGGAACAGAGTCCAGAAGGCACAAGAGATTCAGTTGGGTCCCAGCTCTGCTACTCCCTGGTTGTGTGACCTTGGAAAAATAACTCCACTCTCTGAGCTTTCCTTTCTTTTTGCTGTCAAAGAGGAATGATAATTCCTGCCCTGCCTCCTCCACCAAGTTGCTAGGAGGGAGGATCCAGTAAGATGGGAGATGAGATAGCACTTTGAAAAGCCAGAGATGTGCGTAGGGTGGTAGCAAGAGCTCCTGAATGTGTCTTCGGGGAGATATTTTTATCTTCAGTAAGTACTTTACATGGAAACTCCCTATAAAATCTTGACAGTTTCTCCCAGTATAGAAATTCCTCCCATCGCTTCATGATTTCTTCCTTAGTCACCCAGCAGTGTGATGAGGACATGGCTCCAGGGCAGACAGCCTTGCCGGGGAAGGAGAAGGATGGAGAGAAGGAGAAGCTACTTAGTAGCTGTGTGATCCTGGAAGAGGAGTTTAACTTTGTAGAGAGCGAGAGCTGCATTGGCGGGGGGAATTCTCTATACTGATGAAATCCAAGTCCAGTCCCTGTTACTGTTCCCCAACATTTGACCCTGGGGGAAAGAGTCACCAAGGCCATGCCTCTGCAGCACAAAGTCTAGAAGGTATGATCAGAGTGGGGAAACACAGAGCATGATTCTGTCACGCTACTGAAGGAACAACTCAGTGAAGCCCCAAAAGGTTAATAAACAGTGAGAACCTCACCTCTCCCTCAGAACAATAGAAAGAATATTGGCCACTGTTAGGAAACACTAACAATTAATCTATAGCCAAGTAGCATGAGAATTTGCCATCCCTTAATGTTTTCAAGCAGAGACTGAATGATTACAGATTTAAAGCTAGGAAGGTCCTTAGAGGGCATCTAGTCCAACGGCCACATTTTACAGAGAAGGAAACTGAGCCTAGGGAAAATACAGAGACTTGCAGAAAAACAAAGATAACAATAGGAGACTTTAAATCTAAGCACACATCCTATAGCTTCAAATCCTGTACCCTTTCCACCATACACTGTTGCCTCTATGTTTATTTAGTAGGTGTGCACTAAAAGCAAAAGAAGCCCTACTTCACTATCTGGGACACAAAAGAACACACCCAGCAATGGGTAGTTCTGGTACAAAGATCAAGGCCATATTTCGACTTTTCTTCTAGATCACAGAATCTGCAGGGACCTGACAGCCTGTCTCCTAACCCCAATCCTAGGACTCTATTTAAAGACTTAAAGAAAGTGATTCACCTTCTCCAGGCTCCTGTTTCCTGCTCTCTGAAATGGGGTTGGATTAGTTGTTCCAAGGCACTGTCCAGCCTTGGCAATTCTGTGATAAAGCCTTCCCACTGCACCTCTTAAAGATTACAGTTGCAAAGTTAACATTACCATAGTTCTAAAATTATCATTTAAATTTTAAAGACTCGAAGTGAAGGCTCACTCGCCCCAATTACTTTCCACACTTGATTCTGAACTAGGTAAGATACCCACAAAGCTAACCTAACACAGGGGAAAAACATGTATCTAGTCTGTTCTGTCTTTGAGTCTCTTAAAGGGAATGTGAGGAACTTGGCTGTTGACAGCAAGGAGGTTTTTCAATGAGGATAAATAATGCAATGTCTATGGACTCCAGAGACTCACAGGAAACTGAGAAGGCCTGCTTGACAGATATTGCAGGGAAGATTGCCCATCCAATACTTGAGAAAAAATGGTCATGATTAGGCCCTCACTAAAAACAGTTAAGTCAGACTGACATGAGTGAATCTCTATTCCTCAAAGTCAAAGCTCCCTCCTTCCTCCTCTTCCACAACAGCCCTTCCATCCACATAGCATTACAAAGTCAAAATTTACCTAATCTGGATTTCATTCCCATTCTCCTCTCTCTCTGCTACAGATTATCTGATAAATTGATCCTTACCAGGGAGTAAATGGGTAATGATGGTATAACATTACTCATCCCAGATAACCTATTTGCAGAAGCCTTCACTGTCTTAACCCAGAAGAATGACTCTAAAAGTAGATTTGGGGGAGGGTGGCAGGCTAGTGGATGATTGGAGGAAGAGTATTTGACACTCGCCCTAAATCATACCCAAAGTGATGGCCACCCACTCTGCTTATGGCAAGGGCCAAGCCCACCGCCATTACCCATCTTCTATCTTGCTCAATTCTTTCAATAAAAACTGGTTTGTTCAAACAAAGAATGAAGACATGAATACAGAATGAATGAAGTTTTTATAAAGCAAAAGTTGGATTTTGCTCCAAGTTACGATGGCCTCCTGGGAAACGGCTCCTCTAACTCTCACCTGGTGTCTTGGATCCTTCCCCGATGTGTCCAATCTCCAGGTACACTGCAACCTGCAAACAAGAATGTGAAGACTATGTTATTGGAAGTGAGACTCCAGACTCATCCCTTTATTATTTATTCACTCTTTCATCCAACAATCACTTATTAAATACTGACTAGGTACAAAGTCACTGTTGGAGACAATGACAAATAAGACACCATCCCTCACCTCAGAAGCTTGTAAACTAATAGGAGAGAGCAAAGAAATGGAAATGATTCACTTTAATTCAACAAGGATTTATTAAGCCCCTACTAAGTGCAAGACACTGAGTTAGGCAGAAGGGATACAAAAATGAAATAGTCCCTGATCTTAAAGAGCTTATATTCTACTTCACAAATACAACATGGAAAATGATTGGTGTCATGGGAGAGCAAACTAAACTAAAGTAGATCCGGCTTGACTTGAAGAGAAAGGACCTCTCACTTTTAAATATTTGTACCAAGAACAGAATAATTTGGCCAATTTCCCAGTGTCCCTAGTGGCAACACCAGCAAGAGACAATGGTTAATATTGCCAGGAGAACCCACATTTGCACAGCATTTGAATCAGTTGCTGAGATGCATCATCTCATCCAGAATCCCTAACAAGACCATGAAATAACATGAGGAGCCATCATGTTAAATATGAGGAATTCAAGGCTTGGAAGACCTGAGTAACTTATTAGTGACAATATTAGTATCAGGGGAGACAATATCAAGACAATAGGGTTCAGGAAGTCTAGTCTAGCACACCCACCACTCCTAGAAAAGAAGTGTCTTGTTTTAAGGTCTCTCAAGAGGCAAGTGACAGAGGCAGGATTGGAATCCAGGTTTTCTGACTCCAGATCTATGGGCTCCTGCTCCTGGAAATCTTCAAGAAAAGGCTGAGTGATTGTACAGTAGGGGAAACATTCTTATTCATGGAAAAAGTCCTTTCTCTCTCTCTCTCTCTTCTCTCTCTCTCTCTCTCTCTCTCGTTTCTTTCTGTGTGTTTCTCTCTGTCTCTCTTTGTCTCTGTCTGTCTCTCTCTTTGTCTCTGTCTCTGTCTCTCTTTCTCACACACTTTTTCCCCTTTTTCTCCCTCTCAATATCTTTTTCTGTCTCTCTGTGTCTCTCTGACTTTGTGTCTCTATCTTTCCTCTCATGTCTCGTCTCTTGTATATGTCTCTCTTCTCTCTACCTCTCTCTCTCTTTCCTCCTATTTTTTTCTGTCTGTCTGTCTCTATGTGTATGTCTCTCTTTGTCTCTCTCTCTCTCTCTCTCTCTCTCTCTCTCTCTCTCTCTCCCTCCCTCCCTCCCCCAGCCAGAATGGAAGCCCAGACATTTCAGGATCTTCCCATTATGCCATACCATAATTCATCTCCCACATCACATAAGAATTCAGTAAATATTAAGAATACTGGTGAATAATGGTGAAAGGATCATAGATGTAGAATGAAAGAATCATAGGTATAGAAATGGAAGAGACATCAGCAGTTATTTTTTGGTTATTGTTCGGTTGAACAAAAAAAAACCCTGTTTTTCAGGTGAGAGTTCTGGAGAGGTTTAGGTATCTTATTCCCATTTACACAGTTGGTCCTCCAGTTCAGTTCTCCTTCCTGACATTGACTCAGAGGACATCAATTCAAATTCTAACCTTTCTAATTGCTACCTTTACGACCTTAAATAATTCTCTTGACCTCTTTCAGTCTCAGTTTCTTCTCTTTGGTATTCATTTATTTTTTTGTTTGTTTTTTGGAGGTAATCAGTGTTAAGTGACTTGCCCAGGATCACACAGTTAGTAAGTGTCTTAAGGCAGACTTAAACCCGGACCCTCCTGACACTAGGGTCTGGGTTCTACCCACTGTACCACCAAGCTGCTCCTTCTTCTCTTCAATACTAAATTAAATAATTTTTAAGGCCCTGAAGATGATAATGGCATAATGAGAAATGTTTTTTAGAAAGATTACTTTGGCCAATGTTTGGGAGATAAATGAGAGACTAGAAACAGAGATCAGTTAGGAGGCCATTACACTAACCCAGATGAAAAATGAGGATCAAAGAACAATTAAAGGCAAGAAGGGGGACAGATAAGACAGATATTGAGGAGAAAGAAATAATATGATTTGACGACTGCTTGACTAGAGAGGCTAAGGAAAAGTGAAGAAGTGAGGGTCACTGCAAGGAGCAAACCAAGGTGAACAGAAAGGTTGTAGTGTCCTCAACAGAAATAGGGGAGGTCAGAGAAGGAGTCAAGCATGGGAGAACATAAGAAAAAGCAAGGTAGGAAAAGTAAAAACCAGGGCAGAAAGTTGATTTTAGCAACAGAAAGCAAAGAAAATTAGGTTACCCACTTACAATTCATGTGAACTTGAATAACTCACTGAATCTCTCTGATTCTGTTTCCCAAAATATTGTGAAAATAGTATCATGTAAATAATAAATCCTCTTCATCACACCTAATATTTATACGCCCTTTTCGGGTTTCCAAAGTACTTCACAAATATTATATTAACAATCCTGAGAGGTGGGTGCTATTATTATCTGCATTTTACAAATGAGATAAATGAGGCAGATAGTGATAAAATGACTTGCCCAGGATCACATAGCTATTGGGAGGTTGTATTTGAACTAATCTTCCTGATTCAAGGTGATTATTGTTGTTGCTGCTACTGCTGCATAAAGATTAAATAGGGATAGAACTGATGCTTATGTTGACTTGAACTAGATCAAAAAGCAATGATTTTGTTACTGCTTCAGGTTCATTTGCATGTTGAACAGAAACATGGTGGGAGGTGATCCCATCCCTCACACAGCTCTGAGGATGTAGGTGGGGAATGAGTTGGAGGTGCAATCTCCCAAATGTATTACAGGGACACAGACTGACAATAAGAACTTTAGCAGGAGTTCAATGGAATTTCCAAACCCCAAGTCCATTACTTATCTGAGGCCCAATACTTTTGGGAGAATCAACATCAGAATAAAATTGTCCAAAATAAATAAAAGACAATATAAAAACTTTGGCTAGCTTCTATTAGTTATTATATTTTGGCTCCTAGACTTGGGCTATACATCAAAATAACTTTAGCTTTTCTTTCTTTGTCAAGGAAGGGCTTACTAACCACTACATCTCATCAAATGGTTAAAAGGGGAGGGGGGCGGAGACCAGAAGAGGCTGAATATTTCAAGAATTAATAGATGGTGGCAGAAAATAGTTCAACAATCATGAGACTAGTCCAACAGTATAGACAATGCAATGCCCAATAAAAACCAAAGAGGCACAGTAGAGGTAACATACAGCAGAGAGTGGAGCAAAAAATCCATGAGGGATTACACGGCATTGGAGGCATGAGCTGCCCTGGCAATAGGAGTTTCTTATATGTATGTTCTTTGTGTGTATTCTCTCATCTTACATGTTTTTTATTTGCGTATTCCCTGTTCACATGGATTCTTTGGGAATTCGCCCTCCTTCACAGATGTAGCATCCTATCTGTCCACAGATCTTATCATGATGCTATGCAGTTTGATTAACTGTCTTCTTTAATATTTTGATTGCTATATTTCAATGCACTTAATAGTATATTCATTAAGCATTTCAGAAGTTGGCATAATATTTCAACATACATATTTCAATAGAATTCATTTCCTTTATGATCTTACCAAAGGAGCCCATGACCAAAAAAAAAAGTTAATTGCTCTTATCTAATTGGCTGATAAAAGTCAAGAAATGGGTTACCATTCATGAGCTATAGTTTTGAACAGGTACTGACATAGAAACATGCTGTGAAACACGTGCCTTGAAAATGGCATCATTTTCTGGGCACTCACATATGAGGGGGGCCTATTTGGGTACTACAGCTATAAGAAAAATACACATCCATCCCAGAGCATGGCAGACAATACAACCAGTCAGTCCCTTTTCTTTCCCTTCCTAAGAAGAAATATGTCTGAATCAAGCATTAACAAAGCCTATGATTTGGGGGTAACCTACAGACAGTAATAGGTAAATGTCAAGTGAGCTCTCCAAAAATCTCTGGATGATGCATAAAAGAACTCAATTCCAGAAAGTCACTGCTGGTAGGGTCAAAAAGAAATATGACTGAAGCATCCAACAGAGTGTTAAAAACACCATGGTAACCTGACTTGAGATCGGAGATTTAAAGCTGGAAAGGACTTTAAAGATAGTTGAGTCATAAAATTTCAGAGTTGGAATGGATCAGGGAAGCCATCTACAACATACAGGATAAGTGGTCATCCAGCTTTGCTTTAAGATTCCCATTGAGGGTCAAGCTGCTACTTCCTGAGGCAGTCCATTCCAATTTAGAAGGGAAAGAGTGAGTCTCTAATTATTATTAGGAAAGCTAAGTTCAGGGCCAGATTCAGCTACTTATTAGCTGTGCAAATCACTTAAATCTCCAGAACCTCAGTGTCCTCCTCTTTAAAATGGAGGTAATAACCTGTGCACTTTGTTTTTTACAGAATAGGGAACTGAGGCTTGAAGACATGAGGTGATTAATTCAAGATCGCACAGCTTAATTAAGAGGCAGAGGCAAGGACTTGACTTCAAAGTCAGAGACCTTTCCAAGACACCCACTACCATCTTTGTCAGCTCCATCTGAGCTTTATAGATAGATAGATAGATAGATGTAATCTGTTCTCCAGTTCCCTTTGGTGGGCTCATCCTGGTTCTCATTTTCATCCTGTCCAGAATAACTTTTCTATCCCCCAGGAACTATGCCTTAGTTTTGACCTCTTGGCCTCCCTATCCTAATCCTGTCCCCTTTGGTTTAATGACTAGGACATGAACAAAAATAAATAGCCTGGCCTAGGATGACCAATGGTGTGTAGGGGATGGATGTATAGAGTTACCCCATTTTTATTTAATGAGTATTTACTTATTTATTATTTAGCAAATGCTTTGCTTTTTCTCTGACCTGTCATTTAGTAGCTCTGAGCCTCAAAGAGACTCACTCACTTACTCCACCATGACATTGATATGCAGATAGCTTAGTCTCAGTCTCCTATTATGTGTGATTCCTCCCTCCCCCACCAACCCCCATCCAATGACTGGGAAACTCATTGCCCTCCACTCCCAGGAGCTAAGACCTCCCCCTCCACCCACCTTCAAGACTAGCCATTACACACCTGTCAACAAGATACCTATGACCCATTTAGACAAGAGTATCGAGTCCTTAGGGTCTTCCCAGACAGACCTGGTTCAACAAGAGTTTCACAGACTTCTCCTGGGGGGAATGTGCAAGGTGAAATATTGATGAGCTATCCGTCCAAGCTATTGAATTTTTAATTAGGGTAGAAAGGAGACCCCAGCCCCTGATGTGAAGTATGGCTAAGGGGACCCAGGTTCTAGGATGTCGCCTTTGTTAAAATTTCATCTACATTAGCAAACAGATGAAAGCCCTTCACTTACATCATTCTACCTATAAATAAATAATTATAGCTCACATTTATATAACATTTAATAATATGCAAAGCACATCTCTCATGGCAGCACTGTGAGGTATAGAATGCAAACATCATATTATTCCTGTGTGGGTCAGAAACCATTAATAAAATAGCTGGATAAATCTCTAGAAGCAAAGCAAAGTTTATTTACGTTGTCGCGAGAATCGGGCGTCCCACCATCGAGCAGACAGTGGAAGGGAGGAAGCACTGTAGGGGGTAGGGTCGGCGCTTTTATCCCTAACGCAAATTCCCCCTCCCACCACTGACCCCCATCCTTATTGGCTGAGGATCTTACATTCTAAACGTGAGAACTATCCAAGAAATTGAACTTGGCCCACAAGTACATAGTTGCCCATATTTGGCTGAAATAGGGAGGATAACAAGAAGGGGACTTAAGTATGCCCTTGACCTTAAAGTCCTTCAGGCCTACTCAAACTTTGAAATAGATGAAGCCTTACTCGATTTTCACAACTATCTTGAAAGATCTCATTTTATCTCGTTCAGTCCCCCCTCTTATTTATACACTGAGATCTCTTCAAATTCTTGTAGCATAACTTCACATTCTCTATCGAATTTCTCATCCCCTTCTGGTTCCTGCCTGCCCCCCTGGACCACTGGTTCCCATCCTTGTCCTTTTAACACCATCAATCTAACAGACCCTTCAGCTTTCTCTTCCAACCTAATCATTCTAGATAATGAGGTTTGGACTATTCTGGTTATTAATCGGATCAAACAAGGTATGCAAATAGGGAGCAATATAACACTGCTGAGTGCTATGAGGCCAAACCAAAGGAGCTGTTTCCACCAGCTTCCTCCAAACCAGGACCACCAAGAAGTATTGAACGGTGAGGTCCAGGTCTGTACGGGAACATGAGCAAGTTTCCTAATGTTCTTAGTGATTTCTTTTACTACATTTCCATTGTCATCAATCTTTATACAACATGTTGATAAATTCAGTTTCGCAGACTCCCCCTTCCTCAGCTAACAAATAATCCAGCACCAGTCTATGTTGTAAAACAGCTTCTCTGGTTTGAATAGCTTAGTCAGCCAAAAGATCTAGTGCCTCAGCCGTCTGATTAGTAATAATCTCTACAACTGCTTGAAGTCTAATTATCCTATTCAACATATATATTGGGGTTCTATATCCCCAACTTCCATCTTGAGCCCAAGTGGCTGGCTCATACTCTATTCTTTCTAGAGGCCAGGAATCACCCCAACCATTTGCATCTCCAGTCTGGAGGTATACCTCTCCAATGGAGATGTCTAAACCCCATTTCTCTCTTCCCAAATCATCGTTTGCCTATTCAGGAAGAAAGAAAAATTTTGGTCTTATTAGTCCAAGTAGGAGAGTATAAGCAGTTAAGCCACAGATCTAATAATGACCCATTAGAATAGGTTGTTCCCTCAAAAATATGTCTGAACTATTCCTTGTAAAAGGGCAATATTGCTGGTCCCTCATCCCTAGAGGATCTTCCCCTACAAAGGTGACATACTGACATTTCCATAAACCCTGATCCTTCCTCCTACAACTGGCAACTGGCCATTGACCTATTGGGTTAGAGGTATTCCAAAATGTGGGAAACAATCCCATGTTTCCCAGGTGTCCCTGCGGTGACATGATACCAACCCATTGATGTCAGACAAGTAAAAATTTAAGTTTTCCAAATCTTTGCAGCCTCCCTCGTGTCTCCTAGAGACAGAGCAGACAAAGGAAGTCCTTTGTCAATCCACAGCAATTCCTGAGGAATTGTGCCAGAGCTCCCAAGAGCTCCAAATGACGACTGCAATGTCCATTTGACAACTGCTGTGTCCACTACAAGATAAGGAAAGAAAAAGTCCTTGTTTTCCCAGCTCCCTGTTTAACAAATCCTATCTTCTATCAATGGCCACTGATATTTCTCTTCTAAGTTCCAAAAATCAGCCCCATTATGAATTTAAGGATCCAGGCGGGGCTTAAAAAGTATAAGTTCCCATGGCCATTAGCTCAGTCGTTGGGATCCACCAATTGATCCAACAATTTGATAAATTAAAAGTTCTCCCTATATTCTGCATAAGCAGGAGAAGCTGGTTCTCATCTCTGGAAGATAAAGGTCTGGTTTCTATGGCTATCATGAGGAAATAGGCAGACCCCAAAGCTCAGGAAAACCCCATGAGAATTTCCCAAAGTAATTAATGTAAGAAAAGTCATACAATTACAGCGCACTGGATTCAGAATGTGTCCCATTCAGTGGAAGTCCCCTCCTCAAATGTAATTTGAGGTCTCCCCATCTTCAACTGTCCACTCAGATAAAGGTGGCGCCACAGGTCCTTTTGTTCTGGTGTGGTGTGTCCAGCCTCACTCCCGGGTGCGAATTGCAGTGTCCGAGAGATCACTATTATCTGGTAGGGTCCATCAGAGTCCATCCCAGCAGAGTCAGCTTCTCATCCTTCCAGGAATGGATTAACACCCAATCTCCAGCTGAATTCTATGAAGAGGGAAACCTAGGAGTCTGAGCTATTAACCCTTCTGTTGAAATTCTTGTAAATGTCTTAGCAGTGATTTAACACCTCTTAAGAAATAAATCCTTTTGTCTCTGATAGGGTCCCAGTTTCCCATAGGACAAGCCTAGAGAGGATGACCGTACAATACTTGAAAGCCCAATTTCTCTACATGGCTTGGTTCTGATTCTGACCAGAGCAAGAGGTAATTGGGTCTCTAAACATAATTTAGTCAGTTGCCATTTTATTTCCTGGTTCATCCTTTCTACTTTCCCAGAAGAGGGAGGATGCCAAGGGGTGTGGAGATCCCAAGTGATTTGATCACATTCCGCAACACCTGGGCAGAAAAATGTGTTCCCTGATCCGAGTCTATCCTCCCCACTATTCCATATCTAGGAATAATTGGTTCTAATAAGACCTTACTGTCGAGGAAGTTGCTCAGGCTGAGGGGAATGCCTCCACCCATGAGGTCAGATGGTCCACTATGACCAGCAAGTATTTGAGGCGACCCACTGGTGGCAGCTCAGTGAAGTCCACCTGGATGCTTTGGAATGGTCTGATTCCCGGAGGTCGTCCCCCTTTTGGGATCTGGCGTTGAGCAGCCTTGTTAGTCCTTCGACAAACAAGACAGCCATCCACCAGTTGTCGGGCCATTGTATATAGGCCAGGGGAACATACCTTGTCAGCACAGCATCACAGGTTTTGGACATCCTAGAGACTGCCCTGGTGCAGTTGCTGAAGGACCTGCCTCATACTTGCTTTGGTCAGTACCTCTCTGCCATCAGGTAAGAGCCATCGTCCTTCCGAGTTCCCAACTGCTCCGAGAGTCAAGGCCTTCTCTTTTCCTTCTAGTAAAACTGGGAGAGGGTAGACTAGGGGGAAGTACAAGTATCACAGTCATCATGAGAAATCTCCTGGTCTCCAGCTCCCTTGGCCTCCTCATCTGCTGATCTATTTCCCCTTGCCTCAAAAGAGCTTCCCATCTGATGTCCCTTTATATGTATTACTGCTACATTCCTAGGGGCCAGAATGTTTTCCAGTACCTCTCTAACTAGTGTATAATGGGCCAGTTCTTCTCCTTTACTCTTTACAAATCCTCTTTCCTCCCAAATCCTTCCAAATACATGTACCACACCCCAAGCATATTTCGAATCAGTATATATATATATATATCCCCATCTTGGTCCCTCAATAACTTCAAGGCTTGGTTTAAGGCATACAATTCACAAGTTTGAGCCGACCAATGGGCAGGCAGACTGCCTCTAGTTGTTATGCCACAGTTTTCTTTAACTGTCCTGACTCAGTTTCCTTGTACAAGTTTCCCTTGTCTCAGTCTCCCTAATTACTCCCCTAAGCTGTAAATCTCCCTCTGGTCCATGAAGGCTGAGGACCAATTAGTCTAAGGATATAAATTGTTAGCCCAAGTAAGATAAACAAGAGAGTAGACTTCCTGATTATCTTCTGTCTTTGAGAAATTTACAACATCCCTTAAAATATTCCAAGATATTTCACTGACATCTTTATCTCTGGGTTCCTTTTTAATTCATAGTCTTTTCCAGCTGGGCTTTTCCCACTCTTTTTCCCTCTTCTTTGTCTCTAAAAGGTATATAAAGGTTAGAGATTCTCCATTCATTGCTGGAGAATGGCGGCTGGCTGTGGATGCTGGACGCTGAATTCTTTGAGATGATAGTCTCCTCCAGACCTGGGACCAACATGAATTCCTTGGTCCCAGTATATCTTTATCTCTGTCTGACTGGATAATTTGAGACGAGAGTCCTGTCCAGTCAATCTTACTCTCCCATTAATAAAATATTAAAAACTCTCTAATCTCTCTCCTGCCTCAGTTTCTCTGGCATTACATAGTAACAGTGGAAGTCCTATCTCCATTCACAATAGCAAACCCATTTTTCCTTTTCCCATCTACCCTCTAGAGGATCCATCTACAAACCAATTTACTCCCCCAGGCATTGGAGAGTCTTGTGAATCCTCTTACTTTCATTTGAAAATCGATTTAACTCTTAACAACAATATTCCTCTGCAGGGGTGGTTCTGTTCCTGGGGACAGGAGGCAGGGTTAAGATTATCAACATTACAACATTCTGAAATCTGTGAGCTATTTCCCAGCCCTCTGATTTAATAAGAGTTTTTACTTGGTGTGAGAGACTTACTCTAATACTGCCTCCAAAGGTGAGCTTCCTACTCTCTTCTAGCAAGAGAGTGGTAGCAGCTACTGCTGCTACACAGATCAGCCATCCTTTGGCTACCGGATCTAATACTTTAGAAAGGAAAGCCACTGGTCAGGAGCCTTTGCTCCAGCAATGCAACATGGGCAGCTGATCCTATAAGCCTCCTTCCCTTCACCTAGAGTGAATTCCCCTTCATTTCATTTTCTCCACTATTTAATGGGGAATTGTGCGGGTGTCAAATGTTCTCTTCCCATATAGCTCCCCCCATGATCATGCAAAACATGAAAAACGCATCTGACAATATAAATCTGATAAGTAAATCAGGGGCCTAGGATTAGGGTTCCAGAGATAGCCCTGCCCTTCATTAACACACAATGTAAAAGGCTCTAGGCCTAAACCTTAGCCTAATCAGGGCAATGAGATTTCCAGCTTTCTCAAAAGGCAAGGTGGGAGCGGCTCCAAGTACTTGGGTGAAGTAAACCTTTAGATAAAGAAACTCTAGCCCCAGGAAGTAAAAAGGTTAAAAGATTAATAGCAGCAACCAAACTCTGGCCCCGAATTAAAATATCTATTTAATGCAGTTTTACTTCAGGTAACTGTCCTTAAGTTTTAACCATTCCACCTTTTGACCTATGCAGTCACACCTGAATTCAAAACTCCCAGCAAATATTAGCTGCAGTGCCAAAGGACTTTATCTTCTACAGCAATTATTAATCAAGGGCTTCAGATGAATCTAGTTCTCAAGAATCACATTAAAGGGTTTACAGCTTATACAGCTATCTTTCTTACCTAAGTAGATAGTTCAGATCATTTGCCTTTAAAATACTCAAATACAAAGAAAAACAATTCTAAATCACATGTTGTGCATCCATTTCCACATAAAAGAAACTTAAATCTTTCAGATATAACAATACTCTCTTCATTCTAAAATAAAGAATTTTTGGAAATAACACTATCAAATTATCAGATCAAATTAAAATCCTGCTCTAGTAATTTTTTTATCATCTTCCTTAAACAAGGAGATTACCATGCACGTAAATAAGCATTAAATAATTTGCTTTAGACAGATGGAATCTTAGTAGAAATAAATCACTTTCAGATAACTTATAGTTCCAACAAACTTCTTAGAGCAGACTTAAAAAAAATAAAATAAAATATTCAGTTATTAATACCATATAAATATAGGCTGTTCCTTTACAGTAGAAGCAATTGATAGCCGAACCAGCAAGGTGTTGTAGCCACTATACTTAATGGAGAAGGGGGATTAGATCACCTGACAGGGTCCCTTCTCCATGTGGCCACTCTTCCCACACTCCACCATGCTTCCCAACCCTAACTTATCTCAATTAACCTTTTTTAGGGTGCCATTTCCCCAGGATCCAATCTGCCAGCTCAAGATAGGCCCCAACCTCATGGGCTATATCTCCTTCTCCCATGGCAAATGGCAGATTCACGAGGGAATTTGCCTTTTTCTTCCCCATTTTTGGAGAGCTATTTTCTTCTCTTTTTCTCTCCCACCATCTCTTCCTGTCCCATCTCTCTCCTTCCAAAGCTTATTTGCTTAAACCTTCTCCAACATAAGTTAAACACTCCCAAACCAATACTAGATGCTCCATTTAAATTATTGATTGCTTTTGCAAATCAATCTTTCTTGTCTCTTGTCTTTAAAACTTAAAACTTCCAAGATTCTCAAATAACTGAACCAAATTTCATAAAACTTATAATTGCCCAACAGAGATGACAAATTTTAAGGCATAGCTCAGTTACAAATTACCCAATACCTCTAGAACACACACCATCTAAGTAGGGAGATACAATCCCAACCTCCCCTAAGGTAAACTACCAGCATTTTGTTTTAATAATCTATATTTTTCACCAAATAGCAGTTTCTTTCCCTTGGTCCCACGTGGCCCTGCTGCAGTCAGGACCCATGGGAGGGAAAGGAAAGAAGCCACACTCTCTCAATCCCACATACTTCCCCGATGTATAGGGTGATTATGATCCCAATTGGGATCTGCTAACCATATTTCTGGTTAGCTCAAACTACTCCTGCAGCTGGAGGGTTTCTCCTGATCCACTCCTTCATAGATGCACCTCTAATTAGTCCTCTCTCCTCTAGTGAGGAGAGAACATTCAAAATTGACATAAATTCTCCCCAAGTAAAAAGATTAGGGCCCAGGAATTGATCAAACTGTTCTGCTAGTCCAGTGGGGTCTTCTATCAAGGACCTCATTTCCTTCTTAAAGGCCCTGACTTCTGCGGTGCTCAGGGGAGCATTCACAAATCCTATACCTCCCTGGGCCGAAGGAACCTCTCTTAAGGGATATAATTTAGGACTTGGGGTTTTAGTTCCCGGCAAAGGATGATTTCGGATATCTCTTTGAATTTGATCTAATTCCTTTCTTAAAGAGGAGAATGACTCTTTTCGGAGTCCAGGTGGGGTCAATCGAATTAAATCCTCCCGTGCCCTGAGGAGCCCTGGAGGAGCTG
Source organism: Antechinus flavipes (assembly GCF_016432865.1). NCBI lineage: Eukaryota > Metazoa > Chordata > Mammalia > Dasyuromorphia > Dasyuridae > Antechinus > Antechinus flavipes. The sequence continues at coordinate 49,280,331 of NC_067398.1, read as the reverse complement.
ATGGGATTAAGTCCTCTTCTTACCTTTCAGATCCTAAGACCATGGCTTCTTCTAGGGGTGGGGGTAAGTATGGAGGAGGGAGAGATAACAATGCGTCCCATTGCTGGGTCTTTAAAGTTTCCTCCTTCGTGTCCTTTACACTTCCACTCTTATAGAAGCCCCGGAAAGCCATAGTCCTGCATATAGAACCTCCTCTGGATTAACAGGTTCTTTGTTATTAACATACAAATTCAGTATTTGGCACACCCAATCTTCAAGGGAGCCAAATTTAGGCCAAATAGTGCCTCCACCAATATCTTTGTCACCCCAGACAAAGCAGCAATACCTTATCATCTTTTTCTTGCTTTTTCCTTTATATTTTGGCAGTTTGTTCCAATTACTTAATTTGTTTCCCAAGGGACTATCTACCGGTATTCTCTGATCATTTTTCTCATTTCTCTCCTCGAGGGCTGGCTGGGACTGGGCCACACCCATTGAATTTGGACGGAGTCTAAATTCCAAAAACACCCAAACACGCCAATTGTTGCCAATTGACTCCAGTCATCCTAGAAGGCCTAGCCAAGCCTACCTGTCCAGAGACCCAGAGTTTAAGACTCCAGGCCTCACAGGCTCCTGTCCAGAGACCCCTCCGAGTTTAAGACTCAGGGCCTCACAGGGGGCTTAACTGATCCTGTCTAGAAACCCAGAGTTTAAGACTCCAGGCCTCACAGGCTCCTGTCCAGAGACCCCTCCGAGTTTAAGACTCAGGGCCTCACAGGGGGCTTACCTTTTCTGGGTTGCTGCGCAGCAAATTGCTTGACTGATATCTGTCCTCCACCGACCGGTCGGGATTTTTACCGCGGAGTTTCTCCCTTTGCTTTGCTCTGAGTTTCTCCACTTCGGGCCCACTTTCCTTGGGGAGTAAGGAGAAGCCCTGGACGCTAGCAGGCTGCCTAAATCAGGGCAGGGCGCCACCCCGCCAGCACCCCAAGGGTTCACCTACTCACCACAAGTAGTGTAATCCCGGACGAGCCCCCAAAACTGTGTGGGTCAGAAACCATTAATAAAACAGCTGGATAGATCTCTAGAAGCAAAGCAAAGTTTATTTACGTTCTCGCAAGAATCAGGCATCCCACCATCGAGCAGACAGTCGAAGGGAGGAAGCACCGTAGGGGGTAGGGTCGGCGCTTTTATCCCTAATGCAAATCTCCCCTCCCACCACTGACCCTCATCCTTATTGGCTGAGGATCTTACATTCTAAACTCGGGAACTACCCAAGAAATTGAACTTGGCCAACAAGTACATAGTTGCCCATATTTGGCTGAAATAGGGAGGATAACAAGAAGGGGACTTAAGTATGCCCTTGACCTTAAAGTCCTTCAGGCCTACTCAAACTTGGAAATAGATGAAGCCTTACTTGATTTTCACAACTATCTTGAAAGATCTCATTTTATCTCGTTCATTCCTAATGAGGAAACTGGGGCTCAGAGATGGATCCCACATCTAAGAAGCCTTAGACATCACTCCAACCCAGCTCATCTAAATGCAAGTCCCAGAACACACAGGTATTTTTTTTTTCTATTCCCATGACAGCACCTAAGTATCACCATCAACCAAAGAACTCCATCTTTGATATTCTCTAATATCACAGAATTTGAGAATTAAAGGCCCTCAGTAACCATCTAGTCTAATTCATTTTTGAACAGGAATCTCAATTTTCAATCAATAATCATTTATTAAGCACCTATCATGTCAGACACTGTGCTACTTGCTGGGAAAGCAAGACAGAAAGAAACAGGCTGATCTCAAACTTGCAATCCCTCTGTGGAAGACAACATGCATATATTTGGCATAAATGAACTGCATAGGAGGTAGAAGTGAGCAATGAGTGCATTCCAGGCATTTGTGACAGTCAGTGAAAAGGTACCAAAAGGGAAGGTGGTGTGCCCCACATAAGGAACAATTGGGCCACTTTGGGTGGACCACATAGAATGTGTGACGTCAAGTGATGTATAATAAGGTAACAATATTAGCATGGAGTCCATAGACCAAAAAAATTACATCTATATTTCAATATAATTGGTTTGCTTTGTAAATATATTCTTTCTTTAAAACATCATTAGGGGAAGGACTTCATAGGCCAACTAGTCTGAACTATACCTAAAAAGGCATCCCCTCTGATCCATCATGTAAAAACAATCATTTGGCTCCTCTCTGAAGGCCTCCAATGACAGGGCATTCACTATTTATAAAAGTAGGTATAACTTTGGGTCAACTCTAATCTTATTACCATGTTTTCTTATATCCAGAACTATATCTGCCTCTCTGCAGTCTGCACTGATCTTTCTAATTCTGTCCCTTTGGGTTAAAGATCAAGTCTAATTTGGTCCAGGAAACATGGGAATTCAGCAAGGCTAGGATGGATTCTAAGAACCTAAAGACCACAGACAGACTTGGATGCTCTGAGTCAACTTTTCCAGCATTCCCAACTAGCAGGCTGTGCCCTCACTAATGAGTATCAGCCAGCACTGACTCAAGCCTAGAGATAGAGATTTGAGTGTTTTGCTTTATCTATCTTGAGATTTCATTCATTCAGAAATTAATTAGGTACCTTCCACATTCAAGGTCCACATTCAATAAAATATGTTCCTATCTTCTACAAAACTTCTACAAAAGTTGTGTGAAATGACAAAACTTTGAAATTATAGAACTAGTAGAAGAGGGAGAGTGGATAGAGCACTGGGCTTGGAACAAGAAAAGTTCCTCTTCCTGAAGTCAAATCTGGCCTCAAACGCTTATTAGCTGTATTATCCTTGCTTGCCTGATTGCCTGTTTCTCCATCTATCAAATGAGATGAAGAAGTAAATGGCAAATCAAGCAAAATCTTTGCCAAGAAAACCCCATAAACAGTCACAGAAAGAACTAAACAACACCTTCTAGGGGAGAGGGGTAGAAGGAAATGTCTCATGCTCCCCTTAAGTTTCTTTTTTTAAGCATAATTTTGAAGGTAACATGAATTTGATTCCTTCTCTATTGCAGAGATCTTGCCTTGGCAATTTGGACAAGAACTCCCTTCATGGAATTGAAAGACCTCTAAGAGAAATGGTCCCATTCGCCATACCAGACTCTCTGCTGAAGGATACTAGGCATCAGACACTGTGGTGGCCATGATCCCCTGATAATCCTGAAGACCCATTTCTCGGTAGAAACCTGACTTACAAAGTACAGTCACACCTCTTGAATCTGTACTCTGGATGATTCAGAAATGATGACAATGAACCAGGTCAACCTCAAGTCTAGTTTTGCTCTAAAACACATGGGGGGAAAATGTGCTCACAACAAATTAACCATATCAACAGATTGCAGAAAAATGTGTTTTGAAAAAAAAATTTCTACCTAAATCCTTTGCAAAGCAAAGCAGCCTATATGCTAATTACTAATGAAACCTGCCAATTCACCGGAGTATATGTGAATGCTGAGTGTGAGTATATGCATGTACAAATAGAGCATTCTGTGTACGTGTTGTAGCTCCTCTATAGAAAATAAGCTTGAGGGCAGGAGCCATTTCCTTTTCTGTCTTTTTATCCCTAGAATCTTATACATTGGAGGTAATCAATAAATAATAATTGAACTGTATTGACCATTGAAAAGATAAATTCATGGGGAAAGAGACTTTGAAAAATTAATCCCATCTTAGACACCACTTTTCCACAAGGTCTCTTTTCTCTTTATGAAGAGATACCCATACCTTGTGCACCAATAGAGAATGGGAGAAAGTTCATATCCTCTGAAGTAACATCAATTCTAGTGCTCTTATCTCTTCCTGTCCTACCCAAGTTTCTCCAGTTTTGTCTCTCCTGGGAGGAAGTTAAGAGAACAATAACAAAAAGCTTCCTTTTGTCCCAGTCTGGAAACCAAACCCTTATTAGATAGTGAATTTCCAAAGAGAAGAACCACCTGCCAAAAGAACCAGCTGTTGAAAAATTACCCTGCCATTGAAATCCCTTAGAACTAATTATTTCTAGCCAACTCCAAGTGAAGTCAAAATTGCCAAGCAATGTTTCCAGAAGTCAAACTCTCTGCATTGGCCTAAAAGACATGGACTTATCAGAAGTTAACTTCCACCTAGGATAACATGTCACATCACAAAATGAGGGAAGATGATGAGATGAGAAAGATGGTCATCCAATGCCCTCTTCTGACAAGTTCAATAGAATTCCCTAGAGAGTTATGGATTAGCCTCCAAGATCCCTTTCAACCCAGAAAATTTATAGTTAAAAAGAGTAGACTCATCAGGGAATTAGAGATCAATAATCTCAGACTGGATAGAAATCCATTGAAGTCTCTGTTTTGTTTCTAAGTACAGTTGCATTTTAGAGTAGTCAGGTGGCACAGCCTGAAGTACCCAGCCTGAAGTGAAGAAGACTCTTCCTGAATTCAAATCTGGCCTCAGACACTTACTAGTTCTATGACCCGGAGCAATCCATGTAACTCTGTTTGTCTCAATTTCTTCATCTGTAAAACAAGCTTGGGAAGGAAATGACAAATAACTCCAGTATCTTTGCCAAGAAAACCCAAAATGGGATCACAAACAGTAGGGCATGACTTAAATGTCTAGACGACAACAACCATTCCATTTGTCTCTATCACACTTAATGATAACCTAATAAGTGATTTATTTCAAAGAGGAAGCCATAAATCTGTCAGTTCTATTGAGCAAAATTATCATAGGGTAGCATGTAGGCCTTTTGAACTTTGTTTAAGAAAGCCTACATATATTTGATAAAATTATATATTTTTAAATTACAAACCAAATGCAATGAGTTCTAACACATAGCACAACTTTCCCAGACAAAATTGATGATTCTCAGAGTGATGCTATTGGAATGAGAAGCAAACCTCCCTGGAACCCATCACTCTAGAACACTGACTGGTCCCTGCCCTTTATTTCAGTCTATTTTTAAGGATAAATGGTGTTTACCAAATGATTTAAATGTAATATGATTTTGAGCTTCTTTGGTGGTAGAGCTCTGTCTTGCTCAGCTTGAATTTCAATCAGAGTCTTGAATTTCAATTAAAGTCACCACTGAGAAAGTTTAAAATTATAGGATCATGGGCTTAAAATTGGAAATTATCTAATCCAATCCTGTTGTTTGACAAATGAGGAACTGGATCCCAGAGAAGTGATGTGCCTAAGACTAAATAGACAGTAATGAGACCATGGCCCATAGACTACTCTTGTGATGGTGGATGGTGAAGGTGGTGGTTGTTTTGGTAGTAGTGATGATGATGATGATGGTGGCAGTGGTGGTGGCAGTGGTGGTGGTGGTGGTGGTGGTTGTATTGATAGTGGTGGTGATGATGATGATGATGATGGTGGTGGTGGCGGTGGTAGTGGTAGTTGTATTGGTGGTGGTGATGATGATGATGATGATGGTGGTGGTGGTGGCGGTGGTGGTGGTTGTATTGATAGTGGTGATTATGATGATGATGGTGGTGGTGGTGGCAGTAGTGGTGGTGGTGGTGGTGGTTGTATTGATTGTGGTGATGATGATGGTGGTGGTGGTTGTATTGATAGTGGTGATGATGATGGTGTGGTGGTGGTGGTGGTTGTATTGATAGTGGTGATGATGATAATGATGATGGTGGTGGTCGCAGTAGTGGTGGTGGTGGTGGTGGTTGTATTGATTGTGGTGATGATGATGGTGTGGTGGTGGTGGTGGTGGTTGTATTGATTGTGGTGATGATGATGGTGTGGTGGTGGTGGTGGTGGTTGTATTGATAGTGGTGATGATGATGATGATGATGGTGGTCACAGTAGTGGTGGTGGTGGTGGTTGTATTGATAGTGGTGATGATGATGATAATGGTGGTGGTGGTAGTGGTAGTTGTATTGGTGGTGGTGGTGATGATGATGATGATGGTGGTGGCAGTGGTGGTGGTGGTGGTGGTTATATTGATAGTGGTGATAATGATGGTGATGATGATGGTGGTGATAGTTGTATTGATAGTGGTGATGATGATGATGATGGTGGTAGTGGTGGTGGTGGTGATGGTGGTGCTGGGAGGAAAAACAGGTAGAAGAAAAAAAGGAAGAGGAAATGAGGAGGAAGAAGACTTTTAAGAAGAAGAAAAGGAGAAAGAATAGGAGGATTAAGAGAAAGAAAAGGAGGAAGAGGAAGGAGAAAAGGAGGAGGAAGAAAAGGGAAAGGAAGAAGCAGAGAAAGAAAAAAGAGAAGGACAAGAGGAGAAAAAAGAAAAGGAGCACGAGGGAAATGTGAAGGAGGAGAGATATTCATTTAGCATTTTGTGGTTTACAAAGCACTTTGTAGACATCTCGGCTGAGCCTTACAAAACAAGTAATACTGGTATTACTTTTTACATTTTATATTACACTACATTTTACAGGTGGAAAAACAGGCTGAGTAAGATTGCCAAGATCATTTAGCAATTAAGAGTAAGAAGTCAATTTTGAACCTGACTTCCTGACTCCAGGAACAACACTCAGGTCATTATGCCAGGCTGCACATGCTCTGCCACACTACATACTATAAAAAAAGTGGTTTTGAAAGTAGATGTCATCTGAACTCTCATACAATTTTCCAACACAGTGATAATTATATCTCTGTTATTCAATTATACTCCTAGAGCATTTTAGTATCAAAAACATTCCCCTACAACCACCCTTTGAAATATGGAAAATTACAAGTGAGAAGTCTTAGACTCAAAGAGTTAAATTCTTGCCCCCGATCACACAGTGAAGCTGGGATAGCCAAATCAGATCATCAAAGGCCCAGCACAGAGCATCCCAAGACTTTGCAGCCCCTTTTAATAGAATCCCAGTGGATAGTTCTGGTAGTGGACTAAGGAATATCTGAGTTCAAATCTGGTCTCAGACACGTACTAGCTGTATGAACCTGGGCAAGTCACTTCACCCTGTGTGCTTCAATTTCTTCATCTGTAAAATAAGCTGAAGAAAGAAATGATAAACCACTCCAGTAGCTCCAGATGGAATCATGAAGAGTTGAACACAACTGGAATGAACGAACAACAAATGTGCCCTAGAAGCACCAAAGTCAAGGGAATAGTGATTTCTCTCACTGCTAGCTAAAGAAAAGCAAAATTTCCCTCAATTTTTCCCAAGCACTAAAGAAGAATTAAAAAAAAAAGTCCCCAGATGCATGTCTGATCTCTCCTACTAAATTATATATGGGCACTCAAGGAGTGCCCATACTGAGCCTTCTTATTCTTCGTGACTCCTATCAGAGCTTATACATAGTAAGTGCCCCATAAATATTCAGATGAATGGATGAGACCAGCCCAGAGAATGCCCTTGAAGCCACACTCAAATTGAGAGATAAAGAAATGCAGGAGTTTCTGTTCACAGCCTGTAAAGTGGAAGAGAAAAGGTGTCCCTGATTTGAAACACTAGAAAAGGACAGTACCTTTTTTGGATGGCGGCCAGCCCCCAGAGGATCTACTAAACTAGCCAGTTAGAATGGCCTTAGGTTTCCAGATTACTTTTCCTCATGAGTTGGGATTTGAAGAATATCCCTTAAGGAAGCTGGCCATTCAAGAGCATTCAAGGGGCAGAAGATTAGGCTGAATAAATAACGACCCAGTTTGAGTTACAGACATTCTGATCAAGAGAGCTTTGTCCTGACTGCTCTGCCTCTGGGAAGCAGAAAGACAAGAATCCATAGGAAAAGCTGGATTTTCAGGTTCCATCTAGAAAAGGTCATCCGTAAGGAACAAATCACAGGGGTTTGAAGGGCACCCTCTTCCTGTTCCCTTCCCCAACTCAATGCAGTATGGCAAATGGAAAGATAGAAGGATGTCTAGGTACAAATCCCAGTCCTACTCCTGAAGCATAAATGTGACCTCATCACACCTGTATCCAACAAGTTCAAGTGGTTCCCTCTTGCTCTCCAATAAAAAGCCAGCTCCTCTGTGTGACCTTCAGAGCTCTCCACAAGATGGCTCAATCCTCTATTTTCAGACTTCTTTTACATTGCTCTCTTTTATGAACTCCATATTTTAGACAAACTGGACCTACTTTCTGTTCCCAGCACGTGATATTTCATCTTCCATCCCTGTGCCTTCAGATAGATGGCCCTGCCTCACACCTCATCCCACTCCTGGAAAGCTCTCCATACTCATCTCTGCTTCTTAGAATCCCCTCTTAGAAGCTGCTCTCAAGTCTCAGCTCAAGAGCCGCCTCTTAACATCAAGCTTTTCTTCATCTCCCACCCACCTACCCAATTATACCATTATTTGCTTTTTTTATTGACTTTTCCATGTATTTGTTGCTCCTCCACCACCCCTACACACACACACACACACACACACACACACACACACACACACACACACACACACACTCCTACCTCTGTGGAATAAGGAGTGCTTTGGCTTTTGTCTCTTTTTTAACTGCATCTCACCCAGATTTGAACTACAGCAACCATTCATGGGCCTGATCTCACTGCTGATGGGCATGAAAGCTTTGACCTGATCTGTATCTGAGCAAGGGCTCTGCTGGATTATTTTGTAGGACTGTTTGGGAAAAGAAAAAGCAGGGGACTGAATTAAGACTATCAGTGCTAACCCAAGAGATGCTGTGGAAGGAGAATCAACAGGATTTCATGAGGGGGTGCCTCTGCAGGGTAAGGATGAGAGAGAGGGAGGTTAAGGACAATTCAGGGATTATGAATATGGATGATTACAAGGACGGTAACATTCCTTAATAGAAATGGGAAATCTGGAAGAGGGGTAGGTCTGAGAGAGAGAATGATGAGTGATAATTTGACAATCTTGAATCTGAGTTGTCACAATCTATTAGGCTAAGGTGCCCAGAAAGCAATTGATAACATTGGCCTGGAGTTAAGGAGACACATTAGCTCTTAAATTAGAATTTGAAATATATAAATGTAGAACTAGTCATTGGATCCATAGGAACAGATGTGTTTCACAATGAAAAGATTGTAGAGGAAGGAAATAAGGTGAATTGAAGAGTAACCCAGAGCTGAATATTGCCAAGGTTAAATATTACTGACAGGATATGGATTTTGCTTGGACAAGGAGTAAGAGATTTAAGTCAGTACATAATGGAACCACTTAACTACCGGGTCATGACTGTAAAAGAAGAAAATTGTAGACAGCAGGAATGATGGAATTGGAGAAGAGGAAATAGAAAGGCTAGAGATTGTGTTAAGAACGAATAATAGATTTAGAAAAAGTGAAGCTGAGGGGGAAAGAGAAGAAAAGACGAATATAACAAGAGAGAAAATTTTCAGAATTCAAAATGTGGAGCTGGTAGAGTTAGTGGACAAAACAGATCTACCGTGTCTGTCTATAGCTGAGATAGAAAGAAAATGGATAATGAGGAAACTTTTAAATTAAAGACAAAAATATTCATGTGGCCATCATTACAAATATGGAAATCTCCAAGCAGGAGAGCAGCACTTGGACTACAGAGTTCAGAATTGAAATGAGCATAGGAAGCCAGAAAGAATATGAGAGGAAGATATTTGCAAATAGGAGAAGCTATTAGTCAGAGATAATAGCAATAGATTGCTTTCTCAAAGAAAGAGAAGAGAATTTGGAACTCAAAAAAATATAAAAACAAATGTTTAAAATTTTTGTATGTAAATAAAATATTTACTTTTTAACTTATTTTTTATTTTTTTATTTATTTATTTACTGCTAAGGCAATTGGGGTTAATTGACTTGCCCAGGGGTCACACAGCTAGGAAATGTTAAGTGTCTGAGATCAGATTTGAACTCAGGTCCTCCTGACTTCAGGGCTGGTGCTCTATCCACTGTACCATTTAGCTGCCCCTAATATGTATTTTTTTAAAAAGTAGATTATGGCATAGGACAAGGGGAGAACAGAACACAAGGACTGGCAAAGGATAGAGTTGAGCTAAATTGGGATGAGAGAGTGGGGAGAGGTAGCTTGACAGAGAAGTTTTTGCACTTTGAATGTGACTCATAGAAATTAAAGGGCAAGTGGTTGAACTTGATATCCACACTATACATAGAAAGCACCATTGAATCAGAACATTTGGGGGTCACATCATGGCTTGAGAAAATTGGCAGTAATGGTGGTCATATGGTAAAAGATTCCACTAATCCAGGACAGGGAACAGAAGAAGCAGGTTTTACTCTTCTGTCTCTATCAAAATCTTCCTGAATAGCTGTAATACTATGGATTATTGATGAACAAAGCTTCTTGAGGACAGGGACAATGTCTTATGGAAACTTTACATCTAGCACAGCTTTGTAAACAACGTTTATTTAATAAACATTTCTTTAGAATGTTTTTACATTAAATTAAATATATAATATGATTGTATGATACAGAGACACCATCAAAACCTCTTTAAATGCACAGAAAATTTTCCTTCCTCAAAAATAAGGCTTTTTCAATGTGCTACCTCATGTCCAATCCATTGCCCATTTTGTCCACAAGGCCAACTTGAGGCTAAATCAGAGGCATCTCATTTCTCCCCTCACAGACTCCCTGTTCTCTCCATCACCTAAACCTCTCTCCAGTGTAGTAAGCTTATAGTGACTAATGGTACTTTCCCTCTCCCCCCATCCCCTAGCTTGACCCCAAGGACCCATTAGTGGGGGCCAAAAAGGAAGTAAATCTTTTAATAGTGGAATTTCAAATACTAGCAGAAGAGAGAGCTTAAGAGACCATTCCCCCTTTCTCACTCCCTTCCCAGCCTGTCCTTAGTTTCTCCATATGTATCTGAGGAGGTTGGATTATCCCTTTCAGCTCTAACATTCTATGAGTCTAAGTAAACCTAACAGTTAAGAAGCAAAGTTTTTTCATGACAGATCTCATTAGTTGTCTGTGGACCCTACCCTGAAGATCTCATCCATTAAAAATCAGAATTTTCTTTTCTGGATTGTGAACTCCTTTCAATAAAGTAATAAGCAGAAGGCAGCAGACCTGAGAGAGGCCTGAGATAAGGAAATAATAAATGTGTTGCCTTTCTCTCTCCTGGGGGAGGTTGTGAGGTGAGGCACATTTTTTGTATGTAAGAGCTTAACCTTTTAGATGCCAGTTAAGAAAATGCAGATACCTGTTCCCAAAACCAAGGAACCACTTACTCCAGAAATATTTATAAAGCCCTTACTATGTGCAAACAGTTCTGCTAGGAGAAGGAAGAAAAAAGGAAATAAGCATTTTCTAAGCCCCTGCTATGTACCAGGTGCTGTGCTAAACACTTTACAAACATCTCGTTTGATTCTCACAACAAACTTGAAAGATAGGTACTTTTATTATCCCTATTTTAAGCTGAGGACACTGAAGCAAATAAAGGTTAAATACTTTATTCAGGGTCACATAGCTAATAGGTTTCTGAGGGTGGATTTGAACTCGTTTTCCTACTCCAGACCCAGAGCTCCATTCACTGCTCCACCTAGCATACCTGCGGGCCATGGAAAAACTACTGGAACAAAAACAAAAACAAAAATCCATTTCTCCCCTCCACATATAAGAAATGCCCTATACAAACTATGGATTTTCACTGTGAGACTCAGTTTTCCCTAAAAGAGGCTATATTATTATTATTATGTATTACATACATAATAATACTATATTATAGGACTATACCTAAAGCACCTCCCAATGTTGATATTCATAGGATCACAGGTTGGAAAGGCCTTTCTAAATCTATGAAAATTTGCTAACAACCCAAGAGATAAGGCAGCCTACAAGAACCCAAGGGCTACAGGATTCTAAGGGAGGGTGAGATACATTCCTAAGGACTGAGACGACATAGAGGAAGAAGGACTTAATAGGGCCTCCAAGGAGTTACTGGGTTTATTCAGATTTTTTTTAAAAAGCAGAATGGATACTGAAGAAGAGGTACAAGCTTAAGAGAAGGTTCAGAGGCAGACATGACTACAGAATGAAGAATAAATAGACCAGCCCGACTGAAGGAGAGCATTAATACAGCCCGAGAAATGATTGAAATGACAGTTTGGGATAAGAATGGGAAGAATTTTTAATACTGAATAAGAAATTTGAACTTAATTCTTCTGGTAGTAGGAAGTCATCAAAGATTTTTGGACTGGGGAAGGGCACAATCAGGGCTAATGAATCCAAAATAAGATAAACCCGGACACATCTGCTTCACATCTGATCTAATAAAACATCTAAAGTGCTTTGCAAACCATAAAGAGTTAGATAAATGCAAGCTATTATTATTATATTCATTTTGCACACAACTTATTTTTACATAGCTATATACCTGCTGTTTCCTCTCAGTATCTTATAGTTATAACAATAATAGCTACCCTTACCTAGCACATTAAGATTTGTAAAACATATTTATCCACATATGTCATTTTATTCTTACAAATAACTTTGTGAAATAGGGAAAATGCTCTTATTATCCCCATCTTACAGGTAAAGAAATATAACCTGGAAGAGACTAAGCTACCTGCCTAAGGTCACTCATAGATCGTAAGTACTTGAGGAAATTTCAAACTTCAAGTCAGATGCTCTCCCATCTTATACCATTTAAGTACCTAAAATGTTTGAGCAGCTTAGGCGGTGTAGTGAATAGAGTGCTGATCATGTGGGCAGGAAGAGTCATCTTCATGGGTTCAAATCTGGTCTTAGACACTTATGAGCTGTATGGTGCTGGGTAAATCACTTCACCCCACTTGCCTCAGTGTTCTCATGTCTAAAATAAGCTGGAGAAGAAAAGGCAAACCTCAGTATCTTTGCCAAGAAAACCCAAATGGTCATAAAGAGTCAAATGCAACTGAAAATGACTCAATGTCAATCTAAAACATCTCAAGGGGAGAAACTTTTAAGAATTATCTTGCATTTGTTCTGTTTATTTTGACATATTACAAATTGTTTCTCATAATAGAATATAAATTTCCTGAAAACCTCTGAATGTTTTTTCTCTCATTGAAGTCCCTGGTACATAGTAGGAGTTAAATAAATTTGTGATGAATCAAAAAAATTGATTTGAAGCTTTGTCTTTGACTCCTGGCACAGAAGCAGACTCATGCCTAAAGAGATGGGGGGTTAGGGTAGAGGGAAAATTATTGTACCTGACAACTGGCCCTTCCTGCCTAATATAGCCTGGCATAGGAGAGAAAAGAGAGGGAGGCGCCCCTAGGCTCAAGCTAAGATGGAAAACCCCAGTTTTTACCTTGAATCTAAAGCAGCAGCAGGATAAAAACTAAATTAAACCAAAAACTGGGCTCAGCTCCTCCTTTTTCCCTTCTCAGGGAACAAAATCAGACTCTATCATTGCAGGTACTGCCATGGGGGAGCTGGTGATTTGGGTTTTGGTGGGTAGAAGGGCCCTGGCCCCTTTATCTGAAGGATATTTCAGAGTATCTTTCAGAGTATTCCAAGTATTCCCATGAGCTCCATCCCCCTCACATTTCCAATCTGCTATAAGCACAAGGAGAGAATTTCTGGCACTAGACCTGAGACAACCCTGGAGATCCAGGGGACTGAGAATTCCAGAATGGGTGGAGGGGGATAGAGGGGGAATGCCTCAGGAAGGTTTCAATGATCCAGGTCCCACAACAGTGACTCACATAAACCCTGGGGAGATTCTGGAAACAGACTCATGTGCATCTCCAGAGATGGGCTGATAAGCAGGTAGGAGAAGCAATCATCTAGAGGCTGTGGGTTTTGATGGAGATTTTTCTGCTCTGCATGTGTCTCCTTCCCCCAAAGCCTTGCTGACCCCTCCTCCTGAGGAGCTCAGGCCAGAGAACCAAGGGAGATGGAACATGGAGTTTCCCCCATTCAAATTCCCAGCCTAGAATTAGAGAAAGTGAAAATTAAAAGGCCCCTGTGATTGTTCTCTAAGGATACCCCTCCCCAAATATCCCCCCAAAAAAGGCCAAAAATAGTCCCTGATTTTCAAAAAGTTTACAATCTATACAAAAGAAATACAAGATAATTCAGAAAATAATTCTTGGATCTTTTAGGAAACAATTCCTGTTAAAGTATGTGACTTGAGCTTTGAAGGAAGCTAGGGAGCAAAGGGGATAAAGAAATAGACTCCAGGCCAGCACAAATGTACAAAGATGGGAGCTGGAGTGTCCTATTTGAAAAACAGCTTGATCAGTTTGGCTTGGCCAAGGGGCATGAAGGAGAAGATATATGATAAGGCTGCGTAGGTAAGTTGGAAACACCGCATGTAGGATTGTAAATGCCAAACAAAGATGTTTTTTATTTGATTCCAGAAGTGATAGGGAATCATCAGTTTATTGAGTTGCATGGATGAACCTATGCTTTAGAAATATTACTCTGACAGCCATATGATTCATGAATCATATCATCTTATTGAATTTTCTTTTTAATCTACTCTTGTCCCAGGTGCTATTTGTAAATTCTGTAACTGCATCTTAGCTTGAGTGTCCCTCTTCTTATAAGCAGAAGGTGGGGAGGAGGCTATGATGGATGGACAATTATTAAGTCAATCCTTCAGTGCATCAATTTTAGACAGACACTGATGATGGACAATGAACCCAGAATTGAATGGGAGGAGATCATGCTGGGTCACATTTGAGAAACTAGCTAGCACTTCCAACTAAGCTGCTCTGACACACAAAGGACCGACTTTTTTCCATTAATATTCTCCCAGAGATGCTAATAGGCTGTGAATCATGGAACTCTACAATCTTCAAAAGAATCAAGATTAGAGGTGATCGAAGGTAAATGGTGAGAGTGACAAATCAGACACCATTAAAAATGCGTGTAACTGACAAAAGGAGGTGAGACCAGTCAAGTGGCACAAAAGAGAGACACGAAATAATGGATTCAAGGGCTGTACTGGTATCCTGACAATATTAAAAAAAAAAAAAAAAAAAAAGCAGGGGAAGATACCTGCATTGATGCATTGGATGGATCCTTCGTAGAGGATTTAAAAGAAGGCCATGAAAATGAATCCCAGAGTATGAGATGAAGAAAATTGTAATCTGCAACGGCAACATGTATCAATGCTCAAGGACACAAATATTTCATTTTTGATTTTGCCCCTAATGCCCCTAAAAGGAGAAGATAGTACCATGTCATGGAAAATTAGAAATCAAGGACTATAGAGTCTAGCTTACTATCTCAAGGAAATCACATTACTTCTATGTGCCTCAGTTTCTTCATTCATAAAATGAAAAAGATGCATTATATGAGCCTTAAAATCCCTTCCAGCTTGAAAATTTTGTATTTCTGGGACTTCTCAGTCTTCTTTTGTGTTTCAGAAAAGGCAGTGTTACTAAAAATTCTTCCTTTAAAAAATCACTTTAAAAAGCCCTTTCATCTTCCTTTTGCCATATAGTCAGAAAGCACCCAAGGTCCCAGCCTACTAATCCCTTGCATAAATTCATTTAAACAAAATTCTTCTATGATATGTTCAAGCAAAAATCCTCTTACAGTTTATAGACATATGTATATTAAACCGGGAAGTTGAAGAACTAAGTCTCTTAATGTCCATATTGGAAACACATTTAGACCCTCATTTACTGCCCGAGGTGAAGCTTCAGTAATCCTGCCAGGCCAGAATACTTTCAGCACTCCTGGACACAGAAGCAATCTCAGCAATGTCAGAATGCTCTCCTTTCGAAAATTGGGTTTAGCAATGAAGGAAAGAGAATGTGCTGAGTTTCTAGCCGTTCAGGCCAAAGACTAATTGAAGTCAGACCCATGGATACCAGAATCCAAACTTCGGGAGGGACAACCCGCTTTTAACAGCAAGAGCTGCTACTTCTGTAGGTGTAGAAAGAACCTTTTTGTCCTTCAGGCTAATTGAATCTCAACTGAGACATAGTCTGAGAACTGAAGAAGCAGAAAAGCTTTTCTGCCTTTTCCCATCAATGGACGAACAGGAAAAGCAAAGTTAAAACTGAGTTTGCCAACTTCATTGAATCTTTCTCAGTTTCTCTTCTGTTGACCTGGCTGGAAAAAAAATTTTTTTAATGATTTGGCAGAAAAAACAATAATGACTGTGAATCCAAAGAACTTGGGTCAAACCCTAGAGCTGTCTAGGCTAGATGGCCTTGGGCAAAACACTTTACCCCACTGGGTTTCCATTTCTTCACCTATAAAATGCAGATAACATTACATTCACTTCCTACTTTGAAAGTTGATGTGAATAAAAAATGTTTTTAAAATATAAAATGCTAAATAAATATGAGTTAATAACAGGGCATTTGGGGTTTGTGCCTGTGATGTAGAGACTGCCTCCATTCCCACAGCTCCACGCCTATTTTGAAAATGAATCTCAGCCAGAGGAAATGTTTTTTCCAAGCTCACACTATTGATTAGTGGCCAAGCCAGGCCCTAGAACCTCCTTCTCTAATATTATATACCCTTTCCACCAAATGACAAAGTGAGTTCTTCAAAGAGGCCATTGGGCTAACACTGAGGTGAAGATTAGTAGAGAATATATCAAGAAAATGGAGCCCATTTTCTCAGAACAAGTTCTTTTGATGATAGACCCAAACATCTGGCCCTAGAGCTGCCTGGAAAAATAAGGTTAATGGGTTAAGTGACTTGTACATGGTCAATATATTATGAGAGGCACAATTGAAACCTAAATCACCATGACCCCATATCTGACACTTTGCACAAGTTCATCCCATACATTGCAGTTTAAGAATCTCCAACCTAGAAGAATCCTTAATAGTGAGATTTTAAGGTCCACTCCTGGCTCTCCATACCTCAACCTTCAAATTTTACCATTTGGCAATTAAAGAAACTGCAGATTTTTAGTCTAGTGAAGAGAAGACTCAGGAGAGATATATTAGCTATTTCCTAGGACAGCAGAGGATGAGATGGGCAAATAGTGTCATGGAAATAACAAATATAAATTTGGACAGATTTCAAGAGATAACAGAGGATAGAAGGGACTGACATGTTATGGTTCATGGAGACATGAAGTCAGGCACATTTGAATGGCCATTGTGTGGAAAAGGGAATAGACTCGGTGTTCTTTGTCTGAGAGAATAGAACTAGGGAAATAAGTGAAAGCTGCACAAAGGCAACTTTAGACTTCCTGGTAACATGAGGTTGGGGGGGTGGGGGTTGTTGTTGTTTTTATCACTTAGAGCACTCTCAAAGTGGACCAGCCTGCCTTGGAGAAGAGAGCACAGGATTCCGTATTACTGAACGTTGATTGAGCAGTTGTTAGATATGAAATTGAGGAGTCTTGTGCAAGTGAGGAACAAATTAGGTGTTTTCTGAGATCTTTCCTACTCCAAGAGTTTGCAATTCTGTGGATTCAATGAGGGACATACAGAGGCATTTTAAGGAGCCTTTCCATGTCTCATCAGGTAAAATGACAGGCAGGGAAAGCAAGCCTTCATTCTTACACATGACCTCTAAAATAAACACAGGTGAATCCATTTACCATGAACTCCATGTCTTGCCTTCACAAAATGAATCTGAATTTTTTTATAATCTAAACAAGTAGGCACAAAAACATCTCTCTTCCAAACACTGCTCTGACACCACCCTTTTTAAAAATAACAAATCTGACAGGTTTAGAATTGAACACAACATTGTCAAGAAGATGGCAAGAGGATTTAAATACCTTGTCCTGAATTCCCCTGTTATTCTTTCCTACAGAGACAATTCCATGGGACCACATCTTTTGCCCTTAGCACTTTCATGACATAGCTAAAATATCATCCCAGGTCCAGGAGATATGAATGATAAAAGATTGGCCTGCAATCCAGCAAAGGAAATATTTAAGTTGAACACTGTAAGAGGAGTACCAAATAAGAACGGGGTCATATTCCTGGCTATGATGGCTTTATGACCCTGATTAAATAAATCATTTCCCTCCTTAAGCCTCAGTTTACCTCTCTGTAAAGTAAGTGGGCTGGACTAGACTGCCCCCGAGATCTCCTCCAGCTCTAACATTTTCAAGCCAACTGAGAACCCAACTGAAAAATTTTAGTTCAATTCAGATAGCATATTAGTAAAAAGAACCCTCCATTCAAAGTTTGTCTCTGTCCCTTACTTCCCTTGTGACTTCTGGCAAATCATTTAATATCTCTAGACTGCAGTTTTCCTAATCTATAAAATGAAAAGCTGGACTAGATAACCCCTAAAATCCCTTTAAGATCTAGATCTACAAAC
This sequence comes from Antechinus flavipes, assembly GCF_016432865.1. NCBI lineage: Eukaryota > Metazoa > Chordata > Mammalia > Dasyuromorphia > Dasyuridae > Antechinus > Antechinus flavipes. The sequence continues at coordinate 49,262,220 of NC_067398.1, read as the reverse complement.
TATGATTTGTGAACCTTCAGTAAATTCACTTAACCTCTCTGGGCCTCAGTTTCCCTATCTGTAAAATGAAGGGCTCTATGATCTTGTGGTTTATGAGCTTACAATATTTCATATCTCTGGGTCTCAGTGTCTTTATAAGGTCTATAAGATGAAACAGTTGGACCAATTGACCTTTAGATTATGATACCAAGGATTCCCTCCATTTTAAATATTCTAATCCTATCAGTTTGGTTCTATGGCAAAAGATGGAGGGTGAAGAGGAGGTTGAGAAATAAGGTAAAAGGTAAATGTCAAGCAGCTTAAAAGCATGTCTCTCAAACACCACATACAAGGTTTGAGCTTAGCTGGGCAGGATTTAATTATTCACTACAGTGCTGATGCAGGCCAGTGCCAGAGGAAAACAAACTACCTCTCACTTGTTCACCAACAGACTGGCTGTTCTTTCAGGCCGGGCCTGACAAGTTGATGGAAGAGGTCTGCATTGCTCTCCTGAGCCCCCTGGTGATCAGCTGGGAAAGAAGTCTCCATATTATGGCACTGCGGCAGCCAAGACTTGGAAGCCCCCAGAGCTACAGGCCACAGAGGAAACAGAGGTATCTGCAGGTCCGGACTCCCTCTGTTCAAGTGAAGTTTCCTCCCTTAGCATCTGGAGACTTAGTTACTTACTTCCTGTGATATCTGGCCGTCCTGGTTGCTGAGCCAGAGTCAGAGGAAAAAAAAAAAAAAGAAAGAAAGAAAGAAAAGGAAGGAGGAAGGGACACCAGCCTGAATGTTTTCTGGACAGATACTCCAGTTATCTATTATAAACATCTTGCCTCTCCCATTCTAACCTTACCTCTTTCTACCAACAAGGGATGGGATTAGGGTTCATATTTTTATTAGATTTAGCACTAATAAGAGACCTTAGAGGTCTTCCAATCCAATCTTTTGTTAAAGAGATAAGGAAACTGAGGCCATGGTCACACAGATTATGTCCAAGTTAGTATTTGAACCCAAATCCACTGACTGCAAACCATTTCTCTTCCTATTACATGACTCTTTGAGGAAAATGAGGATAAAAGATGGAGAATTTATCTTCCAAGATATCACACAGGTAGAAAATAGCAGAAGCAGAATTCATACCCAATTCTCCTACCTCCAAATCCAGAATGGTTTTAATGAAGCACAAAGAACCAAGGTAGCATTATGATCTGTGACCATGATTAAGAGAGTGCCCCAGAATGACATAGAATCAGATTGCCTACTTCCAAAAGGGCATCAGTCTCAGTCCTCTTTCAGAACATTAAAATAAGTAATTATTATCCCCCTTTTACAAATGAGACAACTGAGGTTAAATGAGTTTGCCCAACAATACAAAGCCAGATGGAGGGGTAGGGAGGAGGAGAATAGATGCTAAGTTCTCTGCCTCCTCTTGCAGCATTTCTTTCATCACATTATTCTAACTCTCCTGACTAGTTATGCTGCAGTGATTCCACCACAGACCACATCTTTCACTGAATGGGAAAATCTACCTCTGTGATCAGAAAGAATGGGCTGCGGGTACATTTTTTTTTCCACACTGATGGACAACACAGACTTTTCTATAACCAAAAGACAGCTTCCATTAACTAGCCCAAGCTTAACAAAATCAGCCTTCTTGCCTCTGATCAATAGAATAAATCTTACTTAGATAAAATAGACTCTCCAGAAGCTTTTCACTGAGGAATACATTCAGTTTTGCCCTTCATAGTGTATAGAAGTTACAAAGACTATCCTTTTGGGGATCCCAAAATCACAGGCTGGGATGGCTATCAAGATACTCCACAGATGTCTGCAAAATCCCTCTGCTTCAAAGCATGATGACAGATTTCTAAGCCAGATAGATTTAGGGTTGCTCCAAGGAAAGAATATATATCCATCTATGTCTTCCTGTGTAAGTAAAAGTATACACTTGTGATAAAGACACCAATAAGACTGCTCCCACCCACTCACCCCCCCAAAAAAAGCCTCCCCAGGGCATGTATGTCCTCATGATGATAATCATGCTAATGGAATTTTCTTTCTTTGGCTTAAAGCTTTTTTTCCTATCAAAATGCAACTACCACCTCTACAGGGGGAAAAAAAAAAGACATTGCATTAACTCGAATTTCTGTTACCCTTCAGTGTAAAGAAGTTTATCAAAGTCTGTCCACAGAGGTTGAGGTAAGGAAATAACATCAATATAATGAAGACAAATTAGGAAATAAAAGGATATAGGAAAGACAGGGGTAAAATCAAAGACTTGATCAACAATGAAATTTTACTTATCTCTGAATTTCTTTGTAATTAATTTTGAAGGTAAGATATTACTACCATATGGGAAAGAAAGATAGTTACAACATAGATATTGAAGTCAAAATTCCAAAATATCTCAACAATTAGAAAAATGGGTCAAATCAAATAAGGTGAAATTTGAGGGATAAATGAAAGTGCTGTATCTGGGATTCAAAAAATCAATTGCACAAGTATAAGGCAAGTGTTTAGAAAGCAGGGTGTGATTCCTGGGAACCAAGATGGCAATATAAGCAGCAAATTGCTACAACTCTCCCCAGCTCAGCATCAGGTAAATTGCCAGACCCCTAACCCTCTAGTAGCACCAACCACCCACAACCCCATCCCCTCAGCACAGCACCAGATTTGAGAATCCTCCATATACCTCGGGACAATATCAGTATAGCACCACTGGTCTACAAGTCCTGACATAAGAAACCTGAGACACTCCTACCCTGGTAGCAGAGCTCAAATTTAAAAGAAAGGGGGAAGGTTAAAAAAGATGAGCAACAAAAAGTTATCAAACTGTGCATACCCTTTGATCCAGCAGTATTTCTACTGGGCTTATACCCCAAAGAGATACTAAAGAAGGGAAAGGGACCTGTATGTGCCAGAATGTTTGTGGCAGCCCTGTTTGTAGTGGCTAGAAGCTGGAAAATGAATGGATGCCCATCAGTTGGAGAATGGTTGAGTAAATTGTGGTATATGAACGTTATGGAATATTATTGTTCTGTAAGGAATGACCAGCAGGATGACTACAGAGAGGCTTGGCGAGACTTACATGAACTGATGCTAAGTGAAATGAGCAGAACCAGGAGATCATTATATACCTCAACAATGATACTGTTTGAGGATGTATTCTGATGGAAGTGGATCTCTTCGATAAAGAGAGCTAATTCAGTTTCAATTGATCAAAGATGGGCAGAAGCAACTACACCCAAAGAAAGAATACTGGGAGATGAATATAAACTGCTTGCATTTTTGTTTTTCTTCCCGGATTATTTATACCTTCTGAATTCAATTCTCCCTGTGCAACAAGAAAACTGTTCGGTTCTGCACAGGTATATTGTATCCAGGATATACTGTAACCTATTCAACATGTAAAGGATTGCTTGCCATCTGGGGGAGGGGGTGAAGGGAGGGAGGGGAAAAATCGGAACAGAAGTGAATGCAAGGGATAATGTTGTAAAAAAAAAAAAAAAATTACCCTGGTATGAGTTCTATCAATAAAAAGTTATTAAAAAAAAAATGAGCAAAAAAAACAACAAAAAGAATCTGACCACAAGTTATTATAATGACAAGGAAGATGACACAAACTCAGAACAGGACAATGTCAAATTATCTATGGACAAACCCCCCCCAAAAAAACAGTCATCTCAAGCCCAGAAAGAACTCATAGAAGAGATTTTTAAAAGATTTTAAAATTATATAATAGAAATAGAAGAAAAATTGGGAAAAAAATGAAAGTGATGCAAGAGAATTTTTTTAAAGAGTCAACAACTTGGAAAAAGAAAATAACTGCTGAAAAAGTAGAATTGGTCAGATGGAAAAGAAGATACATTCAGAAGATATCTGAAAAAAACAACTCGAAAAAAGTACAATTGGCTATCTAGAAAAGAATGTTCAAAAACTGATTGAAGAAAATAACTTCTTAAAAATTAGAATTGGGCAAGAATCAGACAAATCCAAAAAAATGAAAAAATAGAAGAAAAATGTAAAGTTCCTCATGGGAAAAACAACTGACTCAAAAAATAGATCCAGGAGAAACAATGTCAGAATCATTTGACTATCTAAAAGCCATAATCAAAAGGAGAACTTGGACAGCATCTTTCAAGAAATTATCAAGGAAAACTCTCCTAATATCCTGGAATCAGAGGATAAAATAGACATTGAAAGAAACCACCAATCACCTCAGGAAAGAGATCCCAAAATAAAAACTCCAAGGAACATTATAGTTAAATTTCAGAACTATCAAGTCAAGGAAAAAATAATACAAGTGCAAGAAAGAAACAAGTCAAGTATCAGGGAACCACAATCAGGATTATATAGGACTTAACAAATGCAATATTAAAAGATTAGAGGCAAAGAGTTAAAACTACAACCCAAGATCACCTACCTGGCAAAATTAAGAATAATACATCAAGGGGGAAAAAATGTTCTTTCAAAGAAATAAAAGGATTTCAACCTTTCATAAAGAGAAGACCAGAAATAAGCCAAAAATTTGATCTTCAATATCAAGACCCAAGACAAAAAGGTGAAAAAAGAAAACATAAGGGATTCAAAAGAGCTAAACTGTTTACCTTCCTACTTGGAAAGATGATACTTGTAATTCTTAAAAATTTCAAAACTATTAGGACATCCATATCTTGACAGAGGATATGGGTATAAGGTGAATTTGAGAAGATCAAATAAAAAATAATTAAGGGATAAGAAAGAGGAAAACACTAGGTTCAGAAGAAAAGGAGAGGTAGAATGAAGTAAATTATTTCATATGAAAAGTCATGAAAGACTTATTAGAGTGGAGAGAAAGGTGGGAGGATGGGTGATGGGCATTGCTTGAACCTTACTTTCATCAGCATTAGCTCAAAGAGAGAATAATATACATAGTCAAATTTTTTATTAAAACTTTTTATTTTCAAAACATATGCACACAAAATGCTTGTAGCAGCCCTATTTGTAGTGGCTAGAAACTGAAAATGAATGGATGCCCATCAATTGGAGAATGGCTGGGTAAATTGTGGTATATGAATGTTATGGAATATTATTGTTCTGTAAGAAATGACCAGCAGGATGAATACAGAGAGGACTGGCGAGACTTACATGAACTGATGCTGAGTGAAATGAGCAGAACCAGGAGATCATTATACACTTCGACAACGATATTGTATGAGGACATATTTTGATGGAAGTGGATTTCTTTGACAAAGAGACCTGAGTTTCAATTGATAAATGACGGACAGAAGCAGCTACACCCAAAGAAAGAACACTGGGAAACGAATGTGAACTATCTGCATTTTTGTTTTTCTTCCCGGGTTATTTATACCTTCTGAATCCAATTCTCCCTGTGCAACAAGAGAACTGTTCGGTTCTGCAAACATATATTGTATCTAGGATATACTGCAACATATCCAACATATATAGGACTGCTTGCCATCTGGGGGAGGGGGTGGAGGGAGGGAGGGGAAAAATCGGAACAGAAATGAGTACAAGGGATAATGTTGTAAAAAAATTACCCTGACATGGATTCTGTCAATATAAAGTAATTATTAAATAAAAATTAAAAAAAAATACTTGAAAGAAAAAAAAAAAAACATATGCACAGACAATTTTCAACATTCACACTTACAAAACTTCGTGTTCCAATGTTTTCCCTCCCTTTCCCCCACTCCCTCCCCTAGATGGCAAGCTCTTCTATACATGTTTCTGTGTTTATCATGCTGCACAAGAAAAATCAGATCAAAAAGGAAAAAAAGAAAAAGAAAACAAAATCAAGCAAACAACAACAAAAGGTGAAAATACTATGTTGTGATCCATACTCAGTCCCCACAGTACTCTCTCTGGGTGCAAATGGTTCTCTTCATCACAGGACCATTGGAACTGGCCAATGAGTTGAATTTAGAAATCTATCTTACCTTCAGGGAAGTAGGAGGGGAGGAAATGAAGTAAAGGGGGCTTGGGAACTAACAGAAGGAAGGGCAGCTTGGAGAAGATGATAGAAGCAAGATGAAGAGGGAAAGGATAAAAGAAAGAGAGAACAAACATATATATACATGAAATATATATGCACCAAATATGTAGCATCCACATTCTTAAAGGAAAAATTAAGTAAGTTATAGGCATTATGAAATGCAAAATAGATACTTTTGATTATATTAAAATAAAAGCTTTTGTAACAAACAAGACCAATGCAACAAGAGTAGAAGAAAAGCAGAAACCTGGGAAACAATCTTTATAGTAAGTATGTCACATAAAAGCCTCATTTTTCAAATAAAGAGAAAACTAAGTTAAATTTATAAGAATACAAACCATTCCCCAAGTGATAAATGATTAAAGGCTATGAAAAGGCAGTTTTCAGAACAAAGAAATCAAAGCTGTCTATAGGCAAATGAAGAAGAGCTCTGAATCACATTTGATTAGAGAAATGCAAATGAAGATAACTCTGAGATACTACTTCTGAGATACATGTCAGATTGGCTAAAATGAGAAGAAAAGGAAAATTATAAATGTTGGAGAGGATGTAAGAAAACTGGGATGCTGGTGCACTGTTGGTGGAGTTGTGAATTGATCCAACCATTCTGGAGAACAATTTGGAACTATGCCCAAAGGGCCATAAAACTAGGACTGTTTGATTCAGCAATACAACTATTAGGTCTGTATTCCAGAGAGATAATTAAAAAGAGGAAAGGACCTATATGTACAAAAACATTTACAGCAGTCCTTTTCATGGTGGCAAAATATTGGAAATTGAAGATGACTATAATTGAGGAATGGCAGAATAAGCTATGGTATATATGAATGTAATGGAATATTATTGTGCAATAAGAAATGACCAATAGACAGATTTCAGAAAAACTTGAAAAGACTTGTATGAACTTATACAAATTGAAATGATAAAAGCATAAAAACATTGTACACAATATCAGCAATACTGTACAATGATCAACTATGAATGACTCAGATCTTCTCAGCAGCCAAATGATCCAAAACAAGTACAAAGGACGCAAGAAAGGAAATGTTATTTACACCCAGAACTGATGGACTCTGAATACAGTTGAAGCATACTTTTTTCATTCACTTTATTCTTTTTTGTAGTTCTTTTCTTTTTGATTCATTTCTTCTTTCACAACTGTGATTTATACAGAAATATGTTTTACATGATAGCATATGTATAAGCTATATTAAATTGCCTACCATTTAAGGAATAGGGGAGGGAAAGAAAGGAAGAATAGGAGAAAAATGTGGAACTCAAAATCTTGTAAAAATTAATACTAAAAATTGTCTTGACATACAATTGGAGAAAAAACACTATTTTAAAAAACTGAAACAAAAAAATGTAATAAAATAAGATTTGAAGTCAGGTTTTTCTTATGCCAGGTCCACTGCTTCATCCATGAAAGGAAGAAGGTGGGGACAGAGGGACAGAAGGAGGAAGGGAGGAGAAAAAAAAAGAAGGATGGTAGGAAATGCTAGAATCTTGGAACTTAAGGCAAAGGAGCAGAGAAGTAAGAGGAGGAAGGGAGAGAGGGAGGGAGAGAGAAATAAAAGAAAGGAAGGAAGGGAAGGAAAGAAGGAAAGATGGGAGAGAGGGAGGAAGGAAGGAAGGAAGGAAGAGAGCAAGGAAGGAAAAAAGGAAGGAAGGAAGAGAGTAAGGAAGGAAGAGAGAAAGGAAGGAAGAGAGAGAGAAAGGAAGGAAGAGAGAGAGAGAGAAAGGAAGAGAAAGAAAGAGAGAGAGAGAGAAAGAAAGAAGAAAGAAAGAAAGAAAGAAGAAAGAAAAAAAGAAAGAAAAAAAGAAAGAAAGAAAAAAAGAAAGAAAGAAAGAAAGAAAGAAAGAAAGGAAAGAAAGAAACAATAAATAGAGTATGCTGAAAAAATATGGAGGTTTCAATAAACAACAGAATCAGTATAAATAGCAATGGAACATTGCAACTTAAAATGCTAATGTAGTCTTACACTACATTAGTAGAAACCTACTATATAAGAGAAAGGTGAACATGATCTGCCCTAATCAGACCAAATCAGGAGCAGTGAGAATCTGTGATTCTGAATTAACTCATGCAGCAAAATAGGTAATCCATTGTATGTCCACCATAGCTTAGACAACATGTCCTCTCAAAGAACACCAGAACTAACTAGATATAATTTAGAAGAAATTAGGAGGCAAGGTCAGTCTCATGCTAGGAAACACAAACGTATGTGCCCCTAAGAAGTGAGAGGTTATAAACTATGCTGAGCTAGGTTTGACTTGAGCTTTAGGAAGATCATTCTAGATAGGGGTATAGATTAATGGGAATAGGACAAAGGGAAGGAAAGGGAGGGGAAACAAGATAAGGGAGGCATCCATGGGTGGGGGGGATTAAGTAATTGCTAGGTAAGTTAAGGAGCAGAATTAAAGTACAAGAGTTATAAGGGAGAGAAAATAAGAGAAATATAGAAACACTACAACAAGAATCGAGTGTAGAATTTACCACAAAAAAAAAAAAAAGTAAATCTAGTAATCACTGATCTTAAAATCAAACCTAAAGATTCAATCAAGAAAGAAATATGTCAGTCATATTATTATTGTTTTAGGTGCATGTTTACATATTGTTAAATGCATATGCATGTGAGTACATATGCATATAGGTCTATATGGGTGTGTATATAGATTACCTATATGTATGTGGATCTATGAGTGAGTCTAAATGTGTATGTATATGCATATATATATGTATTATGTATAAATATATCTGTGCTTAACTGTAGCCTGCTTGGGGGAGGTGAGGGAAATGAAAGGGGAAAAAAGAATAAAGTAAAAATTGCTCAGCAGAGAACAAAAAAATAACCCACCAGGAAGCAAAGAAAAGATGAACACTCGTGAATATAATTTCTTCTATTACAACATATGCTTTCTTGAAATGGAAATTTGTCATATATTTTGACTCCTCCCTGATGTTCTGCTGGACACATGACAATGTTTTGTTTTGTTTTGTTTTGTTATTTTCCTTTTCTGTCTTTTTTCTATTCTATTTTTTCTCATTTTTCATTTAGTTCATTTTTTTTAAAAAGGAAGATCATCCTGGAAGATTAGGAGAGGAGGTACTGGAATGGGGAGAAGTTGGAGGCAGGGAGACCAATTAGAATGTCACTACAACAGTCCAAATGTAAGGTGAAGATGGCCTGCAACCAGGTGACATCTATGTGGCTACAGAGAAAGAGACATATACAAGAAATATCATGAAGGTAGACATGGGAAAATTTGACAACAGACTGGAGTGGATAGGAGTGAGAAGGTGAGAATGACAGCAAAATAGACAAAAGTCCTTCTGCCACAAAAGTCTCTCCTTGAATCTCAGAGCAACACCCTCACAACTGGCACCTCAAGGCAGTGATATAGAGAATATATCACTCTACCAGAATATAGAGAGTATTAAGTCAGCATATACAGCTGAGAACCAAGCTTGCCCTGTCAACTGACAATTCCACTCCTCAGGGTCCGGGATTTCTGAATTCTCATCCTGGCTTCCCCATTTACTATATAGCAACTATATACCCCTGGGAGAATAACTCACCATCTCTACATCTCATTTTCTTCATTTGTCAAATATGGATGATAATAATAACTGTATTATCTTCCCCCATAAGAGTTTGAGAACCAAAAAAGAAATATAATATATGCGGTTTTTAAATGTGAGGTATTATTAGCATTATTAGAGCACTTGCTAAAAACAGGAGAGGATAGATGTGAGTTACAAACAAAAGCACCAGAGGTGAATGGAGGTGAGCATGGTATCTGGGGAAGTTTCAGGATTTGTTTTGGTTTGTTGTTGTTGTTGTTTTTATTAACGCTTTTTATTTTCAAAACATATGCATGGATAGTTTTTCAACATTGATCCTTGCAAAACCTTGTGTTCCAATTTTCTCCCCTTTCCCCCACCCCCTCCCCTAAATGGCAAGTAATGCAATATATATTGAACATGGTAAAAATATGTCTTAAATCCAATCTAGGTATACATATGTATACAATTATTTTGCTACACAAGAAAAATCAGAACAAAATGGAATAAAATGAGAAAGAAAAATAAAATACAAACAACAAAAAGAATGAAAATGCTATGTTGTGACCTACAGTCAGTTCCCACAGTCCTCTCTGATGGCTCTCTTCATCACAAAATCACTGGAACCGGCTTGAATCATGCCCATCAGAATTGATCATTGTATAATCTTGTTGCTGCCGTGTACAATGACCTCCTGGTTCTTCTCATTTCACTCAGCATCATTCATGTAAGTGTCTCCAGGTCTCTCTGAAGTCATCCTGCTGGTCATTTCTTACCAAACAATAATATTCCATAACATTCACATACCACAATTTATTCAGCCATTCTCCAACTGATGGGCATCCACTTAGTTTCCAGTTTCTGGCCACTACAAAGAGGGCTGCCACAAACATTTTTGCACAAATAGGTTTCTTTCCTTCCTTTAAGGTCACTTTGGAACATAAGCTCAATAGAAACACTGCTGGGTCAAAGCGTATGCACTTTATAGCCTTTTGGGCATAGTTCCAAATTGCTCTCCAAATTGCACAACTCCACCAACAATGCATTTCTGTCTCAGTTTTCCCACATCCCCTCCAACATTCATCATTATTTTTTCCTGTCATCTTAGCCAATCTGAGGTGGGTAGTAGTTTCTCAGAGTTGTCTTAATTTGCATTTCTCTGATCAATAGTGATTTAGAGCGCCTTTTCATCTGACTAGAAATGGTTTCAGTTTTTTCATCTAAAAATTGTCTATTCACATCCTTTGAACATTTATCAGTTGGAGAATGGAATTTAACATAAGGAACACTCAGGGAATGTGCTTGTGTTGGGACCCACTGCTCTTTGCATGAACACACCCTGACCATAAGGTATTTGCTCCCTTCCCCCGAAGGCTGCAGGGATCCCTGTCTCCTGCTAGAATGAAAATGGGATCCAGGGTCTTGAATTCAAAAGAACCAGGCTGCAAGTGATACCTATTGGAGCATCTTAAAGTCCCCCAGCATTTTCCCATAAGATTTCAATCTCTTCTAATCATTCAAATGCACAATGGCACATGGGATCAGCACTTGATGCAAGGTGACAGAAGAGGAGAAAGGGAAGAAATACATTTTTCCCTTGAGGTTGCTTCCTTCTCTCCCAAGGCCAAACCTGTAGAACTCAGAAGGCACATGGAGCCACTGTGATCTGAAAACCCCCAGAGGAGCTAGCCTGCCTCTGCTCCAGCTCATTCAGATTTCAATAGTCCTCAAGACCAGGCTGTCTCTGAAGGGCCTCTTGTTTCAGGACCATTCACTTTGTCTCAAACTCCTGGGCTGGGCTCTGAAGCAATTACAATGAGGAGACAGCACAGTGCACAGCAGCCACTGCAGGCAAAGGATTTGGGTTTGAAAACCACTTCGGAATCACTTGTATGACTTAACAACCTTAAGTATCAATTTCCTGAAAAATGATAAGATGAATTGATGACTTCTGAAGTCCCTTTAATTTCTAGAACTATAATTCTATGAATTATTGAGCATCAACTTTATACTAAAGTATGTATTTAATAGATGTTTGCTGAAGCCCTACTATGTGGCTTTCCCTATATTAAATGCTCCAGGAGAATCAATGACCTTTTTTTTTCCTGAGGCAATTGGGGTTAGTGATTGCCCAGGGTCCCACAGCTAGGAAATGTTAAGTGTCTGAGACCAGATTTGAACTCAAGTCCTCCTGACTTCAGGGCTGGTATTCTACCACTGCACCACCTAGATGCCCCTACAATGTCCTATTAAGACAGAGTCCCTGCCATCAGGGAATGGATAATCTACTGTAAGGCATGCATACCTTAAAAAAGAGCTAACATATAAAAATTAGCTATTAGTTAAGATAATAATAATAACCAAAAAGATCCAAGACAAAAGAAGTGGAAAATGAATGGTAAAGCCATGTGTCATAATCATTATCATTATTAAAATCATTCTTCTAACATCTTTTTCAATGATGTTCAGACAGTAATGGTCCTGGGGAAAGTCACCCTTTGGCTATTACTCTTTTATATTGAATGTTCTGAGGACTGTTGTCTAAGTGAAGAAAATAACTGCTTTTGGTAATAAATTTGGCATCTCAGCTTATTTTTTGTATTTCCATCCAAAGGTTCTTGGGAATACTCCCACAGCAGTATCAAACACCTCATGATTTTTATTCATTCTCCTGGGTTTCTCTGTATTTTAAGAGATCTTCATTCAATATAATTGGGATATTAGGAGTATATAGGAGAGTTACAGCTATTAAAAACAATGTTTTTAAGTACTTAAGTGACTATAGATCAATGATCCATATGGATTGATAATCAATGTCACGTCTCAGATTCTAAGGATAATAATGATAATGGTCTCCTTTAAGAAGAGTTTATTTGTTGAATTCTTGGGCATATTTGACAAAGCAACAAGAAGTATTTATTGTTTACTGCGTTGCCAGCCATGGGATCTACCCTCAAGAAATCTATAGCTTGCTGTCTTTTTTGTTTGTATTTGTATCTCTAGAGCTTAGCATAGTACCTGATATATGGAAGACTTAAGAAATGTTTGTTACCTTGCTTTATCTTGCCCTGCCTGCATGGAAAAAGAATATGTGCATTAAAAGTTAAGTAATAACCAAATATAAGAGTTAGCAAGGGATTTATCATAGATAAAGCTAAGACCACTAATTCTTTAGACAAAGACAGTTAATTTCTGATGCATAATTCTAACTATCAGGTCATGTCTTGCTAGGTTTACAACAGGTACTAAATTTTCCAACCTACAATGATATGTTAAACAGTTTCTACTGTTTGCTTACTTAATCTAAATTGATCATTAGTTCTAGGTTCCTTATGGATAACCCCCTTCTAGATTATAAATATGTAGAAGAAACAAACTTCATAGCACTTTAGCTCCTATATGTCAGAGACACTCATATTTTCCAAGCAGTTTACTTCGAGACACTTCTTAGTTTTACATTGGAAGTCTTTTTACCAGGATCTCTCCAAGCCTTTTGAAGGTAAAATACTAAAGTTATCTCTGAAAAACTTAGTTAAGCAGAGATTGATTGATTATATTCTAGAAATAGTAATGTCCCTATTTTTACAAATAAGGAAACTGAGGCTAAGTAATTTTTCCTGTTGTCAAACCAAAGGTAAGAGTCAAAGGTAAGAAAATAAACTAAGATTCTTGAATCCAAGGGAAGTGAACTTTACTCCAGCTAGTCTCTGAGGTGTGAGTTTTAATAAATAAGAGCATTGAATCAAGAGAGGGAAGGGAAACAATCTTCTAGCCCAAATAATATTACAGATGATGCAACTTAGGTCTGTAAAGATTGATCAACTTGCACAAACTCACACAGAGATTAAGAGATCAAGATTTGAACCTAGATACTCTAGCCTAAATTAATAATTCTTTTTACTGTACCATACCACTTCCCAATTCAACAAGTATTGGACAAGTAATTCATATTTTGCATCTACTGTCAAATGTGGTTGATATATTGTTAGTTTGACTATATTGTCTTTTTTTCCTTTTTTATTACCAGGGATAGATAGCTCTTTGGGTAGAGAAGGAACCAAGAATATATTCAGAAGTGAGGATTATATAATTTAAAATCTAACAAAAGTGAATGTTGAAATAACTCAGTCTTAGAAAAGTGAATATTAAAGAAATAAAGATGATGTTAAATGATATAAATAAAAATTTTAAATTAAAAATATGATATGTAAGACAGTCCCTGCCCTTTGAAAAGCACCTAATCAGTTCAATAAAAACATTGGGCAGTAACATTTAGGGCCTGCAGTGTCCCAAGAGAGTGTATGTAGTATAGGAACTGGGAGGAAGGAGAGAACTTTGAGGCTAAAGAGTCAAGGAAATCTTCTTGGAGGAGGTGAGATTTTAAGTGGGCCCTGAAAGATAAATATGAAGAAACAAAAAGAGGAAAAGGAAGGGAAGCACAGCCTAAGTAGAGGCAATGGAATAACAAAAGCATGCAGGATAGAGACCAAGGGTGGATGAGATGAAGGAAAGAGTAGTAATAGAGAGAGATGGCTTGAAAGGCTATTGCTGCCTCTGGTCCATAAAAGGAGTGGAGCCTAGAGACAGGGAAGATTCAGAAGGAAAAGCAGAGCAAGATTATGGAAGTCAATGAAACCAATCGGGATGCTATGGAGGGCAAAGGGGAGCTGTGGAAATGTCTTCAGACTGACTAGTCAAGTATCATCTCTATCATACAATTCTGCACAGGGAACTTTCTAGGGATGAGAAAGTACTTTTTTTAAACTGGAGACTTCATGGGATATATTTTTTTCATTATTCCTTTTTATTTACAAGATATATACATGGGTAATTTTTCAGCATTGACCCTTGCAAAACCTTCTGTTCCAATTTTTTCCCTCCTTCCCCCCACTCCCTCTCCCAAATGGCAGGTAGACCACTACATGTTAAATATGTTAACGTATATATTAAATACAATATATGTATACATGTCCATACTGTTATTTTGCTGCACAAGAAGAATCGGACTTGGAAATAATGTACAATTAACCTGTGAAGGAAATAAAAAATGCAGGCGGACAAAAACAGAGGGAGTGGAAATGCTATGTTGTGGTTCACACTCATTTCCCATAATTCTTTCTCTGGGTGTAGCTGGTTCTATTCATTATTGAACAAATGGAACTGATTTGGTTCATTTCATTGTTGAAGAGAGCCACATCCATCAGGATTGATCATCATATAGTATTGCTGTTGAAGTATATAATGATCTCCTAGTCCTGCTCATTTCATTCAGCATCAATTCATGTAAGTCTCTGCAAGCCTTTCTGAAATCTTCCTGCTGGTCATTTCTTACCAAACAATAATATTCCATAATATTCATAAACCACAATTTACCCAACCATTCTCCAATTAATGGGCATCCACTCAGTTTCCAGTTTCTAGCCACTACAAAAAGAGCTGCCACAAACATTTTTGCAAATACAGGTCCCTTTCCACGGGATTTTTTTTTAATTTAGGGTTTATATATATATGTGTGTGTGTGTGTGTGTGTGTGTGTGTGTGTGTGTGTGTGTATACACATATATATATATATATACACAGACACATACATATGTGTATTTCTAGAAGGGGGAGGGATGGGAATTTGGATGGGAAAAAAACATTTATTTTCACTAATCTTTGACTTCCTTTGTAAAGCTTTGTTTTATCTTATACATTTAAAAATAATATTGAAAAAGAGTTCCATATGATTTTTTCCAACAATGAGATGATTGAGGTCAGTTCCAATGATCTTGTGATGAAGAGAGCCATCTACCCCTAGAGAAAGGACTCTGGGAACTGAATGTGGATCACAACAAAATATTCTCACTTTTTTGTTATTGTTTGCTTGCATTTTCTTTTCTTACTCATTTTCTTTCTTTTTTGATCTGATTTTTCTTGTACAACAAGAAAACTGTATAAATATGTTTACACATATTGGATTTAACATATATTTTAACATGTTTAACATATATTGGATTGCTTGCCATCTAAGGGAGGAGGTGGGGGGAAGGAGGGGAAAATCTGAAACACAAGGCTATGCAAGGATCAATGTAGAAAAATTATCTCTGCGTATGTTTTGAAAATAAAAATCTTTAAAAAAAAAAAAGGAAGGAAGGAAGGAAGGAAGAAGGAAGGAAGGAAGGAAGGAAGGAAGGAAGGAAGGAAGAAGGAAGGAAGGAAGAAGGAAGGAAGGAAGAAGGAAGGAAGGAAGGAAGGAAGGAAGGAAGGAAGGAAGAAAGAAAGAAAGAAAGAAAGAAAAGAAAAAGGTTCCAGATTAGACCACACTGCCAAAGGAGTCTGAGACACTATGTTAAGTGATTCCAATGGTCCTTGTCCTTACATGGGGATGTAAAGAGACACAGTAAAAAATTGCTTGCATTTAGAATTGGGGTAGAATTCTAGCTCTCCTAAATATTTCCCATATTATCCAGAGGTCCTCAAACTACAGCTCGCGGGCCAGATGCAGCATCTGAGGACGTTTATCCCCCTCACCCAGGGCTATGAAGTTTCTTTATTTAAAGGCCCACAAAACAAAGTTTTTGTTTTTACTATAATCCGGCCCTCCAATAGTCTGAGGGACAATGAACTGGCCCCCTATTTAAGAAGTTTGAGGACTCCTAAATGTTCTAGACCAAAGCCATTGATCAGTTTAGGCCTTCATTTTCAGGACTTAAAGGAAAAAGTTCAACTCAACTTTTGACTTCCTTCCAGCTCTAAACCTGTGAAGCAATGCCTTCCTTAGGAAGACAGGGCATGGCTTAAAAAGAAAAAACTAATAATATAAGGTAGAATATATCAGTCAGAAAAGCTGACGTTACAGTGCCCTGTAGTTTGTAAAGCCCTTTACATTCATTAGCTCCCTTGACCTTCATAAAACTCTCTACAGTATAAAAACTCACAGAATTTACACCCACAGAGTTTTATTTCCCTTTTTGACAAATGAGGAAAATGAGGTTCTGAGGGGAAAGATGACTGGTCCATGATCACTCAGCAAGTTCTTATCTGAGTCTGAGAATCATAAATATAAAACTAGATCACAGAAACCATTTGGCCATCCTTCTCTTTCCTGCTATCACTGAGGAAACTGAGGCTAGATATGTTAAGTAATTTGACCCAGATGCACAAGGAGTAAGCATCAAAGGCAGTATTGAATCCACATTCTAAGATTCCAGCATCAGTTCTCATGTTTCAAATAGACTCTGCTAATTCCAAAGCTTTCTAAAAACCTGCCTGTCAAAGAAGAATGATGGAAGAGGGTTTGAACAGGAAATCTGACATGTGTGAATGTGTCTGGCAATGATGTAAAGGATAGATTGGACAGAGACCAGTAATAGAGACATAGCTTTGTAGTCATGAAGAATCATGGGTTCAAGTTCCACCCTGACACAAACCTGGACAGGTCAATTAACTTCTCAAGCCTCTAATCAACTCTCTTAAGCTATAAATTGTAGCGTAGTCGCCATTTTTGTTGGCAAATTCTGTTTCCTCCCTCCTTCACCAAAATATAGCATTTAAAGGACAGGCTGGACAACGGGCTGGTGAGGGTGAGAGGATGAGCTGAGAGAGAAACAAACTATATAACATGGGAGAGAGTGCTGAACAGGAAGATAGAAAGACCTGAGTTCAAATGCCACCAGCTGTGTCTGCATACAGAGACATCTGCAGTTTCCTGATCCTGGGCTTGACACTGGACCCAGTTGGCTCTGGAGGGGAAAGTGAGGCAGGTGACCTTGCACGGTTACTTAAATCCAATTCACTTGCATGTCATGGCATCAGCTCCCTGATGCCCTGGTGTTCAAGAACAAAGCACGAACAATAGACACGGGCTATGTGAAACTGGGTAAGTTACCTGACCTCTCATGGTATAAGTTCCTGTAAAATGAGGAGCTTGGACTAGGTGACCTCTAATGTCCCTTCTAGCACTCAATCCGGGATCCTATGACCTATCTCTTCCAACCTCTGAGTCAACTGCTCTTCCAGGATATCCAAAATGTGAAATAAATATTCTCACAGATTGCCTGTTAAATCCCGATTAAGTGGGTTAAGCCGGGTCACTCTCTATAGGTCATGCAGAATCAAGAGCATTAGGCCCAAGCTGCTGGTTATCAAACCAGTCTGTTTTTCTGATTTCCCAGGAGCTGACCTCAGACCCAACCACCAAAAGCCTCCATGAGAAAAGAAATACTAAGCTCAATCCCAAGGCAAATAAAATTGTTCCAAAGCACCGGAGGTCCAAGGAACACAATCATGTCTCCAGCAGGTAGACTTTTACATATATGATGGAAAGTATCAAGTGCTCTCTAGTTAGCACAATAAATCTCCCTCAAACTCTGCCCTTTCTTCACACTTTCATCAAGGTGATCACATCTTCCTGCCCTGGGATTTCCTAGGAAGGAAGCATTAACAAGATGGTATTAAGCAAGATGACCAATGCAGGAAGGAATTTGTTCAATTATGCATATTTATTACTAGAATTTGGTTGATTGTTTTTTAATGGGGAACAGGGTAGATGGAAGGAAGAAAAAAATAAATGCTTGTTAATTGGAAAACAATTTTTTAAAGATGGGACCCTTTGGGAGGAAATATCAGAAATTTCACAAGTGAATGAGCATTGCCCCGCTCTTGAAGGAATCATACTCCATTAAGGTTGGCATTTTTCAAAAAGTTTTGGATATGACACAGTGAAGTAGAAACGGTGTTGAATTGGGTATCAAGACTTAGTTTCAGATCCTGACTTAGCTACTTGGAATCTGTGTGAACTTGGGTTGTTGTCCCTAACCTTCTCTAGGTCTCCATTTCCTTATTTCTAAACAGAAAAGTTAGACTAAACTCATCTTCAACAATCCTTCCAGCTACTAATGCTATGATCCATTTATAACAAAGCCTCTTGGGAAACTCCTTTAAGAGCCTGCAGTGAATTGTTTGATTATTGTCAGTGGTGACCACTATCACACTGCAAGGGAGGATTGGGGTTTTAGTCAAAATCCATTGCGTTGATTAAGCTGGTAAATCTTATCACTTAACCATCTGCAACAGAGTATGATAATGTGGGGTAATGAGGTTGCTTTTCTTGTCTGGCTACTTAAATTGCCTCAGGTTAACAGCATCACAGAATATCAGAAGTGATGAGTTGGAAAGTGTTGGAAGGGACTTAATAGAGAACTAAGGGGTGCAATAGATAAAGCACTGGGCCTGGAATTAGAAACGCCTTAGTTCAAATCCGGCTTCAGACACTTACTATGTGACCCTAGGCAAGTCCCCTCCAACTGGTACCTCAATTTCCTCATGAGTAGACTAGGAATTATAATAGCACCTACTTCCCAGGTTGTTGTGAAGATCAAATGAGATCACAGTTGTAAAATTTTTGGCAAACTTTAAATCATCATCAATCAAAGGCCACTTTTAATATATAACCATCAAATATAAGTTAACAAGATTCTTCTGGGTAACATCCCCAATAAGTGGTCATTCCATCTTCACCTGAAGACCTCAAGAGAAGATAGCTACATCTCAAAGCAGTTCTAATAAATATGAACTTTTCCTGACATCCAGCCTAAAGTTACTTCTCAGACACTTCCTTCACTGCTCCAAGGCTTCTGGGGGGAAGCAGAAAAGATTTGATGATTCTTCCACATAATACGTCTTCAAATATTTGAATTCACTATTAAACAATCAATCTACAAGTATTTCATGACAATAAGCATTTATATAGCATTTTCCATATGCTAGGCATTCTGCTAAACATTTTACAAATATTATTCATTTGATCCTCACAATAACTGGAAGTAAGTGCCACTAATATCCTACTAGGATACTCAGGAAATTGAGACAGACAGAGAGGACATGACTTGACCAGCATCACTCAGCTAGAAAATGTCAAAACTAGGATTTGAACTTGGGAAGATGAGTCTTCCCCACTCCAGACTCAGCGCTCTGTGCACTGTGGCACCACCTAGCTGTAACATGAGAATGCTACAGCACCCACTTCTCAGCGCTGTCTGTAGACACAGGATAAAACAAGATCATATTTTGTAAATCACTTCACAGTGCCTGGAACATAGTAGGTATTTTGTTTATTTGTTTGTTTGTTCATCTCTCTAGTTATTTATTTGTTTATTTGTTTGCTTAATTTATTTAATAAAAATTTTTTTTCCCTTCTTATTCTCCTCCCTCTATACCTTAACACACAGCCCACTAAAAGCCATCTTTCTCAGGTGAAGTAGTGTGGTATATAGTTCAAAGAACTCTGAACGAGGGAGTCACAAAACCTAAATTCGAATCCTGATTCTGCCACTTAATGTGTGTTCTGAGACAAATCACTCATTTTCCACATCTGTAAAATGACAAGGTTGGATTCTTAGATCTCCTCCTCCCCTACATCTATGATGTTATGCCATATCAAGCTATAATTTTTGGACCTAAGTATAGAATTTTACATTTATCTCTGGTACATATCACCCTATTTGCTTCAGCCCACCCTCTCCAGAGTTCTTCGAAGATGGCCAACCATTTGTTGAGGATGCTACCCAGAGAAATTTTGTTCAGCTACGGTTTGATGGTTATATGTTATATAGTTATAGGTGGTCTTTGACTGAGGGTGATTTAACATTTGCCAAGTATTTTATAACTATGATCTCATTTACTCTTTACAACAGCCCTGAGAATTAGATACTATTATAAATCCTATTTTGCTGATGAGGAAACTGAGGATTGTTGAGGTTTTTTAGTTCCTGTCACCAAATATGTTGGCTATGTGTCTTAGACATTTGTGTCATCTGCAAATTTGATAAGATGCCATCTATGTCATTATCTAAGTCTTTGATAACAATTTGGTAACTAGCATAGGACCATGAACAAATTCCTCAGGCAAAAAATCAGAGCTCTTTTCTCCATAATGATACTAATCCATTGATAACTTGTTTATTGTCTTTAACATTCCTCTGAACTTTAGCATTTCTTGTAGTTTTTTGCAGGTTCACACTACTCTTGTAACACGTGCTTTTGCTTCCATTTTCCACATAAGATTTAAAAAAGAAAAAAAAAAACTAAAGTGATTGGTAAGTTCCCTATACATCCACATTAAGATTCTAAAGAAATTGTCCCTTTTCTCCTTTGTTGGAGTGACTTTAGTTTTTCTGCAGAATTTTATTAAGATCTCTCCACCCAATCTGAGCTCTCTGAAATATTTTCTCCCAAAACCTAGGGTGCCGAACTTAATAGAGAGGGCATTTTTCTCCAAAGTTTCTATCAATTCACCTTCTTCCAAGGGCTCCTCTTAAGACTTAGGATCTAGTCCAGAACAGCAGTTCCTCCTGTCATCTCACCTTCTGATCACAGAGGAAAGCTAACTCTGTAAGACTATAAATTGCAGAGCAGTTGTTGATCAGCATTGATGAAAGGAATACCCTCACTAGGAGTTTCCTACATGGATAAAATCAGAACTCCAATAATGTTTTTTAAATTATTAATTCTTCTGCCTTTAGCTTGAGCAGATGTAGAATTAACTGAAGTCACACATCACCACCATATCATTCCTCCATGCCAGATTTATGATCTGGCCGCTCACTAAGCTCAATTTAACTTTTCTGTTCAGGTGGGCTTTAATCTGCTTTAATAATGATGTATTATCTGATTCGTCCCTCCAAGTATCTTCACTCTGTATCATGCTTCCCATCCTTTTGGGGTCTTGGATTTCCTTTCATGAATCTGCCTTCAAACCAAACAATACTCCTCCTTGTCCCTCTAGGTAGAATATGTGAGCCACTTTTCAATGTTTGTGGAAGCAGAGAAAACTTACTTGGTGTTAGAAGTTTTCCTATGTCAGCTCTAGAACTATGATTTTTAAGCAATTGTTTTTCTCCAGACATGATATTAAAGCTCTCACTTCCTTGCCTTTGCATGAGCCTGTCCCCTATATTTAAAATGCTTACTACCCCTTATCCTCATCTCTTAGAATGCTTATCTTTCATCAAGTCTCAATTCAAGAGCCACTTCCTATAATTATTCATTTCCCCACACTCAAAACTATTCTTTTACTTGTTTTTTTCATATTTCACATTTACTTATTTGTTATATTTAGTTATATTCAGTAGAGTGTAAGATACCTGAGATCATTTCAGTCCTAAAACCCTAAAACTTGCACATTTATTGTTATTGTTATTTAGTAATTTTCAATCATATCAGATTCTTCATGACCCCATTTGAGGTTTTCCTGGAAAAGAAGTATTTTGCCATGGAGTGGTTTGCTATTTGCTCCTCCTGCTCTTTTTAACAGATGAGTAAACTGAGGCAACCAGGGTTAAGTGACTAGATGAGGGTCTTACAGTTAGTAAATGTCTGAGGCCAGATTTGAACTCCTGAACAGAACTCTTCCTGGAGCAGATTAATAAATGTGACACAATGGATTGAGCACTAGACCTGTAAACAGGAAGACCTGAATTGAAATTCTTCAGGCTATTCCTATTCATGTGATGTTGAGCCAGTCATTTGCCTTTCTGGACTCATAGGACAACTCTCTAAGATTCTCACATGCAGAGAAATTACTGATCATCCCTGGTATCAGGAATTCCTTCCTGATAGTTCCCTATATCAATGAAACAATAAGTCCAGTCCCATCCCTATTCCTACTTTACAGTTATTGTGAGAATCCAATGAGATAACATGTATTAAGCATTTTGCATATCTTAAAAGAGTTCTATAAATGGTAGCTACAATCATCATCACTCTTATTATAATTGACTTTTTTTTATGGTTTCAGCCTCATCTATTATGTTATCTTTGGACCAATCTGGACATCCTAAATACAATATATATCTTATTTATTTGTATAGAGTTTTTATTATATATATCTTATATTATATCTTTTTTAATTGTTAGCTATTATTGCTGTTGTTATTATTGTTCTAAAGCAAGAAATAACGCATGCCATACCCTCATCTATATTGACTATGTGACCCTGGGCAAGTCACTTAACAAGAATATAAGTTATAGAGACTATATTGAATGACATTTGGTATCTTTGGAGGTCTTTGCCTTCACTAATGAAACCACAGTTGCAGACACAATCCTCCTTCCCCCAAAAAATGGTCCAAAGTCCTTACAATTCATTATTCTTTCTGATCCTTATAATTTTGTGCAGGAGATAGATGGAACAATTATTTGCCCTATTTTATAGAGAAAAATGAGGTTTAATAAGATTTGTGCAACTAATAAAGGGGAAAGCCAGCATTTCCATTTTGACTCTAATGCCAATATTTTTTTCAGCACACCTCTGCCTGCTGGCACCAAACCCCACCTAAGGCAGGAACTTCAGGGAAACAGTTTGGCTATCCAGTCTTAGTAGAAAAGGCAGCTTTTGCTCCAGATCCTCATTTCTCATCATTTATGCAACTAATCAACAGTACCTTCAAAAAAGACACTCATGTCTCCTTAAATCTACTGGTGGGAAGGAACAGAGAAAACAACTTAGCCAGCATCTGCCAACATCTGTCAGCAGACACAGTGACTCAGCAAGAGCTAGGAAACCCAGGCAACAGGAGGGCCTCCCATTGCGGGGCATGGGGAGAGAAGGGAAGCCACATGGGAAAACCAGAGGGACACTGAGATTTCTTAGAGATAAGCACAGGGTTAGAGATTTTGGCAGAGAAACTAAAAGGCAGCCAGGTCCCATGCTCATTTTACAGATAAGGGAACTGATGTTCAAAGAGGATGAATAAGTTGTCCAAAATGAAACAGGTAGCTAGTGCAAATGAGGATGAGAACATATATATTCAGAGATGACCATAGGTCATCTAACCCAACTTCTCTCATTTTACAAATGTAGGAACTGAGGCCCAAAGACGTTATTCTTGTCCATAGACTTGTCTGTCCTATGTCATATAAGTGTCAGAGGTGGGAAGTGAATCCAAATCCAGCATCCTCTATTCCCCAGCTTCTTAAACTGTGGATCATGACCCCATTTGGGGTCTTGTAACTGAATGTGGTGGATTATGATTTCTCATCAGCAAATATTTTATTTGTATTCCTATTTTATATGCCTATAAACTGGGGTCACGTAAAAATTTCCATGAGGGGAAAAAGTTTAAGTTCTGCTTTACAATCTGATGGTGGCAACATGGTACAACAAAGAAATCACTAACTCTGGACAGAGGACTGGGATTCAAATCCCCCTTTTGATACAAATCTATATGACCTTCAAGAAGGTCACTTCACCTCCCTCTACCTCAGTTTCCTCATCTAAAAATGATGGGATTGGAGTAGTTGCTCTTCCAACTCTAGAACTGTGATCATGATTTGGCAGAAGCCCATAACAGGGCTGGATGTTCCTTTATTCCTCCTCACTTCCACCTTCCTCTCTCCTTCCCCATTTCCAGCCCAGCTGTAATCAGCTGGTTCCTACCTCATATGCCATCCCAAGAAGGGTTTATTGCTTAGAGCAATTCAATTCAACAAGAATTAACTGAGCTCCCAAAGTACCCAGCCCTAGGCTAAGACCTTTCAGAGATATAAGAGGCTAGATGAGGACACTGTTCCTTCACTCAAGAAGTTTACAATTTCACTGGGAGACTTGGAGGGTGGGGAGATGGGGAACATATGAAAATGTGCTGACAAACAGCCAGTACAAGGCAGCTTAAGTACCAACATGAGTGGGGCAGGAAATAAACAAATGCCATGAGAGCTCAAAATGAGAGATCACTACGTGCTCCGAGGGTCAGAGAAGACTTCTTAGGGGAAAAGAGACTTAACGCTGGGCTTTGAAAGAGACACTTGAACAGGCAGAGAAGGGGTAGTGAAAACTCCAGGCATGAGCTCTGGAGAAGGAAATAAATTCTTCCATTGGTCAACAAACATTTATTTAGAGCCTGTTAGATGTAATACAGGGGAGAGGTGGAAAGTGGGAAGGGATGTAATAATAGACTGATAGATACAGAGTGTCCCAAAAATCTTATTACAGTTTAAAGCTACTCAAGCTTAAAACCACATTAAAATTTTGGGGACATCTTATATGACACCTATGCTCAAAGAACATACATACAATCTAGGAGGAGAGAAAAAGACGCTCAGAGTCTGGAAAGACCCAGAGAGGAGTGCCTTACTTTACAATGTTGGTTAGAGAGCAAGTCAGAACTATTTTTTAAAAGGGGGAGGGTAGGATTGCTTCAAGATATCAATGCAATATTTAACATATATGGGACTATCTGTCATCTAGGGGAGAGAGGTAGAGGGAAGGAGGGGAAAAGTTGAAACAGAAGTTTTTGCAAGGATCAATGTTGAAAATTTAGCCATGCATATGTTTTATCAATAAAAAGTTATAATTAAAAAAAAGATATCAATGCAAAAATGTCACAAGATAGTACTTGAATAAGGGCAAGATAAATTCAATAAATAAACGTGATTAATAAGCATTTATTCCACATAAGCTCCGTACCAGGAATTGTGCCATATAATTGAAATTAAACACAAAGATGAGACAGACTCGGTGCTCAAATAGCTTATATTCCATTGAAGCATACAATGGATTCCCAGATGAGTCAAAAAGGAACATATACAAAATAAATAAATAGGAGCAGTTGGTGGAAACTGGCTACCAACTGTAAACAATCATATACCACAATTTTTCAGCATTCCCCAATCCATCTGAACTCATTTTTGTCTTTGTTTCTTTGCTGCATTTGCTCCATGAGTTCCCTTTAGCAGTGAGATCTCTAGGTCAAAAGATATGAACATCTGAATCACTATTTTTTAACACAATTCCAAAGTAGTTTCCAGAATGGCTGGACCAATTCACAAATCCAGCACCCCTGGATTGATAGGGATATACCAACACAAGGGATTTTATTGTACATTGGATATGCCAATCTTCTTAAAGCCTCTCCAATACTGGAATAGTCCTAATTATTTTCATCTTCACTGAACTGAGATAGAACCATGGAATTATTTTGATATATATTTCTTTTATTAGTGATTTGGAAGATTCTTTCATATGACTGTGAAGAGTTTACAATTCTTATTTTTCAAAACTGGATCTCCCTATCTTTTCCAGGCTGAAAATGTAAAGACCACTCAGGGGTCCAACCCCCCTAAGGATCAGCATAGAAGCTTTAACCAGCTCTACTTCCAACTTGGTCAGGGAGTGTCTCAATTACAAAAGGAGTACTATATTGGTTCAGACTTAGTGCAGACATCTGATGGGCTTTATCCCTACTGAAGCTCAAAACTTCTGAATTCAAGTGATCCATCAACTTCAGTCTTGCCAAAGTCTACAAACATGCATCATAACACAGTACTGCTCTTCTTCTTTTGAGAAGAGAACTGAGAATTATCTATACCTCTAATTTGATCATTTGTTTATTGGGAAATGACACTTGGTCTAATATATTTGTGGTTCAATGTAGCTTAAATATCAAATCTATAGACATCTGATATATCACCAACAAGGAATTCCAAAGTAGTTATTATTGAACAAGAGCTTCATAGGATAGGTAGGTTTGAATGTGTTCAAATATACATCCTTGAAGGGAGCTTCCAAACTGATGAGGTCACAGAGAATCTAAAAATTCAATATATTTGGTGAAAAAATTATTGTCTCCCTTCTTATATGAACTGAATAAATTTTATTTATACAAATACTTCTCAAAATCAGGTAATTAAAAATGCCTATTTTATGGGTTAGATGATCTCTTGTTTTATTAAGGATTCTATCCATGGTTGGGAAAAAGTGACTAATTTTCTTGCTATATTTTTAACATATGAGTTTTTAAACATTTAATTAGCATAATCAATTATAACTTCTTATAATATATGGTGTAAATGCTGGTCTAAATCTATTTTTTGCTAAAGGACCTTCCCATTTTCCCAATAATTCTTGTCAAATGGGAAATGTTTCCCCAATAAGTTTATATTCTTAGGTTTATTAAACATTGGGATGTTGAGTTTAATTGTGATTCTTAGCTGTGATTCTTTGTTGTCTAGTTTGTTTCATTATCTTTTAACCAGTAGCAAATAATTTTAATCATTATTCTTCACAGTACAGTTTGAAGTTTGGAAATGCTTTTTATTCCATTTTTTTCTTTATTTCCCATAAGTTGTTTGACTTCTTGTTCTGATTTCAAATGATTTTTACTATTATTCTATCTGGTTGTTAGTTGGGCTGGTATCACATTATAACTACAAATTAATTTAGACACAACATTTTTATTACATTGGTTCAATAGAACCACGAGCAATGAATAGTTTTCCAATTACTTTAAGTTTTTCTTGATTCCTATAAAGAGAATTCTTCTATTATATTTTTGTAACTTGTTAATGTCTTGACCAATTTCCAGATATTTTAGGCATTCTGAAAGAGATTTCTCTATTTTTCTACCTTTTAACAAATTCCAAATAATCTTGATAATAATTGCTTCAAAATATAGCTTGAAATATGGAATTGCTACATCCTCCTCCTCCCATGCTTCAATCTCTTTTTTTTTATTATTATTATTTCCCTTGGGAGGCTAGACTTTTTGTTCTTCCAAATAAATTTTGCTATTATTTTGTCTAATTGACAGTTTGATACTAATTAACTTAGATAATATAATCATTTTTACTATCTTACTATATTAGTGCAGCTCAACCATGAGCAATGAATACTCCTCCAATTACTTGTCTTCCTTTGTTTCTAGAACAGTATTTTGTAATCATATTTTTATAAGTTTTGAGAGTGTTTTGACAGAATGAGTTCCCATATATTTTTAGACATGTTTAAATAATTTTGAATCAGTTTTCTCCATCTTTCCTCCTAAGTTTTTGTTATTGCTATATAGAAATGGTCTTGGTATAATGAATTTACTTTGTAGTGGACTTATTTCAATTATTTTCTCTCTAGTTGTTTCTAAATAAATCATGTCATCACAAATTGGAATAATTTTGTCTTCTCTTTGTCAATGTCTATGCCTTTAATTTCATTCCACAGCTATCACTTCAAATTTAGAATTTTTGTCTTTATTGCAAAAGTTTCTACTATTTATTTATAGAAAATAATGCTTGATTTTGGGTTTTTTAAGGAACCTATTTATCATACTTTAAATGGTCTTTCTATTTTTATATTTTCAGCATTTGGGGGCAATAATGAATGTTATACTATTCTCATAGCATTATCCTGCATCTCTCAATGTAATCATGGGTTTTTGTTTTTATTTTAGTAAGATTATATTGTTTCTTTTGTATTTAACTATCTTTATATCCCTGATATAAACTCGACTTTATCATAGTTAATAGTTTTTATATGTTGCTATAGATTTGTTCACTAAGAGTTTCCTTTTCAAAGCTCATACTTTTAAAACACTAATGCAATCAATAAAGTTTTACTAAATCTGATTTTTTTAAGAGAATAAAATCAAATGACTAAAATTAAAAATGAACAAGCTGAATTCACAACAGAGGAAAAGAAAAAGAATCATTAGGACTTTCTGTCTATATTATATACTAAAACTAAGACAATCATTTACATAATGTAAAATACAAATATTAACAAAATAACAAATGGAGATCTTGAACAGCCCGTTTTAGAAAGTGAAACTGAAAAATGTCATAAAGGAACTATAAGAAAAAAAATTCCTGGTCCAAGTGGATTTATAGGTAACATTAGCTCCCTTTTTAACTGTATCCATCTTTTCTATAATTTCCTAATTCTATCATCTGTTTCCATATACATTATAAGTTACTTGGAAAAATCTCCTTATCTACTGCTTCTTTGTAACTCCATCATTGTTGAACACAATGACCAAGCACAAAATGATGTTCAATAAACATATATCACTTCCATTTTTTCCAGTATTAAGGGAATGAAAAATGCCTGTTATTCTCATTATTATGGGAATAAAGCCTAAAGAAGAGTTGAAAGGAAGGATTATAGTTACCTTCAAATTTTTAAAGGATTGTCAAATGGAAAAACTCAGAGTATCAAACTCAGACTTGTTCTGCCTGGCAACAGAGTGCAAAACTAAGAGCAACATAGGAGGTAACAGAAACAAAATTTAGTAAAAGCAAAGAGAAAACTTCCCAATGATCAGAGCCATCTAGAAATGGATGAACAACCTCAGGAAAAAGTTTCTTCTTGTGAATTCAAGTCAACCAACTGTCAGTGATCTCTTCCAAACTCAAAATTCTATGATTCTATGACCTCCAAATCTTATTTTCAATTTCTCATTAATATTAAATAATGTAGGTAGCAGAATCCTGCTTTATTTGTTCTTCTATGTAGAGAAAAGTGTAGGAGGAATCCAGCTAAACAAAAATACTTAATTGTTATCTCCAAATCAATGAAAGAGAGAAGTACCATTATAGAAGGAATTTAATTTAGATAGGTATTTGTCATCTTTCTAAGAAGGGAGGCTCTTTTGATCAGGGATATCAGTTGGAGAAAAGTTGTTATTCATACAAAAATACATATTGAACATTAACAAAACCCTAAACTATATTAATAACAAGATTTTTTGAAAGCAAATTTAGAAAGGAAAGCAGTCCTATATTAGAAGTTAGTGTGGGTTTCCTAAGAATGTATTGACCACTACAAGTACAGATATGGAGGATAAATGGAAATGACCAAGGAAGACCAAGACATAAACTCAGAAGAAGACAATAGCATAAAAACCAGTTACAATGAAAGCCTCAAAAAAAATGTTAACTGAACAGAAGTTCAACAAGAATTCCTGGAAGAGTTAAAGAGATGAGTTGAATGGTAAAGAAATTATTTAGAAAAGAAAAGAAGATGATGCAAGAAAATTATGAAAAGAGAATTAACAATTTGATAAATGAGGCACAAAACTAGTGGTGAAAATAATTTGGAAAAAAACAGAATTGGTCTAATGTAAAAAAGACACAAAAATTTCTTAAAAAGTAGAATTGGCCAAATGAAAAAAGAGGTGCAAAAATTCATTGAAGAAAATAATTCCCTAAAAATTAGAACTGGTCAACTAGAAGCTAATAGTTCTATGAGACATCAATAAACAATCAAACTCAAAAGAAATAGAACATGTGAAACATCTCATTGGAAAAACAACTGGGAAATAGACTGAGGAAAGATAAGTCAAGAATTTACTAGATTACCTGAAAGCCATGATCAAAAAAAAAAAAAAAAAAAAAAAAAAAAACTAGACAACATATTTCTTGAAATTTGGAAAGAGAAACTACCATGATATCTTAAGATCTAGAGGGTAAAATAACATTTTTTAAAATCTACTAATCACCTCCTTTAAAAGACCCCAAAATGATAATATGAATATTACAGACAAATTCCAGAGCTCTCAAATTAAGGTGAAAATTCTGCAAGCAACCAGAAAGAAATAATTCAGATCTCATGGAGCCATAGTCAGGTTCAAATAATATTTAGTGGCTTCTACATGAAATGATATGATATATCTTTAGGCAAAGAATACTATCAATATTTTTTTCAAGGGAAAAAATAGATATTCCTGATGAAAAGACCAGAGCTGAATAGAAGATTCTATATTAAAACATGACGCAAGAGAAGGATAAAAAGGTAAGCATGAAAAAGAAATCATAAGGGACTCAATCAGGTTAAACTGTTTACAATTCTATATGGAAAAATGATTCATGTTATGCTTAAGAACTTAAGATTGTTAAAAAGGAATTTACATAGAGAAAGGTCATAGGAGTGAATTGATTATGTTGGAATGATCTCCAGGAAAAAAAAAATGAAGGGGTAAGAGAGAGGGATGCACTAAGAGAATAGAGAAGGGAGAGGTGGAATGGAGAAATTTTCTTACATAAAAAAGGTGTTCAAGAAAGATCTTTTATATTGGGAGGAAAAAAATTGGTGGAATGAGAATGGGCAATGCTTAAACCTCACTCTTATTGGAATAGATTCAAAGAGGGAAGAATATATATGTATGTATGTATATGTATGTGCACATATTCAATCCTAAGTGTCAATGTGAATGGAATGAACACACCCATAAAATGAAAGCAGATAGTAAAATGGATAAGAAACCAGAATCCAATAAGATGTTATTTATAAGAGACACACGAGACACACACAATTAAAAAAGGGCTGGAGCAAAATCTAATACACTTCAATTAAAGTTAAAAAGGCAGAGACAGCAATCATAATCTCAGACAATACAAAAGCAAAAATAAACCTAATTAAAAGAGATAAACAGGGAAATTACATTTTGTTTAAAAGTACCATGGAAAATGAAGTAA
The DNA here is from genome assembly GCF_016432865.1 of Antechinus flavipes. Classification (NCBI taxonomy): domain Eukaryota; kingdom Metazoa; phylum Chordata; class Mammalia; order Dasyuromorphia; family Dasyuridae; genus Antechinus; species Antechinus flavipes. The sequence continues at coordinate 49,231,453 of NC_067398.1, read as the reverse complement.
TATCAAAAATAAAAAATTTACAGCAAGTTTCTCTGATAAAGGCCTCATTTTTTTGCATATATAGAGAACTGATTCAAATTTATTTAAAAAATGAGTCATTCTCCAATTTAAAAAGCAGTCAAGGGAAGTGAAGAAGCAGTTTTCAGAAGAATAAATCAAAACTATCTATAGTCATATAAAAATGCACTAAATCACTATTAATTAGAAAAATGCACATTAAAACAATTCTGAAGTAGTACCTCACACCTATTAGAAATTACAAATGCTGGAGGAGATAAGGGAAAATAGTTACACTATGATGGGATAGTAAACTGATCCAAGCATTCTGGAGAACAATTTGGAATTATGTCAAAAGGGCTGTAAAATTGTATGTAACCTTTGACTTAGTAATACTACTACTAAGTCTGTATCAGAGATAAAAGGAAAAAGGAAAGGACCTTTATGTCAAAAATATTTATAGCAACTCTTTTTCTGGTGACAAAGAATTGGAAATTGGGGGGATACTCATCAATTGGAGAATGACTGAACAAGTTATGGCATATGATTATGATGGAGTACTATTATGCTATAAGAAATGATGAGAGGGATGGCTTCAAGAGGAAAAAAAACCTGGCAAGAATTATATAAACTTATGCAAAGTAAAGTGAGAAGAACTGGAAGATTATTGTGCACAGTAACAGCAATGCTGTAATGATCAACTGTGAAATGTTTGGCTCCTCTAATCAATACAATGATCCAAGACAATTATAAAAGGCTCATGATACAAAAATGCTAGCCACATCCAAAAAGTGAGCTGATAGATTCTGAGTATAAATTGAAGTTCAATTTTCTCACTTTTTTTGCAATATGGCTAATATGGAAATATGTCTTGCATGATTTCACAAGTATAATTGAGATCATATTGCTTGCCTTCTCAGCTGGTGTTGGAAAGGTGGGAAAAAGGGAGGAAATTTGGAACTCAAAATTTAAAAAAAGGAATGTTTAAAATCAATAAGCAGTAAACTTTTAAATTAAAGAAAAAGAGATAGCCATTGGATAGTCTATGTACTTTGCTGATATCCATATGACATCAAGAAAATTCAAAGAAGACTCTCTAGAACATTGGAAGAGCTCACTGTGGGATATGGGTGAGATTAACACAGGAAGGACGGGGACAGAAAGATTACAATTATTGTCACTAGAAGAGATATTTCCACCAGTAAGATCACAGCTCCATTGAAATCTTGAAGCCTTTTATATTCAAGTGCACATCACTCTTCTGTTATCTCCTGGCTTTGATTAACTATTCTAGTGCCCTCCAGTAGCAAGAGCTAAGAATTGGCCAAAGTGTTCAGTTTAGGAATTTCCTATCCAGTGGGTGCTGAATAAAAACCAATAGATAAAGACTGGATTTCTAGGGAAAGCGTCATCCACCAAAAAAGCACAATCACATTCTAATATAGCAAAAATATCTAAATTTCTGAGAGTAAAATTCTATATTAAACTAACTCCTTTTGGTTAATCTAAGAACCATCAAGTGGGGAAGAATCTCCAAGCCAGGTCAATTCTAGTTCCTAGGCAGCTAGTTCACTCAATGGTTAGAAGACTGGGTCTGGAGCCAAGAAGATTTGGATTTAAATTCCACCTCAGCAGTGGGTAAAAACTAGCTGTGAAATCCTGGGCAAGCCATTTAACTTCTGTCTCAAGTTTCCTCAACTGTAAAATGGAGATTATAACAGTACTTACCTTACAGGGTAGTTGGGAGAATCAAGTAAAATTTATATATATATATATATATATATATATTTGCGGAGGCAATTGGAGTTAAGTGACTTGCCCAAGATCACACAGCTAGAAAGTGTTAAGTATCTGAGATCAGATTTGAACTCAGGTCCTCCTGACTTCAGGGCTGATGCTCTATACACTGCACCATCTAGCTGCCCCCTAAAATAATATTTTTTAAGTATTTATCAGGGTTTGGCACATAGCAAGCACTTAATAGATGGTTTTCCCCTTCTTTTCTTTTCCTAACATTTGGAAGATGTGCTCCACAGAAAGTTAGATCCACTATAATACATAGTAGCCTTTGATTTCATTAATGTTGATATTCCCACAACTGATATAAATCATTACCTCTCTGATTTGGAAAATGGTCTTCAAGGATTGTTGTGGTCAAAAAAGCTTTATCACTTGCAGTCAACCTACTGAGGAATTTTTTCCAAATAAGTCAAGTCAATCTCAGATTCAAACCATTCAGTATCTAACATCTATAAACATATATAACATCTATATGGCACCTACTAGGTGTTTAATAAATACTTATTGATTAAGTGATTTTAATCCATTTATGTAGCCTTTGAGAACCCAAAGTCACCTCCAAGCTATAATTTGAACAATGCTTTCAGGGATAATGAGAAAAAAACCTATTGTGGAGAAAGGAATGACCATTTATAAAATGGCTCTATCCACTGAGCCACCTAGTCACCAGCAGACATGGTTTGTATCTTCTCAGATCATACAGTTTGCCAAAAACAAAGCAAACACCAACCCCTCCCCCATATGCTAATTCTGCCATCTGAACTGCTCAAAAAGAGAAGAATAAAGTTTGCCCACAAATACCCAATTAGTGTAGAATCCAGGTCTCATGCTTCTTACTGTTCTTTCCATTGCTCCACATTGCCCTCTCCCTTATCATGCAACACAGTCCTATTGTTCCCTATGGTTTCATACTTGTTAAATTATTCTTGTCTCTCTCAAGGGCAAAAGACCATATTTCCTACCCCTACAGGGACTTACAAAGGACTGGCTACAGAAGCCAATGGAAGCACGTTTGTTGGCTGATGGGTTTAACCCAATCAGAGCAAATTATTGGGACACCCCCACATTCTATCCATCTCTTTTACTTCTCTTTCAATCAAAAAAACAAAAACAAAAACAAAAAACCCTCAGCTTCCTGACATCACCCAGCGGTTGGGCCTGGACTGGGCTACTTACCCATTAAAAACTCCAGTACCTTTTCTTCCAGACTTGTCTCCAACTAGAACAGGGCATCACATGAATTGAAGGTCTGAATGATTTCTTATTCATGTGATGCTGTTTTCTATGTAGGCTAAACAGCTCTCCTCCACATTGCATGATTCCACAAGCTTTTCAGAGACTTAAGACCTAATCCTATTTCACCAAAACATTTTTGTGAGCCTGGGGTGGGTGGATGGGGTTTTTTTATGATTTTTTTTCCTTTTGCTTCCTTCTCAAAGACAGGAGAGATAACCAAAAATAAAAAATAGAGGAAGGGGAGTAGAAAATGCCATTCATTTCACCTGGTCTAGAATATAGGGTTAATATTTTCCTAAACTTTGGAGACAGTAAATAAGGACAATTCAGCAAAGATTTCTGGATAAATTGGTTTGTCCAGGGAAATCTGGGCCCAGCTTAGGGCCTTGAGGGAGAGCAGGTGTTCAATAAATACTGATTGATTCAAGGAAATGAAGATTCAAATCAGAGGCAGGACCCAAATGGCTAAGAATAAGCAGTCTCTTGCCAGCCCCAGGCAGGCTACAGCAGTCATGCTGTATATTCAGAGCCAGGGCTCCCCAGGATCAGACAGATTCCAAGGGAAGATAACTATTCCTGAACAAGTCTGCACAAACTCTCCTGCTGAGCATCTCCATTCTTTTAGCATTGATCTCAAGGCAGTGTCACCGACTGCGGGACAATTGGCTCTGGAAGGGCTTTTGCCAGCATCACGCAATCAGAATCAGAGACTGAGAGCTGAGAGGACCCTTAGACATCATCTAGTCCAGCACCTCTATTTTACAAATGAGGAAACTGAGACCTAGAGAGATGAATTACTAAGTTACACCAGCGAGAAGGAACAGAGCCAGGATTTGAACCCAATTCCCCTGAATCTTTTTCAAGGCTCTTTCCTCTATTAGAGATAGAAGCCTTAAATGTGCCAATTAGGGATCTAGTTCACCTAAGGCAGAGGCAGCATCTCACTTTCTATGTTCAAAGAGCTTTCACTTTCAGCTACATTATGCCATAAGATCCTGAGCATTCAACCAGCATTTATTAAGCAACTACCCATAAGCCAGATCCTATGTTAAGTGCTAAGGGAAAAGGCAAAAAAACAGACCCTGCCCTCAAGAAACTCAGTCTAAAGGGGAGAGAGAATCTGTAGACAATTATGTATAAACAAGTCACAGACAAAATAAATTAGAGGTAATCAATAAGAGGGAAAGAACAAGGGTTTTTGTTTTTTTTATCTTATTTGTATTTCATACTTACATCTTATATATTTATTTTATTTATAATTAATTTATATTTTATATATTTATTTTACTTATATCTATATATTTTTTTATTTTCCCCAATTACATGTAAAATAATTTTTAATGTTAATTTCTTTAATTTTGCTTTTCAAATTCTCTACTCTCTCTCCTCTGCCCCCAGTTGAGAAGACAAGCAATCTGATATATCCATGTGCAGTCACGCAAAATATATTTCCATATTAGTCATGTTGTGAAAGAAAACATGAACAAATAAAGAAAAAAATAGTGAAAAGTAATATGTTTCAAATCTGCATTCAGAATCTCTAAATTCCTTCTCTGGGGGTGAATAGCATTTTTCATCGTTAAGTACTCCAGTAATATTTTGGATCATCGTATTGCTGATTAGTGCTAAGTCATTCATAGTTGTTCATCATTATAATATTGTTACTGTTACTGTGTGTAATATTCTCCTTGTTCTGCTCACTTCACTTTGCATCAGTTCGTGTAAGTCTTTCCAGGTTTTTCTTAGAGTATCCTGTTCATCACTTCTGATAGCACAATAGCATTCCATCATAATCACATGCCATAATTTGTTCAACCAAAATATGTTTGGATTTATTGACTATAAATGTTATATATATATATATATATGTATATATATATATATACATATATATATATATATATATATATATATATATATATATATATATATATATATATATGTCTTTTTCCATTTTTTATCTCTTTGGGATACAGACCTAGTAGCAATACTACTGGGTCAAAAGGTTTCATGGAAAATGCTCTCCAGAATAATTGAGTCAATTCACAATTCCACCAATAATGCATTAGTATCCTGATTTTTCCAGATTCCCACCAACATTTATCATTTTCCTTTTTCTGTCAAATTAGCCAATCTAATAGGTGGAAAGTGATATATTAGAGTTTTTAAATTTTCTCTAACAAATAATGATTTAGAGCATTGGAAGGCACTCCATTTTAAGGGGGGAGGTGGGGGCAGTAGGGAAAGGCTTTTTGTAAAAGATAGGATTTTAGGCTTGAGGAAAGCCAGAAAATGGAGAAAAGGGGGAAGATTCCAGGCTGGGAGTACAGCCAATGACATTGCCTCGAGAAAGGAAATGGATTCTCCTGTGCAAGGAACAGCTAGAAGGCCAGTGTCACTAAGTCATAAAGTGGGAAGGGGAGTAAATTAGGGGTAAGAGACTGGAAAGGTAAGAGAATAACAGATTATGAAAGTCTTTTAAAGCCAATCAGAGTTTCAGATATGATCTTGGATGTAACAAGGAGCCTCTGGATTTTAGACTAGAGAGATAACACGGTGAGATCTGTGTTTTAGGAAGAAAAATTTGACAGCTGAGAGGATGCTGAACTGTAATAGGGAGAGACTTATGGAAGGCAGACCCACCCAACAGCAGATTACTGCAATAATCCAAACATAAAGTGATGAAGGCTTACTTCAGGCTGGTGGCAGTGGTAGAGAAAGAGAAAGGGGAATATGCAATAGATATTATGAAGATAGAATCAAAAATAAAGGGAATGAATAAGTGAGGATTCATAGATAACACTGAGGTTGAAAGACTTGGTTATAAGAATCTGAGTGACCTCCTCGAGACTCTCTAGCATCAGAGATTGAAGGAATGGGTAGGAGACATCTGGGTGGGAGAAAAGCATGTAGTTCCACTGATGGAAGCTAAAAGGGAATAAAGACCCTAAGCATACAGTCAACTCTTACATTTTAGTGTAATACCTTTTCTCTCCTTTCTCCTTTCTATCCAATCCCAAAACTACAGAGTAGAAAGAAATTCAGAGATCATCCAGGTCAACCCACTCCTGAGAGGAAAACAGAAGTCCTTCAACAATATTGGTCCTGAAAGACAAGAAAAATAGAAGAGAAGCCTTCCTCTGCCTCTGCTCATTGTGGATGCTTTTCTTTCTCCCTCTCTGGAACCAATGGGATTCAGTGGATGATTGGGGAATTTCCTAAACCAGGGATAAAGCTAGACCAAAATGACAGTCACAAGAGGGTTGTCCTTAAGTCTCCTCCACTTCCTAAACTGAGTCAACAGAACTTAGAATGATTTTTTAGAACCAGAAACTATCAGAGGAGAATGGACTTTAGAGATCATCCAGTCTCCATTCTCTCTTTTATACTATGTCATTTGTCTTTAGTGAGTGGAACATTTGTCCTAATGGATGAGAAAGGCTATTACTAACTCACAGACTGGCGTACTTGTAGCTTTATGGCTTCACTGGACTACTAATACAGAATTAAAGGGGGCAAGAACAAAGAACATGGGAGTAGTTAATCCAGGTTGAACATATACTTGGAGCGGTTGAGTAATTAGTTCCGTTGACTTCATCCAGAAATACTACTCTAAAGTAAGAGTCATAATCCCAAATCCTGAATAGAACCTTCAATGGCATTCCCTTAAAGCCAATGCCTTCCCTATTAAGTTAGCTCCAAGTCACCCTGTATATATCTCATATACACATAATTATTTGTATGTTGTCTTGAATATTAGAAAGTAAGCTTCTCAAGGACAGGAACTGTTTTTGCCTTTCTTTGTATTCCTCCTGGCAAGACTGGTCTGTAAATGGTACCATGTTATTGTTCCCACTGTAACCTAATGTTCCCAAAAAAGGTTTCATAGAGCCTTTGGAGACAACCCATAAGACTTCCCTTCATGGTACTCAATAAAAGTGGTCTACTCTTGTTCCAAGAGCTTGATATTCTATCACCAACCTCCATGACTTTGCACATGCTAATAGCCTTGCCTAAAAGGCATTTGCTCCTCATCTCCTCCCCCTTAGAGATCCTCACCTTCCTCAAGACTACCTCTTATAGGAAACTCTTCTTGATCCTCACAGGGCTCTCTTCCCTTCTCAAATTAATTTGTATTTACTTTATGTTGTTGCTGAGTTGTATCCAACTCTTCATGATCCTGTATGGGTTTTTCGTGGCAAAGATACCAGACTGGTTTCCCATTTCCTTCTCCAGATCATTTTATAGATAAGCAACTGAGATAAACAGGATCAAGTGACTTGCCCAGGGTCACACAGGTAAGATGTGTCTGAATCTGGATTTGACTTCTGTTCTTCCTGGCCCAGTGCTCTATTTGCTGATCTACTGTATTTACTTATCTGCATAAATTTATGCACACCCCCAATAGAATGTAAGCTCCACAAAGGTAGTAACTACTTTATTTGCCTTTGTATGACTACAACCAGGCATAATACGTGGTCCATTGTAAACACTTAATCCTTGTTGAATGTAATTGACAGTCATCTGCTTGAATGGTCAACATCTGCTTAAAGTCTTCCCATGGTAGAGATTACATCATTCTCCCTTCCTCCCTCATTCCTCTCTCTCTCTCTCTCTCTCTCTCTCTCTCTCCTCTCTCTCTCTCTCCTCTCTCTCTCTCTCTCTCTCTTTCTCTTTCTCTCGTGCGCACATGCACACACACACACACACACACACACACACACACACAGCTCTATTATTTATAGGCTAATAGGAATCACAACTCTAGAGATGAAAAAAAAAAAATCCAGTCCAATGCTTTCATTATGGACATGAGGAAAGTAAAACCAAGGCTGGTGCAGTGGCTTGTCAGAAACTATATAGGTAGTAAGTATCAGAAATGAGATTTAAATCCAGAATCCCTGGATCCCAAACCAGTGGTCTTTCCAAGGTACTAAAACCTCCTGACACAAGTATCCACATTAGGATGCCAAAAGGTCTTATAAGACCTAAGAATTTTGTCCATTTTTGTGTGTTCCGGACCTTGGGCATTCTAGTGTGGACACTTATGAACCTCTCTCAGAATATTTTTAAATTCATAAAATAAAATATATAAAGTTCTAAAATTAAATCAATTATATTGAAATAGTTATTTTTTTTTAAATGCACTAAACCCTAGTTTACAAATCTGTGCTACAGAACTTTGGGAGCAGTCTATGACATAACTCCCTAACACCAGCACAGTATTTTGCATGCAGTAGGTACTTAATCTTAATAGAACATTCCCAGATAAAATAGGAACCTCTTCCCTCCACATGGATTCATATATTTTGAAGACCTCAAGTCATAATTCTTAGAACTCTGGGAAAGGAAGAACCAAAGTGGAGAGGCTGATAAAGGCTGAAAAACAAAAGAACTGGGTTCTGTCCCAGCTCTGCCATTAACCAGCTGCATAGGCTTGCACAAGATGCTTTACACATTCCCTATAAAAAGGGAGTGCTGGGTTAGACTGTCTATATCTAAGCACCTGTAACATGTGAACATACAATGAGTCTAGGACCCATGCTTGAATGTGAGCTCCCTAACAGTAAGTATTGTTTTATCTTTGTACCTGCAGCACCTTGCATGACACATAAGAGGGATTTAATAAATGTTTGCCAATTTCTGTGGGCCTCAAAGGACTACCTTAATCAAAAGGATCCCTCTATGAAGCAATTCTGAAAAACAGAACAATAGAGAATATCCTAGGACACCAAATTTTTCAATTACCACATTATCAAATCTGGGGTGGCTTCCATCCCCTGGCAATAGGCATAGTTGAAAAACAATTGACACTACTTCATTTCCAGCACCACGGTCTCACCTTATTGGGACTTATCTCAGCTTGGAGGTGACCCTCAGCTGTTCTGAAAGCCCATGCCAGCAGATCCAACCAAGCTGGAAAGACTTCAAGTTTGAGCCTAGTGACAAATTATATGTCTGCCATCCACAGCCCAACCTCAATAAATCCAGAGCAACTCATTACCAGGTTGGCTGCAAGGTAATGACTTTTTTTGGCTCAGCAATTTTTAAATCAATCAATCAATAAAGAAGCATTTATTATTGAAGACCATCTAATAAGTCATGGAAGGGTTGACATCTGTATCAGCAGAGGGAGCCCCCAAGTTAACAAAATCACACAGACGAGGAATAGGATAGAAGGAGCCATGTCGTACAAGATCTAAAGATTGTCCCCCAAATCCCCCAACTGCAAAGCCACACTCTGAGGACCTTAAGCACCAACACAGCCCAGACATCTACACAATCAGGGACTAATCACCTTGCACCTATATATTACCAATGTCTCTGCTTTGAGTCTCTCCTCATACCAATGCATCCTCCACATAGAGGCCAAAAGTGATTCATCTTCAGTGACCACGTTACTCCCCTAAACTCAAAAGTCTAATGCCTCCCTTTTCTTTTTGGGCCCAATAGAAATTCTTCTGTTTGGCTTTTATGACCCTGCCCAGTCTCATCCTCCTTTTCTGGACTCAGACATTATCCCCCTTCTCCATCTCTTCAAAGTCCATATATAGTTCTGTCCCCACACTTTTGTGATAGTCATTCCCCCACGCCTGGAATGCATTCGCTCCTTGCCTCCTCCTCATAGAAGCTCTAGCTCAAGGAACTCCTGCCAATAAGTTTTTCTTGATCCTCAATTATTAGTGCCCACCTCCTTCCCACATACCATACACACACACACACACACACACACACACACACACACACAAACATGCATATGTACATGTCTCCTCCAATAAAAAGTAACATCCTTGGAGTAGGGATTTTTTTTTCAAAAGTCTAACAAAGTGTCTGGTACACAGCAGATGCTTAATAGATGCTTGTAACTCAGAGCCTAATATAATGCCTGGTACACAGCAGGTGCTTAATAAATGTTGTTAGCAATAATACAATCACCATAATCCCTTCATTTACATAGCCCTTGAGAGTTTTCAGTGTTTTCAACATACTGTGAGATCATTCTGTAAAGCTGGTAGCAAACCTAGTGTTATATAAGTATCAGTTATGATCATGAGAATAGCATCTTGATAACATAGTAGCAAGAGGGCATTTTGCAGATTGCCAGACTTTACCCTCACAACAATTTGTGTCCATTAACTGTATGACTTTGGGCAAGTCATACATCTACCAGTGTCCTACTTACAGCAAAGAGAATTTAGCATTTTCAAAATCCAGCCCTGTCCTTTATTGTTTAAATAGACATGAGAGACAGTGGATCCCTAGAACCAATGTAAACTCCTCGAAGGCGTTCTTTCGAATATCTCCTGACCTTACACTGGATCTTCTAGATCAGCCTCCTTATATTTCTGTTATTTTCTGATCCTTGTAATGTTGTCTCCCCAACTAGAGTGATTTCCAACTTAAGATGACGTAAAGCTATCTGAGAACAAAATCTAGTTTCAGTGCACAATTGACCAGAACCAAGATGACAAAATTTAACCTAGTGGAGATAAAAGTAAAATTCTAGCTTTAGATTAAAAAAAAACTATAGAAATCCCAGAAAAGAGAGTTCTAACTTGGCAATACCTCACATGAAAAAGAAATTAGAGTAGGAGCTGACCACAACCTCCACGATAGTCAATGGTGCAATAGAGAGGCTTTAAAAAAAGCCAACTATCTCACACAATTTAATAAAACTCCTGATCCCACACCATGGGAGACAAGAAGACCATTCTCCTCATCTGCAAAGTGGGCACAATAATGCCTGGGGTAACAATAACAGTTTGATAATGCTATTAAACAAAGCTCTTTGTTCACATGTAATTCAGTCATCCATCTGAATCATTCTGCCATCTACCTTGTTGCCAAGCCTACATCTTCCTTCCACCCACTCTCTTGCTCTCGGCATAATAATAATATTAATATTTTTATCATGCTTTAAGGTTTGCAAAGTGCTTTACATAGCTTATCTTATTTGATTTGATTCTCGTAAAATCCCTGAGAGGCAGGTATTATTTAGCAAGCCCATTTTATAGGTAAGAAAATTAAGGCAATCAAAGGTTAAGTGACTTGTCACTGCAGTGTTTGCAGTACAATTTGAACTCAGTTCGTCCTACCTCCAAATTCATTATGCACTAATCCATCTGGCTATATGACAGAATCAAATCAATATTAGCTACATAAATAATAAAATCAATACTACCATTGTTCCTGGAAAGAATGTGACAAAGGACTGCCTTGTGGATCAAGTCCCCATACCTGCAAAATTCTCTCTCTCTCTCTCTCTCTCTCTCTCTCTCTCTCTCTCTCTCTCTCTCTCTCTCTCTCTCTGTCTGTCTCTCTCTCTCTCTTTTTCTGTCTTTCATATTTAAAGGGTTGTGCTGTAAACAAAGGTTCCCATATATACAAAAATAGTCATGGTGGTATTTGTTGTGCCAGCAATGCTCTAGGAACAATGTAGGTGCTCAGTAACTGAGGAAAGGCTCAACAAATTGTGGTAAATAAATAATAGAATATCAATACAGTGTAAATAATGAGGAACACGAGGAATTCAGGGAAACATGGGAAGGTACATACACATGAATAGACGCAGAATGAAGTCAAACCAGAAGAACAATACTGATTTACAATGTAAATGGGAGAAAAATAAAATGATACTGAACACTATGTAATTATAATGACTAAATTTGAATTCAAAGGAAATATAAGAAAATATCTCCCTTCTTTTGTTAGAGAAGCAAGAGAAGGGGTAGGAGAGAGAGAAGAAGAGAATCAGCATTTATTGTTGCTGTTTAGCTACTTCAGTCCTGTCTGACTGTGACTCCTTTTAGGGTTTTCTTGGCAAAAATTCTGGAGTGGTTTGCCATTTCCCTCTTTAGTTCATTTTAGAGATGAGTAAACTGATGGGAACAAGGTTAAGTGGCTTGCTTGGAGTCATAGAGCTAGAAAGTATCTAAGGTCAGATCTGAACTCCGGAAGACAAATCTTCCTGACTCTATCCACTTTGTGACCTAGCTGTCCTAAGCAGTTATTTGCCAGTCATTGTATTAAGCACTTTATAAATATTATCTTATTTGATTATCATAAAAATGTTGAGAAGTAGGTGCTATTAAGTCCTTTTTACAGATGAGGAAGGTGAGGCAAATAATTTAAGCAAATTGCATAGAGTCACACAGTTAACTGTGTCTGAGGTAGAATTTGAGCTCATCTTTCTTATTCCTGGGCCCAGGGCTCTGTGCAATATGGTACCACCTAGCAGCCTACTGCTAACCAAATAGAGAATCTAGCATTCTTCATTTCTATATTAAAAGTGATCATGGCACATTGGAGTGGTAATATATGTAAATCACTTAGTGCAGTACCTGCCACATAGTAAGCATTCAATAAATGCTTTTTCCCTTTCTTTCTCATTCCATTCCCTACTAAGGACAACTCACAGCTTCAAGTCTGAGGAGACAGAAAAAGCAAGGGCCAAAAATTAAAAAAAAAAAAAAAACCACCTATGAAAGCGCTTGCCAGTCTACCTGCATGAAGAATAAAAATCCTGATAACTTTGGGGTTCTTCTGAGGAACCCTAAAATATTTTTTTCCTCACACCAGTTGTGGAGTTCTCAGAAGCCCTTGATGATCTCACAAGCCAAGAAGCCTCATTCCAAGGTAACCTAGCCGCTGGAAAGCAGCGTGTGTTAGTTAACTAGCAATATCCATGCAAATTTCTGTATTGGTGGGTTGGCAATGCTTCCTCAAAGCAATTTAGGCCACCCTTGTATCCCCGGTGTTAATGGTGAACTGTGCATGCAATCCTTTCAAGATCTTACATGATAACATATTATATCACCACCAGTTAAAATAATGAGTTTTCTGCAGAGAAAGAAATGCAAACATGTGGAATAGATGCCCAGAACAGAAGCTGGACATAGCTTCAGCTCCTTTCGCTAGAAAGGAACTCTCTTCTAGTTTCTGAGTTTGGGAACACAAAGTAGAACCACAGTTACCAGAGGCAGCAGGGAGGGTGGGATTCTGAGCCTAGAGTCAGGAAGAAAAGTTCAGATTCAGCCACAAGATTCTTATTAGCTCTGTTCTCTTCCATAAGTCAGTTAAGCTCTGTTTGCCTCAGTTTCCTCAGCTATAACCCTGGAACCAAGAGGCACAGTAGGTAGAGTACCAGTCTAGAAGTTCAAATATGGCCTCAAACACTTACTAGCTGTACTATATAAGGCAAATACTTTAATCCTGTGTGCCTCAATTTTCTCAACTTCAGAAAGAGCAAAAGAAGGAAATGGCAAAAACCATTCCAGTGTCTTTGCCAAAAAAAAAAAAAAAAACAAACAAACAAAAAAACAAATAGAATCATGAAGTCAGACATGACCGAAAAGACTGAACAACAAGCCTCAACTATAACAGTAAGGTAATAACATCACCTGGATTGGATTGTCAAGAGGTTAAATGAAATAATAATTGTAAAATGTTTCTCACAGTGCCTTGCACATAGTAAATACTCTATAAATGCTTCCTTTTCTTCCTTCTGCAAATTCTTAGTTATTTTTTTAATAATTGAGAATAACAAAAGAGGGGGCAGCTAGGTGGTGTAGTAGATAGAGCACCAGCCCTGGAATCAGGAGGATCTGAGTTCAAATGTGACCTCAGACACTTAATACTTCCTCGCTGTGTGATGGGGGAGAAGTCACTTAACCCCAATTGCCTCGGGGGGGGGGGGGGAGAGAGAGAGAGAGAGAGAGAGAGAGAGAGAGAGAGAGAGAAAGAATAATAAAATCCCTTTAATCAACACTTTATAACCAAAGAAAAGAGTTTCCTGGAAGCTCAGGTTATTTTGATCTAGACCTACAATTTCACCTGATATAAGAAATTCCTACTATGGAAATTCCCTCCATCAGTGCAGATCAGGAGCCACTCCCTTATACCTTATATAAGGTCCTCAAACTTTTTAAATAGGGTGCCAGTTCACTGTCCCTCAGACTGTTGGAGGGCCAGACTATAATAAAAACAAAAACTTTGTTTTGTGGACCTTTAAATAAAGAAACTTCATAGCCCTGGATCAGGGGGATAAACATCCTCAGCTGCTGCATCTGGCCCGTGACCGTAGTTTGAGGCCCTCTGGATTCTCAAGTTGCCTAGAGAACTGAGTAACTTGCCCATGATCCCATTAGCAGATTCAGAGGCCTGGCTCCAACACAGGTCCCTTATCTACTATCATTATATCACCCAAGCAGATTAGATTTTCAACATATAAAAGTGGTAGAAAATAGATAAACAAATTTTGGTATATAGACATAATGGATTATTACTGAGCCATTGAGATCATGAATGTGAAAGATTTCAGAAACACATGGAAGGACTCAGATGAAGTGATGAAGAGTGAAGAAAGCAAATTTCAAAAAGGAAAATATTGTTGCTGTTCAATTACTCTTTATGACTCCTCTTGGGGTTTTCTTGACAAAGATATTTTCATGGTTTGTCATTTCCTTCTCCAGCCCATTTTTACAAATGAGGAAACTGAGGTAATCAGAGTTAAATGACTTACCCAGGCTCATAAGCTAGTACATATCTGAAGCAGGATTTGAACTTCCTGACTCCAGCCTGGTGCTCTGTCCTCTGCACCACCTAGCTTTTTACATATTCACAAATCAAGCTCTGTAGCCAGAAGAGGAGTTATTGATGGCCTTTCAAGTTGGACCATCCTCTGACTACTGATCTTTCTAGGATTTTGTGCTAAGTGCTGTGTTTAAAAAAAAAAAAGTTTTGCATTCACCTCTCAGCAGTTCAGATTAATAATTACTCACCCCACTGCCATCACTTCAAGCCAAACTTCTGGCATTTCCCCAGGACTCTGTCATTACACAGCAAAGCTTTGCTGATTATTGACCTGTGAGTGGTAATATGACTACAGTAATACTGACCAAGATTATTAGGGTCATAAATTTTTATTAAAGGTCACTGACAGATTTATACAAAATCTGTAAAGTGACACTTGTTTTCACCAGCTCAGCTTCAAAAGCCATTCAATTGCGGTCACCAAGCAGAAAGCAAATGGATGCTGCACTAACAGAAATGGGTTGGAGGAGATTTCTCGCCTCCTACTGAGTTCCTGGTGCACAATTGGCTAATCCCCACCTTGAGTTCCCAGGGTTCCAAACTGAGCAGGAGGGAGCTGTTGGGTTTGGGGCAGGGAGAGGTAGAAAGGACATGCCAGGAAGCTCATTATGATAACCACGGCATGCATACCTGCTGAAGGCTCAGTGCCAAAGTACCTGTTCTCCTGGATAATGATCTATCTCACATGGCCAACTCCACCACCGCCCCCAGGTCTGTGGGAGTTTTACAAGGTGGCTAGATTGGAATGGAAGGCTGCAGCTTGTCAAGACATTAGGAGATACCCTGCTTTTCAGAGCTAAGGTCCAGCAAGCTCTTCGAGTGTGACAATCCTTTGCGCTCACCCTCTAGATGATCTCAGTCACAGCAAAATCCCAGATGTGTTTCACACACCAGCATCAGGTGGTCTCTGAGCTTGAACAAGCAACTATGATACTCATGTTCCGATCATTAAGCCCTGCAGTAAATCAGACTTGTCTCATTGTTGCTGTTTCCTCTCACTGTCAGGGCCACAGGGGACGGCATTGCCACAGGTATAAAGACAGAGAGCTCCCCACACTGCTTTGGGTCCCTCCTATTAGGGGCAGAGCTCCAGCACAAGAAGGAAGGAAGGAAGGAAGGAAGATGTGAAAGAGAGAGGGAAGAAGGGAGGGAGGAAGAGAAGGAAGAAGGAATGGAGGAAGGAAGGGAAGTTGGGAAGGAGGGAGGGAGGGGAGAGGGGAAAGAGGAAGGGAGGAGAGAGGGGAAAGATGAAGAGGAAGAGAGAAAGAAAGAGAGAGAGAAAGATAGAAAAAGGAAGGAAGGAAGGAAGGAAGGAAGGAAGGAAGGAAGGAAGGGAGGGAAGAAAGACTTCTTAAGTGCCTACTGTGTACCAGGTACTTTACAAACATTATATCATTTGATTTTCACAACAATCGTGGGAGATGTGTGTGCTATTATTATCCCCATTTGAGGTAAAGAAACTGAGGCAGACAAAAGTTAAGTGACCTACCCAGAATCACATAGCTAGTAAATATCTGAGCCTAGATTTAAGCTCATACTTTCCTGATCCCATGGCCTGCTCCACTTTATAACTTCCTCTTCTTCCTTTATGTTATTGTTGATCCCTTGGTTCTTAAATACTGCAGCTGAATCCAAGTTCTGACAGGTCCAACCAGAGGTTTCATGGAGGCCAAATAGACATGTTGAGTAGAATGTAATCTCATTGAGAATAGGGACTATTTCTTGTGTTTGTCTTTGCTTGCCCAAAACCTACCATGATCTTTTGAACATAGATGGTCCCTAATAAAAAGTCCTATTGACATGAATTCCAATCAAGTCTCATGGATACCGTGTCCTACCCTGTCCTCCCAGCTAGACTATGAGATGAAACTTTTCTTCTTTCCCACGGTGTCTAGCTTTGCATACAGAAGAAACATCATGAGTTTCCAATTATCTACAAACTTAAAAAAAAAAAAAACACTCCACAATTAAGAATTAGGTCCATTGAAATTAGATTTGTTCCAAATAACATCAGGATCAGAGAATTTGCAGCTGGAAAGACCTTTGGAGATCCTCTAATCCAATCTTCTCATTTTAAAGATGGGCAAGCTGCATTATAAAGAGGTAGCACAGGAAGTCTACTTATTTTCAATCTATACCTTTCCTATTTCCAAGAGGAATTTAAGAAGATAGCCATCATCAGTAAGGGACTGATCCAAAAAAGCCCACGTCTTCTGAAATCTCTTTGCCCTGCAGTGCTCAGAAATAGAAAAACATCATGGCAGAGCCAATGAGAAAGGGATAGAGCAGGACTCTACCATCTTGATAACTGAAAAGGACTAGATTTGTTGAGTGACTCTCTGAACCTTCATTTTTTCTTCTGCAAAATGGAGGAAGAGCTCTCCAACAGTCCCTTTCATATCTAACATTTAATCTATGTGCCACACGAGACCTACCAGAAACGAAGCAAAGAAAGCCTCCTCAACCCTACCAGCACACATATCCAGCTAACTGGATGGGCTGCCTCCTGGATCCAAAGCAGAATCTTAATATATTCTGCAGACTTGTAACCCAGAGGCCAGGCAGACAGTCATCACTCTTGGAAGATGCACATTCAGGGCAAGTAAGTGGTACAGTGAATGGAGCACCAGCCCTGAAGTCAGGAGGATCTGAGTTCAAATCTGATCTCAGATACTTGACACTTCCTAGATGTGTGACCATGGGCAAGACACTTAAACTCAATTGCCTCATCAAAAAAAAAAAAAAAAAAAAAAAAGGAGGAGGAGGAGAAAGAGGAAGAAGAGGAAGAAGAAGAAGAAGAAGAAGCACATTCTACTTCTATATCTGGGTGAGCCAATGAACCAAGGTGCCAATAATATTCAATCTAAAACTTTCCTCTTCCTAAATGCTTTGAAAGGAACAGATATCTGCAGAAAGATTTATTTACTGGAAGGGTCAAAAGGATCTGAAGTCCCCTCTGAATGCCAGAAAGGTGCTGGGCTGTTAGATAGGAAGAAACCTAGACTGGAAATCAAGAAAATTGATTTTTCTTTGCCATTTTAACATGAGTCCTTTCTCTGGGCTGAAGTTTCCTCATCAGAAAAAAAGGGCAACAACATAGCAAAGCAAGGCATCTAGGATGCTATGATTCTGATGGAAACATGAGTGACTTTATCCTTCTATGATGGGTCTTTATAGGAAATAGGGATGAAAGTATATTTTCTCCTCCTCCCCCTCCCAAAAAATTTCCATTACAGAGTACAATTTATTTTAAGTCCTGAACGCTACAACATTTATTCAGAAATGAGTCTACCTCTGTTTCTTGTTACCATTTATCATTGTCAATTCAAGCCAGGTAACCTTGACGCACAGGGAAACCCAACAAAAGTATATAATCTGGTTTGAGATTACAATAAAACAACACCAAAACCAAAAATGGATAGCCACCCCTATCTCATTTGTCACTCACTGTCCCAGCTACAGTCAGAGACAACATCCAAACCAGCAAAGTCCTATTTTACACAAACCATGGTACGCAAAATGCTTACTAACCAAAAGGAATGCCATTAACTTCTCAGCTAAATCTGACGGGATGATTGATCACTTAGCTTGATTGGGAAGGGAAATGCAGTTAAGAGATAATGGGCCCCAACCCAGAAAAGGTTTTAGCTTGCTGCCTCAATTTAAACAGGCACAGAGAAGCCATTATGAATGCCTTCGCCCTCCTTATGCAGATATGGAAACCACTTAGGTCTGCATTTACCCTCTGAGCCATTCTTTAAGATGGCATGGCCATTCTAAAAGGCCAGGGAAGAGGTCACATGAATTAATAATGGAAATAAACTACCTTGCATCTTGCAGGGGAGCACTACTGAAGCAAATCTGGACTGAAGGCCCCAGTGTCATAAAGACTATTATTACCACTGTCAAGACAATGTTGTTATTTATGCTCCAAGGGTTTTTGTGGGTATCTTAATATATAAAAAGCCTCAACATTTCTCCTCTTCCATCATCTGCTGGCTTTCTTTATCTATCCCTACCATCCCCTGCCATTAGAGGGCAGCAGAAAGAGCAGAAATCTAGCTGGGGGTCCCCATCATTAATAATCTTTGAGCAGAGTCTGATGACCACTTTTCAGGAAAGAGAGCATAGAGCGGATCCCGATCCAGTCAGGGGTTGTATTAGACAACCTTTCAGCCCCAAAAGACTCTGAGGTCCATATGGCAGAGGAAGATTTGTGCCAGCATGGTGTAACTACTTTTAGGCACAGAGTTGTAATGTGCTTTGAACACTGAGCAATCCAACTATTCCTCAAAACGGAAGTCTATGTCAGTTCTGGCCACCTCTGAAAGTCAAAGAGGTTTACAATCTATACCTTGCCTGCTTTCAGAATGGATTTGAGGTTCGCTTTTCTTTCTTGTAGTTTTACTCTTTTGTTCTAATTTTTCTTTCACAACATAATTAATATGGAAATACATTTGAAATATTGTACATGTACACCCTATATCAAACTGTTTGCTGTTTTAGGGAGAGAGGAAAAAAACAATTTGGAACTCAAAATCTTACAAAAATGAACATCGAAAACTATCTTTACGTGTAATTAGAAAAACAAAATACTATCAAAGAGAAAAAATGGATTTGAGAAGATGGCCATAATCATTACAGGGTTGCCTCCCTATAACTTCCTGACTTCTAAAACCACATAGAATAAGTCTAAGTTCTCTTCCATATATGTGAAAACAATAACCACACGTATATACATATACACAAACATGCATCTCTTTTTTCCAAACTCAATTGAATTTTCCAAATTCAACTCCAAAGAATTGAGAGATTTAGAGTGGAAAGGTCCTAGGAGACCATCTAGTCCAAACCCTTCATATCAGACCTGGGGAAATGAGGCCCAGAAAAGTGACTTTCCAAGGTGATTTTCATAAATCTAGCAAGTAGCAGGGACAGATCCTACCCCAGGTCTTCTAATATCAGACTCCTGCTTTTCTAAATACAGTCAGTTCCTGCTGAACAAGTGTTCAATAAATGTTGGGTGGAAAGATATTTGGAAGGATAGATAGATGGAGGGATAGATGGATAGATGGATGGATGGAGGGACGGACGGATGGATGGATGGATGGATGGATGCATCATAAGAATATAGCATAGAATGAGACCAGTGATAAAAGATTAGGATACTTTATTCTGAAAAAAAAATGCCTCCTGAAAAAGGGAATGACCTATATGAAAGTGAACTTGCTCACCTAATTCAGGAAAAAGATGGTGGGAGAATCACTTAGTTCTCTGAAAAGGAAGTCAGAACAAATGAAAAAGACAACACAGAGATCAACTAGCAACTATTAGACATTACCATCATGGAGAACAGCGCATGCTGCCTTCCCACAGTGAAACTGATGCAGAAACATAAAAGAGGGATAGAATGGATTCTTAAATACTTGGACTGGGGCAGGGGGCAGGGGGAGAAAAGAAGTATGATGATTTGCACAAAGTCAGAGCTTGACAAATATTTGCTGTATTTAAATTAACAGAGTTGAACCATGACTTCACTGTCACTGGAGATGTTCAGCAGAGACTAAATGACTTCTGAGATATAGGACCTTTTGTCCACTGGACAGAGAGCTCTAGGGTGTTTTCCAACTCCAGAATTATATGAAAAGGAAAGGTGAGGATCTGAGTAAAGTGCAAAATCTTATGATTACATGAGCCATTAATTATTTTTTAATACCTACTATGTTCCAGCTAGTAAGTGTGCAAAATCAAAATTGAGGATCCTCTTCCTCAAAAAGGTTCTATTGTAAAGAAGGTTACATGTATGTATGTGGGTATAAGCAAAACATACCGAAAACAGATACAAGGTAACCTTGGAAGGGAAAATGCCAACAGCTCAGATTCCATTCACTAACCAAAGTTATATAAAGCAAAATTCGTTTCTTATTAAATCTTTTAAATTTTTTTTTTATTTTAAAATAAAATTGTATTTTATTTTTAATGATTGGCCTTCTCTTCCTCCTGCCTCCCTTCCCCTCATCAAGAAAAACAAGAAAAACAAAAACTATTACAAATAATAAACTCCAACTTTAAAAGTAGGAAAATTAACAAGCTGAAAATTTTCCTTAAGTAAATTATAGAAGGACTACAATATGTTAAATATTTATTAAATGTTATTTATTATATTAAATATTATAATGCTATCATTAAAATTATAACATAATATAATGGTAATAACCAGCCAACAAAGAGACAACACAGTACTTTAAGAGCTACAAATATATATATAATTTGACTTTTAAGATAACTCTCTGAAGTCCTATAGCTTTTTGCATATCCAATTGATGAGGAAACTGAGTTTCTGAAAATTTAAATAACTTGTAAGTCATTATACAGCTTAAGTAAATGTATAGCAAAATTTTTCATATATATTGCATGTTTATTTGTGTGTATGTATGTATATATAAATAGAGAGAGAGAGACATATATTCACTACTTATTTGTGAAGGCAGCTGTTATTATTGTTGTTGTTTGTCCTTCATTCTCAGAAGACCATGATAACAGGGAGGTGATACCATAACATGCTAATGAATTGGATTTAAGTGAGGGAAACAGCTAATTGGCACATTGTAGGCCTGGAGTCAGAAGACCTGAGTTTAAATGCAGCCTCAGATGCTTACGAGCTGTGTGATCCTGGGCAAGTCACTTAACTTAGTTTGTCTCAATTTCCTCACTGGAAAATGAGCTGGATAAAGAAATGGAAAACCATCCTACTATCTCTCTGTCCAGAAAAACCCAAAAGGGGTTACAAAGAGTCAGACATGACTGAAAAATGACTAAAGAACAACAACATATATTTGTGCACAAATATACATTTATGTATATGTGTGTGTGTGTGTGTGTGTGTGTGTGTTTATGGTGTGCATATATATGGATATGGCAGAAGATGGAGGAAGATAGAGACATAGACAGAACTATGATTTCATTAATATAAGGAATACTCATGTTGGAGAATGAAAATTAGCAATTAATCAACTTCTGCTCCATATAAGAAACGCCTCATTATTGAAAGAGCTTCAACTAATGCTATTCTTCTGAAACTCAAGAGTCTAATAAACTTTCCAATGGTCATACAGCCATTATGTACCAAAGGCAAACTTTGCATCCAAATCTTCCCATTTCCAAAACTGTCCACTCTGCCATCCTCAAAGTCATTTTGGCATATACTAGCTGCATGACCTTGGACAAATAGTTTGACTTCTCAGGGCCATAAGCAAACTCTCTCAGATGGTAAGCTACAGAGGAGTAGTCCATCAGCACTCTTGAAAGGAGTTTTGATACCGGGATATCACTGATAAAAATCACAGATCCAAAACAAGGATGTGTATACATGTGAGATGTGTATGAATATCAACTATATTCCTATGTATTGAATAAGATGACTTTTGAGACTTCTCTGACTTGGTATGGCTCAGTATTTTTTCTTTTTTAAAGTGCCCCCCAAATTAAAAGTAATTATACCATATAACCATCGATATTTTCTTAATTTGTCAATCCCAGTGACATGTTGCACAGTGTGGGTCTAAAACCATGAAATCCCATTTTTATGGAATGGATTGGACCAAGATCATTCCATATATAAATATACATACAAATACATGTATACACACCCACATACATGTACACACAGAGAGAAATACTCCTTCTACCTGAATTGTAAAGAACACACCAGTTGTTTCTCTTCTTTGTCCTCACTGCTGCATTGGAAAATTCCCAAATCCATGAACATTCCATAGACGGCCCAGAATAAACCCAGTTCCTATCTATGGGGCACTGATGCGGGCAAACCCCATTTTTAGCACTGACCTCGGCAACATCATTCCTCCTTTAACAAGAACTCTCAGTAAAATGACAATCCCCAAGTATGGGTATTTTCGTTAGCTCTGTGTGTGTCTGTGTCTATTTGTGTGTGTGTGTGTGTTTAAAAAGCCAACCCTTTTCAGAGCCAGCAGATCTAGGAGAGGGAAAATGAAGAAGAAACATGAGCTATTTCTCCTGAATTCAGTGTTGGATGAATTAGAGGAATTTTGTTATTTCTGGAAACGAGTCATGAAGTCATTTTGCTGGATACAGTTAATACTGCTCCTCTGGTCCTTCTGTTAGCTTAGCTAAGCCCAAATGCCAATAACAGCCTTTCCCTAGGTTGTATTACTAATCTGTTGCTGTACTTTCTTATCACTAGCAAATTATTTCAGTGAAAAGGGTGATGGGAGAGAACTACTCATAAAATCAGTTATTCAACTAGTCTACTAACTGTTCCTATCACTTTTCAGGCAGCTGTTTTGGAAAAGCACTGAAGAAATGCAGATCAAAAAGCAGTAAGAATTAGTGGAAAGAACAGTGGGTGGACTTAAGAATAAAAAAAAAATGCCCGAATTAAAATCTCTCCTCTGATATTCCCCAGCTGTGAGAACCTTGGAAATTCACAAAATCCTCTCTGAGCCTCAGTCTCCCCTATCTGCAAAATGGAGACAAGGCTATCTATTATACTTACTTCATGGGACATTGAAATGACTGAATGAGATGTCCTAAGGAAATAGAAATGTGAGAGAGAAGAGAAATGGGTGACTCTGAGTGTGGGAACCCTTCTGTAATTTATAGTCTTAGACAGATGATTAGGAAACAGTCATACGCCAGGCTTGAACCCAGTCTTGGAACTCAGCCTCCCCTCCACCATTAGTATCTAGTCCCAAAATAGCAAAGGCTACCTCACAGTGCCTGGCACACAATAGGTTGTTAACAGATGCTTGTTGATTAAATGATTACACTGGTGCATGGTTTGCCATTATTTTCCAGAGGGCTTCATTTCTCATTGATTTCTCCATTCTTTCTTTCTCATTGATGAGTGCTAGACAGTCCCTAAGTTACAAAGCACTGTCCCACCTAATAATACCTGGTATTTACAGAGCACATCTCCTTTGATCTTCATAAGCATCAGCTATTATTATTCCCATCTTAGAGGTAAAGAAATCAGGTTCATAAAGAGGTAAAATGGCTTGCCCAGGAGTCTTAAGTCTAGCTCTTTACTCATTGCTCCACACTGCCTCCAATTGGGTCAACAATTTAGTGTACAGGTGAGGTAAGTATTGTTCTTGTCAAGGAGTCTGTGAAAGGGATATTAAAGGCATCGAAGGATGGGTCGAGATGGAAAGCAAGATTCTTGAGGTCAGAGTCTATTTTCATTTTTTCTTCAAATTTTCATTTTGTCATTGCACGTTTCCATTGAGAGATATACATGGCATAGTAGAGAAAGAGCTGACCGTTCAGGTCCTCTTATGACATACACTACCTGGGTGACACTGAGAAAGTCACCTAATCTTTCAGTGCTCTAAGAGGACTGACCAGCACTGGTAAAGGGAGTTCCCTCATCTGAGAGTCCCCAGTACCAAGGAAAACCCATGTCCAGTCGCTATCCCTCTCTATATAGTTCTCTCTTCCACATTGTGATTTTCCCCATCATGGTTTTGATATGTCTCAGGTGGGCATAAGAAAATAAATGGGGGGAGCTGCTAGTTGGTATAGAGGATAGAGCACGAGCCCTGAAGTCAGGAGGATCTGAATTCAAATCTAGCCTCAGACCCTGGCTGTGTGACTGTAGGCAAGTCACTTATTCCCAATTGCCTCAGCAAAATAAATAAATAAATGGGTATTTAATGGGACTTTTTCAGAAGCTGCAGACAAAATAGAAAAAGTTTAGAAACTCAGAAATACATAAGATTTATGTATGATAGTGTATAATATCAACATATTTTATTTTATACTATAATATATGTATATATATACATATATATATAATGACATATACTATAATAATTCAGACTTCTCTGGGACAAAAGGAGAGAAAATGCAGATTTTCCAGACTGTGGGGGAGCTGCACCCCTAACCCCTGAGATATGGAAGGAATAACCACATTATTATTTCTATTATTTAGGGAATACAGGAGTTAGGAAGATTTTCCAGCAGGAGGTGGCTCACAAGCTGAGCCTTCAGGAAGCCAGGGACTAGAGAAGGCAGAGGTGAGCGGGAGCACATTCCTCCCCATGCCCAGAGCCTCCGGCAGGCCAATCTCACTGCCCCTTGAGCGTCAGTCCTCTGCTTAAATATCAGCACCATGGCCACAGTCAAATAAGCCCACGGCTATCTCTCCCTAGGAGATGGAATGTGATCATTTTGGCTTCTCCCAGCCCGGGTGTTTCTCAGGACCCTTTGGAGTGTTTCCTTTCAACATTTGCAGGTATCACAGAGAGATCTCTTCAAGAAGAATGCGTCCAGCTCACTCCTGAGCTTTCACATTCTGAGGTCCGGCTCTGCAGCTCCCCAAACAAACATCGACTTTTTCATCCGTTTCCCAGCTCACAACCTGAGACCTCAGATGACCAAATAGCTTATATTCAGCCAGGAGAATCCCTGCTGTCAAAAAAAAAAAAAACAAAAAAAAAAAAAACCCTAGCACTAAACATAGCGACACTATATTGATGATTTCTACTAGGAAACAAACCTAGGCTCTGATTTCTAATCCAATTCAATAGGCATTTATTAAGCACCTACTACATATAAGACACTGTCCTGGGGGCAAGAGGAAAAGCTTCCTATAGGAGGAAGCACATACTACTGCATGTCCAGATTGAGAAGTATACATATAAAGATACTGCCCAGAAAGAGCGTCCAGGTCCTACCTGCATGACACTGGGAAAGTCACCTAATCTTTCAGTGTTCTGAGATTACTGACCAGCACTGGTAAAAGCAGTTCTCTCATCTGAGAGTCAGCACATCCTATGGGAGGTTAGTCTCCTAGGAATAGGAATAGGAAGCAGTGTCTCCTCTCAGGGAGCTTACAATCTAACAGGGGAAAAGGAACATGATACACCATGTAAGTAAGTCAGTGTGGACACCTAGACAGGTGTATAATTATTTGTGGAAGGAGTGAATCAGAAAAGGCTTCCCTGGAGGAAGAATTTGAGCTGAGCCTTGAAGGAAACCAGGAATTCCAAGAGGAAGAAGTGAGGAAGAAGTTCATTCCTGGCAGGAAGGACAGCCCGTGCAAAAAGACAGAGGTGGGAGATGTAACGTTGAGGGTAACTTCAAATATGCAAGTGTGGCTAGAACAAAGAACATACAGGGTATCCCAAAAGCCTTAAGCTGTAATAGCTTAAAACGATACTAAGACTTGGGGACACCTTGAATGAAGGACAATTACATCAAATAAATCTGAAAAGATAGGTTAGAGACTAAGTCAATGCCCTCTTCACTATCCCCTCTCTAATATGGGAAAAAAACTTTAAGTTAAAATAAACATATCAAAAAACATCAGTTGCTGATGTTTAACCACCAAAACCAATTAAATTTTATTTTCTTTTTTTCTTTCTTTTTTTTATTAAAACTTTTTATTTTCAAAACATATGCATGGATAATTTTTCAACATTGACCCTTGCAACACCTTGTGTTCCAAATTTTCTCCCCTTCCCTCAACTCCCTCCTCTAGATAACAAGTAATCCTATATATGTTTAACATGTGCAGTTCTTCTATACATGTTTCTATAATTATCATTGCTGCACAAGAAAAATCAAATCGAAAAGGGAAAAAAATCAGAAAGATAACAAAATGCAAACCAAAAGAGTGAAAATACTATGTTGGTAATTCACACTCAGCTCCCACAGTTCCTCTCTCTGGGTATAGATGGCTCTCTTTATCACAAGATCATTGGAGCTGATCAGGATCATCTCACTGTTGAAAAATCAGATCAGAATTGATCTTCTTTTAATCTTCTTGTTGCCATGTACAATGATCTCCTGATTCTGCTCATTTCACTTAGCAGCAGTTCATGTAAATCTCTCCAGGTCTCACCAAAATCATTCTGCTGATCGTTTTTAAGTTTTATTTTCCAAAAAAAATGAGGACTAAACTCTGTATGAAATCCAGGAACAAACTGGATTTGAATCCTCCCTGTCAGGTAGGTGGTACAGTGATCAGTAAGACACAAGCTGTGTGACTTCAGAAAAGTCATTTCATCTGTCTGCTTTCTGTTTCCCCATCAGTAAAATGAGGATCACAACACCTACATTACAAGGTTATTGTGAAAACCTAATGCGATAGCAAATATAAAACACTTGCTGAATGTTTATTATTATTATAGTTTCTATGAGTACACTCAGTCTCAGTTTCTTTATCTATAGAACAAGATACATATTTCATCTGATTTACTGAGAGGTTCCAATGGGAAAATGTAGATAGTTTTTTGTAAACCTTAAAGTGCTACCTAAATATCAGCTATCATTATTTTGTCCCAAAAAAACAGCGTATTAGTACACCAGCAACAGCGTAAAGAAAAGGAAGCCAGGAGCCAGATTATGGATGAGCTTTAAATGGCTCTCAGAAGAGTACATATATTATCCAAGAGGCATGAGCAAGTTACTAGGCTACCCCTCCAGGCCGGGAAGTAACATGGTTAGAAGTGTACTGTAGGAATATCAGTCTGTGCAAAGGGGATAAACTGGAAAGGGGAAACAATAGAATCAGGGAGACCAATTAAAAGGCTACTCTATTAGTTCCACATGAGAAGCAATAAAAGAAAGGAAGTAGAATGGGTGAGCATGTCATGGGCAAGAAGGAAGCAGATGGCAGCTCTGAATAGCTTATGGAATAGATAAGTTGGCCTGTGATTGATTAATTCCAGAAAGCAGGGCTTGAGGAAGAAGAGAGAAGAATGAAATAGAAACCCCCACTTGAGGATTCTGGAAGGATATACCATCCCATTAATGGTTAAAATCATCAATGAAACTGGGGTTGTGAATGTCTCCTTTCCAAAAATCTTCATATCTCTCCTTCTAATTCCTTCATCCAGACACTGCCTGTTCCTAGATGACAGAGTAGTTATTGAGTCTCCCATTCTAGGCACAGAGGGGTTAAGCAAAGTTGCCCAAGATTACACAACAGTTTCTTGAACCAGACTCCAAATCTCCTCCTTGCTAGAAACAATGCTCTTTCCAGGAAGCAGCCTGCCTCTTCTTGAAAGGTGGGAGAAAACTAGGCTATATTTGTATAAACAGAAGGCTTATTATGAATCATGTAAGTTGGACGAAGAATCTTGGAGTTAAATCTTAAACCTATAAACTTACATATTACCTACCAACTTGTGCCCTCAACTTGCTGCCAAAACAAAACTTGAAGCAACACGAATTCAATTTATATTCAAAGATGGGAACTAAGTTAGAACCCAGATACAGCCCCGGAGAACCGAAAATAGCCATAGCTCTCGTCTCCCTCCTCTCCCCAGCCTGGGATTCATTTATTTCTGTTCTGTGCTGCTCTGGACTAACCCACTAGTGAGGGAGAGAACCCGCCTGAAGCTAAGTGGCATTCGACCTCATGGCCCCTTTCTGCTGGCAAGTAATAAATGTTAGCAAGGACCTGCCGGGGAAATAGATGGGGTGAGCAAGGTGAGGTCACAGAACTAGCAACGGAGGGCTGTGGCTTCCATGGAAAATCAGAACCCCTAAACCAGCCTCTGTCCCTTCTATGCTGAAGGTCTGTTTGTACTACAAAAGGTCAACATTGTGGCTTTGAGTTAAAGTAGAAATATGGGGAAATAATAGAAAAAAAAAAACTGACTTTCTGTCATGTTAAGTTTTCCTCTGTGCCATCCAGGCCAGGAGAGCGGTGGAGAAATAAGGGTGAAGAACGGTTCAGAGTCTAACAAAAGGATGGGGGCCAGGTCAATCAGACAGTCAACAGGTATTTATTAAGTATTTACTATATGCCAGACACCATACAACTAAACACTGGATATATGAAGAAAGACAAAAATAGAAGTAAAAAACTGTAATATTAAAATATTGCACATATTTTTAAAAAACTGTCAAGGAGCTCACATACTAATGAAGGACACAATATAAACACACATAGACACTACATCAGACAGAATTGATGAAGGAAATGTCACAAAGGAAGGCCTTAGCCATTGGCAAGGCTGGGAAAAGTCTGCAACAGAAGGTAAGACTGGAGCTGTATCTTGAAGGACAGGAAAAGGCTATGGAGGCAGAATCTTCCAGGAATGGGAGATAGACAAGTAAAGGCACAGAGATAGGAGATGAACTGCCCTGAATCTTTTTCAGAATCTTAGAATATTGTAACTAGAAGGGACTTTGGAGATTACCAAGATGTGAAGCGGGGTGGGGAGACTGAGAGTCCCCACATCAAAGGGTCATAGATCCTGAGAGGTCAACTAATCAAAAGGTCACATCCTGAGAGATCAACTAATCAAAAGATCCTGAGAGATCAGCTCATCAAGGGGTCACAGATCCTGAGTGGTCAATTCATCAAAAGGTAATAGATCCTGAGAAATCAACTCATCAAAGTGTTGAAAAGCCTGAGAGATCACCTCATTTACTGCTCACTTTACAAATAAGAAAAATAAGATTTCAATGAGGAGAATCAAATGATACAAGACCATTAAGTCTAATTAAATAGGAGAGCCAGGATCCAAAATCAACTCCTCTCACCCCAAATCCCATTGTTCTTTCTCTCACACTGAACTACCTCCTCTCCACCTCACTTTTTCTTCAGAGTAGGAAACTGAGTAAAAATGACCAACCAAAGGACAAACAACTAAATTTTGAAACATTCCAGCAAAAAATTAGGAGGGGAAACCTCTATCTACACAGAAAAACTGAATAATCGTCCTTTTAAAGAAAATTCCTGTACCAGGGAAAGTGACTTTTGTACACAATTTTGTTATGCTAAATAAAATAAAATTGCCAATTCCACTTTGGATTATTTATTATAATATGACTAAAAAGCGGAATGAAAATCTTTGATCAGAATTCATATAGGTTGTAAAAAAAATAGTTCTTTGGATACTGGACCATTATCCTGGACTCTCATTTCTCCAGGAAGAAATTATTATCTCATTTAAAAGAGAAAGACAACTCCAAGAAAAAGGAAAGAAAAAAAGAGTCATCCTATATTCCTGATCCCCTGCTGGCTCACTTCTTTTCCCAGGAATGGGAAGAAAAGTAGAGAAGGGCAGATCTTAGCCTCCTCTCAAGGTATTCTCTCCCCTTTCTCCTCCCACTTTCACCCTATGGCTTCCTGCAGACTCTGGGACAAATAGAATATGTAAGAGCAAGATCAGGGAGCAGGCTAAGATTCAAGAGACAAGCAGGGCCAGGTTCTCAGTGTTTTCAATTACCTCTTCTGCCCTTCATTCAAATCAATACAAAAAGCTACAGTAGAGAGTCCTTCTCCACATGCATTGAAAGAAAAAGTTTGATAGACAAGGATAATCTGACACAACCCTTAGGGTGTCATGGACCCTTTGGACAGCTGGATGACCCCTTCTCAGAATTTTGTTTTAAAATTCATAAAATACATAGATTGCAAAGGAAATCAAATATATTGAAATTTGCTTATCCATTTTTTTAAAGTTCATGGATCTCAGATTAGAGGCATATGGGGAGCATGTTGAATCCTACATGTCCAAGTGAAGGGAAAGGATCCAGTGAGCTACATCAAGAGCAGTGATTTTGCTTTTCCTAGTTCTGCTGGGTGATGCAACAGACATTATCACCACCTACCAGCCTCATTCCTTAGTTTTCCTATTTGCAAAATGGGAAAAAGGTACCTACTCCACCTAGCTGCAAAGGTCAAATTCCTTACCAGGCTTCTATTTTTCCTATCCCCAAATAACCTATTCTAAAAATACAAATTGGCCTTCCGATCCAGGACACTTGCCCAGCCTCACAGCACTTAGGACACACTAGACACCTTTTCCCAAAGAAAGAGTATTTCTTCAAGTAAACTTACACACATAGGTAAGCTCAGCTCCAAACAGATTCCCCCACACAGTCCTTTCATCTGAAGAGGTGAGAAGCAATGGAAAGAGCATTGGATTCAGAATCAGAGGCTTGGGCATCTGGTCCCCTGAAGTCTCTTTCAGCTCTGAATCTATAATCCTTCACAATTTCAACTTGAATATCACCTGAGCAGAAATTACCAGGTAGGCTACCTGGCTGGAAACAGCCCATCACTCCCCCCCACCTAGGACAAGAGTTGAGGGAGATGCTTAAGTGGGTACAACTGCTGTCTTAGATAAGCCGAGTGTCATGACAGTGGGGAGGGGAACCTGGAACAAGAAATTGACTTCTCTCCAGCTGTACCCTATGAGCTTCAGAGTTGGGAGTTAAAAATATTCTTTCCCCTACTCTCAAAAATGGAAACCTTCCAGAGTCACCCTCCTACACACTTCCACTCAATTTCTGACTCTGGTTATAAAACCTTGCCACCAAAAATAGATTTCAAGGGGATTTCATAGCCTCATTCCTTAGCATAATTGTGGTGCTCACAGTACTTTTTTGTAAATTCTATTTCAATCGTTGAACTCTTTTCAAACCCTTGCCCCCTAAGTCTTAAACATCAGTCTGAGTTTCAATGGCTCTCTCTTTTAAATACATACATACATATATATATTTCTCACATTGTCAGGTAATAATCATTATAATAACCGCTAGCATTTCTAAAACACTTTTAATGTTTGCAAATGCACATATGTAATATCTAATCAGATTTTACAACCACCTTTTGAGATAAGTGTTTTATCACCATTTCACAGCTAAGAAAACTTAGGCTCAGAGAGGTTACATCCCTTGGACAGGGTCACAGAACTAGTAAATGTCTATGAGAGGATTCAGACTCCCCTACTGTACCACCTAGTTGTGAAAGTCACTGGAACAAGGCCATCCCCTGTTCATTCCCCACCACTAAACCATCTGGGCTCTAGTCTTCCCTTTGATGACCTCTCCAGTCTTGTCATCCCTTCATCACCCTCCCTCCTTTTCCCTTCTTCCTCCCTTTCCACCGTTTCTGCCTCACCTCATTTCACCTTCCTCCATCTCTTCTCCCCCCTCAAACAAGCATCACCATTCTTGCAGCCACCCAGGCCCAAAATCTTGAGTCATCTTTGACTCCCACTCCTACACAGCTGCCTCGCCCTTCCACATGAGCCAATTTTAGAACAGGAAGAGACCTGAGTCCAACCCCCTCATTTGACACATGAGGAAATGAAGGCCGGGATTTAAATGACTTGTCCAAAGTCACACAACTAGTTTGTTACGGAGCTGGGTCTAGAAATAGCACATTTGATCCTAGATTTAAAACTGGAGGAGAACCCCAGGCAAGAGAAATACAAGAAAGGTAAGCAAGTACAGTAACCCTACAACAAAACAGCAATGGAGATTTCTTTCTAAGAGTAAGAGAGGAGAGGTGGGCAAAAGGCAAAGGCTAACTGAAGCGATGAGGGAAATACAGATCTGCAACATCCCAGACTAAATCTTATAAAACACTTCCTACAGGTCAATTGGACAGGTTACAACTACAGAATTGGAGAGGGGATAATAGTAGAGAAGTGAGGGAAAAACAGAGGAAATAGATGATAAACTGTAATCAAGTCAAAAGTTAATAATGAAGGGAAAGTAACTCCTGTAATCTTCTCAAGAAGAAGAGATCTTGTACAAAATGACTAATGTGGATACATTTTACATGATTGCACATTTAAAAACTATATAAGATTGCTTGCCCCTCTCAGGGAGGGGAAAGGAAAGGAAAGAGAGAGGAAGGAGAGAATTTGAAACTCAAAACTTTATCCAAAAAGTTTTTTAATTGTTTTAATATGAAAAAAATAAAATATTATATAAAGATGAAGAAGAGAGCCTTAGAGGAGAATAGGCAAAGAGGCAAAGGGAAAGATTAAAATGGCAATTTTGTTTCAGTGATGGGAGGGGGTACCACTGATGAAAGCACACATTGAGGAAGTGAGATCAACTATAAAGGGAGATAGAAATCTCACAATATGTATAATCTGAAGAGATCTGGTGTGTAGAAAAAAAGAGTGATTCATCCTGCCTCAGGAAAAGGGCTTAACAGACATCCAGAGGAGTGGGAGGGTATGGACACAAAGGACAAAATTTCATGGCAAAAGGGGAGGGAGAGGAGGAATGACCACAGAAAAGGAAAAGGTTAACAACAAACTGCATAATCAGGAACATAGGAAAATTCCTACCACGGGGCAATATCCTCCCTATGACATGCAGAAATTGATATTTCTATGAGTGAAGCTGAACAGAAAAAGGAAGTTACAGGGAAAGATCTGCAAGGCAAAAATATAGAAACAATTTAGAAGAGAGAACTCAAAATGGGTATTTTAGAAGCATTAATTTCATATGGAATGCAGAGACTTACAAAAGAAAACTAAACAAGTATAATGGCCATAAAACTAAGAACAAAAGTAGAGAAAAGACAAAAAAGGATAATAAATAATGAAGAGAATAAGGGGGTGGGGAAAATCCTTTTTTTTTTCCTTTAGAAAAAATACAAAAAAAGTTTTTAAACAAATGAAACAAGTTAAAGGAGAGAAAGATTTTACTTGGCTTTATTTGAGGGGAAAAAATAAATAACTAAATATTAAGAAAAAAGGAACTAAGAAGTAAAATAAAACTTCAAAATTAGAGACAACAAGGTAATAAATAGGAAGGGATAGAAGAACTGAGAATAAGGAGATGAAATCTAGTGAGATTCAGGTTTCCTCAAAGTAGATTAAGATAAAATAACTAAAGATACAAAGTACCATGTTTATAGAAGGAGAGAAGAAAAAAAATCTTCATTTGAAAAAGAGCAATTTTAAGGACAGAGGTAAATATAAACTTAAATCTCATAACTCAAATGTGAATGGCTGAAACTATCCAATAAAAGTAAAAAGATTGATAGACTGGATAAGAAAACAAAACTTCATAATCTACTTGCTTACAAGAAACACACTTTTAAAATAAGCATATTCAAAGAATACTATGTATCAGGTAAATCCAAAACAATAAGAGTTTTAATCATGATATCAAACAAAACAAAACCATTCAAAAATTAAAAATAGAAAAGCAAGAAGACTACATTACACCGAAACAAATCATAGACAACAAAAGAATATCAAGAGTAAACAGACATCCTCTAAAAGCCCTACCATTTAACTTCATGAAGGAAAAATTAACTGACCCACAAAAATAGCACAGACAATAAAACAATAGTGGCAGGAGAGTTCAATGTCAGTCTCTTCGTTTTAAATAAGTCTAACAGAATGATAAACAATAGGGAAACTATAAAATTGAAATTGCTAAAGAAACTAGAACTAAAAAAGTCATGACATCTTATAAATGAAACTATTAAAGATCATATGTATTTCTTAGCACTACATGAAAAAAACTTTTACAAAAAATAACCATGTGTATTAGGCCACAGAGATATTACAAGCAAAAATAAATAGGCAGAAATAGCAGATTCATCATTTATAGACCATAACACAATAAAAACAGTAATACATTCAAGGAGCACAGACAAAAGACACTGACCCAAATAGAAGCTTACCATTGAATTCCTAAATAAAGAGTGAATTAAGAAAATCACAGACACGACTAATATTTATGTGAAAGAAAAATATAATTATGAAACAGCATACCCAAATGTCTGAAATGTAACTAAAGCAGCCCTCAAGGGGAAAAAAATCATATTCCTACAAACATATTAACAAACTAGAAAAAGAAGGGATATATTAAACAAATATTCAATTTTGAATATTAAATAAAAAAGCCAACAAATAAATCCAAAAAAAAAAAGCAAAAAACAAGGTATATTAAAAAATTTAAAACTGCAAACCAAAAAATAAGATAAAGAAATGTTAAAACAACTAAAATCTAGTTCCCTGAAAAGACTAATAAAATTGATAGACCTTTATCCAAACTGTTTCAAAACAGGACAGAAAATTTTATATACTGTTATATGTTAACAAAACTGAGAATCAAAAGAAATAAAGGACCATTTTCAAAAATAAAAAGCAGCCAAACAGAAAATCAAATAAAGATCTTAAATAATTCAATCAAAGAAAAGGAAATACAATTAGTTTTAAAGGAACTACAAAAGAAAAATGTTCCTGGTTCTGATAGATTCCCAAGAGGATTCTATCAAAATTTTTAAATAATTTGTACTGATGCTTCACAAATTAATTTCAAAAATAGAGAAAGGAAGCAAGCTACCTTCTATGAGACAAAGATAATCCTAATGCCTAAAACAAGAAAGTATAAAGCAAAGAAAGATAATTATGGACCAACAGAGACCATCTATGAATATAGATTCAAAAATTTTAAATAAATAGACTACACTGATTTATCCAAGTAATCATTCATCCTGACTAAATAGGTTATACAAAGAAACCAAGAATGGTTTAATCTTAAGAAAGCAATCAACATAATTAAACATATTAAAAACAAAATCATCCAAAATTGTGTGATCATCACAGTAGATTTAGGGAAAGCATTTTACAAAGTACAATCGTCATTTATGCTTAAATTTCATAAAAACAGACATCTAAAACCAAAAACAAATATCACACGCACTGAGGAACTACTAGAAGGTTTTCCAATTATACAAAAGCAAAGCAAGGATATTCATTTTATATGATTTGAGAGTTCTAGAAATACTAGCAACAGAAATAAAATGAAAAAAAAAATTCAAGATGCAAATGTAGATAAAGAAGAGATACAATTTTTATTGAGGCTACAATAATCTACTTAGAAAATCCTAGAGAGCCAGCAAAGATACAATTAAGATAAATTAATTGTTTCAGCAAATTCAGAGGCCAAAAAATAAAATCTAAAACATCAACAACATTTATATATAACAATAAAATTTAAGACACAATCATGGAAATGAAATGACATTCCAAATAACTATAAAATACCTAAAATCTCTGAATATTAATCTACAAAAAGTCCATAAAATACTTATATGGATTCAATTTCAAAGTGTTCCTTCAAGCAATAAAGAACAACCAATGGCACTGGAATATTCAGTGCTAATGACTGGGCCATGCCAATATAACAAAAATTACATTATCAAAAGCAATTTGCAGTTTTAATAATATACCAATCAAATTATTAAAGTGATATTTTACAGAACTTGAAAAATTAGCAAAATTCACTTGGAAAAATAAAACTCTAGAATATCAAGTTAAATTGTGAAAAAAGCTAAGAGAGAATAGCACTTACAGACCTCAAACTATATTACTACAACAGTCATCAAAACCATCTTGGTTTAAAAAGGTTTACCATCAATCTCTTTCTTTCCCCATTCATACTGACTCAACCCTCTCTTTATATTTATTTAGCCAATCAACATTATCTGTTCTTCCTTCATAATGGCTGTTCTCCTTTCACATCCCATTATCATTGGCACCCCCCAAGTCCAGTCCCCAAGTTGGCTTTACATTTCTAGATCACTACAATGCTCCTAACTGGTCTCTCTGCAAGTCAGATTCCCTACAATTATTCTTTAGATCTGAAATTTAAAGGGACCTTAAAGACTATCAAGTGAATCAGAAATTCTGAACTTTTTTGTGTGTCATAGCCCCTTTTCACAATCTGATAAAGCCTACAAACTCCCCAGAATCATGTTCTTAATACACAAAATAAAATATGTAGGATTATAGAAGAAAGCAATTATAAAGAAATATTGATGTAATGTTTTCCCCATCTAAGTTCACAGACTCCTGATCTAAGTCAACCCTGCTATGTTATACAGATATAAAATGTGAAGCCAGAAAGGATGAAGGTATTATAAAGAGAAAATTGTTCAAAATTTCAGATCCTTTGATTTCAAATCCATGGCTTTTTTCCATATACTCCTAGTCCTCTCCATTCTCATTCTATTCTTTATATCATCCCTAAGCTCAAATCCTAAAATAGCTCCCTTTTGATACTTCATCAAATTCAAGGCTCTCCATTAATAATCTGACCCACCCATCCTCACTTTACACTACTTACACTAAGGCACTCTCCTCACTATCATGTAAATAGGTTTAAGAATGCCCCCATGCATCTGTATCCCAAAGAGATCATAAAAAAGGGAAAAAGACTCACATTTGCAAAAATGTTTGTAGCAGCCTTTTGTAGTGAACAGAACTGGAAACTGATGCATACCCATCAGTTGAGGAATGGCAGAATAAATTATGGTATATTGAGATAATGGGATATTATTGTTCTATAAGAAATAATGAGCAAGATGATTTCAGAAAAACCTAGAAAAACTTACATGAACTGATGCTGACTGAAGTGAGCCAGAACCAAAAGAAAATTGTACATAGTAACAATGAGATTACATGATGATAAGCTGTGATTACTTAGTTCTTTTCAACAATGAGGTGATCCAATGCAATTCCAATAGATTTGAGATGGAAAAGCAAAGCATTTTAACTTTTTTGTTGTTATTGTTGTTTGTTTGGTTGGGATTTTTTCTCTCTTTTTTTCCCTTTTGATCTGATTTTTCTTGCACATCATGACAGATGTGGAAATACATGTAGAAGAATTGTACATGTTTAAATTATATTAGACTACTTGCTTCTAGAGGAGAGTGGGAGGGAGGAAGAAAAATTTGGAACACAAGGTTTCGCAAGGATGAATGCTGAAAACTATCTTTGTATGTATTTTGAAAAATAAAAAACTATTATTTTTTTTTTTTTAAAGAATGCCCCTATGGCTCCATTCCTGGGATTCCCCTAACTTACAGTGACCTCCACCTCCCCAAATTCTTGCTCAAGGGAATTTTTCAAGCTTCCTCCCTGAACTCCTGCCACAATAAAATACTGTCTAGTCTATGTGTATTGTCTGCGAGCAGTTAGCTAGTACAGTGGATAGAATGCTAAAGCCTATGCTAAAGTCAGGACGACTCATCCTCCTGTGTTCAAATCTAACCTTACTTAGATTGTGTGTCTGTGACTTAATGTGTGACCTTGGGCAAGTCACTTAACTCTGTTTGCCTCAGTTTCCTCATCTGTAAAATAAGCTGGAAAAGGAAATGGCAAACCACTTCAGTATCTTTGCCAGAAGAAATGAATATGACTAAACAACAACCAGCATACAACCTGGAACATAGTAGGCACTATAAATGCTTTAGGTTATTTTCCTCAGAATTTCATGACCATTTTCATCTCACCAACCAGACTCTCTGAAGGCAGTAGACCCAACTGAATAACATTTGTTGACTGCTTGTTTCTGTGAGCTTCAGACTAACTTCAATAGCCAAGCTAGTCACTTCAACTACCATCTAGGTCTCCACAGAGACATCCCACTACCCCCTAGAGGAAAATCTGCTGTTATCCTCAGTTCTTCTCCTAAGCTAACACTTAACATACCCATCCCTTTTCAGTAGCTACCATAGCCCAATCCTACACCTTCTGTCCAGTCTAGATGACTCTTCTTTCTGTCGATTGTCACTCTTGTGCCCCAGAACTCTCCTTCTGCTGTCCCATGTAACTAAGGCAACTCCCTACTAATTCCTCAGAGCTTCACCCACCCCAAGTCTCCTTCCCTTCATTTAATTAAACTATACCTCAAGACCCACCCTATTCTGGGCAGTGCTCCAGATTTGAAAGGGAGCTTAGAGGCTATTCCTTCCAAATTCCTACCTACCACAGGAATCATCCCCCTCCAAAAACCATCTCAGACAGAACATCCCACAGTCTCTGTCTGAAAACCCTCCACTGATGGGGGAGTTTATCTGACTATGAAAAGGGAGGGAAAGATGGGAAGGAGAGAATATGGAACTCAAAACTTTTTGGAAATGTTAAAAACTGTTTTAACATGTAATGAGGGAGAAGATAAAAATATTTATTTTTTAAAAAAATACATGCCTCCAAATATTTAAAGACCACTACCAAAAGAGGCAACATGGTAGAGTATAAAATGTGCTGCCTTTGACCCTGAATTCAGATCCTACCACGATTATATATAGATAAATTAACAACTAATATATATTATATACTATATATAGTATATAAACATTGCTATCTATATGATCTTGGGCAAATCACTTAAGTTCTCTGAGCCTGTTTTCTCCCTCTGTATAACAAGGAACTAGGAAGTTTCCAAGGTCCCTTCTAGCTCTGAATCTATGATCAATATGATCACGTTCCCCAAATCTTCTCCAGGCCCAACAAACATCCCCCAAAAACAAACTATTCTGCCCTTTCCCTGGTTTCCAGATGCCTTACTGTATTGAGTGAGAGGTTTCAAATGAGCCTGATTCTTTCTCTAACTCACTAGCAAAATCCCCACCTTGCTGCTTCCTCCTATGGTGTGCTCTATTCTTCAGCACATTCCTATTTCTGCAAACTCCCAAGTCATAAACTCCTGGAGGGAGAACAAAATGTCTCCTCTTTAATCTGCTGCTCAAGCACCTGGGAACAAGGTCAGATATCATCTCTTCCACTAATTTCCCAGCAGGGACCAGGCCATATAGAACTTAAAACATCTTTGCCCAGTTTCTGGTTAGCCCAACACAGACTAAGGCAATAAGACCAGCTGGCAAAATACTGAGGTCCATGAGAATTTGCATTTGTAAACCATTGGGGGCTACCTGTATTGTTCTTATAAATCCTACTTCCTATATATCTCTACATTGGTGATAACATAAAAGTCACTAATTCAATTATTACTTAGTACACACAGACTAATTATAAAGCTTGATGCTAGATACAAGAGATGAAATGATATAACAATAATAATATTAATAATAAAATTTGTAACAATAATAATAGCATGTATACATGCTTTAAAATTTGCAAAGTGTTCAACATACATTATTTCATTTGATCCTCAATCAATCTTGGAAGATAGGAACTAATAAAATTCTCATTTTAGAAATGAAGAAAATCAGGCACAGAAAAATTAAGTGACTAACCCAGAATCGCAAGGCTAGGAAATATCTGAGACAGGATTCAAATGCAGGTCTTCCTGACTACAAATCCAGCACTCAGTGGGTTAGCCTCAGGGTTAGATATCACATTTAATACACATTCTCTGGCCCAATGGAGACTTTAATGGTAGGGGAGAGAAGTAGGAAGAACACCCCCACATCCATACTCACTCCCTCTCTCTATCTTTCTATCCATTTATCTATCTCTTTCTTTCTCTGTCTCAGTCTCTCTCTCTTCTTTCTCTCTGTCTGTCTTTTTCTAGCTCTGTCTCTCATACACATACTCCCTCCATCTTTCTCCCTCTCAATCTTTCTATTTCTCTCTATCTCTATCTCTCTGTGTCTCTATCTGTCTCTGTCTCTCCATCTGCTGTCTCTCTCCCTGTCTGTCTTTCTCTCTCTCCATCTGCTCTCTCTCTCTCTCTCTCTCTCTCTCTCTCTCTCTCTCTCTCTCTCTCTCATACACACACACACACACACACACACACACACACACACTCTGCATCTTTCTCTGTCTCTGTCTGTGTGTGTGTGTCTCTTTCACACACACATACAGAGAGAGAGAGATTTACTATAAAATGCAATAACTACTGATGAAAACAGAATAGAAAACATGAAATGCAAAAGGTTATACCAGATCTGAAATAAAGGAAAGTTCACTTTCAACTGGAAGGCTTCATGTAATAGATGACTGCTGAGGATGAAAAAGGGAAAGGACTTAAATAAATGGAGATAGAAAAGGAAAGAAGAGTAGCTGAGGTACTGAAGACATTGAGAACAAAAGAAAGAACAGACACAGGAAACCACAACACAAGGGACGATAAACATTCCATACTGTCTAGTTCATAATACCTGAAAGGGAGATAGTGAATCACATAAAGATAGAAATGTCGATTGCAGAAAGCCTTGAAGGCCAAGTTGAAGAGTAGACAATATCTGGTGGGCCATAAGGGGCTTTCTCTTGCCAGTCTGTAGACAATCCATAGTCCTCTGTCCAGAGCTTCTGCTGCCTCCCACTAAGCAACACACACAACACAGGGGGCACAATAACCAAGGACTCTCAGTGGATGGAGAAGGCAAAGGGAACACTCCCTGGGAAAAAAGTTGAAGGGAGCCCTTGTACAAAACAACAGAAACCTCAGCCTTGTCAGTCAATTGGCATTTATTTAGTACTTACTGTGTTCAAGACAAAACCACAGCCTTACTTTTGCTCCCAAGGGGCTCCCATTCTAATGGGAGACAACATCACACAAGAAACATGGATGGAAAGAGGAGGTGATCTTAGAGGTCCTAGCCATTAGAGGGAAGGCAGAAGGGGGAAGTAGAGCCTGGCGGCACAGTCCCCAATTACTGGGAAATAAAACCTAGTAGCTTTGGCTCAGATTGTGTGAGATGACACCCTATATGGCCAGATATACACATGGTAGACACCTTGGTGGTGGCTTTCATAATAACCACATTATAACCACATATAATTATATATAACCATTGTAACCATAACAGACATAGCCTCTGATTTCAGGGAAAATTTAAGTAGCAAGCGGAATCAGGGGAAATGATTACCTAAAAGGGACCTCTAACAAAGCGAGAAGAAAAAAACTAAAAATTTAGTTGATTTTGTAAAAATAATCATTTATGTAAAATTATTTATACATACACACTTTATGCTGAACTACCGAAAAGTATAGTCATCATGATTTAGAAAATTAATATACAATATATATTTTTATAATTATATGTAATTATAAATATATATAATATAAATATAATTTATAATTAATATATAATAATATATAAAGACCTTCATTCTCAGAACCTGTATAATCATTTTATAATTTTATTTACCTATCATTATTTTGTTTGTCATCTCCTCAAACTTCGACTATTGCAATAGACTGCTGATTGGTTTTCCTGCCTCATATCTTTTCCCATTCTAGTCCATCACTGTCCAATTAATCTTCCTCAAGTGCAGATCTAATCATATCAATTTCCCTATTCAATAAAATGCAGTGGCTCCCTATCACCTCCAGGATCAAATATCAAATTCTGTTTGATTTTCAAAACCTTTCATAACCTGACCCCCTCCTCCCTTTCCAGTCTCCTTACACTATATTTTCACTATACTACCTATTCTGAGATCCAAAGGCACCAATTTCTTTGTCTTCAAATAAAACATTCCACCTTCCAATGCTGTGCATTTTCACTAACTGTCCCCCATGCCTGGCAAGCCTTCCCTTTTCATCTCTGGTTTCTAGCTTCCCTGGCTTCCTTCAAGTCCCACCTAAAATCCCACCTTCTACAATAACCCCCTGAATGCTACTACATTCCCTGTTAATTATCTCCAATTTGTCCTGTCTATATCTGGTTTGTACACAATTGTCTGCATGTTGTTTCCCAATAGAAAGACATTGGATTTTCCCTTTCTTTGTATCCACAGTGCTTAATCTATTGTCTGGCACATAGTGAT
This sequence comes from Antechinus flavipes, assembly GCF_016432865.1. Taxonomy (NCBI): domain Eukaryota; kingdom Metazoa; phylum Chordata; class Mammalia; order Dasyuromorphia; family Dasyuridae; genus Antechinus; species Antechinus flavipes. The sequence goes on along the minus strand of NC_067398.1, from coordinate 49,189,538 downwards.
ATGATAAATATATTCATATTATAATTATAATAAACTATGCATTTATAATTATTAATGTCATGATGATATTAGTTTTTATAATTGCAAACACTTAATAAATGCTTCTTGACATTGACTTGACTTTCATCCATACACTTCTTCTAAAATATGTTTGTGATTGTTCAGTATATTTATCTATTTCCGTGTTAGCCTCTTACTTACCAGAATTATAAATCCCATAAAGTCAGAGGCTAATTTTGTCCTAAATTTGTCCTCTTCCCCAGGACATCTATTGCATTAGATGATAATATTCTCTTTTGCTACATTCTTCCATTCCATCTCTTTTTCCATTCTATCTCTTCCTCTCTGATCTTCCCCTGCTTCATCCTTTTTTCTTCCTCATTTCTCTCTCATCTTTCTGACTTTGATCTGAATTCTCCTTCCTCTTTTTTAATCCTCCCAAGCTTTCTTTCTCTTACCTCTCTGCTCCTTTGTCTTAAGTTGCAAGATTCCAAGATTTCCTACCATCCTTCCTTCTTTTTCTCCTCTCTCCTCCTTCCCTCCCTTCTTTCCTCTCTCCTCCCCTCCTCTCTGTCTGTCTCTGTCTCTCTGTCTCTGTCTCTCTCTCTCTGTGTGTTTCTCTGTCTCCCTCTGTGTGTCTCTCTCTGTGTCTTTTTCTGTCTCTCTCTGTGTCTGTCTGTCTCTGTCTCTGTGTCTGTCTCTGTCTCTTTCTCTCTCTCTCTCCTTCTTTTTGCTGGCTTCAGGGTTTTTTGATAAGTAAAGCCTCAATAATTCCCTTTAATGGAGAAGGAGAGGGAGGGAAAAAGGTGGGTTGAATTAATGAAAGTTCTGAGTAATACAATGTTATTAAATTAATTCCATTTTATTATCTTCAAGTAAGAGCAGTCACACTGCTGACCCCAGGAAAAAGAGGCTGGAGAATAAGTGTTTTAACAAATAGATAAGAATGCATTTATAATTAACACATTCATTGTTTCAAATGTTGCCATTAAAGGTCTATACTCTTTAAGTAGGTTAACGTTTCCTGGCTAATACAATCGATTTGCTTAGCAAATTCACTACTTCCTCTCAAATCAAGGTAAAAACCTATTAGAAAAGGTTTTCTCTATTCCCAGACCCAAAAGTTAGCATAGTAGGAGTGTTTTTTTTGTTTTTTTTTTTTTTTTACCTCATTACAACAAATTTTCCATGGAGAATAATACTGTGCAAGTGCTTTCTAGCTGGGATGAATCCCTCATTTTACAAATGAGGAAACTGAGGTCCAAAACAGTTAGTTAAGTGACTTGAACAAGGTCACACAGGTATTGCCACAGTTCCCTGTAGGAATTCTTCACCTCTATACCCTGTCTTAATAGTTGTTGCTAAAAGGGATGGTGAGATATAGAAGAAAGGAATGTCCTTTCACCAAAGCTGGGGAAAATGTAAAACTCCTGTATGTTGGAAAGAAGAGGAAAAGAAAAAGCTGGTTTTCACCATGGGAGAGCAGAAAGAGAAAAATGGATTCCCCAGTTTCCTGATTTCCCACATGGAATTTAGGCTGCATTTTCTCCATGAGAACTATAGTTCTATAGATAAAATTATTAACAGACCATTAGGACTGAAAGGGGTCTCAAAGATTTTGGACTTTTCATTTTACAGCTAAGGAAACTGAGGCCCATTAGAGCAAAATTACTTGTCCCAAACCACAAGGTTAATGTCAGGTCCAGGGAGTGGGGGAAAGCACGGGTCTCCAGACTGGCAAGTCAGCTCTCCATCACACCTTGATGCTCCCACTCAGGAGTTCAGGTTTCTGTCAGATCATCTGGGAACCTAACTACCATTTATAAGATGGTTTCTAAGGGAGAATGTTTTCTAGGTTCCAAACAAGCCAACTTACAGGTGAACTTTTAGAACACAATCCCACTGCTCTGTCTGATTGTGTGCTGTCTCCATTGTACCAGGAAGATGAAAGAACAAAGATAATTGCTGATAATTACAACTCAAGTAGCAATTATCCCTCAACTTTGCTCACCTCCCTCCACCTCCAGTATTCCCCTCACTTCCATCTAAACAATCAAATCCCCTTTCCCCAGAAAGTACAAAGATCCTGGAGCCAAAAGAAAAATAGAGTAATTAAGCGTTGCCAGATAGCAATTTACTCCCCAAAGCCTTGTTTGGGATGTTTTTAATAATAATAATAATAATAATAATAAATATTTTCATATCATTTCAAGTGTTACAAAGTACTTGATATCTGATATCTCTTTTGTGCTTCACAACAAACCCTATAAAGTAGGTAAGGTCATTAACCCCTTTTTATAGAGAAAGAAATTAAGGCAGGGAAAGGTTTATTGATTTTCCACAAGTCAAAGAGCTAACAACGTATGAGGCTGGATTTGAACTCAGATCTTCTGAATTACAAATCCAATACTACTATATTTCTTTTTCTGGCAGATGGCATCAGAGATTTCTGTTCTACATATACCATTATGTATCCTCAGACACTTATTTTTTCATCACTTCCTCTCATCCCCAGGTGCCTAGAGAAACCCTCAGACACACCCACAGCAGTCATGATGTAGTGAAGAGCAAGCTAGATTTGAAGCTAGAAAAGACTGGGTGCATATCCCAGTTAACACAATTACTAATAATTCAACCTCCTTATTTAAATTTTGTGGATATCAGTTTCAGAAAAGAGGGAATATTAATTCTTGCACTATCCACATTTCCCAAGGTTTTTGTGGGAAAGCATTTTGTAAACTTTAAAGAGCTGTAGAAAAATAAATTGTTATTGTCCCCCAATTCTAGTGTCTTTCCTCTGTTGATTATTTTCATTTATCCCAGATACAGCTTGTTTTTGTACATAATTGTTTGCATGTTGTTCACACACACACACATACCATGATACTGTGAGCTCTTCAAAAACAGGGACTATCTTTTGCCTTTCTTTATATCCCCACTGAGTCAAGGACAGACCTCTTCCCCTCCCACTAGGCATCTTTCTTCTCAGAACTAAGGAAGTGGATTGGAAGGGAAAGGTTGCTATTTCTATTGCCTCCTCCTCCTCCAATTGCATGGACTACCATCTACTTTATCCATGATCAACTGAAGTTGGTAGCACAGAAATGTTGTTATGAAAAACAGTAGTGCCGTATACAAATATATACACAAAGAAACCTGTCTTTCGACCCCCTAAAGTTCCCTAAATACGATCTACGCCAACAGAGTCTCACTGTGCTCGATCCTACAAGCCCAGGTCCAAGGACTGAATTCTGAGGACAAACTTAGTGAAGTTCCCAACCAGAAGGTTGGACTCAGCTGCAGCGAATCATAAGATCATACATGTAGAGTAAGAAGGGATCTTAGCAGCCATTCACTCCTATCACTTTCACTAAGGTGGGAAGGCCTTTAAATCTGTGTTAATGAAGGAAATATCAACACTAATGACATCACATAATTTTAAAATAGATCTATAATATATTTGTGTATATATTATATACATATACTATATATATGTATATATCGTGGGGTGAGATTTAAATATATACAGATACACATATTTAAATGTACATAAGTGTATATGTTAATGTATATATTATACATATATACATGTGTATATGGTATGCATATGTGTGTGTGTGTGTGTGTGTGTGTAGACAGACAGATAAGAGAGACAGACAGACAGGTAGATATGTATGTATGGAGTGGGGTGGGATTTAGACCTGTGTTTTCATTAGTGTAGAAAATTCTCAGTGAGGAAGAATCTAGGTATCTCTAACATGGGTACTAAAAAGCAAGTTGTTCTATTTGGCCTGATCTGGTATTGAGTACTTCTTAGCTACTGACTGGTTTCAGGAAACAGGAATCTCACTGGGATCTAAGTTACTAAACTGGTGCTGATCTCTGGCAATAGAGAGAACCTTATACCAAAGAAATCAAAGGACTGGGTCTGCCTCTTTTACTCCTTTCCTTTAAAAAGTCTAAACTGTAGAGATATTTAGAAATGGAAGGGAACTCAGAGCTAGGTATCTGCTCCAAACTCATCATTTTACAGATGAGGAAATCTAGATACAAATAAGTAGAAATGTATAAATCTCTGCAGCTCACACCAAACTGAATGAGACGGAAACCTCTGGACAAAGGACATTTCTTTCTTCTCAAAATTCTGACACTGACCTGAAAGACTGAGATCACCAACACCAAATAACCAAAGAAAGTTAACCAGAATAAGCAGAGCTTTCTCATGGGCCAAGGGGTCTATCCACCAATGTCACATTAATCACCATCTTCACTCTAATTCTCCTAGCTTTGGTTCCACTCCATCCTCCGGGGGATATATATATCACCTGGACCACAGCAACCTTCTCAGTAGAGAAATCAGTACTTTCCACTGCCTTCACCCATAAAATTATCAGAAACTGAAGACCAAGGTGAAGTCCAGGCTTAAACCAAACAAAGGTGAATTAGATAAATTTCAGTCTCATGTGTCCTCTACTTCAACCATAGCCAATTGCCTAGATCCTGTCCTTGAGAGCCTAGGTCCTATTCCTTCTTGAACTTTCTTATGAATCAACCCCCAATACAGTTGTCCACAATGCTCAAATATTATCCCTGGTTTTGGTTCCCCTGGGGGAAAAGGAAAAGCTGTCAAGGAATAAATAATAAAATGGAAGAAACAAAGAGAAAAAGAAAGGAAGGAAGGAAGGAAGGAAGGAAGGAAGGAAGAAAGAAAGAAAGAAAGAAAGAAAGAAAGAAAGAAAGAAAGAAAGAAAGAAAGAAAGAAAGAAAGAAAGAGGGAGGGAGGAAAGGAAGAAAGACAAAAAGGAGACAGGACATTAAATTGAATATAAAGAGGGGAAACAACCAGAAATTCAAGTATTGGTCAGTTGTTTGGGCTTTCTGGAAGATCCAGAAACCGTATCCAGGAACTGCGATTCTTTCCATGCCTTTCCCAACTTTGTCCTTACTTCTTATTGAAGAGGGGAAGGAGATGGAAAATGGAAGGACTTAACTTTCTTGAAGAAAAGCCAAGATGTGCTTTCTGATTTATTTGGGAGGTGGAAGGTGGGAGGTGGAAGTTGTCTTGGCCTAAATATTTTGGGTGAAATCTCTCATTCTCAAAGCAACTGAGTACATATTATAGAGATGCACTCCAATCTTAGCCATAAGCCAGACAGTCTAGACAGCATTAGCTGGCCAGGATTTCCCTGATCCAGTAGTCTCCTGTCAGGGGACATCCTACTCTTATTTCCTCCCCTTTACTTTTTAATATTGCCCCATTTAGAATGTCTCTAAATCAAGCCCTGCATTAAGCTATGCCCTTTGATTTGTCTTCATTCCCATCCCTACTAGACAGGGAGGCTTTAAAAAAAAAAAAACACTAAGCTTCATATGCAGCCAAATCAAACCCCCAACTTACCTTATCTTAGGGAAATCCCATGCCATCAGACAAATTAACTGAATGACCTTGGAAAAAGTCACTTCTGCTCTCTGAGCCTCAAAAACGTCCTCCTTAAAAGAGAGGATTGAACTAGAATGATATCTAGATCCTTTCCAGCTCTATAGTCCTACGGATAAAGATCCACAGGCCCTGGCCTTGATTCAGGGTATTTGCACCTTCCCAGAGGATGTAGGTTTCACATCCAGTTGGGCACAACATCTCCAGTGCAAGACAGCGCCTGGCACAAGCTGCTCTTAATAACTCGAATGCTTTAATGAACGACAAGTTCAAGGGCCTGTGGAATGGACAAGGTTCTGATTCAGCACGAAAAAAAAATCAGACTTGACAACCCAGGAGCTAATTCACTTCCTGGCGGAGATTTCCAACTGCAGCTACCCAATGCAGAGAAGCTAAAAACCCCAGCAGGGACAGAATTTTAGACTTCCAGGTGGGAGAATGTGTCCAGAGGATCTGAGATCCGAATCCAACCAGCTGCAGAAAGCCCGCGGGGTCAGCCCACCCTGCCGAGACGGAACCCGCAAAACTCCGAAGGGAAAGAGGATAGAGTCCCGCGGGATGATCAGAAGAGGCCAAGGACTAGGATTCCGAGGAGCAGCGGAGACGAGGTCCCGCCCCTGCTCCTTTCTGCCAGAGAGCATCTCCCCTCTGAGCCACTGAGCCAGCGGTCATGGTCTCTGGACCAGGGAGAACGCCTCCGCCAACACACACATCCGCCCCATCCCCGGGGAAAGGCAGGCGGCCGAGGCAAGCATTCGGACACCCCCTAGCACGGGGAAGGGGGTTCTGGGGAGGGAGAGCGGGGGAGACGGCCAGAACGCTGGAGGTGTCTCCTCCCTCTCTGTGGACGCCGATGCTCCTGTGGCCCTCCGAGAGAAGAGCCCGTCTCCTTCTCTCTCGGGTCACCGAAGCCTTTCTGTGCAGTGACGTCCCCCTGAGCCTGAGCTCAGAGAAGGGACAAGGGGTTACCCCCTCCCCCAACTCCGTGTAAGTGTCCCTGGTCCGACCCTTTTCCAAACTCCTCCCCTTTTCAAGCTGCGACTCAGGTGCTGGAAAAGTTTCCGACACATAAGACGCCCCAATACCCCCTCCTCTAATTCAATCTCTCCCCCACTCTCGTGCCTAGGCAGCAGGAACCCCAGCTCCTTGGGGCTATTGCCTTTCCTCCCATCCACCTCCCGCCCGTGCTTCCCGTCCATCCGTCAGTCCGTCCATCCCTAGCCCAGGCCAGCCCAGCCTCGGCTGTTGGCCGTGCTCTCCCCATTGCCGCCGGCTCAAGGTCACAGCTGACACCGCGCTCCCTCTTTGCGCCGGACTCCCTTCCCCTGGCCGCTCCGGCCTGGCACAACCATGGCGGGAGAGGGAGGAGAGATGCAAGCCCTCCCCTCCCCAGAGCCCCAGCTCGGAGCCGGCCAGGGGTCGTGGCGGGAGCCCGTGGGCCCTCCGGAGAGCCGCCCCGCCTCACCTGAGCGGGTTCCGGGCGGCGGGATGCTACGGCTGCCGCTGCCGCTGCTGGCGGTACCGCGGCCGCTGCCGGGGCTGCTGGGGCTGCTGCGGCTGCGGCTGCCGTCCGGACCCTGAGCCAGTGCCCGGGCGGTCGGGCAGGCGGGCGTGCGGACCGGCGGACCGACGCTACGGCTGCGGCTGCGGCTGCGACTGCGGCTGCGGCTGCGGCTGCTCCACGGGCTGCTGGCTCGGTTGCCGCTGCCCCGCGCCCCCACGCCCTCCCCTCGGGGGTCCGCCCCCGAGGCTGCCTCCTGCTCGGGCTCCGCTGCGCCGCCCGCTGCCGCTGCCGAGGCCGCCCAAGCTGCCGCACTGCTCTCTCCTCTCCTCTCTTCTCCCCTCCTCTCCCCTCCTCCTGACGCGGGTCCTCCCTCCCTCCTCTCACTCTTTCTCCTTCCCTAGCTCTCTTCTCTCTCCAAAGTCCGGGCGGACCGCTAGGACCCCACAGGGCCCCAATACTGACGGACCCAGCTTCGCCACCCCCTAACCCGAGCTGGCCCCACGTGTTTAGAACTGGAGCTGATAGTGGGGGGGGGGCGGGAGATAGGGCAGGAGTTGGAGGGGGGGAGGAAGACGGGAGAAGGAGGTTACCTCCCCCACCCTAGAGCTAGAGAGCTGAGGTTGGCCGGATCGAGCCTCACAGCTGCCCTCGGCCCCCAACCACCGCCACTTCCCTAGCCCCCTGCAGGCTTTGGAGCTTCAGGCTCACCCCCTACCAGTACCGAGGACTTAGGGGCGGGTCCCAGCAACCACTGGCCTGGACTGGCCTAGCCTGGAGGATGAAAAGATGATGGATGGGCAGTCCCCATGCTGATGCCCTATCACTCAGCCCATGCTGCCCCCACAACATCCCCATCCCAGGCTTCCCTCACGCACCTGTGACCCAGGCTTAGAAAAAGGGTGGACAAGAGTCGCTGTAGCCTCCTGAAAAATGTCCTGGCAGTTAGAAGGGAAGGACGGGGCTGGATATGGGGGAGGATCCTTCCCAGAGATCTTGGGAGAGGGGGCCCAGACTCCCACATAATAGAACTGGGAACTGGAGGCAGGTTTTCCCCAGATTGGTGGTTGCCCTCAACCCCTCCTATCCAGCGGGACTCTCCCAAAGAAAGGGGGGAGCCCGGCAAAAGGGAGGAGGGGGGAACGACACAATGATGAACCTTTTTTGTAAAGAGGCTTCCTCCATGCTACCCCTTGAAGCTGGAAAACTGAGCTCTACCAGGAAGCTGGGCCATCTGACTCCCCTCCCCTCCTTGGTCTCCTCCATTTCATCAATTAATCATGTTTACTTGTTTATTTATTTATTGGATTTATAAAAAGAAAGAAAGAAAAGAAAAGAAAGAAATTCAACTTTCACTGTCAGTTCCGAGTATAGGGCAGGGGCAGGGAAAAAGGGTAGACCTTTTCATATAAACATGGCCCAGGGATCTCTGTGCCTGATTGGGGTACCAGTTACCTATGTGACCTTGGTCCAGTCCTTTCAAGAAACCCGGCCCAAGATAAATTAACTGTAAGAGGAAGAGGTAGAAGTAGATGATATTTGAGGTCCCTTCTAGGTCTGTGATTCCACCAACTTTTAATCCTGGGATTTCCCAGCAGTGACTGGTAAAGAGACTGCCAAGGGGTGAGCTCTAGGGGTTTGTCTACCTTGAGGAAGGTGAAGGAGGGAGCCTGAGGAGTGTTGAATGAAGGCCATAATTCCTTAGGTGAAAAGACAAAATTATTGACTTGAGAACGACTAGGGAATTAAAAGCACTGATTCTAAACTGGATGATGTAAAAATGAAGGTCCAATAAGTGGATAGTGGTTATTTGAAGTAAGTTTCTTTAGTTTTGAGTGTGGGAAGTTATACATCTCAATATTTGATGTAATGGAAGCTTTTTGAAGACAGGGAATGTTTTTTCCTCATTGTATGTTTGATGACATAGAAGATGTTTAATAAATGCGTATTGGTTGATTTTCTTTTAAATCAACTGGCCTGAGTTTGGGCTGGAACATACAATCTCCTGTTATTTTCCTTTGGTTTCCACCAGCTGGGAAACACCACTGCCTGCATCTTTCCTAGATTTCCAGATGTGCCAAAGGTCTCAACACTAATAAGTATCATGTCTTATCAAGACCAAGGAGCCTCCAGGCTGGAAATGTACCACCCCCTGCTCATGCCTGCCATTGCCAGGCAAGTGAGGTTGGTGCCTTCTGATCATCTTCCTAAATCAATACTTCTTTGATACTCTACCTGCACTCATTTCCTAAATGTTAGCATGCTCCTATCATTTATTCTCTCCATCCTATCGATATTATTGATCTAAATGGGAAAAAAACATTCCAACTTCAGATGTATAGCCCCTCATTCTCATCCATTTCAACCCTACCAACAATGCCCACTCGGGATCTGCCCTTTGGGACATATTCTCCAAAATTAACAAGGTTCCTTTTCTCCCCTACTCCTTCTGTCCTTTAGCAATCACTGAGACACAGATTCCTCTCAGTGACAATGTATCCCTAGCCACCCTTTCAGGGCTTGTCTGCTTTGTCATTCTTTCCCTCACCCCTCAAATCAATGGTTGCAGTTTGAGGGCCAGAATACCTCTTTTCTATCTTTTGCCACTTCCAGACTCTTCTTCTAACCCTATCACTGAGCAATCTCCTTATTTAAGGTCCTTGGAATCCAAATTCATCACCTAATCCAGATTCCAGTAGCCATTATTTACTGATACCAATAACTTTCCCTCCACCTTCAATGAATTCAGTTCCTCGTTCACAAGTCTTGTTGTTTGCACACCCTTCAACTGCTTCACTTATTATAGACATTTGTGTGCATGTATACACCCCACCCTCCACTCAGCCACCAAAGCGAATTTTTTCCCCAAAGTGTAAAGTCTGATTATGTCATCCCCCTACTTAGTAAACTCTAATGACTCCCTTTTAGTTCTAGGATCAAATATAAACACGTCTATTAGTATATAAAGCCTCAGGCCTTTTCCTGTCTTTATGGTCTTCTTATATCACCTCTTCTAAGATCCAAACTCACCATTTACTATTCCTCATATACAACACTACATTTCCATCTCTGTGCCTTGTACTAGCTGTGTCCCCCTGTCTAGAATATTCTCCCTTCTATACTTCTGCTTAGACTTTAGTTGATCAAGCAACTCCTTTTGCTTTTCCTGATATCAGCTATCAAAGTTCTCCTTTCCAACACTACCTTGTATTTATCTTTTATCTACTCAGGTCACTAACTTTAGGTATTGTCTCCCTCTCTTTCCATCCTTCATCCTCCCCAAGGCTCTTGCCCTAAGCCCTCTTCTCTTTTTTTCCCCTCTATATTATCTCAATTGGTGATCTTTAACAACTCTCCCAGGTTCCATTATCTTTTTTGAAGAGGATTTTCAGATCTGTGGCTCTAACTCTAATTGGTTTCCTGTAACTCTCTTTTGAACACCTTAAACAATGTTCCATGGTCATTTTAAACTCATTATGTTCAAAATAAGCCTCCTTGACTTTCCTCCTACAGCCTCTCCTGTCTAAACTCTTTTACCTGTTGAGAACAATATTAGCTTTCCAGTCACCCAGGCTTGCAACCTCAGCCTCTTCACTATCACTCAACCCACATATTCAATCTGTTGTCAAATGTTGTCATTCATTTCAACTTTCACCAGATCTCTTGGATATATCTCCCTTCTCATCTCACATAGTTACCATCTTAGTTTGGGCCCCCATCACCTTTATCTTGGATTAAGACAATAGACATTTAATTGGTTTTGCTACCTCCAATCTATCTAACCCAGTTTCTACTTAGATTTTATAAGAACAACAAAAGCAATGAAAGGAAACAGGATCACAGGCATGATGCTTGACTGTCCTGGGTAAACTGGGAAAGAGCAGGGGGACACAATGAGCCAAGGAATAAGTGATTTTTTTTTTTTTTAGTTAGTAAGCAAGATCAGATCTATGTGAGCCCTTCACTTTCATGAAGAATGTCCAAGGCAGAGCTAAAATTGAAGATTCCCTATTGATATACTTGAAATACTCCTTGAAATACAAATACTTCTAAGAGCATCAAATCAGAAAACATTGCTAAACTTTCTAAATAAGATCCAGGATCCCTCTAAAGAATTCACTCTTTCTACACAAGAAAAATCAAGTGGATGAAAACATTAGATATGCAAACAGAAGGGCAGACCATCGAACATCTAAATATTTATCTAGAACAGACATTACAATGACCTGAGCCCACAATTGGATTGTTTTCTTTCATTGTTCTGTTGTTCTTACGAGATTGAAAGATCTTTCTGGGCAACAACTACATCTTAAAGTATATCTTTATCATCTACAGCATGTGGCATGAAGCTGCATCCTTGGGCATAAATATTTAATTACTTGTGGACTAGTTTCTTGATTCTACATAGCTTCAAAGCTTGAACAGAAAAATCATGGCATAATAGAAAGAGAATTGGATTTAGAGTCTCAGTAATTTAAATTTGAACTAATCACTGTTCCATCTGAGTCTTAGTTTTTTTAATATGCAAAATGAGGTAGTTGGATTGGGTGATTTCTTTTTTTTTTTTTTTAAGTTTTTATTTAATAATAACTTTATATTGACAGAATCCATGCCAGGGTAATTTTTTTACAACATTATCCCTTGCACTCATTTCTGTTCCGATTTTTCCCCTCCCTCCCTCCACTCCACCCCCCAGATGGCAAGCAGTTTTATATATGTTAGATATGTTGCAGTATATCCTAGATACAATATATGTTTGCAGAACCGAACAGTTCTCTTGTTGCACAGGGAGAATTGGATTCAGAAGGTAAAAATAACCCGGGAAGAAAAACAAAAATGCAGATAGTTCACGTTCGTTTCCCAGTGTTCTTTCTTTGGGTGTAGCTGCTTCTGTCCATCATTGATCAATTGAAACTCAGTTAGGTCTCTTTGTCAAAGAAATCCACTTCCATCAAAATATGTCCTCATACAATATCGTTGTCGAAGTGTATAATGATCTCCTGGTTCTGCTCATTTCACTTAGCATCAGTTCATGTAAGTCTCACCAGTCCTCTCTGTATTCATCCTGCTGGTGATTTCTAATTTCATTTTGAGCCTGTGTACATAAAGTCTTCCTTTTGTGTTATCCTTCTTCATTATTTAAAAATAATTAATTATAATTTATAATTATATTATTATGGTGAATAATTATTTTATTTTTTAAAATCTCTTAACTTTCATTTTTCAGGGGTCCTTCTTATTTTCATCTCCTTTTCTAGATTCTAGGTATAGTAACTCCCTAATAGTTATAAACTCACTAGTATCGCATACACTTACGAGCTCAGTATTAAATTGCATGCTTAAGTTTAAGGTGCCAAAAAACAATCTGTTCTTGTCAGCTTTCTGTTTTATTTTTATCATTTCATTTTGTTTGAATCTATAATAAGAAATCACCTTTTTAATAATACTTGATAGCTTGCAAAGCTGAGAACAACTCTCTAAGGTAGATAGTTCAATTATTATTATTCCCATTTTATAAATAAGGAAACTAAGACCTTAGGATGCAAGTACAAAAACAAAACAATGTTTTACATTAACTCTGCCTCATAGAGTTTTCTGATTCCTTTAAAATGTAACTCAAGAACCATCTTCTTCATGAAGCCTTTCCTGATGATCCTCCTACCTGCTAATATCCTCCCTCCCAAACTGTATGATATTTAATTACTTTGTATTTATTTATACTTATTTCCTTTATATTTATGTTTTGTGTATTTGTATGTGTTTTTGCTGTCTCCATCATGAAAATGTAAGCTTATTTTGATGAAACATCATTTCACTCTTTGTACTTGTATCCCCAACACCTAGTATAGTAGGCCTGGTATATAGTAGGCATTTAATAAACGTTTGTTGATTGGTTAATTGATGGATCTGGCAAGATATTCACTTCTAACTTGGGAAACCTAACATTAATCCTAAAATCCCCAATAGAATAAAGGATGGCTGTGGAGGGATTATGAAAGAAGAATCAATAGCACTTGGTGAGTGATTGGACTTAGGGTGAAGTTGGGGGCAATGAGAGTTCAGGGAAAAGGAATAAGAGATTGTCTAATAGTTTCTAGTATAACTTAGATAGGGTCAAGTAGCAATAAGGAAGAATACTTCAGGCAGGAAGATAATTTCTCTTTTAATCATATTAGACTTGCCATGCTTATAGAACTTCCTGATGGAAATATCCAGCTAGTAGCTAGAAATATTGGACTGGTGCTCAGAAGAGAGACCAGGATTGAATCATAAGTATATGTACAGCACATTTCATTAGGGTGGACATCTGGATAATTTTTTTTAAGGTGAACAGTTATTGAATGCACAGTAATAAAATACTTTTTTGTTCATCAAACTAAAGAAAATAAAACTAAAATCTTAAAAATTATTAATTGTACTTCAAAAATATAAATTGTTGGAGCAGCTATATATATATATATAAACTGTTAAAAAATAAGTCACAGAAAGCTAAATTCTTCTTGAGACACAGTATACTTGGTTAAAATACTCATGGGTTGGAGTCTAGGGTTTGGGAGTCACATGGAAACAAGTAACATAGGATCACAGACCTTGAGCTAGAAGATATCACAGAGTCATATTTCTTCATTTTATAGTTGAACAAACTGAAGGCTAAGGAGATCCAGGGATTTCCCCAAATTCACAGTTAGTAAGCATAAGAGATGGACTTAGATCTAGGGACTGTGATTCTAGCTTCAAATTTTCCACTGTAACAGGCTTAGATGAATCAACCTATCAACAGGCACTTTTTAAGCACCTACATCACTGTCTGAGGCCCTGCGGGGATATAAAAATTTACCTGAAAGGAACTTACATCTTATAAGGAAAACAAGTTGTAAATAAGTATTCACAGAATAAATATAAAAGTGAGTCCATTCAACATACAAACTAATGAAACTACAAGAAAGTTTGAGATAATGGAAAATAGCAATTGAGAGATAAGGAAAAGTCATCATAAAAATACATAAACTCTCTGAATAAAATAGCAAAAAGGGGAACAAAGAAAGAGAGAGGGGAGAGAGAGAAAAAGAGAGGAGAGAGACAGAGAGAGACATCGTTGTGGTAATGATTTCTATTCTTATAAATTTGATAGAATTCTTTATATTTGAAATAAGAGAGAGAGAGACAGAAACAGAGATAGAAACAGAGACAGAGACAAGAGACAGAAAGTATAGGATGTATGGTAGAACCTTAGTATCTATATTTGGGATCTCCAGGTAATGATAAGGACTGGAAATTAGAGGATGATGTCGAAGAGCAGGCTGAGGGAAGAAATAAAGTGGTAGATGAAAAAAAGGAGAATGAGAAAGAAAGAAAAAGCTGGGATGAGGCAGCCCCAGGTCCAACCTAAAAATGTGTGTCTCTTTGTGTGTGTACAGCATTCAGGCACTATCTAGCATGGTCAATCCTCTCAGTTTGCTTTTAATTCTCAGGCTGTGCATTACAGCCTGACCCAATCCACATGGACAAGAATATTATTATTATTATTATTCATTTTGAACTTCAATACAAAAAAAGAAAAATTTTCATGTGCACAGCACAACATAAAAGATTCAATATAAAATATTCAGTATAAAACCATGAATTTCCATTTCAAATTGTTTACTTTAAAAAACTATTTAATATATACTATAGATCATTTTCAAAGCTATCCTGCTTTTCTTGCTTCCTTCTAAGGTTTTTTGGGTTCTCTTCTTCCCCACCCTACCATAGAGAAGACTACTATTAGACACAAATGTGTGTGCACATATGCATGTGTGTGTGAGAGAGAGACAGAAATAGAGATAGAGACAGAAAGACAGAAAACAATACTATACATATTACTATTAACAATTCTTTCTTTAGATGTGGATAGCATATTCCTTTCTATTTGAGTTAATATTCAAAATCACTTAGTCATTGAATGCTGTTTTTAGAATAATGTTGCTGTTACTGTATACAACATTCTCTTGGTTCTGCCCATTTCATTCTTCTTTATTTCATGCAAGATTTTCCATCAAAGTAGTATTCCATCACAATCATATGCTACAATTTATTTAGCCATTCCCCAATTGATAAGCATCCTTTCAATTTCCAACCTTTACCACCACAAAGAATTTCTATAAATATTTTAGCAAACACAACTTCTTTTCCTTTTTTCTCAATCACCTTGGGAAACAGACCTACCAAAGGTTTTGCTGGATCAAAGAGTGTACAATTTTATTACCCTTTGGGCATAATTTCAGATCACTCTCCAAAGTGGTTAGATCTGTTCATAGTTCCACTAACAATGAATTTAGTGCCCCAGTTTTTCCATATCCTTTCCAACACTTGTTGCTTTCCCTTTCTACCATTTTAGCCCCTCTGATTGGCATAAAATGCTATTTCAAAGTTGCTTTAATTTGTAATTCTCTAATCAATACTGTTTAGAGTACTTTTTCATATGATTATATGTAGTTTTGATTCTTCGTAGAAAAACTGCCTATTCGTGTCCTTTGACCATTTATCATTCTGGGAATGATTTCTAGTCTTATAAATTTAATAGAATTCTTTATATATTTGAAATAAGAGATTTTTATCTGAAAAACTATAAAAATTTTCTCCCAATTTTCTGTTTTCCTTCTGATCTTGGCTACATTGTTTTTATTTGTACAAAACTTTTTTAAATTTAATGTAATTGAAATTATCTGTTTGATTCTTCACAATGCTCTTTAACTCTTGTTTACTTGTAAATTGTTCCATCCATAAGTCTGATAGATAATACATTCTATGTTCTTAGAATGTTCCCTTTATATCTGGTTCATGTATCCATCTTGATCTTTTCTTGGTAATTGGTATAAGATATTGTTCTATGCCCAATTTCTGCCAGACTGTTTTCCAACTCTCCCAATAATTCTTACCAAATAATAAATTCTTATCCCATAAGCTTAAACCTTTACATTTGTTCAACATAAGGTTACTATACTCATTTGCTATTGTATATTGTACTGTTCCATTGATCTAGCTTTTCATTTTTTTAGTCAGTACCAGATACTTTTGATAATCATTGCCTTATAGTATAGTTTAAGATTTGGTACTGTTAAAATTCCTTTACCTTTTTTTTTCATTAATTCTCTTAATATCCTTGAACTTTTGTTCTTCCAAATGAATTCTGTTATTATTTTTCAAGTTCAGTAAAATAGTTTTAGGTAATTTGATTGGTAGAGCATTGAATAAGTAGATTAATTTAGGTAAAGTCATCATTTTCATTATATTGACTTTGCCTACCCATGAATAATTAATATTACTTCAATTATTTAAATCTGACTTTATTTGTATAAAAAGTATTTTACAATTATGTTCATGTAGTTCTTAGGTTTGTTTTGGTAGGTATGTTCCCAGGTATTTTATATTGTTTAAAGTTATTTTAAGTGGGGTATCTTTTACTATCTTTGTTTGCAGGATTTTGTTGGTGATATATAGAAATGCTGATGATTTATGTGGATTTATTTTTTTTAATGTCATTTAAGGTCTGTTTACTTTTTTCCTAAAACAGGTTTATTTAGCTATTCTATTTCTTCTGTTACTCTAAACAGTTAATATTTTTGTAAATGTTATTCCATTTTACTTAAATTGTTAAATTTGTTGACATATAATTAGATAAAATATCTCCTTGTAATTGCTTTGATTTTATCTTCATTAAAAGTATATTCACTCTTTTTATTTTTAATACTACTGATTTGGATTTCTCGCTTTTTAAAAATCATATTAATTCATTTATTTATTTTTTTTAATAAAACCAACTCTTAGGTTTATTTACTAATTCAATGATTTCCTTACACTCAATTTTATTAATTTCATCTTTAATTTTTAAGATTTACAATTTGTTGTTTAACTGGAGTTTTAATTTGTTCTTTTTCTAGGTTTTTAAAATTGCATATCCAATCCACTCATCTTCTCTTTCTCTATTTTATTGAAATAAACATTTAGAGCTATATTACTCTGATTACTACTTTTGCTGTATCTCATAGGTTTGTTTAAAATTTAATTACTTAATCTCCAATTATTTTTTAATCTGTAATTCCTTGGTCCCTTATTGAATGCAATTTTTATTGCACTGTGACTTGAAAAGGATGTATTTAATATTTTTGCTTTTCTGCATTTAACTATGAAGTTTTTATGTCCTAATATGGTCAATTTTTGTAAAGTATCATGTATCAATGAGAAAATGAGGTTTTTTTCAATTTCCATTCAATCTCTCCAGACAGCTATCATGTCTAGCTCACCTGAGATCCTATTCACCTCCTTAACTTTGTTCTTATTTCTTTGGTTAGATTTATCTAACTCTGAGAAAGGAAGGTTAAAGTCCCTTACTATTACAGTATTACTATCTATTTACACTTGTAATTCATTTAACTTTTCCTTTAAAAATTTAGATACTACAGCGTTTGGGGCATATAGATTTAGTATTGATATTGTTTCCTTTATTAATGTACCTTTTATTATAAGGTGGCTTCCTTATTTATCTCTTTTAATTATATTTCTTGTAGCTTTATTTTGAGATCATGATTGCTTTGTCTATTTTTTTTTTTTACTTCTGCTGAAGCATAAAAAATTCCTCTCCAGATCTTTATTTTAATTCTGTGTGTATTTCTCATTTTTAAATGTGTTTCTTGTAAACAAACTATTGTCAGATTATGATTTTTAATCCATTCTGATATCCATTTCCCATTTTATTTATTTACCATTTTATAGGTAAATTCATCCCATTCACATTCAAAGATGTATAATTACTAGTTGTGTACTTCCTTATATGCTATTTTTCCTCGCTATTATCCTTCTGACCTCTCTTTCTAATCTATCCTTCCTCACATGTCAGATTTATATTTAACTACTACCTCCCTAATTTGCACACTTTTTGAGAATAACTTCTTTACCTTCTCCCCTGACCTTTCTATTCCTTAATCTCCCTAGCTCTCTAAGAATCTCTTCCTAATCCTTTTAATTCCTCACTATCTTACCTCTTGATCTATACAACCTTCTAAAATCTTCCTTATCTTGTCATTATCCTCAACCTCCTATTTCTTTATAAATTTAGAAGATATGTATGTTATTTCTTCTTTAATCCAGGTCCAATGAGAATCAGTTTTGTCAAGATATTAGGAGACCTATTGTTTTCCAGAGCTAATGCCCAACAAGCAGACAGTGTTCTGAATTTGGCATAACAGCAATCCTTTGCACTCATCCTCAGAATGATCTCAGCCACAGCAAAATCCCAGCGTTGTTTCACTCCAGAATCAGTTGGTCTCTGAGCATGACCATGTACCTATACTGCCCATATTTCAATCGTGGAATACGCTATCAATCAAACTTGTCTTATTCTTGCTGTTACTCCTTATTGTCAGCACTATAGCTCACTGCATAATCTCCCACCACTACCTTCAATCCACTAGTAGGAGTGATGAGTAAGTTACGCTTGACTGAAAATCCAGCTTCTTTGCTCTTTGAAATATAATGTTCCAAGCTATTTGGTCTTTTAAGGTAGAAGCTATTAAATTTTGTATTATCCTAACTGTACCTCAATAATATTTAAATTGCTTTTTTCTTTTTTCTTTTCTTATTTTGCTGAGGCAATTGGGTTAGTGACTTGCTCAGGGTCACATAGCTAGGAAGTCATCTAGCTGCCCCTAAATTGCTGTTTTCTTGTTGCTTGTAATATTTTTTCCTTAACCTGGAAACTTTGAAAGTTGGCTATGATGTTCCCATAAGTTTTTATCTTGGGATCTCTTTCAGGTAGTATTAATAGATTTTTTTTCTATTTTTATTTTATCTTCTCATTTTGAAACTTCAAAATAATTTCCTTAATAATTTCTGGTAATATATCTGAATTCTTTTTTATTGTCATAATTTTAAGATAGTTCAATAGTTCTTATATTGTTTCTCCTTGATCTGTTTTGTAGATCAGTAGTTTTTCCATTGAAATTATTTTACATTCTTTTCTTTTTTTTTCATTCTTTTGATTTTGTTCTATTATTTCATAGTGTCTTATCTTATTAGCTTTCCCTTGACCAATTCTAGTTTTGAAGGTATTGTTTTCTTCCTTAAATTTTTGGATCTTTTTTTAAATTGGTTTACTTTATTTTAATAATATTCTGGATTTTCTTATATTGCTCTTATTTTTTTTTTCAAATTTTCCTCAACCTCTTTTATTTTATCTCTGAAGTCCTTTTTTAAGTTCTTCCAAGAGCTTGTTTTAGACTTGAAATCATTCGACATTTTTCTTTGAAGGAGTAGCTTTTTTAACTTCACTATATTCTTCTGAGTATGAACCTCGATCTTTTCTAACCTGATAGTAACTATCTGTGGTTGGGCTTATTCTCTTTTGCTTCCTCATCATTTTAGTGGTTTATATTATATCAGGTGTGCAGAGTGATGCCTCAGACTTCAGGGTTTTTATATGTTGTTTTCTGAATTGTCTCTGGGGAGCACTCTTCTCTTTCCCTGAGGGATAACTAGGTCTCCCAGCCATGCTATCATTGTAAACCTCTTGTGTCTTGCAGTCTGTCCCATGGCAGCAAATTTTAAGTCACCTCTTTGCCCTAAAATCAAAGCCAGGGATTCTACTCTCCTGCAATTGTCCACAGCCAGAAGTGGTTATGCAAGTAGTTTAATAATCATAATGAGTTATTTACATGGTGATGGGGGGTATCTGGGGGCAGCTGCCAGACAATTCATTGTATCTCAGATCCCCACCATGCAAACTTGGGGGGGGTGTAGAATATTCAGTAGATCTCCACAAAGATCCCCCAAAAGTCCTGTTATAATTATAGAATTCAAACAAAGGGAGGAGTTGCTGCAAAGTATCATTACATATGTCATTAGGGATTTGCAATATGCTTAGTTAGCAGTTTTAATTTTGGGCTTGGGTCCCAGGGCAAGCCTAGACACCCAAGGTTTCATAGTAGACATATTGGTAGTGAAGATTATTTTCTGTCACAGTGTCCTCATTATGTCTTGCTATAACTTGCACCTAGTTACTATAATCTTATTTTGGCTTTCAGTCCATTTGGAACCCCACAAGGCCATGTGCTGATCAGTTTGAGTCAGTTCCCAGACACATACAAAGTTATTTGCTAAGCACAGTGTTCTCAAAGTAGCCCCACATACACACTTTGGAATGACTTTCACCCCAATAGTATGACTTTTATCAGTTGAAACCCCAAAATCACATACCAGGTTATTCACTACCAGAGCTTATTCAGTCATTCCCCAATTGATGGGCACTCTCATAGTTTCCAGTTCTTTACCATTTCAAAAGTGCTTCTACAAATATATCTGTTCGTAAGGGTTTTTTTCCTTTTTGTTTGTCTCTTCAGAAACAAAGATCTAATGATAATGCTGGGTTAAAGGGTGTATTTAGTTTAGTAACTTTGGGGCATAATTCCAAATTGTTTTAAAAATTAGCTGGACTAGTCAATAACTTCTCTAAAAGTGGACCACCAACAGCATTTAACAAGTGGCTAACTGCTTACAAGGCACTATTTTCAGAGGTACCTATGATCTCATAAATATAAATGTTCCCATCAGTGATATAGCTAGCAACCCATCTGTGCCTTGCCCATCATGTATGATTCCTCTCCATATCTCCCCATAATTTCACAAGGGCAGAGGAGGTTAGAGAATTCATCTAATGTGAATTTTTTTTAGAATAGCTGCTCTCTTTTTGTAGAAGGGAAGAATTGGAAGATGAATAAATGCCCACCAACTGAAAAATGGCTGAATAAGTTATGATCTATGAAAATAATGAAATAGTATTGGTTTGATGAACAGGCTAATTTTAGAAAAGTCTGGAAAAATTTACATGAACTGATGCTAAGTGAAGCCAGCAGAACCAGGAAATTGTACACAGCAACAATAAAACTGTTCTCAGCAACTCAGTGATCCAAGACAATCCCAATTAACTTTGGATGGAAAACACCATCTGCATCCAAAAACTGAATGTGAATCAAAAGATACTATTTTCCTTCTTTCTTGTGTTTTTTCCCTTTTGTTTTGATTTCTCTGTCCCAATCTGACTCATGGAAATATGTAAAAAATGAATGTACATGTATAACCCAAAAAAATTAAAACAAGAAAAAAAATTTAAATTGCTGATGAAATAAAGAAAAAATGAAAAATAATCCCTGCCATTAAGGAGCTCATGTTGGGGGCAGGGGTGGGAGAGTTGTGGGAAGAAATACAAGTGGATAGAGAAATGCAATATGTGAACATGTAAGATGATTATTTTAGGAGAAGGGAGAAGCCACCAAACTAAAGAAATCAAATGACAGCTCACAGAAAAAGGCACATGAGCTCAGATTTGAAGGAGGGATGCTAAGAAGTAGGGGTAAGGCATGGCAGGGGAGAGGGGAATATGGAGGAAAGCCCTCTGAACGTGGGAAAGTGCCTGTGAGAGAGCAGGCTAGTGCAGACAAAGTGTATAGTGCATAAAGGAGAGTAAAGAGGAATAAGCCTAGAAAGGTAAGATGGAGCCAGATTGTAAAGGTTTCAAATATCAGGCTGAAGGATTTGTACTTTATCCCAGTAGCAAAAAAAGAGCCCGTCATATTTCTGGAGCAAAGGAGTGACACAGTCAAACTTGTGCTTTGGGATGATTCTTTTGGCAGCTGAATAAAGGATGGATGAGAGAGAAGACAGACTGAAACAACGGAAACTAGAATCCAACAAAGAGGCTATTGCCATAGTGAACAATGAGGGGGGTTAAACTAGAATGGTAGCTCTCAGGGGAACGAAGGGGATGCATGAAAGAACAGCTTTGGAAGTCAAATTGACCATACATATTGATGGCTGTAAGGAGGTAAAATTGAGTATGACTACAGCACAAGGGGTTCTTCAACAGGGAAATTTGGGAGAGGGAGAGGCTGAGAGGGAAAGATAATGAATTCTACTTTGCACAACTGAATTTGAGATTCTCATGTGATATCCAGGTAGAGATGTTCAAGAAGCAAGTGATCATAGAACTCAGGAGAAAGACTAAGACTAGAAATATAGATCTGAGAGTCACCTACATAGTAGACATGTTTGCAATCCCAAGAGTGTAGCAAAGAGAGAAAGGTCAGAAACTGACTTCAAGGAAAGAATGTTGGATTTAGAGGCAAAGATTAAAAATCCTGCTTCTACGACTATCTCTGTGACCCTGGACAAACCACTCTCCTTCTTTGGGTCTTCATTCTATTTATTTCAATTTAACAAAATTTAAAAATTAAAAAAATATATATTAACAAATATTTATTAAGTGAACAAGTCCTTCCTCCAGGCATTAGGAATACATTGACAAACAAAACAAAATTTAAAAAACAGTCTTTTTCTTTTTAAGAAGTTTACCTTCCAAGCAGTCACAAGTAAAAAAACAAATGATATAAAGTCATTTAGATAAGAGAAAAGAATTAACAAAGGGATGAAAGGAAGATTAAGAAAGACTTCCTGAACTGCCATTTGAATAAAGAGAACTATGGAGAGTAAATGAAGAATGAAGCATAATATTTTCACCTTTTTCCTTTGTGTGCTTTTTCTTTCTCGTGGTTTTTCCCTTTTGTTCCGATTTTTTTTCTTTTTCAATATGACTAATATAAAAATGTTTTAAATAACTGTACATGTATCATTTATGTCAGATTGCTTTCTGTTTGGGGGAGGGAAGGAGAAAAATTTGGAGCTCAAAATCTTACAAAAGTGAATGTTACATGTACTTGGGAAAATAAAATACTATTGAAAATAAAAAAAAAAGAAAATAACAGAATGGAAATAAAAGAATGATAAAATTAATTTTTTTAAAAAGGACATCTCCTGTAGGAGTTGACACCTGAACTGAGTCCTAAAAACTATCTAGGGATTCCAAGATGCAGAAGCAATGAGGAAGAGCATTACAGGCATGAGGTATAGTTTCTACAAAGGCATGCAGACAAAAAATTAGACTTTAGGATGCTGTGAAAAGGGAGCAAAGAAATAGGTATAAAATATGGGGGCTGGACTAGATAATGTATGACAGCCAAAACCCCATAGCCGAAGCAAAGAAGATTTTTTTTTGTATCAAGGATGAAGCATCCAAGGACTTGCGAAGCATTTTGGAATTTTCAGATATTGAATGTCAAGGTGAAAGAATTGAAAAGCATTGAGAAGGGAAGAGAGAAAACTGATTTTCTCTGGGAAAGGAGTGAAGTAGTTTGACATGGTCCTTGATTATGTCACACAGTCTGTATCTCAAGACAAGGGAATGAGCACAGAAAACTGTCAGCCTCAGCTTTGCAGGAAACACAATAAAAGCATTAATTCACAGGACTAGTGAGTTAACACCTTGTAAGAACTGCTCAAAAACTGCTTACCAATTCTCCCTTCTATTCCATCTCCTCACTCCCTTCACCACTCTGAAAGAGTGAACACTGTCTGTAACCATGCAGATAGGCCTCCTAGCTGTGTTAATCTTTGTTCTTTTATTTGGATTTGATCTTCCTCTCATCATGACATTCACTTGTTGTGAATGTCTTATTTATACATGAATGCAAGCAGATGGGGGAAGGGGTTGATGGGAAATGCTATGACTAGCTGAACTAAGATAGAATAGCTACTTTCACTCAATGGTTGTAAGAGAGAAAGATCTCTTCTCTAGCCTGGGGGCTCCAAGCTTATCAACTTCATAAGTAGTTCACATTTATAAAATCCCTGAAATACCAGAGACAAGGGATAAAGTAGCAATCCACGGAACCATTGTGCCTGGAATTTGTTTTTATGGCAGCTTATATTGAAGTCTCTAGCCCTTCCTAGAGGCTTCCATCCTATTAACAATCTAATCAAACAGCAAGCATTTATTACGTATTTACTAAAGGCTGGGCATTATACTGAACACTGCTAAGGAGACACAAAGAAAAAGAAAAGAATAGAAAAAAAGATCCTGTCACTCGAGCTTACATTCAAATAGACAAGATAATATACAGAAATTGATATATGAAGCACTTGTATGTATAATAATATTTGTGGTAAAGAACTGGAAATGTAAGTGGGGTGTCCATCAATTGAGGAATAGTTAAACAACTCATGGTGATATACTAATGTGATGGAATACCATTGTATTGTAAGATGATAAATGGGATGGTTTCAAAGAAACCTGGGGAGATTTTATGAACTGATGCAGAATGAAGTGAGCAGAACCAGAACAAAGTATACAATAAAAATAATATTGTTTTTTTTAAAAAAAGCAACTCTTAAAGAACTAAGAACTCTGATCCATGCAATGACCAAACATAATTCCAGAAGGCTCACATGTTGTCCAACTCCTGACAAAGAGTACACAAGGGGTAGATTGAGAGGTTTTGGTATTTTTGATGTGGGAAACTTTTTTTACTTGAGTTTACATATTTGTCACAAGGGCAAAAAAGACATCCCAAATGCAAGAAACAAAATAGATGGAAGTCACTAGAAACAAGGTCGAAAGGGAAAAATTTCTTTCAGAAGGTGTGATTTGAGCTACATCTTAAAGGAAGCTAGGTATTCTACAAGGTAGAGAATGAAGTCTATTATGGAGGTAGAACAATTATGACAATTAATTATATGATGAATTGAGGAGCATGAAGATTAAGAAAGACTCCAGGGTAAAAAACTTGGGTTACAAGAAATCTAGTGTCTCCTTCTTGACACTAGGTTTAGCTTTGTTTGGCTTTTAAAAATCGGGCCTATTTGATATTTCCATGCCTTTGTCATTTTTGTAAAGGATATATTTCCCTCTTGCCTGGAATGTATTTCTTCCTTATCTCTCCTTCCCTGAATACCCAGCTAATATCAACCTCAGGTCAATGCTATCTTCTACAGAAAGGCTATCTTGTTTCCTCAGTCCAAATGTCTTACTTTCCCTTGTCCAAACTTTATTTTATATTTAATTTTATTTTATACTTTATTTTACATTTAATTTTCTATTCACATGTAGTTTCTCCCCCATGGAATGGAAGCTCCTTGAATTCATAGATGGCATGTTTTGTTTTTGTCTTCATAACCCGTGGTCTAGCAAAGTTCCTGGGACATAGACATGCTTACTGAATGTTTGCTGAATTGAATTGAATGGAAATAGGGAAAGGTAAGAAGATGGATGAGTTTGGAAGGAAAGATCTTAGGCTCCATTTTAGGCATGTTGATTTCAAAATGCCCACAAAACATTTAGCCAACAGGATTTAATAAAAAGAAAATTGGTGACTTTCAAGTTAACTCAATTTCTCATCTGAGTACTTGGTTTGCTCCACTAAATTTATAATGAATGGGAAACCACTATCTCCTGAGACCTTACAAGGCTGTAATTGTTAGAAAATGTCTCCATGAGTAATCTGGAACTATGCCTAAAAAAATTATAAAATTGTACATACACTTTGACCCAGCAATACCACTACTAGGTCTGTAGTCCAAAGATATTTAAAAAAGAAAGAGAGAGAGAGAGAGAGAAAGGATCTATATGTATAAAAATATTTATAGCAGGTTTTTTGCTGTGACAAAAAAAAATTGCAAATTAAGGGAATGCCCATTAATTGGGGAATGGCTGAATAAGCTATGGAATGTGAATGTAATGAAATACTACTGTGACATAAGAAATGATGAACAGTATGCTCTCAGAAAAACCTAGAAAGACTTACGTGAACTAATGCAAAATGAAGTGAACACAACCAGAACATTGTACATAGGAACAACAAAATTATATAATTATCAGCTGTGATAGAATGAGCTCTTTTCAGCAATTTGGTGATCCAAGATAATTCCAATACATTTGGGCTGGAAAATGCCATTCTCATCCAGAAAATGATGAAGACTGAGTGTGGATCAAAACACAGTAATTTCAGTTTTTTGTTTGTTTGCATAGTTGCTTTTTTTCCTTGTGTTTTTTCCTTTTTGTCTGATTTTTCTTGTACAACATGGCAAATATGGATATATGTTCAAAAGTATTGTATATGTATAACCTATATCAGATTGCTTGCTGTCTTGGCAAGAGGGGAGGTAAAGGAAAGAGTGAAAAAATTTGGAATGCAAAATCTTACAAAAATGAATGTTGAAAACTATCTTTACATATATTTGGAAAAATAAAATACTATTGAGGGGAAAAAAGAAATAATGAGCCATATGCTTTCAGAAAAACCTGGAAAGATATGAACTGATATAAAATGAAGTAAACAGAACTAAAACACAATAACAGCAACATTGTATGGTGATCAACTGTGAATGACAAGAAAGAAAGAGAAAAGAAGGAAGACAGGAAGGAAGGCAGGAAGGTAGAAAGGCAGGAAGGCAGGAAGGAAGAGAGGGAAGGAGAGAGAGAGGGAGGAAGAAAGGAAGGGAGGGAGGGAGGAAGGAAGGAAGGAAGGAAGGAAGGAAGGAAAGAAGGAAGGAAAGAAGGAAGGAAGAAAGATTGCCAAATGAAAACCCTTTTGACATTTGAGAGACAAAACTGGAATGTCCCTTCAAATTTTTCTCCAAGGTAGAAGTCCCTAATTACTCTAAATAATCCTCATGTGATGTCATGGACATTTGGCTATCTTCCAGTTTATCAATGTCCTTTCTAAAATGTGCCATCCAGTACTAAACATAGAGCACAGATGGGGTCTGAATAGAGCAGAATATAGTAGTTGTATATCACCTGACTGTTGATTATAAACACTATTCTTCTTTTTAGTCTAAGAACACATTTTCTTTTTTAGCAGACATGAACTTCTCTTTACTCAGTTTAATATGATTCTCAGGCAATAAACAGAATGTTTCTGGAACCATATGTGAAACAATTAGAAAAGAGAAAGCCATGTTTGATTAACAGATTTTTATTAAATATTTTAAAAATAGGAAACACAAACTAAATGTTATTGGAGCACAGAGAATAGAGAGATCAACACTGACCAAAGTAGTCTTGGGAAGGCTTAATGAAGGAATCTGTAGGCAGGGAAACTATCTTCCCAATATAAGATAGAAAATCAGTGCAAGACAAAATAGGGCAGTAATGGGGGATTTTAATGATTCTGATATCTTTTGTTCATTTCATTCCACCAAAAGTAGAGGAAATGATTAATTCTTGAGTTGCCTAGCCAACAGTTCCAGCTTTCAGAATGTAGCGGATTTAAGGGGGAATTGCTATTCTGGATTTAATTCTGACCACTCTGGGAAAAACATTTGTGAAGTGCAGTATCCAGAAATCTTGCAGGGGGAGGAGAGGGAGAAGAAATGACCACGTCATCTTAGTATTTGTAACAGATAATAAAGGTGGAATACACAGGTGGCACAGTGGATAGAGTATGAAAGAATAAAGATGAATGGCCAGGTAAAGTTCTGGGGAACTTTGGCAGTTTTGCTGTGGTAATATGGTTTCCTTCCCATTTCCTTCATCCTTGTTAGCTATCAACCCTTATCACTGCTTCCAATGATTTGAGGTCATCTAATAGGTGTTTCCACTTCCTTTCCTCTCAATTCTTCTTTTAATTCTCTGTGGTCTGGCTTCTGACCTGACCTCATCATTCAACTGAAACTGCTCTCTCCAAAATTTCCAATGATTTAATCGTCAGATCTAAGGGTCTTTTCTCAATCCTCAATATTCTTAACCTCTCTGCAGTCTTTGATACTGTCATTCATCCTCTTCTCCATTGTTTTTTCTCAGCCTCTCTGCAGACCTCCAATCTTAAATCTCCAAATGCTGGTTGGGCATCTCAAGTTATTTGTTCATTAGTCATCTTAAACTCAACATATTCAGAAGAGAACTTGTTATCTTTCCCCCTAAACTGCCGCTGCCTCTTATCTTCCTTATTAACTTTCCCTTTAACCATACAGGGTAACACCCTCCTCCCAGCTCTTCAGACCCACAATCTGGAAGTTATCCTGGACTCTTTACTGTCTCTAATCCCCCATATTCAAGCTATTGCCAAAGTCTATTGATTTCACCTCTGCAACATGTCTCACATATGTCCCTTCTCTCTGCTGAAACTGCCCTCTCCTTGGTGTAGGTCCTCATAGGTTCACACTTAGATTACTGCAATAGCCACTGGTAAGTCCTCCTGCTTCAAATCTTTGCCCATTCTCATCCATCTTCCATTCAGCCACTAATGTGATTTTCCCAAAGCATAGATCCAATGATGTCACCCCTCTCGACAAACTCCAGTAGCTCTCTGTAGTCTCCAACATTAGAAACAAAATGCTGTTTGACATTCTAAGCCTCTCCTACCTTTCCAGTATTCTTATACTTACTTCCTACCACACGCTCTTCAGTTTAATGACACTGGCCTCCACTGTTCCACAAACAAAATACTCCATCTCTAGGCTCTGGACATTTTCTCTAGCTGTCTGCCATGCCTGGAATGCTCACTCTCTTCAACTCTGCATCCCGCCTTCCTTGGCTTCTTTTAAGTCTCAACTAATATCCTGTCTTTTACAAGAAGCATTTCCCTATACCTCTCCTCTTAATTTTTATCTCTGCCCTCTATTGATTTCCCCCATTTATCCTGTATATAGTCTGCTTTGTATATAGTTATTGTTTGTATATAGTTTATTGTTTTACCATTAAATTGTAAGCTCCCTGAGGACAAGGACTGCCTTTTGCTTTCTTTGTTTCCCCTATACTTAGTACAGTTTCTCACCTGAAATAGGTATTCATTAAGTTTTTATTAACTAAGCTTTTATTAATTAATTAACCAGAAAAGATTACTTTAAAAAGAGGCTTTCAAAAAAGAAAAAAAGACAACCTAAATGTATCTTATGAGCTACTTTGCTAGAGAAAGGCTATTCTCATAGATTCTGGAATGGAGTGTATAGGTCCATATGACTAAAAATATTGCTCCTGAGTCTACATGAATGGGCTTACTTTTAATAATCAGCAACAGAAATGGTTAACCCAAAACTATGGCAATTAATAAAATAGCATCAGAGGATCAATAAATAAATAAAAATAAAAAAGATTAATTGCAAAACATTCCCTGCATTAGCCTGGAGCGCACCTTCCCACAAATGCAATATATTCAATGAGCAGGAATTTAGAGTTCAATGGTAATGAAACATATGTGTAGGAAACTTATGTAACAAGATAACTAATGCTTCCACAAAGCCTTGATGATTTTTATTTTCTCTTCTCATGGATTGCTCATGCTTTTCCTCCCTGTGAACCTCTGCTGGGCTCCCAGGGCTCGTTCCTCTCTGCCGATTGACTCTTAGCCGCCGAGACTCATTCTCTCTTAAATCCACAATCGGCTCTCTTCTCTACTGCCACTGCTTGAAGCTATTTCATGCCTACAATGTTTCTTTCTCTGTGTCTGGTCTTCTTAAATGATATGTGTTTCTGCTCCCTTCTGGATGCATCTAAAAGATACATTGAAGCCTCAGCTGTCTTTTAAGGGTTTGACTGGCTTAGTTTTTTAAAGGTGTTCAGGGCTCAGAGACAATCTTTTCCTATTGTATTTCCAATTAAGTCAGAAAATTCCTTCATACTTTAAAAAATGGAACAATGGGGCATAGATATATCTTAGTACTCCATCAGCAAATTATTGCCATGTGACTTTTGTTATCTGTCCCTTACTTTCTACAATTATATCAATTAGCTGGCAGAGAGGAGGATGAAGGGAGAACCAAAAAAATGTTAAGGACAACAAGAATCACTTTTTAAGAAATGTTTGAAGCTAGAAGTGAAAATAAGCCCACTGATTATGGCAGATGGTATAATATTAACACAGAACAAAGAGAAAACAGAATTACTTAACTATTTTGCTTCCTCTGCATAAAGGAAAATGATTTTAGAAATAGAACTATCAAGGTTTAACAAGACATTGAAGACCAAGATTTTAAAAGAGTAATGCCACGAGAAAACATCTAATAATTTAAATGAACTTGAGTGTTGAGACTTTAAGTTGTCTAGGAGCACAGTGGGTATGAACTGGAGTCAGATCCAACCTTGAACACTTACTAGCTATGGAAACTTCAGTAAGTTACTTAACCCCTCATTGCCTCAGTTACTTCATTTGTAAAATGGGAATATTAATAATAGCCCCTGCCTCCAAAGGTTGTTGAAAAGATTAAATGAGATACTATATATGGAGTGCTTAAGATATTAACTGGCATATAATAGGCACTATATAAATACTAGCTATTATTATTATTTCAGATAAAACTCATTTTGTTTTCAATTTTTCATTCATAAAGCTGAAAGAATAGAACCACAAAACAAAAATAGATAATCCTGAATTTATATGACTGGTTAATCTCATCCAGTTTGGGGTCTTCTGGGTCGTTATCTATAGTCCTGCCCAATACAAAGATAATAAGAACTGGACCTATAATTTCATTTTTCTAGGGAAGACATAGGCAAGGAAATACCTTCCATCAATGCAGATGAGCACATACTTGGCAACTTATAGTCTTAGAGTGTTGTCAGAAAGGGTAAATGACTTTCATACAAGCAGTATGTCAAAAGCAAGACACGAACACAGGTTTTTCTGGTTCCAAAGCTAGTTTTTTATCAAATATACCATGCTACCTTTAAATACAAGGATATCAAAGGAAATTAGAGATTTCATAATAGATACTTGGTCTAAATGATTGTTAAGGTTTATCCTAGTTGTTTAAAAAAAAAGAAGGGCATATGGAAGAATAAGGAAAAAATAAAATTGTATGTCTTGAGTAAAACTTTTGAAGGACAAGCATGATTAGGGAAAAGCCATTTCCATTCAAGGAGGCATACGCAAGAAGAAATAAAGATACATCACCATATGTTAGACCTCACAAAAACCCTGAATTATCCAGATATTGTTATCCTCATCTTCCAGATGAGAAAATTCAAGGTTCAAAGAGTGTGAGTAACCCATATTTCAACTTACCAGCCAATTGCTATGGAGGCATGATGCAAACCAAGTCTTCTCAGCCTACAATAACAACAACAAAAATCACTTAAAGATGAGAAATGGGAGGCCTCTGTGTGACCCTGAGCAAGTCACATAATCCCAATTGTCTCACAAAAAAGAACGAGAGAGAAAGAGATAGAGAAAAGGGAGGCATAAATAAGAGAAATGACTTTCACAAGATTACACAAGCAGGAAAGAGAACAGCAAAGATTCAAATCCCAGCCCTCTGATTCCAAAGGCCCCAGAGAAAATACTACAGTAATCAATGATCCATAATAGCAATGGGACAGGAGCTGAGCCTAAAAGGTGAGAGAAATAATTTTGATCATTAAGAGAAGAAGGATTACTTCTCCACAAAGGAAAAACCAAATGGATGCAAAAGGCCCAATGTCTAGTGTTACAACATATAGGTAAATGCTTAATCTATTCATTAGTACATCAGGACATATATAGTTAAGGACAGGGATTCAATATGGATGGACAATTAGTTGAATTTACAATTGGTTAGGAGAAAGACAGAAGGCTGGATTGCATCTGAGAAAATATGTACCACTTTTAATAAACCCAAGCTGTTTTTAATCCAAAATACATGCTTGCGTGCATATATACAAAGGTATATATGGCTATATATGCAAGTGGGTATTTCTAGATATGCATGCATATGGATATATATGTATAGCTATTTGTATGTGTTGTATATATCCAGGCTCTTCTGGTGACATTATATAAGCTGTAAGTGTTAGAACACCAAACTGTCCAAAGAAGGAAAAAAAGAAAGAAGGGGAAAAAAGAGGAGCAATAAAGCATTTTTAAAATACACAAAACAGAACAGAAGGAAGTTCAGAAGGAAACACAGATGAACAGGACAGTTTTCCAAATAGCATGTTGAATTTATTACATACTTTTTCTAAAAAAAAAAAAAAAAAAAAAGGAAAGGAAAGAAAAAAAAAAACAAGCTGGTATATAACAAAGATTTGTAGTCTCACATAATCCTCTTTTTAAGTTCTACATAGTTCCCTTGCTTCCTCCACATGGAGAGAGTGCAGAAGCCAACAGTAGAACAAATCAATAGCGTCTGTGAATAAATGAAGCAGATTCCCATTACATTTTTATATAGAAATATTCATTTGCTAGAAGAAGGAAAGGTGTTTAATTCAGAATTTTTCTTTAAAAAAATACATGTTAAAAATAATATCATCCAGGAAATATAGAATTGGAAAAGGATGTGGCCTAGTTATATCATGGGAGTAAGAGGATATAGAAGGACAACATTTACAAACATTAAAAGCATTAAAGAAATACGCCTAGCAAAATAAAGGATTAGCCTAGTTTGGTGTTTTTAGCAGATATTGCCAACTGAGGTAGAACATACCTCATCCTGAAAAACCCTTGGGTTGAAGCTCAGAAAGCTTTGAGACAAATTAGAGGCGGATGTTTAAATACTTCAAGTTTAAGATGCTATGAAAACAAGGGAGAATGGTTTCAGCCAAAAGTGATTTCTGGATTCCCAAAAGAGTCTACAATTCTCAAATACTTCCTATCCTGAGCAATAAAACAGGTCTCTAGAGGGGTCCCTTACTATTACAAGCACTTCAGTGTTCAATCTTTTTAATCATACAAGAATGATGAGTCTAAGCTTCTCCTTTCAGGGAAAAGTCTTACATTCATCCATGTCACTGGCGTCCCAAGAATCTTTGAGTGCTGGGTGATAACTCCCCCCACCATACACACCTCAAATCAGAATTAGAAATTTTGTACCTGGATCAGAAATATTTCAGGGTCAAAGAAGAGGACATCACAGCAGGGAAGGAAGAGGCAGCAGAGTCAGAAGAAGGGTAGGTACCAGTAATAGTATAGATTTAGATCTAAAAGAAACCTCAGATGCCATCTAATTTAACCCCTCTTGTATTATATTCAAATGAGTGAAGGGATTTGTCCAACACAGAAAGTGACAAAGAGAATCCAGATCCTCTGTCTAAAAATCAATTGTTTTTGCCACTTTATCACACTATCTCCCTGTCTTCATGCTGGGAGAGGGGCTAATTTACCCCCCAAAGAATCTGACCCTCACTCTGCATTAGGTTAGATGAGCCCCCAAAAAGGAGCATGCTAGTGACAGGATTCTAGGAGCAATAGTTATGGGAGGCGGGGAGTAGGTTATTGGGAGGTCCAAGGACATGATTGTAAATCTAAGTGAAAGATAGAAGCCATGGGAACTCTAGAACAGGTGTAAAGAAGGGTGCTTCATAAGGAGGAAGGGTGCCCCTCTTAGCCTCCCCACCGCATCAGTAGCTAAGGCAAAATCCTAATCATCCCACACTAATGATGGCTCTGTTACCTCATTCCTGCATTCCAGGGCTCTCAGCTCTGTTCTCCCAGAAGTCCCCAGCAGGAACAAATGGCTGGTTCATAGCCCGAAATATGCCAGCTTTTGGACAATTACCATGTGAAATGATATTCTGGTTGAGATGCATGTCCCTACAGGCTGATCTGAAGGACAGAAGTTACCCTGATTAGCCACAGAGAGGGGGGAAACCCAGAATGAGCAAACCTATACAGGGCTTCAAGAAAAGAACCAGTCAAGTGGATGGGAGTCAGGACCAGGCAATCAGTGACAGAGAGTTGCTAAAGTCAAGTGATAATCAGTGAAATGAGAGATGAGACAATCAGTCAGAGCTAGAGTCTCCAAGATAGTGCTGAAGTCATGAACTTATCAAAAGTATGTACATATAAGGCTTGGAAAGGCAGAGGGTGCCCTGCAATCCAGCCCCTAGACAGGGAGGAATCTAACCTCAATTGGGATACTTCGCAGTATCCTTCTGATGTCACACCCTAAGATGATACTTGGGTCCTCCCTTACACTGAGAACACCTCTGACCACACACCTGTTAAAAGGTGGCCAAGGAAAGAAAGTTCTTCCAGTACATAAGGAGTGCCCTCCTTTCCCTAGTTCTTCACATTTGTAGCCCTGCCCCTCCTCAGCCTCAGTTATAGGTGCAAACAATTACATCTGAGCCACTGGGAATACTCACATCCTGTCTAACATTGGTTCCTGCTGTGTGATTGACTGTCACACTTTCTGATACTGTGAGAAGTCACAGAATCATAAATACAGAGTTGGAAGGGACACTGGGAGCTAATTGGTCCAAACTCCTTACTTTACAGATGAAGATACTAATGTTCACAGAATGACTTGTTCAGAGTCACACAGTCCCAAATTCAAAAAGTAACTTGTCCTTGTTGTATAGGATGCTGGGTACATAGCATGGTCATCATGACTGAGCAGAGTAATCTACTCAGGGCCTCAGACATAATGAGAGATATTAGGCTAATTTATATCTCCTTATGACACATTTATGAGACTAAAAGCACATAACCAGCCCTAT
Organism: Antechinus flavipes; assembly: GCF_016432865.1. Taxonomy (NCBI): domain Eukaryota; kingdom Metazoa; phylum Chordata; class Mammalia; order Dasyuromorphia; family Dasyuridae; genus Antechinus; species Antechinus flavipes. The sequence continues at coordinate 49,155,326 of NC_067398.1, read as the reverse complement.
GCAATTTTTATGTGCTAAAGAATTTCAGATTCAATAATGATTCAAATAATATTGCATCTATCTAATGCTTTATAACTTTTCAAAATGCTTTCATATACATTATCTTATTTGATCATTGCAATAACCCAACAAGCAGGTAGGTTCAGATAATTTGTCCAAGGTCACACAAAAAGTTACAACAAGACAAACTAGATTCTGGACTGTCTCTTAGGGCAGTACTCTTTTCACTGTAACCAGAAAAAAAAATAAAACTTATATAAAGACAGGAGATGTAGTTCCAAGTCACTGTAAATCTGTTTATAACAGGTAATGGATATATCCTAATAACAACAACAACAAAAATAAAACCTGCGTCTCAATCTTGGCATAATGTTTAAAACTGCTGAAAAGGCAAGAAAAAAAAAGATTTTTTAAGCATCCTACAGGCACTGGGAAAATCAGGTACTATTTCCAGCATGTGCTCATTAATCATTTAGATGTTAAGATTCAGTTTGGAGAAGCGTTAGGTATACGCTCTCACTGCGCCTTTCTTAGCAATGCAGACCCTAAATTGATGTCCATGTGAGAGCCAAAACCAGAAATGCAGTCAATACCATTAAGGGCCAGCCATTATTGGGATTATTGGCTCGAGCTGCTGAAATCTGAAGAATTCTAAGACAGAGAATTCTGGACATTAGCCAAGTCATTCTTGATATTATCCAGGCTCCAACGGTCAAAGCCCATTTCTTTACAGGGTCTCAAAGGGCCCAGTTCTATATAGGTTCATTGATACAAACAATTTTTCAGGTAGAAAATCTATTCCAGAACATTTTTTTAATCTCTATTTTCAACTATTTCTGGTTATCTGCTTCAGTTTATATATTGCGTTGCCTGACATTGCCTCCCCCAACCCTATGCTGAAGACATATACACAGAGAACTTACTTTTTTTTTCATTTTTTTATTAAAGCTTTTTTTAAAATAGCTTTTTATTTAAAAGTTATATTAATGGGTAAGAGAACTTACATTTTAATAAGCTGCTTGAAGGAGTATTTTTTTTCATTTAGTCTTTATATCCCCAGTGTCCAGTCCAGTGTTTGTACATGGCAGATTTTTATTTTTTTATTTTATAAAAAAATTTCTTTACAACATTATCCCTTGCACTCACTTCTGTTTTGACTTTTTCCCTTCCTCCCTCCACCCTCTCCCCCAGATGGCAAGCAGTCCTATACATGTTAAATATGTCACAGTATATCCTAGAAACAATATATGTGTGCAGAACTGAACAGTTATCTTGTTGCACAGGGAGAATTGGATTCAGAAGGTAAAAATAATCCGGGAAGAAAAACAAAAATGCAAGCAGTTTATATTCATTTCCCAGTGTTCTTTCTTTGGGTGAATCTGCTTCTGTCCATTATTGATCAATTGAAACTGAGTTAGATCTTCTCTTTGTTGAAGAAATCCACTTCTGTCAGAATACATCCTCATACAGTATCATTGTTGGGGTATATAATGATCTCCTGCTCATTTCACTCAGCATCAATTCATATAAGTCTCTCCAAGCCTCTCTGTATTCATCCTGCTGGTCATTTCTTACAGAACAATAATATTCCATAACATTCATATACCACAATTTATCCAGCCATTCTCCAATTGATGGGCATCCATTCGTTTTCCAGTTTCTAGCCACTATAAACAGGGCTGCCACAAACATTTTGGCACATACAGGTCCCTTTCCCTTCTTTAGTATCTCTTTGGGGTATAAGCCCAGTAATAACACTGCTGGATCAAAGGGTATGCACAGTTTGATAACTTTTTGAGCATAGTTCCAAATTGCTCTCCAGAATGGTTGGATTCGTTCACAACTCCACCAACAATGCATCAGTGTCCCAGCTTTCCCATATTCCCTCCAACATTTATCCTTATTTTTTCCTGTCATCTTAGCCAATCTGACAGGTGTGTAGTGGTATCTCAGAGTTGTCTTAATTTGCATTTCTCTGATCAATAGTGATTTGGAACACTTTCATATGAGTGGAAAGTTTCAATTTCATCATCTGAAAATTGTCTGTTCATATCCCTTGACCATTTATCAATTGGAGAATGGCTTGATTTTTTATAAATTTGAGTCAGTTCTCTATATATTTTGGAAGTGAGGCCTTTATCAAAACCTTTAACTGTGAAGAATGTTTTCCCAGTTTGTTGCTTCCCTTCTAATCTTGTTTGCATTAGTTTTGTTTGTACAAAGGCTTTTTAATTTGATATAATCAAAATTTTCTATTTTGTGATCAATAATGCTCTCTAGTTCATCTTTGGTCACAAATTTCTTCCTCCTCCACAAGTCTGAGAGGTAAACTATCCTATGTTCCTCTAATTTATTTATAATCTCATTCTTTATGAATGGCAGATTTTTAGTAAATTTTTGTGGGCCTAGACTAAAGCAGATTGCTCCAAATCCATAAGAAGTCATATACACAATAATAAGCTTTTCTCTATTGTATGTTGAGTCTTTCACCACTTTCAGAATATATTTGGGAATCGATCTATCTAAAGGGAGTAGATTGGCAAGGCACAGCAATAAGACCTAGCACAATGCCTAATACACTAAGTAGACATTCAGTAAATGCTTATTGATTGACTGAATGATTGATAGATTGATAACATAAAAGGAAATTTCAGGTCAAGGTGATTGAATGAACAAACTGTTGGTATTATTTGATATACACACAAAGAAATACAGGTCTTTTCCTTCAAATCTTCTGTTGCCCAATTATTTTCCTAAAATTCCAGTGGGATGCCAAAGAACTATCTCACTGTCAAAGTTTAGGGTGAAAAAAAAATCTTTCTATTGATTGTTAAATCAAGTTCAATTCCTCAGTCCAGTATTGAGAAAGTGCTCCTATCACCTGGGCCCAACTTGTCTCTTCTGGCTTACTTCTTTAATTTTTACAGGCAGGTCTATATGCCTTTGTAGTTTTTCTTGTCAGTGCTAATTCTTGCTCACATTCTTTAGAAGTGTCATTTACCCACTTGAGAATGTCTCTTGGGACATCTTGCATTGTGTTGGGTTTTTTTAAAATCTGTGTTATTTCTTCTACTTAGGTATTTAGTTATTCTGGAGTATTTTGGTTGTTTCCTTTAAATCATGTCCATGCTCATCTTGCTTTGCTCATTTTCTATTTTGGTAGATTCTCATATTGTATTCATGTGCTTTTTAAAAGTCATTTTTCTTCTCTTGGGTGTCTTTATTGTTGTGGGGTTTTTTTAGTATTATCTTAGCAACTTGGCTCTTTTGGAATCTTTCATTTTGCCATCTTGACAGAAAATCCTCCCCATCATTCATCTTTTATGACTTATGTCTCTACCCACATTCACTCACTCATTCTCACCTTTGTGCTTTTTTTAGGTTGTTTCTCCTGGCTCCCATGACTTCCGTTTTCTTTCTGATCATCTCAATTCTGCCCATTTTTCAAGAGCCTTCTCAATTCCCTCTTCCTCCATAAAGCCTTTCCTAAGAACCCCAACCCACAGATCCCACATATTCTAGCATTTAATTACATGTTATATTATGTCATTCTCTTAGTAATAACAAAAATAGCTAGCATTCATATAGTGCTCTAAGATTTTCAAAGCTCTTTACATACATTATCTCTTTTGATCTTCATAGTCCTATGAGATAGGTGCTATTATCAGCCTCTTTGGCAAATGAAGAAACTGATAATTGATTTGCCCAAGGTCATATAACCATTAAGGGTTAAATGATTCGAATCTAGGAATTTTCTGACTCCAAGACCAGAACTCTAACCACTACTTGTTCTGATTCTTGTTCTTCGTCATTTTTTATACTTTTATATTAAAATTGTCCACCCAATCCAAATTAGCTGTTGTATGCACATCCTCAAGTCATTCCCCTTCTTTCTCAAGGAGTTCAGTTCCAGTTCATCATCTCCCTTTGTTCACCAACTTTTGCCCTTATACTAGGAAACTTTAATACCCATTTATAAGGCTCCCTCAAACTACCTAAGACTCCCTTTCTCTTAACTTCCTTAAGTCCCTTCCCTGAACTTCAGTCTTATATAGGAATGTTTGTACATTAGATCTTGCCATCACTCACAAGTGTTCCGCCTCCCTTATGAGAAACTTCAACATTGGACCAAAATCCCCTTTTGTTCCAACCTTTCCCATCACTTCTCCTCTTGTAAATGTGTTCTTTGCTCATGAAGCCTCTAATCCTTCCATTGGAGGGATATCTCCAGACTTTTCAAACCATTAATTATCCCTTTTTGACTTCACTTTCCTTTCTCTCTAATCTCAACCCAATAGTAGATCACCTATTTCAGCTCTCTGCTGGCCTCTGCCCTAGGATCTGTTATCCCTTGTTTTACTGTCACTTTTCTCTTGCCAATTCTCAGCACTGTATCTCTCTCCCCATCTTCCTACTCTTCTCTTGCTTACCAGCCAATAAATAAAGCTGGAAAGAGGTCTCCAACCACGCTGATTGGGTATTTTGCAAATTCATGTTATCCAATCTTATCTGGATCCTTACGATAGCAAGGCTGTCCTTTTATTACTTTATAATCCTCTTTTAATTAACCTCTCTTTTAATAACTTTTAAAGGATGGCCACATAGTATTCAGCAAATGTTTCTTTAATCACTGATTGATGAAAAGAAACAACATCTTCATGATCAAGACAAGAATGAGAAAGTCAATGTTTGAAAGGAGGTAATACTAGCAAAAAACGTAAAGCACCCAAAAAAAAAAAAAACCATCTCTAAATATAAATTGTGTTTCCTTGGAAGATTAGAGGGGTGGAGAAGGGGGAAGGCAAAATTAATGACTAAGGAGGTTAAAAAGGTGGATTCTATAAGTGTTGTGTGTGTTTTGTTTGTTTTTTTTAAATTTCAGTCTATTGAGAAAAGATCAGATGGGAGCAATTGACTGGAGGAAAATGCTAATTGGAATAGATAGATGGAAAATCAAACTTTAACAAAAATAGTTGGGGAGTACTCTGCAAACTGGATGCATCAAATCAGCAAAGAATGATGACAAGCCCCCAGGGCTATAAAAGGAATTGGCAGATATCAGCTTAGAGCCATTGGCCATTTAAGAAATCAAAGAGAACAGGAAGATATCCCTGAGGATTGTAGGAGAGCAAGCACTGTAACTATAGGGGGAAAAAATAACATAGGCAGTTATAAATGTAGAGATTTAAAGTAAATACCCAAGAGAACATTTAAAATAAACAAATTTGTAATCAGCTAGAAGAAAATATTCTAATGTTCCCATTACTATCTGAGGGTTTAGAGTATGTTCCAAAGAAATTGTTAAGTTACTTCTGCAATTTTTACCTTTATCCCCACTTGACTACCATAAGGTGATTAGTGTTATCTTTTTGAGGACTTAAAAAAAATACAAATATTTATTTTAAAAATCCTTATGCACCTAACAACAGAAGTTGATAGTATTGAGTAGAGATTTTTTTTAAAAAACCAAACATATCTAGGTACAAAAACATGTGTCACTTATTGTAATAAAATTCCATTTCTAATTTTTGAGTAAATTCTCCTGCTATTTACACATTTCTATAGTTTGGTCCAAATATGTGATTTCTTTAGTATAGGGACCTTTTATATGAAATTCTTTCCAACCATGCAGATGGACAGTACTTCTGAAATCTATAGTTTTAGAAAACACCTGCAGCGGGGCATGGCTGTTCATTTCTAAAATCCCTGCCCCTAGATGAGATTGAGATTGCTGGTTGGTTTGAACTGGAGAGTTCCAAATTATAGTGGCCTAAAGCCAACTGACACATCCAAATGACATCTGGTACCAATATGGCAAGCCCCTAGAAGCAAGCTGATTAAGGAGAGTCAAAGCAGCCCAAGTCAGAAATGGAGTAGGTAAAAATTCTCATGAGAATCAGTAGTGGGGTCAGAGTTCAAAAAGACTGGGAGAGTCAGTCTATAACAAGGAAGGAAGGAAGGAAGGAAGGAAGGAAGGAAGGAAGGAAGGAAGGAAGGAAGGAGGGAAGGAAGGAAGGAAGGAGGGAAGGAAGGAAGAAAGGAAGTCTTTATCTTTCACTAATTGAGTCTTTTGGCTAAGATAAAGGATAGTCAAGATCAGAGCTTATAAGCTATCATCTTAGGAGAGTTAAAACACCAGAGTATTTTGAACCGTAAGAGTTATCCCAAAAATCATTTAATCTGTGTGAATGGGTTCCAGTCAGTATAACTCTTGGAAATGAAGGTGGAGTTACACTTTGGGAATTTACCTGAGATATATCTGTGGTGTTCTATGAATCTTTGATTCCCTTCTATTGCAAGGATATAATAGAAGAGAAAAAAGGATTTTTTGGTTACTTGTTTATTTTCAGACTGTAATTGGGTAGTTTTTCAATGTGTTCCCTTTGTGAAGTTAGACCAGTTGCTTTGAAATAACTTTTGCATGGTTAAAGATTCATTACTATATCAATTATATTACTGTGTCCATTATGAGCATAAGAGCTGGTATCAACAGTATGGATGACACAGCACTAGAATATTAGTGCCTAGAAATGTAGTCAATGGGGACTTTCCTCCATTAATTTTTTTTCTAATTTCACTCTTGAGCAAACATAGATTGCTTACCCTATTTTGTCAAGAATCCAGACAGCTTATCTAAGATCCCTAATGGACTTCTGGTCTGTAGTATAAGGTTTCTTAGATGGCCTAGAAGCCCCAAGTAGTCAGTCCTATTTAATACCTTTTTGGGAACCCTATACATCTTTAAGGCTTTTCTTGAGTTTATTGAATTTCTTTTAGCTAGCTTATTTGTTATAGCATAGGATTGCTTCAGATCTCCATTTGAAATGTTCTCTATGTTGCAGGGAGTCTTTGGAGCAATTTGAGGTGCCCTGTCTATTGCAGGGACCCATTAAAGAAGTTTTGTACAAACCTTCATTTAGAATGTCCTATGATTTTTAAAAATGCACTGGAGATATTTATAAATTATTTGTGATAAAGAGAGTCATTAGAAGGGGTGCAAACCTGAGAACATGGGCCTATGGGTATCTAGATAAATTTCATGAGATGTTTGAAGTTGGATGGGGAAAAAATTGCACCTTCATTTCCATTAACCTCTAACTGAAATTTAACATTTCCTTCCATTATGAATTTTTAAAAAAATCATTATTCTGATAAGGAAACCACATCAAAAGTGTTTATTATACACATTCTGATTATAAATTTAATAATTTTTTGTACAAACAAAACCAATGCAACCAAAATTAGAAAGAAAGCAAAAAACAGGAAAATTTTGTCACAGTATCTCTGATAAAAGCCTCATTTCTCAAAAATATAGAAAACTGAGTCAAATGTATAAGAAAAGAAGTCATTCATCAATTCATAAATGGCCAAAAAATATAAATAGGCAGTTTTCAGAAAAAAATCTAAACTATCTATAGACATATGACAAAAAATGTCCTAAATGACTATTGATTCATTGTGATTAATCACAAAGAAATGCAAATTAAAATAATTATGAGGTAGCACCTCACATTTATCAGGTTGGCTAATTTGACAAATAAAAGAAAATGACAAATATTGGAGGGGATATGGGAAAAATAGAACACTAATGTATTGGGGAGGTTTTGGGGACACTAATGTATTGTTGATGGGATTGTAAACTGATCCAACCATTATGAAGAACAAATTGGGACTTAGCCCAAAGGGCTATAAAACTGTGCATATCATTTGACCCAGTAATACTACCGCTAGTTCTCTTACCCCCCCCAAAAAAAAATCTAAAAGGGATAACAACAAAATATTGTGCAAAAATATTTATTGCAACTCTTTTTGTGATAGCTAAGAATTTGAAATGAAGATTATGTGCATCAACTGGGGAATGCAAGTTGTGATAAATGATTGTGACATTTTATTGTTTTATAAGAAACAACCAGCATGATCACTTCAGAAAAACCCAGAAAGATTTACATGAACTGATGCAAAATAAAGTGAGCAGAACATTGTACAGAGTAAAAGCAATATTGTGTGATGAACTGTGAATAACTTCGTTATTCTCAGCAATACAACGATTAAAGACAATCCCAAAGGACTCATTACAAACACTGTTATCCATCTTCAGAGAAAGAACTGATATTGTCTGAATGCAGAATGAAGCATACTGTTTTTCACTTTTCCCCTCTTCCTTTTTCTTTCTTTTTTTCTTTTCTGAGCCTTCTTACATAAAATTATTAATATAGAAATGTGTTACATGATTTTACATGTATAACCAATATCAGATTTCATACAATGTTGGAAAAAGAGGGAGGAAAAGAAGGGAATAAAGACATAAAATTCAAAACTTGAAACTTTTTTAAAAAATGTTTAAAATTAGTTTAACATGTATTTGAGGAAAATAAAATATAATTTTAATAATAATGTCAAGAACCTCTGAATTAGGAGAATTTTCACACCAAATATTTTGATTTCTTACTTGAAGGTAAGGGATAACCATGATGAACTCAAGGAGTTCATTTAGGATCAGTCTGCCTCAAAAAGCAGGGGTTTTTTTTCTTTTTTCTTTATATGTTTTTAAAATTTTTTCATTGTTTGTTTTTATCTTCACCTTTTTTCCTTTTCTTTGTTTTTGGCTTGAAACAGACCTTTTTGTGCACCAAGGCAAGTAATAACCTCCAAATATTTGTAAAGAGTTGTTTGTTTGAGTTTGTACAACTATAAATTTGTGGGTAAATTTTACATTGGTCCTTTTCTTTTCCCTCTATTCTATCTTGTTGAATTCATCATCTCCCATGAATTCAATTATCATTTCAATGCAGATGATTCCCAGATCTATAAATTCAGCCCATGTCTCTCCCCTGAACTATGGTCAAGCATGTGCTTTTTGGACATATTGAACTGTACATCCTGTAGCAATCTTAAACTCAGTATGTCCAAAACAGAATTTATTATCTTTTCCCTAAGACTTTCCCATCTTCCCAACTTGCCTATTACTGTTGAGTTTACCATCATCTTTGCAGTTTACCATTCTTCAAGTTGAGGGCAGAACCATACTTCAAGTCACCCAGGTTATCTAGAGTCATCATCAACTCCTGGTTCCTATTCACCCCATATATCCAACCTGTTAGCATGACTTGCCATATCTACTTCCATATTTCTTGTACACAAGCCCTTCTCCCAATTCACACAACTTTAATTCAGATCCTTATCACCTCTCACCTTGATTACTGTGATAGCCTGCTGGTTGATTTCCCTGCTTGGCTGTGCTTAAGTTGATATTTTCTGATACAACCACAATAACGGGAGTGATTCAAGCTTCTCCCTGCTGTAACCAGAGATACAAAAGATGTCTTTTGTTGAGATACAAAGCAAAGATGCAAGATGCCTATATTATGGCTACCAGGAATCAGGGCTGGGATTCAGATCTTAAACAGAGACAGATTCCAAGGCACTCAGTCAGATGAGCAGCTTTTAAGAGCTATATCAGCTGGTGAAGTAAACTCTTTTTTTCCTAGTTTCCTTAGTTCAGTTTATTAAGGGCCTTGATGAATGAAAAGGAGCCTTAGATGCATAAATCCCATTCTCACTCTTTTCATCATGCAGAAGAAGCAGGAAACATAGCAGGAGGAAGTTCATACATTGAGAAATGATCTGGAACTTTCATGGGGAAGAAGGGATTAGGTCAAGTACTCCTTTAAGTGGATCTTAGAAAATATCTTATTTGTTTTCTTTGCATAAGGACATTGTGTGTGGCTAGAGTGTATGTTGCTTATGACAATGTGAAACAGAGAAAGCATTCACATAGAAAGATCCAATTATGGAGACCAGCAAGGTGTTACATTAGAGAAAGTATTGGCCATAGAGTCAGGAGGATCTGAATTTAAATCTGGCCTCAGATACTTACAAGCTATGTATGTGATCCTGGACAAGTCACTTAACCCTGATTGCCAAGAAAGAAAGAAAAAAAAAAGAAAGGAAGGAAGGAAAGAAGGAAGGAAGGAAGGAAGGAAAGAAGGAATGAAGGAAGGAAGGAAGGAAGGAAGGAAGGAAGGAAGGAAGGAAGGGAGGGAGGGAGGGAGGGAGGGAGGAAGGAAGGAAAAGAGGGAGGGAGGGAGGGAAGGAAGGAAAAGAGGGAGGGAGGAAGGAAGGAAAAGAGGGAGAGAGGGAGGGAGGGAAGGAAGGAAGGAAGGGAGGGAGGAAAGAAGGAAGGAAGGGAGGGAGGAAAAGAGAGGGAGGGAAGGAAGGGAGGGAGGAAAAGAGAGGGAGGGAAGGAAGGGAGGGAGGAAAAGAGAGGGAGGAAGGAAGGGAGGGAGGAAGGGAGGGAGGAAGGGAGGGAGGGAGGGAGGGAGGAAGGAAGGAAGGAAGGAAGGAAGGAAGGAAAGAAGGAAGGAAGGAAGAGAAGAAGGGAGAGAGGAAGGGAGGGAGGGGGGAAAGAAGGAAGGGAGGAAGAAAGGGAGGGAGGGAGGAAGGAAGGGAGGGAGGGAGGGAGGGAGGAAGGAAGGAAGAAAGGAAGGAAGAGAAGAAGGGAGAGAGGAAGGGAGGGAGGGAGGAAAGAAGGAAGGGAGGAAGGAAGGGAGGGAGGTGAGGGAGGGAAGAAAGAGAGGAAGGAAGGAAGGAAGGAAGGAAGGAAGGAAGGAAGGAAGGAAGAGAAGAAGGGAGAGAGGAAGGGAGGGAGGGAGGAAAGAAGGAAGGAAGGAAGGGAAGGAGGAAAGGAGAGAGGGAGGAAGGAAGGGAGGGAGGAGAGGGAGGGAAGAAAGGGAGGAAGAAAGGAAGGAAGGGAGGAAGAAAGGAAGGAAGGAAGGAAGGAAGGAAGGAAGGAAGGAAGGAGGGAAGGAGGAAAGGAGAGAGGAAAGGAAGAAAGGAGGGAAGGGAAGGGAAGGAGGGAAGGAGGAAAGGAGAGAGGAAAGGAAGAAAGGAGGGAAGGGAAGGGAAGGAGGGAAGGAGGGAAGGAGAAAAATAAATGAGAGCGAGAAGGGGGAAGAGAAAGAGATTGATAGAGGGGGAGTGGTAAGGCAGGGAGGAAGGAGAGAGGAACCTGACTCCCAAATTGGAAATAAAGCCACAGAATCATATAGAGGTTTCCATAATTTTCATGTTTTAGAGCAAAATTTAATTTTCTGTCTTTTTCAACTGTCTTGATGTTTAAAAGGGGGAGAACAGTTTTTAAACCATAGGCCAATGAGCTTGAATTTGAATCCTGGAAAAATTTTAGAAAGGATCAATAAAAAGACCTTTAGCAAACATCCAGAAAAGGAAGGAGTGCTTTCAAAGAGTCAGCAAGTCTTCATCAAGAACAGGTAATTTTGGGTGAATTTCATTTACTCAATGAGTTGATGAGACAGATTTTAATAAAGTATTACATTCTCTTCTTGTGAGAAGATGATACAATTGGATGGATTTCAAACTGATTACATGGCCTGACTCAAAAAGTAGTTGGTGGTGGCTTAACATCATAATGGCAGGAGGTCTCTTTCCAGTGAAATGTGCTCCAGGGATCTGTACTTGCTCCTATACTGTTTAACACTGATATCAGTGATGGAGGTACACTTGGTTCCAAATGACTCCTCCTGTGGGGAGGGAAGAATTAGCTTCCTGGGACCTGAGTCACCAATTTACAAATTATACAAAGCTGAAGAGAAAGAAAAGACACTAAATGATGGAGTTGGGATCCAAAGAAATCCTGACCATTTAGAACACTGGACCAAATCTATTAATATAAAATTCAATATGGATTAATGTAAAGTATTATGCTAGGGTACAAAAAAATCATTTTCACCATACATGACAGGAGAGACATGGTCAGCAGTTGTTCTGAAAAAGATTTGATGCTTTTAGGAGCCTACAAGCTCCATGTGTATCAGCAGTAGGAGGTGGCAACAACAACAAATGCTAATTTTGTCACAGATGTTAAGACCTGTCAAGATCTTTTTAAAAAGCAGATTCTGTCGTCCATTATTCTCATCCCATCTCTTCCAAGAAGTGGTTCTATCCCTTCTTTGAATCTCCTCTTCATTATTAATAGTTCACATTTAAAGACTAAACAAGTCAGCTACATGGCTCAATGGATAGAGCAATTAGTCAGATATCTTGAGTTACATTAATAGTAACACAACTTCCAGGAATAGAGAATTAATTGATAATCCCACTTTACTCTGGCCTTGTCAGGATTAATCCGAGGTATTGTGTTCAGTTGGGGGCACCATAGTTTAAAGACATTGATAAGATGGAAAATATTCAAGAAATGGTAGTCAGAAAAGGAAAGGCCATGTCATATGGGGATCAGTTGAAAGAATTGGGAATGTTTAAACTGGAAAAAGAAGACTTGGCGGGAGGAGGAGAGATGGATGCATATCTTTGCACGTCTGGACTGAACTTTATCTTAATATCCACCTCATCCTGCATACTCTAACTTCCTTTAAATCCAGGCTAGATATCACTACCTACCTAAGAGGTTTCTTCCCCCAAGTCCCACAACTGGCAGAATATTTTCCTGCTTGAAAGTATTTTGTATTACTTTGTATTATTTTATAGTTATTTCCTTTGTACAGGTTGTATTAGTAAACAGGCAGAGACAGATAAATAGATGATAGATACTTAGATGGGTATTTAGATGATAGATGGATAAATATATGATAGAGAGATGATGGATATTTAGGTGGGTATTTAGATGATAAATAAATGGATAGATGATAGAAAGGTATTTAGATGATGATAGGTAGATGAATAGATATTTAGATAATAAATAGATAGGAGAGAGAGAGGTGGGAAGTAGAAGTAACTAGATAGGTGGAGCATTTATTAAATACCTGCTGTGTGCTAAGCACTGGGTTCCAGATACAAACAAATAAGATAGTGCCTATGCTCAAGGAGCTTACATTCTAATTGAGAAAGATAGCACATAAAGGGGGAGGCACCTGTTTGGGGGTAATATGGCAATATTCTAGACCACCTCTACCATCACCTTCTCACTTCCCTCTTTAATACCCCCGACCTTTTCCCATTCTATTCCTCTTCGACTACTTTATAACTAGTAATTTACCAATACCCTTCCTAAAAAGCAAAAACATGCTGACCACTGAACTGAACATGATACTCTAGAGGCAGATGATCCCCATATGTGGACATTGTGTCTCTTAGCTTAAGATCACACTAGCTTCTTTGGTTGCCGCATCACACCATAGACTTAGGCTGTGCTTGCAATGGACCAAAGACTCCAAATTTTATATGACAATCTGCTGGGTTTGTGGGTTTGTGAAATGGATTTTTGAAGCCACATGAAAGAACTAACTAGCTTTTATGTAGCACTTGAAGGTTTGAAAAGCCCTGAACCTCTGCTATCTCATTGTTACTTGTAACAAACCGGAGAAGTGGATGCTCTTATTATTCCATTTTACAGATAAGGAAACTGAGGCTGAAGAAAGTAAATTGACTTGCCCAGAGTGACACAGCTTGTATACAAATAAAGCAGACTTTGAACTCAGATCTTCCTGACCTCAAATCCAACTTTATCCACTGTGCCATCTAAAGGCTAAGACTCTGTATCTTTCACATTATTCCTATTCAATTTTATCTCATTAAATTCTGCCCTGCGTTAAGACTTATCAAGATCTTTTTTAAAAGCAGACTCTGCCATCCATTATTCTCATCCCTTCTCGTCCAAGAAGTGGTTCTATCCCTTCTTTGAATCTCCTTTTCATTAATAGTAGTTCACATTTAAAGACTAAACAGGTCAGCTACATGGTCCAGTGGATAGAGGAATGAATCAGAAACACCTGAGTTCAAATCTAACCTCAGACACGAACTGTGTGACACTGGGCAAATCGCTTAACCTCTGCCTGCCTCAGTTTCTTTGTCTGCAAAACTCAGGTAGTAATAGCACCGACCTCCCCAGTTTGTTGTGAGAAATAAACAAGATGATATTTGCAAAGCATTTTACAAACCGCAAATCATGATACAAATGCTGGGTGCTATTATTATGATGCTACATTTTGTAACTTGTACAGCTTTTACCTTATAACTTGTACAACTCTGTGAGTCAGGCAGTACCAGCATGATTGTCTCTGCTGTGCTGAAACTTAAGTGATGAAGTTACTTAGTTATGGTCACACATCTAATAAAGGAGAGTCAAAATTCAAAGTTAGGGCCTTCAGCTTTAAATCCACTGCTCTTTCCATTGCCCCAGAATGCCTTGGAAGCAAAGCTTTGGTTACTCTGGTGTTTTAGCAGAGGCAAAGCCCCACTGTTGGCTGTGCATGACATGAAACTTCAGCAAGCTCCCCTTTTATTATTTTTTAATCAGCTCATTTATTCTACACTTACAAAAAAAGAGCAGGATGATGAATTATGCATGTTTTCAAGCACATGGAAACTTCGAGAACAGAAAAGTGAAATTCAACATTTATAAATATGCATGAAAATAAAACATTGACTAACCTTGCTGACCTTTTAAAAAAGCATTCTCTGGTTTGCAAAGCTTACATTTCAACTAAAAAAAAAAAAAAAGCCACGTATTATGTAACGTTTGAACTGGTAGAAATTCTCAGATCCATCTTGATTGTGTATTTGGTGCTGGTGTCATGCTGTTAGTTAACAATAATGGGAAAGAGACTAACAGCAGAAATGAGGGGAAGGATGAGGGATATCTCCTAAATTCTGCTCTGTGGCCATTTGTCTAATTATTTTATTTTTCAAGTGTTAATCTGTGATTTGGGCAGTATAAAGAACACTCTATGAGGAAATATCCTCCAACAACATGGAATTACAATTAATCCACCCCCTAATTTATAGTTTTAGAGAATGGCCCAGGGCACGGAGAGGTTAATTGATTTGTCTAGCCACTGACCATTATGACTAGCTGCGACTTGAATAACCAGATGGACAGCAATTTAGATATGTTTGAAGAGAATCACTTACCCTTTTCTATTTCTTGCCCACACCATCGTCAACAACAGTCTATGTGTTCATTTTTCCTCCAATTAATTCTTGAGTTATTTTAAGTGCTATGTAAGCACAGACTTTCAAATGGATCGAGCCATCCAATAATTACTAAGCACTAAGATCAAATGAGGTAATATTTGGAAAGCACAATGCCTGGAACATAGTAGGCCCTTAACAAATATTCTTTCCTCTTTCTCCCCAAGAACCTAATGTAAGCCAAGTTCTATGATAGCCATAGTGGTCAAATAAAAAACATAATCTTTGGCATAAAGGAACAAACCCCTTTATAGCAAGAGATGGTACTAAGGCTGACATACATTAAGCCATTCAAGAACAATCCAAGATTATAAGAGACTGACTCATCACTTGGCAAGTTACAAAGAGATGTATCCCCACAACAATCCTGAGATGTAAGAATAGTGCGGGTGTTATCATTCAAATATATTATTCAAGTACATTACTATAGTTCATATTTTTATATTCTAATACAAGATCCTTATAAGTAGGAATTGTCTCCAGGCACTGTCTTTTTGTCTCCTAGCACAGTGCCTGGCACACAGTAGGCACTTACTAAAAGTTGGTTGATGAATTGATTTGGAAACTCTTTCTACTTTGAAACTAAATCTGCTTCTTTGCAAATTCCACATGCTGTAGTTGTGTCCTCTGGGACCAAGCAGAGAAAATACTTTAAAACAGTATCATTTCTCCTTAAGGCTTCTTATCCAGATTACACCTCACCAATTCCTTCAGACCATCCTTGGATGGCATAATGTCAGAGCTGTTCATCATCCTGTTACCCTACTCTGGACATTCTCCAACTTACCAATTAATTCATCTCTGAACATTTATACTATCCCTTCTATATTCAGAGCACTGTGTTGAGAATACAAAAATATGAATATGACAGTCTTTGCCCTCAGAGAGCCTACATTTTACTGGTTGAATATAACATGTGCACGGATAAGTAAAAAGAGGAAGCATGCAAAGTAAATACAATGTGATTTCAGCAGGGATTCAATGGGAAAGAAGCTAACTCCTGGGAAAATCATGAAAGACCCTTTGGAGGAGATAGCACTTGAGCTGTTTTGAAGGGAGGTAAGAGTTCCAGGAGTGAAGGTAAAAAGGGAAAGCATTCTGGGCATAGGAATAGTATGCAAAAACACAAAGGCAAAACATGAAGTTCTATAGAGAGAGAATATAGCAAATAGACTAATGTATGGAGTACATGAGAGTGAAGAACATGCAATCAACCTCAGAAGATAAACTGAAGATAGAATAACAAATAGAATATTTACCATTTAAATACCAAACAAATGAGTCTGTTTTATCTTGGAGGCAAGGAGGAGCCATTGAAGCTTCTTGAGCCCAGAAGTGACAAGATCAGACTATCAGTTTGGTTGTTGTGTGGAAGATGGATGGAGTAGAAATTATTGTGATCCTTCCAGCAAGAAGTTATGAGGGCATGAAAGAGAGTGGTTATGGCATGAGTGAACAGGAAATGGATTTGAGAGATGTTGAGGATGCAGAATCAACAAGATTTATCAACCAAGAGGATATGGGGTTAAAAGAGAATGAGGTATCAAGGATGGTCCCTGGGTTGGGAACTTGGGTGACTGGAAGAATGGTAATGTCCAGAACCTGAACATAATACTCAAATTATGCTTTACTAGGATAGAGAAGTCACCTCATTAGCCAGAAATAGCATGTCTCTCTTAATGTAGCCTAAAATTACATTTTTTTTTGTTGTTTATCACAGTATAAACATATTGAGCGGATAGTACACTAAGAAAAGTGAATTGCTATCTCAGCTTGCTCCACCCCCTCCTCTACTATGTTTAGAAGATGGATACAAGGACAGATAACACAGGATGAAGATAGAAGTGTATCATGGTCCTTTACAAATCAACACTATATCAACAGTATTAAAGCTCAGAATGAGCTGAGTTTGAGCAAGAGTTGGGATTAAAAGTGAGAAGGGAGGGAAGAAAATAGATTCCATTTGGAACACATCGAGTTGAAGATGTCCAAGAGATATCTAGGTAGAGTTGTCCAAAAGGTAATTAATGATATTGGACTGAACCTCAGGAAAGATACTACATCTGGGAATATAGATATAGGAATCATCTGTATTGAGAGGACAATTGAGCCCATGAAGACTGATCAGATTTCTAGCACAGTTTCTGGCATACAGTAGGCACCTATTAAAAGCTGGTTGTTGAACTGGTTCAGAAATTCTTCCTTACCTTGAGACTAAATCATCTTCTTTACAAGAGGGAGAGAAAGGACTGACCCTTGAAGGAGAATGTGTTAAATTTGAAGTCAAGAGTTCCTTGTTTTAAAGCCTGGCTTTGCCATTTACTGTCTGTGTGACCCTGGACAAAACTAAGTGAAATAACTTGGTTCTATTTAGTTCAATTTAACAAATATTTAGTAAGTGGCTCTATTAAGTTCTGGGCCAGATGGGGGAAACAATTACCAAAAACACCCTTAAATACCCTTAAGGACTTAAATATGGAAGTAAGAGGTGAGAGAATAAAGAATTTTTTTTTTAAATTTAGGCAGGGGAGAGATCAGAAAAGGCTTTATGTAGGAGGGGGTACTTGGATAGTCTTGAAGGAAACTATGGATTCCAAGAAAACAGATGAAGGAGGCAGGGAATTGCAATAAGGGGGCAACCTGTATAAAGACATAAAAGTGAAAGATAGACCTGAAATGCTGTCAGTGGCAAACAGCAATCAGGCATCTAGCAATAAGGGGGCTGAATTAGACCTTTCAGGTCCAATTTTCCAGATTCAAATCTGTGATTCTATTAATAATGTAAAAGAATTGATCAAGCAACAGTTATAAAGCTTCTACTACATGTCAAGTATTCTGCTAGCCACCAGCGGATACAAATATAAAAATGAAATAGTTCCTGTCCCCAAAAATTTACATTCTATTGAAGATCAAGATATACATATAGTTGAAAGTAACATGCAGTTTGTGACTTGGGACAGGAGTTCAGGATAGATACTAGTGTTGGATATATGTCTGAGAGTGAATCTGTGGGACCTCGTGAGATCATCAAGGGAAAATGTAGAGAGAAGAGACAGCCCAAGACAAAGCTATGGGAGACAATCCATGCTTCAGGGGTAAGATATGCATAATGATCCTATGTCAGATGAAAGATGAAATGACTGAGAAAACAAAGGCTCAAGCTTCTGTGAATAACAATTTATTAAACAATGTATGGAAATTTCTCAACAAACTGAGACCTCTAGTCTTCCTCTGGCACTAGACCCTGAATAGAAGGAGGAAATTATTATATATTATTATTATATAATATTTATTATATTATTATATAAATATTATATTTATATATTATCTATATTATATATTAAAAACAATCAATCAAATAAGACTGATTAACTAAAAGGAAACAATTAACTAGAATCCATTAGGTACTCTGATTTCTAATTGGAAGAATGATTACTGACTTTCCAAGTTGGGAGGGGGAAAGTAGATGTAATTCCCTAAAATGAGAAAAAGAGGGGTCTGAAAGGTATATCTGAAAGCCTATAATGTGAATAGTTTTAATTTATAAGTAAAGGATAAATAAAATGTAACTGTTAAGGAAACATGAGAAATTAATAATATTTAAGCCCTAAGCTATGGATAGTGAAATTTTGCTATATGAGGTAAAAACTCTTGAAATTACCATTTACTATTGTTTTGAGTTTTGATTACAGGGATGTTGTCTTGTCATGAAGTCAATAGTAGAAAACTGCATATGCTGTAATCTGAGACCTGATATAAGTGGATATATGTCTGTCCCAATGGAAAGCTGGGGAAATGACCTTGACATAGTCTAAAATGGGAACCCCTTGACTCAGTTTCTCCATTGTGCTATCTCCTTTCTGAATAGGCAATTTGCCCATCTAGTTAATCTTGAGTCTAGCTTTTGAAACTCTGTGACTCACCTGTCAGATTGGCTAGAGTGACAGGGAAAAATAATGTGGAATGTTGGAGGGGATGTGGGAAAACAGGGACACTGATACATTGTTGGTGGAATTGTGAACACATCCAGCCATTCTGTAGAGCGATTTGGAACTATGCCCAAAAAGTTATCAAACTATGCATACCCTTTGATCCAGCAGTGCTACTACTGGGCTTATACCCCAAAGAGATACTAATGAAGGGAAAGGGACCTGTATGTGCCAAAATGTTTGTGGCAGCCCTGTTTGTAGTGGCTAGAAGCTGGAAAATGAAAGGATGTCCATCAATTGGAGAATGGTTGAGTAAATTGTGGTATATGAATGTTATGGAATATTATTGTTCTGTAAGAAATGACCAGCAGGATGAATACAGAGAGGACTGGCGAGACTTACATGAACTGATGCTAAGTGAAATGAGCAGAACCAGGAGATCATTATATACCTCAACAACGATACTGTATGAGGATGTATTCTGATGGAAGTGGTTCTCTTCGATAAAGAGAGCTAATTCAGTTTCAACTGATCAAAGATGGACAGAAGCAGCTACACCCAAAGAAAGAACACTGGGAAATGAATATATATATACATATATATATATATATTTTTTTTTTCTTCCCGGGTTATTTATACCTTCTGAATTCAATTCTCCCTGTGCAACAAGAAAACTGTTCGGTTCTGCACACGTATATTGTATCCAGGATATACTGTAACCTATTCAACATGTAAAGGACTGCTTGCCATCTGGGGGAGGGGGTGGAGGGAGGGAGGGGAAAAATCGGAACAGAAGTGAATGCAAGGGATAATGCTGTAAAAAATTACCCTGGTATGGGTTCTATCAATAAAAAGTTATTTAAAATAAAATAAAATAAAATAAAATACAATCTTTATATAAAAAAAAAGAAAGAAAAGAAAGAAACTCTGTGACTACATGATTGGCTGAAAGATATGACTCATGCCTGGAATCAGAGCTAAGGAAGTTTTTCTCCTGTTATTGTATATGTGACTTAAGTCTGTGCTCTTCTTGGGATAAATTTTGACATTGTCATAACTATGTCCCCCCTTTTCCCTTTACAGAAAATTTTTATAATCAGGGCAGTAGAAATTTTATAAGTACAATACTAAGTTTATTAATTAATTGATTGATAGTGGAACATTTCTGAGTTACTAAAATAAGATGCTATACAGGATCTTATATGAGTATAAAAAATCTAATAATTTTACTCTTTTTTTGTGGTCAAGTTATAATATTGGGATGATATCCTCCAAAAAGACAATTAGACAAAGATGTAATGTAAAAATATTTGAATTAAATGGAATAGTAAATTTTAAGAAAGCAATAATACTTGACTGTTTTTTCTAAAAACTATATACATAAACATATGATTGGCTTCCAGATGTAACTAACATGGAAATTCAAACTTTATGTTTTAGGAATAAGTTCTTAAAATTGGATTAAGGATTTTACATATAAAAATGCATTGATAGTTGCAAAAAAAACAAAATTGCTTTTCCATTTTAAAGTGTCTATATGATAATTTAAAAGACACGAGAGTTCATTTTCCAGTTAAACTCTTTAAATTTTTGAAGATTCTTATGTCAAGTACAAGGTTTAGGTAATAATAAAAAACCCAGCATGTTGTATATTAAAACTGAAATTTTCTGAAGTTTCAAATCTGAAGAACCAGATTTAAGAGATTGTGTTAAATTATATATTAAGTCTTTTTTTTTTATTAGCAGATTATAGCAGAATTATCTAGGAGCCTTTACAAGTGATTTGGAACCAAAGAAGCAGGGCTCCCTTCAGAGCTGCCCTGAGAACAAGGTGCATTCCACAATGTCTAAGAGAAGATTAAGGAATAAACAACTCAAGACAAAATATGAAATGAAACAGTGAGGGTATTATTAGGATACAAGAAGACTTCATGTCAATTGATGATCTTTATTTTATTACTTTATCCTGTTATTTCACTGTGTTTAAATTTAAGTTTTCTTGGTTGCTTTATGACATGTAAATCTCTCATCTCAAAATTAGCAATCTCTAAATAGTATGATCTGCAACTTGATTTATATAATTGTGATTATGACTCATGATCAGTGAGGAATGACCACTACCTCATGGATAAAAAAGGGCAAATCTAGGAAATTAAGAGGATTGGAGCAGCAAGTGGTGGTGGGAATTGAGTGAATACACAAACTCCATTTTGTGACTCAATTCTGAAGCTAGCTTCCTTTCTATTTGATTATTTAGTCCAATTTCTATCTCATCTGGAAAAAAACAAAATTGTATTCTCTTGTAGGAATTGTGACAGGACCTTATTACATTATTTGAACCTAGTCCTATATGTCTGGGAAGTTAGAGTACCTCTCTCTGTTACTTAGAGACCCTTAACTAAAGACCTAAGTTATACTGACCATAAATCTAGTCAGATGCTAAGATAGAGCAAGTAATTTTCACAATTATACATCTTAAGCAATGTCTTATCTGAAAATAGCTATTGTTCTCACATTCCTTTGATTATTCAAAGGCATTTGGGGAAAGTGGGACCCTTATTTTTTTTTATTTCAGGGAATTGTACTTGTTCACTATTCCTCTCCCATCTTGCAAAGTCCCTAATCATTCTTCCATTTAGAAATCAGATTACTTTACATTGTGTTGTGGTTAGTCATTTCCTTTTACTTAATTGACCATATTTGATTGATTATTTTTAACGTATAAAAATCTGTCTCCCCCTATATTTGGGGTCCAGTGCCAAAACTGAGGAAGGCTACTGCTCCTGGTTTGTTGAGCAATTGCCAGGAATTGTTTAATAAATTAATATACTCTAAAGCTTAAATCTTTGTTTTCTCAGTCATTTCCTCTTTCACCTGCTACAATCCAGCAAAGGAAATTAAGAGAGGGCAATCAGATATATAGGGAAAAGATCAAGAGAAAATAATGCTACAAAAATCCACAGAAAAAAATTCAAATGGAAAAGGTGGTTAACAGTGTCAAAATGCAATAGAGAAGTTACAAAGGACAAGGACTGAAAAAATGCAATTTAATTATTAAGAGATCATCAGGATAGCTACATGGCACAGCCCTAAAGTCAGGAGAACCCAAGTTCAAATTTGGCCACAGACACTTAACACTGTGTTAAGTCACTTAACCCTAATTGCCTTGCTAAAAAATATTATTATTATTAAAGATATCACACAATAAAATCAACTCTACCAACTCCTTTAGTTATCATACAGGCTGGTCAGGATTCAAGTCCCAAGGAGTAACATTGATAGTAGTAATCGATTGGGAGTAAGTAGTGTTAATTTGTAGAGTGGGATCACAGAGTAATAGGGGCATTTTGTCACTCAAAATGCACCTTTCTCTTTACTTAAATAGAATGGACATGTTCATACAAACAAGATAATTTCTTTATCTCAGACTAGTGATTTCTGGAAGTTCACCAGTGTGTCTTTGTCTATCCCTCATTATAAAATGCCATTTGCACTAAGTGCTTTGAGCCACTTATTTCTAGTGGAGAGATCTGCTTTCTCTTGGACATATACTCTCATCCTTCCTACTACTGGGACATTAAAATACAAAACAAAAGCCAGGCAGGGTCAATTTGTCTATCAGATCTATTTGTATCCAATCGATATATTGTAATATTTAGATAGTCCAAATGTGGGGACTCAGGAGCTTTCTTGATTGGATTACAACATAATTTGCTTATTCATTCTTCCATTACCTCATGATTCCATTTATGGTAAGAAGGTCAATATTGATATGATTCATATCTTCCTGTAGTATACCAACTCATTGGTAACTGAAGAAGCTCCCATTTAAAATACCAAAAGTTAATGTGTACAATCTAAAAACAATCCTTTTTAGCAGTCTCTGCCCCCTTTTCTGCCACTTTTACTGAAGAAATAGAAAAGGGACACACAGGATTAAAGGATATTTGTTTTAATTCAAGGGTTGCCAGAGCCAAATGATTCATTGCCTGGTTTCCAGCTTATTCGTGGCAGACCTCTATGTACTTAGCTAGGCTGACCTTCAGACAGTAGACACAATCTTAAATCACTGTACTCAAATTCAAATTCGGGCAGATTCTATCAACCTAGAAAAGCTTCCCTGGAATAGTGTTCAAGAAACCAGGGATACTTCATGTCATGAGACAACATCAAAGGTGTGCTTATGGATGATTCTACTCCTCAACAGGGGAAAATATAAAAAACTCCTGAATCCATCACTGGACTTAATGTAACTTAACTTGATCTTCAGGGTTTACAGTCCTAGACTACTGAGATTGGATTTTCCAAAGATGATACTTTTTTTAATTAAAGCTTTTTATTTATAAAACATATGCATGGATAATTTTTCAGCACTGACCCTTGCAAAACCTTTTGTTCCAAATGTTTCACTCCTTCCTCCCACTCTCTCCCCTAGATGGCAAGTAATCCAATACATTTAAATAGGTTAAAATATATGTTAAATCCAATATATGTATACATATTTATACAGTTATCTTGCTGCACAAGGAAAATAGGATCAAGGAGGTAAAAAAACTGAGAAAGAAAACAAAGTGCAAGCAAACAACCACGGTAAGAGTGGAAATGCTATATTGTGGTCCATACTCAGTTCCCACAGTCCTCTCTCTGAGTGTAGATGGCTCTCTTCAAAAGATGATACTTTTCTCTTTTTTCTGTTTTAACCTGAGAACTTATGTTATTCCCAGATGAGAATCTCATGAGGGAGGGAGAGAGGAAAGTAATATTCTAATTTGTAGAATTTCTTCCATTTCTGTTTCATATTTGTTTAGATAAATGAGATTACTTGCTATTGCTATTCATAATAGTCTTTTGTGTGACCAATATTTGATTGGAAGGGACTAAAAACTGGTAACAGTAAGCTAAGAGTTACCCTTCCCCTTAAGTAGCAATCCGGGAAGCAACTTTCATTCTGAATCACCAAACATTGTGTCCCTAGAGATATTTGAAGGACGGCAGATAGATATACCTTTTAGAGACAGGAGAGATCACTCACTCAGGTTCTGAAGTTTCTGGGTCCTGGATTCTACCTCTTCATGTCTTCTCTCCTTCCCTTAAGGTTGCTGGTAGTATAGATATGCAAAAGTGGGCCAGACAGATCATAATTATCCATGACATCTGCCTCTCTATATACAGAAAGCCCCACATATCTGTATTATACCTATGATAGGAAACCAGCCCCTCAATCTATTTAAGGGTCATCTCTACTGATTGGAACAAGATGGAGAGGGGCAAGTATCAAATCTCACCTCCTTCACAATGCTTTTTCTGATCCTTCCATATGCTGATATCCACCAAGAAAATTATTTTATCTATACTCAAATCTGTACAGGTTACCTTCTTTAATAGGATATAAGCACTTTGAAGATAGGAACTATTTCGTATTTGTTATCATATCCCCAGAAGCTAGAACAGTGGAAAGATATAAATACTGGACCTATAATTGCATCGACATTGGCAACTCCCAGATGAGGAAGTTCTATCAAGGAAAATGAGCACCTTTTCTATATATCATGGTTTTAGAGAGTTCTCAGAATATCGTGACTTAAGTGTGTCTGTGTGTGTGTCAAAGTCAGTATGTGTCAAAGGCAAAACTTGAACTTGGGTCAAAGATTAGCTTTATATATACACATATATGTATATGTTCATTGTTTGATCCATTTGAATACCTGGAAGAAATTAATTAAACATATTACCAAAGAAAGTGGGGATCTAGGAATGCTTTACAATGGAACCTTCCCTAATGACCTTTCTGCTATGGAAGGCCATTCTCCATCCTATCCCACTGCCAAATAAAACCTAATACTTTTTTCCCCACTTTCAGATTATTATAGCAGGTCATTCTGATAGCCTGAAGCCAGTTTATTTTATATTTTATATATAATTACATTTATATAACATATTAATTTATAAGATATTTTATACATTTTAGAATTAGAAGAGACCTTTCAAAATATCTCATTCACACATTTCTGTACATGGTCAATATGGAAAATGGTTTTGCTAAACCATATAAATGTTATAAGGTTTTTCATTTTCTTTCTTTTTTTTACATGGTAGGGAAGAAAGGGGACAATGAAAGGGAGAGAGAACAAATGCTTGTAAAATAAATAAATGCCTTTTTAAAAAGTAAAGCCTATGAGACGTTAAAAATAAAGCAAAGAAATATTCATTTTACAAAGGTAGAGGCCCAGAGAGAAGTGACTTGCTCAAAATCACAGTGCTGGTGAGTAAGCAGTGCCAAAAGCCATGGCTACATCCAGTAGCCACACAACCTGAGGTAAACAATTCAAAGGCAGGTTTTTTGTTTTGTTTTTAGCTGGGTAGGTGTTTATAAAGTCAATGAATTGGTGAGCCTCTTTTTCCACTGAATTAAGCAAATTGACCGGTTGCTTTAACATTACAGAAGGGCAACTCAAACTGGGTGCTTTTCTTCCTGCTGACTTTGCCAATGAAGGTACCAAAACAGCAGGTTTTGTAATGTTTGCTTCCTTGTTAGACTCATTCACCCTGGAGACTGGCTGACAAGCTCACCAGGCCACAAGTGGGTCCTCCCCATCTCTTGGAAATTCACCAAGCTGTTGACCCAACTCAGACAGCTGGGGCAGAAAGCCATCCAAGTAGTCCTGCCTGCAAAGGGGACTGGATGGCACAATGGAAAGAGAACAGGTTAGATGAGATTCGAGGATTCTTTACCTGGGGACCTGAACTATTTAAAAATTATTATTATTTTGATAACTTTGTTTCAGCGTAATTGATTCCCTTTGTAAATGCTATGTTTTAAAAAATTTTATTCCTTGAAAAACAATGTGTTGATAAGGGGTCTATAAGTTTCAGCAGAATGTCAAAGGGGTCCTTGACACAAAGAAAGTTAAAAAACCCCCAAACTAGATTATCCCCAAGATCTCTTCTAGTTTTCACATTCTAGGATTCTCACTCACCAGTTTGTTTCTTCCTTGAAAGGAAAAACAAGGGCAGCTTTGAAATCCTGGGAACATGAGAAGACAGACCACTCAAAGGGGTATAGAGACAGGGGAAGGACACAGAAAAAAAAGGAGGCAGGGACCCCAAAAAACAGGCTCCAGCCTTCACAGTTTTACCAAGAGCTGGCTTTCTCTTGGCAATTGGGGTTATTCCAGGACAATTTACTTCCCCTCTGGGATCAGTGATGCTATTTCCTAACTTTGGGAAATTTTAGCATCTGAAAGGCCTATTTTTTTCCCAGCAGTAAGATTGAGGTGTCTTTATTTGAAAACTCTACCACCGTATTACTTAATTCAAATTGAGGACAGACTAGCTTCCTGGCAGGTTTGTGAAGTAAACTGACTGTGCAAAGGTACAAACTACTTATCTAAAGTGGCAGAAAATCATCCTAATCATTCCAGTCCCGGCTAGGACATCCCGAGCACTATCCATATTCCAAGACAAAAACCTGCCTCTGTATCTCTGAGGCAAAAACATGGTGAATTTGAAACTAGACGTTCCCAGGACTGAGGGCAGAAAGGCTGTTGGTAGGCAAGGGAAAATAAGGCAAGAGGATTTAGTAAGCATTTATTCCGTGTTTCTACTACACAATCAATATACAAATAAAGACAGAAAGAAAGAGTTTCTGGCCACAATGAGAAAATTAAACACATCAAAGAGAGATAAAATATGAAAGAAAGGACCTTAGGGAAAGGGTTCCAGAATGGTGTGAAATGCATCCAGAGAGTAAGAAGCACAATCAGAAAGGGAGTAGGAGGGGAGGCAGGTGGCAAAGCTCTATTATATTCTTGCGCTAGGTCTCAGAAGAAGGAAATGGCAAATCGCTCCAGTTTCTTTGCCAAGAAAACCCCAAATGGAGCCAAAATGAGCCTGAAATAACTGAACAACAACAACAAAAGGTCTTAGAATCAAGTGAAAAGTGAAAAATGGAAATAAATTGTGTTGTCTTGGCAAAATGGAAAGACATTTGCACTAGCATTCACAGAATTAGACATATAATCTTAGAAGAAATCTTAGAAATTATCTAGACTAATCCCTTCATTTTACAGATGAGGAAACTGAAAACCAAATAGATGAAGTGACTTGTGCAAAGACATAAGGGTAGTAAATGACAGAGACAGGATTTGAACCCAGATCCTTGGATTCCAAAGACAATACTTTTTCCAATATTTCAAATCCTTGATTCTCCCAAGTAAGAATAGATTGATGGATAGGTTAGATGGATGGATAGATAGATAATAGAAAGAAGGCAGAATGTAAACAATAGAGAGCTTCCGAATAAATAATAAAAAATAAATAGATAAAAGAGAAATAATTAAAGATAAACAAATTGATAATAGATAGATCAGGGCTTCTTAAACTTTTTCTACTCACGATCCCTTTTCACCCAAGAATTTTTACTTGGCTGCAGATAAATAGGTATATAAAATAGATATACAAATCAAACATTTAGTGATAATAAATCATAACTATCCAACCCCCCCATTCAATTATGAGATCCCCAAATGGAATCACAAACCATAGTTTAAGAAGCTAGGAAATAAAATTTGTTTAGAAGAATTGCATATGTATAATCTATATCAAGTTGCTTGCTATCCCGAGTAGAGGAAATGTGGAGGAAGGAGAGAGAAAAATTTGAAACACAGAGTTTCACAAAGACGAATGTTGAAAACTATCTTTGTATATATTTAGGTAAATAAAATAATTATTTTTAAAAAGTCAGAAATAGATGATAAAAGGATAAACAAATAAACTGATATAGATGAATGGATAGAAAGAGCTTATAAGTTCTTATAAACTTTATAAAATAAAGTGCTCATTATGTGCCACAATCTGTGTTATAGACAATACAAATAAAAACAGACACGATAGTTTCTGTCCTCAAAAGATTACATTTTAATTGGAAAAGGTGGCAAGTTAGGAAGGGAAGCATATATCTTATATCTCTGAATTTGTGACATTCTGCTCTTTTTTTTTCTTGGGGACTAGATGATCTAGTCTCTTACTATTCTGGGTATTATATGGCTACACCCTGACACAGGTGATGGCAGATCTGTAATTGGGACAGAAATGTGCCCAAATAAGCCAAGGAAGAAAAAAGAAGCTCATCTCTGAGGTCAGAGCTAAAAGAGCTTCACCTAAGGCAGTAGAAAACCCAGTGGAATTAGAATTTAATTTGGAAATATGGCCTCAGTGATTAGCTGCAGTTTGTACACTGAGTTGCCCTAGTCCCGCCATGGCCTTCTCACCCTGGAACACCGTTCAGCTCCTTTAGACCTCTTAATGAGGTCCTCCTGGAGCCTCCATTTTGAGGAAGGGCTCGAGTCAGTAGTTCATCATCCCTCTCTTACCTGTTTCTGAATGACCACCATCCCACCAGAACTTTCCCCCCTTGCTCACTGCTTTTCAGTTCCCTTTCATGTGTTGTTTTTCCCTCATTCCCTTTTCAGCTCCTCCCCCAAGAATATAAGCTCCATAAGGGCAGGGACTTTTTGCTTATATATGTATCCCCAGTGCCTAGCACAGTGCTTCTAGTAATATAAGGCATATAGCATATATGGCAAGTTCTTGACAAATGTTTGTGGACTTGACTTAAGGGGAATGTTAAGGGAGGGGAGAAGGACTGTTTCAGCTCAGTTTCAGTGTTCCAGCTAGAATCTGTAGAGTTGAGAACTGGATCCTAGAATTTACAACTGGAAAGTCCCTGAGAGATCATCCTTCCAATTTGCAGAGGAGGAAACAGAGACCCAGAGAGATTCTGGTCTCAGACACTTACTAGATTGGATAATCACTTGGATAAATCACTTAGCCCTGTCTGCCTCAATTTCCTCATCTATAAAATGAGCTGCAAAAGGAAATGGCACATCCCTCCAGTATCTCTGCCAAGAAAACCCCAAATAGAATAACAGATACAACTGAAATAACTCAACAACAACAAATTTAAAATGCCTACAAACTGTGTAGTTGGCGACTCTGAATAGGTGGCTGGTGATAAAAGATAAACTCAGAAACGGATAACTGAGTTCTTTGGATCTGATGAGAAAATCAAGAGAGAAATTGTAGAGAGGGAAGAGAATAGGACCTATGGGCAGAGTCCTGGGCAGCACCCATACATAGGCCCGAGTCCTGGGCATGCCCATGGGGACGTGATAACAATGAACCAGCCAGAAAGACTGAGAAAGAGCAATCAGAGATACCAAAGTCACTTACATCCAAGGAGGAGAAAATCTAACAGGGGTCCTCAAACTATGGCCCGAAGGCCAGATGCAGCAGCTGAGGACGTTTATCCCCCTCACCCAGGGCTATGAAGTTTCTTTATTTAAAGGCCCACAAAACAAAGTTTTTGTTTTTACTATAGTCCGGCCCTCCAACAGTCTGAGGACAGTGAACTGGCCCCCTATTTAAAAAGTTTGAGGACCCCTACTAGGAGGTGGTGAAGGTAATAATGGCCAAGGCTACACAGAGTTCAAGTAGGATGAGGTCCAAGAAAAAGCTATCAGATTTGGTAATTAAGAGATCACTGGTCAAAAGTTATTCCCTAATAGGTAACTAATCATAGAATATAATAAAAAAATTCTCAGGGGAGTTGCAAGCTATTACAAATATAGAAAAGAATGTCACAAATCATGAATAACAAAAGAAATAAAATCCAAACAACTCTGACGTTTTATGCCCACATCTTAGACAAAGATCAACAACATAGGAACAGTCATTGTTGGAAGGATTGGGGAAAGACAGGCAATCTAATCCACTGTTGGTTAAGCCATTCATTGTTCCAAGTGTTTTGTAAAGCAATTTGTAATTATGCAAAGAAAATGACTTAAATGCCCATAATCTTTGACCCAAAGATTTCACTGTTACCCCAAAAAGGTCAATGATAAAAAGAAAAGTCTCAAATACACAAAAGTATTTACAGCAGCACTTTGGATGGTAGCAAAGAATTGAAAGCATAGTAGACGCCCACTGACTGGGGGATGGCTAAAGAAATTGAGGTCTGAGAATGTAATGGAATATTACAGCACCATAAGAAATGATGAATATTAAGAATTCAGAGGAGCATGAGAAGCCTTGCTTGAACTTATGAAGAAACAAACAGAACCAGAACTATAATCTATATGACTGCAGCAAAGTGAGGAACAATAATAACAGCAAAACAATTGAAGCTAAATACTGTGAAATTAGTTTGACCAAGCATGGCCCCAAAGAAAAGATATGAGAAGGCACTTCCCTCTTTGGCAAGGGGGGAACCAAAGGCAGATAATGTCAGACTTTTCCCAAGTGTTCATTAGTTTTGCTGAGCAGTTGGGTTTTTTCCTCTCTTTTTTTTTTTTTTTTTTTTTTTTGTTGAAGAGGATCTAAGTTCTTTTTTTGGTTCTAATGACACTAAGATGGCTTTCTGGGAGAGAGAGAGCATGGGGAAGACTGGGGGTAGAGAAAAATATAGGTGAGAGAAAAACAAGATAATAAAATTGTTGTTGTTCAGTCATTTTTCAGTCAGTTACATCTGACTCCCTGAGACCCCATTTGAGGATTTCTTGGCAGAGATATTGGAGTAATTTGCTGTTTCTTTCTCCAGTTTATTTTACAGATACAGATACAGAAACTGAGGCAAACAGGGCTAAGTAACTGCCCAGAATTACACATCTAGGAAATTTTTGAAGCCAGATTTGTACTCAGGAAGATGAGCTTTCCTGACTCAAGGCTCAGTGCGCTATCCATATCACCACCGAAGTAACCAAAAAAATTTTAAAGGACAACAACAAAAAAGGAAAGCATTGGGAACTTTGGAGAGAGCAGTTTGAATCAAGTAGGGACAGAAAGCAGATTGAAAGAGTTTAAGAAGTGGGAAATGAAGGAAATGGAAGCAATAAGCGTAACTAATTTTTTAATCAATTAAATGTTTAGTCCATATTTATAACAAGATTTTTGTTTTTCTTTTTCAATTGGAGGAAGAGAAGGGAGAGGTCAATTTTTCTTAATTGAAAACAACAAAAATTAATTTTAAGAAAGATGAATAGTTAAGTAAAACAAATTCCCACATCGTCCACGTCCAAAAAATATGCATCTCAATCAGCACTCTGAAAGATTTTTATCTATGAGTGTGGCTGTGAAAGGGAGAGACACATAGGAAAATAGTTTGAGGGCAAGGCAAGATCCAGTGATGATTCTTTAATGTAATGGACACATTTGTAAGTAGCAGAGAAGAAACCAGTGAATAAGGAAATATTAAAGACTAGAGGGGGAAGGGAGAAGATGATTGAAAATACAAGTTTCCAGAAAAGATGGAAGATGATGGGATCCAAAGAAGAGTTATCAGGGCAGTCAAGAGATAAAACTACCTCTTTTTAAGCAACTGGAGGAAGAGAGAGTAGAGGGTAATTTTGAATTGATTTAAAGTAACTATTTTAGATTTCTGCAGTCAGGAGGACTCATTTTCATGGGTTAAATCCAGCCTCAGATACTTACTACCTGTAAGTCTCTGGACAAGTCACTTTATCTTATTCCTCAATTGCCTCATTGGTAAAATGAACTGGAGAAGGAAATGGCACACCACTCCAGTATCTTTGCCAAGAAAATCCCAAATGAGGTCACAAAGAGTTGAACACAACTGAAAAACAATAACAAAATATAAAACTAGGGAGAAGGTGCTCATAAGAGATGACTACAATTTTTCAAGGTTAAGATCCTCTGCTACAGGGAGGTGGAGTGGATTAGATAGGATATAGATGGCTTAGAGAGAGAGGAAAAAACAGCCCCTTGGAGTCTGCAGGTGTTTTATGTGTATTTTCTCATTTGAACCTCACAACAATCCTTTGAGGTAGGGACCACAGGTAAGGACTAAAGTTAGGATTTGAACTTACTTTTTCCTGACTTCAAGTCCAGAGTCTAGTTGCTGCATTTCATCGCTCAGCTCAGTCAATAGTTCATCCAGCTGTACGTTATAAACTGTGCAATATATATATTTTTCAATCATTTGGTGTCTTTCATATGGATTAGTAAGCCAGTCTCCTTCAACTGGCCTTGGCTTCCACTGAAAAGGTCCTGTAGTGTCTGAGGCTAGAATTAATTGTTATTGATTTATCTGTGATGACATTTGAAGATATCTGCAAAGAGGAACATTTGAAGAGCTCTACTGTGAATGAATGAACGAATGAAGAAGCATTTATTAAGCGCTTACTCTATGGTAAAATAAATAAAAAAGCAATACAGTCCCTCTCCTCAAGAGGCTCATGTTCTAATAGGGAGAGACAACCCATAGAGGAGGCTTAGCCTTTGTAGTTTTCCATTTTATTTAATGTTGTTTTCAACATTATCTCACTTTCTGATACTGAGCCACTTGGCAAGGCCTTTTGGTAATGAGGACATTTTTTCCCAGAATTTCAATGACCATGGCTGCTGAGGCTCCTGCAAAGGAAATTGCCTTTCTCCACATCTCCACAAGGCTCGTTTTCCTGATTATTAATCACAGGACAAGATGGAAGCAGGGACAGTGACCTGGTAGGTCCTGTTGTTCCCAAGGACTCGTGGATTTACCTGCCTGTACATGGCAGTTGGCGGGGGTGGGGTAGCAAGGATGCTAAACCCCTTTTCCTCAAGGACTGCCCCCCTATACGGTGGCTACAGGTGGCAGGCTGTAGTATGGTGGGGAACTTGGGTTTGCCCATTAATGGCAATTTCTGTAGGGAATCCCTCCTCCATGTGGACTCTGTACAGATAGCAGGAAAATCTTTGTCAACACACACCTCCCTGACATAATAATCAGATTCTGTTGTTAATATATAACAATTATATTATTATTATATCATATAATAACCAAATAATAGCTGGTGAACAAAATTATATCTAAGATTGCATTGATCAAGGAGTCTTGTATATAATCTTAACAAATGCAGGAGAGACTCTTTGTTGGACAAGGGCCTCTAAGGCTGCTTTCTGCTCCACAAATCATTGTTGCACTTAGGAAGGTACTGATCTTTATTAGGCCTTGGCTCAGTGCTGTGGAAAGTGCACCAAACTCAGAGTCACAAAACATGAAATCCAACCCTGCCTCCATTACTTACTTCCCTATGACCTTGAATAAACCCTCAGTTTCTTTTTCTGTAAAATGAGAGATTTGGACTCTAGGCACAAATCAGAGCCTTAACTACCCTGCTCCCCACCCCAATTTGGAGTTTCTCTAGAATGAACATACAGCTTAATTCACAGACTCCTCAGGTTAGCAACTCTGGGATGTGAGTTCCTGTTAACCAAGAGATGCTTGTACCTTGTGAATGAGGCACGAATGTGCTTTGGGCCCCTTTTCCCTTTGCAAATCTGAGGCTTGCTGAGGAAAATTAATTATCTGACCTTCAAACGTACCAGAGATGACGTTCTGTGGAAAGGCTTCTGCTTGTCACAGAGAAACCAATGATAAATATAGGACCTGAAGCAATTTCTCAGTGAGATTTCATGTCAGTATTTTAATAATCGTTGAGAAGAGCCCTGGGAACCAATTACAAAAGTAGGACAATTTCCCTAAAATTACCTGGTCTCCAACCCAGGGAACTTGTTAGCATTTAACACTGATGTGACCAGATGGATTCTGATAGTTTTGCCCAATCATCAGATGAATCAATTTACAATTTCTCGATAGCAATAATAATAATAGTAACAGTTCACTATTCTTTCAATACTTTACAATCATAACTCATGTTTTTATAATAATACTTGTTTTCGACAAACTTTCTTTACAACCAAAAGGAAAAGTATTACAATGCAGAGGAAAAGTATTATCCCCATTTTACAGATGAATCAATGAGGCAAAAAAAAAACATTAAGTCAGTAGCCTAGGGTCACACAGCTAGGAAGAGTCAGAGGCTAGATTGGAACTCAGGTTTTCCATGACCCCAGAAGGTCCATCACTCTGGGCACTGTCCAGTATTCTTTCTATTCCTCCAACACAAGGAATTTCATTGCAGGCTTCCAAGGAGGCAGAGACTCTTGGGGAGAGAGAGCACATGCAATGGCATTTTAAGTGGAATATACTTTCAGCTTTGACCAGAAACACTTGTTTCTCAGTACCCATGTGGTATCGGGTGGTCAGTGGTGATCAATTTTTGAGGAATTAACTGGAATGACTGAGTCTATGTGGGCCTTGTCCAGTAAGTTCAGCTAAGCTGACAGTCTAGTTCCTATGGTACCACCCTGGCCCCAGAAGGGTAGATGTTCTGGTCCAGAAGGGCCCAAATTCATGACTGAATCAGTTCATTAGGTTAAGGCCTAATAAGGCTCAATGCTTTGCCAGGTTCAAAAAGCAGCTTTAAAAACCCTTCTCCAACAAAGAGTCCCTCCTGCACATGTTAAGATCAGATAAGACTCTTGATCAATGCAACCCCAAATATAACATTAGTCTTCCAGTGAGAGACTGAGTGGGTCACACATAGCTTTCCCAGGACTGAGCACCCGTGCAGGCCACATCCTCTTCAACAGCCTAAGAAATCGAAGCCAGGAACAGGGTCACTGACAGAGTTTCCTTCTCTACCCCCCTCCCAAGCTGTTCTACAATCCTGGAAGAAACCACGCTTCCACCCATTCCACATTCACATTCCTAATCTCAACTGGAACCTGTTTTCTTCCATCACTCTTTCTCCCCTCTCAATCCACTCTCACATCACAGTGACTGTTCCAAATTCGAGCTCTTCAACCACCTCCACCCCCTCTCTCTCAACAGATGATCTCACCTCCTACTTGAATAAGAAAATCAAACTAACTGGTGCAAGCTCTCTCATCTCCCCTACACTCTGTTACTTCTTCCCCCTTGTCTCCTTTGCTCCAATCTCAGAGGCCCAAGGAGGCCTTCTCATTGCCAAGGCCAGTCAAATCTCCTAGGGATGAATAAAGAAATCAATCGATCAATAATCAGACATTAAGAGCCAGCTGTGTCACAGGTACTATGCAAAGCATTGAAGACAAAGAAACAAAAGTGAAATTGTTCCAGCACCAGGGAATTTCTATTCTGCTGGGGAGATAAGGAAGTAGAAGTTTGGGATACTGGGAGTAGGAGAAAACTGAAATTACTGGAAAGGAAGAGCAATGTCCTAGAATGGATCACAAGGGAAAAGGAACTGAACAGGCCAGAGCAAATTCTCAAGGAGGAGAGGTGGTTGCTGGGGAATGGTGGCAAAAGAATTTCAGTGTGGGAGCAATGAACATCCCAAATTCAGCTCCCGGCCCTGAGGATCAACGGGATGTAAGAGAAGGAGCAGCCAGGTACAAAGAGAGGCTGTAGCTTCAAGAAAAACTTGGATTTCAATAAGGGAGAAAGATGGAAGGAATGTGAGAGGAAGTGATCCAAATGAAGAGGAACCTGAAAATAAGGGAGTGCTTCAGGAGACACAGAGAAAGGGAGGGCAGAAAATTACAGGGACAGGGATAATCCCATTAGGGAAGAGAATATGAGTTTGACCAACCAAAGAATCTAGGAAGAAGACTCGTAGCAGGGGAGACAGTACAATCTTAGATGCAACAATGAATGGCTGGGCTACGGCCTTCCCTTTTCCTTCACCCTATGTCACTAGTGACCAAGCTTCGGAGCCTTCTTCTGGGGTTGCCTTCCCTCTGGTCTGGAGGAACTTGATCCAACAGAGGATCATGCATGAGACACAACAGTGGAACTATCACAGTAAGGAACTAGTATCCACCTCCAGGTGCCAGTGCTTGCAACAAAGCCCCATTCCCCCGCCTCAGGTACAACTCTGCCTAGCTCTAATAATCTACAAGGGCAAGTGGGATTGCATTAATAAATGGGCAAACTGTAATGTTTGAAAAAACAAAATGTGGCTACAGCTTCCAAGATCCCAGCAGCCCGGGAAAGACATTCTCTTGACCTATGTGATATCTGGTCTAGAACCCCAACTGATTCAACAGTTCAATTCAACAAGAATTTATTGAGCTCCTTTCAGGACAAGGGACCATGCTGGGAATGGGAATACAGAGATGGAAAATGAAAAATAGCCCTTGTCCCTAAGGACCTTACACTCCACCAGGGTCTCCAGAGGAGATGGCACTTCCACTGAGCCTTGGGACAGCTTCAAAGGAGGGAGGTCACTCCAGCCATCAGATACAGCCTGTGCAGCAAACCGAAGTATGAGAAACAATGCCGAGTTAGAGAAACAGAAAACTCGTCATCATGACTAGAACTTCGAATTTGTAAAGGGGAATGATATGAAGTGAGCCTAGAAAGTTAGGCGGAAAGCAGATTGTAGAGGGCTTTAAATGCCAAGCCGAGAAGCTTGTGTTTCATTTAGAGAAATAGGTCACTAAAAATTTAAGCAACTAGTGATGCAGCAGAAAGAAGGAAAACCTATCAGAAAAAGCTACATTCAAATCCTGCCTCAGACATTTAGTTTTAGGATTCTGGGCAAATAATTTAACCATCTATGTGGCTCAATTGCTTCATCTGTAAGAAGGAAATAATAATAGCACCAATTTCAGAGGGTTATTGTGAGGATCAAATGAAATATATGTAAAATGCTATATTAACATTAACTAATTAGCTGTTATTATTAACATCTGGGTATAAATAGACTAGCGCAGCTAGGTGGTACAATGGATAGAGTGCCAGGCCTGGAGTCAGGAGAACTTGAGTTCAAATATGGCCTCAAACACTTACCAGCTGTATGAATCTGAGTAAATCATTTAATCCTCTTTGCCTCAGTTATTCAGTTGTAAAATGAATTGGAGAAGGAAATGGCAAACCCTTCCTATATCTCTGCAAAGAAAACCCTAATGTGGTTATAAAGAGTAAGGATGGTGGCTAAAGCAGTAGTCATCAAAGCCATTTGGTATTAGCAAAATAACTGTTTGGACATGTATACATATATTGTATTTAACTTATACCTTAACATATTTAACATGTATTGGTTAACCTGCCATCTGGGAGAAGGGGTGGGGGAAAGGAGGGAAAAAGTTGGAACAAAAAGATTTGCAACTGTTAATGCTGAAAAATTACATATATCTTGTAAATAAAAAGCTATGATAATAAAAAAAATTTTGGTATTGGCTAAGAAATAGAGTAGTGGATTAGTGGAATAGATTAGATACACACAACATAATAATCAAGGCTTATAGTAATCTAGTGTTTGATAAACCCCCAAACTCCAGCTTCTGGAATAAGAACTCTCTATTTGACAAAAATTGCTGGGGAAAAGGAAAATAATATGTCAGAAACTCAGTATAGACCTACATCTCGCACCCCTAACCAAAATAAGGTCAAAATGGGTACATGATATAGGCATAGAGGATGGTACCATAAACAGATTAGGAGGGCAAGGAATAATTTACCTATCGGACCTTTGGAGAAGAGAGGAATTTATGACCAAAGAAGAACTAGAAAACATTAGAAAAAGGCAAAATGCTCAACTTTGTTTACATTAAATTAAAAAGGGGTTGCACAAAC
Organism: Antechinus flavipes; assembly: GCF_016432865.1. Taxonomy (NCBI): domain Eukaryota; kingdom Metazoa; phylum Chordata; class Mammalia; order Dasyuromorphia; family Dasyuridae; genus Antechinus; species Antechinus flavipes. The sequence goes on along the minus strand of NC_067398.1, from coordinate 49,117,994 downwards.
AAAACCAACAGAAACAAGATTAAAAGGAAAGTACAAAGTTGGGGAAAAAATCTTTCCAGCTAGTGTTTCTGACAAAGATCCCATTTCTAAAATATATAAAGAACCATATCAAATTTGTAAGAATACAAGTCATTTCCCAATTGATAAATGGTGAAAGAATATGAACAAAAAAATGTCAGAAGGTAAAATTAGAGCCATCTATAGTCATATGAAAAAATGCTCTAAATCACTATTGATTAGAGAAATACAAATTAAAACAATTCTGAAATGCTACCTCACACTTCTCAGATTAACTAAAATGACAAGAAAAGGTAATGATAAATATTGGAGAGGATGTGGGAAAACTGGGATACTAATGCATTGTTGGTGGAGTTTTGAAATGATCCAACCATTCTGAAGAGCAGTCTGGAACTATGCCCAAAGGGCTATTAAACTGTGTATACCCTTTGATCCATCAGTGCCATTACTAGGTCTGTATTCAAGGAAATCATAAAGAAGGGAAAAGGACCCATGTGTACAAAAATGTTTGTGGAAAATCTTTTTGTGGTAGCAAAGAATTGGAAAATTAGTAATGCCCATCAATTGGAAATGGCTAAACAAGTTGTGATACATTAAGATAATGGAATATTATTATTCTATAAAAAATGATGAGCAAGCTGATTTTAGAAAGGCCTATAAAGATTTACATGAACTGATGCTGAGTGAAACAAACAGAACCAGGAATACATTGTACATAGTAACAGCAAGAATGCATGATGATCCACTATGAAAGATTCGGTTTTTCTCAGTGGTTTAGTGGTCCAAGGCAGTCCCAATGAACTTTGGATAGAAAATGTCATCTGCAACCAGAAAAAGAACTATGGAGACCCAATATAAATCAACACATGCTACATTCACTTCTTTTTTCTGTTTTTTTTCTTCTCTCTCACAGTTTTTAACTTTTGCTCCGATTTTTCTCTCCCAACATGATTCATAAAGCAATGTGTATTTAAAATAATTAATTTTTTTAAAAAAGAATGAGACATGACTGAAACAATTGAATAATAATTTTATGTCTGTACATTTATATTATATATATGTATACATCTATATATACACATAGAGACACACGTAAATCAATGTATATAATAGATATATATGTGTTATATATAATCATGTATATGGTTATATATAAGATATATAACTGAAACCTCAAAAATATATATCTTATATCTCTATATGTTGTTATGTATAAATAACTCTATATCTATCTCATTCTCTCTATCTCTTTGAGATGTGAGTCAGTGCTTGGGGGATTCACAAGTAACTGCTTGCTATGTTAACAGAAACCTCAATAAGAGTTAACAAACCAAGATATTCCTTAAATCTTTCCTCCCTTTTACTCTCAAACTCCTAGAAAGAATCATCTATACTCCCTGCCTCCACTTCCTCACTACCCACTCTCTTCTCAACCTCTTGCAATCTGGCTTCCAGCACTCAGCTGAGCTTGTTCAAAGGTTATTCATGCTTTCTTAATTGCTCGATCCAATGGCCTTTTCTCAGCACTTATCTTCTCTGACCTCTCTAACACTTCTGGCACTGTTATCCATGCTCCCCCTCCTACTGGATCCTCTCTTGGCTCCCATGACAATGTTCTCTAGAGTTTCTCCGCCTACTCTTCCAAACCTTCCTTCTCTGGCTCTTTCGCTAGATCACTATCTACCTCCCACCTTCCAAGTGTGGGTTTCCCCCAAAGTGCTAACCAGAGTTTTCATCTCTTCTTTTTCTTCTTTCTTTCTCAGCAGCTCCATCCATTTCCATCCGTATGATTAACATCTCCACACAGATGATTCCCCAAACTGTTTACCCAGGTCAAATCTCTCTCCTGAGATCCAGTCTTGCGTCAACAACCGATTGGGAAATACATTTTCTTTTAAGCCAAGTAGACATCTCAAACTCAACATGCCTAAAAACAGCACTCATTCTCTTCCCCACCCCAAAGATGCCATTCTCCAAACTCCCCCATTTCCACTGAGGGTACCACCATCCTCCACGTCACTGAGATTTCATTCTTCTCTCTCCCTCATCCCCCAAATCCAATCAGTTTCCAAGTCTTGGAGCTCATCCTTTTGCTCCATTCACACAGTCACCACCTAAGTTCAAACCCTCATCTTCTCTCATTTGAATTATTATTACATTAGTCTACTAATGGGTCTCCCTGCTTCTCAACTCTTTCTTCTCCAATCTATGTTCCACCCATTCGCCATAAAGAACAGTCATTTGACCAGACTCTAGGATAAGATAAGGACTTCTTATTCTGTTATTTAAGACTTTCTACAATTGACCCTTACCTACCCACTTTTATATAATACTATTACTTGTACAATACCCCAGGCTACTCCCCACTCCTGAATGCACTTCTTCCAAATCTCTCCTTAGAATCTCTGTATTCCTTCAAGACTCAGCTCAGATGTCAGCTCTTCCATGAAGTTTTCTCCGATTCCTCTCCCTTTCCCACTACTTTTAACTAACTTTATAATTATTTGTGTACATTTTGCATCTTCCCAGTAAAACAATAAGCTCAATAATAAGCTTCCCCAGTAAGCTTCTTAAATGATCAGATTGTTCTATGGGGCACATGCTACAGGTGATGCTTGGCACAAGGATGCTCAAGAACCAAAGATTCAGGGCTAGGAACTCCCCGAGCAACAGAAACTATTAAGCTTTTGATTTTTGTCTCGAATGTCTAGCACAGCCAAAAGCATGGTGGCAGAGATAGTTTTGGTGGTGCAGATAGAGTGCTGAGCCCAAGTTAGGAACATTTAGCCTTAGACATAAACTAGCTGTGTGACTCTAGGCAAGTCACTTAACATGTTTGCCTCAGTTTCTTCAATGGTAAAATGGGGATAATAATACCACCTGCCTTCCAGGGTTGTGAAGATTAAATGACATTTTTTTCTTTTTTAAAAAATAGATTTTTATTTTTCAAAATACATATAAAGATAGTTTTCAACATTCACCCTTGCAAAACCTTGTGTTTCATATCTCCCCTTCCATTAAGGAAGCAAGTAATCCAGAACTGGTTAAACATGTGCAATTCTTCTAAACATATTTCCACATCAAATGAGATATTTATAAAAAGTACTTAGTACCATACTTGCACATAGTAGGTGCTATAGAAATATTTATTCCTTTCCCTCTCTTTTCCTTTCTCACAGTGGATAGAGCTAGGACTTGAAATCAGAAAGATCTGAAATGGCATTTTATGCCTCTGTGACTATTAGCAAATCATTTAACCTCTCTATAAGTTTCTTCATCTTAAAATGAGGGAGTTAGACTGGATGACCTCAAGCCCTGGAGGACCCATCCAGTCCTGAATCTATGATCCTCTGATCCTTGCGCATAGTTGATACTTAATTGTGGATGACTATGAGCCCTGAAGGACACATTCAGCCCTGAATCTATGATCTTCTGATCCTGTGCATAGTTGATACTTAATTGAGCTCTGGGGTATGATGACTGCCTTAGCATCCTGGATACTTTAAAATCAGCCAGGAGTCAGGCTAAGCAAAAGTCCTTGATCTTTATTCTTTATAGACATGACAGGAATGGCCACACAAATCCAGCCAGCAGTCACTCTTATTCCACCCTCCAATCCCTCCTTCCAATCTCTCTATACACCAACAGATCAAGCCTGCACAGAATGGTGGGGCGGGCCATTTTCCAAGCACATGCTAATAGAGTATTGTCCAATAAGTAATTATCCCTAAGTGCTTGGTTATCTAAGTGCATCTGCTCAGAGATCCAGCCCTTTACACTGGGGGACCCATTCAGCCCTAAATCTATGATTCTTTGATCCTTGTACATAGTTGAAGTTTGTTGAATTGAATTGAATGGTAGAATTCAATTGTAGAAGAAGAGAGAAGACATTCTCCTAGGAGAGAGGGAATACTGTGACTAAAAGCAGAAATGTCTTAAGACATACTGGGGGACAGTGAAAAGAGTTGAGTGCATATAAGGGTACAGTGAGAGATGGAGCTGGAAAAGATTGTAGAGTGCCTTGAATGCCAGAGTAGGGAGTTTGGTTATTTTGGGAAAGGGACCGTTTGGATTTCCAATAGAGACAGAGCAGGGGGTGGAGAGCCTCAAGGACTGGGCCAATATTGGGTTTCAAATTGCTCTATGGGGCGCATGCTACAGATGGTGCTTGGTGCGAATCAACCGCTGACAGATAGGAGCTCCCAGAGCAACTGTTCTGGGGGAAATTATAGCAAACTTTATTGTTATAGCAACCCAGGATTTCCATACTCATCCACCTGGCATCATGCCTAAGAAATACACTCACTTTCAAAAAGCCACAGGAAAAAAAAAAAAAACGATTTGTTTTTCTTAGCTCTAAGCAGAACATAGAAATAGAAGCGTCCTCAGGACACTGAGGTTGGAATCCTGGACACAGCTGGGGAGGGATGAGGAAGACAGAGAGAGAAAGCAATTCCACTTAGTTCAGTTCCACACATCTTGACAAGTATTTTACTGAGCTCCTTCTAAATGCTAGGCATTGTCTGGGAAATGTAGATACAAAGACAGAAACAAAACAATCTCTGAACTCAAAGAACTTACATTCTGCTGAAAGAAGCAAATTGACACAGATAAGGAAGGAGGGGAATAAGCATTTATTAAGTACCTACTATGTTCCAGGCATGGGAAATACTTTTCACAAATATTATCTCATTTGATCCTCACAACAACCATGAGAGGGAGTTGTTATCTCCATTTTACAGCTGAGGAAACTGAAGCAAACAGATTAAATGACTTGCCCAGAGTTACACAGTTGGTAATGTTTGAGGTGGAATTTGAACTCAGGATTTCCTGACTCCAGGCTCAGACCTCATAGACAACTGGGTAGTGAAGTAGATAAAACACAACCCGGTTGTTATAAAGATCAAATGAGTTAATATGTGTTTTTTTCAAATGCTTCCCACTGAAGCTGGAATGTAGTAGATGCTTTTAAATTATGCTAATCAGAGTTACTAAGTCTTTCAATTTTTAAAATATTGTTATTTTTTAATATTGTTGTCATTTTATAAATCGTTCTCCTGATTCTATTTATTGCATTTTGCCTTACTTTGTACATCTCCTCAGGCTTCCCTGAAATCATTCCTTTCATCATTTTACCTTAGCTTTCCATCTCCTGCTTAGCACAGAATGTCGCCTGAGGGAAAGTGGCAAGGGGATGAAGCTGAAAGTTTTCCATCTGCCCCAAAGCAACAATTTCCATACATGCTAGGAAAAGGTAACTCCAACTTTTCCTGCCAGTCTGACCTCCCCAGTGGACGTGTGTCCCTTGACATAAAAGGAAGAGGTGAGTCAGTGGGGAACAGACTTCTGTAGAGATTACATTTCTGTCTCCTGTTGTGCTCTTTTCCTGCCTAAAATCTACCCTTTCAGAGGGAGATCTCCCACCTGACCATCTGGCCATGTGCCTCCCATCTCATGCTCCACTTACCTCCAGTCTAATCTCCAATTATGGAAATTGGATGCTAATGGTAGCATCCTAAATTCCATTAGGAAGAGTAGGGGTCATCCACTCAATTAAGAGCCTTCAATAGAGCATCACAACAAACCTCATTTCCCAACACTTGAATTCTTATTCCCATCCACCTCAACCCAAAATTTCAAATAAACTCCACTCAGCCTTTCCCATGTGCCTTTTGGAATGCCCATTCTATAGGCAGCAACAAGTTTCCCTTCATTTTAAACCTCTTCCTTTCTCACTCTTTCCATCGACTAGCTATTACTGAAACCTGGTTCCCCCAAATAATATGCCTCCCTAACCACCCTTTCCAGTACTGGCTGCACCTTTACTCATTCTCTTCTGCTCACAGGAGTATAGATCCTGTGAGTCTCCCTACCTCAAGTCTCTCCCCACTTCAATCCATCCTCCATGTAATCACCAAAGCAATATTTTTACAGCATAGTTCAGACACATCATCACCATGCTTATGTATGGCTCCCCATCACCTTCAGAATCAAATATAAAATGCTCTATTTGGCATTCAAAGGTCTTGATAACTTAGGCCCCTCTAACTTTCTAGTCTTACACTTTTCTCCTTACCATGTACTCTTCAGTCAAAGAATACTGTCTTCCCGGATGTTCCACAAACAAAATACTTCATTTCTAGTCTCCAGGCATTTTTTCTAGCTGTCCACCATGCCTGGAAGGCTCACTCCCTTTAACTCTGGCTTCCTTGAAGTCCCAACTAAAATCCCATCTATTACAGGAGGCCCTTCCTTACCTCTCAATTATTGTACTTTCCCTCTGTTCATTGTTTCCCCCCTAATTATCCTGTATTTAGCCTGATTTGTATATATGGGTTTGTACATTGCCTCTTCCATTAGAATGTTAACTGCTTAAGGGCAGGGACAATTTTTTGGTATTTAGCACAATGCCTGAGACATAACTGACACTTAATAAAGGGTTATTGATTGATTTCTTACAACACAATAGTATTCCATCATGTACATATACTAAAACTTGCTCATTCATCTGAAGGTGTGCCCTGTGGATGGGCACACCATCAGATTCTCATTCTTGCCACCTCAGAAAAGTTAAAAAATATTTTCATATAGTTTTAGATATTTTTTGCTTACAACTAACCTTTCCCTAACTCTAAACTCCCTCTAATTTCCTTTCTCCCTTCTCCCCTTTCCCTCTTATTTCTCTATTAAGCGAAATATATTTCTATACTCAATTAAGTGTATACTCTTCCTAACCTTAGGTGATAGTGAGGTTCAATTATCAGTTACTCCCCACTTTTTCCTTATATTTATAGACTTCTACTTGTATACTCAGATTATGTAGGACAATTTTCACTGACATTCCTTTCTCTTCCTCCACCCACTTCAATGTATTCTCTCTTTTCTTGAGATCATAAAGATATAACAGCACCAGGTCTTGTCTAGACTCCCTTTATGACCCTTGATAATGACAATGTTCAAAAGGGACACATATACCATCTCCTAAATTAGAACATAACCAGTTTATCTTTGAACATAATTTATGATCATTTCATTGTCTTTACCATTTTAAGTTTCTCTTGCCTCTTGTTTTTAAACTTCAAAGTTACTACACAGCTCTGGTCTTTTCACTGGGAATGCATAGAAGTCCTTTTATATTCATTTTTTCTGGGTAAGTTATTCTTGGCTATAAGCCTATGTCCTTTGCCTTCTGGAATATCATATTCAAATATTTTTGGTTCCATTATAGTGGTTAACTGCTAAATCACTTGTGATCTTGACTGTGGCTCCTAAGTACCTGAATGTTTTCTTTCTGGCTGCTTGCAGCATTTTTTTTTAAACTAGGGGCTCTGGATTTTGATTTCTGGAAATTTTTATTTTGAGATTTCTTTCAGGAGTTGAACCAGGAAATTCTATTTCCCCTTTGCTCTCTGATTGTGAGAGATCTGAGCAATTTTCTTAAAATTTATTCAAATATGATGTGTAAAGTTTTTTGGGGGTTGTAATTTTCAGGTAATACTGAAAGTACTTAAATTTGTTCTACTTAAATTTGTTTTTTAGGTCAGCTGTTTTTTGCTATGAGATGTCTTACTTTTTCTATTTAACATTTATTTAATGTAATTTATTAAATTAATAATAATGTATATTTAAAAATTAATATTAAAATTTCAATTTTAATATTTCTTGTTGTCTTATAGAGTCATTGGTTTTTAATTTTCAGGGAATCTGTTGCTAAGGCAAGGTTTTATACTTCTTCTGCCAAACTGTTAACTCCTTTTTAAATTCTTTCTTCCATAGCTCTCATTTTTTCCAATTTTTTTCTTTTAGTATTCTCATTTCATTTTTTTAATTAACTTTTTTTCAATATAGAGTAGGAAACTACAAATATGGAGTGCTACATACAATTAGACATAATCATGTGATGGTTGGTTTTACTTAACTGTTCGTTGTTGTTGCTGCTGTTGAAAGGAGGAATCTATATGTGGAGGAAGGTTATCCAGAACTTCAATATGACTATAAAATGTATCAAAACAATACCTAATTTAAGAAAAAAAAACTTTTCTTGTGCCACACTGCCTGGCACTTCTTTAAACAAAATGTTACTACAAATTATAATTTAACAAATATATTAAAACCAACCATTCAAAAAAGTGCATTCCCTTCAAAATAATCATCATAGAAGACTATACCCTTTTCCCCATTAGGATGCCACTTCCTACTGTGTCACAAATAATGGGAAATCTCTCTTTAGAAACTGCCTCCAGCACTTTGAACACTTTAAAGCCTGTAGCTTTAAGTATACTCAAAAGGTAGCAAATCTTCAAGGAGCAATTTTTGGACAAAAGTCATTTGGAGTCTAGCCTAGCAAATAGGATAGCAACTGGCTCTATAAACTGAGACTGATTTTCTCAAGGGGATCATAAAGTGACCTCAGGACAATCCCCAAATAGGGGATTATTCCAAAATAATTTGATCTATTGCAGCCGCCCTGAAACAGAAGCCTAGCCTCTTAAAATAACTGGCTTGGAAGATAACACTCATTTGAGAAGGATTTAGTACATGAATATAATGACATATTGCTGTGAAATTAAAAAATGAATATAAATAACACCAAGAAGCATGGAAAGATTCATATAAACTGATGAAAAATGAAGTAAAGGTATACACAATAAGAATGGAAAGGAAAAAAAACCTGAATACTGTGTGATTAGATTGACAAATCCTAATCCTGAAGAAGAGATGAGAAAATATATTTTTTTCCTTCCATTTTTACAGAAGAGAGAGGGAGGGGGTTATGTGAACTGTGATCTACTATGAAGCTTTTAAAATTCTTTGTTTTTTCTCTTTCTTTTCTATTCTTCATGATGTTATCCATGCAGAGTACACTTGACTCAACCAATCATCTCTGAAGTGTTGTCAGTAGACCACTTATGTGTTCAGCGAAAGGATATCCTCCAGACACTATCAAGGAGACAGGATCAGTGTGGGGTCAACGGGGACATTCAGCCTTACACAGATATTTTCAAAACCAAAAGTCTCTTTTAATTTTGTTAAACTAATGAGGGTTTCATTTACTGGCTTAAAATGTCTCTGTTACCTGTTAAAATACTAATACTTGTGAAAGACATTATACTTTGTAACCACCACAAACGAATTTAGCAAATCATTAATAACTTTGTATCCTGTCCAACTATTGGTTAATTTTTACAGATAAAGAAATTGAGATCCAAGAATGAAATGAAAGTCATACAGGCTATATACATGATAAATCTAAGCTCAGAACCCTAGTATCCTGATTCATAATCTAGTGGTCTTTCTGCTATATGGCACTGCCTCTTTATGGCATCATTAAACTTGATACTAGAAGGCAGTAATATCTTGAGAGGGAAAGATATAAAGGAAAGGTACAGAACACAAGGTCTTCCCAGGAATTGGTGGTATATACAAGCACACATCCTGGGAGATCAGGCCAGAAGGAAACTGCACAGGGATAGGCAAATAGGCAGAGAGGAAGACACTGAAAGGAAAATGGGTGAACCCAGAAGTCATCTGTCAAGGCTAGCTCTTGGAGCTAGTTAATATAATGGAGGACATCCACATCGATAAACATGGTAAAAGCCTGCCACCAAGTGATGGTGCTCTCTGAGATCTCAGCTGCTACCAAGGAAGCAGAAACAGGCTCTGTCTTTACCCATCACACAGATGCACACTTTCTAGGACTTTAATGTGCAAGTCATTTCAGCAGATGCTAAAAATCTAAGATCACCTGAGGATGCTTATAAACTAAATCTTCAAGCCTGGACTTAAAATCATAGGATTTAGGAGAGACTTTAGGAATCCTCTAGTCTAACGTTTTCATTGTACAGAAGAGAGAAGTGAAACTCCAGGGGATAAAATCAAATGCAAAAAATCAGTGGGAAAAGGATTCTAGACAAGAAGACTTGAGTTCAAATTCTGATTCTAATACCTACTAGCTGTATAACCCTGAGCAAGTTACCAAGCTTCTCAGTAGCTGTTCAGTCTTCTGTAAATTGGAGGTAAGAACATGTGGAGTATCAGTCACAGGATTGTTGTTGTGATTAAAGAACTTTTTAAACCTTAATTGTGAAAAAGATCATTGATTAATTTAGAGCTGAAAAAATGTTAAATCTCATCTAGTCCAGTCCCCTCATTTTACAAATGAGTAAACTGAGACCTAGAGAGGTTATGTAATTGACTAGAAGCGATAAGATACTCTCTTTGTAGATCCAAATAACACTCTTTAAAAATTTAACCAAGAAACTTCAACACTTACTATTTAGGGAATTGTGCTGAAATTTAAAAATGGTTAAAGCAGACAAATAAAAGAATAGCACAGACAAGGGCAAAATCATCATGAAATAGAGTTGGTTTCCAGATTCCCAGCCTCCCCATTTGCCTTTTTGCTACCTCCTAGAGAAAACTCCATTATATCTCCCCACACACAACCACCAGGAGCTTTCATAAACTATTTTCCTTCCTTATTATGACCTAAACTCAGGAAAAGCTCTGATTGAACCAATTCACACTGAAGTGAAAAGGATTACTAAACTCATGAGTGCTGCTTCACAAAGTGTAATCCACTGAAAAATATGTGCATTTAGAGGGTAACCTGAGATACTAAACCAAATAAACAAAGATCTAATTATGACACTGTAAGCATCACAGAATCACAGGATTTTGGATATAGAGATTATCTATCCTTTTACAGATGAGAAAAGATTCAATGAAGTTTCTTCTCAAGATCACATAGTCACAAAGATAAGACCAGACTCCAGTTTTCCGATTCAATTCAGTTGATTTCAACAAGTACTAATTAAATGCATATTATGAGCCAATCTCTGCTCAAAAAATATCCCCCCCCAATTCATATATTTATTTATTTATATGAATTTAAATACAAAAGAATAAAGAGAAGAGACATTAACTGGGAGGATCAGAAAAGGCCTTGGAAAACTAGAGGTTCCATGATGCAAAAGTGAGCTAGGAGGGCATTCCAGCCTGTGTAAAGGAACAGAAATGGGGGAGAGAAAATAAGCCAGTCTGACTCTTAAGGCAGTAATGTTAATCGGTCAACAAGTATTTGTTAAGCACCTACTATATGCCCCATACTATACTATGTTGTAATATCCATCTATAAAGATAGGCAAGGGTCAGATTGTAAAGGACTTTAAATGCCAAACAGAAGAGTTTAGAGTTTATCTAAAGACAACAAGAACACCCTAAAGATCCATAAGTAAGGTTATATCAAGATCACACTTATACTTTAGGAATATTCTTTCGGTATCTGTGTGAAAGATACATTGGAAAAGGGAAGATACTGGAGGCAGAAAGACCAATTAGGAGATTTCTGCAGTAGCTCAGGGATATGGTGATGAGGGCTTGGGTTATACTCACTGGCCCAGGGTTCTTTCCCTTCAACCAACAAACCAGCAGGAAAGTATCATTTTTCAGATGAGGAGTTTTTCCTGGTTTCCCTGAAGTCATACCAAGTAGGCAACTGTCTATCTGCCTATATGTGAGCCCAACATTATAGGGAAGTACAACCAAGAATGTCAAGTGAATATTGGACATGTTTCCAAGTGGGAATGAAGAAGATGCTTCTCCAATTAGCCTGCAGACTTTTTGGTCTCTTTTGGCTCATTCCTGGTGAAGCAAAAGTCATCATAAATCCTGCTTTGGTTAATACTATCTCAACTTCTAGCAACCTCCAGCAAAGAGATGAATGTTTAAGGACATGTTCACCAAGTAAACCAACCAAAAAGCTTAAATTAGTCAGTTTCTATTTCACAGAGTCATTCAAAATTCTCAGAATCTTGGAACCCAGAACCCCTTTGACTGTGAGCTCTTGAAAACAGGTACTTTTTGCCTTTCTTCATGTCTTTAGTGTTTAGCAGTGTCTAGCATATTGTATGTATACTTGTTGACTGACCATTGACTGATCAACTCAAACAATGGACTCCTGAAGGACAGAGACAGCCTGGTGCAGTAGAAAGTGTGTTGGATTTGTAGTCAACTCTAACATTTACTACGCCTCTCCATGTTTGTGTCTTGGACCCATTCTCTATATATGTGTCCATATTTGACCTCTATGTGTATCCACTCTTGCAACAGATAGCATTTGTGGAATCAAGTGCCCCAGATTTTTGGAAAGAGTGTTCTACTAGTACTTTTCTTACTATGCTAATTCATTAAATGCTTTTGCTTTAAATTAATTGCATCCTCTTATTGATTCTTAAACGGAAACTTTTTAATGGGGGCTTTTTACTGTGGTTTTGAATAGATAATAACTCAGATTTATCTTGACTTTGAGGTAGCTTTTCCAGGGAGTCGATGTTGCTAGATATTACACTGGGAAACATGGTTGCTTTGGATGAAACTCTGTTCTGGAAGACAGAGCTACCCCTAGGTTTTAGGACCAAAGATAAAATCTCTCAGAGTCAGAGCCATTATAGGCACCAAAAGGCAACATAAGGGCCTGAGTATTCGTTAAGACCTCATTTACAAAGCCAAGGAGAGTTCTAAAGGAAGTTAATTGAAGTGAATGAAATCTTGAAAAGTTTAGCACTCAATTCATAGACCTAATTTTAGCCTGAAATGAAGAGACCAGAAAAAAAAAAAAAAAAACTGCCCAGAAACTGAAGAGAAACTAATTTGGAATACATAATAGGAAGCAAAGTTCTCAAATTTCCTAAGAACCCATGAGACATGATTATTGAAGAAATAATTAGATGCTATCCTGGGGGGAATGAAAGCTACAAATGAAGAAGGGGAAAAGGAAAGATGTCAAAAAGTCATTGCTTGTTCCCAATATTTTTCTTTATATGGATTCAAGATACAAGAGTTGATTGGCAAAAGAACAATACAACAATGAAAGGAAATGGCCAGCAAATAAGATTGGGAAAATTCAAACTCATTCAGTTTGGTTTTGTGTTGCTGGAGTTTTTTTTTTTTTCTGACTTCACTTTAATGTTTAATGTAACTAAAAAGACTTAGAAGAGATTTCATGTTGTACAGGGTTGATCCTCTGCAGAGGAGAAAGACAGCAATATGTCACTCTGCCCCAAATCTCTCCAATAATAGCCTAAAATTTTAAGGGATTGGGAACTGGTTAACACAATAATCTATTATCAGCCATTACTATTTTATCATTAATTAATTTATCAGTCACTTGGCTGAGAAACTTTAGGTTTGAGAGAGGGATAGTAGAGAAGGGTTTCTAACACTGGCAGTCAGAATCCATTAAGGGGAATTCTTCTGTCTATCAAACTGAGCCCAGCCCAATTCCACACTCACATTAGCATATTAGCTCTCTTTCTGGCCATTCTCTTTATCTTGTCCCATATTATCACATTCCACCTTGAGCTTCCCTGTTTTTCTGCTCTCCTTTCACATTCCTTCTCTGCAGCTCCAAAATGAAATTTATGGAAGAAAGTTAGAATTTCATACAGACCCATGGGAGTCATAGGCTATCTGGGATATGAAGAAGTTTTAAAAAGAATTATGGCTGAGTCTTCCTCAAGATTGAGACAATAAATAAGGGAATAGATGCCTATCCATTCAAGGATGCTGCGGTCTCAAAGGGAGAGTCACAAACTACCAGAGTTGTGCTTCCAAACATCTCACCTCCTCTTTCCCTTTCATTTGACCTAAATCAATCTTCTCACAAAATGAAAAGTCATCTGAACCTTGGTATCTTCAGGTCCCAGAGTCGTAAAGAAAAGATAAAAGTCCTAGTTTTATAGAATCTCAGAAGAGGAGAATCAGAGATCTGGAAAGTAAAGATCTTCAGTCCTTCCCAGGGGAGCTATATCATCAGGACCTATATTGGAGAAAGCAATTTGTCAGATTTTTGTTGCTGTTGTTCAGTTATTTCAGTAATGTCCAACCAACTCTGGGATCTTCTTGGCAAAGATAGTCGAATGGTTGGTCATTTCCTTCTCCAGCTCATTTTACAGATGAGAAAATGGAAGCAAACAAGATAAAGTGACTTGCCTAGTGAATAAGTGTCTGAGGCTGGATTTGAACTCTGGGAGATGAGTCATTCTGCCTCCAGGCCACTACATCACCTAGCTGCCCCATTCATCAGATTACATAGCTAGATCAAAATGTGGATCATAGATGTCTAGCTACAATGGACCATAGAGATCATTTAATTTGACCCTCTCATTTTGAAATGAGGGAACTGAAGCCCAAAGAGTTTCAATGACGTTGCCCTAGTTCACACGGACATTAAGTAACAGATCCAGAATTGAAAGCCAGATCATCTGACTCTAAATCTGCTGCTGTTTCTACCATAGCACATCTAAGGTGCATCTGAATTTCTCTGGCCTAATTCTGTAAGAAACTCTACGAACAGATTTTTCATCTATAATTTTGATCCTGACTGGACTTGCCTACTATACAAACAACTAATCCAAGTTCCCAGGCCAGACATATACCCCATTAATCAGTGAATTAATCCATTGCCAATTGGGATTCTTTGTGATTTTGGATTGGTGAGATTCAATTCACTAGAATCTAATCAGTCCTGGCTAATGAAATCAAGTTTCTGTGACTTCAAGGCTGAGGACTATGGCACATAATGGAGCTTAGCCTAAAAGGACCAGGATGCTTTCAGTATTACTATAGTCTTTATTCTTAGCATCTTGGGCTATTCTATTGAAGTAGAATTCTTCTTTTTTTTTGAGGAGAAGAGGGAAGAGGAAGTAGGGGACTTCTCATGTCTCCCAAAACCTCTCTCAGAGCAGCATCTCCAATCTCAAGATCTTATATTCCTCCTTCAGTCCTGTGCTAAGTCCTCTTAAGCACTTTCTCCTTCTGCAGATCTGGTTCTTCTCTCAAAATCTATTCCTTTCAAAGAAGGCATAATCTCCTCTCTAGGATGCTCTTCCACTAATCCCAATTCGTGCCCTAATCTTTCAGATCTTGGTCTCCTTTTTCAATCCCACCCCACCCTGAAATACATATATACATATACACATATACCTCTCTTCCTTCACTATTAACTAGAATTATCTCCTTGTCATTTCATTTTGTGGTGTAACGGCCCAGAATTTCCAATGTCCTAGGATTTTTTTCACTTGTCAAATCCCAGGTGATTTGAGAATGCATTCGGTGAAGACAGGATTAGAACAGAGGTGTGAGATATTTGAAATAAATAAAAATACAATTTAACATATGTAATAATAATTTGTGGTTTCCTAAGTTAATAAACAGCCACAGATCCATTTCTATTTGAGCCAGTGTGCCTTCAAAAGATACCAAAAAGCAGACCATTATGGTGTTTGCCACCCAGCAACTCCAGAAGAAATGCCAGGAGCAGAACAGAGTTCTGTATACAACATTCATAGATCTGAGTCATGAGGGCTTATGGAAAATTATGTCAAAATCTGGTTGCTCAGAGAAGTCCATCAGTATAGTAGGTCAATGTCACAATAGCATGCTTGCCCGGGTTCTGAACGTTGGACAGTGCTCACCAATGAAGTAAAACATGCTTGCTCCCCTGCTTTTTAGCATGATGTTTTCAGCTCTGTTATCAAACATCTTCAATGTGGATTGTAAAGGTAATCTAGGTTCAGAATTTATATTCAACAGGCACAGATTTAAAAGGGTTGCGTACAAGTGTATTGCTGCTTAGAACCTTGACTCAAACAGACAAAAGGAAACTTGTAATAGAGAAACAACTTTACAGGCGCCTTTACCACAGTAATAACAAAAACAGACACATAACATACATCATCACCAATTCGGGAAACATCAATTTCTGATTCTTCAGGCTGGGGGAGCCCCAAATTATGCAGCTGGTCAGAATACACCTGAAGAGGGTAAAAATCCCAGACAAGACCGTCCCCTCGTTGGATGAAGCTCCAAAGTGTCTACCCCACTATGGGGTATATAGGCTGAGAACAAAAAAGGCACTGAGCCGAGTTTATTAGTGATAGATGATCCCCTGGACAGAACAGCTTCCCAAATATGGGGGCTTCCACCAGGGAGAGTAGTTCATTCATTCCTTTAAGCCAGCTGGTTTCACTCAGGGAATTGGCCAGGTTTCCAGGATGAAACACATGCTGAAGCTCAAAGGAAGGTCTTAAATCAAGCACAAAGAAAAGTAGCCGGCTCTCCCTATGCCTCCCAGTATCTTATCAAATAACTGCAAGCACATTCTTATGTGCTCAGTATAGGGACCTGATGACATTCATTGAGATTCCTTACAATCACAGATACTCCAAGGACATGGCCAAGACTTATTGAGATTTCTTACATGGACAAACAAGGAATCAAAGTCAGCTACTGCACTGATGACAAATTCTTCGATTGAAAAAGCTATAAGCCAAAACTAAAATGGAATGTTGGTGCATGATTTTTTGTTTGTAGATGCTTGTGCATTCAATGCAGTCTCTGAAGCTGAGATGTAACAAAGTATAGATCGATTTTCTGCTGCTTATGTTAATTTTGGTCTAACGTTTAACACCAAGAAAACACAGGTCCTCCATCAGCCAACACCACAACATCCTTACGTGGAACCATCAGTTATAGTAAATGCAGAAGTTTTGAATGCTTGAAAAGTATACTTTTGAAATTTTAAATGCTGTGGCAATCTACTTTCCAGAGATGTCCACATTGATAATGAGATTGACACATGCATGTCTCAATGTTTGGGAAACTCTGAAGGAAAGTGTGGGAGAGGAAAGATATTAGACTGACTACCAAACTGAAGATCTACAGAGCCATTGTATTGATCTCACTGTTGTATGCCTGTGAAACCTGGACAGTATGTTAGTGCCACATTAGGAAACTGAATCTCTTCCATTTGTATTGTCTTAGGAAGACTCTGAAGATCACCCGGTAGGTTCAGATACCAGACACTGAGGTCCTTTTTCGAACTAAACTACCAAGCACTCTAACTCCAATGCAGAAAGCACAACTCCATTGGGCTGGCCACATAGCTCAAAATACCAAATGCAAAATGCCAAATTGCTCCCCTGCTTTTTAGCATGATTGGCAAAAAGATTATTTTATGGAGAACTCACATAGGGTAAGTGCTCACAAGATGGTCAGAAAAAGCAATACAAGGACACTCTCAAGATCTCTTTTTTTGTTATTTTTTTCTGGTTATACATACATGTACATTCATTTTTTAAAAATACATTTCTTTATGAATCATGTTGGGAGAGAAAAATTAGAACAAAAGGGAAAAACCATGAGAAAAAAACAGAAGGAAAAGAAAAAAAAAAGTGAAAATAGCATGTGTTGATTTACATTCAGTTTTCATAGTTCTCTCTCTGGATGCAGATGACATTTTCTATTCAAAGTTTATTGGGAAATGCCGTGGAGCACTGAACCACTGAGACGTAACAAATCTTTCATAACTGATCATAGCATAATCTTGCTGTTACTGTGTACAACATATCCCCGGTTCTGCTTGTTTTGCTCAGCATCAGTTCTTATAAATCTTTCCAGGCCTTTCTAAATCAGCCCGTTCATCTTTTTTGCAGAACAATAATATTTCATTACTTTCATATACCATAACTTATTCAGCCATTCTCCAACTGATGGGCATCTCTCCCTTTCCAATTTTTGCCTCACAAAAAGAGCTACATGTGGATCCTTTCCCCTCTTTTATGATTTTTCAAGATCTCTTTTCAAAACTTTACAATTGATCGTGTAACATGGGAGGCACTGGCACAGAACGCCTGGCATGGTGTGCCCTCGTCAGAAAAGGTGCTCTGCGCTATAAGCAAAGCAGAATGGAATTAGCTCAGAAGAAAAGCAAAAGTTGGAGAAGCTTCATCAAATGTCCATAGGAACTATTTATGTCTGATATGTGGCAGCTCATTCTGAGTTCATGTAGGTCTGATCAGCCAGAGTCAGACTAACACAGTGATGTCATGTTGGTCCTCTTCGAGAACCAAGGAAAGCAAGCATCCCTCCTGGGTTCTAAGTTCATGAGCCCATGACCTCTGAGGTTCCATCCTGGGTTCTAAGTCCATGAGCCCATAACCTCTGAGGTTCCTTCCTGAGTTGCCAGACCATGAGCCCATGACCTCTGAGGTTCCTTCCTGAGTTGCCAGACCATGAGCCCATAACCTCTGAGGTTCCTTCCTGGGTTCTAAGTCCATGAGCCCATCACCTCTGAGGTTCCTTCCTGGGTTCTAAGTCCATGAGCCCATGACCTCTGAGGTTCCTTCCTGGGTTCTAAGTCCATGAGCCCATGACCTCTGAGGTTCCATCCTGGGTTCTAAGTCCATGAGCCCATAACCTCTGAGGTTCCTTCCTGAGTTGCCAGACCATGAACCCATGACCTCTGAGGTTCCTTCCTGAGTTGCCAGACCATGAGCCCATGACCTCTGAGTTCCTGCCTGGGTTCTAAGTCCATGAGCCCATAACCTCTGAGGTTCCTTCCTGGGTTCTAAGTCCATGAGCCCATCACCTCTGAGGTTCCTTCCTGGGTTCTAAGTCCATGAGCCCATCACCTCTGAGGTTCCTTCCTGGGTTCTAAGTCCATGAGCCCATGACCTCTGAGGTTCCTTCCTGGGTTCTAAGTCCATGAGCCCATCACCTCTGAGGTTCCTTCCTGGGTTCTAAGTCCATGAGCCCATCACCTCTGAGGTTCCTTCCTGGGTTCTAAGTCCATGAGCCCTTGACCTCTGAGGTTCCTTCCTGGGTTCTAAGTCCATGAGCCCATCACCTCTGAGGTTCCTTCCTGGGTTCTAAGTCCATGAGCCCATGACCTCTGAGGTTCCTTCCTGGGTTCTAAGTCCATGAGCCCATGACCTCTGAGGTTCCTTCCTGGGTTCTAAGTCCATGAGCCCATGACCTCTGAGGTTCCTTCCTGGGTTCTAAGTCCATGAGCCCATGACCTCTGAGGTTCCTTCCTGGGTTCTAAGTCCATGAGCCCTTGACCTCTGAGGTTCCTTCCTGGGTTCTAGGTCCATGAGCCCTTGACCTCTGAGGTTCCTTCCTAGGTTCTAAGTCCATGAGCCCTTGACCTCTGAGGTTCCTTCCTGGGTTCTAAGTCCATGAGCCCATGACCTCTGAGGTTCCTTCCTGGGTTCTAAGTCCATGAGCCCATGACTTCTGAGGTTCCTTCCTGAGTTACCAGACCATGAGTCCATAACCTCTGAGGTTCCTTCCTGGGTTCTAAGTCCATGAGCCATGACCTCTGAGGTTCCTTCCTGGGTCTAAGTCCATGAGCCCATGACCTCTGAGGTTCCTTCCTGGGTTCTAAGTCCATGAGCCCATCACCTCTGAGGTTCCTTCCTGGGTTCTAAGTCCATGAGCCCATGACCTCTGAGGTTCCTTCCTGGGTTCTAAGTCCATGAGCCCATCACCTCTGAGGTTCCTTCCTGGGTTCTAAGTCCATGAGCCCATGACCTCTGAGGTTCCTTCCTGGGTTCTAAGTCCATGAGCCCATGACCTCTGAGGTTCCTTCCTGGGTTCTAAGTCCATGAGCCCTTGACCTCTGAGGTTCCTTCCTGGGTTCTAGGTCCATGAGCCCTTGACCTCTGAGGTTCCTTCCTAGGTTCTAAGTCCATGAGCCCTTGACCTCTGAGGTTCCTTCCTGGGTTCTAAGTCCATGAGCCCATGACCTCTGAGGTTCCTTCCTGGGTTCTAAGTCCATGAGCCCATGACTTCTGAGGTTCCTTCCTGAGTTACCAGACCATGAGTCCATAACCTCTGAGGTTCCTTCCTGGGTTCTAAGTCCATGAGCCCATGACCTCTGAGGTTCCTTCCTGGGTTCTAAGTCCATGAGCCCATGACCTCTGAGGTTCCTTCCTGGGTTCTAAGTCCATGAGCCCATGACCTCTGAGGTTCCTTCCTGGGTTCTAAGTCCATGAGCCCATGACCTCTGAGGTTCCTTCCTGGGTTCTAAGTCCATGAGCCCATCACCTCTGAGGTTCCTTCCTGGGTTCTAAGTCCATGAGCCCATGACTTCTGAGGTTCCTTCCTGAGTTACCAGACCATGAGTCCATAACCTCTGAGGTTCCTTCCTGGGTTCTAAGTCCATGAGCCCATCACCTCTGAGGTTCCTTCCTGGGTTCTAAGTCCAGAGCCCTTGACCTCTGAGGTTCCTTCCTGGGTTCTAAGTCCAGAGCCCTTGACCTCTGAGGTTCCTTCCTGGGTTCTAAGTCCATGAGCCCTTGACCTCTGAGGTTCCTTCCTGGTTCTAAGTCCATGAGCCCATCACCTCTGAGGTTCCTTCCTGGGTTCTAAGTCCATGAGCCCATCACCTCTGAGGTTCCTTCCTGGGTTCTAAGTCCATGAGCCCATCACCTCTGAGGTTCCTTCCTGGGTTCTAAGTCCATGAGCCGGCTCATCACTTCTGAGGTTCCTTCCTGGGTTCTAAGTCCATGAGCCCATGACCTCTGAGGTTCCTTCCTGGGTTCTAAGTCCATGAGTCCATAACCTCTGAGGTTCCTTCCTGGGTTCTAAGTCCATGAGCCCATGACCTCTGAGGTTCCTTCCTGGGTTCTAAGTCCATGAGCCCATGACCTCTGAGGTTCCTTCCTGGGTTCTAAGTCCATGAGCCCATGACGGATCCTTCCTCTTGTCTAATACCACGAGTCCATGACCTCTAGGGCTCCTTACTAGGTTCTAAATTCCTCTTTTCTAACTCTATTATCGCTAAAGAGATCGATGGAAACCAATCAAGATTCCGCCCCAGCTGGCGAGTCAAACTTTCGGCGCCTGCGCATCAGAAGGGTCGCCTGCTTAAGATTCCCGGAATCGTTGTGCGCCGCCTCCGTTTCTCTTCCGGAAGTCTCTCCAGGTTGGACAAATCCGGCTCTGTCTCCCGGGTACTCTGACAGCCGCACCGGAAGTGACCCGTCCAGGGCGCCGCCGCCGCCGCCGCTGCCGGGAGGAGCTGCCACGTCCGAGCCCGGGAACCGCCGCCGCCGCCGCCATGGTAAGAGTCCTCTGCTCGGCGAGCCGGGTTATGAGAGCTCCTGGCGTGGACCTGGGATGGGGAAGAGGGTGCGGAGGGGATATGGAGTAAGAGGCAATGCGCGGGTCCGCGGCACCGCTTCTCCCGCCTCCCCCCAGCCCCGGTGCCGGGAGTTGAAGCCCCTCCGGAGTGTGAGGAAACCCGCAGGCCGTGTTAGGAGCCGCTGAGCACTGGAGGCCGGCCAGCCTGGCTCCTGACCCCGCTGCGATCCGGGCCCGCCCCCATGTCGGGGCGACGGCCTCTGCCCGGGACCAGCAGGGCGAAAGCTTCCCTGACCCCCGGAGCTGACCCTCTGAAATGAGGGATTTGAGCTAAACGGGGCTCCCGGCCGCTCTGGGGTCCGCGGAGCAGAGACGTGGGTGCGTCCGATGAAACCCCCCACTGTGGAGGCTGAAGACCCAAAAGAAACCCCCGGACCGAGGTCTCCGGGGCTTATGGCCCTTCTGGGGAGCGGGAAAGTAAATGTGGGAACCAAGCCGTGGAGGCAAACTCTGGGGAGGGGGCAGAGATAAAGCCCCGCCCCGGAGCGAGGGCGGGGAGGTAAGAGACCCGACTCCTGCTGGCCTGGGAGGTGATGGGACGCCTTTTAGTCCTAAAGCTGAGATGGGAGAAGCCCAAGGCCTCAAGGGGGAGTAAATGGCTTCTGCTAAGTATCTGTGGCGTCCCAAAAGTCTTGGTGCTGCCTCGGGCTTCTGTAGCTTAAACTACGACTTTGGGGATACCTTGTCTGGAGCCCCGGATGTAGCCCTGGAAGAAAATCATTATTAGAAACAGGCCCACCAAGCCCCGAAGATGGCACTGACCTTGTCGCCAGGTCTAATTGGCTCAACATTTGGTGGGACCTGAGAGGCCACCTGTAGCACCAGGATTCCCGATTCTCTGCCTCGGGTCCCAAGGGCATTGCCGGGCCCGTCTTTTATGAGGGAGCCCTGCCTCGTGGCGTTTATCAAAGTCCAGGCCATCGGCGGAGCCGTGAAGCAGCGCTGGGCTGGCCCCGAGCCTCAGTGCCTCCTAAGGAGCAGCGAGTCTCCCAGGCTGCTCGCCCCGCCCCAACTTCAGTGGGAAGCGGTCCTTGTTTTCCCTGCATTCAGTTAGGCTTCAAGGCTTAGGAATCAACTCTGAACATCCATAATTTAACCATAAAAATGCATCGAGTCCTCCATCAGTGGAGCCATTATTTCAAATTGTATTTTTATCCTTTAGAATTATTTCGATTATCTATAAACTTTTAAGTGCCTTCTTTGTGCCGGTACTGTTCTAAGTGCTGGGAATACAAAATGAGGCAAAAGACAAACTCTACTTTCAAAGGAGGTCACAATCCCAAGGCAAATAGCAAACCATATACAAAAGAAATTAGAAATGACTAACAGAAAGAAGGCACCAAGATTAAGAGGGAGTTGGAGAAAGCTTTCTGTAGAAGGTGGAATTTTAATTGGAATTTAAAGCCAGGGAGACCAGTAGTCAAAGCAGGGGAGAAGGCTATTCCAGGCAAAAGAGAAAGCCCTTGGCCAAAACAACTCATTATTAGACCAGCTATTTTATTTGCTCTGTAGTTCCCTCTTGTAAGCTTCAAGAATTGGCCCATGGTTCTGGTTTTTTGAAGATTGATAAAAATTTATTCATTCCATTCATTTACTTGGTACTATTATAGATTTTGCTTATATCCTACCTCTGCCTTCACTGTTTTTAAATAAAGAATACTAAATCTTATATTTTTCTAGTGGATTTAAAAGTTGAAGTGGATGAAATTAAAATATCTTCTAAATATATGCTTTTCATAATATTTTAATATTGGTCATACTTCAGTGCTTCTGGTATTAGTATTGATAGTCCATTATTAGTAATTGCTATATCTATAATATTTTGTGGTTACAGTCCCTGTCCAAAAAGAATTTTCAGGTTACTGGAGAATTCCATTCAATTCAAGAAGCATTTATTAAGAACTTGCTGTGGGCCAGGCATTGTTTGAACTAAGGAAAAAAGTTCCCCTCTTGAAACATAACCTTCTTTTGAAGAGGAGACCTAACATGCACATAGATGAGCAAATGTAAAACACAAATGAGGAGAATGCTTACCCTTGAAGGATCACACACTCAGCAGTGATTCATATAAGGGAAGCTGTCACAAGCTCTATAGGAGTTAGAAAGTACCCTTGAAATTCACAGGAGGCCATGGTTCTCCTGTGGGGGTGGTCAGAAACAGAAAGCTATGGCCCTGAGCATCATAGACTGAGACATCTTGTAGTCTTCCTAATCCAGATGTGCTCTCCAGTCCACTTAGCAGAGATAACACAACTCGTGTTAAATGGCAATGTTAAGTCAGAAATGGGATGTTAAGTAGCAGCCCCAATAGGATTGTGGCCCTGCAGTGGAAAGTGCAAGAAGTCTGATCCAACTTGTACAGAAAGTGCTACAGAAGCTTAATGATGGAGGAAATGACCATAAGTTATAATTGTTTTAGTTTATGTTGAGAACATTTTGAAAGGGAATGGGACCATTAAATGGAAATATTGGATCTGATTTCTGAGGAGGTTGCTTCTAATTGCCATTATTAATTTAATGTCATGTTTGGTTTTTAGGTGTCGGTCATTAACACTGTGGATACCTCCCATGAGGACATGATTGTGAGTGTTATATTTAACAGTTACTGAAACAAATCAAAAACTGACTTTCTTGTGGGATAGCACAATTTTTATTTTTAATTGTGCAGTTTTGATGTGTTAGTTTATGAATCAAAATGTGGGGGGAGAGATGTTTTTGTTTTTTGGAGAATTTGCCTAACTCTGGTATTTCACCATTAGAAGGCTGTAGCCTTTCTTAGAGTAACAAGTCTTCTTCAGAAATGCTCCCATTGTTTGACAGGCTGTTGTGTCAATATAGAGTAGGAGGTCTTAACTGTTAAGTGTCATGATCCCCTTGGCCCCTGTCTGATAAAAAAGCCTAGGGACCCCTTCTCAAAATAATGCTTTTAAATGCATAAAAAAAACTATGAAAAATTACAAAGGAAACCTGTGACGTTGAATTACAGTTGAAAGCTTACAGATCCCAGGTTAAGAATTGGTATAGAGGCAGTTACTTTTCATCCCAGTGTTCAGCAATTTGTCTATTAGACCACACAGTAATTGGAAGTTGTTTTTCTTTTTCCAAACCTTCACTGAAAGTGTTTCAAGACCTCCCTTGTTTTGTTGGCTAACTGTGATGCCACGTATTCAGGGTCTGTGAAAGCTATAAAGCAATTTTCAGAAAGGAGACTCTCTAGCCCAATGACTTAGAATCCAGATTTGGCTAGAACCTGGGAGAAATAAGAGATTGGACCTTGATTTTTTAAAGAGGAATTGGGATACTTCCTAAGGTCCAGCTATACTAAATAGCTGGGACAGAATATTAGCATGAAATAAATAAACTCAATTAATCTTAAAAAATCTAGTTATTACAAGAAGCAGAGAGTTACTTGAAATCAACAGCACAGCAGTATACACACACACACACACACACACTCTCTCTCTCTCTCTCTCTAATGGTGTCTGAAACATTCTGTAAGATAGGAACACCAAAGGTATTTGGATGTTTTAAGATGATAGGAAGGAATGAGAGCTGTTCTAGCCTGCTTTTCAGATTCAGGAACTTTTTATCAAACATTTTGAATCTATGTCCTCTGTATAAGACAGGATCTCTGCCCTCGCAAGAGCTTTCTTGTGGTGGGGTCAGGATACACACCAGAAAAATGCAACTATGTATTCAATTGACAAGGTATAAAGGGACTTCGAAGTATTTAATCTCAGCTGTATCTTTAACCTACTTTGTCACTGTAAGAAGAATATTTTATATTGGAGAACAAGTTTATAATTTTCATGTAGTATAACCTGACTTCCTTTCTTAATTTCTCTGGGACTGAGTTGGTTTGAGTAATGTTTTGAGGTTTTGTTTTGTTTTTTCAATTAAAATCTCTGTCTTAGTAATCATGAATAAACCCACAGAGTCTACATCTCTTTTCATTTCTCTGTTCTCTATTCAGCATGATGCCCAGATGGACTATTATGGCACCCGCTTGGCCACCTGCTCATCAGATAGATCTGTCAAAATCTTTGATGTACGGAATGGGGGTCAGATTCTTATTGCTGACCTGAGAGGGTGAGTGTATCCAGTGAGAAAAATTGAGGGTGGGAGTAGGAAGGGGAAGAGACAAGATTTTGTTGCTCAGATCTTATACAGTAGACTTTAGAAAATGAAATAACAGTCCAGGCTTTATCAGAATCTATTGAGTATCAGAGAGAATGTAGAGGAGGTCATCATCCTACAGAACTTATCTGCCTTTAAAAGCCTTATTTATCCAAAGTGATTTCCAGCATTATCTCAAAATCTTTAAAAGAAATGGCATCATTAGAATGATATCTGTGATCCCATGCTCTGATTCATAAAGCAGGAGTTAGTCATTTGGGGAAAATAAGGCACAATGAAGTTGGATAATGTGCCTTCAGACAGTCGAGGAGGGTTCTTGATTTCCGGAATTTATAACTGAAATGCTAAGTTCATGATTTTTTTAAAAAATAAAGCAAAATAAAGAATTACCACTGATTGCTAGTACCAAATCTTGTATTATTTTCTACTATTCTTTACAACAAATTGGTATTTATGCCTGTGTTTAGAAAAGAGTCAACAGTAATTCTTCTGTATTCGATCCAACACTAGTAGGAACATCAATGGTAGTAGAAATCAATCTACTCATAATTTAATTATCAGTTTATTTTTTGTGGCTTAGGTTGAGCTATTAGCCTAATAAACAAAAGGGAGAACAGCTGCCTAGGATTTGAAACTTCCAGTAAGAGAGGGAATAGAGGCTGATGATACTGGGGTTAGCCTCACTTTGGGCCCAAGCAGTGGAGCCCATGAGCCATCGTAGCAATTCACTTCACCAGATGGGCACTGGGGGTACAATGGTAAAAATGAAACAGTCTCTGCCCTCGAGGACTTCAGTTACAACATGTAAACTGATAAGTAAAGACAAGATTGAAGCAGGAGAAAGGGTTAAGGAAGGCTTCACAGAGAAGATGGTTCTCTTCTGGGATGAGGCTTGAAGGAAAGAGCAGATTCTGAGGTGCAGAGATTAGAGCAAATTGTATTCAGAGAGAGATTATGGTATGGATGGCATGGAAACAGGATATAATGGCATTCAGTTCATTCAGGGAACAGAAAGTAATCCAGGAACATCCAGCCCATGGAGAGGTGTAATCTAGAAAAAAGGCTTCCAGTCTTTTGGAGCCAGATTGTGGAAGGCCTTAAATGCCAGGGTGAGGAGTTTATGTTTTATCTAAGAGGCAACGGAAAGCCACTGAAGATTTATGAATATGTGAGTAGCATAGTCAGTGGGAATATGGTTTTACTAAGTATGTGTAGAATGATTTGGGAAGGGGAAAGGCTGAAAACAGATACCAGTTGGGAGATTGTTATATTATAGGCCAAGTAAGAAGTGATGAGAGTTTTAGTAAGATGGAGAGAAGGGGATAGATAGGAGAAGTATGGAAGAGAGTGAAAAAGATCTGGCAACCAATTAGGTATGTAGGGAGAGTGGATGGTACAAATTATAAACCTGGGATCCTCTACCTACTGAAAAGCAAGAAACATAATCTCACTAAGCCCACTTTGAGGTATTCTCTTTATCTCCCCTTATAGTGTCTTCCCTCTACTGGCTCAGTCTAACCTGTCAGATAATGGTTTCCTTTCTTCTGGTTAATTGTGGGGGAACCTGTCTTTTTTCTAACTATATGCTTTCCCAACTCTTTTTTTCATATTTATATTATATGCATCTATTATATCTTTTCATTTTGTCTAACCTCTTCCCTGAATAAATCTACCTTTTGCCAAAACAAAAAACAAAACAATAAAAAAAAAAACCAACAGTCTCAACTTTACCCTCTACTACCTGTGTGAGATCTTGAACAAATAAGTATATCTTTGGGCTTCTGTATTTGCATTTGTAAATTAAAGGGGACAGACTAGATCAGATATATCAAATCATGGATTGAGAACTTGAGGGAACTTCAAAGATCATCTAAATCAAACCTTCTCCTGTTGAGGAAAACTGAGGTCAAGAGAGAATGCAGGGCCTTTGATTCTCAGTCCCTGGCTCTTTGTCCTTTACTACAATGCCTCAAACCCCATTTATAACTTTAAAAGATGTTACATTCCTCATATTTAATTATACTGTTAGCATTCAGTGAGGCTTCTCTTAATTTGATAACACTTTAAAATAAATTCATTTTTTATCAATTATAATGGCATCTACATAAATTTGAAAAAGTCATCCATATTATTTGTTAGAGCTAAGAACAAATAACATTTGATTCACACCTGTATCCATAGGACAGAAACCACAGACAAAATTATCTCTAGGGACCCTCCTAGCTCCAAAATGCGATGATACTTTTGGCGATGTATAAATTATGGACCTTTCTCCTAGTCATGAAGGCCCCGTGTGGCAAGTGGCCTGGGCTCATCCTATGTATGGAAACATCTTAGCCTCCTGCTCCTATGACCGGAAAGTCATCATCTGGAAAGAAGAAAATGGCACATGGGAGAAAACATATGAATACACAGGACATGACTCTTCAGGTAGGAGGGGTGGAGGGGGGAGAGGGGAAGGTGGTAGCTGCCGAGAAGTGGTGCTGTGGTCCCAGACGTTCAGGGCCGGGCATTCTCTCCTGTCCCACTCTTAGTGCTTCCCGAGGGCTGGCCTTTAGTTACTTTCTCTGGCGCGTCTTGGTTAATTCTCCTTCCTGAGACGCTCTTTATCCCTCACTGTCACCATCTCTAACAGTGAACTCCGTGTGCTGGGCCCCCCACGACTACGGGCTCCTCCTGGCCTGCGGCAGCTCCGATGGGGCCATTTCCCTGCTGAGCTACAGTGGCGAGGGACAGTGGGAAGTGAAGAAGATCAACAACGCCCACACCGTAAGTGCCGGAGCTATAGGCAGGGTGCACGTGGGTCCGCTCCAGAGTAGCAGGGGGCAACCATGGCCCCAGCTCAGGGGAAAGAGGTTTCCTTTTCTCTCATCAAGTTTATCCAGGAGACTGAGGACTTCCGATGCCAGCATGATAGAGAATTGTCATTCTCTCAAGCCAGTAGTTGGGGCCTGGTGCCCATCAGCCTGGGTAACATGTGGTGCCAGTCTTATAGGCAGTGACTCACAAGTGGCCTAGCAGGGGGCTTGGCGTCAGCTGCTCACCACAGGGCCTCTCTGAAGCAGTGCCACAGGCTGGCGACCTTGTGCTGCACCCAGGTGTGCCACTGGCATTTCCCTCTACTCCAGAGCACTAAAGCTAAAACACCGGAAAAAAACAAAAAATTGTTTTTTCTTTTTAAATGTTTTTAAAAGCTTTTTTATGTACCACTGCTCACTTCATTGTTCTTCTCCCAGCCTTCATTGAACTTTCCCTTTTACATTTGAGAAAGACAAATCCACACATTGACCACATCCGAACATTTTTCCTCATTCTGTACACATGGCCACCCTTTTTCCATGGAGAAGTAGGAAGAATGATGCCTCACCAAAAGTCTTCTGAAGTCCCAATAGTTCACTGCATTGATCAGAGTTTTGAAATCAGAAGAGGTGCCACAACTGTTTCTGTATATACAAGACTTCTCCCTGTCTTTGACAAAACAGGAATAGATGCATGGTTCTGGTAAGAAAGTACCAGTATACTTTATTATGTACATTTGAATTTTTTAGTGTTGTTCCAAATTTTTTTTCCATAATGATTAGACCAGTTTATAGAGTCATCTGTTTTCCTATAGCCCCACCAATACTTCCCATTCCGATCTTGTCATTTTTGTCAATTACATAGCAGAGAAGTGAAGCCTCAGAAATGTTCTTATTTGCCTTTCTCTTAAAATTGTTGATTTGATACAATCTTTCATATTGTTGTTGAAAGCTTATCTTTGGAAAACTGCCTTTTCGAGGCCTTTGAACATTGTCCAAGAAGCAATCGGCCACAAACCCTAGTGAAAACCAAAGGGAATAGAACAGGTCAAGCTCAGATTTTCATTACTCTAAATTCAACTAACAAAAGCTTAGCTGAAATCTTAAAGCACGTGGCCAAAACCTTGGTTTCTTTGCAGATTGCTAAATCCATTTCAAACCTTGCCCTCATGTAAAAGCCCTGAGAGTCTTGTTACCAGGAGAGGACTATGTGTCCATTTAGAAAATTCTAAAGAACCTGGGATAATTTCTCTGCTTTGACTCTCTATGCACTTCCATTAGAGTCCCTAGCTTAACTCAAGATTTATAGGAAACCTTTCCTGAGCTCCACAGTTGTGCTCTCTCCTTTCTCAATCAGTCATGTCTACACTAATCTATTTATGTGTACCTAGGCACAAGGACCGTTTTTGTCTTTGTCTACCGCATCCACCAGAGTGCCTTGCACATAATAGGCACTAAATAAATATTCTCTTGAGTTAGATCCTGTCGGATTATCTCATGAAATTGGCTTCTGGAATTTAAGGAAAGTCTGTGCTCTGAATCTTCCTCAAAGAGTAGCTCATCTTTCCTTGCAAGTGAACGTATCCTCTTGATTTGTGGGATAGAAAGCCAAGTAGTAACGTCTTGCTTTCCTCTCTGCTCAGATTGGCTGCAATGCTGTGAGCTGGGCTCCTGCTGTCATACCTGGGAGCCTGGTAGACCAGCCATCTGGGCAGAAGCCAAACTACATCAAGAAGTTTGCCTCGGGAGGCTGTGACAACCTGGTCAAACTATGGAAGTAGGTGGGCCCTCTGGGGAACTTGAGGTCTTTGGTGTGTCTTAAAGACAGAGCCCTTGCTGCTCCCCCAGACACCAGCTAGTATAGCCAACTCATTTTAAATAAGATTTGCTTCTTTGCCTCCTTGTTATGTCTCAGATGTTTTCCTTTAAAACCCTTACTGTGTCAGAGGATTCTGAAATGAATCTATCTTCATAATCTTAAGACATTTGGTAATATTTACCTAATCACTAGGTAAATTTCAACAGATTGAGAGGAGGAAATCAAAATAATTGTAATAGAATCTGTATACCTCTTTAAGAATTGCAGAGTGTTTTATAAAGTATGTTAGCTCATTTGATCTTCATAACCCACCCTAGAAGGTAGAGATATCCTTAGTGTCTGAGGCAAATAGAGGTGAAATGACTCACCTAGAGTCTTGTAGCTATTGGGTGTTGGAGGCAAGTTTTGAACTCATGTCTCTGTGATATCCAGAGCCAGTGTTCTCATGTACTGTGCTACCTTAATACTCAAAAGAATAAAGAGCTCGCCATCCCCCAAGTGAATGTTCAGAATTCAACTCAAAAAAAACAGTAGGTTTGAGTACAGTCCAGTTCTGAGAAGCATCAGTGATCACCTGGAAAAAAGCAGGCCATGAGCTGCTTTACTCCCTCTCCTGTTTTTGCTTTAGGGAGGAGGAGGATGGTCAGTGGAAGGAGGATCAGAAGCTGGAAGCTCACAGCGACTGGGTCCGAGATGTAGCCTGGGCCCCCTCCATTGGCCTGCCGACGAGCACCATCGCCAGCTGCTCCCAGGTGAGTTCCTGCTGTATGCAGCAGGAGGGTAGTAGTCAGTGCCATTCAAGACATGTGACCATTTTCCTTCAGAACCTAGAATACATGTGGTGTTTCTTCTTTGTGTCATTTCTCTTTTGTCCTCAGTTTATGACAAAATACTGATCTCGTCTTTGTCTTTGTATCCTTGGTGTCTGCCCAGTGTACATAGTAAATGCTTAATAAAGCTTGTTGTTCTAGACAGTTAAACTCAAATCAGCTGGGAAAATTCTTTTGAAAGAATTCTCATAAAGAGTAAAAAGGATTTAACAGATAAGCAGGGAAGTAAATTTGTCCAATTTTTTGATCTGTATAAACTTAGAGGTAACAGACTGTACCGAGGAAAACTGGAGTCAGCTACAACAAAGGAAAAAATAGGAGAAGCTCTTGTAGCCCTGTCTGAAGAGAAGCTTTCTTTGGGGCAGTGGAGGGAGGTTGGGCCTGGTACCTAAGGGCAAAAAAGTCTTAAATTGGCCGAGGTTGGATACTTTGAGAGGTGAGCTGAGCTTGAAAACTTACCCATTTTTGTTATGTAAAACTGGTTTGGGCTGTCAGCATAAAAGATGGGTCTTTGGGGGTTGGTTTTTTTTTTGGTTTCCTGTCCTTTAAAATTTAAGTTCCTGAGGGAAGTGAGTAATAGCCCCAGTGAAAGCCTGGGCCTGTCCCACTATGAGGGGGGTGCTACAGATGCCCAGCACAGGCTGCCTCAAGCTCCCCGCCATCCACAGAGCCCCAAGGCTAACCTGCACTTTTCTCCAGGACGGTCGGGTGTTCATCTGGACCTGCGATGATGCTTCTGGAAATACATGGTCTCCCAGATTACTGCATAAGTTCAATGATGTTGTGTGGCACGTGAGCTGGTCGATCACAGCCAACATCCTGGCTGTTTCAGGAGGAGACAACAAAGTGAGTGCTGTCTTTATTTGAAACTCTGCAGCTCTTGCATTGAGAAGCCTCTCAATTGGGATAAGGAAAAATCAGTGATTCTTTAAGAAAGAAATTACTGCTGCCTTGTTTTTATATCAGTCATTTCACTCTTAAAAACACACACTCACATTTGTGTGATACAGAAAAACAGGGAAGCAGAACCCACTGATAGGATACATATAATATATATGGGGCCCACACCCACTCCTGTGGAAGCAGAGAGGGAGATTTCTTTCTTTTCTAGGTCCAAGATTGGACATTACAGTTACCTAGAGTTTGGCTTCATTTGAGTGTTGTGTCACAGTGTATGTTGTGCTTCCTTTTCTGCCTCCCTTCATTCCATCTCAGCTCATACAAGTCTTCCATCCCGTGGTTCTCTGAATTCTGCATATTGGCCATTTCTTGTGGCACAATATTCCGTCATGCTCTTTACAGTTAAGACATGAAGTCAGCAGGTGCCCACTTTGTTTCTAGCTTTTTGCTGCCACAAAAATCCTGCCACTGTGACTATTTTTTATATGAGGCTTTTTTATCTTTGACCTTGAAGAATATGCACAGCTCTGGGATCTTGAGATTTAAAAAGTTTGCGCAATTAAAAGACATTCTTGCTTATCCTGAATGTTTGGACCAAGGCACAACTCCATTAATGACGTTTTGTAGTTGTCTGCCTTCCTACAGTCCCTCTCATCATCATGGATGATGGAAACCCATTGGTTTCCCTCTTGTGGAGCTGATTTGTGTTTAGAAAAGACTTTGAATTGACAAAAACCTAAATGGAAATTAATGTCTGCCTCCTCCAAGACTGGAGGATCTGGATTCTGACCACGAGAGGGCAGCATTGGTCTTCAATCCAGATATGGCTTCCTGATTCTGTCTTGTCTGTCCTTCATTCTCCCAGAGGACCAGGACATTAGGGAGGGCTGCCATGACATGCTGGGAACTGGATTCAAGAGAGGGAGGGCTGGGCAAGGTCTCCTGCCTCGCCTTCTCCTCCAGTTCCCTCTGGGTCAGATACAGATCAGGAAGCCAGAGATGGCTCAGGATGTAGTGGGAGACCTCAGCCTTTTTAAGCTGAGATCTTCAATTCAGTTTGTCTGAGGCAATGCCCGTTATTTTATCTAGAGCCAGCAAGGAGGGTGCAGATGTGTCCGTGAGGGAAAAAAGAAACTACCAAAGGGATGGGGGGAGAGGAGGACTAACACTGAGAAGGCAAATTTTTAACTTTATTAAAGCCTTAATTGTGCATATTCTCTGTATCCAAGGTGAGAAACACCGAAGTATTATTATACATACAACATATAATGTGCTTCCTGCTCATTGAGCTCACATTCTCAAGAAGCCACGCCATACGTAC
Organism: Antechinus flavipes; assembly: GCF_016432865.1. Taxonomy (NCBI): domain Eukaryota; kingdom Metazoa; phylum Chordata; class Mammalia; order Dasyuromorphia; family Dasyuridae; genus Antechinus; species Antechinus flavipes. The sequence goes on along the minus strand of NC_067398.1, from coordinate 49,085,183 downwards.
ATGAGGCAGTTAAAGATTAATACCAGACAGACTGTGACTTGGTGCTAGCATGAGTGCTGTTGATCCACTTCTCTGGTCAGAGTAGCGTGGTAGCTGCAGATCAGAAAAATTGGGGCAGGCTATGCAGAAGTAGGTCTTCAGCTGGGTCAAACCTCAGATGTCTGTTACTGAAACCAGCATGGAAACATTCATTTAAAAAACCAAATGATCTTCTCAATAACTTTTAGTGGAACAAAGTTATTTTTAAGATCTGCCATCTTTAAGCCCTTGTCCTCCTAGACCTCTGTAGCACTCGACACTGTTGACCACCCCCTCCTCTGAATGGTTTCTACCCTGGGCTTTATAAAGACTACTTTCCTGCCTCTCACACATGGTCCTTTTTTTACACTGGCTCCTTATCTTCCCAGCCCCGAACTCAAGATCTCCACACTCTGTCCTCAGCCTCCTCTTCTCCCTCCATTCTCGTGGTGCAGCCCACAGCCTCGTCCCCTTCTCGCCCTCTCCTCATGCCCCAGCCTGGCTCGTGTTGGTGCCCGACAGTCCCATCAGTTCTCATGCACAACAAGTGGTCCTACTCCTGGGCAGCTCTGGCTTCTCTCCTGAGCTCACACTGTCCCTCTCTACCACAAAGATCCAGACTCCTACCTCTGCTTTTTTGTTTAGGTCACTGGTACCGCAGACTGTCCCTCTCTTGGATCGGTCTCTCCTGGAGATTGCCACTTCTCCCTGGTTCTGTACCAGTCACTCTCTCTCCTTCCCTCCCCTCCACTTCCCAAGACAGGCTTGTGGCACCATGAGCCTGGACGAGGGCCTCCCTGGCTCCCTTTTCTCCCTGGTTCCAGGCCACCTTTCACCCAAATAGACGGACTTTCTTTTGTATGTGGAGAGCCCTTGCAGGTCATTTTGTGGAGTCACATGAACATGTATTAAGCATCTCTGTGTACCAGATACCAAGTGCAGAATTATTGAGTAGGAGAACATACACTCTGAATTTCAGAAAGACATTATTGTGCAACATTGTTTTCTTAGTTCTGCTTCCTTCCTTGTGCCATGTTCTTGATTAAATTCAACAAGTATTTTATCAAGTGCTACTGTGTGTGCATTGCTTTGAGCTAGGGATAGGAACAAAAAGCTGACAGTCCTTGTGAGAGTGAGGGGCAGGAGAACAGGATTTATCCAGGTGAATAAATGCAGAATCTTAAAAGTCCTTTTACAAGGAAGAGCACATTAACAAATGGAGGAAGCAGGAAAGATCTTCAGAAGGTGGTAACACTTAAATCGAGCTTTGAAGAGAGGTAGGGCTCACAAAGGTGCCAGGGAGGAAAGAGGAAGAGACTTGAACCAAAAACATGAAGAATAGCAAATGATCAGCCCAACTGAACCATGGGGTGAGTTGGGGGGAAGTACGGGCCTAATCCAAAGGTTGAAGCCACACTACAGAGGGCTTTAAATGCCCCACAGGAGAGTTCATCTCATGTCCAACAGACAAGATGGAGCCACTGGAGCTTCTTCCTCAGGGGTGACATGGCCAGACTGGGACTTCACAGCTATGGAAGATGAATTGGAGAGGGTAGAGAAAAATTAGGAACCATAGCAATAATCCAGGGCTTGAACTAGCAGGTGGCTGGAGAGGCTTGTAAGCTCAGTAAACCAGAGTGATGGCAGGACCCATAAGGAGAGAGGTACAAGTTAGGGGCAGAAGTCTTTTTGGAATCAAACAAGATACACATATGTGAAACATTAAATAACAAGAGTTCAATAGCACTATAATAACAGACTCATTTATCTGGAAAGGGGGGAAGTATTAGTCAATATCAAGGACCCATAAACTTTTTTCAATATTTTGATAATTTATTTCAACATAGTTGATTTCTGTATATTTTTAGGAATTTTAAAACATTCTGACAGAAAGCTCCATGACACAGGTTCAGAACCCCTGGACTTGATGGTGGTAAAGTTCCTCTCTGAGCCTTCCATTTTCTACCTCAAAGAGCTCACAAAGCACTCTATGATATGCTAAATAAATTATTTTAGTGGTTATCTCCTTTTAACCCCCTTTACTTGCCTGGTGATCATCTCACAGATGCAAAACATCCTAGAGTCTGTGAAGACTGAACAAACTTTCCACCAGAAAAATGATCCCCCCCCCAAAAAAAAAAAAAAATACTTTGAACTCATAATGGAAAAAGGTCATTAAAGTTAGAATTGGCCAGAAAAAAACTTAATGAGAAGATTAGAAACTGAATTTTTCCATTCCTAGAGGATGGCAGCTTAAACTTATCTTGTGGAAGCAGATGTTTTTTGGTTTGCTCTTTCCAGAACCGGATTAAAATGCTATTGGGAAATATTTAACATATTAAATATGCAGTAAAATATACTGTTAATAAATGACTTTCTGGTTCAATCTACAGTCCACAGGGATCCTTCTTATGGTTTCCTGGGCCCCTGTTTCTCTAGAGTTTTACACTGCTATTTTAGGTCACTTCCTTTCTACCAAATAGAAAAAAGGAACAAAAACCTTAGATTGCATTTTTTTCAAATGTTTATTTTAAAAGATTCATGACTTTGTTCACCAAATGGATCACAAACCCTGAATTCATACTTTGTTCTATATAGTGCTTGGTACTGTTTGCCTAGAAAATCTTCCACCAAGAACAAACCAGGGCTAGAGGCAATCTTGTGGATCCTTGCCAATCCCAGGTGACTGTGGACTGACACTGGCACATCCTCAGACTCACACTCGCTGTGCATCTCTCCATTGTCCTTGATGTTACTTATAATTTGTTATTTTGAAATCATACATTTGATAGAAGGGGAAACTTCCTGACAGTTAAAACTATAGAAAAGTGGAGGGGCCTGCCTGGTGAAGGAAGGGCCTGGAGAACTGCAGGATGGGCCCGTGGATTCGGGGCCTTTCTCCCCTGGAAGTTACACGTAGCTGTGATTCTCCAGTTTGTAGTCAGTGTTACTGAAAGCATGGACAAACGGGCTCTTGCAATGGTGAGCTGTTTGTCATTGAGTATGACATTATTTTCCAAATCCAGTCTATCCCTGTGCTCCCTATGCAACTTATTATGTGTCTGAAACCCTTCTCTGAGGTGCGTAGTGGGGACCTGGGGGTGAGTCCAGGGGTGGAACCACTGGCCCTTCTCTGAGCCTGGACTGCCCAGAGCCCTGAGGGGTGATAGGACGTGCCTCGTGCTCCTGCATCCTGTGGGGCCAAGAAGGGACATGGACTGGGTCTTCCTGCTCTCTGCACTCCTGTGCGCTCTGCTGTCTCCTCCTCATTTAAAGGAAGCAGATGTCCTAAAGTGCCAGGAAAAGCAGCAGGGTTTAAATGGTCAGCCCCCTACCTCACAGGGCTATGGGAAGAACCAAATGGGATGACGTGTATAATGCAAGGAAGGGAAGGAATTAAGCTTTACATTTCATCTGCTCTGTGCCAGACACCGGGCTAAGTCCTTTACAAATACTTCTTTCCAACAGCCCTATGGAGCAGGTGCTATTTTGATCTCCACATTATAGGTGGGGAAACTTGAGGCAGAAAGATTTAGTTACTTGCCCAAGATCACATAACTAGTGAGTATCTGAGGTCGAATTTGAACTTGGGGCATCCTGACTTCAGGCCAATACTCTAGCTGTCGTGTCATTGTCCTTTATCAGAGCACTTTATAAACTTTGTTTCTGCTATTGTTTATATTACACATTTATCTAATAGATGTTTTTTATATTTTTTAAGCAATATGCTTTTGTCCTGTCCATTGTGGATAGTTAAACCAGTATCTTTCAAAGTGTTCTGTATTTTGTTGAAGCAGCTTTGTGAATCACCTGTAAGTTATCTTACTGTCATTAGGAAAGTCCTTTTTAAATGTCCTGTGCAGCTCGTTATCACCTGAAACTTTCACCTGGAAGATCCAGGCCCTCCCCCTCTCACCAGACTCCCATGACATACATGTGGAGCACAGCAGAGCCCTGAATAGAACCATTTCTGTGCTTAAATCCCTCATGGCCTTTGTAGAATTTTGAGATATACCTTGTCCAAGGAGAACCTTCAAGGCTGTATTTTGTTCTGCTTCAAATATGCTTTTACAAGTGAGGTTTTTTGGTTTGTTTGGTTTTTTTTTTTTTTTTTGAACCACTTACCTTGTGATGATGAGGCCTTTTGCTTTCAGGTTACTCTGTGGAAGGAATCAGTTGATGGACAGTGGATGTGTATCAGTGATGTCAACAAAGGCCAAGGTTCGGTGTCTTCGATCACAGAGGGCCAGCAAAATGAGCAGTGACCGAGGCGGTGCTGGCAGGACAGACACAGCAAGGAATCGGCCAGCCGGGGCGCCGGAAGGCAGCTATCCACAGCCATGACCTCTGGATCTGCTACATCACGGGTCAGCTGCTGCACACGCTCCCTCAAACTGGGAAAGGAAATGAGATGATTTTAAATTCAATAAGATCACGTGTTCTTACAAATAGATACAACCACAGTATTGATCATTTGCCTTAAAATGATTTGATATGGTCTCTAAGTTGACTTGACTGGTTCGGAGCGCTTATACTTTAAGAGAAATTATTACAAATGGTCTTCAAAGTAGTTCATTTTAAAATATTTTTTTTATCTGCTACTTTTGTGTACCCCTCGAATTTGGGGTTTGTGTTGGGAGGTGGGATTGTTTTCAAAATAATTAAATAAAGTCAATAATTCCCTTTTTTTTGATTATCGGTTTAGATTTTACAAAGGACTTTCACATCTGCCACTTTTTTGGGTCCTCAAAATCCTGAGATATGAGGGATTCTCATTTTCATTTTTAGAGGTGAAGGAATTGGAGTTTAGGAAGATAAAGTGCTTTGCCCATGTTCTCACACTAACGGGAAACGTGAGAATCCAAACCCAGAGCCTAAATCCCAAGCTCTTTCCTATGTCCTATACTACCCAAAGGAGAGAACACAGTCATTATCATGAGCTTTTTGAAGGACATTTCATCTGTTATTCTCTCCCTGCTGCTCAGAAAAGACTCGCCACTAAGCCCCAAAGTTCAGGTTCTGGGATGATGCCCTGGCTCCACCCCAGAGTCGGCCAGAAGCCACCAGCCACCCCAGTACTGAGAGAGCCACCTCCTCCATTTCCAGCCCTGCACCCAGGGCTCAGGAGACCCAGGAGGATAAACCGCGGGCACTTAGACTTGGAACAGCTTCACAGTCTAGCCGTCAGACCCTATTCTGTGTAACGACTCCCATTGAGGAAATGCTGTCAAGTTACTTCGTGTAAATTGTACACTTCCCTCTGGGGTCTTTTGCAAATACCATCTCCATTTTACAAAGACTGAGGCTTAGTCTCATGGCTGATAACTGACGGAGGCTGGTTCAAACAGCACTCCTGGCTCAAAGGCAGGCCTCTTTCTGGTACAGCATGGATGCTTCCTATGTGGTTATAAGAAAAACAGAGCTTTTCCCTTTGTAAATAAGTGTGGGAAGGAGCCCACCTCATTGTCCATATCTACACCCACCAGCTTTAAATTGGCACCTCCACCAGCCACGGGACCAAAGCCTCCCTTTACAGTGAAGGTCCAAATGTAGCCTGGCGTGTTCTCACGACCCCATGCTGATACCTCCTGTTGGAATCTTGGTGATTGTTTTGGGGAGGTCTGGACCAATGTAATGAGACAGCCGCAGGACAATTGGCCGGGCCAGTTGTTCTCCACTGGAATCCTCTGTCTGAGGCTGCCAAAGTCATCCCAATTTCTCCAGAATCCCGCAGCAGAACACACCTGGCAGGGCCCTGGCTGAGAAGGCCCCTATCACAGGCCCCACATAGGAACTAGCCTCTTATCTAAGGAGAGGGGAGGCTTTGGTCCCCATCCTTGGAGGCAGCAGCCCCACCCATGATATAGTGGATCTTTTGAAATAACTGTATACATTCCAATCTGTGGTACAAAATGGATCGAACCAATTTGAAATTATTCCCAACCCATTCCACTTCCCACAGGTTATGTGAAATCTGAAATAACTAGGAAAAGAGGTTCAAGCTCCCAAGCATTTCCTTTTATTAAGCAGTGCATGGCAACTGCATAACAAATCAGCCCCAAGCTGCCTCTGCTTAGCACTAGACCCCAAATACAAGACAAGACAGATTTGTGTGCATTAAAAGAAAACTGTATAAATCAGGATACAAGATCAGGTAATCTGATTTCTAATTGGAGTTGGAAAGGGGAGAGTGAACAGGTACAATTCCCTGAAATCAGAAAAAGGGCTCTCATTTTTCTGAATGTCTGAAAACAATCAATTCAGTGTGGAAAAGAGAATACTGAATGATCAGGACAGAGCCAGTTTTCAGATATGACCCACAGGTTGCTTGATTTTTAATTGTCAGAAAACCTGAAATCCAAAGTCTTTGGATCTGACTGGGGTTTCTGGTCGGCATAAAATAGACCCTTAGTTCAACAGGCAGTAGTAGTAGTCTAGCTTCCCAGTCACGCAGTGCAAAAAAGTTCTTACAAGACAGAAATTGGACTCAAATTCATGACTGAATTGAAAGGGAACTGAACTAATTGTAGAATTGAGTCACAAGATGGAGTCAATTCCCAGTTATCTTTCTTAACTCTAGTTTGAGAATAAAATGAACTAAATGGATGATTGCCCAGAGAAAAGCATTCTGAGCAGGTTCCCTGGAATTGGTGGAAATGGCAAGGCCCCCTCAGCTCCACTGGCAATCCTGATCAAATTAAATTTTACCCCGACATCCAAACTCTGCTTAGGTGTCCTTGTGGGGAAATGGATAAAAAGAGAACCTGAAACTTGACAACTCAAAATTTCCAAATTAAGAAGAACATAAAAGGCATAACATAACACCAAACACATACTTCCTTTTTTGTTTTATAACTAGTTGAGAGGGAAGGGGAAGGAAAAAGAATCTAGCAAGATACACGGCTGGCACCTTAGGTTCACATTCACTTGGGGCAGAAAATCATTTGTGGTACTAATAGCTCTTCAATCGTTCATCCTTCCAAAAGGGAAGTTATTTAATGGTCTTTGAAGGAGGAATCAACTATCCTGACCTTGGAGGCTGAATGAGGTCAAGTTGAGGAGCAAAGGGGCCTAGAACTTTCTCCTTTTGAAAATATTTTTATTCAGAAATGAAGACTTATCATTTCATCAGCACTGGGAATTCCCGCTTGAGGAGGATTCCTCTTCCTGTGCAGATCTGCAACTGCCTTGCCTTTAATAGTCTTACCCCAGGGCTTCTTGGCCTTTCTGGTGTTATGGACTCTGGGCAAACAGACTCCTTTTCAGCACGGTGGGGGTCTATGAGTTAAAACCATTTGTAAACTTTTTTTAGTTTTGAATTCCAGATTCTATCCCCCTCTCCTTCCTTCCCTCTTTACTTCCTGAGATGGCAAGCGCTCTGATGTAGTTTACACATGTCAGCACAGTGTTTAAATGCCTAAAACACATCGGCTTACAGAGGAAACCAATTCGATTGAAACACAACTCTCAATAAAATCTTTTAAACTCTCAGACTCCAAGTTGAGAACCTTTGTCTTAAAGAACAGTTGGGTGATTTGCTCACCCTCAGGACACATTGGGCCGCTACCTCCCCACTATTTTGAAACAGTTCTCTGTATTTCCCTGGTTCAGGCTTGGGCCACTCTTACTGGCTTCCTCCTCTTAGCCTCCCAGAAAACAAAATCGGTGATCATGTGTCCGCATGGTGTGATGGGAAAAGCCCTCGCTCTGGAGTCAGAGGGCCTGCATTCACACCTCTGCATTTTACTGCCAGGGGAGGCTGGGCAATTCACATCCCTTCCCATGGGCCTCAATTCCTCATCTGTTAAGGCATTGGACTTGAGGGTCACTTCTAACTTGGACTCTGGTGGGCAGTGAGGTCTTAGGGATCACTGCCTCTGCGCCATGACAGGGGAATGACCTGTGTGGACTCGGAGCCCAACTGGCCTCATTACCATTTCTGTGCTTAAATCCCTCATGGCCTTTGTAGAATTTTGAGATACACCTTGTCCAAGGAGAACCTTCAAGGCTGTATTTTGTTCTGCTTCAAATATGCTTTTACAAGTGGGGTTTTTTGGTTTGTTTGGTTTTTTTTAACCACTTACCTCTGGCCCCTTTTGTTTGTTTTTTCAGGGCCATCTTTCCATTTATCCATAAGATCAGAGACTTAAAGATAGAAGCCTCCTTAGAAGTATTTTTAGTTGTAATTTAGTCATTAGAAAAATGTTCAACTTGTGTTACCCCATTTGGGGGTTTCTTGGCAAAAATACTAGAAAGAGTTGCTATCTCCTCCAGCTCATTTTATAGATAAGGAAACTGAGGCAAACAAGGCTAAGTGACTTGCCCAGGGTCACACAGTGTAACCATGAAGATGAGTCTTCCTGACTGCAGGCCTAGCACTATACACTATGATGGAACCCATCTAGCTGCTCTTACAAGTCCTTTAGTCCAAATGACACATTTTACAAAGAAGAAATTTGAGGCTCAGGAAGACTGAGTAATTTTTCCAATGTCACACAGGTAGCAGAGGCAAAATTTGAATTCAGTTCCTCTGACTCCAAATTTAGCATGCTTCCCTTTGCACCGGATGTGTCGGCCTGCCACGTTCTGCAGCCCGCTGCAATCCAACCTGTGGCCTTTGAGTTTCCTTGCAGGAATTGCAGAATGCTGTGAGACGAAAAGGCCTGAGAGGAAGCTGCGCTCCCTGTGCTGAACTCCTCCTCACTCATCATGAGACAGGACCAGTATTGGAGGCTGTGACCTGGCACCATAAAGGTGCAGTGAGTCGTGGCTGCCTCCCAAGATCATCTCATAATTGGGGGGCAGGAAGCAAGGGAAGAGCTAGAACAACCTCAGGAACCATCTAGTCCATTTCCTCTACCTTACTGATGAGGAAACAGACACAGATCAAGCCATCTGCCCAAGGCTCCCCAGGCAACCAACGGCAAAACCCAGTCCCCCCCAGATCTACTGCTGGACCGGGCTTTTGTGTTCCTCTTGTACCCGACCTCATTTCTATCTCCTGGAGGCAACTTTTAAAAAGCTACATTTCTGTGCATACCTTCTGATTCAGCAATATCACTCCTCAAACTGAATCCCAAAGAAATCATCAAAAAGGGAAATGACCCATATGTGCAAAAATAATTAGAGCAGCTCTTATGGTGGCACAGAATGGGAAAACCACTGATTGGGGAGTGGCTGAACAAGTTGTGAATGAATGGAATGGAATACTATTGGGCTGTAAGAAATGATGAGCAGGATTTAAGACTTTCATGAACTGATGCTAAGTGAAGTGACAAAACCAGGAGAACATTGTACAGGGCAACAGCAAGATTGTAAATGATCAGCTATGAAATTCAATCATCTAAGACAATACCAGAAGACTTAGCATGGAAAGTGCCATCCACATCCAGAGAAAGAACTGGAGTCTGAATGCAGATCAAAGCAAACTATTTTTAGTTTGGGGTTTTTTTTCTTTCTTTCTCATGGGTTCTTTTTTCCCTTTTGTTCTAACTTCATTAAGACAAATCCAAAAAACCATTAGCTATGCCTCTGGTTAAGATGGTGACATTAAAAGCTGTACAGAAATCCAGCTCTCCAAAACCTAAAAAAATTTTTTTAAAGATCCAGAAAGACCAGCGATCAAGGAAAACAGAAAGAAACAGAAATAATTCCCTCCATCCAGTCCATAACTACACAGAAAGACAACCAGAAGACAATGGAGTCAGTTTGAGATTAAATAGGAATGCAAGTTTACATAAATGCAAAAAAACAAAAACAAAACCCTGAAAGCTAGGAAATGGAGCCAAAACAATGGTCCCAAGGAAACAAGGAACAAACTTGGATATCCAGGCCACAAAATGGAAGTGAAGTGGAGGAGTGCAATGGACTTAAAGCCAGCCAGCATTCTGAATAAGGACATGACGGATCAGCGCCAATTCTAACACTCCAGTGCCAGAAGCTAGATCCTAAACTTGGCCTTGGTTAGACAGAAGCAAGGGGCAGAAAAGCAGAGCCCTTTGGTCATCATGCAGGGAGACACAGCCTGGCTCTCCCCAAAGCACTGGAGTCCACAGTGGGAGAGAGGAGACAAGATTAACTCAATACCTGGATGAGATTGAGGTGGGGAACTCAGGTGTGCTGTGCAGGAGACCCATCCCATGGGAGCCTCTGTCAGGATTATAACAGAAGCACAACATTGCCACATGTTGCCGAGATGAGTGAGTCCGGCTGAGCAAAGAAACAGCTTAGAAACAGAAAAATAGAGAATTCACTCCATGGGCTGACTAGTTATGTGTTTGTCAAATACAATGTGGATCAACTCAGCTTATCAGTGGAAGCATCTGTTCAACACAGAAACTATATTTACTTATGGACTGTTTCTAGGAAAAAAGAAAAAGCTGCGGTTTATAGTTTCAGATTTATGACTTAAAACACTTGGGTTTTCTTCATATGACTCCTTAGCAACTTGAGTGTGTCCACTTTCCCCAACCGACACTCAGTGCAAAAATGGGAGAGTCATGACCTAAATCATGTGCTGATTGTGATATATGTTATTTCTGCATTTAGTTTTATATTTGAATACCTGTGACATTTTTTTGTTATTTCTTTTGCCTTATTGCTAAGCAAGTGGCTATATTTAAGAACTAAATGTTTCATCATTGTGTGTGGCTTGTTTTATGTAAATGGAAAGCCCAGTAGTGGAAAGCAAGAGCTAAAACAGTGAGTAGGGGAAGTATATTCCTCCACAATAGGGTTATCTATAAGATCTCAAAAGATTTTTATGGTAATCTTGTTGTAGTGGTGGGCCTTGGCCATAAACTTAGACCAGCTAGTGCAAGAGCTAGTAGGTCAATTATTTACACACTCTAGAGACAGGTATGAGGTTCCTGAATGGCCATCCCACACACTTATTGAATGGTCTTATGCTAAAAACAACCAAAAAAAAAAAAAAAACCACACATGTTACACAAGTCAGGGGAAAAATAGCAAGCAACCAGAAAAAAAAATTTTTTTTAATTCAAGTACCAAGGAACCACAGTAAGGATCACAAAAGACTTACTAGCAACTACTTGAAAGGCAAGAAAAATCTGATACACAGCATTCCAGAAGGCCAAAGATAAAGGCTTACAACAGGGTGATTTATCTTTGAAAAAGAAAGAAAAGAACTCAATATAACTTTTGGGGGCTTGTATAGAATGGGATTTTAAGTATTTCTAGTGAAAAGGCAAAAATTAAACAGAAACTTTGAAATGCAAATGCTGGAAGCAAGAGAAACCTGGAAAGGGAAGGGAGAACTAAGCACTTTAGACATACTTCATTTGAAGTAGTGACTGCATTTATTAAATCATGATTATTTCCATGCTGATTCAGAAGAAGAAATATGTCCTTTAAAAAATCCTAGCATCTTCAAGGATCATAGGAGACAAATTGTACAAACAATGGGTATGAACAGGAGTTTTTCTGCTTTGTTGGTTTTAAGCAAAAAAAAAAAAAAAGGGGGGGGGTGAAAAAATGAGGAAAAAATAGGGAATTAGTATTTCTCATAAAATAAAAAAATGAGAATACATAAACATGGGATTGCAGAAAGTAAACTTGCTCTTCTTTGAAAACAGCATTGATATCCTGACTCCATGCCTTTTCACCAATTGTTCCTCATTCTTCCTCACCTCCAATTCCTAGCTGCCTGGAATCTCTTCAAGATTCAGCTCAAATTTCACCTTGCATGAGAAGCCTTTTTTTGCGTCCTTTCTCATCCAGCTTTCAGAGCTTTCCCCTTTGAGATTACTTTCCATTTGTATTGTATATATCCTATACTTACATGGTTATTTGTACGTTCTCTCTTCCTGTTAGAATGTGAACTCTTTCATTTCAGAACAGGAACTATGTCTTAATTTTTCTGTACATTTTCAGTTTCCATGCTTACCATGGTGCCTGGGGGTTTGGAGGGGCTTAATCAGTGCTTAACAGAATGACCATCTTTTCCTTTCCGAATCCCTTGCCTCTGATGGGCAGCAATGATGAAAATGTTGTGTATATCCCTTATGTTATCACTTTCTTGCTCCAAACAAATCTGATTCTTTGAGAGATTGTAGTATTCCATAATTTACAGCCTCATTTGAGAGAATAATACTGGTTTTTAAAAGATGAGCTTTGGCAGCAGAGAATCAATTGGGGATTTTAAAAAATCAAATCATTTTCTAAATGTGATTCAACACACTCTTCATATTCTATTCTGAGCCCTGCTATTGTCCATAGGGAATGGCTATCAAGGTAAAAACTAAAATTCAATAGGCTCCCTGTTCTCTTATGGAACAATCTACTTTGTTTTTCCTGTGTGGATTATTAAAGTGATCTCTTTATGCCTATGGATCTCATTGCCTCATTTATATATGAACAATTTAATGACTATTGTGGGCAAAGCCATCTCTGACTGCTTCCTGTCAAGTTGTAAAGTCTTGTTCTGGGTTCTCATTGCTCTACTAAATGTAGCTTTTGTTCTATTTTTGAGTCATGCTCCCAGCTCCCAAGTTGCAATAGCAATGAACAACAGCATCAATTTAACCCTTTAGCGTTGATGGACTGCACACATCTGAACTGTCTTTTGGGATTGAAATGAGAAATAACAGAGGTACTGGAGGACACTCAGATCTTCAGAGAGACCCATACAGGAAAAAAGCAAAACACTGAAATTGCATCTGAGCCAGGACAGAAGCAAATTTTCGGACCCTGCCCTTTCTAGGAGGAGGAAATTGCCACATTAGAGAACCACCTGCACCCAGAGATTTTGTATTCTTCACACACACACAGACACACAGACACACACACACACACACCACACTCCCAAAATGCACCTAGATCCATTGTTCTAGGGGTTGGTGCCCTGCTAACCCAGAGATTACAAATCATTCTCACCAATTTAATAAAGTGAGTTCTTGTAGACAAGAATTAAGAAGTCAACAAGGATTGATGAGTATCTTATACATCACCAGACCTATTGAACACTAACTCTGAATAGGGCCCTGTTCCAGGCTCTAAGGGACACACAGACACATACACCCAAAATGGAATAGAAGAGCTAGACCCTTGCAAACTAGCTGCTGACTGATTATATCTATATTTAAAAGAAGTAAAGTTCTTTTTATTAGAGCAAAACCCAGAATTAAGAGCGTTCCCATCAACTGAGAAACAGCCAAATAAGTTATGGCACATATGCATAATGGAATTAACAAATGACAAAAGGGTGTTTCAGTGAAGTCTGGGAAGACTTGCACGAACTGCCACCCATGAAATGAGCAAAACTCCCCAAATGCACACTGTAACATCTCAGGCAGAAAAACAGCCTTGAAAACTGTGAGGACTTCAATGATCAATCCCAAGCCCAGAGGGCTGAGGAAGAAGCCTGTCACCCCCCCGTGACAGAGAAGTGACTGATGGGCTCATGGCGCAGAATGAGGAGCACATTTTTGGACTTGGCTGTGCACTCTTGTTAACAAGGCTTTTGTTTTCCTTTTGTTCCCCATCAAGAGGATGGGGAGGTGGAAGGAAGAGAGAGCTTTGTGTCAAGCTGCCAAAAATAAAAGTCATTGAAGCACAGTGACAGAAAGAAAACAAGAAGAAAACCCAAGCAAGAGAGCTTCAGGAAGTTGTTATGTTGAAGTTATGCAGACTTAAGTGAAAGTAAGTTCAATTTAAGAGAGATTCATCTATAATCCTCTTTCTTTCTTCGACGTGATTTATTCAGTGTTTGTCAAGTTCAGAGGAGTAACAAAAATACTTAAGTAACGAAGCTTCATTTCTTGAAAGAATAGACAATACATGTTTAACCTATATTGGATTGCTTGCTGTCCAGGGAAAGGAATGGAGGGGAGGAGGGGGAAAAGGAGGGAGAATTTGAAACACAAGATTTTGCAAAGGTAAATGCTGAAAACTATCCTTGCATGTATTTGAAAAAATAAACTATTTCAAAAAAGAAAAGAAAAAATATGCAATACTCTGGACTTTTCATTCAGTCTCACTGGTCTTCCTCTCAGATGATCTGAATCAGATCTGTATTTCTGATCTTTGCACTGTATTTCTTCTCTCAAAGCTAGCTCAGGCTCAGAAATTGCACTGGGTACTTTTTATAAAGAAAGAAAATCAGAGTGAGAGTCAGAAGCCACCTTCTTGTGGCCCATGGAGCCCACCCCTTTACTGGTACTTGCTCTCTGGCTGCCTGCCTGTCTCATCACAGACTGGATGGGCCCTGTGACTAGGGCAGTTTCCACATTCTTACATAAGCATTTCCTTTCCATGAAGATAAAGTGGTTGGTATTTACCTAAAATCAACACTGGTGGTCACGCTGGGGAGATGTGCGCCATGGTTAGAGAGGATGGATTCATTCCCCAGCTGGGGGGCAGTTACCCCAGAGGCCTTGCCATGCCTGTTTCCTGTAAGACAAGTGTTTCTGGCCTAGGTTTGGCCCCAGGCAGATGGATATGCAGGTGAGCCATATATGTCATGTCTTACCAGTGGCTCCAGACCTCTTCCCCCAACCTTTCTCAGCGAACTCCCCATCCTTCATCTGGTTCTGGTTTCTAAAGTCCCCATCTTTGCCAGCTCTTGCTGGACCCTTCTGTATGGCCAGTCTTTCACATTATTCCAAGTACCCACCGTATATTCCCATCTCCTCAGAGCTCCAGTGGAGAACTGGATGATCTAATAAACTAATCTGAGATAAGAGGCTACCCAATAATGATAAGGTTTATTTCTATTTTCACATGGATTATCTCACTGGATCCTAATAAGCAATCCCCATACAAGGGCGATGGTACCTGATTGTCCCCATTCTCCAGCACGAGGAGCTAAGGGCCTATTAGCTGAAAAAGTAGGAACAAAACCAGCACCCACCTTTCCGGGTTGCTTAAAAAAAAAAAAAAGATCAAATGAGATTATAGGTGTAAAGCTTATTGAGTCCTATGTAAATGTGAACTTTTACTACTATTCTCTCTCCTTATTTTAATGTGAAGTTCAGATAGAAATAGTCCTGAGAAGTCCTGATATTTTTTTACGTGTAACCTTCTACTGTACAGGTATAGAACATGAATGCATTCTGTCATTGAATAAGAGTATAGGACGGAAGGTCATCTTGGGGAGGTTCAGTGAAAAGAAAGCTTCTTTGGAACAATCCCCATAGCAAATGGGTCAACAGGGATGACATATCCACCCATCCTCTTCCCAGTTTTATTTCCTCATCTTAATATCTGTTTTGTAAGTTGTTAATTCCAGGTTTTTTAGAAATTTTGACTTCAGGGGCAGCTAAATGGTGAGATGGATAGAGCCCCGGCCTTGGAGTCAAGAGGACCTAAGTTCAAATCTGGTCTCAGACACGTAACACTTCTTAGCTGTGTGACCCTGAGCAAGTCACTTAACCCCAATTGCCCCAGCAGAAAAAAAAGAAATTTTGAGTTCAGCATATCAACCTTTATTAGAAATGTTAGTCTTAAATGTTTATGAATTTGTATTAAGTCTGGGCAGTAGTTTTATTTATGATCGTGCTCAGCCTCCAGGACTGCTGATTTAACTGAATTCTCAAGGAGAGTTTGGGCGCTTGGAGGAATAGGACTCTGAAAGGCTCAGGTGATGGGGGAGCACATTCGAGGCAGGCTCCAGTACCTGGCGCTAAGAGTTGTTTTGTTGAAGGATGGATGGGTTGGCAGTTGGGTAAAGAAGAAATTGGGGAAGGGAGAGACTGGAACACAACGTAAATAATCACTGTGATAGGAGCCTATCAGAGATGTCCTGGGGAAAGGTCCAGAGGGCCCGAGTGAAGATGCTGTTTATGTAACTGGAAAGAAGGGGACATAACATCAAGTGATGCTATTTATAAAGGTTACTCTTAAATGTTTACGGCTCTGTGTGAAGTCTGAGCAATTAGGGGCAATCATTTTATTTATGATCATGCTCAGCCTCCAGGATTATTTTGCATTCCAACCTTCTGCATTCATTTGGGGACACAGGGACTTTGGAGACTTTGTTTTTTTGTTTTTTTCACAGGGAACATGGGCCAGTGAAAGCAAAGGGCTTGTGTTTGGGCCATCTTGACTTCCTACATGGGCTGTCTCTGGGCCAATGATACCCAGGAGCAACAGGGTGAAAGGGGAAGGTAATAAAGGTTCAGCTGAAGTCTTTTCTTAGGTCTCCGTCACCAAGAGTGGGAATCGTAAAAATGCCCGATATTGGCATAGACCCTTTGGCAAAGCATTTTCATAAACCATCTCTTGGTTCTCACAATGGTCCCTGTGCGGTGAGCGCGAGCGTTCTTGTTTTATGGGGGAGTGAGCTGAGACTCAGAGGGGTTGTGACCCGTCTCTGCTCTCAGACCCAGGGTCGGAGGCAGCGCGGAACCCACCTCTCCGCCCTCTGGCAGGCTCCCATCTGAGTTAGTCACAGGACCTCTGTTGTGGTCCTTGTCAGCAATGGACACCAAGGTCCCACAGCTCCCTGTCCCGCTCAGGTGTGGGTAAGGTCGGGGCTAAGTGAATTGCTAACTCTAAGCTTTACGGCCCCAAGAGAAATGTCAGGTTCAGGACCAAGGAGGTCACAGTCCCCTTACCGCCCCAGGACTCGGAGAGAAAACATGGAGTAACAGCCTGAAACAAAAAAGGGAACGGCTCCCGGACTGCCCCCTGCCCGCTGCCCTGGAAGGCTCACCCGGGAAGCGAGAGGCTCGCAGCCGGCCTGGGGTCAGCTCGGTGGAGAGCGGTCACTTGACTCCGGATGGTCCTGCGCGGTGGAGAAGGCCTGGAGATGGGCAAGGGGAGGCTGGCGCAGAGCCAAGGTCACCAGGCCCTGAGCCCGGGCGGGCAAGTGCTCTAGAAAACGTGTTCTGGTTGGTCCTGGGGCCCTTCATGAGCCCTCCTCCCACCCCTGCCGAAGATGTGAAGAACGCCAAGGAGCCACAAGGGAAGAAGGCGGCTGAGGGTTGGAGGATCCCGATGCTGATTGGTTTTCTACCTCTGACGTCACAGACATGGGGCCCCAGAAGCCACTTCTCGGCAAGCATGGAAGATCCCAGGAGGGGGCAGGACAGGGGTGCTGAGCCATCCGCCCCAGGAGAGAATAGGCCCCCAAAATGGAGGGTTTTTATTATTATTACCAGAAGGTAAAAAATTACAGAACTCGATGACTGGTTGTGTATAAGAAACGAAGGAAAGGGGAGAATTCTGATTATAAATCTTTGATTTGGGGACGGGGTCTGGCAGAGAGGGGAGGGGATGTGGTAACCAAAAAAAAAAGAAAAGCAGAAGGAGGAGCGGAGTCCGGGGGAAAAACTAATAGTTCTGGTTTGGACATGCTGAGTTCTAGCTATTTATGGGACGTCCACGTGGGGATGTCCCTCAGCCCTAAGTGCAAACTGAAATTCCAGTAAAGATGTTACAACTGTCAGATACACAGAGACTCACAAATCACCTTCCTAAAAGAGAGCACCGGAGCCTTAAGAGTCACTGAGACCACGGAAAGAGAGAAGGCGGACCGGGACGGGGGAACCGGGGGAAATGGGTCCGGTAGGGAGAGAACCGGAAGCGGCTGGTTCATGGGGGGGGGGGGGGGGAGGGGAGCAATGACAACAGCTAGTCAGTGAGCACTGGGGAGAGGCCATGGGACAGGTGGCGTTTGTAGAGCGCATTATAAAAGGGAAGCCCGCAGAGACAAGTGGAGACCCGAGGCCATGAAACACTTCCTCAGCACCCCAAAGAGGAATGGGCTGCCCTGAGAAGGAGTGAGCTCCCCGTCCCCGGAGGTCTCCAAGCTAAGAGTGAGCGGCCACTTGCTGGTAGGGTAGGGTGGGATAAGGTTCTCGTCCAGTTGGAGAGATGTATCCCGCTCCAGCTCCGAAATTCTGTGCTTCTGAAACACGGACAAACAGCCCGAGGTGGGAGCTGTCCTGCCATGGCGGGGAGGGGCGGGGGATACTTATTTAGGGTCCCACTTTCCCGAGTCTATAATTAGGAAAGGTGACGTTGTTAGTCCCAGAGGAGGGGCTTGAAAGCCTCAGCCTATGAAACCTTTGCAGCTTTCGCCCTTTATTTCCTGAGGCACTGGATAGTCCGAAGACTTGAATTCAAATCCCGCCACTTCCACCTTGAGCCAGCTAGTTCCTCTCGGTTACCCACAAAACGAGGGCTCCATAAATGGCGCCTGACAAGTCCTCTGAAGTCACGCCCAACCTGACGTGTGTACGTTCAGCCTGGCGCGTGGCGTCACGGCGGCCGCCTCCTCCCCCACCCCCACCCGCCCCGCTATCAAATTAATCTGTCAGATGCTCCAAGGGGTTAGCCAACAAAGCAAAGAGCGGAAGCAGCATCTGAACCCAGCTCCTCCAAGTCCAGGCCACGCCCCTTCCCCTGACAACGGCAGAAAAAAGATTGTGACAATCCTGCCTCGTGCACCAAAGGGGCACCAGGACTGCTTTCTACAGAAACAGGCGGCCTTGGAGCCTTTCCATAGCCCCCCCACTCCCCCGCTTTTTTTTTTTTGCTGAGACAATTGGGGTTAAGTGACTTGCGCAGGGTCACACAGCCTGGAAATGTTAAATGTCTGAGGTCACATTTGAACTCAGGGCCTCCTGACTTCAGGGCCGGGGCTCTACCCACTGCGCCCCCTGGCTGGCCCCCGTAGCACTTTTCAAACAGCGTCATTTGGCAGCATAAGCAAAGACCTGAGTTCAAGTCCAGCCTCAGACCCCCGACAGCTGTTTGGTCCAAAAGGGGCTCCTGAGGATGATGATAAGGGCACCTCCCTCCCTGAGTTGCTGTGAGAACATAATGAGGTGCCATTTATAAAGCACGATATAAAAACTAGTTACTGTTATTTTGTCACTGTAACTTCTTGGCACTAAAAATGGAAATTATACCACCCAAGAAGGTTAAAAACTTGACAGGGCGGGGGGAGGGGAGGGTTGTCCGGATGCACAGGTTCTTCCCCTGGACACTCAGAGTCCCCTCGGCTGCCCAGGTCCCGGGCCCTGCTTGGACTGGCCGGCCGTTCTCCATCCCCCTCGCCTCCCCATCCACCCTCCGCTCAGCTGCCCAGGGTGTCTGAGCCCAGCCCCTCCTGCTCAGTAAATGCCAGTGGCTCCGCGGCCTCCGGCACCAAACACAAAAGCCTTTTTCCTTTTACAGCCTTCCCAATCTTCCATACTTGGGTCTCCTTCCTTCTCGCCCCTAGTCTCCAGGACACCCATCCAGCTCCGATCCAGGCACAACGGCCTCAGCCCCAGCCCCCTCCATCTCTTCCTGGTTCTCCCTCCTGTTCTCCCCTCTGCCTTCCCGGCTCCCTTCCAGACACCCCCAACGCCTCCTGGGCCTCCTCAGAGCCGGCGCTTTCCCTTTGAGGCTCCTTTCTATTCACCCCGTCTGCATTTTGCCTGTGCCGAGGTTCCCTGCGTTAGAAGTAGCTCCCTGAGACTAGATAGAAGTGGCTCCCTGAGACTAGACTGTGTTCTCAGCACTGGACATGGCACACAGTAGGTGCTTAACGGAGGCGGTGATGGATTAACTGATGGAGCAACTAGATTGCAGAGGAGAAGAGGGACTGATCCAAAGTCCATAAAGCAAGTTGGGGGCCCAGATGGGAGTGGGTCCAGGTGTCCTGGTTCCCAGGGACGGATGGCACGTCCGCCCCCCCCTTCTGCTTTCTGGTGACAGCTGGAATGGACGCCTCCCCCGCACCGCCCAGTCCTCCTCCAGACCCCCTGGCCTCCCTTACTGATTTCCATGACGGCGTGAGCACGGGCAGTCTCCAGGGTGCAGGAAACATCTCTGCAGAGCGCCCGTCTCAGGGCCGAGTCGGGGCGTTGGCTTAGAACAAACTCTAGTCCCGCTATATAAGAGCCCAGAATAGAAGGGGGCCAGTCCTCGGCAGGATCCCGCAGGTGAGAAAGCCATTCTAGGATTTCTTGACCAGTTTACCTGTGCTTATTTCTTTGCAGGTTTAATTCACGGCACGGACCTTGGCCAAGCTGCTTTCCTGCCCCGGGAATTTCCTGATCTATAAAACAGACTGGTGGGTGGACACGATGCAGAGCCATCACTAGGAATCCCGGCACTAGGGGCAAAGATGGGGTGGAGGAGGAGGGGGACATCAAAGAGCACTTCTGGGCTTTGTCGCTGTTGCCCATCCCCTTACCAGCCCGGTCTCGGGCCTAGAGGTCCCAGGGTAACCCTCCCTCTGGGAAGGAAAGTGCCCCGTGACTCCTTTCCCTGCCTGGACACCAGACCCCCCCGGCCTGCCCAGGGTGTGAGCTACCCGGCTTCTCTTTAGCAGGGCAGAGCAGAGCCCCCTCCCTTACATCCTGGGCCACTCTCCCCCGGGAGGGAAGGAAAGGACGGAAGGAAAGAGTTTGGCCCTGGGCTGCCCAGCCTGAGTTAAAGTGGGCTCTGTCGGGGGGAGTTCTGGGTCCCCTGACATTAAGTTAGTTCTGAATCCTATCGGGCCCAAACGCTCTTTCTCTGGTTATGAGGCCATTGACCTCCATACCGATCATCTCACAGGACTTAGCCTTGTCTTCTCAAGCCATAAAAACTTCCCCCCCACCCCCTTCCTTTGTTTAAATTAACCAACAAGCATTTATCACGCCCCATCGTGTTTCAGGTGCTGGGCTGGGCGCCGAGGATACGGGTCCACAAAAAGGGAACCATCCCTACTCGTTAGCTTACTCATGCAAAGTGTTTTGTGACCCTTAAAGGGCTCCAGAAACATCCTCCCACTCCCCAGTGGGGGCTCACACCACCTTGGCAAGAGGCCACTGCGGAGCCACAGCCGAGGAAGGTCTGAGTTCGAATGTGACCTCAGGTCCTAGCTCTGTAACGCCAGGATTATAATACCTACCCTTCAGGTTCACTAGATGGGATAATACCCGGCATACTGTAAGGGCTACATAAATGTTATCTATCATTTTTGCTGTTGTTTATTAAAGATTGGAAGATGAAGCTATAAGATTGGAGAAATTGTTGTGTAGAACTAGGAAAAAAATTCTCTAGTTTCAGTGCCAGTCCTACCATGGTGCCTGAGCACGAGAGAGCCATGATCTGGGTTCAACCTCCCCTCTGAGGCTGCCAGCCTAACAGCCTTGCTAAGAATATTTTGGCAGATTGATTTAGGCCATTTACTTAACTTTCCAGGGCCTCAGTTTCTGCATTTGTACAATGGAGTCAGGGAGAAGGGAAGAAAAATGAGAGAACCCCAGACTTGATGGAACACCTCTGAAGTCCCTTCCAGCTTTAACTCTATCACTGTGCAAATCTCTCTAGGGACATAGGTTATCCAGTTAAAAGAAATCAGGCAGAAATAAAAGAAACTGGCCCGTAAGCACAGAAGGTGGGGGCAAAGGAGAGAAGAGGGGCTGAGAGTAGGGGGTCCTGGGGCCAGGCTGGCTGCCCACTGAGCAGTCATACAGGGCAAAGCTTAAGCTGCAGCTTCTGACCCAATGTAGGGTCTTATAACTGAATGTGGGGATCACAGAATTAGGATTTATTATCAGGAAATGTGGATTTTACATATACCTATACACCCGGGACCATGTGAACATTTCTCAGGCAAAAAGGGGTCGTGAGTGGGTGAAGTCTGAGAACGGCTGGCCCAGGGGTCTCTTGGCCAGTGGGAAGGAGATGCCGTCTTGCTGCCTTTCTCTCTTCAGGCCCTGGCTGCTTCCTGTCCCCTCCGAGAAGATGCTTCCCAAGGTGGCCATCGGCAGCCTGCTCCTCCTCAGTGTGCTCTGGATTGATGTGGCCTGGGCGGGCTCCAGTTTCCTGAGCCCTGAGCACCCCAAGACCCAGGCCAGTATTCACCCATAAAGGGCTGTTGTCTCGGCTCTGCTCTTGTGACTGTGTGAATATTCTCAAGGCATCGAACCTCTCTGAGCCGCTTCCTCTCAAATCCCTCCCAAACCCCTCACCCCGCTCCACCCACCAAGGAACCCAAGGGAGAGAATCAGAGGGGCTCCTTCCCTGAAGGAACATTGTGTGTCTTTCCCACAGCGGAAGGAATCCAAAAAGCCGTCTGCCAAACTTCAGCCCCGAGACATGGAAGACCCTTTCAGCCAGCCCGGAGGAGTGGAGAAGGGTTTGGAAATCCAGGTTGGTGCTTGATCTGATGATGGTCAGAGGACGCAGGGGAAGGAGGAACGGGTTAGGAATCCAGGCACTGTGAGCGAGGTACTTACGGGACCCCGTCCCTGCTCTCAGGGACCTCATTTGGAGGGCCAGGCATTGCTAGGTTCAAGAGGTAGCGTTCACTGCAAAGTTCAACTGGAAATCAAGAGACCTGGTTCCTAGTCCTGGCTCTTCCCCTTGGGTTCCCCATGTGTAGGATGAACCAGGTGATTCTCAAAGGTCTCTTCTAGCTCTTGGGACTTTCAAACGAACATTAACCCCCACCCACAAACACACACAACACACAAGTAAGAAAGGGCTATTTTACAGAGGGCACCAGCAGATTTCTAGCATAGTAATTTTTTTTTTCAATAATGTGAGTCCCTGCCACCGGGCTACAAGCTATAATCAATCACCCACTGACTTAGCAAGAGAACCAGACCTAGAAGCCACATCTCCAAGTTCCTAGCTCGGCGTTCCTTCTCTTGCTCCACTATAACACAATGCTATTGATCAGGCCTCTTTCCAGGGACTCCGACTAAATGCCAGATGGACTCATTGCATTTTTCTTTCCATTTGAGGATGGTTAGTCATCATCCATTAACATATTCTCCATTAACATTAACATCCATTAACCTACACACAAAATGGCAGAGTTGCAGGTCTCAAAGGTCAACTAATCCATAAATTGCTGCCCAGAGCTAGGAAGGGCCAGGATCACAGAGTCAGTGGCAGAGTGGGGCTAGAATCCCAATCTCCGGATACTTCCTTTTCATTCAATTGCTTTTGATAAGCCAATTGGAGATGGAACAAATGAAATGATTTGATCTGAATAATTAGGTCCTGGAAAGCACACTGTCCAATGCTTCACTCCTACTCAAGGACAGAAAGTTTGTCACAATTCGGATCTGTGTTCTGCTCCCAGCTATACCAACAATCACAGAACGCTGAGCAGTTACTCCACAGAGACCAGCTAGCTCTAAAAGCTATTAGTTCAAGTCAGGGAATATTAATTAAAGGCCTGCTATGTACAAGGCACTGTGCTAGTCACTGATAATACTCCCAAAAAATTTACTTAGCTCCTGCCTTCAAAGCATTTACATGCCACTGGAGGATAGAGTTTGGAGGTAGAGGAGATCTATCTACACATATAAGCATGGTACAGGGAAACTATGGAGACAGAAAACTAACAAGTGGAGAGATCTGGGAAGGATGAGACTTTAAGAAAGCGAAGAGTCCAGGAGATATAAATGGAGAATGGGTATAGTCTGGCCAAGAGGCCATTTATGTACGTATGGGCAGGGGTTCAGGAAACAATTGTCCAGTTGACTGGGACACAGAATTTGAGAAGAGTAGTTTGAAATGAGTGTGGCAAAGTAGATGGCAATAGTATTCGAAGGACATTATTATAAATGCCAAGTTTAGGAGTTGGTATTTTATCCCAAAGACAATGAGAAGCCCCTGCAGTTTTTTAAGGAGGGGATGACATGACCAGATCCTTTAACTAAGGAAGATTCTTTTCATGGCCATGAAGAAAGGATGGTTTAATCAGGGGAGAAGCCGGAAAGTGGGATGCCAATTATGAGGCTGGTACAGTTGTTTAGGAAGAAGGCAATGAGAGCCTAAATGAAGTGCAGAGGTTACAGATGTTAAGAGATGGAGAGTTAAGGTTTGGTACCTGATAGGCTACAGAGAATGAGAGGGAACAATTCCAAGGCCGTATACCTGGGCAAAATAGGGAAGTTTGGATGGAGGGACAGGTTTAGGGAAGATAGTAAATTCAACTTTATATATACTGAGTTTGAGATCCTAGGGGACATCCAGGTAGATGAATCCAGCAGGAGTTAACTCTCTAGGAGAAATATTAAGGTTAGACACACAGATTTGGGAGTCATCTCTATAGAGATGCTCCTTGAAGCTATGGGAGATGAGCTCATCAAAGGAGAGAGGAGATAGAAAAGACTGAAGGAGCTGCTAGGATGATTGAGCAAAGGCAGCTGAGCTGCAGCAGCCAGACAAGGAGAAGGCAAAGCAGGAGAGAGGAATGTCACAAAAGCTGAGGGAGGATCCCGTAGGAATGGATGGTCAGTGGGATAAAAAGCTACAGAGTAAGCAATGAGGAGGAGGATTGAGAACAGGCTGCTACATTTTGGTGGTGAACAGATCTAGGAGAGAAAATTAAGAAATGACAGGATGGAAAGTTAGATTATGAGGGTTGGAGAAATTAGTGGGTAGTGAGGAAACAGAAGTAGCCAGTGAGCTATTTGTTTCCATTAGAAATTCTTTCCCAAAAAAAAAAAAAAAAAGAAAAAGAAAAAACTTCTTCACATAGTTTGGAAGAGTGAGGAGAGATGAGATGATTGTGTTAGATGGAGGGCAGAGTCAAATGAAGATTTTTCAGAATG
The DNA here is from genome assembly GCF_016432865.1 of Antechinus flavipes. Classification (NCBI taxonomy): domain Eukaryota; kingdom Metazoa; phylum Chordata; class Mammalia; order Dasyuromorphia; family Dasyuridae; genus Antechinus; species Antechinus flavipes. The sequence goes on along the minus strand of NC_067398.1, from coordinate 49,060,647 downwards.
CCAGGGACTGGAATGTATTTGGAGGCAAGAATCAACAGGCAGTTGGCTGTAACAAAGAAAAGGACCAATTCTTCCTCAGAAAAAAAGAGCAAAGGATGAGAGGATGGATGTAATTATAGAGGAGTTTTGATGAGTGGAGTAGGGGACATGAGGAAACTTGCTTTTATTTTCTCATTCAAGTAGGAAGTGCACGAATCAGGGAGAATATTGGGAGTCAGTAGGGCTTTGAAAAAAGGTTTGAACACTTCACAGAGTAGAGAATGGTATACAGAAACAAAGGAGAATGCACATTTTGCCATGCAACAATAAGGGTTCCATTGAGATGAAATAAAATTAATTTACAGTAGGCCCAGTCAGCACAGTGATGTGATTTTATTCCTCCAGCTGTTAGCTTTTTAGGAGATTGAGCAGAGAAGGCAAACACGGTAAGAGATGATCAAATCACACATCACTTGTTAAAAGCAAAGGAAAAGCAAAAGAATCAAAAGTATAGTTGGTTAACTACAAATAATGGGGTTAATCACATAGAAGGGAAAAATAGGGCCATATAAGAGAGATGGATTTGGTGATAGGCTAGAGAATGCAGAAATGATCCATCACAGATTTAGAAGTAACTCGGCAGGAGACTGAAGGACAAGAGATTATGATCAGAGAGTAAAACTTCACAATTTGAAAATAGAGGTGGCCCAACGTGAGATGGTAGAGAGATCAATAGTGGCCATTTTTATGGATGGCTAAAAATAAAGCTGTAGATAACAGGAACTGAGATAGTTGATTAACTCAGAGACCAATATTTTTGAGGAACCTCCAACATGTATATAGGATCCCTTGGGTAAGAAGATAGGGTTGAGGTAAATGATGCATATACTGAACTTGAGAAGAAGAATACTCTAGTTTTAAGTAAGTCACAGCAAAGAGAATCTGAATGGGATACTCTAAACAGATGAAGTAAAGCTCATAGGAAGAAATCTGTATTGAGAATCTGGAAGGAGCAATGGAGAGAAAGGAGTAGTCAACTGCTCTTTGGGAGACATGAAATAAGAGCCAAGCAGCATGGTGTGGTAGCCATGAACACCCTGGTTTCTATGAAAGCTAGATGGAGACATTAAGGATTGAAGGGAAGTTTTTTCATGATGTGCATGTGGGGGTAGAAAGTACAATGGAAAAGGAGGGAAGAGATTAGTTAGGATAGGATTGAGTTAAGTACAAAAGTTCAAAAGAATTCAGCAGAGAAAGGTAATTTTTGCAACTTTAAATCCTCAGAATGAGAGAATCAAAAAGTACAAATTTGCCAATCTCGAGAAAGGCCATTTTGTTTGGACTTCTAACTTCCAAAGTCCTGTGATAATGGTGGGATGGCACTGATGTGGATCAATCTTCTCCAAAAATCAAGAAATTGGAATTGAAGGCAGTAGGGAGTTTAGACAGGAGATGTGGACCTCCAGGGATCAAACCAGCTCCTACATGGCACACCAGCTCACTAATCAAGGCATTAGACATTGAGGAATGTCCAAGAGATAGCAAATCAATGGAGTATTATGCATCTGGTGTAGACCTGGTGAACAAGACCCTATTCTTTAGGCATTCAGTATAAGGTATTTCTACCCCCACCCTATCCCATATTTGATTTAGGAGATCTTGATCAGAACAGCTCTGAAACTAAGTCTATAATTCTATGACAAAGCTACAACTAGATTTTTCCCCCTCCTTTTTAAAGAAAAGGCTACACTGGACGCTTTTAAGCTCCAATTCATCTCCTGACATCGTTGGCAAGGATTGGGCACTAATTTTTTTCCATTTTAGAAATAGAAAAACTGAGTCACAAATTCAATGACTTGATTTGTGTCACCAGTAACAAAAAGCCAGATTGTCTGTTCAGTATTTTGGAGTCTAGACCAAGCTCTCAGGATCTTCATTGGCTTAGAAGGAAACCAAGGGGCCAAGAAATCCTGCTACATTAGAAGCAATCTGGGTAAGAATAAAAGAAAAAAAGGGAGGGTGAGTGAAAAAAAAAGATAAGCAAAGAGAGAAAAGAGTTAAGAAAAGGTGTCAAAGATTTCACACCTCACACCCCAAGACTTGATTATTAAATTTCAGTGAGATTTCAAAAGCACTAAGCAAAACACCCAGCTTAAAAATATATTTCCTACCTATAGTCAAAGTGACTGAAATTCCACCATTTTTTATTCCTTTGATTTGAAGATTTCTTTATCTTCCAGAATCTGCTTAGACAATTTGAATAGCCTTGGTTGGACGGGTAGGGGGTGCTTTAAGAGTGGACAGCTTAAGCCATTATTAGCTAACTTCTTGATCCTGAAAACAAGTCTGAGGGGGGATAAGCCTTAGACTCCTAGGATGGAAGGGAAGAAGGAAGAATAGTTCAGGTGTCTGAGTCCTAGACACTTAACTAGTCTAACATTTTTCTGCTTCAATACTAGTGTTAGTGATTTCTGTGTCCCTAGTCTATATTCCCCTCTCCAATGTCCATGCTCTTAGAAAGAATCTGACTTTGAAGAGTATTTCTCTGCTGAAATCTTCCTAAAAGAAGCATGCAACAAGGAAAGTCCTATTTATCTCTAATCCTATTTTTTTTTTTGGGGGGGGGGGCTCCTTTCTATAGTTCAACGCTCCCTTTGACATTGGAATTAAAGTGGCAGAGGCTCAGTATCGTCAGTATGGTCATGCCCTGGAAAAGGTACTACAGGAGATCCTTTTGGAAGAGAACCAAGGTAATTTCTTAAATATAGGAAAGCAATAACAACAAAATAAGGTCAACAACTAGCATTTATTTAGGCTTTCAGGTTTGCAAAACATTTTATACATATGATCTCACTTGATCACAAAATTTAGAGCTGGAGAGAAACTTAAGAGATTTTCTAATTCAACAGGTGGGGAAGGAGGAAAGTAATGATCTCACTTGATCACAAAATTTAGAGCTGGAGAGAAACTTAAGAGATTTTCTAATTCAACTCCCACAGATGAGGAAGGAGGAAAGTTAATTGAAGCCCTTGGTCATTCATTTAAACATTCAAGTATTAAGTTTCTACAGAATACAGAACACTGTGTAAGCCTCAGGGCACAATAGAAGGTTTCAGTCTTTCTCTTTCCCTCAATAAGCTTTTAGGCCAATTGTGGGGGATAAAACAAACATATAAGGAGAAGGGGGGAAGCTGTTCCCACCAATAAGGAGCCCTCTTCTAGAAGTTCATGATGGTGAAATGGAACAGATCACCAGTCCACTTAAGAACACAGAGATATTCTCTGAGAGCCTTCAACACTCATTACACAGAAAACTTTGGCACAACCAATACCTAACATGTATTAGAGAAGTACAAAGTCTGCAGGGGGAAATCCTCACTTATCAAGGGAAATTAGAGAAAATTTCCTAAAGGAAATGGCATATGAGTTGGTTGAGTTTTAAAGGAGAGCTTTGTTGGGCAAATTGGGGCTGAGAGGGTACTCGGACCAGAAAACAATGTGAATAAATAAAGGGAATAGGAGGATGCCCAAGGTTTTTGGGGTACAAAGTTGTTCAGTGTAGCTAGAGTAGAATGCAAGGAAGAAAATAATATGTGATAAGGCTGGGTGGGAAAGAAGGAAGCCACAAGTCTATGCAATTGCCCAAATACTCGCCAGGAATCTGACCTTGTGCCTGCATTTCCCATTGTCTGGTGAGACAGGGGGGTTGTAGAGAAGACCACCTCTCATTCAAGGTGGTCAAGGTTAAAGATCAAATTAAAAAAAAAAAAAAGGATCAAATAAGATTACATGTGTGAAACACTTTTTTTTTTTTGCAAACCTTAAAGTTCTATATAAATGCTAGCATAAGCTTCCTCTGGTGGGGTTCTCGTTTTAAGAACAGTTTGGGCCAGGGTGGCTCTCACCAAAACTGTGAAGTAGGTCTGGCATCATCTTTTCAGCACCCTGGCCAGGTGTGGTCTGAAATACCTCAAGTTTCTTAAAGATAAAGGATGTCTAGGCCATTATTTAATAGGGAACTTTTAGAGAAAATACCCCTTAAATATCTATGTGACTAGTGGTGAAAAATTCTGAGTTGGGCAGTTCCTGCCTTGCTGTGCCCTAAGAATAAAATTACCTTCCTCATCCCGTTTTGAGGAGCTAAGAGGGAGTAGGGGGAGATGGGTTTGACGCTATATCCAATACCAGCAGAGGGCACTTTTTCCCAAGAGTAGCCTCAGTCCAGCTCCATCACCCTCATCTGTCTCTTAACAATTTTTTCTGATGTGCTTTTGTACTTTGCCTTCCATTATATATCACTTTATCCTTACAACATCGCAGTGAAATAAGGAAGAGAGCATGTGATTATTATTCCCCTTTTACTGATGAGGAAACAGATAAAATTTAAGTTTAGCCTCTCAGTTCTCACTATCAAAGTCTCTAATTTAACCTTACATCAGATTGGGCTCATTTTTGGGATATTTAATAATGATAATAAGAATTGATGGGACTAGCTTCTCAAGAGATAGGGTGGAAAAGTAAGTAGAAAGCCTCAGAGTCAGGAAGACCAGGGTATAGAGCTCAATTCTCATACATACTAAGGGGAATAGGTCACCAAAACTCACTCCTAGGCTCTAGGCAGCTGACTAGAAATTGCAGAGCTGAATGATAAGAATTTCTGTATTCTGGAGTTCCATTACCAATAAAATGGCATATCCAGTTCTTTTTCTAAAAAATAGCTTAAACTTATTATACAAATACTCATGTAACAATAATTAGCATTTATAAAGCTATAATTCAAAGTCATTTGGATAACTCATTTAGCTTTTCCTCTTCCTGTCCAATTTTGGGACTTTTTGTTGGATCTCTGATTTTATTATTCCTGAGTCCTAATGACCAAGATGACTCTGGAGATTCACAAGTGCAAGAATTCCTTCCAAGTCATTCCATCCAATACTAGCCATCCAACCTTCTTCCCCACTTCAATGTGTCCAGTGATTAAAAGCTCACAGTTTTGCTAAGCGTCCTGATGATAGCTGTGAAAGCACTTTGGACTATGTGAATGTTAGGGGTGATTTTGATTAGTCCCTACACTTCTCAACTAGATAAAACTGAGGTGCTTGCTTGGGCAGTCAGATGGTGAAATGGAGAAAAGACTGGAGTTGAAGTAAAAGATCCAAGTTCAAATTTGGCCTAAAACACTGTAATCCTGAACAAATATAATCTGTGAGGCATCTCAGTTTCCTCATCAGTAGGAAAGACTGTTATAAAGATAAAATAAAATCATTCATAAAGCACTTCACCAGCCATAAAGCACTCTTTATTAACATTCTCTAATCTGACAGCCAGTTGGTAAAATAAGAAGAATGTGGAATTTGGGAAGAGGAATACCTGGTTCATATCCCACCTCAAACACTTAGTTGTGTAAGCCTGGGCAAATGGCTTAAGCTCTTCTCAACTTCATTTCCTCATATGTAAATAGGGAGCAATAGTAGTATTTTCTCAAGGGTTGTTATGCCGATCAAAAGAGATCATGTGTAAGGTACTTTCCCAACCTTACAACACTCTATAAATGATAGCTATTATACAGAGAGGAAACTGCTGTTTTGGTTTGTTTTGTAATTGCATCAGCAAGCTGAATTACACATGGGGATTTTTATTTGATCTGACCTACTTTCTCTTTCTTTTTCAGGAAATACAGGAGAAAACTGACATGGGAGAGAGAGAGAGAGAGAAAGATGAGCCCACACATTTTTCTAACCAACATGCATCATTCCTAGTTTTGCATTCATATTTGCTTCCCTGACAACTTCCTCTATCTGTGTATTAACTATATGCTGGGGAGAGAAATAAAATTCCCATTGTAGTCCAAGACCTAAAAAAGGGAACTTATTTCACCATAGACAAGTACATTTTTGGGAAAGAATCTAAGCATTGGGTCAATAGCATCAGGAAGACATATTCCATTGTGAGGGAGGAGTGCTTATTCAGTGCAAACTAGATAAAATCCAAATTTTTTTAAACCCTAACCGGAGGCTAACAATTCAAAAGGTGGGGAGTATTTTCACATGGGATCCCCTTTGAGTGGGATTCTTTTTAAATATTAGAACTCTCCAGAGTGCACAGGTTTGTTTCTAGATTATTCACCAGACTATTCACAAGCCGCAGCTGAGAAAGTCTTTTTGATGTCACAGCTTACCAGACCACAAGGGATGACTATAAATTTCTCTGAAATTATATGGAAGTCAAATGAAAAAAGAATTGACCTACCCTAGCTCCTTGTACTTTTCTATTCCCTCTCTATCTTCTGGCAGCAAATCACAGTCCATATTGAAGCTTTTCTAATATTGAACTTGATGGCCAGTGAGCTTTGTTGTTCAATAGCCATTAGTTATGCCCCTAATCTCAGTGGCCTAAGTAGGTCACATATGTGATTAGATTTTAAGGGAATTGCCAGTGCCCTCCCAGCTCTCTGTCCTAAAATGATTTATTGCAAAAGGCACTGAACTTGGAGTCAAGGGAAAACTGGGTTTGAATTCCAGCTCATACACTTACTAGTGGTGAGTTCCTGCCCAAATTATTTCATCTCTACTATCCTCACTTAGTTTTGTTAAATGGGGATGGTAACATAATAGAGGCAGTCAAAGTCAAGAAGACTTAGATTGAAGTCCTTTATCTGATACATACTGTAATACCCCACTCAACCCTCAAGATTATAAATTACAGATCTGTTATGAAGGAGTTTCCATTCTTTGCAATGGAAGGAATCTGAGCCCCTCCTCCCATTTTTAAAAAAAGGGATAATAGTTGATCTACTTCCCCAGGATTGTGAGAACTTCCTTAGCCTTTAAACACTAACACTCCACCAAACTTCAAACACTCAGTAAATGCTACATACACTTTAAATACTATATAAGTTAGACCATCTTCCAATCGTCCAAAACACACCCTGCCTATTCACAGGATGTTGCTTATTTGACTCTGTAACTTAAGGACCTCACTGCTGTTCAAAAACAAAGAAACTGGTATCTTGAAGGTTTCTACATTTACACCTCAATATCACAGATGGTAATAGTTTGGAAGTGGGAACAGGGAAGGGAGGGAACAGGCCATGACAAATAACATTGAGGAACACAAAACAGGAATCAAAAGAAGTCATCACAAATTATTCAATAGGAGGAAAGATGGGGTACTCTTGTAGGACAGATAGGATGGCAAGTGAAATGTGTAAATGCTCCACTCATACCCTCTCCACTTCAGAAGGTGAAGGACTCCAGCTAGGAGAACCCCTATGTTGCACTCTGAGAAGGAAGTGGTTAAGAATTAATTTCATGCGAAGGGCAGACATGATAGGATTGCAATCTGTGCCTCTGGAGGGAATTTCCAAATTGATAATATCACAGCCATATGAGTATTTGAGATTGAATCAAGGACAAAGAACAGATTTGTATGGGGAAACAGGACAGAGATCTGGGGCACTTGCGGGGAGAGTGGACCACCAAAGGAAAGAAAGTTAATAGAACTTGTACAGAATACTTGTCTGTAGTGAAATAAATTGAGGGAACAAGGTCAAAGACAAACTTAGATTGCAAAACTTTTGACCTGAATAAGGAGCACTAAATTCATTAGAGTACAGAATCTCCAAATAGTGCTTTGGTCTAGGGGATGAGAAAAGATTCTATACCTTTACTGGGGGCGCATCCCACTCTGGAAAGGACCCTCGCACAAGCTATACAGGCCTTTAGTAATAACTACCACTTACACAATGCCTTAAGGTTTTCAAAGTGCTTTATAAATACGATTTCATTTGATCCTCACAACAATCACAATTAACCTCATTTTATGGAAAAGGAAACTTGGGTTCACAAAGGTTACATGATTTGTATAGAGTCACACAATTACTGTCTGAAACAGGATTTGGCCCTGGTCATCCTTACTCTAGGGTCCAGCATTCTTATCTACTAAGACACCATAAACCAAGTACAGGTCTTGAAGACCCCAGCCTGCTGCTGACTATATAAGGTAAATGAAGCTACTGTGTTGCTGAGCAGCCTGAGACATGCTTCAGTAACTCCAAGCCATCCTCTTAGTCCCAAGAATAAGGAACTGTTTTCTAATATTTTCCCCCATAACCACCCAGCCTGAATCAATCATAAACCGAACAGAAAAAAAGGTCATGTTCTCCAACCTCCTTTGTTTTAGCAACTGATCAACATCTACCTTCCTGCTCTCTGTTAAAAAAAAATAAAATTTTAGTCTATTTCATCCTAGTTATGTGAAAAACAATCAAATGCCCCCTCTCAAAGAGATCCGCATTTGAAGTCTCATCATTGTGGAATGACCTGGATTCCTTTGAAAGAATTTAATGGATCCTAGCAAAGGTGGAGGAAGAAGATACAAAGAGGCCCTTCCTTGGTACTGGGATGCACAACAACCATTCTACCTGTGCTTATAGGACTGCTGAGCCACCTCTGCACCTTGCACAATTTGGGGTTATGCTTATCCTGGGCCTCAGGATGCCCAAGGGTCCAGTTTGTCAGGACCTGAGTGAGGTAGCCAAAGTGGAGATGAGAGTAAGATGTGGTAGGGAATGGGGGAAAACCAGGACTGTGGCATAAATAACTGGATCTGGGGCAGGGCACCCCGATTTGAGTTCTACCTCTGCTGCTTGCTCATCTCTTTCCTTCTCTAAAGTTCTACCATAGACAAAATGAGAAACTTGCATTTGATGACTTCTAAGGTCTCATGCAGCTCTAAATCCTATCGCCATTAACCTCAAAGTTAAAGTTTTAAAAGCCCCAAACCATGGATTGTTTTATGAATGAGGACTCAAAGGCACAGATCTACCAAAAAGGGAGCAAAGCTAGCAACAGAATGGTTAAATAATGAGGTCTGCTATGGTGGACAGCAGACTAGACTCGGGCCTGAGCCCTGATCCTGCCACCAAGTAGGCAAGCTAAGATGCTCCGAAGTTCAGCTTCCAAACCTTGCACCAACCACCTCAAGAGTGCTCTGTCGAGCTTTCGCCCCAATTCTTTTCCCTCATAACCAATAGGGACAGACCAGAATTTCAGGTAATAAGCCAAAGTAATTTATAAAACAGTTTAAGGTCACCAGCAGTAGAGAAATCAAGTGGTGTCCCCACTCCAGTTTCTATCCACGTAACCTGGGGCAGATTAATACTCTCCCAATGGTTGTCATAAAACATGGCTGCCAGACTCAATAATCTCTAAGGGCCCTTCCAGCTTTGGCATGTCCTCAATGAGATGCCAATAATTCCAAGCATCATTTTTTATAAAAATGTCCTTTCCATGCTTTTCAGGAGGCATCAACAAGGCTACAAAGACGGTTTTTTGAAATATTCTCCATCCACATCACCTCCAGTCAGAAAAGAGGGTACCACCTGGGTGAAAATGGGAGCTTATTTTGTCCATTTTTCTTCCCCTACACTATCACAAATGTGAATCTGTCCAACTTGGACTGGTGTTCAGGGAAAAGGATTCTCTTTAATGCCTTACTATTCTAAGATAAATTATGGTTAATGCTTCTTGTCCCTGTTCAAGCTTAACTAAAATTCTAACAGGATGTCCTAAGATCTTATCTCAGTAATATAAAGTTGACACAAAAAGAGAAAGCCACACCCACTTTTCCTTCCTTACTATGATAATTCATTTCACCTTTTGGCTTCAGTTTCTCCCTCTGTAAAATGAAGGGCTTAGACAGTTTTATAAAGCAGTGTTCTTAATGTAGGGTCTGTGAACTTTTTTATAAAAAACATTTTTGTAAAATAAATAAATGGAAAAAAAATGCTGACATTATTTCTATATAACTGGTTTCTTTTATAATTCTATACCTATTTATGCATAAGAGGACCATCAATTTTGCCAGACCTTCCGAGTATTAAGAACTCCTGCTCAAAAAAAAAAAAGGAAAAAAAAGAACTCCTGCTCAAAAGGTTCTTTCCAGCTCTGAATCCTATGAAATGCTATCTCATCCATTCCAACCTGAGTTATAAAACCAGGTATCATCTCTGCACATCAACTTAGAGCAGTCAAAACCAACATGGAAAACAAGGAAGACAGCTCAAGAATCACTTTATTTTTGGAAAGATGAATCAGAAAACTTGCTGGATCTGCTGGCAGCACAACTGAGAGAAGTGCCTTTCCAAAAGCTGGGCTGAAAAGAATGCCCACTATTGCCAACCTCCAAAAGCTAAGCGACACTCTAGACAGGATTTGTTAAACAATAATCCTGAACCTTTCCCTGAAGGGGGAAATGCATGGGAATGCCAACTTCTATTCATTTCATTGTTTTAATCCTGCTCAATTTCGAATTTCATTTCAGATCTAGGGAGCAATTCCCTTAAAATGCTAAATAGAAGGTAAAACAGTGAGTTTGCATTTGGTAGAGATTAGTTAGTATTCATAGTTCACTTGGGTGACAATAAAAGCATTTTTAAAACAGTGGGCTAGCTCCCAAATCCCGTCAGGAAGATCAGGGTCGACTCTAACTTTCCATATGATAAAAATAAGAAACAGAGTAGGTAATGAATGGTAAAAAACAAGCTGGCACATGTGGGAACAGAATATAAATCTTCTGACAATGGTGAATGCACCAAAAAGAGGAGGAAATACTACACGTGATGACTTAAAAAAAAAAAAATCAACAACATTTCCAACTCGACCTATTTTCTGAGATATCAGAAATAAAGTGAAAGCTAGCTCATTGCAACTAACTGAACTTTCTTTTAAGTAACAGAGTAATTAGGCCTGACCAATCTGTTCACTGAAGAGGGGTTTAGATCAAAGATCTTTTTAAATTTAGAGTGGACATGACACAATCCCCAGTCATTTTAACTTTAGGGAGCCCATTATGAACGCACCTTAAGTGAACACCAAACAATGGGGCCAAGCACAATACAAAACCAGAACTACACTATCGTTGGCCCAGCAGGCTCACAGTCTAACAGTGAGATGGAAGAGATATTGACATCCCAAAAAAGTTCAGGAGACAGAATGGGCTTCAGTACATCCTCTATGCTTTAAAGACAGCAAATCAGGGGCAGCTGGTGACGCAGTGGGTAGAGCCCCAGCCCTGAAGTCAGGGCGACCTGAGTTCAAATCTGGTCTGAGACACTTAACACTTCCTGGCTGTGTGACCCTGGGCAAGTCACTTAACCCAACTGCTTCAGCAAAAACAAAAAGACAGCAAATCTGTTTGTTTCACATGGAAAAACCCACTGAGAAGACACAAACATCTGGAGAAGTTATTCACCACTCGATTTGAGAACAAAATGCAGTTGCCACAGACAGATCCATCGGAAGCTACATTTCATCCCCATGACTAGTCCAATACATATTCTATGAAAAAGGTGGGAACTGGAGGCCAAGACAACCCAAAGTGATACCAATCGACAGACACTATGGAGAACTGAACTCAACCATTTTTAAATTTGCCCAAAACTCACCCTTGGGTTTCCTCCCATGCAAAACCTGGGGGGTGTCCTCCAAGTGTCTCCTAGCCGAGACGATCACTACTGGCCATCTGCACACCTTTCTATCGCTCAATAATTGAGCCCAGGAGAGAGCCAAGCACAGACCAAAAGCGGCATCTTATCTGAGGACGCTCTCAGAGGCCTCTCAGTAGAGCGGTAGGAGAAGACAAGTCTCCAAACAGGCGCATAGAGTTTGTTTCCTTCAGAAGGACGCTCCTGTTTTAGTGTGTTTTAAACAGAAAATTAGCAACATTACCCATACAGGCCTGATTACGAAGGTGACTTTATTGAAAAACTTCATGCTGCTTAACCACAGACTACAGTGCGGAGAGATCCATCCCGACCTTCTCTGCCCCGGCAGGTGCAGGCTCCCCTCCCCCCAGGGCATGCCAGCTAGCAAGCCAGCTTCCTGTTTACCCTGACAACTCCAGCCGTGAATCTGCTAAGAAAAGCCCCCTCCCCCGACACAGCACCCACCAGGCTTCCCAGACAGCCCTGTCACAGTCCAAGCACACTGGGCGATGCAGGGCCCTGTGGCCGGGTCTCCCTGAAAGTGTGAGGGGAGGAGGAGAAAGGCTGTGAGCCACAAAGTTCACCTCAAGGCAAATCTGGCTTAAAGGGTAATCTCCTATGTTTACATTCTCTGTACTGGGAAAAATGCAGACAGAACTTTAGAAAATACAATTTGGGGCAGACTGCTGGAACCCTAAGGTCCCCTGCCTTCTCTTAAAGGCTGTAAAGGCGGCTGGTATTCTGTCGCAAGGTGGCCAAGGTCTGGGAGAGTGGCTCACCTCTGACCTTAGCAATCTCTCGAACTGTGTGAAGGGCCAGACCTGGGTGGGCATACTGGCAAAGGCTCTTGGGGACCTGGAAGACACCAAGGGATTAGAACAACCGTTTGTTTTCTGAATCATTCAAGTAACTAAGATTCCCGGCCGCTCCTTCCCCCTCCCACACCCTTTCCCCAGCAAGGATCTCTTTGGGATTGCCCTTTAGAGACCCCTTTACCTGCAGGTGCAGGGAGAGTCCTAGGTCATGTGGGGCTCTGGGTGAGAGGCAGGGTCCCATGTTTCCTTGGACTACCCTTTACAGGGTAGGACTTTGCACTGCCTGCAGCAGGAGGTGGGTGGAAGGGAAGAGAGTGGTTGCCCTTCATCTTCTCCTCCCCCTAGGCCTTTTGGTTCTGCAGAGCAACAAAAAGGAGAGATCTGCAAGGTCCCAGAGTGGGGTCCTCAGAGGTCCCTGGGGCTCTCTCTCTGCGGCCCTTGTGGGGCAAGACCAGTTCCGACCCACCTCCCCGGAACGCGCCTGGGTCGGCTTCCATCTCCCCGCCCGAGGATCCCCACAGACAGCTCTACCTGCCGAGGGAGGAAGTAGGGAGCGTCCGTTTCCACGATGACCCTCTCCAAAGGGATCTGTTTCAATGTTTCCCTGACTTCCCAGGCAGAAGAATAGGTGACAAGCGCCGTGAATCCCACGGAGAGGTTGGGAAAGTGCTTCAGCAGGGGCTCAATGACAGAATAGCTACCAGTGAAGCAGTGCCTTGGGGAGAGAGGAAAAGGAGACGCCGGTCAGTCTTCTCCCTGACAGACTCACTAACCGTGTCCTGGAACTCTGTGTCCCAGCAGGAAATCAGAGCGGGGAAGGGCCACACCAAGGAGACTTGTGAGCGGGCCCGCTTCACGGCCATCCGCGCCTCCTCCTTTCCTGCCTTCTTCCTGAGTTTCCCCTCCTCACACTTTAGGCACACAGGCCCTTAGAAGCGCCCTGGCTAAAGCCTTCCCTAGGGCCCGATCTGAGAGGCAGCGCCCACACCAGCCACGAGGTGTGCGATGAAGGCCAGAGGGAATGAGCTCCTCCGCCACCGGCTTCCTCTCCCCTTCGCTCAGAGCGCCATGACTAACCTACGCTGAGCCTGCAGCTCGGTTTCCTATTCGATGCCACAACCTCTCCAAGGTCTCCCCTTCGCGCTCTGTTAACTAAGTCTCTCCAAGAGAAGGGTTAAAACCACGCCAGAGAGTCAGAGACCCGCGTGCCCGCTGCCAGAGAGCAGCCACACGAAAACCACCACAGGACCATCTGCGACTCAGAAAGTCCTGGACGCTTTTCACTCTGCAACTGCACCGGAGTGTGCTCAAACACAGAGAACCCTTTCTCACTTTCTCCTAAGGGCAGCCAAGAGGTGTTCTTCCTCTCTGCTTTTGCTGGTTTGGTTCCTATAGAGAGAACCAGGGACCTGCATTTTATCAAAAATGAATTTTTAAAAACGGGAAATGAACTTTCCAACCCCAAAACAGAAAAATAGTCAACAGAAAATGTACTGAAGTACTTCTGGCAAGAATGAACACCTCCTCGTCGTGCCACAGATGTGATGTTTAAGAGCGAACCCTTCTACAGCCTGATTCCCCCACCTTGGCCCAAATTCCAAACATTTGGAAATTCCAAATCTTCCCAGGAGAACATGAATCTGAAGTTCCCCAATTTTAACTGTAGCTGGATTACAGTTCCAGGGTTCTTAATATGTCTTTACCTATGGATTTTATAATCAACAGGCACAAATTTCTTCATAATCGAGAGTAAATCTTCATCTGCTTCTCGGCAGTGTATCACTAAGGGTTTCTTCAAAGCCACAGCCAATTGCAATTGCCTTTCAAATACCTGAAAGGTAAAAAGCAAGATGTAGAAGCTATTTGGGGGATACCTGCTCCATCCAACATAAATAACACTTCTAAAAACAGATCAGCTACACCTTTAAACACAGCTAGGACCTACAGTGTAGTGACTGATAGGCAGATTTTAGTCCATCCCACTAAAAAAATAATATGATATACAGATATACACAGAGATGTTTTAATGACCAGAATTTTTAAGTAGTACTTAAAACCTCTAAAACCTAATTCTTTTGTTGTTTTTTAGGTTATACACGTTCAATCATTTTTAGCATTATTTCCATATGAATCATGTTGGGAAACAAAAATCAAAACAAAAGAGAAGGGGGCAGCTAGGTGGTACAGTGGATAGAGCACCAGTCCTGAAGTCGGGAGGACTTGAGTTCAAATCTAGTCTCAGACACTTAACACGTCCTGGCTGTGTGACCCTGGCAAGTCACTTAACCCCAACTGCCTCAGAAAAAAAACAACAACAACAACAAAAAAAAAAAAAAAAAAAAAAAAAAAACAGAAGAGAACCATGAGAAAGAAAAAAATGAAAGAAAACAAAACAAAAAGAAAAGGTAAAAATAGTATGTTTCAATCCACATTCAATCTCCATAGTTCTCTTTCTGGATGTGGATAGCATTTTCCATCTCAAGTCTATTGGAATGCATGGATCACTGTGTTGCTGAGAAAAGCTAAGTCTATTATAGTTGATTATCACACAATCTTGCTGTGTACAACGTTCTCCTGGTTCTGTGTGCCTCACTCAGCATCAGTTCATGTAAGTCTTTCCAAGCTTTTCTGAAATCAGCCTGTTCATCATTTCGGACAGAACAATAGTATTCTGTTACATTAACACATCATAACTTATTAAGCCATTCTCTAACTGATGGGCATCCATTCAATTTCCAGTTCCTGGCTATTACAAACATTTTTTGCACTTGTGGGTCCTTTTCCCTCTTTTATGATCTCTTAGGGATATCACTGCTGGATAGTTTGATAGCCCTTTGAGCACAGTTCCAAACTGCTCTTCAATGGTAGCTGGTTGGATCAGTTCACAACTCCACCAACAATGCATCCTGGTTTTCCCACATTCCTTTCAACATTTATCGTTATCTTTTCCTGTCCTCTGTCCTATAAGCTAACCTGACAGATACCTTAAAGTTGTCTTATTTGCATTTCTCAAATAGTGATTTAGAGCATTTTTTTCATATGACTATAGATGGCTTTAATTTCTTCTTCTGAATCCAAGACCTACTTCAAAAAATTAGGTGTAAGAGCTTAAAGAAACACACTTAAGAATAAAAGCATGCCACTGATCAGGGAATGATCTATTAATTTACATATAAAGAAGTGAAAGAAAAATATAAACTTTTATAAAGAGACTACACAAAAACCAGTAAATCACCAAAAAAAAATCCAAAATTAAACCAAATATTTTGCCATTAGACTAACCAAGCTTAGCATCAGCAAAAACACAAGAAAATACACCTTTTATATTAAGGATCAGGGGTAACTACTGGTTGTGGAATGTTTCATACAGTTAGACCACTGATATTTTTGAGTTTGCTGAAATGCCTTCCACTCCTGCCCCTCTTTGTTTATTCTTCTTTAAAAGAGACAGAAAGCACCAAAAAATTACTTTATAGACCTACACTCAGAGACAATTAATAAACATTTAATGCCAAGCAATGTGTTAATAATCACGGGGAATATAAAGAAAAGTATAAGACAGCCCCTGCCCTCAAGGAGCTCACAATGTAATGAGGGGGAACAAACAGAAAGAGAAATTGAAAATAGTGGGAGTGGGTGGGAATGACCATTATGAAGCCCTGCAGTTGAAGTGGGTAATGGTCTGAAGAAGTATGTTAGAGGTGATAAACATCTTACAAGATGATTCATTTCTGGAAACTATAAAAACCAGGAGAGCTGCCAGCTGGGAAATGATAAGGTGAATGTCTTCAATGTCTTCCTCAAATAGAGATTTTGGGGGAAGCTTTAAAAGAGGAACACCTTCTACCAACTTCTACTTTTCCCTCCAAGAAAAAGGGAGGGTCCCAGGATGGAAGTGCTAAAGAGATCGGAGTTTCAAGGTTAATTTCTTGCAAAATAAATTTCTGGAGATCATCAAATTCATGAAATCAACCCAGTGAAAAAAGAATAAATAATAACCAAAAAGGGGGAGAGGGAGGGTACAAAATTTATCTGAAGAAACAAAAAGTCAAGAATCATGACAAAAGGTGAAAAAAGTGGGCAGGAATGGGTCTTAACAATATCAGATCTCAAATTGAGAACTCAAAATAGAAATCATCAAAACCTCTGGTACTGGTTAAAAAATAAAGGGATTGTATTAGTAGCACAGATAAAATACATAACCAAAGACCTCCTGTTACTAGAATAAAGATTAACTATTTGGCAAAAAAAAACTTCTAAGAAAAGTGTTCAAAAGTCTGACAGAAATTAGGTTCAAAACAATACCTCACACCACATAACAAGATAAGCTCCAAATGGACAGTGATTTAAATAGATGTCACATCATAAACAAATGAATTTGTTTGAATTTCACAGGTCTGTGATTAGGGAAAGAGTTCATAACCAAACAAGGAACAGAAAGGATCACAGAAGATAAAGTGGGCGGTTTTGATTATATAAAATTAAATATATATAATATATAAAAATTAAATAAAATTAAAAACCTTTCAAACAAATCCAATAGCCAGAACTATAAAGGAAACAGCTAACTGGGGAAAAAATCTTAGCAGGAAATTTCTCTGATAATTGTTTCATTTTCAAGAAAGTGATTCAAATTTCTAATTATGAGTATTCATAAATGGTCAAAAGATATGAAAATATGAAAAGGCAGTTTTCAAGGGAAAAAATATAAGCTATTTATAGCTATGTGAGAAAATACTCCATATCATCAATACTGGCAAAAGGCAAATTAAAGCAACTCTAAGGTTTCACTTCACAACCATCTTATGGCAAAGTTGACAAAAAGAAAAAATAAATGTTGGAGGAACTATAAGAAAATAGGCACACTGATTGTTGGAAAAGTGAATTGGATCAGCCCTTCTGGAAAGCAATTTGAAACTATGCCCAAAAAGTTGTTAATAATGCATACCCTTTGATACAATCACACCACTACTAAGCCTGTACTCAAAAAAATTAAAAAATAAGAAAAAGTCCTATATGTACAAAAACATCAATGGTAGCTCTTATTGTAATGGCAAAGAAGCGGAAAATAAATGGATGTGATAAACTGAGGAATGACTGAACCAATTATGACTTATGAAGGTAATGGAATATTGTGATATTGTAAGAAATTAAGAAAGATTTAGAGAAATCCAGAAAGACATGTATGGACAGATACATCTCACAAAATGAGTAGAATTAGGAAAAAAATTCATTTATACTATAACACCAGAACTATAGAAAATGAATTCTGAAAGATGTAAAAACTCTGAACAATCATGATTCCAGAGGAATGAAGATGAGGAATTCTAGTGGCAGACTAAAGGTGCTAATGAGATACATATTTTGGACATGGCCAATACAGGAATTTGTTTTGCTTGACTATATTTATTTGTTCCAAGGGCTTTATCTTTCTTTTCTGGGGGAGAAGGGGCTAAAGAAGATGATGTCAGTCAAGACTTGAGCTAGCAGCATGATGATGTTGAGATTAGAAGTGATGAGCTTAACCTTGAAAGGGCATCTTGTTCCATGGAGTTGAAACTAGGCAGAACAGTATGCAAAGAGTATCCAATTTTTTTTAAAGAACAAAGAAATGCAGCCATTCCCTAATAGATAAATGGTTGAAGAATATGAACAAACAGTTCTGGAAAGAATTGCAAACCATTAACCATAATCATATGAAGAAAGAATGTTCCAAACTATCAATAAGAGTCATGCAAATCAAAACAACCTTGAGGTTTTACCTCATATCATGCAAATTGACAAAAATGACAAAAGTAACTAAAATATCTATACCTTTTGAGACTTCAGCATACCCCACTGGGCTTATACCACAAGAAATCTATTAACAAGAAGAAAGTTCCCCTATACTCCAAAATATTTCTAGCAGCACTTTTTGTGGTAACAAAAAAACTGAAAATAAAGTAGGTGCCCCTGAATTGGTGAATAGCTAAACAAATTGTGGCACGTGAATGCAATGGGATATTATTGTACAATAAGAAATGATGAATGTGAAAAACTTTACAAAACATAGATCTATATGATCTATATAGAGTAAAATAAGCAAAGTAAAGTAAAGCAAGCAAAAAATATATGCACAGTGACTAGAATGATGTAAATGGGAAGAACAACCACACACAAAAAAATCAAAAGTGAATATAACAGGGGCAGCTGGGTGGCAGATACAGAATTGGCCCTGGAGTCAAGAAGACCTGAGTTCAAATACAGATTCAAACAATGGACACTGTGTGACCCCAGGCAAATCACTTATCCAGATTACCTTGCAAAAAAAAAAAAAAAAGTGAATGTAACAAATTATGAAGTTAAGCAGGACTTCAATGAAGAGATGAGTTTATCTCAACTTACCCCTTCATGGAGGTATACATACATATATATATATATATATATATATATATATATATATATATATATATATATATATACACACACACACATACATACATACATATATAATGTGAGGGGAAGTACATATGCTTTCAGACTTATTCTATGTCTTGATTAATTGTACTGATTCTTTTCTTCAAAAAAGTACTATTTGTTACTGAGGATGGTTCTCTGGGAGGGGGAGTAATAATACATGGATACTAGGTGATGTAAGAAATAGAAAAATCAACAAAAAATTATTTTTAAAAAAAGAACAAGAGGGAATAACAGGAAAAAACACTGGACTGAGCAGCTCTGTCATTAACTGTTTGATCTTAAGCCTTCTCGCTCTGACAACGTGAGAAGCGGTGTGGGGTAAAAATATTGCTGGTATTTCTATAGCACCTACTAAGTGACAAGTGCCGCACCAAGTGCTTAACAAACATGATCTCATTTTATCCTCAAAAAAATCTTGGAAGGTAAGTGCAATTATTATTCCCATTTTACAGCTGAGGAAATTGAGGAACACAAAGGTTCTGTGACTTGTGCAGGTCCATGGAGCCAGTCAGTGTTTGAGACTACATCTGAACTCAGGTCTCCCCGATTCCAAGGGCAGAGCTCTCATAGCACCTAGCCTCATAGCAGTGGAAAAAACAGATGCAAGTTCTGCCTCAGCTGCCTAGTCTGTAAAATGGGATAAAAATATCCAAACACTTCCTTCACAGTACTGCTGTGAGGATAAAATGAAAGAAGATATATAAAGCATTTGGAAAATGTGAAGATGCTATAGTCTAAGAAACTAACTAGACTAGATCTTGAAAGGCCCCTTGCATCTCTGTAATCCATTGCAACAGGCACACCTTCTCAGGAAAAAGGCCCAAGTCATCTCAAGTACTGAATGTGTTGGTGACTGTTCTTAATATAAAGAACTGCAAATAAAGAATAACTTCCAGTGATTTAATTCAGGTACCAGCGCATCCTCCAAAGGAAAAATAAACACGACTAGCTTTTTCAATCCCCTAGCTTGCCAGGCCTCTAATGAACGAAACTGTAAGGGTAATGTATCAGTTTAGAATACACCTTGAAGGTAATACATATTGTGAGCACCTCCCTTTCTTCACCAATCCTTTTTTTTCCCTAAAGAAAAAGAACAGCTATCAAAGTAAAATGAGTGAACGTACAACATTGTGATGGCTGCTAAGACCAGTTTCCAGGGGCAGTAGGGCCCAGTAGGAAGAATAACGAATTTGATGTCAAACGAACGGTCTGGGTTTGACTGGTGTTCCCCCACACAAGTGGCTGTGTATTGTGGATATAAACACCTGTGATAAATATGACAGCCTGTTGCTGTGAGGGTCAAATGAGATAATATATAAAAAGTGCTACGCAAACATTTATCATAGAAACAATTATAGCTATTAACATCACAATTCAGTATAGGCTTATGAAACAACCACCAAAAAAGGTGTCCCCTTACCTTTCGCTGATCTGAGACAGGAGAAGTACATTTATAAGAATAATCCAGTCCCATTTCTCCAAATGCAACAGCCTTGGGATGCCTCAAGGCCTGAAGGAGATTTCTTTCTTGACGTTCATTGTAGTATCGGGAAAAATGAGGGTGACAACCAAAGGCCCCCCAGACAAGGTCCTCTTTCAACAGATCCTCCCACAGGTAATCCGTGAGGGTACGAGGGTCACAGAAGTCAGCTATGCAACCTTGAAATTCTTTTGGGAAGGAGCTGCTATAAATCTTTCTAAATTTTGAAAAAGTTCCTTGGAATGACAACCTGGAATAAAGCATGTCCAAGTGACAGTGGGTGTCGATGAAGCCCACAGAACCTTGGCTCCCCCAGCCTCCCTGGTAGGAGGAGTCGGACGTGTGCTCTCGAGAAAAGCCAGGCGCCTCTTCACGGAATGTCCTTTTCTCCCCCACCTTTTCTTGTTCCCATGTCTGAGAGGACTCTTGGAGTCTCCCTTCCACCACTTCCCCGTCCTCAGCAGCATTCCTACAGTTGCTGTTCGCAATCTCAGCAGAGCAATCACTGAGCTGGCTCTTATTTCTTCCCATTACGTTCAAACCATCATCAATACTGTTGGTGGTGGGATAACAGAAAGGCTTGGGGCTGCCAGCCCAGTAACTAGCATAGTCACACCAGGGGCTGCCATACAAGTGAGCTGGGTACATGACATAATCAGTACTGGAAGATGAAGGTTCTGAAACTACAGAGATGTTCAAAGAAACAGAATCCTCTTGGGAGAACCCAATGGTGGGAATATCTTCCATATCTGACCAGTCACTTTCTGAAGAAGGATTTTCTATCACCACCTCCCTCTCTTTAGGCTGTGGAAGACAACAGAAATAATCATGGATACAATTACTTATCTTTCATGAAGATGATGCTATAGACTATAATGTAAATAGTATTTTTTCCCCAATTATGTATATTTTCCAACATTCATTTTCAATAAGATGAGTTCCAAAATTTTTTTCCCCTCCATCCCTCTCTTTGCTCCTTCCCAACACAACAAGCAGAATGATAAGCTATAAATTTACAATTTTGTTAAACATATTTCCACATTAGTCATGTTGTGAAGAAACAGAACAAAAGGATAAATCACACAAAAAAAAAAAAAAAAAAAAAGAAAAAAGAAAATAGTATGCTTCAATGTGCATCCAGATTCCATCAGTTCCTTCCTCTGGATGTGCATAGCATTTTTCATCATGAGTCTTTTAAAATTTTCTTGGATCACTGTATTGCTGAGAAGAGCTATGTCTATCCTATTTATTCACTACCCAACATTGCTGTTAACTGTGCAGAAAAACTATAATTAAGGAGAACGGCTTTGTAATTGAACCATTCACTTTCTTGGCCACCAAATCCCCCTGGCACAAGGGACAAAAATGCTCTTTATCTTTCTTCTCGGTAGGAGTTCACAAACAACTAGACAGAACTAAATGTGTAGTCTGTGCCCATGAAACAGAGCAGAGCAAATTTGCAAGATCTGGGATTAAAACTATAGTCAGATTCTGCCTAGCACCATCCTTGCTACCAGTGGAAGAATGAATGACCTTTCATAATTCCCCTTTTTGATGGTGACTCCTTAAAGAGGATAGAAATTTGATTCAGTTCAATCTTAAGCATTTACTATGTGCCAGGCATTGAATTATGCACTAGAAACACAAAGACAAAAATTAAACAGTTCTTAAAGAAGCTTACTTTACATTCCAATAAAAGAATATGTGATAAGAAAATTCAAAGCTGTGTTTGGAAGGAAGAAAATGCTAACAACTGAAAGAGACCAGAATAAAGGCCATGTGGTCCAGGCTAGTTTTTGCATAAAAGATATCGAAAGCATCCTTGAGATTTGATTGACCCTGTAACTTTGGCTCAGGACACTCACAGAGCTTCCTGGTGGACTAAATATAACAAGTCAGCACACAGAAAAGTTCCTCCATCAAGCTTCTGACAGACTAGGACATCCAAAAAAGAAGTAAAGCAAAGGAGAGAATAATGTATCATTGTTAAATACTGTTTCTCTGCTGTGGCTAAACCACCTTTCGTTCAGGTGTTAGACAAGGGTCTCATATGTCATTTAATCAATAAATATTTATTAAGTACCTACTATGTACCAGTCATTGCACTAAATGAGCTCATAATTTAGCGGGGAGATAACATGTCAATAAATATATATAAAAAGATAGGCTATGGAAAGGATAAATGGGAAAGAATAAACAGGGAAAACCTTAAAATTAAGGGGAATGAAGACAGGATTCCTGTAGGAGGTGGAATTATAAGTGGGCCTCAAAGGAAGCCTGAGAAACCATGAGGTAGAGATGAGGAAGAAAAGCATTTCATGCCTGGAGGCCAGCTGTTGAAAATACCCATTTGGGAAATGTAATATCTTATTCAAGGAACAGCAAAGATACAGTGTCATCACACTGAAAAGTATGAGGGAGGAGGGAAAAGGTGCAAGACTGGAAAGATAGAAGAGGAGAATCTATAAAGAAAAGGTCTTTGAAAGCCAAACAGAATTTTATAACTGATACTGAAGATGAGAAGGACCATCAAGGCTTACTAAGTGGGAAACATGTGGTCAGATGTGCCCTTTAGGAAGATCACTTGGACCACGGAGAGGAGGATGAACTGGAGTAGGAAGATCTGTTGGAGGCAGACTGACCAGCAGGCAATTTCAGCAGTCTGGGGATAAGGTCATGAGTATAATAATAGTGCCAGAGAAGAGAAGGCAGAGAACACAGGAGACATTAGAAAAGTAAAATTCACAACCTTGGTCGCAGACTTAGAGATGGGGAATGAGAATGAGGAATTGAGAATGACATCTAGACTGTGAGCCTGAATGACCAGCAGGATGGTGAGGTCTTCAGCCTTAGGAGTAAGTTTAGAAAGGGGGAGGTTGGGGGGGAAGAGATGATAAGTTCAGATAGAACATGGGAGTATGAGATGTCAAGGAGACACCCAGTTTGATGTCCTATTGGTATTCTAAAAGTCTGAACCGCCAGATCAGCCAAAATCAGGCCTGGCCTGAAGTAGGGATTAATACCCAGGCAAGCCAGCTGAACTGAAGCAGCAAGAGACCAGTCCCATCCAGAACCAGGAATATATTATACACAATAACAGCAAGAATGTGCAATGATCTACTATTAAAGGCTTAGTTCTTCTTAGTGGTTCAGTTATCCAAACCAATCCCAATAGACTTTGAACAGAAAATGCCATCTGCAACCAGAAAAAGAACTATGGAGACTGAATGTAAATCAACACATGCTATGCTCACTTCTTTTTTGTTTTTTTTCTCTCTCTCATGGTTTTTCCTTTATGCTCTAATTTTTATCTCCCAATGTGATTCATAAAACAATGTATTAAAAATAAATAAATTTACTAGGGGAAAAAAATAGCTAAAAGCAGGTACATAAGCCCAAGAATCTTAGGAAAACAGCACCATCTCCCAAAACAAAAAACTACCAGTCTATTAAAAATTCTATTCCACCTATTCGTCTCCCTTTCCAGATTTAGACATTATTACCCCTCATATACTTTACAGTCTGGCCAGATTTACCTGTTCGCTATACCCCATACAAGAAAATTCCATCCCATGTTCCATAGGGTTCTCCCCTTACCTCATGCTCAGAATGCTCCCTCCAAGGCTCAGTTGGAATGCTACCTATTATTCTAAGCCTTTCTGATTCAGCCCTCCCCCTTTCCAAATACACACACACACACACACACACACACTTTTCTCTTCTATTACATTTATTTTGTATATGCTTGCTTTATTAGTGTGCATAATGTTCCCTTCTCCCAGTCGAATCTAAGTTCCTTGAGGGTAACTAATATTTCATAGTTATCTTTGTAGTATTCTTGATGCTAGAACATAGTATGCTTGTTGAACTGAATATATCAGACTTAAAAAACCCCAATGTCACCTAATCAAAGAACAGAAAAAGAAGACAACGTGAGTCCTACTCACCCTCTGTTCTTCTGAGTGGGACTCTCTGCTTTTTTCTGCAACTGTCCTCAGGTTCCCAGGTGGCTTTTCACCTGAGGTGCTTTCAGAGTCCTTAATTGTCGTGATGCTACCGAGACTCCCTCTGGCAGCTTCATCTTCCTCCCGGGTGCTTTCTGACAGGTGAAGCTGCTTTTCCTTAACTGGAAGGGAAACCCCACTGCTCTTCTTGCCAGGTCCTTCTCCGCTTCTGGGGCTGGCATCTTGGTTTTGCTCTGGCTCCACAGCTTCTTTCTTCTTCTTTCTTGGTATGGATTTCCCCAAAATGCCCTGGAGGGCCTTCAGGTAAATCACTGTGGACCCCTGGTCTTTGACTCTCCTCCTTGTCTTCTGGGTTCCCCCTGCTTCCTCCACAGAATTATTATGACTCGGGACTTCAGCTGCAAGCTCAGAGCTATAGGATTCATTCTTGGGATCAACCTGCACAAGAGAAGGAAAAAAATCTAAAATGTATTCCTATCATAAGAATTTTATCCATGGTGAAAGCCCAAAATATTATGGAAGCCTAATCATTTGTTAGAAGTAGGTAGGTGTCTGTTGGAATCTTTACAAACTGCTAACTCGTTAGAGTTGATGTTTTGGGCCAGAACCTGAAACAAGGTACTAAGTAGAACTAATTGATACAATGCTTGTGTTTACACCTTTACTCGTTGGAGTTCACAAGTATGGGAGAGTCACACAGTTAACTGCTCTTAGGGCCAGAGAGCACTATGGGAGAAACCCATAATCCCTCTCTCTGGCATCCCACAATTCCTCTCTCTCATATAAAACAGACAGAGGCTCCCGGGGAGAGTTGAGCTGAAGATTGAGAGGGCTCTCAGAGGCACAACCAGATTCATCTCACACCCCGGTGGGGGCTGGGCTCCTGCCCTTCCCCCACGGAGACCAAGCTGGTCTGAAAGACTCGCCAGAAAGCTAGCCGAGCCCCAAGTGAAGGAGACAAGAGATTCATTCCATCTCTGTGCTGGCCGGAGGCTGAAGAAAGCAGAGGCAGAGGCTGAAGGACTTGGATTTGGAGACATTCGGAGGGAGCTCTTGGAACCAAGCAGAGAGAGAGGCCTCTAAGCTAACCGGGCTATGTTGGAGACAATAAAAGATCTGAACTTTCATCACCTGGCTGCGTTTTGGGTGATTATTTACTCTTAACTGAAAATAAGGCTGCCTCCAGAAAACCTCCTTCTCCCAGGGAGAACTATTATATTAAAGAAGAAAATTTAACATATAAGAGCCAATATCAAAGATTAATTTCAAGGAACTCAACATGGATTAATTTTTTTTTTACATGGGAAATGTAGAGCATATGTGTAAGATTAAAATCAACAATAGGGCAGCTCAAAAGAAAGACTGGGACAGAGTTAGTGTAAAAAATAGTAATATCATACAAATGAGAGAGTAGATACAGACATGGGGGTGGGGGAGGGGAAAGGACTCATAGTGAAAACCTACTCATATCAGAAATGAATTAAATAAGCAACACTACATATATACCATAAAGGGTATGGCACTGTCCAAAATCTGTAAAGAAATGAGGGAGGAAGATAAAGATGGGGGAAGCTAAGGGTGACGAAATAAGACAAGGAAGGGATCCATGGGTGGGGGGAGCTTAAGTAATAGTAAGGCAAGTTAGGAGCAGAATTAAAGCAAAGGGTCAGTAGGGATAGAAAAGATATGTGTATGTAGGTGTGGAGAGGTGGGTGGGTGTGGGTGGGTGTGTGTGCACAAGTGCATATCTACAAATGTATAAATATAGTCTTTCTTAACTATAATCTGCTTAGGGATGGGGAGATGAAAGGGGAGAAAAAAATAAAGTAAAAAAAGTGCACAGCAGAGAACCAAAGAACACTTCACAAGGAAGTAAAGAAAAGATGGACATTTGTGACTATAATTTACCAATGAATTGGTAATCTGTTGTTATATATTTTGTATTTCCCCTGATGTTTTGCAGAGTACATGATAATATTTCTTTTGTTTTATTTTATTTTGTTTTGTATTCCTTTTCTGATTTTCTTTTTTCTTATTCTGTTTCTTTAAATAAAAAAAAAAAATGAGGGGAGGTGGGGCAAAAAAAAGAAAGAGCCAAGAGAAAGTGACAGGAGTTGTTAATTCTCATTTTTTCTTCTAATAACACTAAGTACTCCAACAACTGCCCACAATCTCCATCTCCAATAGGAAAAAAGTTGTGTTCTTTTGACACTTCTTTTTTTAACTTATTATATATGGCTTTTTTTTGTTTTGTGGGATTTTGGGGGGCTTTTATACTGACTTTTTATCAGTGTGTTCTTTTTTTTTTTTCTTCCACAGACAATTCTAATGAGAACTGTGGTTCCTGTCCCCTTCACATCCAAAACTGGTGTCATCTTGCCTAGCAACATTTATTTTATAGGCTTTATCTAAAAGCCAAGAATTCGAATTTTAAATTGCTTTCCTTGTCCCTTCTCTTTACATATGGTTTTTAACATCACATGTAAAAACAACCTTAACTTTCATTTTTAAAAATTCTGAATTCTCTTTCTTTCTACTCCTTCCCTAAACCTGAGGAAATAAGCAATTTGATATAGATTATACAAGTTTCAGTCATGAAAAATATTTCCATATCAGCCATACTACAAAAGAAAATAGGTCAAAAAAAAAAAAAAAAGCCCAAGAAAATAAAATTTTTTAAAAGTACCTTTAATAGTATCTAAATCTACATTTAGACTCAATCAATTCTTTATTTGGAGGTGGGTAGCATTTTTCATCATAAGGCCTTAGAATTGTCTTGGATGACTATATTGATGAGAATTGTTGATCATCTTATAATATTGCTTTTACTATATACAATGTTCTCTTAGTTCTGCTCACTTCACTGCATCAGTTCATGTAAATCTTCCTAGATATTTGTAAAATTATCCTGCTTGTCATTTTTAAATATAGATCCTTTCCCCTTTTCTTTGGTTTCTTTGGTATTCAGACTCTAGGTCCCTAGAAATGTGTCTGTAAACAGCTGTATAAAAACCTCTGAAACTTGGGACAACGAACTCCAGGCCAAAAGGTACCATTTGGAGCCCTTTGAGCATAGTTCCAAATTGCTTTCCAGAATGGTTCCATCAGTTTACAACTTTAACAATCTGGCTTCATTTCAACAAATACTAACACGATTTGATGCTCCACCAGGGAAGACATGAAAATAATAGGAAAGGGGTGGGGTGTCTTGCCTTTTAAATTTTTACTTCTGTTGTTGGAGCATTTGAACTGGATTTAAATGAAGCAGAGCTGAGCAGTGACAGGCAGATATCTCTAAAAAGATAAATAATTGCTTTTGAAAACTTAATGATGATGTGTAGAATACATCGGAATAGGAAGGACAATTAGGTTACTGTTGGAATACACAGAAGTGGGTTGGGGAGGGAAGAAAGAGCGGAAGGTAGAGGGAAGAGGAGAGACAACTAAGTCAGGGAGAAGACTGGCAATTTTCAGAAGCAGATTGCCAATTCTTTCTGGATTCCAGTTCTTTTTCATGTGTGCTAGTGGAAAGAAAGGAGAGCCAGAAGAAGCAATTTGAAGACTTTTCCTACTCACACATTATACATTTGTACCAGTTTAGAGAATCATTTGTTTGGAAAATTTTATCTTAAAGTACAAGTACCTCCTCAAGGAAGAAATCATAGGTTTTAACACATTGGGGAAAAAGAGAAGTTGAAATCATGCATGATTTCAAAGTTTAAAACCTAGAAAAGAAAGAATGGTGCAGTGAGTAACAGGGATGGAGAATTTAGAAGACGACGTAGACTCAGAAGATGTAAAATGGAGGTAGAACCAAGACGGCAGACAAAAGGCAGACAGATGCCTAAGCTCTCCACCAAACCCCTCTGAACACCTTTTAAAAAGGCCATAAAACGATTCCTAGAAAGGCAGAATCCACAGAAGGGTGGAATCATTTTCCAGCCAAAGACAAGTGAGGAGGTCAGGAAGAAAAGTCCGCTGCACCTTTAAGAGCACAGCACAGTTCAGGGTAGGCCAAGGCAGCATAACCCTGGCCCCAGAAAACCAGGAGCGAGCCGCTGACTCTGCTTCTGAAACACACTCCACAGATGTAAGGGCAACCGCTCAGGAAGAGATCACAGGGGCCTCTGGATGGCACTGAGGCAGGACACTCTATTGCTTTCTTTGCCCGTACTCAAATCTGGGCCAAAGTCCGAGGGCAGTCCCAGGAAAAGGAGCACTCACATCCCAGAGTTTCAGCCACAGTAGAGCAGGAAGCCTCTTCACAAATCCAGGGCAAAAAGAGGAGTAAAGACCTCTCCTTAGATCACATCAGCTTGGAAGAACTGAAAACTTATGGTCCCTAGAAATGTGTCTGTAAACAGCTGTATAAAAACCTCTGAAACTTGGGACAACAAACTCTCTAACCTGGAAGCAGAAGAGCCCCACTTTAACAAAGAATCAAGAAACAAAGACTTTAACAAAGTCAAGAAACAAACCGGGACAATGAGCAATCAACAGAAAAAACTTCTGACCACAGAACATTATTATGGTGACAGTGAAGATCAAAACACACAGAAGATAACAAGTCAAAGGTCCAACATCCAAAGCTTCCAAAAATTATGCATTACTCTCAGGTGATGGAAGAGTTCAAAAAGGATTTTGAAAATCAAGTAAGAGAGACAGAAGAAAAATGGGAAGAGAAATAAGAGTGATAAAAGAAAATCATAAAAAAAAAAAAAAAAAAAAAATCCACAGCTTGGTAAAAAAAAAAGAGGGAACATAAAAAATATGCTGAAGAAAATAATACCTTAAAAACAGACTAAGCCAAATGGCAAAAAAAAAAAGGTGCAAAAAGCCAATAAGGAAAATGTGTTGAAAAGCAGAATTGGCCAAATGGAAAAAGAGGCACAAAAATTCACTGAAGAAAAAAACTTAAAAAGTAGAACAGGCCAAAAGGAAAAGGAGGCACAAAAGCTCACTGAAGAAAATCATTCCTTAAAAACTAGAATTGAGCGTGCATTTAGGGAAGCTGATGACTTTATAAGAAATCAAGAAACAATAAAACAAAACCAAAAGAATGAAAAGACAATGTAAAATGTCCCACTGGGGGGGGAAAAAAACTGACCTAGAAAATAAATCCAGGAGAGACAATTTTAAAATGACTAGACTACTTGAAAGGCATAATCAAAAAAGAGCCTAGACATCATCTTTCAAGAAATTATCAAAGAAAACTGCCTTGATATTCTAGAACTAAAGGGTGAAATTAGAAATTGAAAGAATTCATTGATCACCTCCTAAATGAGATCCCAAAATGAAAACTCCTAGGAATATTAAACCCAAATTCCTAGGAAAATTAAACCCAGGAAAAATATTGTAAACAGACAGAAAGAAATAATTCAAGTACCACAAAGACATAAATGTCATCCACATGGAAATGTAAATTCTAACTTTGATTGCTACTGACCTAGCTGTATGACTCTAAGCAGGCTACTTCACTAATCTTGTGACAGCTTCCTCATCTGCAAAATTGGAATAATAATACTTATCCTATCTATATCA
This sequence comes from Antechinus flavipes, assembly GCF_016432865.1. Taxonomy (NCBI): domain Eukaryota; kingdom Metazoa; phylum Chordata; class Mammalia; order Dasyuromorphia; family Dasyuridae; genus Antechinus; species Antechinus flavipes. The sequence goes on along the minus strand of NC_067398.1, from coordinate 49,030,923 downwards.
TTTGGTTGAGATTCATAAAATGCTAGGAAAGCAATTTGTAAATATGTGATTGAGTGACTAAAATGCCCATAGCTTTTTGCCCAAGAGATTCCTTTACCATTCTCATGGCCAAAGAGGTTACTGATAAGAAAGTGCTCATATTTTATCAAAATACAGCAACACTTTTTGTAGTAGCAAATATCTTAAAACAAAGTAGATACCCATTAATTGGAGAAAAGGTTAAACAAACTATCGTACATAAATGTAATATATTATTGCTGTACTATAAAAAATGACAAATATATTGTATACAGAGAGGCATGAGAATATCTTTATGAAGCAAAGCCAAGAAAACAATATACTCGATGACTATGGCAAATGTAAATAGAAAGAACAGGTACAAAACAATTAAAAATGAATGCTGCAAAATTGAAAGAATCAGCATGACTTCAAAGAGGAGATATAAGAAAATATCTGTATCAATTTCTGCAAAAATAAGAGAACTATGAGTATGCAAATTGCATATCTTTTCAGAGTTAATGCTATTATCAGTTATGCTGATTTTTTTCCTCTTTTATATTTTTTGTTTCTAAAAAATATCATTTGTATAAAATAACTTTAGGAAGACAAAGAATATTGCAGGAAATTATGATGTTTTAAAAAGAGATATCAAAAAAACTTATTTTTTTGAATGATTTAGTCCTAAAGATAAATGCATGTACTCAAGGGTCAATTGAGAAATCAAGGCCAGCCAAAGCAGGTATGCAATAGATAAGAGTACTTACTGAAGCTGAAATCAGAAAGTTTTTCTTGTTCAAATGGTAGATACCAATCTAGTTTGCCAATACTGTCCATGAGATTTTCTTGGCAAAGATTCTAGAATAATTCTCCATTTCCTTCTCCAATTCATTTTACAGATGAGGAAACTAAGATAAACAGGATGAAGTAAGTTGCCCAGGGTCTTACAGCTAAGAAGTATCTGAAGCTGGATTTGAACTCAGTTATTCCTGACTTTGGGCCCAGTGCTCTATCCATTGAGTTACCTATCAGCCCCTGATATATATGAAGGTAGTTCCTGACCTCAAGGAGCTCACTCTCTATAGGGGTCAAGATATCATCTTCATGATGTCACTTGTCCTCTTTGAGAGTAAAGGACAAACAAAGGGTACAGGGTAAGACAATATTAAAAAGATGCTGAAGGGCGCAGAGGAAGAACATGGTACCTACTGCAGTGCCAGGTGAAGGAGGATCCAGAAGACTCAACAAGAAGTGTTTGGCAACCCTTTTTGGATTAATGCACTTAGTTAATTCTCTTAATTTCCTACTTGTTCCCACATTTCATGGCAAAGGCAATCCTGGTGGGTGGCCATATAGTGAGCTGCATTGATAGGAAGGGATCAGCAAGTGGGATGTAGTTAACCCAAGTCCTTCAATCCCAAATAATTTTAAACTAAGTAGTTCAGGTCATTCCTGGAACAAGTGGAAGGAATAAATAGGGATTATCTACCCCCACCCAGGGTTACCGCCAAAGATTATTATTTGCATTATCAAATAAGAGAAACAATCTTCATTAAATCCACCTTCCACCCTTTCTAATTTGAGGGGGAGGTGCCCCAAGGTCAAACTTAGCAAGAAATAGGGACATTATAGAAGGATCCATGCTAACAGTTTTAAAATGTAATTATGTTTTACTGTGTTTTTATTTTGTTAAATATTTTCTAATCAAATATGCGTGCTTAACCTAAATTGCACGTGTTTAACCTAAATTGGATTGCTTTCTGTCCAGGGGAGGAGGGAAAATGGGAGGGGGAAGAAAACCACAAGGTTTCCCAGCGGTTAATGTTGAAAACTATCTTTTCATGAGCTTGGAAAAGTAAAAAAGAAATAGCTACAAAATACAGCCTTATTTTAACCTTAAAAAAATATAAACAAGGGGCAGCTAGGTGATACAGTAAATAGAGCACCAGCCTTGAAGTCAAAAGAACCTGAGTTCAAATCTGGTCTCAAGATACAACTTTCCTAGCTGTGTGACCCAGGGCAAGTCACTTAACCCCTATATATATATATATATATATATATATGAAAAAAAAGTTCTGTGTGGAACAAAAGATTTTCATTGATTCTGATTCTATTTTATAATTGAATCTATTCAATGTTATCCCCAACATGTTGTAAAATTGCCAAAGCTACATTTCTTTGTCTCTGAAGCCTCAGGGCTTCAACTCTGACACCTCTGGCTTAAAGAATAAGCTTTATAACAACCTTACAAGGTAAGTAGGAAAATCTATGTTCCTACAGTTCAGATAGTAACCATCCAGATCAGATGGTTACAATTCTTTGAGGTCCCAGACTGTTAAACAGACCAATATAGGCTTTATATAATAACAGCTAATATTTATAAACATTTTAAGGTTTGTAAAGAATTTCACGAATATTACCTTATTTTATTCTCACAATAATGAGACTGGGAGGTAGATGCTATTATTATAATTAGTATTGTTAATATATTATTACTATTTTACAGATGAGGAAACTGAAGCAGAGGTTAAGACTTATCCAGTCACATCTACTGTCAGATTAGAAGTCACAAGTTCCTGATTCTAGGTTGGGCACTCCATCTACTGCAACTAGATATCTCACTATACAAGAAAGATAAGAAAGCCAAATGCTAAGGAGTACCTAGATGGTGCAGTGGACAGATCACTGCGCCTTGGAGTTAGACCTGAGTTCAAAATCCAGTCTCAGATAACTGACACTTAATAGTTATGTGATCCTGGGCAAGTCATTTTACTCCAATTGCCTGGCCAAAAATAAATAAATAAATAAAAGGCCAAATGCTAATAATAATACTGTAAAAAAATTGGTCTTCTCCTCTCCCTACTTCTCTCTTCAGCACAACGCCTGCCAACCAAGCCCTGAGTCCAATCTTTCTAAAGGAAAAGCTCAACTTGTCAAAGTACCCAAACTTTAAAAGTAAACACCAATTAAATTATCCTCTGCATTTGTGGCTGGAGTTCAGAAGTCTTAATTACTTTGTTTCCAAAGTAATTCCAGTTACTCTGTCTCAGAGGAAGTACCACTGCATGATGGACTGAGCAGCAACGCTGCATTCAAACCCAGCATGGGGCACTTTGCTAGCTCAGTGGCCCTGGGCGCGCCGGTTAACCTCTGTGTCAGTTTCTTCCACTGTAAGATGGGGCTCACAATAGCGCCTTCCTGCTAGAGCTGCCATGAAGCTCCAAAGGGCTAACAGCTGTAAAATGCTTGGCTAATAAAGGCATTTTTCTTGCTTCCTTCCAAAACCCTTGGGAAGGTAGACTCTTGTCTCTGAAGGGTTCCAAGGGCCCCAAAGTGTGGTCGTTTTCTACAGGCACGCCGTGTCACTTACCCTGCGCTGGGAAGCTCCGCGCCGTAAGGTGCACATTTCTTGGACGCAGGGGCCGCCAGGTAGGGGAGTGGGGAGGCTCTCGGTCCTCTCGCCTGGCAGGGGGCGGCCGCTAGCCCCACCTGCACCTGAGGAATCAGAAGAGTTGGATTGGCCAAGAGGGTCGCAGGACTTCCAGCCAGGTATATATTTGGGGGTCACTTTTTCCTTGACGCGGGACCCTCTCCCGGGGGGAGGCTTGCCCTTGCCTTGCCGGCTGGAGCCGGGAGGAGGGGGAGGTTTGGCGTCCAAAGCGGCTGGGGAAGTCCTGGAGGAGGAGGAAGAAGGGGAGGAGGAAGGGGAGGAGGAGGAGGAAGAGGAGAAGGAAGAAAGGGAGGAGGAAGAAGAGAAGGAGGAGGAGGAGGAGGAGGAGGGGGAGGAGGAAGCGGCGGCGGCGGCGGCCTCGCGCTCCCGGCAGCTGCGCTTGCTGGGGTAGGAGCCACTGCCCCCTTGGTACTTGACCTTGCGCAGCCGATCGGACGCCATGAGCACCTGCAAGTTTAACGCGGGACCAACAGGTTATCCGTGGCCCGGGCCCCAAGAACCCGCGCAAGGGCGACCCCGGCCCAGGGGCGGGCTGCCTGGGCTGCGGGAACAAGCTGGGAGCCCTGGCGGCCCACCGCCGCCGCCGCCCGGACACGGACCGGGGCTCCCAGCAGTAGGGTTGCCCCGAGGAATGGACAGTGGCCCGGGGAAGCTCGCCTACCGATCCCGCCTCCCTCAGCCCAGCCTCCCCCTCCCACGCGCCCGAGCGCGCGCGTCCCTCGCCGCCCCGCGTGGCCGATGCCGCGCATGGCCAGGTCGAGGCTCTGCCTCCACGCCCCCCTAGGCCGCGCTCGGGGCGCAGGCTCCCTATGGTCGTAGTCCTCCCTCTCCTACTCCCTTCGCCCTTTTTCTCCCGGCCTTTTCCCGCCCCTTTGCCTCTCTCTTCCCCTCCCCCCGCGCGGTCCCCGGCTCTCACGGGCTCCGCAGCACCGGCCCCGGAGAACCAGCGTCCTCGGGCTCTCAGGCCTGCCCCAGAATCTGCGCAGAGGGGCGTGAGCAGGCGGGGGAGGCTCGCCCGGTGATTGGATGAGCTGGGAAGTGAGTTACTGAGGAAGAAAGAGGGGGAGGAGCGCCGCAGGGGTGAGGAGCTGTCCAGGGCATCCCTTCGCGGGGAGAGGGGCTTGCGCGGAGGAAGATTCCCCCGGCCCCTCGCGGGCAGCACCCGCTCCGCTGCAGCATCTGCTGCCTCAACCTCTCTGCAGCTACTTCCCAACTGCCTACTCCTTTCCGCTGCCGCCCCCACTCCCCATCCCTCTCGACTGCTGCTCCACCCCATCCCTCTCTGCTGGGGCTCCCCACTCCTCTCTGCTACTGCCCCCCACTCCCGGTACCGCTCTCCGCTGCTGCCCCATCCCCCACTTCTCTCTGCTACTGCCCTCCTCAGCTTTCCAGTCACATCACTTGCTTCTACAAGCACTTATCCAGCACCTGCTGTGTACTGTAACTCCAAAGATGAAATGTCTCCATCCTCAAAGAGCTTGTAGTCCAGAAAGAAACCCCTCAGAGTTATAGAGAGGGGTAAAAGATCCAAATAAGTTCCCGAACTGGGGACGTGGAACCTAGCTCCTGAGTCCCGAGTTCAGTTTTCAATGCACGTGATGTCCTTCCTCCAAAGCCCTGCTCTTCTTCCCATTTCCCAATCTATTTCCTCTATTACCTTCCTGTCAGTCTTCTCTCAATTTCTGCTATCCCCTTGAAATGTGGGCATTTTTCTTATCTGTCTCAGTCCAAATTCTCGAGCTCCTTCAACATCTCTTTTCTTACCCCATTTCCAGAATCTCGAAAACCACTTTCTTTGGGTCACACCTTCACTTAGGACTCTACCAGTCAGAGTGATTCACAACCAGAGGGAAAAAAATGGGGTAAATGGCTTCCATGAACAAATGGGTCCCTGCTGAGATAATTCTGCCTACCTTCTGGTGCTGACTCTTGGATGCCAAAGTCTTTGAATTTTTCCAGATAATTCAGGTATATGAATTCATTCCTGAAGAGTCTACTCATTTTTATTTACTCCTATTCCAAATTATCAAAACAAAGGATGAGGAGCACTCCAAAGATAATTTGTACTTTGTCTAGAAAGTTCACATCTTGCTTGGAGGCAGCTAGAAGAGAAAGGTTCACCTTGTTCCTCCAGGGATATGCCAAACTACTTATTAACTACTGATGCTAATCTTACCTCCCTGCATCCCATAGCAGGCACTTATCAATTATTTGTTAAGTTTAACATACATTTTGACAGTGCCTCAGCCCAAGGATGAAGAACTTTTACTAAAGATTTTATAAGATCTTCTATTGCTTCTCCCTTCCCTTAAAATGTATGTATGTGTAGTTTCGTCTGATGTAAAAGATTTTCTATGTGAGAATCATAGTAATTGGTAGAACCAAAATCAAACAATAAATATTTAGTATTTACTGTGTGTTAGGCACTGTGCAAAGTGCAGGGGATACAAAGAAAAAGCTAAAACAGTCCTTGTCCTCAAGGAGCTTGCATTCTAATAAGGAAGACAATATGAACACAAGATATGTACAGAATACAAGATATACAAGGTAACCTTGGAGAGGAAAGCATTAGCAGCTGTAAGGAAAGAGGGGGGAATATTAAAGGAAAAAAAAAGCCTAATATAGAAAGTAGCATTTGAACTAAGTCTTGAAGGAAAATTATCTTTGGAGTGCTCTTCATCCTTTGTTTTGATAGTTTGGAATAGGAGTAAATAAAAATGAGTAGACTCTTCAGGAATGCTAAGAGACAGAGATGACCAAAAAGGGTATTTCAGGGATGAGAGAGATGCCCAAAGATACAGAGATTGGAGATGAGACATTTGTTATATGTAAAGAATAGCAAATAGGTCTTTGATGGGATTGTATAGTCCATGGAAGGGGAAAAGGTGTTAGAACACTGGAAAAGTAGAAGCCAAGTGATGAACTTTATATTCTCTCTTTTTTTTTTTTTTTTTTTTTTTGCTGAGGCAACTGGGGTTAAGTGACTTGCCCAGGGTCACACAGCTAGACAGTGTCTGAGACCAGATTTGAACTCTGGTCCTCCTGACTTCGGGGCTGGTGCTCTATCCACTGCGCCACCTAGCTGGCCCTGAACTTTATATTCTTAAAAGAGGATTATCAGGGGTAAAAGGAAGCCCCTGGGTTTCATGATCAAATCTATACTTTAGGAAAATCATTTTGCAAACTTTGAGGAATGAATTGGAGTGTGAAAGAGATCTTGAGATGAGAGAACTAATTAAGTCTATTCCCTTCTCTTCTCCCCCCACCCCTCCAAGAAAGAAGAAAAGGATCTAAACATAAAAAAAACCATGCACAGCAGCTCTTTTCATGATAGCAAAACCCAGGGGAGAATGACTAACAATTGGCTAAGCAAGTTATGAAATATGAAATATGCAATTATCTTCCATTACTAGAGCACAGAAGAGAAAGTAGAATAATAAATATGTGAGTCAGCTGCAAAGAAATCATTGTTGAACCCATGAGAACTTATGAGATCACCAAGTGAGATAATATAGAGAAAAAAGAGAAGGCCAAGTATAGAGCCTTGAGGTGCACCTATAATTAGTAGTAATGGCTTAATGGAAAGACCAACAAAGGAGACAGGTAGGAGAAATAACAACAGAAATTAGGGCCATGAAAATCTATTCTAGAGAGTATACTTAGTAGAAATAGTAGTCAACAAAGCAAATATTACAGATGGGTCAAGAAGTATAAGGACTGAAAAAAGATTGATAGAATTAAGAATTAAGAAATCATTGGTAAAAGAGAACATTGTACACAGCAACAAGATTATGTGATGATCAACTATGATGGACTTGCCTCTTTTCAACAATGAGGTGATTCAAGGCAATTCCAATAGACTTGGAATGTAAAGTGCCATCCACATCCAGAGAGAGAACAGTAGAGACTGAATGTGGATCAAAGCATAACATTGTCACTTTTTGTTGTTTGCTTCTCTCATGTTTTTCTTCTTTTATTTTTTGATAGAATTTTTCTTTTGCAGCATGATGAATATGGAAATATGTTTAGAAGAAATGCACATGTTTAACCAATATTTCATAGCTTCCTGTCTTTGGGAGGGAGAAAAATCTGGAACACAAAGTTTAGCAAAGGTGAATATTGAAAACTATCTTTGGATGTATTTGGAAAAATAAAAAGCTATTAAAAAAAAGAAATCATTGTTAATTCTGGGGAGCAGTTTCAGTTGAATAATGGAACGGGACCTCAGAAGCCTCGTTTTACAGGTGAAGAAAATGAGATTCAATGATTTCCCTAAAGTCACATATATAGTGTGTATCAAGGGTGAGATATTCCAATCCCAAAGCCAGGGCTCTTTCCACTATTTTAGGTTAAGCAAATAGAACAGGTTTTTTGAATGAATTTTTGTGTCTGCTGCTAATACAAGGAAACAATATCGATCAGTTAGTCAGTCAAGATCTATTAAGCACCCAATAAATGGCAGGCACTTCAATAAGCACTGGAGATACAAAAACAAGCAAAAGACAGTCCCTGTTCTCAAAGATCTAAGAGGGGAGATGACAATAGTAACAAATATATACAAAGAAAACCACATTTAAGATAATAGGAAATAACAGAATAGAGGCACTACAATTAAGAGGGTATAGGGAAGGGTTCCAGTAAAATATGGGATCCCCTAGCTTTGAATATATATTTTGACCCATGAAAAAACCTTGTTTACCTCTATTTTTAAGAAGTAATAATTCATTTGTGAATGGATCCAGCCATTCTGGAAAGCAATTTGGAACTATGCTCAAAAAGTTATCAAACTGTGCACATCCCTTGACCCAGCAGTGTTACTACTGGACTTATATCCCAAAGAGATTTTAAAGGAGGGAAAGGGACCAATGTGCAAAAATGTTTGTAGCAGCCCTTTTGTATTGCCAAGAAACTGGAAACTGAGTGGATGCCCATCAGTTGGGTAATGGCTGAATAAGTTATGGTATATGAATGTCATAGAATATTATTGTTATATAAGAAATGATCAGGGGAATGATGTTAGAAAGCCCTGGAGAGACTTACATGAACTGATGCTAAGTGAAATGAGCAGAACCAAGAGATCATTATACACGGCAACATCAATATTATACGATGATCAATTCTGATGGATGTGACTCTTTCCAACAATGAGATGATTGATGCCAGTTCCAATGATTTTGTGATGAAGAGAGCCATCTACACCCAGAGAGAGAACCGTGGGAATTGAGTGTGAACCAGAATATATCATTTTCACTTTTTCTGTTGTTGTTTGCTTGCATTTTGGTTTTTTTCCTCAGTTTTTTTTCCTTCTTGATCTGATTTTTCTCGTGCAGTGTGTGTGTGTGTATATACACACACACACATATATTGGATTTAAAACATGTTAAACATATTTAACATGTATTGGATTACCTGCCATCTAGGGGAGGGAGTTGGGGGAAGGAGGGAAAATTTGTAACACAAGGTTTTGCAAGGGTCAATGTTGAAAATTTACCCATACATATGTTTTGTAATAACCTAAAAAAGAATATTCATGAAGCTCTCATTGCAACTGTGTTTTGTATCAACCCCCTTTCCTACAACCCCTCCCCGGATTTCTCTATTTCTATTAATTATAGCAGCATCAAGTCATTACTTCCCAAGTTTGTTATGTAAATATTAGCTGAACAGAAAATTCCTTTTTCCAGGTTTTAAATTCAGTCTGTGCCTTAGCAACCACTTTAAGAGGGGACACTAGGGGACACAGTATTCATATTTTCTTATCAGAAAGAGAATTCTACCCAGTGAATGCTGAGGGGCTCTAGTGTTTGGTGACTTTGATTGCACTAGCAGCAGCCACAAAAATTCAGATGATATGCAGGATTTAGTTGTGAAATGCATCAGCCAATGTTACTTCCTTGGGTTCTTTTAAGGTATTTTAGTTGAGTTCACCTTCCCAGAAATATCCAGCAGGCCAATAAAGCTTTATTGGAAGGCAATATGTTTATCAGCTACTCAGTGAACATATTACTTCCTTCTTGTTTACAGTGTCATTCCACAATCCTCCATCAACTTCTAGGGGAAGGTAAGAGAAGGGATACTTGGGATAACTATGATGATATAAGAAATAGAAAACATCAATTAAAAATTTATTTTATTTAAAAAGAAAGACTTTCAGTGATACCCCTAAAACTCTGAGGAGAAAATGAAGCCTTTTTCTAGAAACTCATGGGAATGGAAGTTAGCATCAGGATTCCTGAAAATTCAAAGAGCAGCATTTGTATCCTCCCCATATTTACCACAGCACCCTGGCTCACAGTAGGCCTAATAAACACTTATTGATAGATGGATTGTTCTATTTGGCCGCCCCTAAAAAAGGCAAAAGTAAAGCTACAGGGAGAAAGTACCAAAGCAAATTTGGGCTTGATATAGTTAGATTATAGCTCTCTTTATAGTCTTTAAAAAAATTATTATTATAGCTTTTTATTGACAAAACAAAAGCCTTTTCAACATTGTTCCTTGCAAAAACTTCTGTTCCAATATAGACTTTAAACAAATTTTTATTTTTTATTTTTTTGCTGAGGCAATTGGGGTTAAATGACTTGTCCAGGGTCACACAGCCAGGAAATGTTAAGTGTTATGTGACTGGGGCCAGATTTAAACTCTGGTCCTCCTGACTGCATAGTTAGTGCTCTATCCACTATATCAACTAGCTGTCCCCTTTCAAAATTCTAATATGGAATGTAATATCTCAGGAAGTAATGGATTCTCCTTGATGGAAAGGCTTCAAATGCTAAAAAGGATTCTTTTTCAGACAGGATTTGTTTTTTATTAAAACTTTTTATTGCCAAAATATATGCATAGAAGTTTTCAACATTCACCCTTGTAAAACTTTGTATTCTAAAAAATTTTTCCCTCTCTTCCCCTTATCCCCTCCCCTAGACAGCAAGTAATCCATTATAGGTTAAACATGTGCAATTCTTCTATAAATATTTCCACAATTATCATGCTGCATGAGAAAAATCAGATCAAAAAGGAAAAAAATAAGAAAAACAAAATGCAAGCAAACAACAAAAAAGTAAAAATTATGTTGTGATCCACACTCAGTCCCCACAGTTCTCTCTCTGAGTGGAAATGGCTTTCTTTATCACAAGATCATTGGAATTGGCTTTTAAGGAGGATTTGGCCCATGTACCTTTTAAGGCCCTTCCAACCCTAACAAACATCCAATCCTGACATTCTGTGACTCTACAAACATTTATTCAGCATGTCCTATAGCAGTATTATGTTAAGACTCAGGTGAGGTACCCTCCATAATGGTACCTAGTGAAATTTTCTGGAAATTAATTGAAATACTTACAGATACAAGGTGATAATAACCTCAGGATTTTCCCAGATTTCCAGGGGGAGGTTAAAATCACATGAAGGAGAAGGGAAGAAAATCCCAGATTTTAATTTGGATTTTTCCTAACTAATACCCTGGAATGAAGGTTATACATCTTGTGTCTCTTTAGCTAAGCTGTAAACACCTTGAGAACAGGGACCATGCTCTCAGTTCTCTGTACAGTATTTAGTACTATAATGTCTAGAACATAATAGGTGCTCAAAATATGTGTGATGGCTGAACAACAAATCTGAGTTTAATGAATAAACTGCAGAAACTGAAAGAATCACCCTCTAAATCATTTTGCCAAGGTCCCATACCCTGCCAAACCCTAAATCTTCTGATGAATGAGTGGGGTTTACAAAGTCATTGGTGACAAACAGAACGGGAATTTGTGATGTTGTTAAACCTCATCCTTCCATGCCCTGGGGCTTTGTGGTAGCTTGGCACAGAGATAAGTCTGATTTGTAATCTTGGTGGTCTGCTCTGAGACACAGCATCATGAATTTAAAGCTGGAAGGGGAAAGAAGGAAACAAGCATTTATTAAGAACCTTGCCAGGCCACCTCTCTGTCCCAGCAGGAAGGTACCCTATGAATCAATGAGTCAAATTCTGATTCTTAGAAGTCAACAAATCTTCTGGACTCTGCTATCCCCTATTTGCCATAGGGGTACATTCTAATGTGCCTTGGTCACTACATAGTGTGAGCAACCTGTGGAATTGTATTTCCATATAAAAGGACGCAGAGAAAGGTCACATAGAAAACAAAATATGGAGTCACTGAACTGATAAACGGATAAAAATCAACCAAAAACAAGAAGTGGGTGAAAAGTGACAGGGAGCACTGAGTGAGCATGCTTACTTAGTTAATTTCTCTTCCCCAAAGGAGGCATTTTCTGCCATTTTTAGACATGGGTTATATGATAAGGAACATACCAAGGAGGAACATGCAAAAGGAAGACCAGGAAGTCTATTAACTTCTCAGTGGGTAGGGTGCTGAGGGAGGGCTTCGTGCTTTGGGATAGGAAATAAAAGGCTTATTTTCTATAAGCACAGCCATGTCTTTCTGTAAAATCAACTCCATATACTTAAGTTCTTTTTATCTGTGTAGTATATTTCTAACATACAGAAAATTTAGTTCCCAAAATATACAGGCTCTCTTTGTGAAACAGACTTCCCTATAACCTAGTCCTGGTGAATGGAAGGTCCATTTTGGTCATCTAGAGTAACCCAGGGTGTGAGGCCTGGGCATTTGTATGAGCCTCTCCTTCTAATATTTTGGAAACTGGAAAATTCTCTAGGCACCAGTTCTTCAAAGCTTTCACTCCCTCCAGGGGCCTCTCTGAAGAAAGCCTGGAGCCAAAGATAGCCTTTTAAATCAGAAATTAAAAGAAAGGACTCTTCTCTCAAGCTCTTGGCCTGTCTGTCCCTTACTCAACCAGGGGACTTTGGATCTCCTTTCTGGAGAAAGATCTAGAGATCGAGACCTTCTACTGTTCTTGTCTTCCTAATTCCTAACCCTAGAAGGGGCCTCTGTCTACCTATCTCCAAACCATCTAGAGTAACTCCAGTAGTTACTGGAAATTATGAAATGGTAGCTGGCATTCAGATGGTGATTTAAGAGGTGCAAAATGCTTTACAAATATCTCATTTTATCTTCACAACCAGAAGGTAGGTGCTGTTGTGATCCTCATTTTACAGATAAGAAAAGGTTGAAGATGGAAAACAACACAATTGGTCTGAGTCTGGAATTCAGGCCTAGCAACATCTCCCTCCATTTTGTTGCTATGGAAAACTCACAGGTGGTATCCCACCTGCATGGACAGCAGCCCACTGAAGAACAGCCAATATGGCAGAGATAACAAATTTTCTATTAGTCATGTGTATCTTACAAGGCTTGTTGGCAAGATGATAGATCTCCATTAATTGTACATGGGGAGCCCAACAATACAATTTTTTCCCCTTTTTTTTGGATTAAAATGATTTATGAGACTAAAAATTTAATTCAGAGAAGAAAGCTAAACTTCTAAACTCAGAGACAAAGAAATGTAGCTTTGGCAATTTTACAACATGTTGGGGATAACATTGAATAGATTCAATTATAAAATAGAATCAGAATCAATGAAAATCTTTTGTTCCACACAGAACTTTTTTTCCCTATATATATATATGTATATATATACACACATATATATATATATATTTGCTGAGGCAATTGGGGTTAAGTGCCTTGCCCAGGGCCACACAGCTAAGAAGTATTAAGTATCTGAGTTCATATTTGAACTCAGGTCGTCCTGACTTCAGGGTTGGTGCTCTACCCCCTGCACCACCTAGCTGTCCCAAAAGTTTTTTTCAAAGAGACTCTTATTCCAAAGAGAACATTTTGAAAACAAAAGTTTAGAAATGTTTCCATTTTCATGTAAATTTGTTGTCCAAAAATGATATGCACCTTGAAAAACTTTCCTCTATCCACACTTAGAAAGAGCATTCCCCAACTTAGGTGAGGCAAGTGGAGTTAAGTGACTTGCCCAGGATCACACAGTTAAAAAGTGTTAGATATCTGAGGCTGGATTTGAAGTCAGGTTCTCCTGACTTCAGGGCCAGTGTTCTACCCACTGCACCATCTAACTGCTCCTAGCTGAACATTATTACAAAAAATTTATGTTTTGTCTTGGGGTGGGGTAGGTGGGAAATGAGAAAATCAACAAAATATTTGTCCCCCCCCCCAAAAAAAAAGAAAAAAAAGAGGGTCACTGGAATTTTTGTTTTTGTTTTGTTAAAGAATACAAATAAAGTGTGATCCTGGGCAAGTCACTTAACTCTAATTGCCTCAGCACTAAAAAAAAAAAAAGAAAAGAAAAGAAAAAAATACATATAAAAAGATGAATATGAAAATATGTTCAGAAGAATTGCATATTTTTAACCTATATTGGATTGTTTGCTGTCTTAGAGAGAAGGAAAAGGGGAAGAGAGGAAAAAACATTTGGAACACAAGGTGCTAAATGCTGAAAACTATCTTTGCATATATTTGTTTTTTTTTAATTAAAGTTTTTTATTTTTAAAATGTATACATGGATAATTTTCAACATTCACCCTTACAAAACCTCATGTTCTAATTATTTTCCTTCCCTTCCCCCCCATCTCCTCCCCTAGACGGCAAGTGATCCAATATATGTTAAACATGTGCATTTCTTCCATACATATTTCCATAATTATGCTACACAAGAAAAATCAGATCAAAAAGGAAAAAAAAATGAGAAAGAAAACAAAATGCAAGGAAGCAACAACAAAGAGAGTGAAAATGCTATATTATGGTCCACACATTCATCTCTCTGGGTGCAGATGGCTCTCCTCATTACAAGGCCATTGAACTGGCCTGAATCATCTCATTGTTGATGAGAGCCATGTCCACCAGAATTGATCATTGTGTATTTTTTTTTTTTGCTTATATTTGGAAAAATAAAATTCTAAAAGAAGTTTTCAAAAGAATGCATATAAAAGAACATAATCCACAGGGAAGGAATTCTGACAAGCAGAAAATCTTTAAAAGATACATGTTGAATTTATTGTAACTATGCAAGCTCTATGCAATAGAGATTCACAGTTTTACATACAACCCTTTCCACATAATAGAATAAGTTATAGATGTATACAATTTATAAATAAATACATATATATTGGGGAAATCAAAAATTTTTGCTGACAGGGATCAAAACAGCTTGGAGACCATGTCTCCAGAGACACTTAGGGTGACTTCCCTCTTGTTAACAGTTCACCTATCTACCGGGACTGAGTTGATTTTCCCAACTTCAAGGTTAGTTAGCCCTCTCTCTACCATGCCCCCATGCTTCTCAAAGTATGCTATATCAAAATGTTGCAAAAGGCAGTAAGTTAGGAGTTAGAACACCGGCTTTGGAAAAGATCTTAGCAATTACAACTGCCACGCCTTCATTTTTCAGATGAGGAAACTGAAGTCCAGGGCAGAGGTCAGTGACAGAGCCAGCTCTCAAACCCAAGGCCTCTGACTCTAAAGTAAATAACATATTATTCTCAATATAAAAGATCTTTACTACAATGTGTAGTTCTTCTTTGCATCAGTAATGTCCCTTGGGGGCAGAGGTAGAGGGATCGTCCGTTGCACAGGTCAAAGCTAATAGCAAATAATAAATATTTGATTCATGTTCAGCATCTAAAGTGTTCACATGTAATATGGAATCAGGTGCCATGTTATGAGGGCCAGGAGCAGTGAAAGAATTCTTGCACATTCTGAAAAGGCAGCTGGATTGGTTCTGCCCCACTTGGAGGCAACGTTCAGCAGAGTCTCAAACGTTCCAGAATCAGGGGGACACCCAGTCAGTTCCGCTCTGGTGCTCCAGGAAGTCTAGATCAAGTTCAGGTCTATTTTGGGTTTTCAGAGATAAATTCTGGGCTTGTGACTCACCAAGAGGTACCCTGGTTAATGAGACTCAAACTCCCTGAATTCGTAGTGTTCTTTGATACAGAGAACTTTTCCAAAGTTAGACAGGAGGTTCCATCGTTTCCTTGTCCCTTCACAGGTTCCTTCAAGCATTCTGTTCCCATCATCTCAGTTCTGAAGCTCAAAGCTCAGATTTCCGATTATGGAAGGCTAATAGACCAGGTAGATTTTTATGTCTTTAAAAGCAGAAGCTTTAGCACATCTACGAAAAGTATCCTCTCACCCACTCTTATGTCCTGAAAGTCTTTATCCACAAAGAACTCATATATTTCCAATCTGTCTCTTTTTTTCACTTCTTTTTCCCCATATTAATTTGTCACCTAATTTATGGCTTAAAAGATCCAAATAGCTCCTCGCTGTTTAACTGCTGTTCTTCATAAAGCAAAATATTTTCCATCAATTTCTTCTTAGCATCATTGATTTCAACTTCCCAAGAATTTTCTGTTGCTAACATCAAAGGGAAATTAATATGAATAGGAGCAAAAGAAGAGAAAATCCACATTTTTAAAGATTTTGTCACTCCTCTTCCCCCTCCCTCCTCCCACCAGCTCAAAAATTGTCATCAGTGACTCAAGATCATGTAATTATAAAGTGGCTAACCAAGGCAAGTCATCCCTGAAAAAGGAGGTTTCCTCCAACCCTCTCCACAAATTGACTCCAGCTTCTGCCTGAAGACCTCCAGGGAAGGAAACTCACTGTTCCATTTGGGAAAGTTCTTATTCTTAGGAAGGTTTTCATTAAAATAAGGCAAATTCATAAGGTAAGTGACACAGTGGGGAGCACCGCCCTGGAATCAGGAGGATCTGACTTCAAATCCAACTTCTAACACATGACACTAGCTGCATGATCAGGGATAAGTCACCTATCCTTGACTGCCTTCCCCCTTCCCCCCAAAAAAAGCAAATTCTTCCTCTTTAAAATGTTTGCCTGTCGCTCCTATTCTACCCTCTGAGGCCAAAAAAACCCAACTTAAACTTTTTCTCACCTGACATTCCTTCAGCTACATGAAGAGACTATAACCTACTCCCTCCCCTCCATCTCCTTTATCCCCCCCTTCACTCTTCTCTTGTTGAAATCCCACTCTCCACTTCTTTCAGCCAGTCTCCATGAAGCATGAACACAAGGCCAGTCCCTCCTGCCAGCCCTCCTCTGGACTTTCTCCAGCTCATTCAGCCCCTTCGTACAATATGGTGCCCAGAATGCTTCAGATATGATCTGATCAGGGTGCTCACTGCCTAATATAAACTAGAGAATAAGCCTAGAGAAGAGAAGACTTAATAGGATCATAAAAACAAAACAATATTTGAAGAACAAAAACTAATACTTGAAGAGATGTCATGTGGAAGACAGATTGAGATTATTCCTCATGTCCCCAGAGGGCAGAATTAAAAATGGAGAGGTGGATTTCATCTGAATAAAGGAAAAACTTCCTAACAATTACATCTATCCAAAAGTGGAATGAGCACCTTCCCTTGTCAGTTCCCTATAACTGGACAGTTTCTAATCTCTCTTGTGGCTAAGTGTCCTATCCACATCCCTACCTAAATCACTTCGTATGTGTGTGGATGTATGTATATGTGTGTAAAATATGTGTATGTATATATATTTGTGTGCCTCTGCATGAAGCTGTGTATGTGCATATGTGTGTGTGTGTATACATATATACACATATATATGCTTACACACATATGTAAACACCCAGAGGATGTTCCAAAAATCTTAGTGCAATTTGAAGAAAACATGGTAGGCTAAAGAATTAAAAATTAAGTTGGATCTAAATGTAGGCCTAATTTGGGTAAAATTTCCTTTAGTGGACATTGTTAGTGTCTCTCCTTTGGGTTAAAGCATAGAACATTTTTGGTAAAAATGGTAATGTCATCTGGGCCAGAGAAGACGTTCAGCCTTCTGATCGGTCATCAACACCTTAGCAAGAATTAGCTTGCCTAATTTAACCAATTACCTAGAAGGCCCTAATAGTAATAGGTCAAAGAACAGTTGTTTTTCACATAGGGAAAGGGAGAAGAAAAAAGGACTGGAGAACAGTTCTAGAGCAGATGGATGACCAGAGGCTGCCCACAGAGGCAGGAGAGCCCTGGGTGCATGTGTAGGGAAGGGAATTTTAAGTAAGGCATCCCAATGAAAATGGAGAAGGAGTGCAGACAAACTTCTTCGCCCTCACCGTCCTCACGGCCTAAAGACCCCACTCTCGGGCACGATTCTCTAGCAGTCCTAGGCAGCAGCGCTCAGGGCTGGCAAGGGACTCTACAAGGCCCCTTCTGCTGAGTCTGGAGCAGGGAGGTGGGTGATCCTGAGATGGGGAGGAGGGGAGAAGGTTCCTGTGCTCTTACCAGCTGGAGGATGCCCTGAGAAGGCCGCCTCTGCCCCTACATAGAGTGAGCTCTCCCCGCACTCTGACCCTGCCCAGAGCCCCTTCTCGTCATGGTCATCCGAAGAAGAGCATTCTGTGCCAAGATCCTCGACATCATCCGTTTCTTCCGGGGTGTTCCCCGATCTCTTCAATTTCCAGTCACTGCCGGCGTCACGGGGTCCCTGGAGGTCTCTGACCTGCCGCTCCACCTCTGCCATGGCAGCACGCACCTGTGGGGAGGAGAAACGCTCACTGGTCGGCTCCTCATGTGAGGTAGTGCAAGGAGCAGGGCCTTAGACAAGTCGTCCCATCTCCCTTTATCCAGCCGGTCAACAGTGTGACTTTTGGGGAGGACCCCAGTCCTACCTGCGTCAGGCTGGGGCTCTTCTTCTGCAGGCAGAGGTAGACAGCTGTGGCGAAGTCCACAGCACACTTCTCCGGCAGGTGCCCGGCTCGGGCATCCTGGTATTTCTGGCAGATCTCCTTTGCAGCCAACTTCTCCACACACTTGTTCTTGGAGCACAGTGGGACTTTGGTGCTTGGGATTTCACTGATGAGTAAGTCTTTCTGTGGAAAGAAGAGATCCTCATGTGAGCTGATAATGGTTAACCACAAATTCCCCCCAAACTATCTGCAGAAAGGACTTCAAATATTTTCAGGTTTTGAGAGTTTTTTTTTTCAAAAAGCAATTTATGAAACTTCAATATCATGGAAAAACAAATGTTATCAATTTTCTACCTACACCACTTTTTTAGGGTCGCTTCCTGGGACAGTCCTTGATTTGTCCTTGAGCCCTTTACCACCACACAGGGTAAAGGGAAGAATAAAATTTAGAGACAGAAATGTAAGGTAGTATGTTTAAAAATAATATCCTCTTTGGAGATCGAATGTAAATCAATACATGCTATGTTTGGTTTTATTTCCTCTTTTTCTTCTTCTTCTTTTTTTTTTTTTTTTTTTGCCTCTCATAGTTTTTCCTTTTTGTTCTGATTTTTCCCTCCCAACATGATTCATAAAGACATATGTAAAAAAAATGCACATATATAACCGAAATAAATAAATACAATTCCTCTCCTTAAAAAAATACTATCCCCCCACATATATAAAATGTATAGGGATGGAAATAATTCAACTATTTCATAAAAATTCCCAAAACTAAACTCTACTTGCCATATATTCGACCAAAACCCAGTGAACTTCATAAAACCCTAGATGTCCCATCATGGAGACCAGTGAAAAAATCTCTGCTCTAGACAACAAGAAGTTTCTGTTTGACCACTAGCCACATCCTGATCCTTCCAAAATGCTACATTATAAGCTAGGGGCAAATGGGGAGATCTATGGATAGCAATAATGGAGAGAAATTAACAATTTTCTTCCCATCTAGGTGGTGAAAGAGCTGCTTCTTGCTAATAGCCCTAAGACAGAATGTATGGCAACACTGGTGCCAGCCAAGGAGAGGAAGTGTTTTGGTTATCTATCCCAATGGAAGAAAAAAATGAAACTGCTCAAAGACAAAATCTATAAGAAACCAGAGAAATATACACTGCAACACCATGAAGTGCTGACCTTTGTATATAAAGGCTGAGTCAATAATGCAGGGATTTTTGGATTAGCTGTTGCCCCAGAAAGGGGATACATTTGCCCAGAACCTCTAAACTTATCACAGTAATAGGGAAATCCAACAAAACAAAGGATAGAGAAATATGGGATGACCTTGAATAAGGGTATTTAAGAATCAAATAACCAACAAACATTTAGTAAGTACTTCTTATGTTCCAGGCACCAGTGCTAGATACTGTGAATATAACAAAAACTAACTCTCAAAGAGCTTCTGTCCTATAAGACGACACAACATATGCACATCAGTAAAAACTAAATTGAAGAACAGGTAATGAGTATTCCTCAGAGATCAGACTAGCCAGAACTCTGCTGTATTTAATGCTTAAGAGAAGACCTAGCCCGAGGAGTTTTCTGCAAATGGCTCCACATGTGACTGAGACTGCCCTAGCCTTCGACTGGCATGTCTGAGGGACCCAGACAGAACACACGTGTTCTCTGTCCCACCCTGCCCATCCCCAGGCCGCCTCAGGCTAAGGTTATTAATGGGCCCACAAGGAGATGTAGCCTATGAACGTGGCCTTACCAGCTGAACCAGTGCTCAGTGCCTTACCAGATAAACTGGAGTTCTCTCTTTATCCATCGCTGGGATACCAGTCAGAATCTCTGCTAACACCTAGAGAGAACAATGTATTAGGGTCTTGAGTGTGTTTATCTACATAGTCTATTTAAGAGCATTACCATTTATTCCTAATGATAATAGCCTCTCTGTGTGTATGATTGCTGAATTTGCATTGATTCCCAGTATATGATCATGGAAATTAGGTGGTACAGTCATTAGTACTCCCGCCACTATTATGTGCTTAGGCTACTACTAAGATAGTCCCTAAAAGGCCTTCCAACCCTGTAGTTCATGGGGCTACCAAAGCTGGACTCCATCCATACTGAACGTCACTCCCAGACTCACCTTTCCTTCAAGCACTCCTTTCACTAGGTTACTCCACCACCCAGAAATCTTCATAGGATCATAGATTAGAGCTAGAAGGACCTATTTTATAGATCAGGAGACTGAGACTCGTTTATACAGGTAGGAAGTGAGAGAGGCAGGATTTGCAGCCAAGTTTTCTAATTGTAACAATGGTCTTTCCATTGTACCCCACTGCCTTTAGTGGCACTGTTTACAGGCTACACTCCTTACCTCATTCCCAGGGTTCTCCAAAATCTGTCCTCAGTCTAGCTAGCCAATCTTAGCTCTTATCCTTCTTCAGCACCAACTTCTGTAATAAGTCATGCTCCTGGCTGCTCCAGGCGCTTCAGGCTTAGCACCCATCTCTGTGCCTTTACTCTCATGTTGGGTTCCTTCCCTTTGGTCTGACCAAATCCCACCCAGCCTTCGAGGCTCAGCCCTAGTCTCACTTGTACCACCCTTCTGCCTCCGTTCTGTGAAATCTGAGACCAGCACTATTAATTTTCTATCCCAAATTGTGATCTGTTTTCATCTATTTGTTTCACCTCTCTGATGGGATCTACTTTCAAAATATCCTATTTTAATCAACTTACTCATAAGTAAAAATATTTTCATGTTAAAGGAACAAAAAAATTACATGCAAAACTGTAAGCTATTAAGTATAACTTTTTTTTTTTTAATTATATATTAAATTTCGTAAAATAGTACCAAAATTGACCTGCCTGTGCCAATAAAACCTTTGGATCCTTGACAATAAGACCATGGCTCTTGTCTCTTTGGTTTCTCCTAAGCAAGGTCTAAGTATTCATCAGACTCTTGCTGAATAGAATTAAAGCTCAGTACTGGAAGACACACATAGGTTACAACAAAAGCAAGACAAGAACCCAGAACTTGGATCTGTTCTTTTATCTTTATGGCCAAAGACTTATTACAATACAGTAGGCAGTGGGATATGATTTTTAAAGTACACAAAGATCTTTTTTCAGAGAGATTCCCCTTCCAAAATGTTCCTCATTACTGAGTCCAAGGGCAAAATGTTGCACAAATTACCATTGTTATCTCTTGTTTCTGCTTAAGTATTTTATTTTGTTATTAGGGAGTATTCAAATACAGGAAATAGGATTGGGAGAGAACTGACAACAACATGAAGACAAAAGGCACAAATAAAACCCTTTTTTAAAATTTAGTAGGCCCATTTCCATCCAAATCAATGATTAAATGCCGGTGAGGATACATTTTTTTCTTGCACTGTTGGGAATGCCCAGAAATACAAAGCACAGTTCAGGCCTTCAGAAAGCACTTTGGTGCAGTGTTCCAAAGTGTCACAGTGCACAGCAGCTAGTCCTGAAGCCAAGAAGACCTGGCCTCAGGTACTGATTAGCTCTGCCTGTCTGCCTCAGTTTCCTCATCTATCAAATGGGAATAGTAATAGCACCTAGTTCGTAGGGTTGTTTTGAGGATTAAATGAGGTAACATTTAAAGCATTTTACAAACCTCAAAGTATTATATAAATGCCGGCTGTTGTTATTGTCGGCCCCTAGATTCTTTCTAGTTCCTGTGAACTGCCGCTGGGGAGGACCACCACTAGGGGATCACTTTAGGAGAATGCTGGTCTATTCGTTATTGAAGTTGATCAGACAAAATTTTCCACTGAACGGGACTGATCAGATGATATATTTCTCATATTGAGTCACATGCTCCTAGAATGAGACCCTGGGAAGGTCATTTACTCTGTGGAGGAATGAACTTTGAACCTGAGATACAAGAAGTTGCAGGAAGTGACATGATCTGTGGGAGGCAGCCGGCATTAGTGATCATTGGTCAAGGATGGTTACATCCTGTTAGTCTATCCAATGAGAAGGGTTGAGCGTTTTGCTTTTAAAGCCTGGACAAGTGGGAAGCAGGTCAGGTTCCAGGAGCACATGGCGGGAGCATGGGATATCTCCCAGGTGTGTGTCTGGGCCTCTCCCTGCAGGGATTAAATAAATGTTTTCTCTTTGTACCTGATGATGTACCTGATGATTAGTTAATTGGATCAGGAAGGGGGTCTTGCACCCGAACGGTCCCACACACCGCCAAGAATGGCCATGGACCATCCATGGAATTGAGAATGAGCTATCAATCTTATTGATTATTACCTTGTTGCCCCCCATTCTTTCCCTCCAGGGAAAAACCTGTGACTTAGTAATTAAGTTGCCTAAGGCACATAAAAGTGAAGCTCAATCAGCGAATACATGTCAAAGGTAAGATCTGAATGCAATTCTTTCTGGTGTCAAGCCCAGCTCTCAATCCACTCTGCCACACTGTCCAAGGCAGGCAAGAGAAAGAAACTTAGACAGAGCCCAGCCCTACAAAGAACAGAAAACTTACTATTCCACAGCCAAAGATGTCAACTCTTTCTGTGAGCTGTCCCACTCTGATGAAATCTTCTGGGACATATGCAGTCAAGGCCTGGAAAAGCTGGGTGTTCATCATGGTATAGGAGGATTTTTTATCATCAGAGGATAGTCGAATCCTTGGGTGTCCAAGCTTTGGGGCAAAGTTTCTTTCCAACAGAACATTGGAGCTATGGAAGATCAAACAGAGGCAAAAGTTATCCTTTTGAGCAAGACAAAAAAGGCACTTGAGTGATCCAGGCCAGTTCCGAAGGTCTTGTGATGAAAAGGGCCATCTGCACCCAGATAGAGGATCGTGGGGACTGAATATGGATCACAACCTGGTATTGTCACTGGTTTTTTTTGTTGTTTGCTTGCATTTTTTTTTCTTTCTCATTTTTTGAAAATCTTTTGGATCTGATTTTTCTTATGCAGCATGATAATTGTGGAAACATGTATAGAAGAACTGCACATGTTTAACATATATTGGATTACTTGCCATCTAATGGAAGGGAGGGAAAAAATTTAGAACAAAGATTTTGTGAGGATGAATGTTGTAAACTATCTTTGTGTGCATTACCTCCTAAAACTGCTTTTGCCCTGAATTAAATCATTCCAAATTAGGATACTAAAGAAATCAAATTCAGAAACAGTCACTAATTTATTTTATCATTTCATCTTCTCACCTCTTGATATTACCGTGAATAATCTTGAGACCATGTAAGTATTCTATGGCTTCAAGAAATCCTAAGGAAATGCTGATCCGCTGTTCCCAAGAAAGGGGAGCAGTATTGTCCTAAAGAAAGAGAAGAAAATTAGTTATTTCTGGCCTTTTTACTTTAACTGAAATATAAATTTTATTTTTAATTTATGGAATAAAATAAACAGTTCCATAACAGTACAATACATAAAACTACAAATAGAACATGCAGTTTTCTAATTCTTTCCTATACAACAAAATTATGATGTACGTTTCTTTTTTTTTTTTCCTAACCCCCCACCCAAGAGATGGCTATTATTAGACACAAATAACATAACTATATATACACTTATAAATGTGTGAATATATATATGTATGTTAAATTATTCTATTCATAATTCTATTTATCATGCAGATAGCATCTTTCTTCATTATAGTTAATTTAGATATTTATAATAATCAAGTAAGTTATTCCTAAAAGTAAAATCCATATAAGAACAATCCTAATTCCTTTCTTTAGTGTCCCTCAAAACATCAAGGTGTTATGGTGCAGTGGATAGAATGGCAAGCCTGAAGAGAGGAACACCTGAGTTCAAATCCAGCCTCAGGTACTTAGTATCTATGTAATTCATAGAATTATATAAGGTTAGAGTGAAGAGAGACTTTAGAACATAGAACATGGGATATAAAACACAGAATATGTTGGGGCAGCTAGATGGCATAATAGAGCACTGGCCCTGAAGTCAGGGGGACCTGAGTTCAAATCTGACCTCAGTCACTTAACACTTCCTAGCTATGTGACCTTGGGCAAGTCAACCCCAATAGTCTCAGCAAAACAAAACAAAACATAGCATATGTGAATTGGAAGGGAACCTTAAAACACCGACTTGCCTGAATTGAATGAAGCCTTAGAACCCATATTATTAGAACCCCAAATGTTAGTGCTGCTGAAGACTTTAGAATACAGAACATCAGAGCTAGAAGTGACTTTAGAAATTATCTAATCCAAGACTTAGAACTGATGCAAAATGAAGTAAGCAGAACCAGGAAATCATCTTACACATAAATAGCAATACTATAATGATGACCAACTGTGAAGGACTTAGCTATTCTCAGCAATATAATGATCCAAGATAATTCTGAAGGATTTATGGTGAAAAATGCTAACCACCTCCAGAGAAAGAACTGATGGCATCTGAATGCAAATCAAAGCATACTATTTTTGCTTTCCTTATTTTTCTTGGGGTTTATTCTATAAATATTCTTTACCAGGATATTTCTCCTGGAGACTGAGTCACTGATAGATATATTCCTTCTGCAACAAAGATCACAACACAACCCATTGAGGATCCACAGACAGTAACAAGAGTGAATGGAAAACATCTGCATGATGTTTGGTTTGTGATGCTCTGGACATTTTCTTAAGAGTTGAAACAAAAGCCAAGTAATGATGGTGAAACAATGGACACAAAACTCCAGCCTAGAGGCCCTTACTTGGCAGCGGAGTCTGTCCTCCAGAGAGCCATTGGGCATGTAAGGGTGTATGACGCTGTGAAACACTTCCCCAGTGCAGAAGCCGAGCAAGGGTAAGATGTTTGGATGAGAACACCTGAAAACAAACACAATCCACATGTGGAGAATGAGAGGGCACGAGTTCTTTAGTTTCCATTACAGTATGACAGAATCTCAGTGATGGAAAGGCCCATCTAGTCCAATTTATACAGGAAAAAAAAAAAAGCTTCCCACACCACCACAGCAAGAAGGAGTCATCTGAGCATGGCCTAAAGACCTCCACCTCCCAAGGGAGGCCATCTTTCCTCATTTGGAAAGCTCTTATGGTCAGGAAGTTTTTCTTAGAGGAGATCTAAATCTGCCCTTAATTGACTTTGAACTTTTACGAGTGGTAGCTGACATTTATATAAGACTTGCAGGTTTACAAAGAGCTTTATACATATCATTTCGTTTTTCTTTTCATAGCAAGTGTTATTACTATCCCCATTTTACAGATGAGGAAATGGGCAAATAAGTTAAGTGACCTGCCCAGGGTCACTCATCTAGTTAAGCATGTAAGGCTAGATTTAAACTCAGCTCTTCCTGATTCTGAGTCCAACACTCCATACCCTATGGAGCCCTTTCCCAAGACTGAGCCAGTTTTACAAAGTGGGCTCTCACTCCCTAGCCATTGCCAACGTGCAGAAAATCCTAAGGAATGAAAGATGTCCTGGACACTCATATTTGCATCTTATCCTGCTATTATCTTCAAGAAAAAAAAAACAACATTCGATTGGCAGTGTTCAAGAGGAAGAGAAATACGTGAAGTATATCATTGACTACAGTGGAAAGAGAACTGGACAGAGTCAAGGGGCCTGGGTTTTAGTCTCCCTCTGCCGCTAATTTGCCAAGTAACTATGGGCAAGTCATTATCTATTTTCCTCTCCACCTCCAGCTTAATCATCTATAACTTAATACTGATACCACCTGCTTAACAGGATCAAATGAGACAAAGACTAGAAAACACTTTGTAAACCACAATGCAATAAATAAAAGTCTATTTTCATTAATGAGTTGTAGTATGAATGAACATATAGACAAAATATGTGAACATAAATGACTTCCATGTAAAGTATATAGATATATAAGTAAAGTGTTTTGTAAACTGTTAAGGACCACATAGATAATCATCAATTTTATTGTTAAACATGAAACTAATTAATACTATGATTTTATTAGTATTAATAACAATTATATGGGGATTAAGTCATTTAATAATCATTGACATTGATATGGCATTTTAAGGTTTGCAAAGTACTTTACAGCTAATTCTCTCATTTGAACTTCCTAATAATCCCATGAGCTAAGGACTACAACTATTAGACTCATCTGATATATGAGAAAACAAAGGCTTTGAGAAATGAGAACTGCCCAAAGCCCCCTGGCCAGTACAGGTCAAAGGCAAAATAAGAATGTTTCTAATATTCTTACCAGCCCTAAATTCTATTTTAATGGTAGATTCATTCTCAGCTAGATATCAATCCAGCCAAGTCAGCTGTTCACCTTCAAAAAGTTACTGTGATTCTGCTGTTACAAGCACAGCAAGTTACTGGGTTTTTCTCTGCCTTGCTCTTCCAATCTGTAAAATGAGACTAATACTACAAGTCACTATAAAAAATAAAAATCTTGTGAATAGCTTTAAATCCTTAGATTAAAAGTCTAGAATTGTGTAGAGGGCCAGAACTCTGAAGAGGTTTACTTGAATCAAGGACAGCATGGTGCTGGTGGTTGAGCACCTACTCAGTTTGAGATAATGGTTCTCTATGGTGATGTAATGGCTGAGTGTGCTCAGGGTGCTGTAGGGATGTAATCGTACTGAGTATCTGAGGGAGTCTCAGACAGCCACAGACACAAGAGAAGACGCCAGACTCCAGACTCAGGCTCCATCTTTGACCGGCCACGTGACCCTCCTGCCTCCTTCACTAAGATCAAGGACTTGGGCTGATCCCGAGATCCTCCAGAGAGTTAATCTGGACATTACAGAATCACATTTAAATATGATTCATAGGTCTTAATTTTTAAGATTAATTTTAAAACTTATTATAGTTATGTATTATATATTGTTATAGTTATTATATTTATTGTTGTTATTATAGCAACATTTGCCAGTGGCTTAACCAATGTTTTTTGGAGTATTTAGATTGAATGATTTGGCAGCATGACACCACAGGAAACAATACAGATGACAGGGATTCAAGAAGCCTGGTTCCAGTCCCCTGGATAAACCACTTTCCCCTCTAATGCTCAGTTTCCTCCTTTGTAAGAGAGAGGGGTCAGATGAAGTGAGGTTTATACTTGACTTCATCTCTATGACTCTACTATAGATATGCAATTTTAATTAAAGCTATTTCCAACCCAACACTTACCTAAGACAAATCTGGACTTCCATGTGGAAGAAACTCTCGATGGATATGTCTCTTGGGCACCTAGTCTGTTGAAAACAGTTTACATGTAATACTTTTAAAAACCAATTTCCCCACGTGCACGTCCAGTGTTGAACACCACCTCGCCCAGCCCTCCCCCCTCCAGTGCTGTCCTGCATGGCAATCAGGGAGACAAATACTTGCCTTTTGAAGCTTCTTAAAGGCATACAGCATGTTGTGTCGTTGCCCTTTATAAACATCAGCAAAACTCCCTTCGCTGATTTTGTTATCTTGACTAAATCCATTGGTGGCCTTGATCACTTCCATTTCTGTCCAGTAAAGGCTCTCACCATTTAAACTCACAAGAGATTTTTTCTGAGGAATGTAGCTTTGGCAATTCTATGAATCCCAAAACAAGAGATAAGCAGATCATGAAGCCTGTTCTCCACACAAGGAGGGTGAAACACCTTAACCAGTCACCCCATGGTATGCTTAGAGCTTAAATGATCTAATCCAACCTACTCATTTTTTTATTAAAACTTTTTATTTTCAAAGCCTATGCATGGATAATTTCTCAGCATTGATCCTTACAAAACCTCAGAATTGATCATCATATAATCTTTTGTTTTGTTTTGTTTTAATTATTGCTTTTTATTTACAGGATATATGCATGGGTAATTTTTCAGCACTGACCCTTGCAAAACCTTCTGTTCCAACTTTTCCCCTCCTTTCTCCCACCCCTTCCCCCAGATGGGAGGTAGACCAATACATATTAAATATATTAAAGTATATGTTAAATACAATATGTGTCTACATATCCATATAGTTATTTTGCTGCACAAGAAAAATCAGACTTAGAAATAAGGTAAAATTAACCTGAGAAGGAAATCAAAAATGCAAGCGGACAAAAACAGAGGGAGTGAAAATGCTTTGTTGTGATTCAAAGTCATTTCCCAGAATTCTTTCGCTGGATGTAGCTGGTTCTCTTCATTATTGAACAAATGGAACTGATTTGGTTCATCTCATTGTTGAAGAGAGCCAGATTGTCATATAATCTTGTTGTTGCCATGTACAATGATCTCCTGGTTCTGCTCATTTCATTTAGCATTAGTTCCTATAAGTCACTGAAATCATCCTGCTGATTGTTTCTTACAGAAGAATAATATTCCATAACATTCATATCCCATAATTTACTTAGCCATTCTCCAATTGATGAGTATCCACTGTTTGCAATTTCTAGACAATATAAAAAGTGCTACCACAAACATTTTTGCACATGTGGATCCTTTTCTCTTTTTTTTTTTTTGCTGAGGCAATTGGGGTTAAGTGATTTACCCAGAGTCACACAGTTAGGACATGGTTAAGTGTCTGAGGTCAGATTTGAACTCAGATCCTCCTGACTTCAGGGCTGGTGCTCTATCCACTGCACCACTTAGCTGCCCTCCTTTTTCCTTTTTTAAGATCTCTTTGGCATATAAGCCCCCTAGAAACACTGCTGGATCAAAGGCTATTCACAGTTTTATAACCCTTTGGACTTAGTTCCAAATTGCTCTCCAGAATGGTTGAATCAGTTCACAATTTCACCAACAATGTGTTAGTGTCCCAGTTTTCTCACATCCAACCTAGTCATTTTACAAAAGAGAAGTCATTTGCCCAAGATCACACTCATATTAGTAGAGAAAGGAACAGGACCCAATCTCCTGACTCTTGACCCAGGAATGTTCCTGGATCTGTAGAATGTAGCCTCTTGGAGGAAAACGCAAGGTCAGTATCATTAAATGATGTTAAGATTTGATGAGCACAAACCAGCAGAGATAGCAGTGGAGAGAGAAAGAGGGACAGGGACAGACACACACACACACACACAGAAGGACACAGAGACAGAGAAAGAGAGGGAGGAGAAAAGAGACAGAGAAAGAGAGAGAGACATAAAAAGAAAAAGAAAAAGAAAGAGAAACAGAGACAAAGATATACATATATATGTATGTATGTATATATATATATATATATATATATATATATATATATATATATATATACAGAGAGAGAGAAACAGAGAGAGTGAGAGGAAAAAAGGACAGAAGAACAAAAAGGCAGAGAGACAAAGAGAGACAGAGGAACAAAGTCAGAGAAAGACAAAGAGAGAACAAACAAACAACCCATTGGATTGGAGTCAGAATATAAGGATTTGAACCCAAGATATACTACCTACTTACTACTATGGTGATCCTGAGGAAATCATTTTCTTTTTATGAGTTTTTGTTTCCTCTATCATGACATGAAGAGTTGAACTAGACCAACTCCAAGATCCTATGACTAAATCCTTTTAAGAACTTTTTAAGATTTTTCTTTTCAAGATATCATCTAGAAATCCATCCTAAAGAACTATTTAGGATTATAAAGCAAGAAATTTCCTAAATTATCCAGAGATGGTTAGCAAGAATAGACTCTTGTGCACAAAAATGTTTATAGCATTTCTTCTTGTGATAATAAAAAGCTGGAAACAAAATATATGTCCATTAATTGGAGAACAATTGAACAAGTAATGTAGATATTATTATGTCCATTTTACAGATGAAGAAACAGAAAGGTCAACTGACACAATGAGTAAGTATCTGAGATAGAATTTGAACTCAGGTCTTCCCAAAGTTCAGTCCTCTAGATCTACTGTAACATCCTAGTACAGGTGTTTTGTTTGGATGTTAATAAGTCTTTTCTGCCAAAACAAAGAGTTATTAATAAATCTAATATACCAATAAGCAACTTTATCATCTTATTTAAGCAAGTTTCTACTGTGCTATAAAATCTTATCAACTCAAGCACTATTAATTCAGAACTCATGTGCTGAATGACCAAACGTAGCAAAAAAAGAGAAAGAGGAGGAGGAGGAAGAGGAAAAGAAGAAAGTTTAAACAAATCAATAATGGAATATAAGACTGCAAAGAAGAGGTTTTTAAGAAAACTTGTTTCTAAGCACTTAGCAATAATTTGCAGACAATGATTGAGTTAGCATTTGAAATTATCAAGAATTCTGATTTAGTATGGCATGGAATTCATGAGGCTTAACTTTACAAAAGAGATTTTCTTAAAATAGGCCGGTGAGTTAAGAGAAAGACTGGATAGAATTATTCAAGAAAGATCTACTTTCTACAAATTTATAATCACTCAAATCTCCAAATTAAGGATTGGAGAATCATTCAATAATGTCAGCCTCCTTATTATAGAGATATAAAGAACTAGATTAGCTTAGGAGTAAAAAGACCTGGGTTCTGCTGTAATAATAATGAACAAAGAAGAATCTATTATGATGATGGTAAATAATAATGAACAGAGAAGAACTGGTTATGGATAGAGTACCAGGCTTTAAGTCAGGAAGACCCATCTTCTTGAGTTCAAATCTGGTCTCAGACACTTGCTATCTGTGTGACCCTAGGCAAGACCTTGTCTAATTCAGTTTCCTCATTTGTAAAATAAGCTAACAAGAAAATGGAAAGTATCTCAAGTATCTTTACCAAGAAAATTCCAAATGGAGTCATGGAGAATTGGATAATTGAAAAATGGGTTCTTATCTGGGTATCAAAGCAGGTCCTCTAGAGGCCTCCATTTGGGTCATCTTAATTATGTGATATACTCCCAAATACTCAAAACTGATTTCCTTTTAAAAAAAAAAATATATGGCTCAGACATCTCACTAATTTAAGCCAGGCTTAGTGAGATTTTTTTGAGAATAATGTTTCTGGTGGAGAGAAATAACATATGACATTAGCTGTGAAAACTGCTATAGTGGAATAAAATGGAATTTTACCTTCATATCTGATGAAGCAGAAGGATTTGTTTTTAAGGAATGAGGGAGGTCCTCTTCAATAAAAGGAATGTGTAGGGCTTGCTTTGTGGATCCACTTGGACTTGGCCCTGAAATAAAGAATGAAGGAAATATGACTATATAAATCATATTTATTCACATCAGCCTACATGGAATTGGATTTGTCAAAGAAGAAACACTCTATCCAATGCCCCATCTAATGGCCAATAAAAATTTAAGACTAACCAAAGATCCCAAAAGTTATCTATTCCTTCTACCCTCAACTTATTTTATTGAATTTGTTCTTAAAGGTCCCTAAAGACTCAAATACAAAATCCAATGGTCTTTTTTCAGTCTTAATTCTCCTTGACTTTTTTTTTCTAGCTATAGAGTGATTTCTTCCTTGGTTTCCATGATATTGTGCTTTTCTGGTTTTCCTTCTTCCTCTCTTGCAAGGACCTTTTCCTCTTCCAGATGACTATAAATAGGTGATTCTCAAGGTTCTGGTTTTACGTTTCTTTTCCTTTTCCTCAGTACACTATGTTTTGGCCATCTCAAATCTTCCCACTGGCCTTTGGGTGACTCCCAAATCTATACTTCCAATCCCAACTTCTAACTTGAACTTTGGCCTCTCATTTCCACTTATACTTTGGATATTTCCACTTGAATGACCTACCAGAACCTCAAACTCAACACATCTAAGGTTGATCACATCATCTACCTCCCCCAGAAATGTTCTTTCTCCAGCCTTCCCCATTGTCATTAGTGGTATCACCATTTTCCCAGCTATCCAACATCCTAGCCCCTTCCCAATCATCTCTTGGATCTTACCAGTTAGCAAGCATTGTCCAATCTATTTCTAAAAAATGTCTGATATCTGTTCTCTTCCTTTTAACTCTATCATCATTTTGATAGAGATCCTCTGACTCAAAATTGGGCTATTTTAATAGCCTCTTAACCAATTTCCCTGCATTTAATCCCTTACCTCTGTTAGTCTATATATGGCTGCCAAAACCATTTTCAAAATGTACAGTTTTCATCATTCT
The DNA here is from genome assembly GCF_016432865.1 of Antechinus flavipes. Classification (NCBI taxonomy): domain Eukaryota; kingdom Metazoa; phylum Chordata; class Mammalia; order Dasyuromorphia; family Dasyuridae; genus Antechinus; species Antechinus flavipes. Next base: position 48,998,906 of record NC_067398.1, on the reverse strand, counting down.
ACTCATCAAAAAACATCACTGGCTCTCCATTAGCTACCAAATCCAATCTTGGTAGCCTAGTATTTAAGGCTCTACACAATCTGGTTCCATCCTACCTTCCTTGGCTTATATGCCAATATTCCTCTTGACATATTTACAATCCAGCTCAGCTGGACTACTCTCCATTCCCTGAATGTGACCTCATGTTTCCTAATTTCTAATTCACATTTTCTAAACAAAACCAAATAATGAAATAGCAGACTATAAAGCTGTGAACTCCTGGCAAAATTCTAGAAACTATTATTAAAGTAAACCACCAAGAAAGGAAATAAAAAAAAATTTTAAATAGTTTTTATAAATCCAGGTCTTACTAATCATTTTAAAATAGGATTATTAAACAGGCAAATCAGGGGAATGTTGCAGACATAACTTACTTAGACATAGAATGCTACAAACAGTTTTTACATTTTAGCCAAGCACTTGATAAAGCATTTCATGATATTTTTGTGAAAAAGAAGAAGCTATGTACACTAGAGCCTTGTATAATTAGACAGATTCAGAAATGGTTGCCATCTGAATTCAGGAGGTAAATAACTGCTAACAGTTCTGTGCAGACTTGGAAGGAAGATTATAGTGGCACACCTCAGGGATCTGTACTTGTCCTTGTCCTATTTGTCATTTATATCAATGACTTGGTTAAACAGATCACATCCCTGTCATGAGAGGATTAAACAAGATAAAATGTGTGAAGCACTTTGCTGACTTTAAGCATTATGCCTCACAAATTTTATCTTATTGGGTTCAGTCCAATCCTCTAGGATTTCAAACTAACTTTGGACCCTGACACTGGCGCCTGGTGTTCCAGCTATCCCTCCTAGCTTCGTGCCATCTGCAAATATGAGAAGGCTGTTGTCTATATGCTTAACTAAGCCACTGATTACCCAGAGTGTCAAGCATATAATTCGATGAATAGCAATGAGGTTGATGGGAATAACAATATTGGCTAAACTTTCCTTTCTTTTCCATCAAGTTTACTAAATTGGTAAATGGAGGGGAAGACTACAGATACAGTTTGCCTAGATAGATAGCAAAGAATTCACAAGCACAGATCCCTGGGACATGCCACTGCAGAGTTCCTTCCAATTTATAGGGCTAGCCTTTATATAGGGCTTTCAGGTTTGCAAAGTACTTAACAAATTACTGACTTATTTTTATCCTCACACAATCTTAAAAGGAAATTGCTATTATTATGGCTATTTTGTATATGAGGAAACTCAAGGCAGAAAGAAGGTAAGTGAGTTACCCAGGGTTACATGGTTAGTAAGAGTCAGGTTGGATTGAATTTAGAGACTGTCTTGACTCAAGGGCCAGAGCTCCATCCACTACGCCACTGAGCTGCCATGGAACCACTAACAACTCCTCACTGAGTTCTGAATCAGTCTTATTGTGCCATTCTAGCTCAGACACTAACTACATTATTCTCTAGATGTCAAATTCAAAAAGGAAACCGGGGCCACTAATGTATACATAAGTATCACTACGGCTGTATATTGCTTTAGTTTGAAAATGTAGCATTATCTATTTTACCAAATAAATTTGCCAAGTGTTTCCCACTTACGTATTTCAGCCCCATTTGGAATACACAGCCCAGTGCCCCATGTTTGACACCTCTACTCTGGTGCACTCATCTTCAACTTTACCACAAGAATATCAGTTCAGTTGTTCAGTCATTTTTTCCATCATGTTTGACTCTTCATGATTTCATTTGGGATTCTTTTGACAAAGATACTAATGTGGTTGCTATCTATCTTTTTTCTTTTTTTTTTTTTTTGATGAAGCTTTATTTTCAAAACATATACAAGGATAATTTTTTAACATTAACCCTTGCAAAACCTTGTGTTCCAATTCCCCCCCTCCATCAACCCCTTTCCCTAGATGGCAAGTAATCCAATATATGTTAAATGTGGCAAAAATATATGTAAATCCAATATAGGCATACATATTTATACAATTATCTTGTTGCACAAGAAAAATGAGATCAAAAAAGGAAAAAAATGTCTTCTTCTCATTTTTAACAGAGAAGAAAACTGAAGCACATAGGACTAAGTGACTTGGCCAGGATCACACATCCAGTAAGTATCTGAGGAGAGATTTGAATTCAGGAAGATGAGTCTTCCTGACCTCAGGTCAGGTATTCTTTCCACTGTGTCCAACAAAAGTATCATAAGATGTTAAATCTAATTCTTTGCTAAACATCTAAGTTGTATTTATAGCATTCCCCTAAGCATAGTATCTATAATCTATAAATTACTAATTTAGTAACCTTCTCAGAAATGAAAAAAAAGATTAGTTATTACGGTTATATCATCCACCTCGTTCCAATTCCTGGGTGAGGTCGAGGATTTGGCCCAGTACTTTGTCTAGAGGACGCTCTTGGTAACTATGAAATGCACGGCTGAATGTAGAGCTGACCTTTTCCAGGTTGATTCTACCAAGGACTCCACACCCTCAAAAACCTGCTTTCATCCTAGGTCACCACATACCGTTCCTAGAAGTACCTGAACTAGAAAAAGGAATCAATCCTGAGGGTTTTGTAGGGCCTTGTTCTTGGAGTTCCTCTGGTTTTCTTATTGAAGAAGATACTGAGGACTTCTCAGGTGGCAGAGAGTCAGGAAGAACATGCGAAGCACTAGCAATTTCAGGAACGGCGCCCCCTAAATCCGAGAGAAAATAGAAGGGGTTTTCATTATATCACTGAAGAGGAGTCAAATGATAAAAGAGAAAAGACTGCCCTTATTGGGACCCAGGAGACTGAGTTCTAAGCCCAACTCTGCCACTCACACCTTTCCAAGACTTTTTCATAAATGAGAAAATTGAACTAGAAGTAAAGACCTTTACTTCGATATCCTGAAGATCTCAGATTTTGAAAAGTGCTTTTAATAAAGCACTTTAAACAAACATTTAAGTGCTATATAATATTATGTATATATTGTATATGTTAAACCACTATTATTTTATTATATTATATATTAAAATGTTGTTGTTGTTGTTATTTTGTTTTTGTGGGGAACTCATTCCACTGAGGCAGGAATCCATCCAAGTCTTGGAGGGCTGCTATCTGAGTCTCAGAGAGGATCATAAATATAGTAAGTTGAGGATTAGACTGGGGGTAGAAGCTTGAGGCTGGAGCCTCTGAATTAGAAGCCTAAGGCTCTGTCCTCTCTTGACACACTGGCTCTCTAAGTCTCTTTAACAACATCTGATTCCCAGGCACTATTTACCTAATTCTGTAGAGCATGATTAACTTTTCAGATAAAAGAACAAGCACACACTACAAGTGTAATAGCTCTCAGTTCAGAAAAAGAATACACTGAAAAGAATACAAAGCTACAAGTCAGAAGACCTTGATCTTAGTCTGAAGTCTGCCTCGGGCTATGGGGACTACAGGGCTTTGGACAAATCACTCTTCCTCTCTGAGTCTCAATATTTTTAGCTTTAAAAAAAAAAAAAAAGAATGAATTAAGCTATCATGTTAGATCTTCATGAAGGTTTCTGCCAGTTCTAAAATCTTAGAAACATGGAAACATAAATATCTCTCCCCATTTTACAGATGGGACAACCGATAACAAATGTGGAGTCCTAAACTATCTATTGTCTTTCCTAAGAAGGAAAATTTACTCTTGACCCTTTCATGAAATTTCTGTCTTCATTCAACAAATAGTCATTAAGTGCCTAATATGTAGAAAGCACTATGCTAGATCCTGGGAAAGAAGAAATAGAACATGTTTTAAGTTAGTGAAGAATCTCAATTCTAGACAATTTCAAAAGAAATTGTGTTGCTGTTCTAGGTTTGCTTTAGTTACATCTAACTCTCTGTGACCCCATTCTGTGGATTTCTTGACAAAGATGTTGGAGGGGTTTGCCATTTCATTCTCAAGCTCATTTTACAGGTGAGGAAATTGAGGCAGAGAGCGTTAAGTAATCTGCTCAAGGTCAAGGTCACATAGTGAATATCTGAAACTGGATTTGAACTCATGAAGAATATTCCTGATTCCAAGCTTAGTGCTCTAATCACTGAGCCACTGGATGCCCAGTTTTGGTTTTTTTTTTTTCAATACTATTTTACTTTTTGTGATCCCTTTGGGGGTTTTCTTGGCAATATACACACATTCCCCTCTTCCCCCCCCCCTCGCAACAACTAGCCCAAGTAAACACTTCCTGGCAGACAGTGATCCTTAGGGAGTCTACTTTAATGAAAAGACCAAGAAGGGTTTAGTATATAGTTGACTTTTGGAAAGGAAAGGGATTTTCACAGAGCAGGCTCTCCTTGGGCCCTCCTGAGCTGGGTAAGCCCATTTTGGAGCTTTGAATCCGAAGGAAAGTTTCTGGATGAAAATCCAAATAGTGCAGACAAGGTCACAGGCTGTTGACTTGAATTCTTGGAGAGGAATTAAGGGAGTTAGGAGTTCTATGAGAACGGAACTCCCAGAGAGATCAGATGAGCCACTGGAAGTCCCAGCATGAGTAAGTACTGGAGATGACAAGAGAAATCCTTCTCGTAAGTCCTTCATTGGAGCCTTTGGGGAAAACCACTGGACCCAGAATCCGATCCAGAGCCATGAGCTTCAGTCCCACTTCTGATATATCCTGGCAGTGTCACCATAAACTGTTCATCTTTCACCTGAGACTAAAATATTTGCTCATCTAAAATATCATATGTACAGTATGTGTGTGATACAGATGGGAATATCATACTTAGAATAGCCCCCTCAGAGGAGAAAGGAAAAGTACATTGTAATCTTAAAGCACCAACCATCCCTCAATATTTATTAAGCACCCACTATAGGCCAGGCTTGGGGATAGAAGGACAAAAGGATAATCTCTGCCCTCCAAGAGCAATTAGAATGTAAATTCTAATGGGGGAGGCAATAGATCCACATGTATACATTCAGAAAATAGCTAAAAAATAATAATAAAGTTAGTAGGTGGTGCCCGGGCTGAGTCCTAAAAAAGACCAGGGATTCCAAGAGGAGAGAAGAGGAATTCCAGGTGTGAGATGGGCACAGGGAGGGCAATGGAGGGAAGGGGGAAGAACAGCATTATGCTCTTTGGTCTTAAATATCTGATGTATATTTGCATAGTGCAAAGCACTCTTCTCACAATAACATCTATGAGTCTCAATTTCCTCATCTGTAAGATGGGAAGAAGAAGAACACTGAAGTATTCACTTTATAGGTTTGTAAAAACCCAAGTTCAAGTCTTTCCTCAGTCGCTTATTAGCTGTGTGACCCTGGGCAAGACCTAAGAATGATTGTGTTATGGTCCAGCCCCTTTTATGTATCTAAATGGCCCCAACCCCAGCAAATTAAATCCTCCTTCTCAGGGAGGGGGCTTCTGCTTACTAGGGTTTTCCTCCCTCTGAAAGATAATTAAATTTCGGTTTGATTCCTGGCTCTCCTGTCTCTAGTCTGCTTTGTTCAGCTCTGGTCACCCAGAATTTAGAGACTCTGGTCCAGTTGACAGTGCAGAGGACTTAGTGAATGCTTGTTGACTGACTGATAAAGCATTCTGTTCTCCATTTTATTATGTTTATTTGTCTAAGTGTCATTTGTGCCTACTCTGCTAAAAGTTCCATGAAAATAGGACTGTCTTATGCAATATCTTTCCATTTCCTTTCCCTAGTACTTAGCACAGAAACTTAGAAAAGAGCCATGACTTCATTACATGAGTTCTTCCTCTTTCCATTGATACAAAAGTCATAACCCCTAAACATTTCATTAAATGCCATGGCTAAAAAAAAACAACAACAACTATCTTTTGATATAAAATGCAGCTAGGACTGAGGCTCAGAAATGACAAATAATAAAGGCTACATGTAGCTACTGAATCTGAACCCAGCATTCAGATACTGGTCTCTTAACATCAAATCCATGTTTATTTGTTTTCATGAAATCAATAGAACACAGGTCCAGGAATCAGAAGATCTGAGTTCAAATCCAGCTTTTGGCATTTACTGGCGGTATGACCCTGGGCATGTCACATTACCCTGTTTCCCTCAGTTTTCTCATTTGTAAAAATGAGTAGGAGAAGGAGTTGCCAGTTGGATACTGGCAAACCATTGCAGTATCTCTGCCAAACAAAACCACAAGTGAACAATGATAATCCATACTATCTCAAGATGACTGAATGGTTAACACATTGAAATGAAGTAAAGAGAAATTCCAAGAAGGAAAGGGTCCTATCTAAAATTACACAGTCTCAGAACCAGAAAAAACATACATGTATAAAGAATGCTTGAATTATGTACTAATATGGAAAGTGGAATAAAGGTATAATGGGAAAAATGCTGGACTTGAATCCAATACTTTTGGATGACTAATCATGGGCAAATCACTTTAACCTTTCTGTGTCTCAGATCTCTCATCTAAGAAAATGGGACAAATAATATTTACATTATCTATATCAGTTTTTAAGGAATAAATTATAAAAATAAAATATAGTTTAATAAATAAATTACATTTGCAAAATATTGTGGAAATGTCACCCATTATTATCACCTTCATTTACTTTTCCTAGTGAAAGAGAGACAGCAGAATGAGATATTTAGGCATGAGTGTACCTAGGTTCAAATTTGAGCTCTACCACTTACTTTCCCTTCATGAAAGTATGGAGGGAATAACATCTGTAAATGAAGGGATTGGACCTGCTGCTCTTTAGGAGACTTTTCAGCCAAAACATAATGAAATTATTATTTTACTCTCATTCATAATTAGCTAAAAGTTTCCATAGAATGAAATTTTACCCTCAGGAAGGAAATGTTATTTCTCCCCTTCTCAAGAAGAAATCTGGAAACTCTGTAAAGAGTTATGCAATCAGAAGAAGGATCAGTGACACAAACAGGAAACAGGAAAGAAATGTCTGAAAATTTCCTAAGAGAGTTCTGGCTACCAGTCTGTTGGCTATAACCCAAATACGTTTCTTCTGATTCATCCAGTCAAAAGTCCCTTGAGACTAAAACCACCTTCCTTCTGTTATGAAATATTCAAATCAGACCACTTGCTGAATAGCTAAATACCAGGGGAAAAGCAGATCCAAGACAAGACTAAAGGCCAAACACTGGCTCATGACATTTGGACTGGAGAAAAAATGACAAGGAGAATGGAAAGAGGCAGCTTTTGGTACTTACCCCCTGCCCTCTCACTGTTTTGTTGGGACTTCTTCCAATTAGTGGGAAAAACACCAGGATTGGGTTCAGTACCCAATCTAATTCCATTCCATTCAATATTTTATTGTTACTGTTATTGTTCAGTCATGGTTGACTCTTCATGAACTCATTGAGATTTTCTTGACAAAGATAATGGAGTGGTTTTGCTATTTCCTTCTCCAGCTCATTTTACAGATGAGGAAACTGAGGCAAACAGGGGCGAGTGACTTATTCAGGGTCACACAGCTAGTAAGTATCTGAGGCCAGATTTGAACTTAGGGAGATGAACCTTCCAGACTCTAGGCCCTGCAGTTTATCCATTTTGCCATTTCCTAGACGCTCCATGCATGGAAAGCCCCTGCCCTCAAGAAGCATATGGTATAATAGGGGAGAGGAAAGGGTCCTCACAAAAGCCTAGGAAGTAGAAATTGGATGAGGTTCAAACCAAGTGCTACAAGAAATCTGAGGGGTTGGAGATGACTCTGGGGGGCAGCAGTAAGGGAAGGCTTCATGGAAGAGATGCCATTGGACTTGAGCAGGATGTTCTCAATGTGGGAGTTACAAAGATGGGGAAAAGCCTGGGTAAATACAAGAAAGTGGGATAGGTTAGGGTGGGATTCCCAGGTATAAGTCCAAACTCCAATCCTTGGTAACTGATTTTTGGGGAGTCAGAGATGATAAGTGACTTGTCTAAGATCACACAACTGGTAAATGTCCTTCCCCTTCCTCATATTCCACTGATAATATCCACTGTAGACACTTCCTAGCCGTATGATCCTGTCTGCCTTTTTCCTCATCTGTAAAATGAGCCAGAGAAGAAATGGCAAAACACTCCAGGATTTCTGCCAAGAAAACCCCAAATGGGGTCAGACAGAGTCAAATACAACTGACCAAATAACTGAAAAATAAATTCAATAACTGGAATGTTCCTCCTCTTACTTCTACTTCTTGGAATCCTTTGTACCATTCACTACTCCAGATTCCCTTCCCATGGGAGGTCTTTCTTCCTTTCCTCAGTTATTAGTATTCCTCTCCCATATTGAAATTATTTTGTGTTCAACTTGTATATAATTTGTATTTATTTCTTTGTACACCTTTGTTTTGATAACTGTATTTCAATATAAATGGTTTCCTTTGTATTTTATATATTTAAAAACATCATTTTAAAAAAAGGTACACAGGTTTCACCAGGCACACACACACAAAAGAATTCCTAGTCTACATTCTTCAAATTGTCAATAATTCTATTTCCAAAATAAGATAAAAGTGGAATTACCTAGATTATAAGAATCTAAGTCTTGGACTCTTTTCATGCAAATATTAGAGGAACAGGATGACCATCACTGCCATACACACACATTCACCACACCACACCAAACCACACCAAAGCCTGAGCTCCAAATAAGGAAATGAAAAGCTTTATATGATTTTCCAGCGAAGGTACTTTCCAGGTATTTTCAGGTTTTCAATCAAGGGGATTTTGGGGCAGTGAGTTTGCAGAAGGGCTGCAGATGTCTTACTACATTTCCTATGATCTAACTCTCCTTGGATAATGAGCATGAGGTCAGGATCACCTACTCCCCGAAAAAAGGGGTCAAGGTCAGGAAGAAGCATTATAGCTTTCTTGTTTCCTTTCAGCCTACCCATCCCTATTCCATCCTAAATTCCCTAGAGTAATGAGGTCACAGCCCTCTCCAGGAAGAAAAAAAAAAAAAAAGGAAGGAAGCCCATGAGGCTAATGGAAACTATGGAAGAGTAAAATGACATTCTCTTCACTCTGCACCTACAAACAGAGCCCTTGTGGCTCCCACCTTTCACTCCCCAGTCCTGGCCCCTTGGCTCTCCCTGAGATATCTGGCCAAAGTCCATAAGCCTCTGATTCATCCCACCTGTGGCCAATGTCTTTGCTTTTCTCTGGTCCTGGCAGCAGGACCTCACCCCAGGTCTGTAAACAAATTCGTTCACCAAACGAGCCGCTAGACCAAAGGAGGAATAGACTCAGATATGAGGACTCCCTGATGGGAAGGTCTGTGGCTATGGCCACTCAAAAGTTCATGTAGCAAACAATGATTGGAGATCAGAACTGTTGTTGGTCAGTCATTTTTCAGTCATGACTGACTCTTCATGATCCTCTGGGGTTTTCTTGACAAAGACACTAGAGTGGCTTGTTATTTCCTTCTCCAACTGATTTTTACAGATGAGGAAACTGAGGCAAACAAAGTTAAGTGACTTGCCCAGGATCACACAGCTATTAAGTGTCTAAAGCTGGATTTGAATTAGATCTGCCTCCAGGCCTAGTGCACTATCAAGTACCATCTAGTTGCCCTATATAAATAATAATAGCTACAAAATCTGACTATTTATAGATGAGAGTTCAGAAAAGGTAATGGAAACAAACTGAAGATTATTGTTAATATTTTGCCTGAGTTATCATGCAAATGATGAAATTTGTTTTTTAATACTCTGAGAACACTTTCTTATACAAATTACTTTCAGGTTCTGAAAACAGCATCCTAACAGTGTAACTACCTAAAAATAAGACACCCCCAAAACATACCAACTGAAGACAATTTTAAAAAATTTCTTTTAAAAAATAGACACTACTTTTTCTCTGCAAATAATGTTAGTGATTTTTAGAAACAGAAGGTGATCTAGCAGTTTTGTTTTCATATAGCATGTAGTTTTTCTGTACTGCCAAAAGTTGGGAATGCTTGACAGGAAGGGCACCAAAGAAAGAAATTGGCAATGGTAGGGCTACTGGGAAAATACTGTGTGAAAACAAAGAATGGAATCATTTACACCTAGAGAAAAGTTCCAAACTGTAACTTTAAAATCATACTGTGATGGAACCTTTTTCTTCTTTTGATCAAGAACACTTTCTAAACAAATTGTAAATGGTTTGTAGTTGATGACTTTATATATGATTTGTTCAGAAGCAACCTTATAATTACAGCCAAAAGTGACCTTAGAGATCATCATAATCTAAGACTTTAAAAATTTTTTCCACTCAAGATCTCTTTTAGCCTGATAAATTTTTATGTGACTGCAGAGATATAAGTATATAAAATAGATACACAAAATAGAGAGCTGAATGAATAGCGAATTTGAATGAGGGGCCTTGGACATCTCAGGAAAAGCAGCCTACATATGGCAAACAGGGGGAGGAATTACACTTTGGAAAAGAGCTGAGGAAAACCAGAAAACAGATGTTGCCTACTTCAGGATTGGCTGAGGGGTGCCCCAAATATCAAGTAACAATATGTTTAGGTTCTGCCAGTCTACCCCTCCTTTTATGAAACAGTTCTTTTCCCATCTTCGAAGTTTACTTACTAAGGAGTCAATAATAGAACAGTAAAAGTTTCATGTCCTCCATGAGGCAGACTAAGGAACAGAAGGAGTCTCAAAACAAATGCAACCTGGTTTGTATCTACCTGAGAATCTGCGCTCACTGGGAAAAAAATGACACCTACTCTTTTGGAGAGATAAGATTTTGAGTTACAAATTTTTCTCCCTACCTTCCTTTTCCTCTCCCCATGATGGCAAGCAGTCTGATATGGGTCATAGTAATACTTCTACATTAGTCATGTTGTAAGAGAAGAAACAGAACAAAAGGGTAAAGTCACCAAAACTCTTCAAAATGAAGATAATATGCTTGAATCTGCATTCAGACTCCATAGTTCTTTCTCTGAATATGGATGTCATTTTCCATCATTAGTCTTCTGGGATCATCTTAGCTCACTGTATTGCTGAGAAGAGCTAAGTCTATCATAGTTGATCATCATACAGTGTTGCTATTACATGTACAATGATTCTACTCACTTTACTCAGCATCTGAGTAAATCTGAAATCCATCTGCTCATCATGTCTTACAGCACAATAGTATTCTAATACATTCCTATACCACAGCTTGTTTAGCCACTCCTCAATTGATGGGTATTCCCTTAATTTCCAGTTATTTACAGCACAAAGAGAGCTGCTATAAATATTTTTGTACAAAAAAGTCTTTTTCCCTTTCATACAATCTCTTTGGGATATAGACCTAGTAGTGATTTTGTTGAATCAAAGGGTATGCACCGTTTAATAGCCTTTGGGGCATAGTTTCAAATTGCTCTCCAGAATAGTTGAGTGATTTGAATAATGATTTGAATCAAAAGATATGGACAATTTTCAGAAGATGATATTAGTGCCATCTATAGTCATATAAAAAAATGCTCTAAATCACTACTGATTAGAAAAATGCAAATTAAAGCAACTCTGAGATAACAACTCACACCTTTCAGATGGACTAAAATGACAGGAAAAGATAATGATAAATATGGGAGAGGATGTGGGAAAACTGGGACATTAATGTATTGTTAGTGAAGTTGTGAAATGATCCGACCATTCTGGAGTGCAATCTGGAACTATGCCCAAAGAATTATAAAATTGTGCATACCCTTTGGTCCAGCAGTATAACTATTAGGTCTGTATCCTAAGGTAATCCCAAGGAAGAGAAGAAAAAGTACCTATATGTGCAAAAATATTTGTAACAGCTCTTTTTGTGGGAGCAAAGAATTGGAAAATGAGTAGATGGCTATCAGTTAAGAATGGCTGGATAAATTATGGTATACAAAAGTAATGTAATATTATTGTTCTATAAAAAATGACGAACAAGCTGATTTTAGAAAAGTCCTGGAAAAATTTTCATGAACTGATGCTGAGTGAAATAAGCAGAACCAGGAAAACATTATACACAGTAACAGCAAGATTGTGCAATGATCAACTATGAAAGACTTGGTTCTTCTCAGCAATACAGTGATTCAAGATAATCCCAATAGACTTGGGATAGAAAATGCCATCTTCATCCAGAGAAAGAACGATGGCAACTGAATGTAAATCAACACGTGCTATGTTCACTTTTTTTTTCTTTTTCTGCTTTTTTTCTCTTGTGGTTTTTCCCTTTTGTTCAGATTTTTCTCTCCTAGCATGATCCATAAATGTGTATTTAAAAGATAAATATACATATATAATTAGGGGAAAAAAAACAATTTTTAAAATAGTGATTTGGGCATTTTTAATATAACTATAGACAGCTTTCATTTCTCCATCTAAAAACTGCTTGTTCAAATTCTTTGGGGAATGACTTATATTCTTATAAATTTGACTTATCTCCCTATATTTGAGAAATGAAGCCTTTATCAGAAACACTGCCTGTAAAAATTGTTTCTCATCTTCCTACTTTCCTTCTAATAATCTTGGTTGTATTGATTTTGTTTGTGCAAAACTTTTTTAATTTAATGCAACCAAAAGTACCTATTTTATATTTTATAATGTTCTCTATCTCTTATTTGGTCATAACTTCTTTCATTCTCTGTAAAATATAATTATAGTATCACCCTTTATGTAAATCTTTAATTACATCTTCCCTTCTACTTGTGTGATTGAATCTTCACCTCTAATTACATTTTACAACATGTTTCTTATTCCAAGTCTCCACCCCAATTATACTTTCCCTCCCAAAGTTCCTTGTTCCACATTTCTTAAATTTATTTTTTCTGATTTAAATTTCATAATCCTCATCCAATTCTCACAATGTTGATGACATCCACTCATCACTATCACAGGAAATAACACTAATTTCTATCACCTGACTTTTAACTTGAAACTCACACAATTCACCAAAAGGAAGTACCAAGGTGTAGTCCAACTCTGACAAGCAGTCATATTCCTTCTGTTTCCTAAATGCCCCAGAAAGACACTACTTCAAATTTAGGGAGCAGAAGCAACAGCAACAGCCTACTATCCAATATGGTTGGTGGTTGTTCTTTATTCTCTAAGTCTCCAAAATGACATCACCAGGTAAGAATCAAGTTACAGTGTGTCCAACTGTGGCTGACCAGACCAATGTGAGTTCGGAATGCTCTGCCACAGGTCTAACTTTGCAATCAGCCCTCTCAGTGATTCTCAATAATGTCACAAAACCCAAATCACTCTGGCTCTCACTGACTGATTGATGGATCGACAATAGGTGCCAAGTCAAGCCCCAATTGTCATTGTATGGGTCAGAGTGAAAGTAATGTAATATGATTTTGTGGTCCCCTGACCTTGGTGGGCTTCTGTTCAACAATAAGTCAGTAGTCCTAAATCTTCTATTTTTGGAATCTGCCTCAGGAAACCCCCACACCCAATCTGTTTGACTACTCCTCAGTCACATAGCTTCTGGCCTTAGGAAACTCCCATATATCAAACTTCTGAGACAATAAGAGCACTCCTCAAATCATTGCTGACTGGTAATCGTCAGTAATAATCTGGTCAGGGAGAACCATTACTCCCTAGTCCTACCCTTGAGCCATAGAATTAGCATTAACTATGGTAGAAACTGTATAAAAGTCTCTTCTTCTGTTTCTCTGCTGAAATTCCCTTAGAATTCTAGCCTGCTTTTTGTAATGGTGTTATAATTACTATTGCAATAAAACTTTGCCCCTAGATTAGGAGATGGATTCAAGCCTGCAAATTCTTTTAAGACACCTCATAACAGTGGTCTGGGGAACTTTTGGAGTCCCCCCTTTCCCAACAATCTCAACAAAGTAATATTACTGCTTTGGCCAGAAACCCTAAGGGTCTTACTCCTCCCCTACATTTATTTTCCTTCTTTCTTTTTTTCCTGTTCTTTTTCTTTTCTTTTCTTTTTTGACTATGTAACAGAGGGCATTTTCTGTCTCATTTCTTATTTATCTTTAATCACTCAATGGGCATGGCCTCAGTCAAAGTGAGATCTGGGAGAGATTTTAAAAAGGCTAAGGGCTCCCACGACATCCAGGGCTATCTCTGGCCTCCTGATCCTGCCACTGGACCCAGATGTCTCTGGATGGGAAAGTGAGACCTTGTCCAGCCCTACATAGTGTTACCTCCTTGATATCATGGTTCCCTTTGAGAAGGCAAACCAGCAGCCATTCAGCTGTTCTGCCTGCATTAAGGCAGGTTGTCAGGGGACAGACAGCTGGCTGCATTCTCTTGCCAACCTGAGAGTGTATTCATTAGTGTAAGGAAAGAGGCAGTGCCAGCTGACAGAGCTCTGACTCATTAAGTCCTCTGTTCAAACCCAGTCTCAGACAGTCTCATTAGCTGTATGATCTTAGGCAAGTCCCTTTTTGGGCAAGTTGCATTTGCCTCAGCTTCCACAACAATAAAATGGGGATAATAATAGCACCTTTCTCTCAAGGATGAGATTTTAATGAGATCATGATTGACAATCCCAATAGACTTTGAATAGAAAACTGTCATTTGGATCCAGAAAAAGAACTATAGAGATTGAATGTAAATCAATTCATGCTGTTTACTTCTTTTTCTCTCGCATGGTTTTTTCCCTTTTGTTCTGATTTTTCTGTACCAACATGAGTCATAAAGCAATGTGTATTTTTTTTAAAAAATGAATGAATAAAAACGAGATCATGAGCGATTATTATTAGGATGTCTTTGGGCTTCTTTATATATAGTATAGATGAAGTGACTGTTTTTATTCTAAGCTTGTGAAGCTTGAGAGACTGTAATGAGATACACAGAAGTGGACTAAGTTGCAGACAGGAGACCCTGGATGAATTACTTACTATCAATGACTCTCAGTGTTTCTCACTAATAAAATAAAGGGGTTGAACTAGATGCTATATAAATTATTTTTCTATTTTAAATTCCATAATTCAATGAGGCAATAGACTAAAACATAGCTGGACCTGAGGCCAAGAGAAATCTGTGATTGAATCCAGTCCCTGGTAAGCTAGTAACTCTGGGCCCTATTTATCTATTTGCCTCTCCCCATATATGTCATTTCATCTCTGTCTTTGCTCAAGCTGCTTTTCATGCTTGGATCTCCTCTGCACACAACCTCCAGCTCCCTTTAGAGGGGGGCTATTCAATTCAAATAGAAATATAATCACTAATCTGTATTAGGGATTCTGTAGCTGTATATTTACTTAGTTTTAATATATAATGTTATCTATGTTTTATTATAATTTTTATTTTGTCAAATACTTTTGTATTACTTTTTAATTCGGTTCAGTTACATGAGGGAGGTTGACTGCAATGTGTTTGACACCACTGCTTTAAAGCACGGCTTAGAAACTTCTTTTTCCAGGAGGTCCCCCATAGATCTTCCCAATTCTCTTTCCCCAGTCCTATACCCACCCCAAGTTACTTTGTATTTACTTTGTATATTTTGTGTCTATACTTATCTTTGTACCAGACACATCAGGATGCATACATACAAAGATCAGTGTAGTACAATGTAATCTCTTTGAGAAATAGGACTATTTCATTTTTGTGTTTCTAGTTTGTAGCCCAATGTTTGGTATACAGTAGGTGCTCAATAAATAGATAAAATAAATAAAAAATAATAAATATTTGATTAATAGTCCTTTAAGGCTTACAGAATGGTTTTCTCATAGCTGATGTTCACTGAACATCTGTTGAGTTGAA
Source organism: Antechinus flavipes (assembly GCF_016432865.1). Lineage (NCBI taxonomy): Eukaryota > Metazoa > Chordata > Mammalia > Dasyuromorphia > Dasyuridae > Antechinus > Antechinus flavipes. The sequence continues at coordinate 48,983,272 of NC_067398.1, read as the reverse complement.
CCATATTCATTCAGACTATTCTGAAAGGCAAATACTGAAGCTAAAGCTTAAATACTCTAGCCACATAATGAGAAAACAGAACTCATTGGGAAAAGATCTGATGTAGGGAAAGACTGAAGGCAAAAGGAAAAGGAAATGGCAGAGGATGAGATGGATGGACGGTGTGAGGGAAAAAGTGAAGTTGAGCACTTCTTTGTGCAGTCTTTGGGACATAGTAGAGTATAGAAGGACCTGCGTGCTATAGTCCATGAGGATACAAAGCTGGATATGATTGAATAACACCACCATCACCAAAATAAATAAATAATTTTAAAATCCCCAATATTAAAATGAAATAAATTGAGCAAGTCCTTTGATCTCTGTGAATTTTATGTTCCTCATCTGCAAACTGAACATAGTATTATTGATGTGATTTACTCTCTTCTCATCAGGAAGAAACCCAACCAGTTATTATCAGATATAATTAAATTCCCAGACTATCCTGTTTGTATCCAGTGATTATGAGGAAGGAACTCTTTATTAACCCCTATTGACTATCCCCAACTCTGGGTATCTTTGAGATATAAATCAGCATATCTTAGGCAGGTCTGGGACCTGGTCTGCCAAGTATATTCCATCTAGCTCTTGATCCTCCCTCCAAGTTTGTGCCTTTACTTTCCTGAGAAACCCCAAGGCTGTATTTCCCCTATAAAAAGATCTGCTCATGATGAATATCTTTGCTAAATTTTTTCAGGACTAAGTTCACTATGAGCTATTCTTTTCTCCCCTCATATTGTTTCCCCTTTAATGGAACCTTTGAGACTACCCAGCCAGTTAATGGCTTACTCCTACCCTCATGGAGTATTTCCTTTCTCTTGGTTCATTGTGAGTTCCCCTGGAGAACTTGCCTTTTTCTTACTAATTATATGCTCTCCCAACTTTCTTTCGTATTTGCTACTCCTGATGCCTTTTTTTTTTTAACCAATTATTTTTGTCTGTAACCTCTGCCCCTAAATAAACCTGCTTTTTGCCAAAGAGAATGGCCATTGTGAATTTGCCACACTTTTATTTCAAAGTAGACTGCTCTCCCCACTTCGTCATTATCCCAAGGTTGTTCTTGGTTCAGATAAAACAACCACCTCCAACACAGCTTGTCCATAGCACATCACCTCACTCAGTCCCCAGTTGTTTGTGTGTTGTCTCTCCCATCAGACCATGAGGGTGGGGGCTGTCTTGTGTCTCTCTTTTCAACCCCAGCATTTCGCCCAGTGGCAGGCCCTTAATGAATGTTTATGGACTCACTGTAGCACATATACAGATTCTAAAGCACAACTTTAATGTCAGTTATCGCTATCAATATTCCATTATTGTCTCTCCAGAGCACATAAAGTGATTCTGGTCAGCTGTGAATTCCGAAGCTCTGAGATAGCTGGAGGCAGAAGGGCTGGTTCAACAAGTTAAAAAGGAGCCATTCAACAAAAGAGAAAACTGAGGTTCAAAGAATGTAGGTGATGGGGCCAAGGACACACAACTTCCTCCTTCTGAAGGTGAACCCCTGGGTAACAAGAAGGGATGGTTTCTAGAAGGCACCAGTTCCAAAGAAAAGTTGAATAGTTTTCAAAGAAAAGATTGCATACACTCTCAATAACCACATAAAAAAGATCATTCCAAATCAGTAATGATAAAAGAAAATCTAAATGACTCTGAGTTTTCACCTAGTAACCAGAAAATTAAGAAAGATGACAAAAGATAAAAACATATTAGAGGAAGAAACCCACTAACTCAATGCTGGCAGAGCTATGTGTCAGTCTAACCATTTTGGAAAAAGATTTGGAACCATATAACAAAAGTCAAAAACCTGTTTAAATTCTCTTTGACCTAGAGGTCCCACTAATGGGTATATATCCTCAATAAGATTAAAGACAGAAAAAATTACATTACCTATATATATTTTTTCTGTTTTATATATATATATAAATACAAAATATTCCTTTCAGCATTTTTATGGTATCAAAAATTAATAGAAATAAAATGAATGGATGGAAAATTGGCAGACCAAATTATGACATTATGAATACTATTTAACATCATTTCACTTCACATAGGCCAATTTTGTTTGACTGCTTTTCTTTGTTACTAATAGACTCTTCCAGGAGAAGATGGTATAGCCATTGAAAATTCATCAATAAAATTGTTTAATTTCAGGTTTATTATAAGTTGAAGAATTCTAAAAGTTTTCGCCACCCCCAAAAAACCCCAAACCCCAAAACTTTCATCTATTTGATGGATGTCTAAAATCTCTATCATTACAATCATGGGTTCATCCTCTCTCTCTTGAAGACTCATTAATTTTAACTATGTTATTTAGTGGAGGTCAGTGACAAATTACTCCAACAACTATCATGAACACATCAGTATAGATGTGAGCATCAGAATAACTGGATGGCAGCTTGTTGAGGCACCACAATGACCTTACACATGTATTAATTGGGGCTCATTAAGAAACCTTTCCTCAATCAATAAACTGGCAAACATTTTTACCTCCAAAGGTTCTGATAAAGACCTCATTTCTAAAATATTTAGAGAATTGACTCAAATTTATAAGAATTCAAGCTATTCTCTAATTGATAAATGGCCAAAAGAAATGAACAGACAATTTTCAGATGAAGAAATTGAAACCATGTATAATCATATGAAAAGGTGCTCCAAATCACTATTGATCATTAAGATAACTCTGAGATATCACTACATACCTCTCAGATTGGCTAAAATGACAGGAAAAAAATAATGACAAATGTTGGAGAGGGTATGGGAAAACTGGGATACTGATACATTGTTGGTGGAATTGTGAAGGAATCCAACCATTCTGGAGAGCAATTTGTATCAGTCCTTTTTGTAGTGGCAAGGAACTAGAAACTGAGTGGATGCCCATCAGTTGGAGAATGGCTGAATAAGTTATGGTATATGAGTGTTATGGAATATTATTGTTCTTTAAGAAATGATCAACAGGATGATTTCAGAGAGGACTGGAGAGACTTACATGAATTGATGCTAAGTGAAGTGAGCAGAACTAAGAGATCAATGTACATGGTGGCAGATGCTACAAGAGATGATGCAGACCAGTTCCAATGAGATATCTATACTCAGAGAGAGGACTATGGGAACTGAGTGTGGTTCACAACATAGCATTTTCACTCTTTTTTGTTGTTGTTTGCATTTTGTTTTCTTTCCCATTTTTTCCCCCTTTTCATCTAATTTTTCTGGAGCAGTATGAAATTTGTGAAAATATGTAGTGGAATTGCACATGTTCAACATATATTGGATCACTTGCCGACTGGGAAAGGGGTGGAAAAAGGGAAGGAAAAAAATTAAAGCACAGGTTTTGTAGCCATAAATGTCAAAATTTATCCAGATATATATTCTGAAAAAAAAAAAAAACTTTAATTAAAAAAAGAAAAAGAAAAAAAGAAACCTTCCCTCCTTCTTCCTACATCTCCTTCTTCTGGGCCAGTGTCTCAGGATTTTCCAAAGCATCAATGAATTAATGTAATTATCTCATTTATCTATGCTAATGGAAGAGACACAGAGAACCAGGAAATATATATGTATTTTACCTATGACTTCCTGGAAACATCATCCTTTACTCTGAGTTTAAATTAGTGGAAAAAATACAGAAGATAAAACTGGAAATGATAGAGAAAAGGGCAGTAAGGTCTGGGATCTGAGGTCTGGTCTTGTCTTTAGACAAGGGAAGAAAGGGCTCTAGTATTTATTAGCTTTGGGGAGATTCCTTTTTTTTTTAAAAGCTTTTTATTTTCAAAACATATACACGGATAACTTTTCAACACTGATCTTGCATAGCCTTGTGTTCTACTTCCTCTAGATGACAAGCAAGTCAATATATGTTATACATGTTAAAATATATGTTAAATTCAATATATATAAACATTTACACAATTATCTTGCTGCATAAGAAAAATCAGATCAAAAAGGAAAGAAAATGAGTAAGAAAACACAATGCAAAAAGAGCAAGAATGTTATGTTGTGTTCTCCACTCAGTTCCCATGGTCCTCTCTCTGGATGTAGATGGCTTTCTTCATCACAAAACCATTGGAACAGGCATCAGTCATCTCATTGTTGGAAAGAACCACATCCATCAGAATTGATCATCATATAATCTTGTTGTTGCCATATATAATGATCTCCTGGTTCTGTTCACTTCACCCAGCATCAGTTCATGTAAGTCTCTCTAGGCCTCTCTAAAATCATCCTGTTGATTATTTCTTATAGAACAATAATATTCCATAACATTCATATGCCATAACTTATTCAGACATTCTCCAACTGATGGGCACCGCTCAGTGTCTAGTTTCTTGACACTACAAAAAGGGCAGGCAGATTCTTTTTGCCTCTTTCTACAGAAGCAAAATAGACTGCTTTTCCCATTGATGAGTCCCTTGGGAACTTTCATCTTGGGAACAAGCTAGATGGGCAGCTAGGTGGTACAGTGGGAAGAGCACCAGGCCTGGAGTCAGGAAGACCTCTCTCCATGAGTTCAAATCTGGTTTCCAACACTTACTAGTTGAGTGACCCTGGGCAAATCACTGAACTCTGTTCATCACCAATTCCTCATCTGCAAAATAAGCTGGAGAGGAAATGGAAAACCTTTCCAGTATCTTTGCCAAGAAAATCCCAAAAGGAGTCACAAAGAGTCAAACATGAGAGAAAACAATTTAACAACAGCTGTGTTTCCAAGCAATTCACTGCTATGCTCCATTCACACTGTCTATATGTATGATGGTTTGAGAAAAACTATCTTTAAACTGTAAAGTACTATAGTTATCCTTTCCACATATTGACTTTCTCCATCATGGTCAGTAGAAGAAGTTAAATAGAAATTCTGGGGAGTTTTCCAAAAACCACAGATGATATGGAGCCTATGACCAAATAACCCAAATTTTGCAATAAGCTACTCTAAACACCCATTAAAAGAAAAAGAAAAAATTCAAACTTCTTTGGTACAAAGAAAGAGCCAAATATTCTTATACACGTTTTCCAGATCACAGGGTATCACACCCCAAATCTCCCCTCTATATTGAAGGAATTCATTTGTCTATCAACGTGAATGATGATGAAAATGGTCGTGTCCCTTGAGGAGCAATTGGGGGAACTGCTGACGAGGGAAATAAGACAATCCAAGTCACTCTCAGCCACAGCATGACTAAGCCTGCCAGGGCAGGGCAGGGGTGCCTGTTTGTTACTCACAGTCCAGGATGACTTGTGCTGCTCGGTAGAGCTGGAGTCGGTACAGGAGATCCAGGAGCTGCTGCACTGTGGCCTGCCTCATCCCCCACCACCACAACAGCTCCCGGGTGATGCTGACACCTTGGATCCTCTCCATGGACTTGATCTTCCTCAACTGGGTCTGGTCAGTCATCACATAAGAGGCTAAACAGTAAACAGAGAGAGTTCCCAGTCAGCCATGCCCCCTGCCAGGTAGAATGACCTTTATCTAGATAACTAAACAGAGCTGATTTTACTCAGAGAAAGACTAAGTATCTGCCTGCATGGTACTCTATGGAAGGCAGTATATGTCATTCCTCTTATCCATCTCCATCAAATCTTCCTCTCCCCATTCAGTTGCCAAAGAGTCTGAAATAATGCCATTTGGATTTATTTCTTTAAGTTAAGCTACTAGGTCTCTAGGAGGTCCGTGGTAAAATGCAAATGTGTTAACTCCCATTGCTAGTGCTTTCACTCTGAGACTTCTTTCCATTACGCAGATCTCATCTGCACTTGAGCATTTGTATGGTGTTTCCCTTAATAAAATGTGAGCTCCTTAGGGGAAAGAGAATTTATTTTTCTTTCTTTGCAGTGCCAACAGCTCCTTTTTATGTGCTGTTTTCCTTATTAGAATTTAAGTTCCTTCAGAATAGAGAATTTTTTTTAACTTAGTAGTAAATTCTTAATAAATATTCATTGGATATTTGTAATGGGTTTTGTATTTCTTGCCTTTTCAATGAATGGGTAAGGAACAGGGGAGAGAAAGATAATTCAGAACCCAAAATTAAAATACAATGAATTAAAATAAAAATTATACTTTAAATAATAATAATCGATTAGTTTATTGTATCCCCAAAGCTTAGTATAGGGAACAATTAATAAATGTTGATCTAATGACAGACTGCAAGAGCTACCACATTAACATACATCAATATCTAGCATGGATGAAAAACTTCAAATTTGAGCTGTCAGGGAAAAGATGATGATAATTATTGATGGGGATACAGGAAAACTGGGACACTATTGCATTGTTGGTAGAGCTGTGAACTGATCCAACCATTCTGGAGAACAATTTGGAACTATAATTATGCCCAAAGGGCTATCAAACTGTGCCTACCCTTTAATCCAGAAGTTTCTACTGGGCTTGTATCCCAAAGAGATCGTAAAGGAGGGAAAGGAACCCACATGTGTAAAAATGTTTGTGGCAGCCCTTGTTGTAGTGGCAAGGAACTGGGAACTGAGTGGATGCCCATCAGTGGGGAATGGCTGAATAAGTTATGGTATATGAATGTTATGCAATATTATTATCCTGTAAGAAATAATCAGCAGGATGGTTTCAGAAAAGTCTGGAAAGATTTACAAAGGTGAATGTTGAAAACTATGCATGTTTTTGGAAAAATAAAATACTATTAAAAAACAACAACTTGAGCTGTTAGCACATGATAGAGGGAACAAAGGGAGGAAGGGAAGGAGAGAGGGAGGGAGGGAGGGAAGGAGGAAGGAGGGAGGGAGGGAAGGAGGAAAGAAGAGAGGGAAGGAGAAAGAAGGAAGAAAGGGAGGAAGGGAGGAAGAGAAGAAAGGAGGGAGGGAAGGAAGGAAAAAGGAAGGGAGGGAGGGAAGGAAGAAGAAAGGGAGAGAGGGAGGGAAAAAGGGAGGGAGGAAAGAAGGAAGAAAGGAAGGAAGGAAAGAAAAAAAATTTTTTTTTTGCCTTCCATCAACTTTGAAGTTTATCAAATTAATGATGTAAAATATTCACCAACAACCCATGCTTTCCTCTCTCTGGCAACTTCCTACATCCAACTCAATTACAACTAGCTTGTTTTTTGTTTTAAAATGAGGCAATTAGGGTTAAGTACCTTGCCCAGGATCACACAACCAGGAAATGTTAAGTATCTGAGACCACATTTGAATTCAGGTCCTCCTGTTCAAGGCTGATGCTCTATCCACTATGCCACCTAGCTGACCCTTATAACTAGTTTTAAAGAGTTACCTGAACTATGGGGACTGAATGTGGATCAATTGGAACTGATTTGGTTCATCTTATTGTTGAAGAGAGTCACGTCCATCAGAATTGATCATCATCTAAAGGCCTCATTTCCAAAATATATAGAGAACTGACCCTAATCTATAAGAAATCAAACCATTCTCCAATTGATAAATGGTCAAAGGATATGAACAGACAATTCTCAGATGAAGCAATTGAAACTATTTATAGACATATGAAAATATGCTCCATATCATTATTAATCAGAGAAATGCAAATTAAGACAACTCTGAGATACCACTACAGACCTGTCAGATTGGCTAGAATGACAAGGAAAGATAATGGGGAATGTTGGAGGGGATGTGGGAAAACAGGGACACTGATGCATTGTTGGTGGAATTGTAAACACATCCAGCCATTCTGGAGAGCAATTTGGAACTATGCTCAAAAAGTTATCAAACTGTGCATACCCTTTGATCCAGCAGTGTTTCTACTGGGCTTATACCCCAAAGAGATACTAAAGAAGGGAAAGAGACCTGTATGTGCCAAAATGTTTGTAGCAGCCCTGTTTGTAGTGGCTAGAAGCTGGAAAATGAAAGGATGTCCATCAATTGGAGAATGGTTGAGTAAATTGTGGTATATGAATGTTATGGGATATTATTGTTCTGTAAGGAATGACCAGCAGGATGAATACAGAGAGGACTGGTGAGACTTACATGAACTGATGCTGAGTGAAATGAGCAGAACCAGGAGATCATTATATACCTCAACAACGATACTGTTTGAGGATGTATTCTGATGGAAGTGGATCTCTTCGATAAAGAGAGCCTTAATTGATCAAAGATGGACAGAAGCAGCTACACCCAGAGAAAGAACACTGGGAAATGAATATAAACTGCTTGCATTTTTGTTTTTCTTCCCGGGATATTTATACCTTCTGAATTCAATTCTCCCTGTGCAACAAGAAAACTGTTTGGTTCTGCATACATATATTGTATCTAGGATATACTGCAACCCATTCAACATGTAAAGGACTCTTGCCATCTCGGGGAAGAGGTGGAGGGAGGGAGGGGTAAAATCGGAACAGAAATGAATGCAAGGGATAATGCTGTAAAAATTACCCTGGCATGCGTTCTATCAATAAAAAATTATTAAAAAAAAAAAAAGAATTGATCATCATCTAGTATTGTTGTTGAAATGTATAATAATCTCCTGGCCCTGCTCATTTCACTCGGCATCAGTTCATGTAAGTCTCTCTAAGCATCTCTGTATTCATCCTGCTGGTCATTTCTTACAGAACAATAATATTCCATAACATTCATATACCACAATTTACCCAGCCATTCTCCAAATGATGGACATCCACTCAATTTCCAGTTTCTGGTCACTACAAAGAGACCTGCCACAAACATTCTTGCACATACAGGTCCCTTTCCCTTCTTTAGTATCTCTTTGGAATATAAGCCCAGTAGTAACACTGCTGGATCAAAGGGTATGCACAGTTTGATAACTTTTTGAGCATAGTTCCAAATTGCTTTCTAAAATGGCTGGATCCATTCACAACTCCACCAACAATGCAACACTGTTCCAGTTTTCCCACGTCCCCTCCAACATTCGTCATTATCTTTTCCTGTCATCCTAGCCAATCTGAGAGGTGTGTAGTGGTAACTCAGAGTTGTTTTAATTTGCATTTCTCTGATTAATAATTATTTGGAGCACTTTTTCATGACTAGAAAGTTTCAATTTCTTCATCTGAAAATTATCTGTTCATATCCTTTGACCATTTATCAATTGGAGAATGGCTTCATTTTTTATAAATTAGAGTCAATTCTCTACATATTTTGGAAATGAGGCCTTTATCAGAATCTTTAGCTGTAAAAATGTTTTCCCAGTTTATTGCTTCCCTTCTAATCCTGTCTGCATTAGTTTTATTTGTACAAAAGCTTTTTAACTTAATATAATTGAAATTTTCTATTTTGTTATCAATAATCATCTATAGTTCTTCTTTGGTCATAAATTCCTTCCTCTTCCACAGGTCTGAGAGGTAAACTATCCTATGTTCTCCTAATTTATTTACAATCTCGTTCTGTATGCCTAGGTCATGAACCCGTTTTGACTTTATCTTGGTCTACGGTGTTAAGTGTGGGTCAATGCCTAGTTTCTGCCATACTAATTTCCAATTTTCCCAGCAATTTTTGTCAAATAATGAATTCTTATCCCAAAAGCTGGGGTCTTTGGGTTTGTCAAATACCAGATTGCTATAGTTATTGACTGTTTTGTCCTGTGAACCTAACCTATTCCACTGATCAACTCGTCTATTTCTTAGCCAATACCAAATGGTTTTGGTAACTGCTGCTTTATAATATAGTTTTAGATCAGGTACAGCTAGGCCACCTTCTTTTGATTTTTTTTCATTAGTTCCCTTGAAGTTCTTGACCTTTTGTTCTTCCAGATGAAATTTGTTATTTTTTTCTAGGTCATTAAAATAGTTTTTTGGGGAGTCTAGTATATCACTAAATAAATAGATTAGTTTAGGTATATTATCATCTTTATTATATTCGCTTGGCCTATCTAGAAGCACTTAATATTTTTTCAATTGTTTAGATCTGACTTTGTGTGGAAAGTGTTTTGTAGTTTTGTTCATATAGTTCCTGACTTTCCCTTGGCAGATTGATTCCCAAATATTTTATGCTATCGACAGTTATTTTAAATGGGATTTCTCTTTGTATCTCTTGCTGTTGGATTTTGTTGATGATGTATAAAAAATGCTGATGATTTATGTGGATTTATTTTGTATCCTGCAACTTTGCTAAAGTTGTGGATTGTTTCTAATAGCGTTTCAATAGATTCTCTGGAGTTTTCTAAGTATACCATCATATCATCTGCAAAGAGTGATAATTTGGTTTCCTCATTACCTACTCTAATTCCTTTCTTTTTCATCTCTTATTGCTGAAGCTAGCATTTCTAATACATTATTGAATAGTAATGGTGAAAGTAGTCTTTGCATGTATTTTAAAAATAAAAAGCTATTATTATTATTTAAAGTTTCCTGAAGCTCATTAAGGTTAAGTCCTTAACCAAGATCACAGTTTGGATTTGGAATTGATTTCATGTGTTTGGGGGAAAATATGAAAGAGAATTAAAAGGAAGACTTTCTTACTATGACACAAAAGATTGTCTCAGCTTGGGGAGAAAAATCTGGAGTTTCCAGGGAATTATCATCATCATGATTTATATAATGCTTACAAAAATTTTCAAAGATAATGTTTGGGTATATTATTTCACTGAATCCTCATAACATCCCTGAGAAGTAAAAACTACCTCCACTTTACAGGTGAGAAAACTGAGGCTAGAACAGGCTGAGTGGTACACAATGGAAAAGAGCAGTCTTAGGAGTCAGAGGTCCTGGATTCAAATTTTGCCAGTGATTTTTTTTTTTTAACAGCTGTTAGTACTTCCAGATATACTCTGTCAAGACTATAAACCTCTGCCTAAAAGGCTGATCTGCATTGATAAAAGTAGTTTTCACACTGGGAGTTCTCCATACCAACAAAATCCCAGGCCCATTCCAAAAATTTACATGATCTACCTCATAGGATTGTTATGTTATAATCAAATGAAAAAGTCACTAACAGCACCAAGAAAATAAAGTACCCACTCACATCAAAGTGATGACTCCCTCCCCCACCCCCATGCAGACTGCAAACCTTCCAAAACATCTCATTCTACCAATTCTTGTCCAAGACTTTTCATAGTTGACCCTTAATAAATGCTTATTGAATGATGGAACCACAAAGATAAATTTATCAGATATTTATACTTTAGTGTATAATTATGAGATCAGAGAATTTCTATTTAGATGGGACTCCCAATATTCCAGCAATCACTAACTCATTTTATATCTTATTTTATTCCATACTTAAAACATCAATAAGCATTTGCATACAGAGTAGAATTTTAAAAGAATTGTATATAAAACTGAAAATCTCTCTTCTATACAATTTGCTTTTCTTTTAAATATAATTCAACATGTAATTTTCAAAGCTATTCTGCTTTTTTTTTCCATTTTCTGCTGTGAATTTTAAAAACTATGACCCTCTTTTCTTTATTTTCTTAATGATAATTTGATCCCCTTCTTTTTACCACTTTCACTTTCTCCCCAATAAAAGAAAAGAAAACTAGAGGTTTAAATACAATGGCCTCTAAGGTTCCCTCTAAATCTGAATCTAAGATTCTATAATCCCAGTTCTGTGTGCCTTTCTAACTCACCAAATTCCTTCTTTTCATATTCCAGGAACCTTAATTCCCTTATCTCTAGGACAGGGACTAAGAGATTTTAACTGTTCTGCACAGCCCTCTAAATCACCAGCTAGATGGCAGAGTACATAGACAGCTGAATCAGGACCTTAGTTTAAATCTTACCCCAGACACTTACAAACTATATGACTCTGGACAAATCATGGAACCTTCATGTGCCTCAGTTTCCTCATCTGTAAAATGGGGATAATAATAGCACCCATCTCCCAGGGTTGTGATGAGGATAAATGAGATAAAATTCTATACAAATGTCAACTATATATAATTCTATTTGGGAAAGAGCTTATTTATGGTCTCTCAGGTTGTAAATAGCAGAATCAGAATTCTAATCCAGGGCTTCACTGAGGCTAATTCTAAACCCAATTTCTGGTGCCCCATCTGTGTTTTTGCTCCAAGTCAACCTCCTTACCACCACCAGACCACACACCCTGTTACTCTTCTCTAAAAACTTGTGCTCAACCAAAGTATACTGGAAATTGAGTCTACTGAGAAAACTAATAATGTTTATTATCCTCATAAAAACGGCATTTAACAAAAGCGAGCTCTTATCTTTGGCAGTGGGAATAAGGGTAGCCGGAGACTTCTTCATGCCAGCCTTGAAAGCTGTCTATGGCAGAAAAAGAGTCCCTGTTCGGGGAGGCTGATGTGGCAGGTCCTAGGTTGCAGTAACTGGCTCAGCTGCCTCACCCACCCCTCCTCTCCACCCAGAAGTGAAGAAATAATTCAGAGCACAGGGAGGGGAAATGATGTGCCAAGAATCCAGCTTACTGGCTTAGCCCCGAATCACCCAAACACCGACCTCTTTGTGGAAACTTGTCATATCATCATCGAAGGCGGGAAAATCAGCTATCATGAACAAGAATCTTAAAGGAACACCGCGAGTCCTGACAGACTTCCACAAGTCCTATAATTTCTTTTAACCCATTTCCTGCCCCCCCCCCAAGCTAGAAGTGAGACAGTAAAGAAAGAGCTCCAGTCATTGAGATGGGAAGCGGTTAGGAGTGAATCTATGATTTCTTGATAGGAACTTGAATTCTATCTGCTGGAGCCTCCAGCATGGTCCTCTGAAAATCAGAGGGCTCACAAGGATTTGAGGGCCCTTGTCAATCATAAGGGTGGGGTTCAAGAAGTCACTAAATCACTTAAAGAAAGCACTTTATTAGTTATCAAACTGTGCATACCCTTTGATCCAGCAGTGTTTCTACTGGGCTTATACCCCAAAGAGATACTAAAGAAAGGAAAGGGACCTGTATGTGCCAAAATGTTTGTGGCAGCCCTGTTTGTAGTGGCTAGAAGCTGGAAAATGAAAGAATGCCCATCAATTGGAGAATGGCTGGGTAAATTGTGGTATATGAATGTTATGGAATATTATTGTTCTGTAAAGAATGACCAGCAGGATGAATACAGAGAGGACTGGAGAGACTTACATGAACTGATGCTAAGTGAAACGAGCAGAACCAGGAGATCATTATATACCTCAACAACGATACTGTTTGAGGATGTATTCTGATGGAAGTGGATCTCTTCGATAAAGAGAGTTAATTCAGATCAAAGATGGGCAGAAGCAGCTACACCCAAAGAAAGAACACTGGGAAATGAATATAAACAGCTTGCATTTTTGTTTTTCTCCCCGGATTATTTATACCTTCTGAATTCAATTCTCCCTGTGCAACAAGAAAACTGTTTGGTTCTGCACATATATATTGTATCCAGGATATACTGTAACCTATTCAACATGTAAAGGATTGCTTGCCATCTGGGGGAGGGGGGGGAGGGGAGGGGAAAAATTGGAACAGAAGTGAATGCAAGGGATAATGCTGTAAAAAATTACCCTGGCATGAGTTCTATCAATAAAAAGTTATTAAAAAAAGAAAAAGAAAAAGAAAGCACTTTATTTCCTTGAGAGAAATCTCAAGGGAGGTTAGAATTAGGTGTGTGATAAACTCCTCAAGAGAAGGGCCAAGCTATTTTTGCCTTCCTTTGTATTCCTAGCACTAGCACAGTGAGAAAAAAAAAAAAGTTAACATATAGGAAGTTTTCAACAAGCGTCTATTGGGGGTGATGGGGTTTCCCTCAGCCCCAGTCAGTAGCATAATAAATTTATTATTATCTAGGAAAATTGTGAATGGAACCCTAGCTGAGGCTGGGAACCCAAGACAAAGTTTCATTGAATATCCCTCTTTTTCATCTATAAATGAAAAGTGCCCACTCATGGTCATAAGCACAGAAAATTTATTTCCCTCCATAAAGTTCACAAGTCCTAGACAGAACTCAGGATGTCCCTGAGAAGCCATCCCTTCTATCTCCTTGCCTCCCTGACACTGGCTATTTTAAACAAAGCTGGGCCCTGTCAGTGCCACTGGAGAAAAGGTTCCACCCTGAATGGGGGGTTAAAATGGATTGCTTAAAAACTCCTAAGATGAATTAGGACTCAAAGAAACCTTAGAAATCACTAATCCAAACTCCTCATTGGATAACTAACAAGAATATATTAAATACCTTTTATATGGCAGATATAGATCAGAAAGATATTTCTATTCCATATCTGGCATATATCTGTGTGACTTTCCATTTCCTAGTGTGTAAAAAATGAAGGGGGTTAGACCAGTGACCTCTAGGATCTTCTTTCACTGAGAATCTATGATCCAAGGAAGCCAAAGCTTTATTAACTTTGTTAGACTCTGTGGTTAGCAAATCAGAGTCTGCATTCTAGCCCAACTCAGACAAAAATCCAGCACCTCTTCAGCATTTCATCAAAAATAGCCCCAACTCCAAGAGATGCTTGTCTCTTTTAATTTTTAAACTCTTTTCATTTCCAAGGACATACACAAGCATCCAAACACATGAGCAAGAATGAGAGTACAAAATGTGCCTATTTTTAAAGACTCTTTCTCCCCCACACCTTACCCCAAGTTAAGGAGATTTCAGAGTCTTTAACAAGTAACACATTTGGGTATAAAATAACCCTTCCAAAGAAGATGTTCCACCTCTTATCTAACTTAATTCTTTGTTATTATTATTATTGTTGTTCAGTTCTTTCAACTGTGACCCTATTTGGGGTTTTCTTGGCAAAGATACCGGAGTGACTTACCATTTTCTTTTCTCACTCATTTTACAGATGAGGAAACTGAGGCAAGCAGGATGAACTGACTTGCCCAGTGTCACATAGTTAATAAGTGTCTGAGGTTGGATATGAACTCAGGAAGATGAGCCTTCCTGACTCTACATCCACTGTGTCAGTTAGCTGCCCAGATTATATACTGATAACCTCAATACTCTGGATAACCTTGTTTATATCTATACACCAAAATACCATGTAATGTATGGTAAATCTAAGAGGCAGGAAAGAAAGATGTTTCTCGGGTACTTTTTTTTTCTTTATGGGAAGGTACCAAGTGCCTACATCTTTACCAGATTCTAAGGTGGTTGGTTTCTCTTCTCATAAGTCTGTGATTCACTTCCCCTCAGACCTAATTCATGTCCCACCATCCTTGGGGAAACAGCACAGAGAGGGGCACATTTACAGTGCCTTTCCCAAAGACAAGGGAAGCAAAATTGTATACACTCTCATTTCTTTTCCTTTTCCTACCATGATACGAAGCAGTAATAGTAAACAATTTTTCAGCACTTAGCACTAAAAAAAAATACCTACTAATATCACAGGACTAGTACCTTAAGACATATCTTTTTCTTGGACTAGACTTATGATGTTATCAAATAGGAAAGGCCCAGAGGAGAAAATTTCCACCACCAATAAAGGTTGTTATATTAACTTATAGTCTGGGAGAAAATAACAATAATGATATCAACTCGCATTTATGTAAAGGCTTGTAAAGCACTTTACCTACTTTATGGCATTTGAACTTTGCCTACATTATCACCTTTGAACCTCACACTAGTTCTGTAAGTTAGATGCTGTTATTGCCACCCCATTTAGAGATAGGCAAATTGAGAAAAAGTTAAGTAACTTATGCATAAGTCATACAATCAGTGAGGAAGTGTCTAAGGTAGATTTTGACCTCAGATCTTGCATTCAGATGTAAGGCTCTCTCTACTATATGCAGAGTTGCCTAGCTTAAGTGGCAGGCCAGACTTACTAGATAGTATATATATATATATATATATATATATATATATATATATATGCCATAAGACTTGTACCTAGATTCTCCTTACTCGAGAACAAAGCTCTTTGCCTCCATGGATACATTCATCATTAGACAGGCAAATAAATCAAAGAACGTTATAAATGAAAGAGACCAAAAAAAAAAAAAAAAAAATTTAGTTTAACTTCCTCATATTATAGAGGAGCAAAAAGCTAAAAACCCAAATATGATTACCATTCTGAAGTTTTGTCCATGATATTGTGTTATATGGAACAAAATTAAAAGGCAGAATAAACAAGAAAAAAACTTATATAAGGAAGTGACAAGTGCTGTGAGCCGAAAAGGCAGAGGACCTGAGCTCAAATTGCTACTCTTCTATGGACTACCTGTTAAAAACCTCTCTTGGTTTCAGATTCCTCATTTTCCCACTCTATGGAAGCTTCCATTTCCTTTTTTATAAAATGAAAGGATAGAACTAGACCATCACTAATGTCTCTTCCAATTCAAACTCCTGTGCTCCCTGAGGAAGATAGAGCGAGTGCTCTTGGATGAGCCCATCAGCTAATCCCCTGAGACCATGGTACCTTGTCAGCCCAGCCATTCCCAGGATTCCCATCCTCCTCCAGTCTCACCAGGGACCCCAGGGACCCTTGACACTGCTCTCACCAAATTGCATCCAGTCCCATTCACTCAGGCTGTCCATCTTATGGCAGAAGTCCTCCAGCACCCAAGAAGGGAGCTGATAGATATATCGGGAAGTCCGAGGGCTCCGGAGAGCAGGTGGGGGTGGCAGCAGAGGTGGCTGCAAGGCCATTTTCCCTGCTTCCAGTAGTTTACAGTCTGCTATGGCCAAGACTTTTTCCTCTCCCCAGCCATCAGCCTGCTGGGACCTCAGATGTGTTCTTGCCTCCCAGACCAAACAGGGTGTCCCCTTTGTTAACAGCAGGGCGTTGAGCTTTCTGTGGTCTGTTGTAAGTTCCCACTTGTTAACAAGATGTCTTCGAGGCTAAAGCTTCAGCCCAGTATGAGTCAGAAATTAACTGGCACCAAGCTTCTAGATTCAGGGGAGGAGCCTCAAGGGTAAAGGCTTCTTTGCTAACTAGCTGCAATTTTCCAGGAAGTTGGCTGAGCTGAGCCAGACTGGGCAACACTGCCACCAAGCCGTCTCTAAAAGCCATAACAGAAAGCGAATCAAAATATTGAACCCCAAAGATGGAGGGAATCCGAGAAGGGAATGGCGGAGTGAGGGATCTATTACTGCTTACTAGTTTGACTACTGCACAAGTCAAATGACTTCTTGAAGTTTCAATCTCCTTTGCTTCTTTGCTCTCAAGCCAGCTTATTAACAACCTACTATCTCCTGTTTTGAGGAAATGACTGGGATAATGATTTATAGAGTAGGACAACCCCCGTGAGTAAAAAACCTTTGTCCTCAGTTGGAAAGATATATGGAGCCATAGATAAGGTCAATGTTTTAGGAAGGTAGCTTGCAGCTTTACACTGGATGGGCAAGAAGGAAACTGAAAAACAGAGCTCATAATAGTTGGCTCCTATTAACTTGAAAGCAAAGACTGGGGGGAAAAAAATTGAGGGTAAGAAAGGATCAGAATCTTGGAGTTAATCAAGATTAGAAGCTAAAGAGAACAGGTAATCCTAAAACCCTTTGACTTAAGCAAGGTTAGAAAATCTCATACATACTATTAGGTTCTAAATAGTCAACCATGAAGTGGTAACATTATTTGGATATGGACTAATGATCTCCAGTTAGGCTAAAACAATTACCATATTTGATAAAATCAAATATTTTTAATTTAAATACATGTGATTACTTTATTGAATTTATTATCTGAGACTTAAATGTATAACAAATATGCATAGCAGTACAGTGTGGGAGCAAGTAAAAAAAAAAAAAAAAAAAAGCAAGTGCTCCCTTTCTGAACTTCTTTTGTTTTGACTCCCTCCATTTGTAAGGTCCTTGAGGACAGGGACTATCTTTTATTATTAATTTTACCCACAGCATTTAGCACCATGTCTGATACAAAATAGGTACTTAATAAATGTTAACTGAATTGGACTGGATGTCAAAGAAAATAGAACTCAGAGAACATTACACACCACTGCAATTAATATAAACAAAAGCCACTAAAAGGCAACCAACATTGGTAATCTTGGTTCCAGAATACAGATGAAGAAACACACGTTCTTCCTCATTTTCCTGCTACTGAGATGAAAGAGTATGGGTGCAAAGCATTGCATATATTGTCAGATGATGTCATTTTATTGGTCAATTCCACCTTAATGTTTTTATTAATTATACAAAAACATTCCACTGAAAGAAGGGGAACAAGGAGAGCAAGGGATAATTTACCTAGCCAATATTTGGAGAAAAGAAGAATTTATGACTAAACAATAGAGAACATTAATGCAAAATAAAATGCAAAATGGAAAATTTTGATTACATTAAATTAAAAAAGGTTTTGCACAAACAAAATCAATGTGGCCAAGATTTCTGTGGGAAGCAGAACACTAGGAAATAATTTTTAGCTAGTGTTTTTGATAAAGGCTTCATTTCTAAAATATGTAGAGAAATGAGTAAAAATTACAAGTTATTCCCCAATTGATGGTCAAAGGATATAAACAAATTTCAGATGAAATTAAATCCAGGAAGATTAAAAAATGTTCTAAATCACTATTGATTATAGAAATAAAAATTAAGACAACTATGACATAATACCTCACAGCTATCAGAATGGTTAAGATGACAATATAATGATAAATGTTGGAGGGAATTTGGGAAAACTAGAACACCAATGCATTGTTGGTGGAGTTGTAAATTGATCCAACCAATCTGGTGAATAATTTACAATACTCAAAGAGCTATCAGACTGTGTATATCTTTTGATACAGCAGTGCTTTTACTGGGTCTGTATGCCAAAGACATCATAAAAGGAGGAAAAGCTCTTTTTGTGGTGGCAACAAATTGGAAAGTAAGGGGATACCCATCAACTGGGGAATGGCTGAATAAGATATGGCATATGTATATAATGGAATATTACTAGCCTATAAAAGATGATGAGCAGGCTGATTTTAGGCTTGAACTCATGCTAAGTAAAGTGAATAGAACCAGAACATTGTACATAATAACATTAAGATTGTAAGATGATCAACTATAATAGACGTAGTTCTTTTCAGCAGGACAGTGATTTAAGACGATTCTAATAGATGTGGGATGAAAAATGCTATCTTCATCCAAAGAAAGAACTATGGACACTGAATGAGAATTGAGGCATACTATTTTTACCTTTTTGTTGGTTTTTTTTCCCCTTATTCATGATTTTCCCCTTTTGTCCTGATTTTTCTTTCCCAACATGACTAATGTGAACATATGTTAAAAAACAATGACTGCAGGCATAACCTTTATAAAACTGCTTGACATCTTGGGAGGATGAAGGTAAGGAAGAAACAGAGAAAAAAAACTGGCACTCAAAATCTTAAAAAAATGAATATCGAAAACTATCTTTACATGTAATTGAAAAAGAAAATACTATTAGAATTTGAAAGCAAATTAAAAGAAAAGAGAACATCTTGAGAAATATTTAATAATTCTTTTTTTTAATGCATCAATTAAAAAATTTCAAAATAAAAATAATTCACCACATTAAGAAATGAAACAAATTCAAGAAATTCTGGGCATAGTAGTCATGTAACATTTAAGCATCTATGATGTGTCATTAGGCACACAATGCCTAGAAAATTCCTTGTTTACTCCATAATAAAGGGATTCAGATAGCCTCCATGACCTGGAAACAAAGCAAGATGGTGCCAAGAATAAAGTCAGATTTAGGAATTAAACTGAACCAAGTTAGATTCTGCCAAGTAAGCTGTGTACCTGTGATCCACTATGCATTACAGCACCTGCATCCTGAGATTTCTCCCTATGTAGTAAAAATTTGATTTGACTAACATCTCCAAAGAGAAATGGATGAGTGAATGGAAGAGAATCTGCTGGATTCATGGATCCTAAGAGTAAACAAAATCAGAAACTATGGAAGGTTATTTTGAAGGGAATATCCTTAAAAGCTTTTTCACTCAAACTGTTCAATTTAACTATCACTATCTTGAAGGGTGCAGCATAGAATTTTTTTCAGGATATAGTATTCAAAGTCAATAAACATTTTTAAGCATTAGGGATATAAATATGACAAAAACAATCCCTGTCCTCAAGGAGATTGCAATCTAATGAGGGAAGACAAAACACAAAAGAAAGTTGGAAAAGGGAGTGAAGGGAGGGAAGAGAAGTCACTTGGTACAAGAACATGATGGAAAAGTTAAAAAAAAAAATTCCTAAATGAAAACAAAAGAAACCAAAATGAGTGCAGCTCAGTGGAAATTGAGACATCCATCTTGTTCCACTTCTAAGTAAATGGAGCATGAGGAGTTCATGGCTGCAACCTCCAATAAGAAGCACTGCAGGTACTTATGAGGTGTGAGTACCAAGACTAATTAGATTTTACAAGATAATGTAGCAATCATCCAAAAATGAGTACAGTTCGATGGGAAATGGGGCATTGTTTGAAGAGATGTCTGTTCTTTACCCTCTCCTTAAATTGGGGTTGAAAAGTTTATGGTGACTTGTTTTCTTTGGATTGGTCAAAAACAAAAACAAAAACCTGGACATGACCAATGTGAGAATTTGCTTAGTTTGACTATATAGTTATTACAAAGGTTTTTTTCAGCTGGAGTTGAAAGAAGACTGAAGATAGGAACAGAATTGCAAAAGAAAGAAGAGAGCATTGAAGTTTTTTTTAACTGTATAGAAGAGAACACAAAGCATCATAGCTAAGTACGACAGTTTTGAAAGTTAAATGTCAAATTTCTTTCTCTGCTCTACTGTGGATATGGATATGGTCATCTTATTTGGTGTTTGTTAAAATGAGAACAAAAGAAACTTCTTAAAAGAGAGTAACTTTTTTAAAATGGGCTTTCCAGTGTTGGCAAAAACATCCTGAATTCAAGAGTGGCCAGCAGCTGGTTTATGTGGAGTTTTTGAAGATGACCCCAGGCCACTCTGTAGCTCCAAAACTAAAGGGAGTCTCTCCCCACTGACCAGACCTTGCCTCGAGTTACTCAGAGACTGCAGGCCTGAGGCCAAAGCAGTACCTTCCACAGCCCCACAACGGGCCTTTGCCTTCCAAGGTAGGGAGTGTAATGAGGAGTGTGAGATGACGTTCTTCCGTTTGTCAGTGCATGCCTCGGGGACACTCAGGGGACCCAAACCTGACTGCCGCCTTAGGCACATGGTGGCTGCACGGCCTGAGTCCATGACCTCACCTCTGCAGGTCTCAGTTTCCTCCTCTGTAAAATGAGGGTGACAACATCTACTTCCTAGGGTGGTTGGAAGGATCAGATGATATGTGTAAACACTTGGCAATCTTTAAGGGCTACAGAAATCCTAGCTCCTATTGAGAGATTCTAGGTAAGCCCCGAGAGGCAGAAGGTGGTGTAGTGGGGAGTGCCAGGCCTGAAGTCAGGAAGATCAAATCCTGCCTCAGAGACTCCCTAGCCGTGAGACCCTTAGTAAGTCCCTTCACCCTGTCTGCCTTAGTTTCCTCATATGTGAAATGACCAGAAGGAAACAGCAAACCATTCCAGTATCTCTGCTAAGAAAACCCCAAATCAAATCAGGAATAATTGGACACAATTGAAATGACTGAACAAGATAGTGCTCCTAACTAAATTTTGTCTTGGAGATTTCCCTGGAGTTGTTCTGGAGTTGAGGGGTGGAACCAAAAATATTGGCATTAGGATCCCAGGCCCCTGGTGGCAGCCTCCTGAATCCCAGGGTGAGTACATGATTTCTTCTAATTAGGGACAAGGTGACTGAGCACTGGACTTGAAGTAAAAAATACCCAAATCCTAATTCTGTCTCAATTATTTCTGAGTGGGATGCTAAGTAAGTAGCTCAATTTCCTCATCTGTAAAATGGAGATAATACCTACTTTACAGGGATGTTGTGAGGTTCAAACTCTATTCGTTGCAGTTTCTACTTCCACAACCTCTCTCACACCCAACCTTTTCTCAGCAATCACATGGCCACCCCAATAAGTCAAGCCATTTCTGGCAGAAGGCACAGGGCATATTTCATCTTTGATCCTCTGGAATCATGGATTGTCAATGCACTGATTTAGTATGAAAACTTTTTCCAAAAAAAAAGCTGCAAAGATTCTTTTCCTGCAGGCAAATGTTAACTATTTCCTCTGATTTTAACTGCATTGATTTTCACTTATGAAAAAAGTATATCTGCTTTCATGAAAATTATCAATTTTATCTTCTGTTCTTGGGATCCTCCTAATTCCTTATTTGATCGTGACCTCTTGCCCTGTGTATAATTGTGAAAATTCATGTAAAAATTCTTACATCATTCTCCCAGAGGCAGGTCAGGTGCACTTCACCTTTGAGGTTCTAGGGAAAATACTGAGGACTTTTAGGGTATTTTTAAAGACTCAACTAGTTTTTTAGTCAACAGTGATAACTTTTGCCAGTTCCCTTTAACCATTTAACATCACTTATTTTTTACAAAGGGATATTTACTTCTAAGATATAGCAAAAATAAAAATATAAACACCATGGGAACTAATATTCCAAATCCCATCTCAGTCACTAAGGGCAGTGGAACCACTCAACAAAATTTTTAAAATATAACATTGGTCCCACCAAGCTCACATTCAGAGGCGGCAAGAATTATACAAATCCTCATCTTTGCCTCCGTGGGCTGGATCCTGAAGGTCATTCCCAAATTCCACTTATTGCTCCACAGGTTATCGACACTGAGCTGATTGAAAAACCCAGATGCTGTCTGACAGTCTGTCTGAAAGTCTCCTGGTTGGACCCTTCAAGCCCTTCACCTATGAAGGAAGAAAGAACAGTGATGGACAAATGCAGGAGCGGCTTGATCACACGGTTAGCAGACTGGCCAGTTAAGAGGCTACATATATGGTCAGGACTCTCTAAGTCACTCCCATCAGACATTACCATGACTCCCAGGAGGAGTCCACATGGGGAGAGGCCATCCCAGTCACTCTCCGCACATACCTGTCCCCATTTCATTTTTTATTACTCTAATTTATGACCTTTATCTGTTAAGACATATATCCAGTTGGAATTAGTACATATCTTGGTATATGGTGGGAGATATGGATATTTATCTCAACTCGACCATTCTGCTTTCCAAATTTTCCAGGTTTTTTGTTGGAATGGTAAGACTTTATCCCAGTTAAGGTAATAGGGGAGGGGGTCACTGGATTTATTCAACATTATACTGTGTTCATTTGCTTCTGTTCAGTCATGTACTTGGATCTGTTCACATGGATCAATTTCTTTTAAGCAGTGCCAAAGTTTGCACAATGACTGCTTTTGTAGCACAGATTAAGATTGGTACGGCCAGGCACTCTCCCTTGTTAAGTTTTTCCTTAAAATGTATTCAGTCTTCCACCGTCTTAATTGGCTGGGACACATAGCTTGAGCCTCATTGATGCTGCTTCCTGGGATCCAAAACACAAAAATCAAATAGAAATTGGAGGCCCCTCCTTCAGGCTTGATAGTATGGGCAGGGGAGTTGCTGTAGCCTTAAGCAAACATGCTTCTGTTAACTATGTACAAGGAAATCTACAAGGATCTCATTCTGAGTCACTAAAGGGCCTGAATTAGTGCTGGCCTCTAACAGTGATCCCTTTGCTCTTCAGAAAATACCAATATAAAACCATCTAACTCTATATTCTGCTCATTCCAATTCTGCTTTTAAAAATGTAATCTGTGGCTAGAATGACAGGGAAAGATAATGCGGAATTATCTTGGGGGGGGATGTGGGAAAACAGGGACACTGATACATTGTTGTTGGAGTTGTGAACACATCCAGCCATTCTGGAGAACAGTCTGGAACTATGCTCAAAAAGTTATCAAACTGTGCATACCCTTTGATCCAGCAGTGTTTCTACTGGGCTTATACCCCAAAGAGATACTAAAGAAGGGAAAGGGACCTGTATGTGCCAAAATGTTTGTGGCAGCCCTGTTTGTAGTGGCAACAAACTAGAAACTGAGTGGATGCCCATCAGTTGGAGAATGGCTGAATAAACTGTGAGTTATGAATGTTATGGAAAATTATTGTTCTATAAGAAACGACCAGCAGGATGGTTTCAGAAAGGCCTGGAGAAACTTACACGAACTGACGCTGAGTGAAATGAACAGGACACAAAGTACCAGGAAGCCAGAACCACCGGTCTGTCCAGAGCACAGACATCATGAAGGCTGAGTGAAAAGCAGACCTTCATTACTCTCTGGCTAGACCTCCCACTTCATCTCTAGCCTCCCCTTCATTTACAAGTGTATACTCACACCTTATTTGCCGTCTTTGGCATTTCCTAATCTTTCTCATTTCAAGACACCCTTAGCTCTTCCTGTGAAATGTCATATTTACAGAAATCTGTGGGGAAAGAATGGGAATGGGTGTGTTAAAAAGATAGGGTCCTGAGCTAAGTGTAACTAAGAGTCCAAAGAAAATGTGACTTTTTTGTCACAGTAAACAATAAACAATAAAACAGTTGCTCATGGATAGATAAAAGATGCAGTTTGTAAACAGTACTACTTCGGATGGAATATAAATATGAAGGATTTAAAATCACGGGAAATAAACAGAAACAGAAAAAGAATGTGCATAATAATGACTATAACAATGAAAAGAACAAAAGAAGGGTCTGTCCATGGACCCAATTCTCTTTATTCTGCTCAGTATTGTTAAATGTCAAATTTTAGACAAGACAAAAATTGAACAATCTCAATAAAAACAACAATAAGAGTCACAGAAATACAAACAGATGATGCTACATGGCCGGGCAGCCGGTGTTCCTTGGGCAGCCCATATCAGAAATTATATTTAAACTGTATGATTCCACAAAAGAAAAAAAAAATCATTGTAAAGGAAGGACTAATATCAGATAGAGGCTTTAAGAGAATATGAGAGGGGAGAGTTGAGCTGGAGGCAAGACGTAGGGCTTGGAAGATGAGAGAGTAGGCCATGGCGTTCCCTATCACTGTCCTAGCTGCCCAGAGCACAGAGGCCACTAAATGACTTGTCTAGAGCCTGTCGGTGTCCTGAACTCATCATGCCCCACTGTCAGAAGGAAACTAAGAAAAAAACTCACTGATCTTGGTTCAGACCCCCAAATGATCCCTACCCATTTTAACATGCATATTTCTGCCCTTTCCACCAGTGCTGCAAACTTCCCACCTCTAAAATGCATGGAGTTAGTATCTTCAGCTCATGCTGTAAGCCATAGGGAGAAAAAGACAATTAGACACGAAAGAAAATGAGAAAGATTAGGAAACACTAGAAACAAAGTGCTCTAGGACTTAAAGATGAAGTTATGGTGGAATGACTTCTCGATATTTCATTTGGCCTTTGATTCTTACTCTGACTCCCTGATAAGTTAAGAGTACAAGAACTCTGGGTCCAACAGTCAGTATTTGGTGACCCATTACCATGGGAAAGGGAAAATCCAACATTAACCTTTATGGATTGTCTCTCAGAAGGTCTGAAGTTAATGAAATTAAGTCACATTCACAACAAAGAAGTTATAAGAGATAAATTGAGGTAAATTCACCATCTACATACAGACACACACCCCTTTAAAACTCACAGTATAAAAACAAATACAAAAGCATTTTCTCAGGTAGAAAAATTACAGTGGATGATTAAAATATTGTACTTTGTGAAATATGATGGTATCAGTGAATAGTATCATAAAAAAGAGAACTACAAACAATATTCAAAGTTCTATGAAGTTCTTGCCTTCACAGTCGTTTCTTAAGGCTAGAATGAAATACAAATATTGATAACACCCCTTTGTTCACTGTGCAGAAACCAACCCATAATTCAAGACAGTCACAGTTTAGAAACACACAGTACTGTTGTCCTGTTTTTTTGAAAAAATTTACAAAATTACTAAAAGTGTCCTCTAAAAGGTGACTGCTTCACAAAATGAAAATCTTAGTTTTTACAATCCCATCTACAAAAAGCTCCCCAACATGTTTAAATAAATAACTCGTTATTAAAAGCTATTTAGTATTTAGTAATATGCTTTTCCCAACAAAATATGAACAATCCTGAGATACTTAATCATCTCCCATAAACATTCCTCTTGATTTTTTTCATATAAAATAATTTTCTCATATAAATTTTTTCATATAAATGTTTTTTAATTCTATATTTCAGGTCCAATACAACTCATCTAGATAAATCCTCATTTTCCACAAAGGAAAATAAATGGATTATGTATGTACAATAAATACTGCCTTACAGAGTAAGAACTGGGTTAAACTAAGCCAAAGTCCTCTAAGGCCATAGTCTTAACTTCATAAACCAGAGTAGATCATATATTTAGAGCTGGAAGATACTATAACAGTTATCTGGTCCAAAATTTTAGGGTATACCTCTTAAGGAAAGTTTGCATCTTATTAGTTAGAGCATTTAGACCACTGAACAATAGTCAAGTCACCAGAAGGTAGAGGAGAATACTCATTAAAATGAATGTTGTGTTCCTGAACATCACAAGGCTTAGAGAATCCAATGACAGCTCACCATCTCAATTACAGAGTTTAAATGTGATCTACCATTGGAATGAAATTTTACTTCCTGAGAACAAAATACTCTGAAATGGACAGGAGGTCACAGTACCATGGCTAGATAAAACCATTCACTGCCTTCCACAGCACAAACTCAGGAATGCCCCTCTCAGTCTCCATCCACTTGATTCTCAAGGTACTCCAGTGAAAGTCTCCGAAGATCCTTCTGGATATCTGGTTGGTCTTCCAGATCATCATACAGTGACCTCACGATGTCCAGTTTCCGGTAGTCCTCAGGCTTGACCAGACACCGAACTACTTGAAGACATCTCTCTTTCAGTGTGTAAACTGTAGGGAAACAAAACTTCAGTGACAACTCATTGTAAGGGATTCAGTTCACATAGCATTGGTATGCTATTTAAATCTAACCTACAAAAACACAGGCGCTTTTAAAGGTACCTGAAAATGGAATTTCTACAGAGCAAATTGGCAATTCAGACACGGCACTGTCCTTTACCATATGCTAATAATTTGACTGATGAACAGAACAGAAAAAAGGGACTTGTAGATAAAGAAATTTTGCAGATAAAATTTAGAGACAAACTCTTGGGTAGGTGATGTAAAAACATCCCTCAGATAAAAAGCTAAGTGAGGCTAGCAGTGAGGTGTCTCAGTTCATTTGCATCTATTTTTAGAGTGTGAATGGATAAAATTCAACAAATGATGAGTCAAATAAGAAGCTAATGAGACAAATGAACAAAGGAAAATGTAGGAAAAAAATAGCTTGAACAAATAATGACAACCACTTGGAGATTTATACATGGCTATAAAGGAAAAGAAACTCCATGTAGTTATTTCTACCCCTTATTCTAAAACATCGATATCTTGACAAAGATGTAGAACACAGCCCATATTTGAAGACAGAATCAATGTGAGGACTTATGGCACGAAGTAGGTGCTATTATCCTATCTTCACTTTACTATCGAGGAAAATAAAGCTAGAATTAAGCATCTTGCCCAGCATTACACAGCCAGGAAGCGTCCAAGGCCAGATTGAAAAGCTCATCTTCCTCACTCCACTCGAAATTTAACAAGTAACCTTCAAGTTTGTCCTACTTTTGCTCATATTCTTTCTGGCATTCCTTCTGTTCAATTACCAACATTTTTCCTCTTTACCCCCTCTACTTTTTTAGAAGGATGGGTGGGAAATGAAGAGAAAATGGAAGGTCATTGAGGCATCTTAAAAAAAAAAAAAAAAAAACTGCTTTGAAGAGAAAAAAGCAAGCACAGACAGGCCAGACAGTTTTAAAAGCTACAGGATAAAATTATACACTTAATAAGAAAAACAACCTGTAACACAA
Source organism: Antechinus flavipes (assembly GCF_016432865.1). Classification (NCBI taxonomy): domain Eukaryota; kingdom Metazoa; phylum Chordata; class Mammalia; order Dasyuromorphia; family Dasyuridae; genus Antechinus; species Antechinus flavipes. The sequence goes on along the minus strand of NC_067398.1, from coordinate 48,955,625 downwards.
TACAAAAACTTGTAGTTTCACGGACAATCATTTTTAAGTTCTAGTCTGTTTTATGGAAATGTGTATTTTATTTGGTACTAAGGTTAAAATAACAGAAAGAAAAAGACTTAGGACACAGTCTTGGGAAATGCCTCCTGGTCTTAGCCAGACCTGGCTCAGGCCAGCAGAGGGATTCAGAGTATAAACTGGGACATAAATTAAATAGCGACAGACTAGAAAAACAATAAAAACAAACTGACTTACCAACCAGAGATTTTTAAAAAGATGAAAATAGTAAAATAGACACTGTTCCTTTCTGCCTCCACATTCACCATGGCAACCCCACTCTGGGCTACAAAGACAGGGAGGATGCTAGGAATTCTGATAAAACTCAGGTGCTCCCATCCCAATAGGCTGGGCTTCTGATGCCTCAGGCAACAAGGAAGCAATGTCTGGGATATAAGTGCAAGTCCCTCCAGACCAGTAAAAAATCTGAAGACCATATCCATGGCCCCTTAAGAGGAAAACATCCAAGACTACCTAAAGCAAGCTGGGCTCCAACCACACTAACTCAGTGGACAGTAATATGATCTTTCAGTAGAGAAGACCAGTCCAAAGAGACAAGATTGACAATGTCAAACCCCAAACCAAAACTCCAGACAGAAAAAGGATATGAAGACTGAGAAGAGTAGCAGTGGAACATGGGGAAATGGGACACACTGCATATTAGACAATGCTGGGCAAGAATCTGGTGAAAAAAAAAAGAAAAGCAATAGGAAGTGATCTTCTAGGGATGGGGTTCATTTTTTTTAAACCAGGGGTTATATTCCCCAATTGATAAGTGATCAAAGGATATGAACAAATTTCAGATGAAGAAATTAAAGCCATTTCTAGTCACATGAAAAAAAATGCTCTAAATCACTACTGATGAGAAAAAAGCAAATTAAGACACTGAAGTATCACCTCACACCTCTCAGATTGCCTAAGATGAAAGAAAAAGATAATGATGAATGTTGAAGGAAATGTGGGAAAGCGGACACTAATATATTGTTGGTGGAGTTGCAAACTGATCCAATCATTCTGGAGAGCAATTTGGAACTGTGCCCAAAGGAATATAAAGCTGTGCGTATCCTTTGACCCAGCAGTGTTTCTACTAGGCTTATATCCCAAAGAGATCATAAAGGAGGAAAAGGACCCATATGTGCAAAAATGTTTGTGGCAGCTCTTTTTGTAGTGGCAAGGAACTGGAAATTGAGTGAATGCCCTTCAGTGGGAAATGGCTGAATAAATTATGATATATGAATGCTATGGAATATTATTGTTCTTTAAGAATGATCTGCAGAAGCAACTCTGATCATATTAAACTAAAAAGTTTTTGTACTAACAAAACCAATACAAACAAGATTAAAAGAAGTACAAAGCTGGGGAAAAAATTTTATAGCCAGTGTTTCTGGTAAAGGTCTCATATATAAAGAACCCTGTCAGATTTATAATACAAGTCATTCCCCAACTGATAAATGGTCAGAGGATATGAACAATTTACAGATGATGAAATTAAACCATCTATAGTCATATGAAAAAAATGCTCTAAATCACCATTGATTAGAAAAATGCAAATTAAGACAACTCTGAGATACCACTACACACCTCTCAAATTGGCCAAGATGACAGGAAAAGATAATGAATGTTGGAGGGGATGTGGGAGAACTTGGACAGAAATGCATTTTTGGAAGTTATACGATGATCAATTCTGATAGACATGGCTCTTTTCGATAAAGAGGTGATTCAGGCCAGTTCCAATGATCTTGTGATAGAGAGAGCCAGAGAGAGCTCTGAGGACTGAATGTGGGTCACAGCATAATATTTTCATTTTTGTTGTTGTTTGCTTGCGTTTTGTTTTCTTTTCTCATTTTTTTCCTTTGTGATCTGATTCTTCCTGTGTAGCATGATAATTGTGGATATATGTACAGAATAATATGTTGGATTACTTGCCATCTAGGGTTGGGGGAAGAAAAAACATCATGGAACACATGGTTTTATGGGAGTGAATGTTGAAAACTATGTTTTGAAAATAAAAAGCTTTATATCTATTTTTAAAAATACCTTGTTGGTGGAATTATGAAATGATTCAATCATTCTGAAAAGCAAATTGGAACTATGCCCAAAGGATTATAGAACTGGGTATATCCTTTGACCCAGAAGAGCTATTATTGGGTCTGCATCCCAAGGAAATCATAAACGAGGGGAAAGGACCCACATATGCAAAAATATTTGTAGCAGCTCTTTTTGTGGCGGCAAAGAATTGGAAAATGAGTAGATGCCCATCAATTGGGGAATGGCTGAACAAGTTATAATATATGGAAGTAATAGAATATTACTTTTCTTTTTTTTTTTTAATTATAGCTTTTTATTTACAAGATATATGCATGGGTAATTTTTCAGCATTGACAATTGCAAAACCTTTTGTTCCAACTTTTCCCCTCCTTCCCCCCATCTCCCTCCCCTTGATGGCAGGTAAACCAATACATGTTAAATATGTTAAATACAATATATGTAAACATATCCATAGTTTTTGCTGCACAAGAAGAATCAGACTTTGAAATAATGTACAATTAACCTGTGAAGGGCAATCAAAAATGCAGGCGAACAGAAAGAGAGCTGAAAAGCTATGTAGTGGTTCACACTCATTTCCCAGAGTTCCTTTGCTGGGTGTAGTTAGTTCTATTCATTATTGAACAAATGGAGCTGATTTGGTTCATCTCACTGTTGAAGAGGGCCACATCCATCAGAACTGATCATCATCTAGTAATGTTGCTGAAATGTATAATAATCTCCTGGTTCTGCTCATTTCACTTGGCATCAGTTCATGCAAGTCCCTCCAAGCCTCTCTGTATTCATTCTGCTGGTCATTTCTTACAGAACAATAATATTCTATAACATTCATATATCACAATTTACCCAACCATTCTCCAATTGATGGGCATTCATTCAATTAGATTCCTTTTCTATAAAAAATGATAAGCTAATTTTAGAAAAGGCCTGGAAAGATTTATACAAACGCTGAGCAAAACAAGCAGAACCAGCAATACATTGTACAGTAACAGCAAGACTATGCAATAATCAACTATGAAAGACTTGGATCTTCTCAGTGGTTCAATGATCCAAGGCAATCCTAATAAACTTTGGAGAAAAAGTATCTGCAGTCAGAGAGCGAACAATGGAGATGGAATGTAAATCAATACATACTATGGTCATTTTTTTTCCCTTTCTTGTGTTTTTCTTTTTTGTTCTGATTTTTCTCTTCCAACATGATTCATAAAGAAATATGTATTTAGTTAATATACATGTAAAACATAAATAATTATTTTTTTTTTAATATTGAAAAAAAGGAAAAAAGAAACTATGAGTAGGCTAATTTCAGGAAGGCTTAGCCGAGACTTACAAGAACTGATGCTAAGGGAAGTGAGTAGAACCAAGAGAACATTGTACACAGCAACAAAAGATTATATGATGATCAACTCTGATGGACTTGGCTCTTTTTAACAATGAGGCAATTCAGGCCAATTCCAATATCCTTGTGATGAAGTCATAAGATGTGTCATTTGCATCCAGAGAAAGGATTATGGGAATTGAATGTGAATCACAACATAGTATTTTCTGCCTTTTTTGTTGTTGTTTGCTTGTTTGTTTTTTCTTATTCCCCTTCCCCACCTTGTTCTTATTTTTCTTGTACAGCAAGATAAATGTGGAAATGTTTAGAAGAAATGCACATGTTTAACTAACTTGCTATCTCAGAGAGGGGGATGGAGGGAAGAAAGGGAGAAAAAAAAATGGAATACAAGGTTTTACAGGAGTGAATGTTGAAAACTATCTTTGAATGTATTTTGAAAAATAAAAAGCTATTTAAAAAAAGAAAAGAAAAGAAGGGATGAGCAGGATGATTTCAGAAAAGCCTGGAAAGTGTGTACTAATTAACTGATGCTAAGTGAAATAAGCAGAACTAAGAGAATATTGTATACCGTAACAAGATATGTGATGATCAATTATGATAGACTTGGCTTTTTTCAACCAGGTAAAATTCAAGGCAATTCCAATAGGCTTGAGATAGAAAATGGGGATCAATAGATGTGGATCAAAATCACCTTTTTTTGTTACTGTTATTTGTTTGTGGTTTTTTTCCTTCTCCTGCTTTTTTTTCCCCTTTTTAATTTTTTTTTTTTTGGGGGCACACATATGTTTAAAAGAACTGCCCGTGATTAACCTATACAGGATTGCTTGCTGTCTTGGAGAGGGGGGATGGGGAGGAGAGGAAGAAAATTTGGGACACAAGGTTTTGCAAAGATAAATATTGAAAAATATCTTTGTAGATATTTAACAACAACAACAACAACAAAAAGACAATTCCAATAGACTTGGGCTGGAAAATGCCATCCACATCCAGAAAACTATGGAGACTGAAAGTGGATCAAAGCATAGTATTTTCACCTTTTTTTGTCTGTTTGCTTTTTCTCGCTCATGGTTTTTTCCCCTTTTTGTTTGATTTGTCTTACACAACATGACAAACATAGAAATACGTTCAAAAGAAGGGAAAAAGGGCTAGGGGCTATGTGGGAGAAGTTCTGGATGGCAGAGAAGGAGCTTTTAAAAAAGGCAAGTTACATCTTACCTGGGAGTGTGATATTGGCAAAAACAGGCTGTCCATTTTCGTTGAGAGATGGCACAAATAACTCTGTCTGGTTAACAAGAAGTCCATCACCCGTATTTGCATCTCTGAATAACCAAAAATGACCTATAATAAAATAAGCAAAAAAGCTGGTTAAGTGTGACTATGCTTAATTATGAAGTCAACAATTTGTTTCATTGGTGCAGGTGAGCCTGGGGACATCACTTAAACTCAATATCTGGGGGGATACTTCAAAAACCTACTTATGATGTTATGCCACAGTCTCCTTGAAGTTGTCCTACCTCAGTTACTCTGCTCCAAAACCCCAGGCTATAAACATTCCCTCTTAATGTTTGATGGGATAAAGGTCTATCCATTTTAGACATCATTAGAATATCAGGAGCCTCTCCAGATATTGAAATAATGAAAGGTACCTCCCTTTCATTGTCATTCTCGTTGCCTCCCCCATTATGTCATTGTTCTTGTTACCCTATGAAAGACTCTTGTATCTGACATTCACTGCTAGATACTTTGAGAGTCCTATCCAGTCAATGGATTTACTCTCCAATAATCAAATTTTTCTTTAATCTATTCTGCCTCAGTTTCTCCAGCATTACAAGGGGATAAGGTAGTCAGACTCAGAAAAAGTAAAGCCCAAGCCCACAGTCAACAAATTAGTCAAACAGCAGAGACAGGCACAAACCCCAGCACTTCCTCCCAATCCTATCCAATCCAGAAAAATTCTAAAAACAATACCTAGCAAACAAGCAATTGTAAGTGTTTCTTCCCAAGGGCTTCTACTCCAAAAGTGGAAAGAACCCTAAATCTGGATTCCTCAATCAATATTTCTGAAATACTCTGAGAAATTCCCTTAGCTTTCGAGGCTCATTTCTTCATCTGTAAAATACAGGTAAATCATATTTGCACTGTCTACCTTACTGGAATGTTGTGAAAGGAAAGCACTTTTTTTTTAAGCCTTTTATTTTCAAAACACGCACGGACAACTTTTCAACATTGATCCTTGCACAGACTTGTGTTATATTTTCCCCTCCTTTAATCACTGAGCATTGTCCCAGTCAAATGGAGACCAGTTGAAGACCTCAGCTTAACAAGGCCAAGGTCTCCCACTACATCCAAGGCCATCTTCAATCCTCCCGATCTATAATGTGACCTACATGGCTTTGGAGGGGAACAGTAGGTAAAGTAGGAAAAAGTAAGAAAAGACAGGTAACTTTGCAAAATCCTTCCTCACTTCAATCCATTACACTTTCATGTCATGGCATCAAGAAGAAAGGACAAGCAAGAAGCCAGTAAAATTTCTATAGGAAGCTGTTCCCCTAATTCAAATAAAGAATAAGAATAGAGGCTACTTAAGCACCAAACAATTGCAGATTACTATTATGGGTGAATCAGAGAAGTACAGGGAGGAATACTACATAAGAATAAAGGAGGCTAAAAATAAAAACCAACAAGAAAGAACTACACTAAAGCCCGTTAAAAATAAATAAATAAATAAAAAGCAGCAAATTTAAAGGTTCAAAAAGTAGCAGAGCAGAGGAAAATCGCTTAAGAAAGGAAAATGGCAATCAGAGGAATTAACCAACAAGTCCAGAACAGTCAGGGAGACGGCAATTAGTGTTAAAAAAAAAAAAACCATCCTTTTTGTCAGTACAGAAATGCTCCAGATAGGTCTAGTTCTGTCCACTGGCCTCCACAGCAGAGAGGGGTGTGGAGCTATCTCAATGTCTCCTTCCCAACCCCGGAGCCAAGCAAGTCCAAGCAAGTCCCCACCCTAAGTAATCTCACTAAACCCTAGCACTGCCTCAGGCTCTCTTCTCTCTCCTCCTTTTCTGTCAGACACCTAGAAAAAGCTGTCTACACTCCTGGCTTCCATTTCTCACGGCTCCCTCATTTCTCAACCTCTAACAATCTGGCTGCTGCCTGGGGGCCTTGGTCAACTTAAACTGCTCTCTCCAACTGTACTAATATCTTGACTGCCAAATGAAATGGCCGACAAGTTCTCCGACTTCTCCAACATTGCTGACCTAGACACTTGGCTCTCCGGCTTGTGACTCTGGGCCCTTCTTCCACATCACCCATAGCCATCTATTCCAGGGCTTGGACCCCACAGGCTCAAGGATTAGACTCGAAACAAGTCTATATGGCTCAAAAGACTGAGTCTGAGTCAAGATCTGAGTTCAAAAGCTGCCTGGGCACTTGTGAGTGATTTAATTCTGGCAACCCGACTCATCTGCAAAATGCCCTGGAAAAGGAACGGCCAACTACAAAGGGGCCACAGCCACCGCCGAAACTGACTGACCAACAAGAGGCGGGTTGCTCCAAATCGGATCGCCCATCTCCCACCGGGAGTCCGAGTTCTCTCAAACGTGACCAACAACTAGCACAACTGCTACTCCCTTTCCTCCCTATTTTTATTGAGCAACACCCCGTTACGCAGGCCCCAATCCTGGCACAAGTGGTCTGGGCCCACACAAGCCCCCCTCCCTCTTCTCCGAGGCACTTTAAGTTAAGCTCTCGCGGAAGCACTTAAGCTACTTAAAATTTGCAATTCAACATAATACATACTTCAAAGCCCACTCCAAGGCTTAGGTTCAAACTAGAACAAAGGACCTCTCCCCTCCCCAGCCTTCTTTCATACGGTGGTCACAGCAGGAGTGGTCAGAGCCGCTGCGCCCGGTGCTCCCCACAGCTCTTCCCGCAAGCCTCCATCCGGGCCCGCCCCACCTTCCCTTCCACTACTTCATGTTTATAAAAAGTACAACGTGACAAGCCGGCTGGCGTGGACGTGTGCCCGCCCCCCACGGGGAGGACCCGCTCTCTTTCTAGCTTTTCTCCCCAGCACGGAGCCCGGCGCACATTAGTCCCTACCTACTACATTTTCTGCCATAGAAAACTGTCATGGGCTCTAACGGTGAGCTCCCCGAGGCCGGGGCACCAGGGAGCCCGGAAGCACAGAAGCTCGCAAGGATGGCCCTCTGTAGCCCAGCTACAAATAGGGGGAGGCCCCCGGGGCCCGGGCCCCCCTCACTCCACCCTGGTCCAGAGGCCGGGCTTCAGGATCGCGCAGTCCCACTCCCAAGCTCACACCCGCCCCGTCCGGCCCCGCACCGAGGTAGCTGTTTATCCTGCGGCCGGTGCCAGGCAGCAACAGCGGGTAGGCCGTCGGGTGTCCCTCGAAGTTGACCCAGAAGGGGAGCACCTGGCGGCGCGTGCGGTTACAGAAGATCACGCAGGAGGGCTGCCGGGTATTCACAGAGCGCAGCTGGGGCGGCCCGGAGACCGCCTGGAGTGGCTCCCACGGCATCCTCCGTTCCCGCGCGACCGAGCGAGAGAGGAGGTGACGCCAGACCGCAAGTCTCAAAGGCCACCGGCCCTCAAATCCGCTTCTTCCTTCTGGGAGCGCAGCAGCGACGAGTCCCGACGTGTCCCGACGTGTCTGACGTGTGGGGCGGAGCCTCGCCCAGGAGGGCGCCTGCGTGTGGGCCGAGCTAGCGGAGCCGCCTGGCGGGGGCGGGGTCAGAAGCAGGCTTTGGGCTCGGAAAGCTGGATGTCCCCTAAGCTCTCGAGCTCGCCCTGGATCCTTGATCCCCGCAGCCTGTTTCTCACATGTTTGTACGACTCAGAAGCTAATTCAAGTCAAAAAGCCTTACTAAGTGACCCAAGCTAACAGTGCATTGGTTAGTGCATTTCCTAAGCCATCTCGGAAGCTCAGGAGCCGCAGGATTCAGGCTTAATCTCGGGCACCGCGAAGTACCCAGCTAGCGTTTTTAAGTGCCGAGGTGTGCCAAGCGCCGCGGATACAAAGAAAGGGGGGAACCCTGCTCGGAAGGGGCTCCCCTTCTAATGAAGCCCTCCCTTCCTGGCTTTTTTACGGAGTCCTCATTCCGTGCCGAGCACTGTACTAAGCTCTGGGGATGTGACTTCCCGGAGAACCCAGAGCTGGAAAGTGGCACATTCAAACCGAGGTCTTTGGGGTCCTCCTTCTTTTGCTCCTATCACATTCCCCAGCTCTATTGCACTACCTCACTCTGATCAAGCGGGATGACAGAGAAAGGAAAGAGAAATTATTCAACTGGGAGTGCTCCAATAAAATAAAAATCCCCCAATCACTTGTGCGGTTTGGGTTTGGTTTTTGTTGTTTTCTTGGTCCTAATTTCATCAATGTAATGTGGAAACTCCTTTCACTAAAAGATACACATACACGTCTACGTAAGGGGACTTTTCTGGGAATGGAGGTTCTAAGTCCCCGGCCAGGTGGGAAGTAGTCTCCTTTGGCTTTCTAACCAAAAGATTCAATTCCAGATTGAATGAAATGTTATAGGTTGTGTGTGTGTGAGTGAGTGAAAGTGAGAGGGAGAGAAATACAGAGACAGAGAGAGAGAGAAGCTAGATGCTCTATCGATAGAGCGACCGACTTTTGGACAGAGCAACACCAACGCAACAACGAAACAATATATACATACATATGTACACACACGTGAGATACCCATGGATACCTCTGAAGGAGGATTCTGCAAAGCGGATAGAGAAGTGCTCAAATAGGAGAAAAGTGTCCCAAATTTCTCCCTAAATTAGTTCCATCTCTTTAACATCAATATTCTTCTATGATATCAAATGCCTGGGAGTTGTGGAAATATCATAATCTTTGAGGAAGTGAAGTTGTAATTTCTCAAAAGGCAATGGAGAAGTTCCTGATAGATATAAGCAGACCTATAACCAACAAAAATTGTGTAGAAATACTACAAAATATATCATCGCAGATCTGTATAATGGGAAAAAGGTTTAGTGTGCAGAACTAGAAGGCTGAGGAAGAATGCCTGCATGCTGTCCTTGTTTAGACTACACCAAATATTTGGTGCACAATAAAAGTATAATGAAATATTTTGCCAGCCAGACATCTACGCTATAAATGATTTAATATTAAATTTTTAAAAATTTCTGACAGACTTATGCCTAAAATATACAGCATTTTTTTTATCATCATAATTAAATAGCAAATTAAATCGCAATGCTTTTAATTAGGACAGGATAACAAAGTAAAATAAAAAAAGGGAAATCTTTTTTTACACTTCAGGGATATGATCTTCTATAGAGTCTCATTCTACTGATATTTGAAAGGACTGTCAAATTTGCTTTTCTTGGATTGCAACCTGGCTGAAAAATCTGTTATATCTCCAACTCTCAGAAAGAAAAATAGGCCTTCTTATCTAAAACTGTTCTCTCCCCCCAAGAGGCTCCTGCCCCCATCTTCTATTTCTCCGTTAAAAGTTACTTTTCCACAGAGATGCTGCCATCTGTTGGAACTGTCTTCCACTAACTAGAGCTTCTCTAAAGGGAGTTACCTTTTTTCCCCTACACATGAACACATTTCTTCTCTTTTATTCCTCACTGTAGCTGCTTCAAACACTGCAAAAGGAGCGCCTGTTTTTCCTCCAACTCCCTCAATTCCTCCTCAAGCACAAAAGGATCAAGGTCTTCGCCCTCTATCTGGTTTCCTGTTATCATCAGCTCCTGGGGTTCTGTTATCATATCCATGCAGATAATTCCTAGATCTATATATCTAGCCTTAGATTCTCTGGGAGCTCCTATCCCACATCCATCAGTTGATGGGGATAACATCTAGACATTATTTGAAATTTGACAGTGACAACACCTGACATCCTGAACTGGATCACCCAGACAGGTATCTCAAGTTCTTCCCCAAGGCTTCCAACTTTTCTATTATTCTCAACCATGATTCTCTCTGCCGTAGAGAATATTTTTGTTCAGATAGATTTGATTCCATTTCCTCTGAGGTCCTTCAACTTTGATATACAGTGATTTCTTCAGACTCAACATTTCAGAACTGAAAGTGATATTTCAGATGATCTAGGTTGGGAGTTTTAAATATTTTGGGGGTCATGCACTCTTTGGATAGTCTGAAGCCTATGAACCCTTCTTAATAGTTTAAGGATTACAAAGGAAACTAAAGGGTAATGAAAATATTTTCCCCCATCTAAGTATGTAGATGCCCTGAAATCCATCTATGGAACACATAGTCCATAGATTCCAATACCTCTAGCCCCATTTTCCAAGTGAAGAAACTGAAGACTTCAAATGTACTTCACAATGAAAGCCCTTTTTTGTTTATCACATGCACTTCACAATGAAAGCCCTTTTTTAATTCATTGCCATTTGTAAAGTGCTTACTAAAAGCTGAGCACAGCAGACACAAAAAGTGAAGTTATTGAATAGACCAACTCTTCTTGACCAGGGGGAGGATTGTGATGATGCCCTTACATATATACTCATGGAGCTTAAGCAGAAAGGAAAAAGATTCCATATCCCTTTATACATTTGCAGAAAAAGCTCAAGGCCGGACATGCAAATGCTGAAAGGTTTTGTGGCTCAATCTCTATGGCAACCTTCTGTGCCTGAATTGACCCACTTTAAAATTTCTCCATGTCCTGTGCAGGAAGTGTTTGAGTAAACAGGAGACTGATGTCATCTTCTCACCATAAGCCAGAGTGGAAGAGGTCCCATTTTAAGATGGAGGACTTATTTAAGAGAGACACACAAACACAAAGTAAATGCAATAGCATCCCTGATGACTGATGATCAATCCTAGATGTACATTAAGTACAGTCTTTGAGCCAAATGTAGGGAAACCATGAGATGTAAAAGCTATAAGGCCTTAAAATTAATCACATGACTTTTCAGTCTAGTGACAAGAATTTTGAACGAGATGAGGTGAGATCTTTCGAGACAGTTGTGAAAATTGAGTAAGGCTTCATCTACTTTAGAGTTTGCAATGGCCTGAAGGACTTTGAAGATTGAATCAAGGGCATACCTAAATCCCCTTCCCGCTATCCTCCCATGACATCAGTTTCTCCCTATTTCAGTCAAATATGGGCAACTATGTACTTACTGATCAAGTTCAATTTATTGGGTAGTTCCCGAGCTTAGAATTTAAGATCCTCAGCCAATGGGGATGAGGGTCAGTGGTGGGAGAGGGTATTTGCCTTAGGGATTAAGTGTTAACCTGCCCTAGAAGGTGTTTCCTCCCTTAGATTGTCTGCTCCATGGGTGGGAGGCTCTTCTCCCGAGAATGTATAATAAACTGCTTTGCTTCTAGCGATCTCTCCAGCTTTTTTTATTAAATGGTGACCCCCTCACCATTTCTGAACCACACAGTATGAAAAATGGTGATGGATTAGGAAATGGGGAAGGGAAGAAAGGGGTAGGAAGGAGGAAGGGAGAAAGAGTCAAGGGAGCAGAGGATCAGTGTTAACAAAAATCTCCAAAAAAAAGCCAAATACCCTTTCCTTTCCATAATCCATTTTTGGCTTAAGCACCACTAATGTTTAAAAGCATTGTGCACCTATGGCCTGTATCAGATAGCTTGCTATCTTGGGGAAGGAGGAAGTAAGAGAAAGGGAGAAAAAAATTGGAACACAAAATCTTAAAAAAATGCTGAAAACTATCTTTACATGTAATTGGAAAAAAAAATACTACTGAAGGCTTAAACAGCCCTGGATAAAGGTCACCCCTGCTCCAGAGGATCTCCTCCCCAAGGCCAGATGGTCCATGGACCTAGACTTTCAAATCTGTTTCAGGATATGCTTCAAAGTCCCTCAGAATCAGATCACTGGTACTGACCTACCTTTCCAGAGTAAGAGAGTAAAATCTCATCATTCACCCCTGGTGACTTCCAAGGGTTCACTGTTAAGAGCCCAATGTTTCATTAAGCTCTTTGGAGAAAGAAATTTTTTTTTTAATCTCTGCTGCTTTGAACATGATTGAAATTTCCTGTTTACTGAATGCCTTCTGGGCTAGGAAAATGGAAGATCTGCACATCAGGCAGTCTACTAACCTGGAGCAGTTAGGAAAAGCAAGATCTAGTCCTTTATTCATTGATGACTGAATGACTTTAGGCAAGTCATTATATCTTTTCCAATAAAGGTGGCTGCATAATTTACTACTCCAGTTCTCCATGGCCAACAAACAGAAATCAATCCATCCTATTAGGCAAGCAAATGAGGAAACTGTCAGACTACAAGGGTTGGATATTTCTATTTTCCTCCTTCCTCTGTAATTGAGCTTCTTTGTAGAAAATTAAACAGTACACTAAGGGAGAGCAGCATTAGAATAACATTGAAACTAGGGAAACTGACTTGTCAATAAGAACTAGGGAATCATGACACTAATTAAGAATAGAAAAATGCTCCTGCTCAGCCAAAATCTCTGTCTTTTGACTTAAATCAATAAACCAAAAATAATTGTTAAAAAATAAATAAATAAAGGTGGCTGCAGACATGAATAATACAGGGGAGTTTTCTTTAGTTCATTGCTGTAGGCTTTATAGCTTCTTAAAAGTGCCAGATCTGTAATCTTATGTGAAGTCCACAATTGTGTGAGATAGATAGGTGTAAGAATTATCTAATTCACACATGAAAGCGAAAGAAAGGAAAGGTGAAGAAAGGTCATATGACAGCAGTAGGGATGTGAACCTGGGTCTTTTTTTTCTTTTTCCCTTGAAGTCAAATATAAAATAGTGAATTTTTTTATGGCTCCCCTTGAGAGAAAAGTCTATTATCTGGATTTCTCCCCTTCCTCCCCACTTTGTTTAAGATCTGGCTGAAAGGTAGAAACAATAGTTAAACAATTGCTTGAGTTCAAGAGTGATCTCCACAACCAAAAAAGTTGGAGGAAATTTGAGACCAGATTGTGGGGCTCCTCAAAGCAGAAGTGGTGGCAAAGACCTCTTAGTTACAAATCCAAGTGAGTGACAATGAATGTAAAAACTGTGTGAATATATCTCATAGTAAGAAATGGAAGATAGAAATGAATAAAAGGTAGCAGTAAAGCATGGGCATAAATGGGTTAATGGATATGATTTCTAGGTCAAGATGAAAGACTCAAGAAGGCCTGTTTTAGAAAAAGAGGTGACAAATGGCAAGGAAATAGCTAATTCAGCACATAGCACGGTGCTTGGTACACAATAGCTTAAAAAATCCTTGAAAATAGACTAAAGATGAAATGAGCAAAACCAGGAGATCATTATATACTTCAACAATACTGTATGAGGATGTATTCTGATGGAAATGGATTTCTTTGACAAAGAGAAGATCTAACTCAGTTTCAATTGATCAATGATGGACAGATGCAGCTACACCCAAAGAAAGAACACTGGGAAATGAATATAACTGTTTGCATTTTTGTTTTTCTTCCCGGGTTATTTTTACCTTCTGAAAACAATTCTTCCTATGCAACAAGAGAACTGTTTGGTTCTGCATACACATATTGGATCTAGAATATACTGACATATTTAACATGTATTGGATTGCTTGCCATCTGGGGGAGGGGGTGGAGGGAGGGAGGAGAAAAGTCAGAACAGAAGTGAGTGCAAGGGAAAATGTTGTAAAAAATTACCCAGGCATGGGTTCTGTCAATAAAAAGTTATATTAAAAAAAAAGAAAAGAAAGAAAGAAAATGAGACTGAAGAAAGCTCTTGATAGTTTCAAAAATACCCCTGCATACAAATGTTATGTAAAACAAGGACAAGTTAAGGTGAAATCTGGGAAAAGCTTGCAGAAGGGACCTATCTACAGAATAATGTCTTAGAAATAAAAAATCTGGATACAATGGACTGGGGACAACAGCACTTTGGGGAACACACCCCAGCTAATTACAAAAGCTCCTGGATGAACATGTCAGAATGAGAAACCTGCTTAACTGGGTTTAGAATTCATGGTTGTTTAAGTTGTCTAAATAAATGGACATTCTGGTTCACAAATCAAAAGAGATTAGTATGAGTTAGTTACAGCATAATAAACCTTAGTGAAAAGAACTAAGTTTGTAGTGATTTCACTACTGTGCAGCAACACTGAAAGGCCTAAACCCAAAAAACCCAATCTGCCTTACATGAAGTATTTAAATAGATCTGACAAAGAATTTATTTCCCTGACACATTTGGAGATTCTCTGAAGTGCAAGATGTAAGGAAAACCAGAAATCTCTCAAGAAAAATCCACATCAATTAGCCCTCCAAAATTTGGCCATGTTCTGAGGGGCTACAATCTTTCCAATTTCCTTACTCGTTACTAATTCTGGACATCAAAAGGGTTTGAAAGAAAAGTAATGATATCCAAAGCAATCCCAAGACTTTGGATAGAAAATGTCATTTGCATCCAGAAAAAGAACTATGGAGAATGAATGTTAATCAACAAATGCTATGTTCAATTCTTTTTTTCTTTTTCTCTATCACAGCTTTTTCCTTTTGTTCTAATTTTTGTCTCCCAACATGATTCATAAAGCAATGTGTATTAAAATTAATTTTTTTTAAAAAGTAATGGTAGATGAGGCATAGAGATGACTAGTCCTGATAGATGATAAATCTGGACAGAAATTACAAATTATGGTTGGAGTTATTTAATAAAACTAGCTCCATTAAGTCAAAGGAGGTAAGAGAGTAGATATCTACTCCACCCCTGAATCTTTCTCTCGTAGACTGAAAACAGGAAATGTTTGTGGTGTTCTCTCAAATGAAGACTTCCCCTAGGAAAACAATGAGCTACACTTCGCAAAGTTTTTTTCTTTCTTTAAAAAAAGAAAAAAAAAACCTCTTCAAGATACATCTTTGGGAATAATAGATTATCAGAGTGCCAGAAAATATACCAAAAGTAATTTCTATGGAAAAAGAATTAAATAGCCGATTTAAAAATTGCAAGATAGATAACTGCAAATTGTAGATAGGCTAAGTATCCTGGAGACCAGTCATTAGGTAGCCTTGAATTAGGGTCAGTTCTGGCTATAAAATTCTAATTGTTAGGTTTTTTTTAAGAGCAAGTGATGACAAATGGAGCTGGCGACTATTTGTAGTTGTGCCTGTGTTGCTCTCTCTAGAGAAGGAAGCTAAGTTTATTTGGTTTTCTCATCATTTCATCTTAGAGGGGAAGGGCCATTATTTCTTTAGGATTAGCAAGTGAATCTCCAACTTTTAATCTGTCAAACATGGTTTCCTGAATCAATCAGATGACTGAGGATACAATTAATGGGAACATATTTTAGGGGGCATCTGTATCAAAGAAGTAATTTCTGGGAGAGATCTTTGAAAGAACATTGAATTTATTATTTTCCATGAGAATCTTATTTTTGTACTTTATATAAAAATTCAGAAGTCAGAGTAATAACATGTTGAGAAGTTAGTATTTAGTCCTTTTGTATGACTGGGTATTCTATTTCTCCCCGTTCCTGTAGTCTGGCTCAAGTCTTATGTTTGAAAAATAGAACAGGTTAAAGGCTCCTCTAATCTACAAAGGGTTAAAAACTGTTCAGGCAAAGAAACTCCCAAGTTCCAAATCTCTTGAAAAATAAAGCATCCATCCAAGTATTTTAAGGCAGTTCTCTGAAACTTTCTACTACACTAGGTGGTCAAGAAAGAATTTCTGCACTTTGTATTCATTTGCTACTTTCATAGGACTATGACTCAGTAAAAAGTCCAATTTGATTATAATCATTTGTTGGTGGAAAGGCTGCTCTTCTAAAATAATAATAGGATGAAAAACCTAGGATTTTGTAAGGAAAATTGATTTAGCATAACACCCATGGACACTCCCAAGTGATTTACAAATAGGATAGCATTTCCTTGCCCTGATCAAGCTGGGCCTTTTTAAAGGTGGAAGGCTTTGTTCCAACACCTTCAGGCCAGGGAGAGCTGGTCAGAATCTAAGAGTGCACACAAGTCTTTTGGAAACCCAATTTAAAAGACATACTTCAGGAGAATTAAAAACTGCAATGAGACTTTCAAAAAGTCCTATGACCAGGGCTGCCAACAAGTGACACTAGACAGCAGAAATAGAACATGCAAAAGTCTATTAAGGGCAAACTCCTAAACCTTGAAAACTTTTAGTTGTTTTAAACCCATTTCAAACTTAGAATGATTTGCTATTTCCTTCTCCAGCTTATTTTACAGATGAGGAAACTGAGGTAAACAGGATGAACTGACTTGCCCTAAAGTCACAGATAGTGTCTGAGACCAGACTTGAATTCATGTCCTCTGGACTCCAAGATGGATAGTCTTTCCTCTTCACCACCGAGTTGCCCAAATAATAAAGATAGGCACAGGCATAATGGCAAGTCATGTCTTAGGTCACTTGAATAAATGGAAAGGCCTTTATTAAATGTATTTACCATATGCCAAACACCAAGCTATGCCATGAGGATACGAATTCAAATAAAATCCCTACTCACAAGAAGTGTGAAAGATGGGCATCGGGAGTAAATGATGGCCCAGGCAGGGTATTTTATTTTGAAAAATTCTAGGAAAAATTAGTAGAAACCCAGGGAAAAGAAAACAGAGCAGGTTACTCTGTTTATATTCAATGAGTTACTATTAGCAGCAGAACACAGTAGACCACTCGGTGGTTCACTGGAAACAAATTTAAAGTCTTTTATGTGTTTATAAGTAAAATACTGGCAACAGGAAATTAAAATAGGTAGTCATGAATATGTGACATACTTACTTGTCCTGCTAGATAGACTTAGCTAGCATTACTCATTACCCCCTAGAACTAGTGGCACTAGACACTCACAACCTAATTCCTAAGGTCATAGGAGGTAGGAATAAAGAAGTAAAATTACTGTAAAGTTAATTTTTTGCTTCTAGTAATTTTCAAACAGCAATTAAACAGTATTTGGGAAGAAGGGCTTGGCCTGGTGATTTCACTGGTCCAGAGAACTCCCAAATGAGGAAATGGGCAATTTAGGGCTTGCTTAAGATCACATGACTAACATGTCAGGACATCCTGGCTGTGAGACCAAGCTGCTTCTTTAATAATAATAGCAACAACGAAACAAAACATTTGCAAGTTCTATCTACCCTGAACTAGACTTATTTCCAAGTTTAATAAAAAGATCTCACAAGGTCTCAGATCAGAGAAGGGACTTTCTTCAGGAAATAGCACTGCTGCATTCTGATTTAGATTTGGAAAGAACCTCAGGGATCATATCAAATTCAAAGCCTGACATTTGGAAAATCAGAGGGTAGGTAACTTGACAGAGGTCAGTAATAAGCACATGTCAGAGTCAGGATTTGAACCCATTTCCTGAGACTCCAAATTCCGAGCTCCTCCCATGGCACCATGGACAGCCCTCTCAGGAAGCTCTGAGCCCTGGCTGTGGCTGTGGAGACCACCCAGAGAAGCCTGTTCTGAGCAGGGGCGGTGCCGGATCTACTTCCATCTTC
Organism: Antechinus flavipes; assembly: GCF_016432865.1. Lineage (NCBI taxonomy): Eukaryota > Metazoa > Chordata > Mammalia > Dasyuromorphia > Dasyuridae > Antechinus > Antechinus flavipes. The sequence goes on along the minus strand of NC_067398.1, from coordinate 48,937,738 downwards.
ATGTGTTCAATCACATCAATCAGATAAAGTTGAGAAGTTTATTGGGAAAACATGACAGGCAGAGACATCTCACATGACAAAAAAGAAAACGACTTTGAAAATGGCCCCTCCAGCCATGTGAGAGCCCAGCCCCATCTCCTTTAAAAGGACAGAAAATCTGGCGGATTAGTAAGGACATTCTATGGCAGCTCATGCGCCCTGACGGAGGGCATCAGCTTGGACAACCTCAACACTGCTCCCCCTCAGCATGGAGTTCAGCACCCCCACTAACAATGGGCAGTGAACACGAAGCCCTTCTCGAAACGACAATGTGGGTCTGGTGGAAATGCTGTTCGGCCATCTCTCACCTGGGAAGCTGTAGGGGACAGGGACTGAAGATGAGGTGGATAAGGACATCTTAAAGAGGGTCCCAAACTTCCAGCTTTTCAGCCATTTTGACAAATATCTCCAAGTAAAAAAAAGTCACTTAAGTAAAATGCCCAATGTTGTTTTTCCGAGAGTTCCCCCTGGACTTCTCCCCCACTCCACACACCCACAGATGCAAATGGTAGAGCCCAAAGGCCACATTTTAAAAAACAGAAAAGCAAGAACAAGCCCTGGCACTCTGTAAGGAGTCAGGAAGGAGCTGGAGTCTGCTGGCGCCTCTCCCACACAGGCTAGTGTTCTCCAAGGCGACTGTCCAGCAGGTATATTGCATTGGTCTAGGTAAGGGTCTCTCCCTTTGTTACCTGTCAAAGAAAAATAGACACAACTCAGTTTACGAGGATTTGGGAACATCTAGTCCCCCTCCTGCAGAACTCCCAAACAAGCTTTTCCCTTGGGCATCTCTGCCCCCTCTCAAGAAAAGGTCTGGCCAGGCTCACCCTTGCTTCAATGTACTCGATTCTTCGTTCCAGGGCTGTCAATTTCTCATTTAGAGTTGCAAGCCTTGAACGACAGGACATATCTAATAAAAGGATATGGAAGGTTCAAAGTCAATTATCACAACACAAAGACTCAAACCGGCCCCAGCCCCACCTCCCAGCCCCACCTCCCAGCCAAAAAGAGGAACTGAGACCTCAGGTAGAACACACATTTAAAGCAAAGCCCAGGGGCAAAGAGATCTTAATAGTTACACAGTTTAATGCCCCCCACCAAGTTTGGGGCAACTGAAATTCCTATTCAAGATGGCAAAAGACAAGAGAGTTAATGGGCATTCAAGACAGGAGAAGTCTCACAAGTTAAAGGCTGCAACTGAGGATAAAGGAAGGACAGGGAAATAGCACAGGAGAGGGAAAGATGACATTTTTAAACTCATGATAATAAATCTCAAGTAACTCTAGATTGTAGGGCCCAGAAGAACAATGTTCTCGGAAGAATCAATGGAAAGATTATTTTTAAGAACAGAAAGCACCTTAGTCCACTACTCTCTCTTCCTTAAAGATACCTCTGAGGAAGATGAGGCTCGGAAAGATGAGATGAGTTACCCAAGATTCTCATAGTCATAGTTCCACTTAGTGGCAGAGCAGAGGTACAAATCTGAATTTCCAGATAATTCAACTGTGTTCTTTTCACCCCTTTCTTCTTCTATATTTCAAGACCCAATTTATTTTTCAAATTTACATCAATTAGTAGAGTATGACTGCTAGATACTGAAACAGAAATGATGCATAAACAAATGGAGCCAAGGTCTGACCCATTTCCTGAATTTCTAAGTGACAGCCTTCAAAAGTCTTAGCAAAATAAGAGGAAAGTTCCCTATAAAATTTTAGGCCATAAGAAAGTCAGCATTGGAGGGAGAGGAAGCGCTCAAGAACTACATTCTGAAAATGCAAAAAGAAAACAAATTGAAGTAAGGAAAAAAGGAAACAAACTGATGTAGATTTTTTTTCTTCCTTTTTTTACTTCCTCTAACAAGGAATGGCTCTTTAGATGGGAGAGGAATGCCATTTAGAAATTGAAGATAATGCAAAAGCTACCAATAGAACATTTTAAAAAATAAGATAAAAAAGGGAGGTAATGGAGAACAAATAAAAAGTCAAGGAATCTCATAAGAAAGGATAAGAAAGCACAGATGAATGGGATGCTATTAAGGGATAACAAAAAGAAGATAAAAGTACTCAACCCTTATTCTGCTTAGCTAATTTCTGCCTACGAAAATGAGCTCTGGATTGGAAAGGAAAAAGGGCAAGTTCAATAGGAAACAGCATCATGATACAGAAGCCCAACATGCCAATGCCTTTTCAGGCTGTGTTAGCAGTGGCATGGTGTACAGGATAAGAGAGCTCTGGTCTGCTCTGGTCAGATCCTACCTGGAACTCAGATGGTCACTTTAGAGAAGACACTCTTAATCTAGAATGTGTTCAAAGATGGTGAAGAACATTTAGATTCTACCACACTTAGATCTTTAGAAACTTTTCCCCTGTGGGGGAAGAGTGGAAAGAGTATTGGATCTGGTATTAACACCTGAGTTCAAATGCTAACATTTAACAACTATATGACTTTAGTCAAGTCCTCTAAACTTTCTAAAGCTCAGTTCTTCATTTTTCTAGCTCACAGGGTTGCTCTGAGGAAAGAAGTTTGTAAATCTCAAAGCATTATATAAATTGCAACCATATTATTTGGTAGTTCTGTGGTCTCCTCAGAAAATCCATTTCAGAAGAAAGAGATGTGTAGAAATTATTGTCTTGTTCCTAAGCCCCACTAGACATTTATTCAAATTATCTTTAATTTATAACAGAAAGAATATAGCTCAGAAAGCCAAGAATTAGGTTGGAAAATTGGTTTCTATTTCAAAAGCAAGGGACCCTAATAGCCTTCCTTCTGGAGAGGGCAATGATTTCTTGGATCATAAAAGCATTATACAGCCACCTTCTCAAAAGGGATGGGGCCTCCTACTGCTTCCCTGAACCATCTGTCACACCCAATCACAAAATCCATATTTCATCAAGTTGTAAGCACACAAACTGGGCCCAGAGTCATGCCATCTTGATGGCTAAGGATTAGAACGAAATATACTCTTATAGGTAAATTCATTTAACTGACAAGTACAGCAAGAGCATTTTTAGTATGGGGGAGGCAATCAAAGTATACAATTACTGATTTATGGATCTTTTAAAACATGTTTCCACTATAAATCTTAGGTCCAAACTATAAAAGCCTATATTTTTCTTTAAAATATAATTGGTCATAAGACTCTTCATTTCTAAATTTAGCAAATATGGTGTGCTACTTCAACTAAGAATAAAATGGCTGTGATTTGAGCACTCATCAGTGCAGAAATCATGTCACCACATCTGATGCTAAATTTCAACACAAGGCTGGTGAATAAAATGTGACAAACAGCAGTGTCAGGTTATTATTAAATTTTAGAAAAAGGGCCTCTTGATTTATACAAAATGCTTTACTATCAGACAGCTTGGAAGCACAGTTATGTGTGTAACCATGACTTAAAAAAAAAAAAACAATCTTCTAGGTCTCCTTGTTTAAAAAAAAAAAAAAAAAGAATTATATCTCCCAAGGATCAGATTCTTCTGATCTTTCATGGGAGTTCTTCAGCCTTTAAGAAATTTTTGAGTCCAAACATGATGTGAGGAAATGTATTAGTTTCAATTCCCCAAATGACACTGGAAGGCCAAGATGTCAGGAACTAACATGAAAAGTTAGAAAGTCTTCAACTTTCTAAGTTGATTTAAACTCAACTCTACTGGGTAGGAATGTTCAACTTGTTTCAATTCTAAAAACCATGGAACATTACAACAAGGGACCTTTTTAATTGTTTACTCCCAACTCCTTATTTTACAGGAGGTACCGGCCCCAATAGGGAATATAATGTGCCTTAGGAGTTTCTAACAGCTACTTAGTGGCCAATGTAGGATTAGAAGGACCCAAACCTTTTGATTTCTGGTGCAGGGCTCTCTGAGATTAATGCTTTCTATAGCAGCATCCACTTCCTAGATTTCTCAGGACATATAAAGGCACCATTCCCAAGGCCACCTGACTATCTACAACCCTGACAATTCTCCTTTCTTTCCAATATGGTAACTGATCAACAAACATTTAAGTATCCTTCTATGGGGCAGAGACAAAGTTTAGCTCAGACAAGATCCTGCCCTAAAGTAGTCTAACAGAGAGAGGACAAGACCAGAGATAGCTACAAAAAGTATTACATACTAAGAATCCAAAACCCTGGTTTCAAGTCTAGCCTCAGATACTTACTCTCTGTGTGACTGTGGGCAAGTCATTTAACTTCTCTGGGCCTCGATTTCCTCATCTGTAAAATGTGGGGGTTGGACTAGGTGGCCTCTCAAGTTCCTTCTGCCTCTAGGTCTATGAAGTCTTTACCCTCCATTCCTCACCTTTCTCCAAAGTAAAGAAACTCAGGAGAGTAAGTCATACCTAGGTCAAACTGACCTACTGGGTGGGGGAAAGAGAAGCAATAAACATTTATATAGGACCTACTACATACTAAGCACTATAAAAAGAACTTTAATAGATATCTCATTTGATCCCCATAACAACCTTATCAGGTAGGTGCTATTATTTTCAATATGCATATTAATATGACCTGGGCCTCCTTAACCCATGATCTAAATTTTCCTTTTATCTTAGCCATCCTCTAGGATGTTTATACCTAAGAGTTTACTATCACTTATAAGTGCTTCTTCTTTTTAAATTCAATTCCATTTTATTTTTCAGTTCCAAATTCTATTCTCCCCATCTTTTCTGCCATAAGAACACAAGAAAAGCAAAAGCTATTACCAGCATGTAGTCAAGCAAAATAAATTGTCTCATTGGCCAAGGTTCTCCTCCATTAAAAAAAAAAAGTCAATCTGCATCCACATATGAGTCCTTTTCCTCTGATTTCTTTGGGGCATAGTACTGATATTATATCTCTGCCTGTTTTTACTTTATGATTTTAAACTGACATTCTCTTCTCTGACTATAATCTCCTGATCTACTTCATTTCTCCTAAACCAATTATTCAGTCCTCCAGGACTTTCAATTCCTTGCTGTTCTCCAATTCCATCATTGTCTGCCCTCATTTTCCTGCCCTCATAATCCTGATCTTATATGTAATTAGTTCAAATATGCACTGTCCCCATTGTCTACCTGTTTTTCAGGCCCTGCCAACATTCAACCCTGAACTATTTCCTCCATCTACTTGCCTTTTCTTCATTCTCCAGAGCTAAATGCCACTGGAGGAAGCTATTTAAGGGTGCTGACTCCACTATAAATTCATGTGATCTAATCTTAAATCAGACTCACAACCAAAGGGCAATCCTTTTATTTTTCTGACTCTCAACACACAGGATATATTCCAAACCTTTTTCTTTAAGCCAGATACATATACCCACAATCCCATCTCTCGGCTGACGGTACCTTATTGAGAAAAGTGATCGGTGGGGTGGGTCAGTACCATGGTACAGTACCTTTGCCTTCCCTACTCAGAAGCCCTGGGGTCCTCCCAGGTCTCTCCTCCCCCAGCTCCAGTCACTTTAGCTGCCCATCTCAGATCCCCTTCCAACTCTTCCAGTTCTTTCCTGTTCATCCAAGCTCTCAGTAACTACTGATCCTTTTCCACTTGCCTATGACTATGTCCCAATCTCCACCATCCTGTCCTGCTACATTCCTCTGCCACCTCCACTACCTCACCACCCATTCATTCTTCACCTCACCACTCAATTGAAATTGCTTCTCTCCAAAATGCTAAATCTCAGGGTCTTTTTTCAGTCCATCTTGTTGAATTTTTGGATATTGCTAACCTATCACTCACTCCCTCTAACTTAGAAAAACACTCCTCCCTTGGATTTGGTGACATCATTTTTCCTACCCCCCCGACTACTTCTCAAACTCCTCTGCTGAATAAGCAATTCACTTCCCACCTCTCCAAAAGTAGGTCTTCCTATTCTTATCTTTCTGCACTTTCCCCCTTAGTGATCTCACTGGCTTCCTGGTATTCAATTACCTCTGTTGGGATGATAAATCTATACAGCTAATTCTAATCTTTTTCAACTCCACAATTTCACACTATCAACTGACCTACTAGGATATTATTTTGATAAGGCAAATTGAATATGTTCAAAATGAAATTATTTTATATTTACCCAGTAAAACTCTCCCTCCTTCAACCTTCTCTATTTCTGCTAAAGACATATAAAACTCATGTCATCACAATTGGCTTTTAAACTCTTCCACTGCCTTATGCCCCATGTCCAATCAGTTGACAAGTAAGTTTGACCAATTTTATCCCCACTGCAACTCCCTCCTTCTGCACTCCCACGGCTGCCATCCTAGCTCATGCCCCTCTCACCTGTCAGCTTGAATATTTCTAATTCTGTTTCCATTCAGTCTGATTTCCAATCACATAAGCTGCCCAAATAATAAGTCTGATCATTTTATTCCCCTGATCCAATACTACTTCCTCCGCCTAGCATAGAATATCCTACATTGCCCACCCTTCCATGTATGCCTGCCACATATGGGACTATTGGCTGTTCCCCAAATTCTTCATTTTATTTTCAGCCTAAATGTACTCTCATGCCTGCAGTGCCTTCTTCCTCATCTCTTACTTGGAAACTTTAAGTTCCTTCCAGGTTCAACTCAGGGGCCCCTTCCTCAGTGAAGCCGCATCAAACTACTATTTATGTTGTATCCTCCCAATCGAATGTAAGCTCCTTGAGGGCAAGATCGGCGAGGCTCTTGGTTATTGCAGTCCGGCAGAACTGAATTGCTGAAGTCTAATCCCTATTCCACGGGAAACGGAGCTATCATTTCTGCCTTCCGCTCCCACTTGCATCACTTTAACTAGTCCTGGAGGCTGACAGTTAAATTTCTAATCTCCCCTTATAGACGACAAGCTTCCCAGGGCAGGTCTTTGTAGACACCCCCCACCCCCTTCTGCAGGAAGCCCAGGCCTCCCGCTGAACGTGTCCCATCACTCTGAATTCTCGGCAAACAGCAGACTTTGGAGTCAGAAACACCACGGAAGGCCTCGGGCTCAAAGGCAAAGACAACAGAGGCACAGGGACCGCTGGCCCTTAGCCATCTGACTCCCCAAGCCGGCTAGCCTTGACCCCACGACTTGGTACATAGTCAGCGCTTAATAAGTGCCCGGACTCATTCATGGCCCGCTTCTCTGGGGGCTCCTTAGAGAATCAGTTCCGAGCCAGGAGCCTTTCCCGTCCCTCCCCCAGCCCCCGGCCCCTCGGAGGTCCGTCCACTTCTGCTGTGGGTCCCGAGGCCACAGGATCGTCGCCCCCTCTCGGTTTGGGGGCCCCGGGAGGCAGGGGCAGCAGCCTGTCAATCTCGGTCTCTCCGGCCTCACCAATGACCTCCCCGCTTCCCAGCTCGGAGTGATCAGGGGGATTCTCTCGCCCTCCGCCCGGAAGCGCTCGAGGTGGGGGGAAGGGATCGCCTCCGGTGGACCCGACTGCCAAAGAGCGCCCCACACTCCCGGGTGGGGGGCGCAGGGTCGAGGTCACGGGGGTAGGACCGGCGCGAGGGCGGGGTGTGGCTAGAGGGAGTGCAGGTTGGGGGCAAGGGGCAGTCGCTTCGGCGACTCCTCCCAGTCCTAACTCCCCCTCCCAGGTGCTCACCGAACGAGTTAAGGAAGTCCGCGATCTTTTTGATGCTACTAGTGATGATCTCGATGTACTCGCGATTCGCCCAGTCCTGGTGGATCTCCCGCTGCACCGGATCCTCCTGCCCCGCCATGGCCCCCGCCCGACCCAGCGCGCTTGCGCCGCCCACGCCGGAAGCGCGCTCTTGGCTCGCGCCCCGCCCGCCCCCGGAAGATGGAGGAGCCGGCAGCAATACGCGTGCGCACTCCGAACGGCCGCCCCCGCCTACCTCTGCAGAGAACTTCGGAGGGAGGCGGGTTGCGCGTGCGCCTGAGCCCAGTGGGGGTGGTGGGAGGTGGGGTGGGAGTGCGGCCCAGCTGTTGAAGGCCGTTAGGGGGAGCGCGCGTGCGCCGGCCCAACCAGGCAACCTTGGCCTCTAAGTTCGAAGAGCAGAGGCGTCTTTTCAAAGGGCTGGAAAAAGTTGTGCAACCAACCTTGGAGCTCGCTCACAAGGTGCCCTTCGAAAGCCGCAGTGGTTTGAGTCCCTGAGCCCCGGGGTCAAGCTGCCTCCACCGCAGCCTGGCTGTGTGACCCTGGCCGAGTCACCTAGCAGCGCCTGCCCTAAACCCCCCCTCAAAGGCCACCCAAGAGTCGCGTCACTAGTTGGGCAGACAGAGCAGCGCTGCCTGTTCGTAAACAATAACGGGGCTGACCCTGTCACGCAGCATTTATTAATCGCCTACTGTGTGCCGAAGTGCTGCGAGGACAAAAAGGGGCCAGAGAATCCCTGTCCTTCCGAAACTCTCGCAATCCCGTAGGGGGTTCAAGTCACTAAATGTGGGGGTGGCCAAAAAAACAGTAAAAAGTTATCCAATATTCAACCAACATTTAATTCTTTATGTAAAAATAAACAAGCATGTCCATCTCAGTATGCAAATATTTTCATCTTTAATAAATGGTAAAACTGTATAGATATGTGTATATCAAAGAACTGTTTCAAAATAAATTTATGATTTGTTATTAATAAATATTTGTTTTGTACACCTATATTATATATCTAGATGCCCAGGGTCAATTTCTTGGGTTAAGCAGTCCTGGATTAATGGGGGAGAAAACATGTAATCAAAGCAAGCTATGTACAGGATAATTAGGAAACACTGATACGGGTTTTTGGCTTGTGTCCTTTTTTTGCCCAGATTGGGGACTGTTAGTATGGAACTCTGTATAAGATGGCAAGACTTTTTTCAGTATAGTTTTGCTGAAGTTTTTCCTCTTTAAAATTTGTTGTCACACAATTTTGAAGTACTCATAATAAAAAATTCTGTCCACTCACAGAGAAAAAACTGATGGACTCTGAAAGCAGATTAAACCATGGGTTTTGTTTTGTTTTGTTTTGTTTTTACTTTATTCATTTAATTTTTTCAAAATTTTTCCCCCAATTACATGTAAAGTTTTTTTGACATTGATCTTTTAAAATTTTGAGATCCAAATCCTCTTCCTCTCTCCTTCCCATCCCCCTTCATTGAGAAAGCAAGCAATTTGATATAGATTTCACATGTGCAATCATGCAAAATTTATTTTTATAGAAGTCATATTTTGAAAGAAAACAGACCAAAAAAACCCCCAAGGAAAATTAAAAAGTATGCTTCATTCTGTGTTGAATCCACAAGGTCTTTTTCTGTAAGTAGATAGCATTTTTCATCCTAAGCGCCATCCATGTTTTTAAAAAAATTGGAAAAACTTGAAAATTCGTTGTCACAAGTGATGATTTTCTAGGAGGTGGGAAAAGGGATTGTCAGTACACTTAGGTGATGTAGAAACAGAACATCAATAATTGTTTTAAATGAGAGACTACATCAAAGCTTCTTAATTGTGGAGATTGTGACTCCATAGGGGCTGGTGTCATTGAATTCAAGGGTCCTAAAATTATGATTTATTATCGTTAAATGTTTGATTTGAATATCTATGGCCAAGTAAAAATTTCTCAGGTGGAAATGCTGGTGGAAAGTGGAAAAAAATTTAAGAACACACAATTAATTCCCTCAGTCCTGTGATTTATAAAGTGCCAATCTTACCTCCCAGAATCTCCAAACTAGAAGGATTCCAGAGGTCCCCTGGTCCAGACCATTACAGAAACACAAACCCCTCCTCTTCAATGCACAAAGCAGGTGGTTTTTTAGCCTTTGCTTAAAGATTTCAGGGAGAAAAAGGTTTCTAGTTTCACTAGGCCATCATTCTGGTTATTAGGAAGTAGAAAGGAGTAGTTCAAGAGGCCTCCAATCTATTAACTATCTGGATCTATTTCCTCTTATTAAGTTCAGGAGTTTGGACTGCATGGACTTCTAAGATCCCTTCCAAACTTACATTTCAGATTCAGTTTTCCATAACACAAAGCTAAATCTGCTTCCAGGTCTTCCCTCTGGCCAACCCAAAAGAATCCAATCTCTTTTCAAAACGACAATCCTTCAAATATTTGAAGACTGCTAATATATTCTCTCTCTTCTCAAAAATAGCTTTTTATTTTTCAAAATACATGCAAAGATAGTTTTTGACATTCACCCTTGTGAAACCTTGTGTTCCACATTTTTCTCCCAAGAGTCTAATCTCTTTTTGAAATGACAGCCCTTCAAATATTTGAAGACTGTTAACATAGTCTCTTTTTAATAATAACTTTTTTATTTTTCAAAATACATGCAGATAGTTTTCAACATTCACCCTTGCGAAACCTTGTGTTCCAAATTCTTCTCCCAAGAGTACAATCTTTTCAAAATGACAGCACTTCAAATATTTGAAGAAGACTGCTAACATATTCTTTTTTAATAATAGCTTTTTATTTTTCAAAATACATGTAAAGATAGTTTTCAACATTCGCCCTTGAGAAACTTTGTTTTCCAAATTTTTCTCCCTTCCTCCTTAGTTCCCCCTTCCCCTAGACAGCAAGTAATCCAACATAGATTAAATATGTGCACTTCTTCTAAGTATAGTTCTACATTTATCATGCTGCACAGAAAAAACAGATCAAAAGGGGGAAAAATGAGAAAGAAAAAAACAAGCAAGCAAATGACAAAAAAAAAAAAAAAAAGATGAAAATACTGTTGTGATCCAAATTCAGTCCCCATAGTCCTCTCTGAAGGCAGATGGCTCTCTCCATCACAAGCCTATAAGAATTAGCCTGAATCTCTCCATTAACATATTCTCTCCTGAGTCTTTTCCAGGCTAAAAAAAAAAAAAAAGACCAGTTTTCCCTTCATTTGATCACTAAATGGCATTGACTTGAAAGGATTTCACATAATTTGATCTTCACTAAAACCCTAAGAGAGAGGCAGAACAGATAGTCATATCCCATTTTATAGATGAATAACTTGCCCCAAATCATTTTTAGTATCAGAAACAGCTTTTGAAACATCAGTTGTTCTGAATTTAGTAATAGGTTGCCTAGTAACAAGAGTTAGCACTATAGGGGGAGGAAAGTATTTTTTGAAGTTGGCTGGTTTAGGGATAGAAGAGGCACACCATTAATTTCTACCACTCCATAAGGAAGAAGTTACCCTAAATGGCCAGATTTAGAATGAGAAGAGACATTAGAATCATCTAATACAACTTCTTTCTGTGTATAGTTGGGGCTCCAAGGAGAGTAACTTAGCTAAATTAATGCAGCTTATCAATGATAGAATCAGGGCTTTTTGCTCTTTCCTGTTTTTTTTTTTTTTTTAAATAATCTCAAATGAGTAGAGCTCTGGAATTCAAATTCAAAAAAGAACTGCCTATATTATAAAATCTTTCATTCTATTCTAGTGCTGTTAGTTTCCTTGCTGAATACCTTCTTAATTAGTTTCTCCAGAGTTGTAAAAGGATAAGTCTATTGGGATAAAACATGTCATCCCCATCCAGAGAGAGAACTATGGAGACCGAATATAGATTAAAGCATACTATTTTCATATTTTTTCTTCTTTGCTTTTTTCCTCATGTTTTCCCCCTTTTATTCTAATTTTCTTTCACTACATGACTCATGTGAAAATTTTTAAAATGATTATACATGTATAACCTATATCAGATTGCTTGCTATCTTGGGAAGAGGAGAGGTAAAAGTGGGAGGGAGAAAAAAATCATAACAAAATCTTACAAAAATGAATGTTGAAAACTATCTTTACGTGTAATTGGAAAGATAAAATACTATTAAATTAAAAAAAAAAACAAAGTTAAGTTGAGGGAATAAGTTGCTTCAATCAATAAGACATATACAAAATATATAAAATATATACTTCCTATCCCAAGGATGCCATGCTAAATTTTATGAACCTTTCTTGGCAGCTAAGTAATACAGGATAAAAGGCTGGGTCTGAAGTCAGGAAGACCTGAGTTCAAGTCTTAATCATAATGGCAGAGGTTTCTGCCAGGATCAAATAATGATAGAACATTGCTTCCTTCCTTCCAACTAATACAAGCTTTGCTAGTGATTGTGCTGCCTTTTAATGCCATGTCTGTACTCCCTTTTTGGTCCCTAGAAGCTTACAGACACTATGAGCAGAAAAGGAGAGTCAAAATAGCAGTGGATTTGTCTTCAGGAGAGTTCAACTGGAGATGTGGTTCTGTGACTCACCAGCCTTGGAACTTGGAACAGATCACTTTGTCTCAGTCTCAGTTTCTTCATTCAATCTGACAAACTTTCATGAAATGTCTACTGCAGGTAATACTCATAGCACAGGCAGCATAGCCTAGGGGATAGAGTTAGCCTGGGATCAAGTCTCAGCTGGCTATTGCTTAATCTCACGATGCCCACCGTAACTTTGACCCATGGTGTCAAACTTAAATGGAAATAGTGACCATTAAACCATAAGGAGGCCTGTGGATTTCATATTAACTTAGAAAGCCACATATTGTGCAGCATGATAAGTATGGAGATATTATAGAAGAACTGCACTGGTTTAACATTTTGGATTACTTACTGTCTAGAGGAAGAGGATGGGAGAAGGAAGGGAAAAAATTTTGGAACCCAAAGTCTTGCAAGGGTGAATGCTGAAAACTAGCTTTGCATGTATTTTCGAAAATAAAAAGTTATTATTTAAAAAAAAACACATATTGACATTATATATTGTTGTATTTTTATTTAGTTTAATATTTCTCAGTTTTCTTTAATTTTTCCAGTCCTCCCCGCAATTTTCCCAATTACTTTAATCTAGTTTAGCTTGTTTTGAATAGTGCTATGGGTGTTGGACCAATGTTTGACACCTCTTCCTAACATATTAAATTGCAGAGAAGGTGTGAATCTGTATTAATAAAAGTTTCTTTTCACTACAATGCCTCATTCTTATGAATTCCAGCTCCAGTCCTATCATATATAATGTATAAAGCATTATGTTGGATGCTGGGGATATGGAGATAAACCAATAGTTACTGCCTTTACTGCCATTATATCTTACTGAGGAAATATGGAGATAATACTGAGAAATGAACTGTTAGGTAGACAGTAAAGAGAGAACCAGGTAATGGGACCCCTGAAAATTGGAGGAGAGAGGATATCTTTAGCTAAGGAAATTGAGATAAAAGCTGAGCTTGAGCTTGGAAGGAACAGAAATATGCCAGAGTGCTGGAAGAGGGCAGTGTAAGATCAGGTAACAGCTGGGCCAGAGAGACAGGGACAATAGCATGAGAGAAGTTTTCCCCAGCTCTCTCAGTCTTCCACTATTTTGTTCCCTCTGTTCTTGGAACATCATTTTCCTTTCCCCCAACCCTCATTGTCTGGATTCTTACTCATCCTTAAATCCTCATCCTTAAAGTATGGTATACTTGAACACCACCTTCTATGCTACTAATTGTGGGATCCTGAAGTAAGTCATACCTGCTCTCAAAGCCCCAGTTTCTTCATTTATAAAATGGAAATTATACAGTTATCTCTTCCACATTATGACTTTCCCCATTGTGGTTTTGATATATTGTGAGCTGGCACAAGAAATTAAATGGGAGTCTGGGAGTGTTTTTCAGAAGCTGAAGATAACACTGGAAAACCAGCAGATGATACAGAAAAAGTTTAGGAACTCAAAAATGTATAAAATATATATGTATAGTATTGTATAATATCAGCATACTTTTATCTTTTAATATCATAATACTTCAGACTTCTCTGGTCCAAAGGGAGGGTCAAATCTTGTTATCAGATTTTCCAGATCATGGGGAATGCATCCTTAATCCCCTTGATGTAGAAGAGATAACTATAATACCTGGCACACAACATTATTATGAAACTTAAATGAGATAAAGCTCTTTGCAAAACTCAAAATACATGTCAGTTGTTATAATTATTGAAGTACTTTTAAAAGATCTGTATTTCTAGGGACTCAGCCCAGCACCTTCTTTGTGATTTCTTGGTGAGAAATCCATCATCCTGTAATCAACCGGTGATGGATCCCTTCAAAATTAACTGGTTTTATAGTCGAATGAAAAAATGCTCTAAATCACTGTTGATTAGAGAAATGCAAATTAAAACAGCTCTGAGGATCCATCTCAAACCAATCTGATTGGCTAAGATGACAGGAAAAAGTGATAAATGTTGGAGGGGAAAACTGAGACACTAATTTGTTGTTGGTGGAGTTGTGAATTAATCCAGTCATTCTGAAGACCAATTTGGAACTATCTCCAAAGGGATATAAAACTGTGCATACCCTTTGACCCAGCAGTGTCTCTACTGGGTCTGAATCCCAAAAAGATCAATTGTAAAAGAAGGGGAAAGGACCCACACGTACAAACATGTTTGTAGCAGCTCTCTTTGTGGTGACAAGGAACTGAAAACTGATTGAATGCCCATCAGTTGGGGAATGGCTGAATAAGAGGTGGTATTTGAATGTATTGGAATACTTTAAGAACTGATGAGCAGGCTGATTTCAGAAAAGCCTGGGAAGACATATATGAACTGATACTGAATGAAGTCAGCAGAAACAGGAAAACAGTGTACACAGTAACAGCAAAACTGTGTGATGATCAACGGTGATAGTCTTAGCTCTTCTCTGCAATAGTGATCCAGGACAGATAGACTTTGTATGGAAAATGCTATCTGCATCCAGAAACTGACTGTGGATTGAAGCACACTATTTTCACTTTTGGGGATATTTTCCTTTTTGTTTTGATTTTTCTTTTACAATATGACTAATATAAAATATTTTAAATGATTGTACATATGTAACTTATATCTGACGTTTGCTGTGTTGGGAAGGAAGAGGGAGAAAAAAATTTATAACTCAAAACTTACAAAAGTGGATGTTGAAGGATATCTTGATGTGTAATTAGAAAAAATAAAATACTATTAAGTGGAAAAAACCCATAAAGACAAATTAGCTTGTCTGGGGAGCAACTAGGTGGTAGGCAGAGTGCATGTAGCCCTGACCCTGCAGTCAGTAGGACCTGAGTGCAAATGTGACCTCACATATTAGTTGTGTTTCCTTACTAGCTGTGTGACTCTGGGGTCAATTAAACTCAATTGACCCCCCCCCCAAAAAAAAGGAGCTGGTTTGAACCTCTCTTCAGACACAGGTAGAGTGTGCATCACGCTTGAACCTTGTCTAGTTTACATTGTCTGTCGGGTAATTGTCTGCTATTGACAAAGACTTCAAAAAGTCAAGGTCCAAGCTTAGTCCAAAAGAAAAAAATAATAACAGGCACCTTCCTCCTCTCTTTGCAGATATGAGGAATCTTGGGAGTGAAATAGTACATTTACTATTGGCATAAGTTAATATCCAGTTGCTGGACTTTGCCAAAAAAATAATTGCTAAACTACTTTTTTGGTTCTCTTTTAAATTATTTGTTAAAAAAAGATAAGCTTTCTGCATAGAATGGGAGGGGGGATGTAAAATAAACAATGTCCCTGGAAATGGGAGGGGGGAAACAAGATCATTTCTGTACCACAGTGAGATGTCATAGGCAATAGTTGCCTAAGTACTTTCAAAGGACATCATTTGTTTTTACATGACTTCCCCGCTCCCAACCTATGCAGAAAGCTTATCTTTTTTTATTCTAAAGAGGACAGAATCGGGGCAGCTAGATGATGTAGTGGATAGAGCACCAGCCCTGAAGTCAGTAGGACCTGAGTTCAAATGTGACCTCAGACATTTAACACTTCCTGGCTATGTGACCCTCAGCAAGTCACTTAATCCCAATTGCCTCAGCCAAAACAAAACAAAACAAAACAAACAAACAAAAAAAAGATATACAAGATATATACTATATAAATAGAAAAGATTATTGGTTCTAATTCAGTAGAAATATACATCTTGGATTAAAATAATGTGACCACTTCAGGAATTTCATTATTCACACAATTGAGATCTAGATATAATCATAGAAAATACTGAAATTTGTCTCATACAGACCTGACGGCTCTGCTCTTTATTTTTCAATCAAAAAATAAATAGATTTTTTGGGAAACAATTGGGATTATGTGGGATTTGTCCAGGTTCATAATCTCTGAGGTAGGATTTGAACCCTAGTTCTCCTGGCTCCAGGACTAGTGTTCTATCCACTGCACTATCTAGCTGCCCCTTGAATAGATTCTTTCAACATTTTGATTTTTATCATGGTAGGTAGGTGCACCCTAGGTTATTTATTAATTAATGTCTAACAGAAAAACAAGAGAAATAAATAATGTCCTTTTCCTGGAGCTTCCTTCTCTGCAAGGTTTCTAAATTGCTCCTCCTATCTCATCACACTCCAGTCTCAGAATTGCAGACTTTCAGAATTAGAAGTGACTTCCATGGCCATCAAATTCAGCCTCTACCTCAACAAAACAACAAAAATCCCTAACATACTCCCCAAATATCACATATCCTCTGCCTATTTCTTCCCAAAGAAGACAGAAGTCCTTTCTTCTTTAGGAAAACACCCAAATGTCCCCCTTCCTTTGACTTTTCCATAGCCTTGGAGCTATTATCCTTACCTCTGACAAAGAATCTCTAACTTTCTTTACACAAGCTCTTGTATTAGGGTTCCTTTAGCCTTCAGTTTAAGAATCAGCAATTAGGATTATCCTGATACCCTCCTCCCTTTTCTGGGATCACTTGTACTCTGTATATATTTTTTGTATTTATCTACACTTAGATAGTTTTTCTCCCAATTTCTTGAATGTGGGCACTGTTTTATTTTTCTTTGTATCCAAAGCACCTAGCATAGTGCTTAGAATGTAGTAAGCACTTTGAATAAATGAATATTGAGTAAAGGGATGTCTTCTTTTCCCCTAGCACTAAATTTGTTTCTTTGTAACTTTTACCCTTTGCTCTTCCTTCTGCCTTCTCAGGTCAAGCCAAACAAGTCCGATCTGTCTCCCATAGGATTTTCAATTACTCAAAGGCAGCTATTATGTGTCTCTTGAATCTCTTTTTTCAAACCTGAAGATCTCCAAGTCTTTCAACTAACCCTTATAGACATATTCTTTCACATCCTATGTATCCTTCTCTGGACACTTTCTAGCCTATGAATGCCCTTCAAGGTCCCTAATGAAAGGGGAACACCATCTCCTCAAATAACTCACCTCCTACTTTCTGCTTGATTTCCTTCTATCATTGTGATCGTTCCCAACCCCTTTTACTCTAGCTCTTACCTCTCTCTTGGTTTATAACCTCTTTTTAAGCAACAAGGATTAATTTAGCAGTCCAATTCCCATTATTCATAAAAACAAGATGGCAAAATTTAGGTCCCACACCCAAAGAACACCTTCAAAGCCAGGAGGTCAGAGGGAAAGTCCATCAAGACCACAAATGGAAGCCAAATGTATCAGGACTCGCCTTTGGCCCCCAAGCACTATCTCTGGCAGTGACATGGGCTGTTGAGCTTCGTCCTTTTCTTGCCACCTACTGACTTCCAGCCTAGGAAAGGTTATACATAAGTCTTCCTCACTCCTGCCAGCCATCTCTTCATTTCTCATAAGGTGGTAGGCTGAATTCATTTCTTCATCATGTCCCGGTTCAAACCAGTTACTTTCTCTTCATACTTCACTTTTCTCCACTTATACTGCTACCACACCAGTTCAGGCCTTCATCACCCCTCACCTGGGCTACTGGATGGCTTCCTGGTCTCAGCTTTTCCTTTCTATAATTAATCTATCTTGGATGCTAATGTCAAGGTGATTTTCTGAAAGTGCAAGTCTGGTAATGCCCAGTGGTTGGTCCTTATTAACTCTAGGACCAAATATAAATTCTCTTGTTTGTTTTTTAAAGCACTTGATCCACCTGATCCCTTGTGATATTTCTAGTCTTGCACATTACTCCTTCCCACACCTTCTTCGATCCAGTCATACTGGCTGCTTGTGACCCATTTCTATGCTGTTCCCCATCCCTAGAATGCTCTCTCATCCCCTTCACTACTGAGATTCTTGGCTTCTTTTAAGACTGAGATCAAAGGCCATTTCTTCTGTCTGGACCAATTTTCCTAGTCTGGACCTCCCCTCCCCCACTACCAGTACCTTCTTCCCTTCCATCTACTTTGTGTGTATTATCTGTGTGCTCCTTTATATGCCTGTTGTCCCCTCATTCGAACGAGGTCCTTGAGGGTAGGGACTATTTTTTTTCTTCACATCCCCAGTGTTGGGCAAGATGGTCTGGCAGTAAGTGCTCCGTACATGCTTGTGAAATGATTTGGGAGATTTTGCCCAGAACTTGGGTGGGGACATTTGGAGTCAGAGGTTGAGAAGCCCTATCCCCTTCCTTTGGGATCAGGCCACCCTCAGAATGAATCTGGACTCCAACTAAGTCCAGAGTAGGAGAACTTTATGCAAAGGGCTCCTGTGGGCCACAGGGGACATTCTCATCTTAGAAATGAGAGAATATTCTGAGAGCTGGTAAGTGATTGTTGTTGGTAAGAATTGGGGGTGGAGCTTCTAGTTTCTTAGATCCAAATTCAAACACTTTTCTGGCTCATACTGGTTCAGTGGCAGCCAGCAGATAGAACAATTGGAGCTAAGAAGACTCAAGGTCAAATTCAACCTCATCCAAGTTACTGGCTGTGTAACCCTGGTCAAGTCACTTAATTTCTACTTCAGTTTTCTCATTGGTAAAATGGAAGTATCTATATCTCACAAAACCATTGTGAGGATAAGATGAAATAGCACTTGTAAAGCTCTTTGCAAACCTGATTACATAAATGTTTTCTTTATTATCATCATCTGATGATGATACCTGAAAGGAGGGAATACATATCATACATACCACTGAACCATCCATATAACTTGTATAGCTTCAGAGACTTTAAACTCCACCATTTTTCCATAGCCAGTAGGTACTTAATAAGTGTTCTGAATTGAGAGAATGCATAGTGTAGGGGGAAAGAGAGTCAGGAGCTCTGGGTTCAAATTATGGTTTTTCTATTTACTACCTGCCTGACTTTTGGCAAATCACTCCCCATTTCCAGGCTTCAGTTTCTCTTCTGTAAAAAAGAGTGGGGGGGGGGGGATATATACTAGAGGACTTCTAAAGTTCCTTCTGGCTCTAAATGTAAACCTATTAATAGAATTAAAAATACACTCTTACTTTAAGTACTTCAATTAATACACAATTGTCGTGCAAAGACTGATATTTTTACAATGAGGAGGTGATCTTAAGAAGAAAGAAACCTACTATTTTAGTGGACAAAATCCTTATTTTAATAACTCAAAAACATGAGTTAAAAGCTTTACTCATCTTTCTCAAATATGAAATAGTCTATAGGTCTTTTGGGACAATCCCCTAACGTTCAAACTTCAGGGAATTCTGGGAAATGTACTGCAATAGGAACAGAAGACCTATATTTAAGTCCTATTTACTATCTGGGTGATCTTGAACTGGGCACATCAACTCTCTGAGCTTTCCTCCCTTATCTGTAAAATAGGATTAAAGCTTGAATTTTCTAATAGTGGATATCTTCAGAGCCATTGAGACCAGAGTTCAATTCTGCTTTGACATTCTGCCTGTGGGACTTTGGGTAAACAAATCACTTTAACTTCAGTATTTTGGAGAAGTCTTTAGGATGACTACTGTCAGTCCCTATTTTTCAAAGAGGACCAATGACTTTGAGTCTTTTTTTGACTTTCAAAGGAGGGGGCTGTCTGACTCCACAGGCTGGACTGAATTATAACTATCTATCTAACCCTTGCTTTCAACACCAAGGTAGCCTCTCACCACAACTCACTCTCATCGGCCTGGTGTATTCCCTTTAACTGGCTGCGGCATCCAGAGCCATGTCCAGACGTCCTGATCTGTATCTGGCCATTGGACCCACCTGTTTCCAGAGGAGAAAGTGAGGCTGGTGACCTTGCAAGCTCCCCTCCCTCCAATCTAATTCACATTGTAAGGTATGGCAACTCTTCCCTGATGTCAAGGTCGCCTTCGAGACGGGAGGAGGAATAGCGATCCTCCTTACTCGTAGGATCCTACAACTGGAGCTAGAAGGGACTTCGGAGGCCATCCTTAACCAACCCCTTCTTTTTATTTTATTTTATTTTTAATAGATAAAGGCACAGGTTGAAGGAGGGAACGTGACTTGCCCAGCATCACACGAAGAGTGTCTGAAGTGGGAAGCAGTGCCTTCTACTTACACCGTGTGACCTTGGACAAGTGGCTGCCCTTTCAGTAAGAGGAGAGAGTAGAACTAAGGCGCTCTCAGGCACTTGGCAGCCCTGATTTTTACGCACACGCTGTAGCCTCTCGCTCTGGCTCCAGTGAAGCCACAAGTGATGCGAGGGGCGTGTGGAAGCCCCGCAGGGGAAAAGAAAGGCAGGATCAGCCGGGCGCGCGAGCTGGTGAAGAGTGAAAGTGTTCTGGGTATCCAGACCCCGGGTAGCGAGAATGAATGGCCCGCAGAAAGCCAGATTCAATACCGGGATGCAGGTGTTCCGAAAGAGTCCCGATCTGGCGGCCGCGGGAGAAGGAAGCCCTCCGGGGTGGCCGCTCCACGCGGGAGTCACCCGGCCTCCCACGCCCCCTACCCCCTCCCGGCCGCGGGCTCCCCCCGCGGGGCCTGGGTCACAAAGGCCGTTGCCAGGCGCCCGGCAGAGGAAAGATGCGGCCCCGGGAACAGCGGCCGCCACTCGGGAGCGTGCGACCCGCGGAGCCCAGCAGGTGAGCTGCCCATCCGGTCCAGCACCCGCTCCGGCAGCTGGGACTGGAGCCGGGCTCTGGCTCTGGCCAACCTAACCTTCTCGTCCCCACCCCGGGAGGGGTCCCCTTTCCTCCACCAGCCCCGGGCTAAGACGGAAACAATTCCTTTCTGTCCGGCTAGGAGGCGGATCTACCTCCACACCCCCCCGGGGAGCTCCAGCCACTCGAAATACCACCCTCGGCCTCGGAGGTGACATACAGCTCAGCTGCGGTTCTGCATCCTTGTTTTCCAGGTGGAGAAGTTGAGGTACAGGGATCTGGGGAGAGCTCTTTAGACTGGCCGAAGGCTTAAGTGGAAGGCCGTAAGATTGATGCCTCTAAAAATCATATTTGGTTTCCTGGAAAGATCATTGTAGTGTCAGCAGATCCGGGGGGCTAATAAATCTAATCCTGCTCCACCGGGAGTTGTGACTTTGGGCAGCCACTTTCGTTCCCTGGGCCCGGGTCCTCCTCATTTGTAAAAGGAGCAGAGTGGGGAGGTGGTTTCAGATCCTGAGGCTAGAAGTATAAAACTCCAATCCCTATATTTCTCAGGAAACTGATCCTGCAATCAGAATTTGATTTGATGCATCCCAACGAGCAAAGTTAAAGGAGGCTGAGGTTGGGAAAGAGGGGGAAATCATTTTCCCCCTAGTTATATCCCTAAAAGTGCATGGAAAACAATGTGCTCAATTTTAATGTTATAGACACACAAAAAAGAACATTTGGGTGAGGTGTTCAGAATGTGAAGATTCCTTTACTTCTTGGAGTTTTTTAGGGGACTCACTCAATTCATTAAGATTTCCATTTAATAATGAAATCTCCACAACTGTTCTCAGTTACCATTTGAACGCACATCATGTGCAAATACACTGTTAGGCCCGGCTTCTGAGAATTCTAGGGGAAATATCAGAAATTGACCTGGAATTGTGTTAGCCCTTTCTCTTCACACCTCCAAAAAGTAAAAACAAAATCTCCCAAACCGATTCTTAGTGATAGGTTTATGATCTGGGTCCATCAAATTCACTGTCACAAATTAATGTAGTGTGTGAACTTCTAACTTCTAGAACTTTCAGGACTAAAACTGGATGGGATTTCCTAGGATTGAAAATCCAGTCCTTTTCCTCTTATAGGTGAAGAAAGAAGGGTCAGAGAAAGACACAGTTGTTTGGGGAAATGAGAGGAATGTCCACCCCGTTCTTTGAAATGTAGAAGTGGAGAATCCACATGCAATCCTGAACAAATAAGCAAAACTTGGTTCACCTGAGTTAAAGGGGAGGAAGAAGAGTGACAATGTCAAATACTAAATAAAAGGTTTGACCATGAATATAACAAGTATTCTACAGAGTAGTACATGTCTCATCCAGAACCAGAAGCTGACTTTTATTTAAAGGTAGTTGGTATTTGGAGATCTTTTCTTTTTTCCAGAGCCTGATCTAATTTAGTATTTTAGTAATTTAGAATCTCTTTAAGGGAACTAGAAATGATATTGGCCATTTGTAAAGGGAAAATGTGATTTTTAATGATCAAGATCTGCTGAAAGCAGCTTTTGACCCTTAGCAAAGAGAGGTTCCACGTGTTAATTGCTCTCCTCTAGGTGTATCAATGGCAGGATATCAGCTTTGGTCACCATGGACCCCACTGGATGAGAGTTTCCAGTGGCTGCGACATACAACACCTACCCCTTCTTCCAAGCACCCCTTTAGGGCCTCTCACTGCTTTCCACACACTCCTTCAGACCTAGAAGTGCAGCTTTGCTTCCAAGAGGTCACCCTTGTCCTAGACAGCCCCTTTCTAGAACCCGGGGTGAGCCCCAAGTTGCCCTGTCACACATCAGAGCTCCGAACGATGAACAGTAAGAAAGGTCTCGTCAGGAAGCCTCAGCCTGTCCGCCTCAGTGGAGTGGACTCTGTCTTTGGCAGGATCATCACGGCTCAGCCCCCAAAGTGGACGGGGACATTTCGAGTTTCAGACAAATCAGCATTTTGCAAAATCATCAGTCGGGAGCATCAATGGCCCACTGGACTAAAGGAGCCTCAAATCCAAATGACAGTGACTATGTGTAAGCAGATGCTACGGTCTATCCTGTTACTGTATGCAACTTACAAGAAGTGTACTTTTGCCTTGCAACACTCCAAGTAAAATCCCTCCCTGGTTTGCAGTCATACTCATACCATGTCCTTTAGTAAGTGTCTGGAGTTACAGAAACTCACGTAAAGGAAACTGCAACATCATTGGAGCTGTCTTACCTCTTCTGTCAAGACAAGACAATGCAGGAGTCCCCCCCACCAATAAGGGCCGGTGACACAGAGCAAGAGAGAACGTCTTTCACTTGTAAAATTAAACCACTTTAAAAATGAGTCAAACTAGCACATGTACACGTGATAATGAAGAGCATTAAACAAACAGTATATACCAAAGAGCACAGAGGCTGGCTTGTCATTCTTTCAAATTTAAGGCAATAAATGGTTATAGTTTGTAAAATAATGGGAGAAGTATATGTGCCTGGTCTGCTATGTGGACAGGATGAAGGCAGAGGCATCAAATCTGACACTGTTAGAGGGGCTGATAGGTTTAAAAAAAAAAAAAAAAAAAAAGGCTACTCAAGAGAGTCCAAATGGGTAAAAATTCACCAGATTCAATACATTTATATTCCAGCAGGAGAAACAGAGGAAAGGCCAGGGGAGGGGGAGGGAAGGAAGGGGGAAAGGCCTTTTGCAGAGGGGCAGGGGTGTTTCAGCAAGGGTTGCAGGGAGAATGGGGCGCATGCTTTGGAAATAAAACATACAATTTCCTGTTTTTCCTGAATAACACAATCTATCTTTTCTTTGCTATAGTAACTCAAATTAATTGCAAATTATTTTAAGGGCAGTCTGTAACTGAGTTATCAGTGTAAACTTACCCAACATAATGGGAATTGAGAATAAACCTTATGTGCAAACAAATTCAAGCTCTATCCTGCTGCTTTTACCCTTGCCATGTACTGGGATAACGAAGAGCAGCAGAAAGACTCCCTTTGGTTTCCTTTTAGATATGACAGGATATTTGTCACTGCTGGTCCACCCTTCTAGAAAGTCTGAAACAGCAGTCAGGCTCAGATTCCCCAGGCCAGAGGATCCAAAGGGGTATGGAAGGGGGGGATCCTCGGGAGGAAGCCTGACAGGACAGATACCACCATACAACTTTATTTCTCAGTATCTTGTGCATTCATCCACAAAGACCACAACATTCCATCCATTACTCCAAACAATTAAGGAAATGTGGAAAGCCAAAGTAGGGGAAGGGAATTTATATCTAAAAGATGAGGGAGGAATAAGGCTGATCTTGAGAATAGGAATAAAGCTGATCCTTAGAACCAATTAAAGTGCTTGTTTTCAAGTCTAGCTTCTAAGACTTGAAATCATATTAAATATAGACAGTCTTCACACTATGTATATAGCAGACTGATCTCATGAGCCAAAAGGGAAATGAATCATGTTTGTCATTAAAGAATGTCACTTCCTATAACAGCAGACTTGATGCTGGCAGAGAATCTAAAAATCATGGCTGGGGTGATGCCATAAAGATTCCTCATCTTCACACATGGAATAAGATGTTTCCAAGGAGATTGGAAGGTGGCAGGAAGCCAGGAAGCATGAGGGAAGATGAGGAGTAGGAAGAGGAGACTTGTGAGGAGAGAGAGCAGCCTCTTCCACTTCCAATCAGTCCTCACTCTCGTTATCATCTTCATTTCCACCAACACTTGCTTCATCTGCACTTCCCTGAAGCAAAGAACAATCAAATTGACACACTGAGTATTATAGGCTTTTGGACCCCAATCATTCTGTATGAATATTGTAGCATGAACTTCAACTTGACCAGGTAAAGATTCACTTTTCCTAGCCACTATTTTCAAACATTCAATAGACAAATCAACATTCTCCTGAATTCCTTGACTTTTTAGAACCCTAGACAACAGCTCAAAGTAGATGAACTTTAGTCATAAAGAATTAAGGCTCTCTAACTAGTTTGAACCCTAACTTAATAACTACTATCTGTGGAATTTGCTGGAACTAGTGGGCTGTGACTGTCCAAATGTTAGTTAAAAGCAGTATTAGAAGGGATTTTGTGCTCAGTTTCATTGTGTAATGTCACAGACTAGGACACGGATAAAGAGAGCATTATTACACAGAATTACCGCTGCATTCCTCAGGTGGGTTAACTTTTCAAAACAGGCCCTTCACTTTTTCTTCTATCTATGGGTTGGCATTGCGGAAAGGCTCATCTCTATGAGTTGTATGCAGACTCATATTTTCTACCCATCAAAAGTGCCCAAAGCAACTCTGAAGCACTGAAATTGATAGTCTTCGAGAATAGTTTTCTTTTAAATGAGACTATGGAGACTTTACCTTATGTAAACATATTACCAGATTGGGACAAGTATATTTCCTGAAAACATAAGTAGAAGCATTAATTTAACTCAAGGCTTTCCCCTTAAATGCATGTTATACAGGGGAGAGAAAAAAAGACCCCCCTCAGCAGGGGGTTTCAGATACAAGTCAAATAGGAAGCTATAAGGGAAACTCAACAGGCCCAAATGTAGGCTATTTAGGATTAACTACAGGTAAATCAGGGAGCTTCATAAAGAGAAAAGAACTACCTCCATTTGCACAATCATCCCCATTGGTACAAAATTAACAAGCCATAAAACTTTTAGTCTTTTCTCTGCCTCCCAGAGTTCACTGTAAATACAGTCTATTTGACTAGGAGTAAGCATGCCTATGTACATGAGGAAGGAGGGAGGGAAGGGAAGAGAAAGAGAAGACAGAGAATCACAAAGAGAGACATAGAAAGAGACAGAATGACAGAGTCAGATAGACAAACACAGAGAGAAAAACAGACATGGAGGAACAGGGAAAGGCTAACAGATGGTGTACTATACTGCAAAATGTTCTATGTTTGACTACCAAAGTTCAACCATGAAGACAAAAGAAATACCTCCTCAGTTTCCTGCTTGGAGACTTGAGAGTTCTCATCCCGGTTCTCATCCATTGAACTTTCCTGGGATTGCTGTGACAGAATCTCTTCCCCCTATTTGGTATAACAGTATGTTAATAATAGAGACATTAAGAAAAATTCCAGTATGCATCCAATATTTTTTCAATAATACCAAGTATAAGAGAATAATGACTTTCTCACTTAATAGTCCAACACAAATGGTCTTCCAAGAGGCTGAATGGGATAAGCTACATTCAGTTTCTGCTTTAGGAGAATCTAGCCCCTCTTCCCAGTAGCTCCTATCTAAACCTTTCACTGAGCATTGAATCCATCTTTGGATTCAACCCATCCATCTTTGACATGGGCACAAGTCCTAAGGCCCTGTTAACAATAGACCACAGCAAGTTAAGTGATGGTGGAAAGGTAGAGACATTCCATATAGAGTGAGAAGGGAGAGCTGAAGCAGAGTCAGAAGGCTTGAGTTCTTTCTACATGAGGTTCTGCCATGCTTTGACCACCTGAGCAACTGGGAATCAAGACCTAAAACCTCAGTGTTTCAGACTTTTCCTATGTAAGTGGGGATTAATGCCAGGACTTTGGGTGAAAAAAATAAGATTTAAAAGAAAAGGTCTGATAGAAATGTAACTGTAATAAACCCTTGACAAAAACCATTCACTGGTAAATGGACATAGTATAAACCACTTTCCCTCCCATAAATTCACAAATACTCTCAAAAGGATCTAAGGAATAAACCCTACAGGCAATTCCAAGAACAAAACCAGGTAAGAAAAATAACACCACTACTTATATGAAGGTGACCCTACTAGCTCAAACTCAGCAGGGAATGAATGCAGTGAGATTATTCCATAAGGTCTTTCACTCTCCCTTAGGAACAATAACAAGTTAGCCAGGGACCGGGAACCAAAGAAAGCTAACATCTTTTTAAGGATAGGGCTTAAAAGGGTATGTTACAAGCAACCATCACTTGTTTTGCTTTCCTGATGATTTTCTCTTCCCATTCTTCCCTGAGCCAGTCTTATTCAAGCTTACCTGCAGGTCCCTGTTTTTGAGGTTGCCCAACCAGAAAGCTTCCTGGCAGTTGTTGAGGATCAGCATGGCTTTCACTCTATACACAAACAATTCTAGGGTTTTCTTCAACAAAGGCACATGGTTGGTAAGACTCGTATCTTGGTGAATCTGAAAGTGCAACCAAAGGTACCTAAGCCAAGTAGATTTATTCTTTGTGTTACTTCAAGATTCTTATCACTTTCCTGCACTTCCCAAACAGTTAATAAGCAAATTAAGCACTACCACCTGCTGTTGAGATGCATACACAAAAGTGAGATAGCTGGAGCTTAGATTCCTCCTTCTTCAATATAAAGTGTGGTCAAACATTTTAGGTTAGGCACTTGAGAACTCAGAATCATAGACTCTAAGGGTTAATAATAAAGACCTTCACTGAGCTTTCTAGTCTAACCAAAGGAATTCCCACCATAAATAATATATCCCTAAAACAACAATCCAGACTCTCTTTGAAGACCAATATATAGAGAGAGCCCACCCCTTCCTGAGTCTGTCCATTCCTTTTGGGACAGCTGGAATTGCTAGAAAATTTCTCTTGACATCAGAAATAAATTGTTCTGTTTTCTGCCCTAGGAACCAGGTAGAACAAAGCTAATCTCTCCACTTGAATTTGTTCAGATACTTGAACATAAGCATTATGCCTTCTCTTCTCCCTCCTTCTCCCAATCTTTTTTCTAGGCTAAAAACACCCAGTTCTAATCTTACGTGGTCCTCATATGTCATGACCTCAAGGCCCTTTACCAGCCTGGTTGTTGTCCTCTGGACATTCTTTCCTTTATCAATGTCCTTAGTCATTTAAACCAGCAAGTTAAGCCAATGGTCCATTCAGTCGGGAATCATTCCCTGATAGGGCAGAAAACGGGGGTATACTGTGGAAGAGCTTAATACTTGCCTTCCATGATGTCAAGTTCAAAAACAAATTACATTTACCTCAAATACCCTTTAATAAACTGGTAAGACTCTATTAAGATTCTTCTTGAACCTATTTATGTTAATTTCAAACAACATGGACTAGCTCTGTTTGAAATGTTATTTGAAGGGAACTTAAGTAGTAGTTGGAAAGGCCTGGGCAAAAGCCCCAATTTATCTGCCAAACAGCCTTTGCATTCTGAAGTTCCTTGGTCCTTTGAATTAAGATAAAAGTCCATTATGAAGCTGATATCTAGCTAGGAAAAAAAAAAAACTTAATTTTTTCTGTTGTGCCTAAAGTGTTATCAGAGGCAAGAGACCTGTTTCTGTCAGGTAGATTATAAATGTAAAGTGAGCTCCAACAGCTGGCTTCCTGTCACTTACTCACCAGCAGGGATTCATTGCTTATATAATACAGCCACAGGCATTCTGTCTCTCTCCCTTAGCAACACCTTCTGGAACATGGAGGGTGTGAATTTATTTCACATACTGAAATTTATCTTAGACCTGGCTGTCCTCTCTCACCTCCCCAGTCTTCAAACATTAAATAAAATTACTTTAGACAGGGTACCAAGTTGAAAAAAAGTTAGAAGAACATTGAAACTATCCTAGTCTGAAATGGTAAGCAGTGCCTGGAGATTTTAAACAGAAATAAGGGCTGGTGACATGTCCTATTCACGTTTCTTACCTTAGAATGCCCACACATATGATGAAGTTGTCTGGTACTCAATTGGAAGGTTTTCAGTAAACTCAAAACATCCTCCTGAAACATCCCAGAAAGAAAGTTGTCAACTGAGACTAAATATTTTTTTTTCTGTAACCAGAGCTCTCATTTTATTACAAATGCAAAAAATAAGGCTAAGACAGAAAACTTCCACAATAAAGAAACCCAAAAGAGTTCTGGCTACATAGCTATGTCACCTTTACTTGGTCCTTGTATACAAGGAGCAATGATGGGGGCAGGTAGATGTCGTCCTTAGTTCTCTATCTTCTGTCCCTTGGGAGACAGGGTAATGCATTAGGAAGAACCTTGTGTTAAGAGTCTTAAAACTAGGAGCCTAGTTAGTACTGATTTAGATGTGGGACATAAATCACAATTAACCCCTTGGATCTCAGTTTCCTTCCTGTTAAATGGAACCTGAGAAAACTATCAAGAGAATCCAATATCAGTATCTTTAGTTTTTAACAGCATGAATCAAAAGGTAAGAGGGTCAGTCTCCATGACAATACCCCCTTCTATGCACTATGTAACCTTGCTAGTGTGACCCCATACTGTATCCAGCCTTTGCACTGCTAATACCCGAAGCTCAACAGTAACATGCATTCTACCTAACTGTGTTTTCTAGTCACTCCCGAGACCTGGGCATTGTGATCTACTGACTAATCTTACAAGGCTGCTGAGAGGAATGACTTGATAAAACTTAGAACAATGGCCCTTTCTCAAGGCAGAGTGTTAAATACTCAGAACGCTGAGAATGATCGGGAGCTTTCAAAAGGAAAAACATTTAGTCTCATTCTTGAGAACTCTTGAGAAGCAATAGAACTGAAAGGCTGACTCTCCATGCAAAGCCCCCACAGACTTTTTTTCTAGAAAGTCAATGCTAATATCAATTTCAATATCAGGATAAACAAGGCTCTGAGGCCTGGATGAGAACAGGGACACTCCAGCAGTAGGGATGCACCAGCAAAGTAGTTACTTCTATTCTACATTTACTGTGGGTTTAGTCTCCGTTGGGGGAGGTGCTGGGTTCTACTTTGGTTCCTCTGGAGTAGCCCAGCCTGGAGCGGACCCCAATCCAAGGGCTGAACTGAATCCCATGGCCCACTCTGCCTCTGTTTCCATTGGCTTATTGCTCTTACCCGATGTTTTCTGAAACTGAAGTCCAGAAGGGGCATGCATTGCTTCAGAAAGGTTTCCACAAAGAGACGTCCATACTAAAGGGAAAGAAGACAGCTCACATACATCACTGGACCATGGAGCCTCAAAAGCAAGAGATTAGAGGCTCTTTTGCCCTCTCTCCTTCATCCTACATGCTCTGAGATCTTGAGCAACACCAGCCCCATGTATTAATCTTAGCTATTCCTAGAGCATTATTACTCCCAACCCCATCTTGATTTGGTCCCTTGGTCTCTAATCAGAGATTTAAAGTGACAACAGCAATGGATTCCCAATCACCCAGTGAATTTGGGAAGACTCATTTACTGATTTTATCCCAAATGACCACTTGGAAGGCATTAATTGCTGAGACTCAGACCTGTGGGGAAGGAACCCTGGCTAAAGCCTTTTTTTGAAGGAAAATCCAATACAAAATGATTTGTGAAGCAGCAAAGCCTCCCTTACCTTCAGACAAACATTTAAGACAGGCCGACTATCAAACACCTGAGAGGGAAGAAAAATCAGTAAAAGCTTAGGCCTATTTTTTATATAGGTAGATAATATACTAAGTACAAAAAATGATTCATATTTCTTAAGTATTTTAAGATTTGTAAATGCCTTTCTTACAATAACCCTATATAGTTTGTACTACAAGTAATTTTAACAACATTTTGCAGATATGAATGTTGAGGATCAGAGAAATGTCCAGGATCACCCAGCAAATGTGCATCAGAGCTGGGCCTTAGGAGGCCCTACCCATACAGAAAGGAAAAGGAGGAGCTCTGGTGTCATATCCATGAACTTATTCTAAGTTTCTCCATCTCATAATAACCCCATAGAAAGAGCATGGGATAGGGAAAGAAATGATCTTTGGTTTCCTCATAAAATTCATAGGGGGGAAAGACGGTATTTTCTGGGTAGTGGCAGAAGAGTTATTAAGGTTAGCGCTTATCCCAGAAGGAAACCCAGGAAAATGATGCAGAAGGATAATGGCTGGATGTTCCCAAAAAGGATCATTGTTCTTTAAAGAGAATATAGGAGCCAGAGAGATGTATGAAGACTCATATACTTACCTTGACCAGGTTGATAAGGATATTAAAGTCTCGGACAGCCATGCTCCAATATAGAAGCTTCTCTTCATGTACCTAGCAGTAGCCATAGAAATAGGCATCTCATAATCAGAGCCAAATTCTGTTATTACATTCTATCTTTAGCAATCAAATCCCAAAACGGAATAGAAATTCTAAGATTCAAACCAAAAGTAAATAGCCATACATCTTTTAAGTAGTTATAAGCACTACACATACAAAAGGTGGTATCGAATGATTCAACGCTAGAAACCGATAAGATTTTATCAGTGGAAAAGACATTAAAGAAAATGTTACTTTTGATTTTGCTGCTATACTCTAAGGACCATGGGTTTTTTTCTACAGGATCAGCAATTACAACCTTACATATGTAGGTTTGCACCATAAAAATAAAGCTCACTGAGGGCAGGGACCATTTTCCTTTTTTATTTGTGCCTCCCCAGCTTGGTGCAGTGCACTGCACATGTTTAATAAACAGCCAACTCTTCCTTCATTCATTCATACACTCATATGTCAGGCCAAAACACAGAAGAAACAAGAATCAAGGTTCTGGTTTCCAAGCAGATCTTGGCTTCAAAATGACTGATGAACACGACAACTCTGTGGCTATTTCAAATACACAATTGCAAAATCCCACCATAAACCATTTATAATGAGCTAGCTACTAAAGACCTGGAGTATATCTAGAACATGCTTTCTAATGCTATCTCAGCTCCTAAGAAGCAAGCATCTTATAGTCAGGTGACCACCATAGCAAGGCAGAAGCCAGAGATGGCTTTTTGGGGTCAGGTCCATAAGGGAAGGATCACGCCTTGCTATTAGGAAGGAGACTTAGGGCCAAAGTTATTCAGTGAGTGAGTCACAATCCAACTTTTCAGGAAAACGAATGAATAGATTAAGGGATGAAAGAAGATGGAGAAATTATAGGAGCTAATCTTAGCATAGCATTTCTGGAGTCAGCTGACAAAGAGGAAAGGGAAATTGCTCTGAGGAACTTCTAAAGAACCTTGGATATAGGTTTCCAGCAGAAGCAACTTTATGGGACCATTGGCTGGAGAGATAGCACCCATAGGAGAGCCCAGAGTTCACTACCAACAGCAGATATACATTCTTGTTTTCTTACCCCTCTAGAGTAAGCAGGACCAGACGAGACAATGTGTAGTAGTGGTGGCTGCTTTAAATAAATTCGCAGCTATTATCTGACATAAGAGCCTCACCTTAGGCAAGTCTGCCGCAGTACCAGCCTGAAGGTTTCTCACAGATTTCTCCAGCTCAGTCATCATCACTCGAAAGAAAACTACAAATGTCTGCCTAGAAAAACGGAAAATTTATAAGGTCCCGATTTATGGCAAAGCAGCTGTGAGCATATTAGCACGGGCAGGCACTTGCATCCCTTCTGTGAAGAAACCAAAGGTCACTCCTTCCCGGCTTCTTCACAATCCTGTCACCAGGCCCCATTGAAACATAAGGGAGACCAGGAGCAAGATCACAGATGGAACCAACAGAACAACATTAATCTGATGAAGTAATAAGGGCCAGTGAGGAAGACAGAAAATAGACAGAGGACTCTCATTCATGATTGATTTTTTTCCTACTTTTAACCCTCTAAAAGAGAAATCACTAGAATATGGGCTAGATGATCTCTTAAAATTAAGTGATGAAAAAAATGTCTGAGAAAAGGCCATTATGCAGCTGGATTTTCCAGGTGTCTCAGCCTTAAAAATCTTAAAAAGCCTATTAAAATTTTCTCTTCTCTGAATTACACTAACTGAGAACAAGTCAACCAAAGTTGACTATTTGTGACAAAGATCCAACCAATGTCTTCTAAGAAACAGGGAAGTCAGGTGCTGGACAATGTGCTTCTTGCATATAAAGGAGACTATGAGTAAGATGCTTTATTGAGTCCTTAGTTAAGTACTTCAGAGGTAAAACAAACCATTTTCCCCAAGACAAAACAAAACAATGAAAAGGTGGGATGTGTAAGATTTTTTTTGTGACACTGCCACAGAAACAACAACCTAAGACTTACCTGGTCAGTGTAGGGAAAGAGGAAGAAGCAGCATCTTTGGAAGAACCAATTAGCTCTGGAACCCCAGTGCCAGCAATCTCCTCGATAAGCTTGAGGACACTATCTGCTTGCTCCATGTAAATGCTGCACTAAGAGAGTTGTGTATTTATTAGGAACAGACTGACTAAAGGCTTTAGAACAGATTAAATCCACTTTTGTTAAAAGCTCACAGAGCATTTTTAAATTTATTTGTAAAATAAATTCTCATTTCTTTTTTACACTCTCTGGGACTAAGATGAAATGTGCAATAGATGAAAGAAAAACTAGAGCTCATTGAACCAATTATGAAATACCATTCTCTGGAATTTATCTTCTTGAACCTATGGACAGAATAAATTCAGGAGCTACAAATGAGCTTATCTTCATTAGTGTCCCTAGTTCAACATAGTTTTGACTAACTGATATATCACAGACTGAATGTGTTCTGAATTATTCTGTTTCACCAAAGGAGTCAATATGGCAATTCAACACAGAATGGAAAGATCACAGATTCCACTAGTCCTAAGTATGGCTTATTTCAAACTTAAAACTGAGACTTGTATAAACACTATTACAAAACACTCTTTACAGAAATAAAAGCCTTAAATAACTGAAGAATCATTGTGTATGGCTGGATTTCAATGAAATTTTTAAAAATAAAAATAATAAAAATTAATTTACAGATTTAATGTAACAAACAATTCAAGCCTATCTGATGGTCACTTTGTTTTCTTCCAATGTTCACCCTACCAAGGACTAAAGCTACCACCAGCCATTTCTGAGTTTTTTTTGTGAGATGAAGGGCTCCAACAGCAAATTGATTCCACTGGCCAAAGCCAACTCTCTCACCAGAGCAAAGTGTGCAGTTGGTCATTAAAGCTGCTGCCTTTCTCTCTCTCTCCATTTGGCTGTACCCAAACTTGACACAGGAACTGCCTTGCCAGGGAAGCTGTGGGAACGAAGAATATAGGGATGATGACTGGCTTGGAAGGGACCAGGTTTCCCTTGATTTTTAACCTTAGGAACACATTAAAAAGGCAATTCCTTGTGACCCTGTCTCCTAACAGAAAACCTTAAAAAAGCTAACATACACATGCCTTCCCTACTCTTTCCCTGGCACCCTTAATATTTGGGATTTCAAATCTGTGATTTATCAAGCACATTTTCATTATTGATTTGTCTTTCTATAGTTTTCCCTACTAGGAAGACAGCATGCAAAATTAATCAACAAGTACTTTGTTTTTTTTTGAAGATTACCCATAGATATCATTATTGATATTTGAAATTTTTAAAAAACAATTTAACAATCCCATTTGAGGTTTAATGCTTCTTATGAGTTTGCTTAATTTGAATGAGTTTCCTAATGCTTAATCACCCCTACATGAATTGATAAAACTGAAATTCTAAACCTTTTAAAGCTCAAAACAAGACTTTAAGTGGTAGTGATTGTTTCACTCAATAAAGATCTATTAGATGCTTATTGTATGGAAGGCACTGTACTAAATGCTGGGGTTACACAAAAAAGCAAAAAGCAAAAGAAGCAAAAAAAAAAAAAATCCTAAGATTAGAAATCAAGAATATGACCACCAATGGAATTATTGGGAATTATTATTATTATTGGAATTATTAGTGACTTTCCCCAGGGTCACACAGTTAGTTAAGTGTCTGAGGTTGGATTTGAACTCAGGTTCTGATGAATTCAGGGCTGTTGCTCTATCCACTGCGCCATCTAGCTGCCCCTAAGCATGTATTTTCACTTTTTTTTTTTTTTTTGGGGGGGGTGTCATTTTTTTTCTTTCTTTTTTATTTGCTGCTTCTTTCAGAATATGACTAATGTGGAAATATGCTTAATATGATCATACATGTATAACCTATTTCAGATTGCTTGATGTATGGGAGGGAGAATAAGGCAGAAAAATTGGAATGACTAAAGAAATTATGTTATATGACTATAATGGAATACAATGGGCTATAAGAAATGTTGAGCAGATAGATTTCATAAAAACATAGAAATGTTTACATGCACTGATGCAAAATGAAGTGAACAAAACCAGGAAAACATTGCATACAGTTTGATCTAATTTTTCTTGTGAAACATGATAAATGTGTATATATGTTTAGAAGAATTGTACATATTTAACCTATATTAGATTACTAGGTGAGGGGGGAGGTGAGGAAGGAGGGGAAAATAACTGGAACACAAGATTTGCAAGGGTAAATGTTGAAAACCATTTTTGCATGTATTTTGAAAAACAAAAAAACATTGGTATAAAAAACAAACAAAGAACAAGAAGCTGGGGTATAGATGATCTCTGAGGTCCCTTCTAATTCTGATAAGTCTAAAATGATATAAAGATTCCAACTGCCCTGCTTTTGACAGCAATAGGAAGTATGCTAGATAAAAATTAAGTCATATCAGTATCTGATCTCATGCTTCAGTTTCTCTCATGACAAAACAAAGTAAGACAATAACTGCTTACTACCTTAATGGAAGGGATTTCTAAGGCCAAATATATAAAGTGCTTGGAGATCCTCAGATTTCAAAAGAACAACATTATCCATTTGAAAAAGAAAAGAAGAGTTTTTCACCTAGCTTTTCTTTGTTCTGGGAGGCTGCAGATTTCTCTGAGATGACAATAAGGAGCCGAATGAGATAAACAGCACATTGAAAACTGGGAACACTGTGGTGGAAATTCTGTAAGTAGTGGAAGCTCTGGCTGTAAAGAGAGGAAAAAAAACAGTATAGTCATTCCAGTTTTGTCTACAACTAAATGTCTCCCTAAATCCATTTCAAGGATTTTACTGTCCTTTCCATTATTTTACTCAAAGCATTTACATTTTCTAATGTTTAAATGACTCATTCCTCCTACAAAGTAACAGCCATGCTACATGCTCCATACTAGGCAGTAACCAGATTGGGGGGAAAGAGGTATGCATGCAGGGAGGTAGTTAAGAAATCTGACTTCTAGTTGACTTTGTAATTACTTTAGTGATTTAAACCAGTTCATCTGCTGTATTTCCATCTGCAAAAATGTAAAAACTGTCCACACTTTTCCACACAGGGATATGAAAAAAATCACAGTAAATGAGATAGAGGTGCCCAGAACTTTTGGAAAGAAGGATGTGACATCAGTCCAAAGTAGCATTAGATGTGAAGGACTCTGGCACTTTATTCTGGAGG
Organism: Antechinus flavipes; assembly: GCF_016432865.1. Classification (NCBI taxonomy): domain Eukaryota; kingdom Metazoa; phylum Chordata; class Mammalia; order Dasyuromorphia; family Dasyuridae; genus Antechinus; species Antechinus flavipes. The sequence goes on along the minus strand of NC_067398.1, from coordinate 48,901,945 downwards.
ATGAGTAACCTGGTACATAAAACTTGTTTGAAGACCAGTAAATTTTTTGTGTTTTTCTGCAAAGATGCTCTAAGGAAACAGATCTAAGAATCCCCAGAACTGCTGAAGTTTGGGGAGGATGCTAAGACCAAGCTTTTTGGGGAATCTTTTACATACCTAAGTAACTCTCCTAAAGGCATTTCATGGTCTCCCTGTTTCAGTCTGTTTGCTAGCACTTTCAGGGCCATCAACATTAAGTTCCGGTTTTCAGGCTGAGAGAATCCACCCCTAGGGATAAGTAAGCCAAGAGAAAGGCAATTAGGACGTTTTCAGGCTGTACAACATTTGGGACTCTTAGCTTATAGTTTATTGATACAATGAAATGAATGAAATGAAAAATGAAATGAAGTGCAAACCAAAATTACATGTTCAATTCTGAGCTGCAGCATAGGTCTGTGTGGTCAGAATGGTGACAATGCAGACAAAAACATTTTCCTTATGGTTCTGTCATGATCTGTCAAGATTCACCAAATGAAGAAAGATCTGAAAAGACTCCTCTCTCTTTTCCATTCCTACTATTCAATAGACATCATGTCTTATCAATTCTTTTTCAATTGCCTTTCATGAGTGTACTTCCTATGTCCATTGTCACTGTCCTAATCAAGGCCTGTTCTCCCTCCAGACTGGACACTGTCACCATGTGTGCTCTCAATATCACTACCCTGCTCAAGAAAATCCAGCAACTGCCCAAAGGCTAAACATTTCTGTTTACCATTGACAACATCATTGACCATCAGTGTCTCACATTGCCCTTCTGGTCTAGTCAAGCTGGTCTCCTGCTCTTTCTTATTATTTCCATGCTAAACTGTTGTTGTTGCTGTTGAAGAGGACCATGACATCAGGGAGGTGACACCATGATAAGCAGATTGGATTTCAGTGAGAAGAGCTGGGCAAGGTCACCTACCTCACTTTTTCCTCTGGAGCCATCTGGGTCCAGTGGTCAGATATAGATCAGAATGACTGGAGATGTCTCTGAATGCCATGGAAAATCTTGGCCTTTTAAAGCTAAGGTTTTTAATACTCTAAGTTTGACTAAGGAAAAATGCAATCAGCAATTAAGGATAGGTAAGCTCAAGCTACTCTTCTAGTTTACAATGTACCCTCATCAGTGTTTCCATGTATCTCTTCTTCAAGTCCTACCGTCTTCCAATGACTTCCCCAAAAATTCTAGTTCACAACTCTAACTCCTTTGTTTGAACTTTATGGGACTTAGAACTTATAATACTCACTTTGCTTTGAAGACATATTTCATATTAACCAATAAGTGTTCAATGCTATTCATTCTCTCTAACATTAACATAAAAAATATAATTTGGTGTAACCAAAATCATGCTACAAATGAAGGGATTCTCTGTAATTAAATTTCTCTACTTATAAGTTACAATACATAACATATATCTAAGATTTTCTTTATAGGGATGTGGTAAGGAAAAATTATAATAAACAATGTATAAATACCTAGAGTTTTAAAAATAAAGGTCTCATGTAAATTCAAAACATTATTATTACTACCTACAAAGGAAATGTGTGGGCTGACATAAATCATATGAAGACTAGCAGTATTTATCTGAGAGGATTTTCTATGTAAGTATAGCTAGGAAACTTGGGCCATGGGAGGGAAATGTCCAAGTGAAAACCAGGGGATATTTTTATCCTTCAAAATATGTTTTTAGGGGGTTCTTAGGAATAAAGCTTCTCCAGATTATGGCATTCAGGTCACATGTCACAAACTTGCTGTGATCTTGGGAAGGGCCTCTCATTTCCCTATACTTAAGTTTGTTTATTTTTAAAAAGAGGGTAATAATGCTCACAATAAAAACCAAACAAAATACAGCATGGATAAAACAATGAACATGAGGATATTCTGAAAAAAACACAAAACTTACACAAATGTTAGTGGTCTTATATAGTGACTTGCATTTCTTTTCTGTTCTGAAGAATGTCATATACAATAACATCTGCTACTCAATAACAACATTAACTATAGCAACCTCGAAGGCCCTTTTCACGTTTCATTCAACCCTCACTATACTCCTACAATGTAGATTTTTTTTTTTAACAGATAAAGAAACTGAGGTTGGAGGGAGTTTAAATTATTTGTTCAGAGTCATAAGACTCCTAAGTATCTGAGGTAGGATCCAAATCCATGTCTGACTCAGCTCCAAGCTCTCTTTGCACTATGAAGACTGAAAACAGATCCATAACTTCTTTACATCCACCTGCATCACATCCCACACACTTACCAGGCAAACAAGGAGAGAAAAATCTGCAGCAGTCTCTGGTAACAAGATGACATTATCTGGTGCTCCTGTATTTTGACTACAGGTCCATCAATCACACCATGATTTTCAGTAGCCAAGCACTTAAAAAAAAAAGAGGAACATGCTTCTAGGTCAAATTCTTCAATGAGAATTCCTATTTTCCCTCAGAGTTCATCCTAACGAGATGAAATTCTTTATTTAAGTGATATTTATTGAACTCTAGATCAGAGATGTTAAAAGATGTGGCTAGCTATGATGTGGCCTTCAATGCCCCCACATGGGGTCTAAATCAGATTAATGTATAATTAGGAAATATTTAGCTAAACAAAAATAAAACAGAATAGAGATAGATGATTTTCTAAGTCATTATGCAGCTCACAGGAATCCTTAGCCCCCACTTCTATCGGAGTCAGACATAGTTGCTCTATGTAGTAAAAGTGGCTTGAAAGACAGGGAGATTGCTGACCTGAAAATAGTTGTGCATGTTCTCCAGGTGGTTACACAGAGGGGTCAACAACAGCACTAGGTAGTGAGCTACTTCCTGAGCTGATCTTTGATGCAGATGGGAGAATCCAATGTTCCGGCTTCCTTTACTCTGCAATGAGGCCAGAGGTGGAAAACAAAAAACAAAAACAAAAGAACAAACTCCCAGTTCAACAACAACAGATTATTCCACAATTCCTAAAGAAGCAAGATCTTGCTCACAGTGGACAGTAAGTCCAACTTAGTGATTTCCAGTCAGGAGTATCGGAGGAATGTAAGCTGCCCGCCTAACTGGTTAATAAATTCTGACCATAAGGTCTTTTCTTCTCCTTCAAAGAACAGTGATGTTTATTTCTAAGGAACCAAAGCCCTATAGAAATACAGAAACCAGAGATGGGCCAAGACAGCAGAGAGGAAGGAGTATAAGCTGGGACACTTCAAAATTGCTCTACCGCCCTTTACAAGCTCAACTCCTCAAAAAGGGTGTCTGACATTTGCTTCCACTTCCCCTCACACTCTCTTCTAAAGCCCTTCTAATTCAGCTTCTGACCTTATGCTACTCTCCAAAGTTACCAATGATTCCATAGTTGCCAAATTCAGTGGCCTTTTCTCAGCTTTTGTTCGCCTCGCTCTCTCTACAGCCTCTGACACTGATGACTACTCTCTGCTCCCTTCTCTCAGAACACTGTTCTCCTCGAGCTTCATCTGACTGATTGTACTCAGTCACTTTGGCTGGATCATAACCATAAGTGTCCCTCCAGGTTCAGACCTGGATCCTCTTCTCTTCTCCTTCCATCCTATTTCATTTGGTGATCTCATCAGCTCCTATGGATTTAATTCCCATCTCTATGCTGATGATTCTCAAATCTATCTGTCTTGGTCCAATCTTTCTGCTGATCTACAGCATCTCCAATTCTCTTGTAGATATTCCAAAAGACTTCTTAAACTCAACATGTCCAAAACAGAACTCATTATCTTTCCCTTTAAGTCCTTCCTTCCTCCTGCCTTCTTTGTTACTTTAAAGGGCAATACTATCCTCCCAGCCCCTCAGGCTCAGAACTTATTTATCTCTCACTCCCAAAAGCCAAAATCTGCTCATTTCACCTTGTGGGTATTAAAATTATTCCACCTAGAATAACAGTGATTGAGGTAGAGGCCTGAGCTAATTAAAGGGTCCAAGGTCCTCTCTAATAAAATGGACCTCACATCTTCCTCATGATCTGAGATGTCATCTCCTTCCAGAGCCCTATTTTTATGTCAGTCATTTTGGAATAGTCATACCAAATACAGAACAATTCCATTGACTGACATGGGATACATAAGCTAAAATAAGAACTATGTCAGCAATGTTACAAATTAGATGAAGCAAGAAATATCTAAACATAAGATGGACAGACTTCTCCTTAATTTAGGGAGGAAGAAATGGTAACTATCACAGTCAGAAACCTAAATGGTCATAAGATGTCCTAAAGGACAAGGGATCGGTCTGGAAGTACAAAAATACATCAGGGGACTTTCCATGTAGTTGTAATCTCTGCCAAGCTGGGCTTGGTCACCATCACAAGACAAAACAAGGGTGGAGGGCCTTTAGCTAATTTCCTACAGTTAAAAAAGTGAACTTAGAATCTACAGTTCACAATTCTGGGACCTTATACATAGAACTTTGATAGATTCCTATCGAAATGATTAATACTGATTAGAATACAGTAGGGATCCAAAATTAATTACTTCTCTTAGCCTCAGTATCTCTCTAATATATTCCCTTCTCTCCCCTGTCACTGCTACCCCTTTAGCATAGGTTCTCATCACCTCACATCTGGACTGCTGCAATAGCTGCTGGTGGATCTGCCTTCTCTGCACTTCAAAACATCTTCCATTCAGGCACTAAAAGTGATTTTTCTAAAGTGTCTAACTAGGTCACTCTCCTACTCAATAAACTTTAGTGTTCTCTATCACATCCAAGATCAAACATAAAAGTTCTGTTTGGCATCCCAAACTCTTCTTTACACCTCTCTTTCCTGTCTCCTTACATCTTACCTCTCTACATATAATCTTCTTGTTTTTCCACAAACAGCACATTCCATCTCTCAGCTCTGAGCATTGTCTTTGGCTGATCCTATCCCCCCTCCCCATGCCTGGAATGTTCTTTTCAACAATGCCTATTGACCTTCCTGGCTTCCTTTAAATTCCAACTAAAATTTTATCTTTTATAGGAAGCTTTTCCCAACCCCTCTTAATTCTATAACTTACTTATATTAATTATTTCCTATTTTTCCTGTATGTAGCTTGCTTTCTATTTGCTTCTTTTTGTGCCTGGTACATAGTAAAAGCTTAATGAATATCTAATTGGTTGATTAATACCTCAACAAAGATTTCATAGGAGTGTCAAACTAAGTAATGACTAGAAATCTAAAAGAAAATCACAGTAGATTATTTTTCTAGCATTTGATCAAAAATTTGACCAATGTGCAAGTAACTTGGCAGGAACCATGGTATAGAACAAGATTATAAAGCTGCCATTGACTATGAAATAGAGACTGGGATCATGGACTCTCTCCTCAAGAATAGAAGGGCTGCCAGTGTAACCCTACAGAAAAGATGTCAGACTTGGCCTTTAGCTAAAGAACTGGGCTGAAGCAGGCTGTTTTCAGAAAAACCTGGAAAGACGAAGTAATGCTGAATGAATTAATGAGGACCAGAAAAACATTGTACATAGTAACAAAATTGTGTGATGATCAACTATGATAGATTTAGCTCTTTTCAGCAATTTGATGATTCCAGACAATTCCAATAGACTTTGGATGGAAAATGCCATCCATATGCAGAGAAAGAATTATGGAGACTAAATGAGAATCGAAGCATATTATTTTCACCTTTTTGGGGCTTTTTCCCTTTCTCATGGTTTTCCTTTTTATTCTGATTTTTCTGTCCCACATGATTCACATGGATATATCTTTAAAAAAAAGAAAAGGACTAGACTGATATTCTGACTCAGTAGAGATCCTGGAACTAGGCTCTGGGAACAGAATAGAGCTATAGTACTGTCACTCTAACAGCAGGACACTATGAGAGCCTAGCTCTAACAGAAGATCTCAATTCCAGGAAGTAAGACTAAAAGAATGAATAAACCAAAAAAAAAAAAAAAAAAAAAAGATATTATGATGTCAAAGATGTCCAGATCCTCTTCAGTTATTGTATAAAGAGAACCAGATGCCCTTGGGTTTGTATGCTTTATGTGTGAGCAACCAGCCACAACACTGAAATTTAGCATAGATTAGTTAAAGCATTAGTAAATACAAAACAGAGTAAGAATATGATTCAGTTAAAATGGAAAATACTGAGAAAGGTAGGAGTGTCTGGGAGCATATTCCTTATTTTATATGTCATTAGAAATAAATTTTACTTGTCACACTGAAAAATTCCCCAGCAGTAGCTTGTTGCTCAATGATGCAAATAAAGTGAGAGAAACTATTAGCAATTATTTGTTAGCAAGGACCTTTGTTGTAATTTATACTGACCTTAAGGAAAGAGATTCGCTTGGTAGCAGTAGGCACAAACATATTTTCCAATTTCTGGGAAAGATCATTCAGTAGTAAGAGTAACTCAGGAGGTCCTAACTGCACAACTTCGATGGCCTATGATTTGGAAAAAAGATGTCAGATATCCTCAATCACATGAATTACTGTTATCTGCACAACAGATATTCAAGACAAATTTCAAATGCTATTTGTTTGTACTACCTAATATTATTCAGAGGAACTCCTTTTCACCATAATCTATTACATGTGTCCTCAAAGAATGCACACCAACTGAATTATTATCAAAAGTAAATAGCTGAGCCTGGGATAAAACATCATTAAATATAAATATATATAGAGAGAGAGCAAGAGCGAGTGCACAAGTGCACATGAGATAGCTTCTTAGAATCTTTATGAAATCATATCAAAGGCTATTCTGGTTTCAATGCAATTTTTAAGTTTTATTAGCTTTGGAAGCCTAAAGACTCCAAACTTACATAAAAACATTTATTTCTTTTATATTTCTTTTGTTTTGTGAATTTTTAACAATAAATATAAAATTTTAATTTTAACAAGATGTGCTACTCTGTCATTATGAGAATTTCTGGAAGCCACTTTAATCAGGAGATCAGGAGGTGGGGCGGGGGGTTGCTTGGTCACTTTCATCTGCCTCCATTAGATCTTTTTTTTGTTTGGCCATTCAATATGTGTAGTATATGCATCAAAACTTGATTCTTTGGACGAACTTAAGATGAAGATTACAAATGCAATCTTTTTTAGGCAGTGGGCATCAGCTGTTGAAAGTTTTTACAAAGTTTAAAAATCAGCTAGGTTGACAATTTTTGTATGTTTTTTGGGGGGAGACACATTTATATTTGTGAGATTATTAAAGTTTTAAACTGTACTGAGACTTCTGAAACATCCTGTATGTTGTAATTAGTGTCCTCCAACCACAAGTCAGTTTAGTCCACTCTTTTGGCTTGTTTTTCATTTAGAGGTCCTCATTATATACAAAGGATGGGCTTTTATCCTGGCAGCTACATAGTGAAACTTGCCATTTTATCAGATTCATAAATACAGTAGAAAGAATTCTGGATCTGGGGAAGTGGATCAGATTCTTATTGTGGCTCTACTACTCACTCTCTATGTGACCTTGAGCAAATCTCTGAATCTGAATTTTAAAATGAAGGGGCCAGCAATTCCAATAGACTTGGGATGGAGAGAGCCATCTACATTCAGAGTCTACTGTCAGGACTAGATGGAGATCACAATGTAGTATTTTCACTTTTTTGTTGTTATTTGCTTGCTTTTTGTTTTTTTCTCATTTTTTCCCCTTTTTGATCTGATTTTTCTTATGCAGTCTAAGTGGAAATATGTACAGAAGAAATGTACATGTTTAACATATATTGGATTGTTAACTCTCTAGGGGAGGAGGGTAAGGGAAGGGAATGAGAAAAAAATTTGGAACATAAGGTTTTGCAATGTCGATATTGAAAAGTATCTTTGCATATATTTCAATAATAAAAAACTATTATTTAAAAGAAAAAAAAGAAAAAAAATGAAGGGGCCAGATGAGATGTGTGATCTGAAGTTCACCCATTTTACTTTTGCTCCCTCTCCATCTGAAGGGGAATACTCACCCCCAGTTTCCCAAAAATCTAAAACCTAAATGTAAAATAGAAAAATACTCCCATTTTACAGTTCAGCAATGTTACTGTGTTCTGACTTGGGAAATGATTTAAACTGTGAAACTTTCTATGGTGAATTCAACCGAATGAGAAGAGTCCTGAGTAATAGTTTCTCACCCTGTCCCGCCCCCCCCCCTACAATTAATGAATCTTTCAGCTTTTCCCTATACTAAAACACCTAAAAACCTAGAAATGAAAAATTCTTCATGGCTAACAGCATTTGCTTCCTCAGGTTAAATTATTTTTACCTTCACACTTTCATCCTCTTACTGTATACTCCTATTATCTAGAACACAGGCTATTCCAAGGTCATCATGTTATACAGAACATAAGAAATTTAAGTGATATCTTAGATAGTTGAGTATTTATCTTCAGGATGACTGAAAAGCATGGCAAAATATATCCTTTCTCTAGAATAGTGGAGCTGGCCATGGCTGATCCATTCAGTAGGCTGCTCTACTCCAAAATTCTTCATAGAGACAGAGGCAGAAATCAAGGTCCTCAGTAGATGGTATAGTGATAAAATGGATGCTTTTGACCAGGATGACTGAGATAAGAGGACCAAACGAGATATCTGTAAAGTGCTTAGCATGGTGCCTAGTACATAGTTGGTGTTTAGGAAATATTTCTTCCCTCCTCTCCATTTTTTGTGGCAAAAAGACATATAGTCAAACATTCCTTCTGTCTGCTTCTGTGATTTCTTCCAAAAGAATAATAAGATCCAGGGACATTTTATAGAAGGATGCAGTCACATGCTAGAGGATCCCTGCCCAATCCCTTACCTCAGTGTGCATTTCGGTATCCAGCAGGGACTTGGTCAAAAGTCCACAATGCAGAACAGAGAACACCTCAAGATCTAACTCTCGGAAAAAAGTAGTGTAATTTTGGAGTGATACAGAAGCCTTCTCTTCTTCCTTCTCTGTGAACTCCTGGGCAAAAAAGCAGTGGCACATACAATATAATAAATCCTGGAGCCAAATCTCTTTTTTTTTTTTTTTTTTTTTTTTTTTTTGAAAACTACAAAGTGTACTAATGTATTTAGTTTTAATGAAAAAGATATATTTCTGAAAAGGCATATATAAATTAAATCAAATGTTAACTATTTTAAGGAAGCTACGTAAAGAGTAATATTATAACCAACTAATTTTTGCCCTTTTAAAAATGGATATACTTATATCGACATGTTAGTCACTTCCTAATAACCAACCACTCTGTATTATCTGCCCATACAAAAGCTAAGAAAAACTTTCTAAAAGAGCAATTGCCACAAAACAACAACAGTACATGCAACTTTCCCACTTTTTTTGTTGTTGTTTGTTAACAAAAGGAATGTGTGCTTTAACACTAATTATCTGGAACTGATACAGTAAGACTGTTACAGATTAGTAAGGGCAGGAGTAAGCAGGGCAGTCATGATTTCACTGGTAACTCTTAAAAGAAGAGATGATTCCCACTAATGTCAGATGGCACTTTTCTTGTCACTCATAGTCACGGAGGGGAACCTGGAGTTTAGTGACTTGCTGAAGCCACACTCCCAGAATGAAGCAGAGAAAGAACTGAATCCAAGCCCTCTTGGTGTTGTAACCAGCTCTTTACTCATTATGCCAGCATATATCAATGAAGGCAACAATCACCTATAATTTTTCTCGTGTGTATTTTAAGGTCTCAGATTGTCAAAGTGACATATCTGTAAGTGGCTAAAACGATAGAAATCCATACTCAGCACAATGACATTTACAATACACTTTCCTCAAAACAAACCTACAAGGAGAATAACAAGTATTATTAGCATTCTATTGATGAGAAAAATGGATGCACAGACAAGACAGCTCCTGTCAGGGTCATAAAGCAAATTACTGTCACATGTGGGAATCAAACCAAGGGTCTCCTGGCCTCTGGATCAGCACCTTCTCCAATATATGAGCTATTTCAGTGGTCAAACAACAGATGACAGTAGTATACAACTCGCCATTTCAAAATGGCATTCCTATTAGGGTGAATCTCACAGTATCACTGGCATAGAGTTCTCAAGCCTAATATATTAGAGGTGGTCACCAACAGGCAAAGATGCAATCCCAGATTCCCCTGTTTTCAGGCAACTTCCCACCAGGGGAGGGGCGCTAGTTAATAAAATGACTAAGACAGGAGTCTTTTACTTATCCAGTACAGAGGGGGCATAGGAGCCATATGTAAATGGAATATGCTGGATTATGAGTTTATGAGGTAATAATATCATTCTCTCATCCTCCAATATTTCCCTGCCCCCAATACCTTTTCTGGTTGACTTTTATCAGACTGTGAATGCTCACACTCTGAACTATCCTCCTTTGAATGTCTTTCGAGGGAGAAAGACTTGCCACCATCAGCTTTTCGTTTTTTTCCTCCCTGTGCTTTAGAAGAAAAACAACAAACAATAATCCTACCTACAGAATGCCACTGTGCATGGAGAATCATTACAAGACAAGATAAAACACCTTAACATTACCTCCCCATCCTCCCCCCTTACCACATGATGGCATATGCCCTTTTCTAAAGCCCCACGCCAAAGTCTCTGTAATATTGAAGTATCCTTAACTGTCAAAGCTACAGTAGCACAATGCAAGCTGGGACATGTCCTCCCAATGTGTATCTCAAAAGTTTTGTCATCTAAGGACCAGTCCCACTCAGTTTGCATACTCATCAGGAAAAGGCTAACTACTAGGCTAACTACCTTGTTTTAGGCCATGAAAACGCATGAGGAGATAAGGCACAAAGGAATTCTGATCTTCAACAGTATAAGGGAAAACTACATGGAAGAAACATACCTATGTAAGCAAGGGTAAAACCTTTCCCAAGAAGGAGCTACAGTCCACAGTCCCCCTAAACTTCTCAAGCCTCAAGGCACCTGGCACAGGAGCCAAAAAATACTCACATGATAGCCAAGGCCACTGAATCAGCTCAAAATAACCTATATTCAGGCTGAATATAGGAAAAAAGAAATGCCTACCCTTTTCTCCCTTCTTTTTGTTTTTCACTGAAACAGCAGCACTGGTGTGAGGGCCTCCATCTAAAGTCTCCAAGTCGAAATTTGCAAGAAGAGGGACGTAGTCAGGAGTAACTAAAATAGAAAGATGAGAAGGTCACTAGTGACCATCACAAAAAATAACAGTCCCTGGTCACTTACCGCTACTGGTCTTTGAATACAGCCAGAAAAGCTTCAAAAACTGCTGGTCATATAGCTTAGTTTTTGTGGAATGGTCCAAAACAGAAAATTCAGCATGATGTCCAAAATATCTTATAGACATTTAACATTAAATGAGCAAATAAAAAAAATTCTAGCTAGTAACAGAGGATCCTTGTAGATAGAAATCAAGAACATATGGGCCCCCATTTTTGGCTTCCCTCAAAGTTACCTACATCATATTTAATTATAAGAATGGACATTCATATCATGATTTAAGGTTTTGCAAAGTACCACATGACAACTGACTAGGTAACACAGTGGAAAGAGCGTTAGGCTTGGAATCAGAAAGATTCCTAGTTGTATAATTCTAAGAAAATCACTTCTGTCTGGCTCAATTTCCTCAACTGTAAGTGGAGATCAAAAGAGTACCATTATCAAAGGGCAAGGGTGAAGGATCTTGTGAAGATTAAATGAGATATTTGTAAAGCACTGAGCACAGTGGAGGCACTTATTAAACGCTTGTTCCCTCCCTGATTCCTCCCTTTACAAATTCTGCCTTCATTCAATCCTTTCACAATTGCCTCAGAAATGCCTAGATAAGGGTGCAAAGGTCCAGAGAGATGAAGTGTTTCCCTGACTTGCAGTTTTTCCTCATTACAAATTTTTCTTCTGTTGTAAAGGCCATAAAAGAAACAAAAGCAACAATCTCTATGAATAATCTAACACTAATTGTTTCCCGGGAATACAGTATGTGATTATCTAGAAATTTGGCTTGAAGTAGCTTAACCAAAAAAATAAAACAGATAATAATAAAACTTATTAGCTATTTTTTATAGTCAAGGTACTATGCTAAGAGCTGGGGTTACAAAGATTAATAACATCAATGTAGTCCTCTTTCCCAAGAACTTTATCATTTAAGCAGGGAGACATTAAGTATGTCAAACATACAAAAAGCACAAATTGAGATAGGCAAAGTCTTCTTTCATATTAAAGATGATTTTCAGCAGAGGGAAGAGGAGAAGGGGACAGCTGAGATCTGAGCAAACTGTGGAGAGGAGGAAGGGCTTTCTCTGCATGAAGCAGGCCCCACACAAACAGCTGGACATTTGGGAATATATAATACAAGATTGGGAATAGCTAGTAGCCTAGTTTGGAGAGAATATATAATGCATAAGGGATTAAAATAAATAGATTAAATCCTGATTGAAGAAGGCCTTAAATGCCAGTCTGAAGAATCTGTATTTTATCTTAGAGACAAAAAGAAAACATTGAAGGCTTTTTAATGGGCAAATAATAGGGTCAGGTATTGATATTAGGAAGATTATATTTCTAGCTGTATGAAGGATGGATGGGAAAAAGGGCTTTGGAAGTCAGGGGTGGAGAAAATGGAAGACGTTATCATTAGATGACAGCCCAGGTGAGAAGGAATAAGGGATCCTTCTAGGATACTGGTATGTATATGGAGATGATGGGATGGAAAAAATAGCCAAAGACGAAACTGACATCTTAGTAGCTAATTGGTCAAAGAAGAATCAGGTTTCAAATCCAAGTGACTAGGAGGATGGTGATGATGTCAACAAAAAAAGGGAAGTTGGGACAAAAAGCAGGTTGAGGGAAAGACAATTATACTTTGTATGTGGTGGCAATTAAGTGGTATTGTGGATAGAGAGCTAGGCTTGAAATTAGGAAAACCCAAGTTCAAATCCAACTTCAGACCTGTCTACCTCAGCTTCCAAAACTGTAAAATGAGAATAAAACCTCTCACAGGGTTGTTGGGGGATGAAATGAGATTGTATTTGTAAAGCACTGGACATGGTTCCTGGCACATATTAGGCACTTAGGAAATGCTTATTTCCTTCCTTCCTATGAGCTCAGGGGTTATATTTTTCCCCAAACTTTTTATCTTCCCCAGCCCTTAAGATAGTGCTTTCCCCATGGTAAGTGGTTGATCTCTTGAAAGAGTGAACAAAATCAGAAAAAAAAGAAGCATGAAAGATTTTTAAAGTTCAGAAAGGAATATGTAAAAACAGAGTAATTTTATCACTATAAACTTAGTATTTTTTCAAAAACATCTGTAAGTAATAAGTTTGTAGTTTTACATGGGATTCTTTTTGTATTAGAATGTGTCTGCTAAGAATTCATTCCAGGCTCTGGTAAGAAAGAAGTACTTCTATTTACCAAGGTTTCTGCATATTTGCTTGATCCCTTCCTCCTCTGTCTTCCAGCAGATTGCCCACACAATCTCTCACTCATCTTCAATTTCACTTTACCTACTGATCTACAGTCTACAAACACACCTAGGTCTACTCATTGCTTAAAAAAAATTAATCTCCCTTGACTTTATCACCTCCTAAAAATCATTTTTTCTCTACTCTCCCAGAGAAATCTATCTACTCTTTGCTTTCACCATCTTTTCACTCATTCACCGCTCAGCTGTTTGGAAACTGACTTCTGACTGCACCTCACCACTAAGTGTCTCTCTTCAGAATTACTCTTGATGACTGAAGCTGAAGGTCTTTTCTCACTCCTCCTTTTCTTCACTGACATTTCTGGCCCCTGACTCTTCTTGAAGAGTCTTCCCCAAATTGCGAGGTGCTCTCTAGCTCCTCTTCTCTACTTCTCTTTCGACTCCTTTCCTGGGTCTTCATACAGATTCTGCTCTCTAATTACAGATAGACTTCAAGACTGTCTTAGGACCTCTTCTCTTTGTGGCCATATCAGCATCCACAGACCTAATTACCACATCTATGCAAATCTGCATATTCAGCTCCGGTCCTCCTGAGGTCTAATTCTGCATGGAAAAATGCCTATCAGACATTTGGAATTGAATGTACCCAAACCTAGAACTTCTGATCTTTCCCCACAAAATCACTCCTCCTTTGACTTTCCTGAAAATTGTGTTGAGGCTATCATCATACTTCCAGTCCCCTGTGTCTCTGCGGGGCCTCACTCTCCATCATCCCATACAGCTAAGCACCTGCCAAAACTTAACACTTCTACTTCTGTAATGGCGATCGAATTTGTCCCCTTTCCCTCTCATACCCTTGTCCAGAGTATGAGAAAAGGTCTTCTCCAGACCTTTCCAAAAACCTTGAGCCCGACTTACTGCAATAACCTCCAAATTTGTCTGTCTTAAGTCTTCAAACCAGAGCTGTCTAAATGATTTTCCTAAATCAGAGGTCTGACAACATCACTTCCCTAATCAATAAATTTTAGTGGCTGTCTATTAACCTCTGAAGTTAAGTAAAAAACTCCTATGTTTGGCATTTTAAGCCTTCACAATCTAGACCCAAACTACCTTCCCAGCTTTACCCAGCTAATTTACTCTCTGATTCAATCCAATTGTCTTCCTTGCTTTTTCTCATCCACGCAATACTTCACCTCCCATCTCTATACCTGACACAAGTGCTCCTTGCACCTGCAATACACTCCCTTGCTCACCATCAGCTTGAATAATCCCAACTGAAGTATCAATTCCTTGATTTCTTCCTGCTACTCGTTCCTTCCCTCTCAACATCAGCATGTATTTATTCTGTATGTAGTTTGCCTATGCTCTGAGATGTACATGTTGTCTGCTCCAACAGAATTTAAGCTTTTGGAGAGTCAGGACTGTTTCATGTTGTCTTTGTATTCCCAGCCCCCAGCAAAGTACCTGGCTCTTAATACACACTTAATAAATCAAATGCTTGTTGACTAAGTGAAAGGCTAAATAAACTGATACCTGGATATGAGGGAACAAATTATCAGAAGAAAAGGCAGAAAGGGTCCCCAAGCTAAGAAATCACCTGCCAAATAGTTCTCAAGCAGCATTTGTAACTCTGTGATGTGGCGTAGGCGGATCAGCACTTTCCCCTTCATCTCAGCTGACTTTTGTTGACAGAAGGCATTCACAATCTGAAAAATCCCAGAAGACACCCTTTCTGTGAGCTTCATGATAATGACTAATAATTATGCAAGTTATTTACATTTACAAAGCCATTTATGTAATTTATCTCATTTGAGCCTCGAAATTCAATGAAGTATGTGCTCTAGTCATTATTACATTCACTTCAGAGATGGGAAAACTGAAGCCCAGAACAAAGAGTGACTTGTCTAAGACCATACCCTTATTAAGCACTGGAGAGGAGATTAAAAATCAGGAATCTCTCAATTCCAGGCTCAATGCTCTTTCCACTATTCCAAACTACCTTTTAATAAATAAACACTAACCAGGACCTCGAGAATTTCTTAGTTGTCATGTTACTGAGATGCTCAAGGTTGAAAAAGCCATGTGGACAGATGGGCCTTCTTTGCATAGCATAGTAGACAGAGCTCGATTTGGAGCCAGAGAGACTTCAGTTCAAATCCTGTTTTATATCTGGACCTAATTTTCTCCTTCTATAAATTGAGGGGGATCTTGAAGATGATTTCTCAGGCCCCTCCTAAATCTAAATTTATGATTTAGATTAAATTTATAATCTTAGCATCCTATATTTCTCATGGCATAGCCACTTGTGTACTTCTATTATCCCTACTCTATGACCAAGTAGAAAATTCCTGAGGACAAGGACAGTTCTCTCCTATGTCACCTGTGTAATGACTCACACATTCTAAATGCTGAAGTGAAAATGGTTTTGCTACGGACCCACCAGACAGAGAGTATAAACCAGGTGTAGTCACTGGCCAATGATGTGGAAAGCAACTTCCCTTCACCTGTAAGACAGGTGTCAAACCTCACAGGATTATGGAGTCAAAGGAGAATAAATGTCAAGAAACTTGGGAAGTAAGAAAACCCTGCACAGATATTAACTGTTATTGCTGTTATTAACAATAACTGTCCAAAATCTAAGGAACATAAAATGGAAATATTTCTCTGTCTCAGGGGCAAGGAATGGAGGCAGGTTAGGTAGAAGCAAATGTGCTAACAGGCTACCTCCTGGAGTATCTTACAGGGCTGTTAAGTACAAATACATTTATTAAACACCTCCTGGAGGCAGAACACAGAACTTGCCATTGGGAAAGTAAAAAGTTTAGATCAGAGAGATTCTGCCTTCCAGGATCTCTTTCATCCTCCTCAGTAGTTGTGTGCCTACCTCCCGGAACCAGTTAATAACAAGGAACAAGAGTGAGCATCTAAAGGAACGCTCTTGTACAGACAGGGATGCTAGCTTCTCTCCAAGGTCCAAGTCAGTGAGATATAAAGGACAATCTGAAAGAGAAGAAAAAAAAGTTTCTCCTTTCCTTCAATTCAAACTAAAAGATCCAGACTGTGCTACCATCAGGAGCCGATCCAGTTTCTTACTTGCTACCTTTCCTCACTCTGGCCAAATTATTTCCCTTTCATCTCAAGAATAATTTTCTTTTTCATAACAAAGTTACTTTGTTACCATGCACAGGGATGCCCCTTTACCCTGCAATCTACCAAAAAGATCAAAATAGATTAAAGATAAGTGGGACCCAAGGCTTTTTTGTGTACCTAAGAGACCATCAATCTCCTCCAAATCTCCATGTTGTTTCTCCACACAAAGTCTCAATAACCGGAAATAGGGTGATAGGCACACTGGAGACACTAACCTAGAAAAAAAAGAGCAAAGACTTTTAGTGTCATTTTATAATTTCATTCCCAAAATATAATTAAGGAAGTCCAACCACCAGTAACAAGGATTTTGCAAGAGAAAGCCAACTAATGTTAGGGACTGAAGACCAGGTACAAAGTATGTACTTATCAAATATTGGCTGGTCTCACTGAAAGTAAAGGGTGAAGCTGACAACAGAAAGTTCAAAGGAAAAAGGGAAAGGAATGGGTAAGCACTGACTAAAGAAAACTGCACATCATATTATGTTCTGCTCAATGAGAGGGACATACAGTCTCCTGGATGAGGAACAAGGAAACATCCCCATTTCTTTCATCCTTTCCATTGCTACAAACCTAGGAGAACCATTCCTGCTCAAAAGTCTAAGGACTTTCAAGAATTATGGGCTTCCCAATGTACATTAAAGACACAAACAGGGAGGGGGGAGGCAGTTAGATAGAGTACACAGTGGATAGAGCACCAGCTCTAAAGTCAGGAGTACCTGAGTTCAAATTTGGTCTCAGACACAATACTTTCTAGCTGTGTGACCCTGGGCAAGTCACTTAACCCCAACTGCTTCAGGGGAAAAAAAAAAAAAAAAGACATAAACATGGCTTTGGAAAATGAGAAACTTCACTGACTTTTGGTCTTGGTCCTGAAAAGTCATTGCACCCATATCGCTCTTGAGATTCTGATGCAGGAGAAGTGGCAGAAGATTGATGGCAATTCCATCCTGACTCTCATCTTCATCCAGGCCATACAAGGCTTTGACTGGGAAGGGATAATCACTGCAGAGAAAAGAACCACTTCATGTTCTCAGGATCAGGTAGTAGCTGAGGTGGTAGGAAAGGATCACATCAGGTCAATGAGCCAACACCCCTCTGATTTGGGAGAAGGAAATGACATAGAAACACCTGTCTGACCAAGAAGGAAACCAACACCACTGTGGGAAACTCTTGTTACTTAAGATGCCAGCTTGGGGAATGGAAGGAAAATAATCAAGGTATTGATTTTAAAGAAGATATTCGGAAAACCCTGTAGTTCTTACAATCCACCAAATGCCAGATGTCTGACACCAATAACTGGGGAAAGGGGGGCCGGAAATAATGTGAGGGAAAGAATATGAAGGGGAGAAAAATCTCACAAGAAAATGAAACCAAGCCAGGGAACAGAGAGCACTTACCTAACCTTTGGAAGAGCAGAAAGATCCACCACAAATGCATCCTGGAAGTCATTGCATATGGTCTGTTCAATCCACTCCTTCATAAGACAAAGAAGCAGGAGGTTTGGACAATAAGCCACAAGAAATGGCACAACTGACGGTTGAGCTCAGACACACCTCATTCCTTTCCATCTCTGTCCCACTTCACCAGCCCCCTCTAATCTCCTGATCAACAAGGATCATCTAAAGGACCCACAGTTAGAGAGCCAGCCTCATGAACCACTTGCTTGAAGTGATGCAGAAACCTTGGCCATACCAGAGTTTTGGGAGGCAATTTTCCTTTTGCAATCAGGCTGGCAAATTCATCATAATACAGTGCAGAGGCCTGGGGAGACTGTTCACTGCAAGAGTGCACCAGTTGTAATAAAGAGGTCATCTATGGAAGTGGGGAAAAAAACAAAACCTGCCTGTGTACACATGAAAAAACAATCACAACAAAATAATCACTCCCCGCAATACCCTCTTATCCTCCCTGACCAAGACCCTGTCCCAAGTCCTCCCAGTGAAGCATTATGGGGGTGCTCAGTCACATATCCTTCCAAAACTATCAACATCTTCTCATAAGGAAAACCCCCTTGCTCTGGTCAAGAGTTTGTTTCATTTCAAACTAACTCCACAGAGCTGGTAAATGATGACTGAATCAAAGATTGAGACCTGGAAAGGACCTTGGAAACCATAAGGTTCAAACCCTTTATTTCAAAGATAGCTCAGAGATCATACAGGGACTATGTGTCAGAGACGAGATTTGAATCTAAGTCTCCTAACCCAAGACTCTGCCGCCTCCTGAAAAGACCTTCTCATGCACATTTGGAGTCGGTTAACAATACATCTCTATCCCTGTATCAGCCTCACCTGCAAAGCTCTTTGTTCCCTCATCTCCAGCAGTGCTAGAAAAATAATGTACTTTTTCAAAGGTGCCATGATAATGGACAAAATAATGTAAATTCATGTACTTGGGAAACTTGGTGAGTGGAATCCATTCTTCCCTCCTTCCCTGATTTAGCTGTGAAGGAATCACTAAGCATCTATTTATGCCTTGTTATAAACAAATAGGTCACTTACTTGTTTGCAGCGCTCACTGCTCAGTTCTGCTCCATCTGTGGTGGGGCCAGAAGCATCACTTTGGAAAACAATAAATAATCTCATTTCTTGTTTTTCCATTCAGTTAAACAAACATTCATTAAGTAACTTCTATCTTCAAGTCTCTACTAAGGTTCTATTCTGACAGGGCTTGAAAACTTTAAGGATGGGGTTTAGTAATAGTTGTTTTCTGTTGAACAAGGACCAATCATACTAGTTAAATTTGAAGAGACAAATTATTGATAAAAATGATATAAGATACAAGGATTTAAAAAATAAAAAATAGTTCATGGAACCTATACAAAAATTGATCATGTATTACAACATAAAAACTTTAAATCAAATGCAGAAAGGCAGAAATAGTAAATGCATTTTTTTTTCAAATCATGATGCAATACAAATCACAAAAAATAAAAAATAGAAGAATGGAATGTCTAACCTCAAAGAGTTTACAGTTCAGTAAGGATATCAGACATAAGAAAAATAATGATGACACAGGTTAGAATGGAATGACATCCACAGGAAAGTTCAAAGAGAAGAGCACCAGAGGTTTTTAGTAAGAATTGTTACTTTTATCTGAGAAGAAAGGGAAGAAGAGAAAGCCTACCTGAAAGGGAAAGAAGGATTTCAGCAGGCAGTGATATAGGAGTGATATGTGATTTAGACAGGGGAGATGGCATGGGCAAATGCAAAGAGGTTAGAGGGAAAGAAAAGACTGAAACTAGATTGCTGCAAAATTCATTTTGCCTAGCAAATAAAATATATAATGATAAATTGTGTGAAGTGAGGCTGAAAAACTAGATGTGAATCAGATTTCAGAAGACCTTCAATGCCAGGTTAAGGTTTCTATATTTTACTTGGAAAGCAATAGGAAGCTGTGAATGTTTTAAAGCTGGGAAATAAGCTGGTCAGACCCATGCCACAGAATGATTACTTTGGTAAAAATGTGAAGGACAATGCAGAGAGCAGAGATGGGAAATAAATAGGGAAATCAATTAAGAGCTAATTCTAACAGATGACATCCATCCAGGTCCTGCACAAGGGCAGCTAAAATAGGAATGGAAAAAAAACAAATATTGTAGAGATAGAACCAAAAAACTTGAGAGCTTATTGGATATAGGGGTGAGGAAATGCCTCCAAGTGCCCCAGAGGTATGTGTTATAATGCCAGTGAAAACAGGGAAGTTAAAAGCAGTGATGGTTTTGGCAGAAAGACAGTGAACTCAGTTACACAAATGTGATGCAGACTATTTTGCCACAAATGATTCAATGGGACCTATTTTTTCCTGAGAGGGATAAAGGTGCAAGCAAAGACTCATGAGAGGTATATTCAAACACAAGCTGATGCACTGAAAATCTTTATCAAGATAAGTCCACCAAAAACTCCTAACCAAAGAATATCATGAAGAATAAATAAAAGAATTATTACTTCTTTAACTCTTTTAAGGTTTACAAAATGTTTTCCCCATAAAAATCCTGTACTTTATGTCAACTGCACTATTAGGAATATTCACTCTTACATGTGAGAATCTGAGGTAAAATGATTAAATGACTTCACAGTCAAAGAGCTAACAAATGGCCACACTTAAGACTTAAATGCAGTCCTCCTAAATCCAAGTCTTTCCACTACAGCCTCAGAGGCTCTAAAAGTATCTCCTCTTCTGAGCGCTTAGAAACATCCTGACTGACAAAATAATTCCAAGGAGAAGTCACCATGCCCTAAATTCATCACCTTGTTGCCATTTGAAATAGACCAGAACGTGGAAGCCCAATTTTATAAATACAGCATCGAGTGACAACCACATATCACAGACAATACAAAAACAGCATTGCAAAAATGTCAGTTCTTATTATATCGGTCAATGCTAAGGGGAAAAAAAAAAAAAGGTGAGATGCTGGGAAAAGAACAGCAGGATATAAAAGGCTGTTGAGTTGTGAAAATTTCCGGGGGGGGGGGGGACCTAAACTCCATACAATCTCTAAAATAACTATACAATTTCTAGATACATAGCTCCCAAATCTGAATTCCCAATTTATGAGTCATTTTGCAAAAACTAGAATTTACTGCTTGGTTTTATAAATTCATTTAATAAAGAAAGGGGAAAATGAGCTGCTGATTTCCTTCTATTTGTACATAAGTTAAGGCCTCTCCAAGGGTAACTTTTCTCTAGAGCAAATAATTGGTATTGTTTTTATTGTACCATGAATATGTTTATAAGAGCTATAACTAGTAACAAACTCTTGCTTGTTTAACAAGTTAAACAAACTGAACTTTTTCTCTTATTTGTGAAAACAGTGAAATATGTGATTGACAGATTTGTACAAAATGAAAACAAGAGTTAGACTTTGAATGGGCCAGTGTGGGAAAGTAATGATGCTCACCTTTCGTAGTTATCTTAGAGGCAGGAAATATAGAACGTGGAATCTTAAAATTGAAAGGGACCTTACTGTTCATTTAGTCCAACCATTCATTTAATGGAAAGAGTTTAAGAGATTTTTCCAGTCATATAGCTAATTGGTGTCAGAATTAAACCTAGAACCAATATTCTTCTGACTCTTAGTCTAGGGCTTTTTCTACTATACAATACTCTCTTTAATGTGGGTTACAGTTCTCCTTGTGACACTCACTAGCTCTACCTAAAAACAGAAAGGTGGGTTAGGAGATCTCAGGTCCTCACTAATTCTATGATCCTAAGACTATAAGGACAATTCCTAACTAACATCTTTGAGATGCACAAACTCAGCATGCTCTCACCTGTCTGCTGCCATACTACCCACCATGGTGATGGCACCAATAATCCCAATTAGTTTGTATTTGAATACAGTACTAGAAAGCTGTTTTCGAATCACCAGGTACATGTCATCCTGCAAAGGATACAGAAAAATAAAGAAACTGTTAGTTATCCTTATTAAGCTCTTGTTTTCCAATCTATAAACGAACATGGAAAATTAAAGTAACTTCTTCATTCATACATAGATATACATACATGTGCATAAACCCAAACATAATTTTTTTTTGGGGGGGAGCTGAGACAATTGAGGTTAAGTGATTTGCCCAGGGTCATACAGATAGGGAGTGTTATGTGTCTCAGGCAAGATTTGAACTTAGGTCTTCTTGATTTCAGTGCCAGTGCTCTATCCACTATGCCACCTGGATGCCCCAAATACATGATTTTTCTTTTTTTATTTTAAATTTCTTTATTTCTTTCTTTCTTTCTTTCTTTTTTATTAAAGCTTTTTATTTATAAAACATATGCACTGAGCCTTGCAAAACCTTCTGTTTCAAATTTTCCTCTCCTTCCCCCTCCCCTCTCCCTTAGATGGCAGGTAGTCCAACACATAACACATGATTTTTCTAAAGAAAATTATCTATTGGTCTATTTCATGTTCCTGGAATTAATAGAAAGACACATGTAGTGTGACATAATCTGTAGCATCCCAGACCAACCTAGGAAAAATTACTGGAATTCCCACTTTACACTATTTATCTTTGCACATATTGCTTGATTCTAATCATGTTTTCCATAAATGTAGTTTCTTCAAATTCCCTGAACTCTACAGGGCATTTTGAGGAGTTCCAGAGAAAGAAAGCATGGTCATGGGAATCATATTTGACTTCTGCTTATTGAATCACTTCCAGCTTCTCTCTGAACACTGCAACTCTCATATAGTTCTAATATGATGAGCAATGTAGAAAGGTTCCTTATTCCTAAAGGCTTCAAAATCACTGCCCTAACGAAATATACAAGAAAGTTTGTCTTGTTTGTTGGGATTTGTCTGCTATATAAAAACAAAAAGTATTGATAAAATTTAAAATTTTTAATTAAAAAAACAACAACAACAACTAAAAGACCCTAAGTAAGAAACCCTGATGCCAGGGGAAAAGACAGGAATTGACGCTTTCTGACTAGGTAGTAGCTGGGCTGTTCTTAGCCTGAATAGACATGTCTTCAGAGAAATACTTAAGAAAATATAAGGCGTAAAATCTTAAAAGGAAAGCCTATTCACTATTCTACAAATAGCAATACTGAAAACCACTTCAGTAGAAATACAATGAAGTTGTTTGTTATTCAAAGCTAAAATCCACAGTAACTTGATCTTAGGAATTTTGGATTCTAATATAATCTGCTCATCCATTTCAAGATTAATTAATTCAACAAATATTTATCAAATATATATTAAGTAAGAACAAAAAACACTGTACAAAGTGCATTTGAAGATGCAAAGAATATAACACAGTCCTTTATCTTCACAGAACTTATAGGGAAACTTTCCTTACATATAGAAATGAAAGAAAATGTGTACAAATCATTTAAAAAGGCAGTAGCTGAAGCATTCTAATATGATTAGATTGGTACAGAGGCCTGTGGGAGTTGAAAGCAAAGTTTACTTCTGGCTAGGAGGAAGAAATTCAAGAAAGGCTTCAAGGCAGGAATTTCTATCTGAGCTTAGCCTTGAAGAACAGGCAAACATTCAGTTGATGAAGGTTAGAGAATGACTTTCTTGGTGGAGAATGCCATGACAAACAGAAGACCGTGTTCAAGAAACCTTGAGTTAAGTACAAGTTATCTGGAACATAGAGTAGAACAGTGGAAGAAAAAGTGAGATTGTAAAGGAAGAAGGGAACAAAACACAGAAGCACCTAAATGCCAGGGGGAAGAGTCTGGACTTAACTTGGTAAATAATGAGGAGCTTTGAAAAGTATTTAAGCTGGGTCAGGTGTAATATAATCAAGCTGTTTTTTAGGAAAATTAATCCAATCTTATTAGGTAAGAGGAGATAGTCCTAGCTAGGGCTAACTAGTTCTTGAAAGATAGACCTCCAAGATAATCATAGTCTTGCTTCAATGCTAGATATGGCAAATGTGTGACCCTGAGTTGCCAAAGGTTATGTCAGTGAAGTACAAGCTCTAGCAGGATCTACTATATTCGAAAGGCTTTACATAAAGTCATGGTGACAGACTGTCTCCTTTCTGATGATCAATTTAGCTAAGTAAAAGAAACTCATTCCCCCTAGGCTAGCTATATGGTCATTATTCTTTGGCCTTCATAACCCATGAGAAAGAAAAATAAAAATGGTCCCTGGCACTATATGGTGCTTTCTGTTTCTGCAGTGGTATCGTGGCAGAGGGTGCTAAATTTAAAAAAAAAAAAAAAAGTCTATGACCACCATAAATACTGTTAGTATGTTAAATGTCCAGGGATCAATGACCCTAATCAGTTCATGTGATTTAATGATCTTTAAGTTGATGATCTTAGATCTACAGCTCCAGCCCTCATCTTTCTCAAGTATAGCAAAACTACCTGATGGCCTATTTTGAACTCAGTCCCATCTGCAAGCAATCTACACAAGATAATAGTTAAACCTATGGGAATCAAGAAAAAGAGAGAAAGAGAGACACACACAGGGAGGGAGAGAGGGAGGGACAGAGAAAGACACAGAGATAGACACTGACAAAGACACAGAGATAGAGAGAGAGAAAAGACAGATATAAAAAAGAGAAAGGGAGAGAGGGGGAAAAAAGAGAGAGAGAGATAGAGAAAGAGAGAGAACGAGAATATATCAAAAGTGAAAAGGAGAGAGCTAAGCTTAGAACCTTGGGGAACACTTACATGGGAAATGTGATATGGATGATGAACCAGCAAATGAGACTGAGGAATGGCAAGAAAGGCAAAAGGAGACTAGTGTCATAAAAGCCCAGAAAAGTGAGTGGGTCTAATGCAGCAGAAAGGATAATGATAGAGAAAAGTACATCAGGTTTGACCATTAAGGAACCACTGCTAATTTGGGGGAAAGCATTTTCAATTTTCAGTTGAAAGATGAGATTGGAAGTCGGAGAGCGGTGCCTGAGAGGAGGTAAGTTGAGACAGTTTATATGGATGGCTTTTTCAGAGAATTTGGCTGGAAAATGGAGGAGAGCTACAGGATGACAGTTTTCTCCCACTATGGTGCCTCTTACCTGAATATGGCTGCTGTCTTCATGTCCCTTGCTAAAAGCCAGTGTACTAAGAATATGAAACAGTTTTCGTATTTGAGAAGGGGTCAAATTATCCAGATAATCCAGAATGCCCTATAAGGAGAAAACCCAGAGTAATCAGATCATGATGTACAGGAATTATCACTTTCTAAAGATCAAGGTGGATCAACTACCTATGAGGTACAGTAGAAAAACCCTGGATTTGGAGTCACACCATTCTTAATCTGTTACCACCTGTTTGTCCATAGAAATATCACTTCTACTCTCTGGGGCTCAGTTTGCTAATCTGTGAAAGAAAGGAAGTGGATTATATCATCTTGAAATCTTATTAGCCAATGGTTAAATACACACATATATGTGCATATACATGTGTGTGTGCATGTAAAGGCATCTAATCATACATAGGTTCCTAAGACAGTGCAAGAAGTTCCAGTCATAACAGTTGATGGTATAAATTTAATCTCAGATGATCACTTGTAAATGGAGATTTAACTGAAGACCTCAAGCCATTGATTAACCATGAGGAAAAACTGCCTCTCGTAAATCAAGCACAGTCTCTAAACCCATTCCTACCCAGCTTGGCTCACAGTTCAGTCTGCAGCTGTTCTGAAAGGCTTATTCTGTTGCTTCATGCATATGTTCTACCTCCTCAAGCAGATAATTGGATATAACTGGAGAGGTGGAAGCAAATTCCATGATTTGACCAAGGTCATACAGGCAGTAAGTGGCAATTGCCACTCAAACTCTCAGGTCTTAAGACTCCAAATTCAGTGTTCTTTCCAAAAGTGGCATTCTTCCCTTGAGCATAAACACTTAATCCTACTATGTAACAGCTATGTGACTATGGGCAAACATCTTTATCTCATCTCTATCACCCCCACTCCCCAAAATACTCTGCACACAAGAGAAAGCACTAAAAAAATGTACTTAAACTAAAAGACATATCTTCTCAAAAATGTGCAGGGATGAAGTATATTCCAGCACTCAGTGGAGAGAAAAGCACCTTTACAAAGACAGCATACAGTCTCACAGCAGACAGATTGATAACCACTAGCTCTGAGAGCACCTCTAGAGCAATATCAACTTCAGCATCATTCCCGCTGCAGACATGGGTCACTAAAGCGCCAATTACTTCCTGCCAATAGAAATGTAATTAAGAAAAGGTTAAACAAAAAATATACAGTGATCTTGTACATGTCTCTTCTCCAATTTATATATTTTTTACACCCCAGAAAAACTCTGTATCTAGCGTATCTCAGTGATGGTCACATTATCTTTATTTTTTACTTTAAAATAATAACTTTTCATTCTCACTTTTTGTTGTTGTTTGCTTGCATTTTATTTTCTTCATCATTTTCTTTTCTGCTTTGACTTGATTTTTCTTGTACAGCAAGATAATTGTATAAATACATATGCATATATTGGATTTAACATATCTTTCTACCATGCTTAACATTTATTGGACTACTTGCCAGCTAGAGGAGAGGGGTAGGAGAAGGTGGGGGGAAACTGGAGCACATTAAAGAGTTAATGTTGCAGAATTATCAATGCATATATTTTGAAAAATAAAAAGCTTTGATAAAAAATAATAGCTTTTTATTTTCAAAATATATGCAAAGATAATTTTCAATATTCACCTTTGCAAAACCTTGTGTTCCAAATTTTTTCCCTCCTTATCCCACTCCCTCCCCTAGACAGCAAATAATCCAATATATGTTAAACATGTACAATACATATTTCTACAATTACCATGTTGTACAAGAAAAATCTTATTAAAAGGGAAAAAAATGAGAAAGAAAACAAAATAACAAAATAAGCCAACAACAACAAAAAGTGAAAATACTATACTGTGATCTACATTCAGTCCTCACAGTCCTCTCTCTGGATACTCAACATGATTTTTCTAGCACCATTTTCATAATCTCTCCTTAAAGAGCTACATCTGCTAAAACTTTCACTTCATGGTTCATGTTCATGAAGGGGAGTTTTGGAAAGTTTCTTAACCTGAGATCCATGAGCTTAAAAATTGAAAACTATATTTTAATATAATTGGTTTACTTTGTAAGTTAAGCATTTAAGAATATTCTGAGAAAGGGTCCAGAGCCTTTGCCAGATTGACCAGGAGTCAAAGCACAAAAAGAGGAAGAAGCTTGGTCTTGCAGTTCATTCTTTTTTTTTTTTTTAATTATAGCTTTTTATTTACAAGATAGATGCATCAGTAATTTTTCAGCATTGATCCTTGCAAAACCTTTTGTTCCAATTTTTCCCCTCCTTCTCCCCACTCCTCACCCTGATGGCAGGTAGTCCCATGCATGTTAAATATGTTAAAGTATATGTCAAATACAATATATGTATACATATTTGTACAGTTATCTTATTGCACAGAAAAAATTGGATATAGAAAGAAATAACCTGAGAAGAAAAACAAAAATGCAAGCAAACAATAACAGAAAGAGTGGAAATGCTATATATTGTGGTCCACACTCATTTCCCAGTGTTCTTTCCCTGGGTATAGCTGGTTCTGTTTATTAGTGATCAATTGGAACTTATCTGGTTCCTCTCATTGTTGAAGAGAGCCACATCCATCAGAGTTGATATTCATATAATATTGCTGTTGAAGTGTATAATGATCTCCTGGTTCTGCTCATTTCACTTAGTATCAGTTCATGTAAGTCTCTCCAAGCCTCTCTGTATTCATCCTGCTGGTCATTTCTTATAGAACAATAATATTCCATAACATTTATATACCACAATTTATTTATCCATTCTCCAATTGATAGGCATCCATTCAATTTTCAGTTTCTAACCGCTACAAAAAGGGCTGCCACAAACATTTTTTGCAGTTCATTCTTAATTTGTTGGTATACCTTTATTTTTTTCCCCCAAGAAAATATGGGTCTGTATCCCAAAGAGATCATAAAAAAGGGAAAAGGACTCACATGTGCAAAAATGTTTGTAGCAGCCCTTTTTGTAATGGCAAGAAAATGGAAACTGAGTACATGCCCATCAGTTGGGGAATGGCTGAATAAGTCATGATATATAAATGTTATTGAATATTATTTTCTATAAGAAACAATCAGCAGGTAGATTTCAGAAAGGCCTGAAGAGTCTTAAACAACCTGATGCTAAGAAATGTTGAAAACTATTTTTGCATGTATTTTGAAAATAAAAACCTATTATTAAAAATTAAAAAAAAAAGTTTGAGGCTCAATAAACATAATTAAAATTTGAAACTGTCTCTCTTCTTATCACATTCTCTTTCTAAAATGATCTAATGATCCCTGCTCTACTGAGCCAAATTAAAAAAAAAAAAAAAAAACAACAACCAACCACCATATTTCAGTTCAGAAATTAACTGATGTTTATCATTGCAGCCAAAATGAGAAATGCTGTGATAAAACTAATCAATCTAACTGCTAAGTGTGAAACATAATTTTTTCAAATAGAAGAATTCTAACCCATTCCCATTTTTCCCTGTGTTCCAGAATACCTGTTGATAATATGTGTCAAATGACACAAAGGCATATTTGTAAAGAAGGCTGCCAAAAGAAATCACACTTTGTTCTGTGGAGTGCAGCAAATTCTGAGCCAGTGATAAAATGGATGGAAAGACATCTCTGAGAACCTGAAAAAAACACAGTCAATGGCCTATGGAAAAGACATTCAACTTTTTGGACTTGAAAAATAGTTAACATTAAAATAGTGCTTAAAGGGTTACAAAATGCTTTAACATAAACTATTTATTTTGATTAGAGTTATAATAACCTTATGAGGCAGATCAAAGATTTAATAACAAAATTTTCCCTTTTATACATGAAGAAAATGAAACTGAAAGAGGGTGAATGCCCCATGAATGACCCATCTAAGAGTAGAAAGCTAGATGTGGGAGGGTAAGGGCTCAATGCTGACTGACTCAATGCTACTGTAATTCCTATGACACCAGACCCCGTAATTTGCTATTTTGGGTTTCTCTTCTCTGGACTCCAGACACTGCCTGCTTTTTATTAGAAGGGTCCCCACCATTAAATCAATGTCTTCTTCACCTATTCT
This sequence comes from Antechinus flavipes, assembly GCF_016432865.1. Lineage (NCBI taxonomy): Eukaryota > Metazoa > Chordata > Mammalia > Dasyuromorphia > Dasyuridae > Antechinus > Antechinus flavipes. The sequence goes on along the minus strand of NC_067398.1, from coordinate 48,872,913 downwards.
GCTTGAAGATTTTAAATGAAACTAAATTTCATAAAACTGCTATAGACTGAAAAGGCCCAAGAGAAAACTGATGACTTTCTTCAAAGAATAAGGAATACCTTAGGCAGAATTTCTAGGAAGTTGCATTGTTAATTTCATTCTCAAGATCGGCAAAATCCTTATTGATACTTAGAAAATTCAGTAAACATTTAATAATGGAAAGACTGTGAAAAAAATAGGCACAATGCATACTATAAATGAGTCCAACTATTCTAAAAAAGCAACTTGGAATAATGCTTAAAACTTAAGATTTTATGGTACAAAAATACAATAAAATAATTTGGGGCCATATGCAAGTATCAAAATGACAAATTTAGAGAAGTACCAATCAATAAGCATATATTAAGTATCTATTCGTGTTCCAATATGTACGAGGATACAAAGATAGAAATAAAACAGTTCCTGCAAGGAGTTTACATTATACTGGGGCAGACATACCCATATAAAAGTATATACAAGGTAGCTTGGGGGAAATGGGGGTGAGGAGTAGGCACTATCAAGTGTGAGACATCAGGAAAACCTTTATGTAGAAACTTGTGCTGGAATTAAAATTTGAAGGAAAGAATTATAGAAAACAGTGGAGGATGTAGACAGTGCATAGATATGGAAATGGAAAAACCATAGGAAAGCTAAAAGGTTGAAAGGAGAGATAGAAGCTGATTAGTTTGGCTGACCCATTCTTTTTCTTTTTTTTGAAATGAAAGGCTCACTGGATAGGGACAGAAAAAAGAACAGATTCAGAATTGTAGGTGACCCAAAAACAAAAGCTATCAATACAAGATAGATGTTTTTTAAATGGCAGACTATGGCTTTTGGATTTTATTCTAGAGTTAATAGAGAACCATTCTATGCTTCTGAATAGAGATGTGACATAATGGGATCATTGCTTTAGGAATACTATCGATTAGGTAGCTGTTTGGAGACAACTGGGAAAAGAAGATCAGAGGCAAAGAGATTAATTAAAAAGCAGATGAGAAACAATGTGGTCCTGAAAAATGGAAGAAATTGAGTTAAGAAGTGGGAACAGATGCAAGAAGTGTTATGTTAGGAGAGATTCAACCAACTTGGCACCTGGTTGGATATGGGGGGATGAGAGAAAAGAAAGAAAGAGGTGAGGATAATTCTAGGGTAATGAACCTGGGTCACAGGAAGGGTAATAGCACCACAAACAGAATAAGTTTAGAGGGACAACCCTGGAGGATTTTCTGTCTCAGACACACTGAACCTAATTTGTTAATAAGAGGCCTTATAGGTAGAAAGGTGTAGTAGACAGCTGGTGATAAGTGTTACATAAGCCAAAGAAGGCAAGAGTTTCCAAAAAAAAAAAAAAAAAAAAAGGGGTGATCCATAGGACAAAAGCTGCAAAGATGTCAAGCAAATGAAGGCTACAAAGGGCAGCTAAAATCCATAAAGATCCTTATATTGGAGAGGAAGATTTCAGTTAAATGATAGGATTGAAAGGCAGACTATAAGTGGCTGAAACACAAGGGGAATAAGAGAAAACAGAAGTAACAAGTGCAGATAACTTTTTCTAGGGGTCTGGCTGGTAAAAGAGGCATAGGACCATGCATTAGATACGACTTGAAGCCTCTGAGCAGAGGCTGGATGTGCTTGTACTTGTCAATATTATGGCCAGGAGTTTGGTGACTTCATGTCTGAAACTTACCAACATGTATGTGCAGAATGTGCTCTGAAGCAGCTGCTCTGGGATGTAGCCCGACTGAACCTTGTTTCTCAGCACTCTCTCAATGTACTTCTTGCTCTGAGTGTTTACACTATAGATGATCAGAAGCATCAGCAGGTCAAGAACCTTCCACAAGAAAAATGACAGGGAAATGAATCAACTTGCAAAGAGCCAACAAAACAGCTAAACAGAAAGCCCAAAGAGCCTCACAAGAGACACCTCCACTTTTAGTGTGCGAAAGAAGAATGAGGAGCCAGCAGAGGAGACAAAACAGTCCAACAAGTAGGAATAGAGGCAGCACAAAGTTCTGGTTCTCTAAAGGAACCAGAATCTCAAGAAGTAGAGCAGGTCTGGGGTTAGTACAATTGACTTTCGGGCAGTGACTGAACTTTTAGCTCTACTTTGTCAGATCTCCATTTCTAGTGAAATAAAGAATGAAGAGCACAGGGAGTGGGGCTGTGTATAAGAAGGAAATTTAGAGAGATGTCAGTTAAGTAGGAAATTTCTCCTTGTCTTTGAGAGCAATAAGGAGGATTCGTTTAGAATTTACAACTTTTACTTTTTGGTCAGTCAAAGTTCATTATAATTACAATGAACCAAAAAATGGGAGCATATCATCTGAGAAGTCACACCCCAGATGACCTGAAATCATCAATAAAGTGTCAGCACACAGTAAACACAAACCCCCACAATGACTATGTTTCTAAGAAAGGCTCAAATTATTCAAACCCAAAAGGCATATGATTAGGGAATTATGGTACATAAATGTCACCTTGTGGTCAGACACAGAATCAATGTTTTCAATTGCCTAGAGAAAGAACAAAAATAAAAGAGCATTTAGAAGTAGAATGCAGCATCTTATTTTAGTTCAGTGTTTCCTCATAAACACAGCTGACAGTACCTTGGGTTGTTATTTATTTCTCTATATAGAGGTGCTCTCTCCCCAACTAGATTACAAAAGATACTGGTCCCAAGTTCAAATCAAGGCTCCAATACTTCCTCATGGAGGAGCTTTAGGGATGTCTCTTAGTCTGTAGCCATACCCATGTAATAGTGATAATAACAAGACACAATTTACCTCACAGTATTACTGTGAGTGAAGTACTTTGTAGATTCTAAGGAGCTCCATCAATGTGACTCATCATTATAGAGAACTATTCTAAGTCCTCTTAGGGCAGGAACAAGATATTACACTTTTTTGTATGCCTAGAGCCTAACACAACAGCCATCACCCAGTAGATATACAATAACTTCTACTGATGACAAAATGAAACTAACATACAGAAGAGATCCTTTCTTCCTGAGCTGCTCTTTCCACTCACTTTTCCAACTAAAAGCAGTTAATTGTTCTCCCAGTCACTAAATCTTTAAGTTGTATTTCTTTTTATAATACTTCTTTCTTAGGACTATAGAAAACCACTACCAAATCTCATCTCTTCTTTCACAACATCTATAAAATTAGTGCGTTTTCCAATTATACTTTCTTCATCTTATTATCAATTTCCAGTCTCCATATGGGCTACAGAAATCTTTGGAAGGTGGAAAGATACTTAAGTGTTATGACTAAAAAGAAGTCAATTTCTCTGGTTCATTTCATTCTAAGTTAATAAAACCACTAGCCTTTATATAAACAGAGGGATTAGTTTGTCTGGACCTTATCCAGAAATCCTAGTAACTGGCATTACTTATCTGCATAATAGTAAACTAAGATGTATAGGGGCAGCAGAACCCAAAAAGCTGATTTGCTGGGTATCCAATCCATGAGCTTAGTGGTCTCTAAAGAGACATCACCTAAGCAACTGGGCTAACCCACTACAAAGGCCATGTTTGAGGACTTGGTACTTACCTTAATCCATGCTTCTGAAATGGCTCTCTCATATCGAACAGCTGACTTGATCACATCAAAGAGGAGAGAAACACAGTCTTGATGGCTGTTTTCTTGATTTCCAGAACTTAAGCAAAGGAAAAAAAAAAAACAAAACATGTCCTTCTATGTTTATGAACCATAAGCATTCCTCTCTACCAAGCTACAATGAGGCTGTTTTCAGGAGACTGTCCGGCTAAGCAGCTTGCTTTTCAAATATCACTCAGGATAGTGACTTCCCTGATGACCAAAAGAAAAGGTGACCAGGAGAAAGAGGTGTCAAGGACTACTATACCTCATAAGACCTTTATTTTTCAATTTGCTCTGGGAAGTTTGCAGCTGAGGTGGCAAAATACAGTATTCTAGATCCAACTTTTTCCGAAGCTCAGAAATCACCTGTAGAAAGCAAAAGATTCCTGGTGTGTTCTAAGCATTTACAATGAATAAGCTCAAACCACTAAAATGACATTGACTTTCTTTTAAGTTTGAGGAATTCGAACAGTTAAATAAATGATACAAACTCTTTTTTTTAAATATAAAAACTTGATAATAAGATGCCATAACTTTCAAAATGCTGTAGCTGATATTCTATAAGAAGAGAACAAATAAGAGAATATAACCAGTAATGTTATTCTGTACCCCTCAATGCTACCTTACCTCACCAATCAATCTGAAGGAAGGGGTAGAGAGAAGAGTAGGGGAAACAAACTCATGGAAAGATAAGCAGATTTTTTTTTCTGATTCTTTGAGTATGAGTAAAAACTATGTTTTCAAGTTTCTCTTCCATTTCAGCATAGAAACTCCACAAAGGTTGAATCCAAATCTATAGATGTTGCAATGTTTAACAATATTTTAGGTAGCTGGTGAGCAAATAAACCAATGTACCTCTAATGCATCTGTGACTGTCACTGCATGAAGAATGAACTTGATTATCACAGGTAAATTGTCCAGTGTCACAGCGGATAGTTTAGTCATCACTAAGTGGCGCACCTAAAATGGAAAGCAAGACTACCATAGGCTCTCAAATTCAACATTCAGTCCTATCAACTCATGAGGAAAAAAAAAAACAAAGAAAAAAATTTCTCATTGCCTTGCTTTCCCCATATGTAAAGTGGGAAGAAAAATATCTCTTAACTGAAATTTCTAAATTACTGAAAAGGTAATTACTAAAAGTATTGCATAAAATTCAAGTATTTAGAACATTTACTAAAACTACAAAATCAGCAATAAATCGCTTTTCTTTCTGCCCTAATCTGAGTATAGTTTTTATATGCCTCGCTTCCCCTGAAGAGTAACAAGGTAAGGTACTATCTAAAATACAATTTTTCACTACAGTGACTTCCTTTCTTGTTTTGTTTTTGTTTTTCTGGTGAGGCAATTGGGGTTAAGTGAGATGCCCAGGGTCATACTGCTAGTAAGTGTTAAGTGTCTAAGGTCGCATTTGAATTCAGGTCCTCCTGATTCCAGGGCTGATACTCTAATCACTGTACCATCTAGCTGCCTTTATCTAGCTGTAACTTTCTTTAAAAGTATTTGTTTCATATTTACCAGGTACTGGTCTACCTGCCATCTAAGGGAGGGAGTGGGGAGGAGGGAAAAAGTTGGAACAGAAGGTTTTGCAAGGGTCAATGCTGAAAAATTACCCATGCATATATCTTGTAAATAAAAAACTATAATAAAAAATAAAAACAAAAAATGGAAAAAAAATTTTAAAATATTTGTTTCTTGAAAAAACTGGCAGACAACTCGCTCTCATTCTCTCTCCTTCCCTACCTTAGACAGAAGCTTTGGATCAAGGCGGAGGCTAGAAAGCACATCCAGGATGGGAACCGTCAGCATTGTATTCTTCACCAGAAGGTCACTGTGTACAAGTAGCAGTAATTACATAAGAAATTAACATAGAACTAAGTGAATGCAAACTTAGGAAGATCTCCCTCCCTTTAGAATTGCAAGCTTGGATAACATTCAGGCTCAACAAAGCCTATTTCTATTTCAAAGAGTTGAATCAGTAAACGAGTTATGCAAGATGACTACAGAAACCCCACTCTGGAACAAGGTGGTAAATGAGAAGGTGCTAGAATTTTTTTTCAGGGGAAAAGAGGGAACTACTACCATAATATCCCCTCTGTTTTTACAAGGGCTTAAACTGACAAAGTAAAATCTTGCTTTTAAAGCAAATAAGATGGCAAATTTCTTCCCCTCTCATTAATCCAGTTTTTCCTCAAAAAAAAAAAAAAAAATCTGGAGAGGTAATGTGGTGTGTAAATACAACTAGTATCACAGTTCCAGTATATTTATTTTAGGCCAAGTACACTCTGACCTCTTCTGTAAGCTTAAGATTTGGAGCGTTAATGAGACAGATGTTTGTTTTTGTAATCCATAAACTCAACCTCCTTTATTAAACAATAAATCCTTAGTCAGGTGCTACACTAACAGGTACAGCTCTCCAAATCCCTGTCCAAGGAGACATGTGTACACAAGCTGATAATGGCAGCAATCCATGTGGGAATAAAAAAGTTCACCATGTCTAAGGAGTTATACTTCCTTGATACTGATTTATACAGTGATAAGGACTGGGCTGATTGGTACTTTCTCTCCAATTTAAAAGTCTCAGAGAGAATCCTAGAGCAGTGAGGTATTTCATAACTTTCCAGGGTCACAGAGCCAGTATGTGTTGGAGAAAGGATATGAACTCAATTGTTTCTGACTTGAAAACTACTTCTCTTTACATCACACTTCCTTGCCTCTCTTGACAGCTGGTTTAGATGAGATTGATCAAACATAGGACCTTAGAGCACTTAGGCTGTCTGCATTCTGGATTACTAAGGGATAGATATAAGTCATTAATGACTAGGCCATGTAGCCTAGGCATTCCCTTAGGACACAAGGCCTGGTTAGAATCCTAATCACATGACTCTCTGTCTTAAGTCCCAACTTCTCAGTACCCTGGCAACTTTAAATTGAAAAACAGGTGCCAATCTTCATTAATAAAGATAATTACCCTATTACTGAACTCCTAAGTCCAGTTCTTTTTTTTTTTCCTAAATCCAATTCTTTTAAAAAATGTAACAAGGATTTATGTGCTTTTATGTGCCCCATGAAATCCAGATCTACCCAACTCTAGTATTTTCTCCTTCCCTTTCCCCTATTTCCCTAGCCTAGGCAGCAAGTAATCCATTATAGATTAAATGTGCAATTCTTCTCAACATATTTCCACATTTATCATGCTACAAAAGAAAAATCAGATCAAAAAGGGAAAAAAATGAAAGAAAAAAAGCAAGTAAACAACAAAAGAGGTGAAAATACTATGTTATATCTTTTGTAACTTTTTATTCACATCTTAAATTTCACTTTTCCAACTACCTGCATATCCCCTGTTTTTGCTACTTCTCTTTGCAGAATACTACATATGGCATTTCTCCATTGTCTTGTTAATTTCCTTGAGATCAAGGCATACATTTTCTCCTTTTCTTAAAAAGAACTCCTCAAAGATTACAGAAGACTTTACACAAGATGGGAATCCCGAAAACACTGCGGATGAAAGAACACGGACATTTTCCTCTTTGTCCACAGTATTCAAAGCAATGGTTTCAAAAAGTAATCCCAAGATGAATCAGATCAGGTTAATGGAGAAGCCTTGCTGGGATCCAGATTCCCTTTCCTTTTACAGTAATGATGTTTAACTCGTAAAGAGTTACTCTCCTCACATTTCCCACAGCCTAACCCTTCCCTTCTCCAAGGTCCAAATGCCAGAGCAGTACATCAGACTTCCCAAGAATCTCCAGGACAGCAAAAGACTTGTTTTCTAGAAGAATATAAGAATAATCTAAAGGTGCTTTGGTGAAGTTCCAGGGGGGTGGAGAACCTTGAAGACTCTAACAGTCTCCACGCACACAGGGGTTTTGTATGCAGGCTATAGTAGGATGGGGTGCAGTATCACAAAGAATACTACTCAGTGGCAGAAAACACAGATTCACGTAACGCATTAGGGATGTATTATAATAGAGACAGTTGACAAGAATATCTACTTTTCCATCAAAATAATATTACATCAGTAGAAATGACATGCAAATGCCTTTTTCTTCACAGTGAATTCTGCAGTAGCATGCTATTAACCATCTGTTCAGAACTGCACTAAATTTGTTAACTTTGTTACTCAACTTGTGAACATGGAACCACAAATTGAAGGAAAAGGAAGCACTACAAATGGAGCAAAAAACAAAACAAAACAAAACAAAAAAAAAACCCAGTGTAGTGTTCTTGTTGGTTTTCTGGAGATCTTGGGGCAGCCTTACTTTCAGATTAATCACCACAAGAACAGCCAGGTGTTAAAATGCAAAAGTCTTCTGAAATGAATCTCAGTGAGTCCTAAGGCTTGTGCTTCAGCCTGTAACCACTACGATGGAATGAATGTGTCTCTGAGTCTCTTCCAAGTCTGTGCCTGGCCCTTCTGAGTCTCTCTCCAAGCCCTTCTGAGTCTGTCTCTGGCTCTCTGAGTCCAAGCTTATATGCTCTACACTGAGTATAAACCAATCATTATATCACTAGGGAACCATTATTTGTTGTAAGATTAAATCAATCATACTGAACTTAGAGAACTATTAATCACCATGCTAAACTAGATAACCATGTCTCATCAATTCCACTGACTTAATACCTTGTAAGAATCCTTGTTTCAAGTTCAGAGTTCTGGCCCATAACAACCCAATGATGCAGCAGGAAAAAGGAATCAATTCCTTTAAGTTAAGAGAATTGTCATTTGAGTGCCACTGTCAAGTAACTACATTTTTCCTTCATCATGAGTCCACTATTACTTTTTAAAAATCTGGTTAGTATGTTCAGAAGACAAATGAGGTTAAACCCTTTGGTATAATCTGTCAGCAGGCTAAGGCCTAATGCCAAGCAATTGTATTCACAAAGACCCAAATGAGCAACTTTGGAGGGAAAAGACCAGGCCTCTAATCCCATCTCTGCTTCTTGCTGCTCACATGCCTTTGGGCAGGTCACATAAGCCACATGGGACCTCAATTTCACATTGGTCCAAATAAAAGTCAGTGGCCTCTGAGGCCCCTGCCAGTTTTAGATCTATGCACAGGGAAAGTAAGTCATTGATAGCCCTTATGGTGGGCCAGTAACAAATTAACAGAAGGATGACACTCTTTTTTAGACCAAAGTAATAAAAAATCATTTCTAGGACAAGATCCTGCTGAAAGCATTCTCTAACTATATTTTAGTACCTCAGCTCTCCAGCCACGTCACCATGTTGAGAGTCTCCAATTATCTCAGGCAAACTGGTTATGAGGTCATGCTGCAGGGTCACTGGTGCAATACTGATCAGCTGCATAATCTTGGTTGTAAGGTCCTAGAAGGTTAAAAACAAACAAACAAACAAACTACAACAATCCAGGAAACTGTGAGGAAAACCAACAGAGAAATGCTTTCCAGTCCCATTTGTGAGACAAGGCATAAAACTGATATTCTGCTCTTGATTATACAGGCTTAATTCCAAAGCCTGTTCCTAGCTATGACTGGAAAAAGCTTTGGGCTAAGTTCTATCTGAACTTAAAGGTTGGGGGGGAGGGGAAGAAGAGAAAGAAATTAAGATGCTCGGAATGATTAGGAGAAAGAAAAAAATGAAATGCTTCAAATGGTACCTCCTTTAGGACACCTTCCTTGATCTCCTTAGCTGAAAATGCTTCTGCCTTCTTCAAAAATACCCTAACTCACTTTGTTTAACTCTTTTGGAGGTATTTCTCACACTTGGCTTTATGTTATAGTATTGATATTTGTAATATAGTCATTTCTCTGTCTTATCTCTATATAAAACTGAGATTATTAAAGCAAAGACAACATTCTATTTATTTTGTAGTACACTTAACATCTAGATTGTCCTTTGCACATTATTGGCTTTCATGCATGTTAAATGTTTTATCCCAAAGTATGTCTTTCTTACCCTGATGTTTCTATTTATGCCTAAATTTCAAGCTCTACTTGCTTTTTTCCCTGACTACTAAGCTAGAATTCTCCAGAAGGATCTGGCCATTAAGATATCAGGCAAAGGTCAGTAGGATATATTTTCAATAAAACCTGAATACTGGATTGGGGCTTTACTGAATCCTCCAATCAAAGGCAGCCTCTTCAATAGATCAAAATATCTTGGGCTACCATTTATGGGGCTGGGTTCCAAGATATCACCATCCTCAGACTTCTGGGGTCCCCACACTCCTGCCTGTTTCAGATAACTGGACAATCCTTTCATCTAATCACTACTCAATACCTCAGTTAAAGCTCTATCATACCTGGTATGATTGATAAATGCCATTAGTCCCAGATCTCTAAAACAAGTCTCCAGCAATCTTGGAATCTAGGCAAGTGTCATAGCCCAGACCCAACTCCTATTCTAAAGTTGTGCCACTTCCATTCAACCACAGGCGAACCTCTACACCATAGTGAAACAACAAATCAAAGGGAATTAAACTATCCTAGTCTCAAACTGCTATATCACTTGTACCAAGCTCTGGCTAGTGAGCACACACATTTACCAAGTCCCAATTCCCAGGTTACAGTTATGCCATACCCCAATGCCCAGGATAGGATTTCATTTATTCAATATATCTTTAAATACTATCTATTATTATGTACCAGACATAGGAGTCACAAAGATAAGAACACGTTAGGCAATGGTCTCAATGAGCTCATGTTACATTTTATTTGGAGAATATGGGAATAACTTGTACAAAAATAACAAACACACACACACAAAATAATACTATTTTAAAAAAGACTATACTATCACAGTTGAGTAGGCGTCTATGTACTTTATAAAAGTAAACATTACCTATTTGTAATAGAAGATATATTAAATAAAAAGATGTTAATTATACAAAATGATATACCAATGCCATATAAATGCTATACATGAAGCATTATGAGAAAATATGAAAGAACTATAGGTTATTACTTTTTTTGCTTTCATTTATATTTTATCAATGTTCAAGATTAAAAATTCCTTATTTCTATATTTATTAGACTGTTTTTTTATAAGTTTATAATAAAAATTGAAAATAACCCATTACTTTTCAAATTTCTATCCCTTAGGTAATGAAATCTAATCATTCATATGCTAACAAATTCTTTTGGATATTGTAAAAAGTTAACCACCATCATCATTCTCAATGATCATTTCTCAATAAACTAGACATATGGAAAAAAGGGGAAAAAAAGGCAGCTAAAGAGAAAAATGCAATTGCAAATTAAAAAGTTTTTGGACATGGGCAATATGGAAATTTACTTGATTTGATTATGCATATTTGTTATAAAAGTTTAGGTTTTCTTTCCCTCCTCCCTCCCTAATGGAGAGAAGAGAGATGGGAAGAAGAAAAAAAAAGTTTGTAGATTAGAAAAGAAATTAATTTTTTAAAAAATCTATCCTTACACATAGCTAGAAAATAAATTAAAATGATCATAAAGTATACCTTGCCATCAATAATCCTGTCAAGCCATTTGAACTGATTGATAATAAGCCGAGGCATGTTGAGTCCATCATTATTAGTGCTGAAATGTCAGAACAGGAAAACACAAAGTGTCTTTAGCTTTTTTTATAAGAACAGAAAATCCTAATATGACACAGAAGTTTTCTTTTCTACTAAGTATGACTTTCAGGAAAGTTGAGACTACTTCCTTGAGGAGACTCCTTTCCAGGTCACACTAGCTCTCTCTATACATCTGCCACTTACCTCTCATAAAGAAACTCTGGCAACTTTTCAAATAAGATTCTGATAATGGCAGGCTGTAAAAAATATACATTTAGGTAATAAGTTAGACTACTCCAAAACATTAAGAGAAAACCTATAGTGACCAATGTCACCAATGCTCCTCAATAAGCCCAGGAAAGCCCCAGTTGAACCATCAGAGACGCTCTTCTTAAATATCTCAGTTTCCCAGAAAAATATCTAGCTTAAAAAAAAAAAAAAAGTAAGCATCTGTAATTTGTCCCAATGACCAACAAAGTACCATAAACAGCTAGACTCTCAAAACAATAGTTAGCAGTAACAGTTCTAACTGCAAATTCAATTAATGACATTTAAAACAGCAATCAGATAATAACAAGAAGCTTAACTTAGTCTTATCCTATTTGGTTCTGGACAGCAGAGTGAAGAGTTATAGATGGACCCCATGTTGGGTGTGCTGTACAGCAGATTCATGTTCAAGCATGAGGGCTTTCCAACTCTGAAACTCTCCACTGAAGAATTACATTGACTAAATCATGCTCAGGACTTCCAATGGAATGAAAAATATAAGGATAAAGGAAGACAAAATTACTGTAGAAGAGGAGAGTTGGAAGAAATGCATGAAACCCAAAGCTGAGAAACTGAGAAGAGAAATCAGGACAACAGAGACTTGGGAATAGAGAGGGCTACTGGGTGAAATAGCCTATCACCAGTTGTAAGGCCCAGAAATTTATCCAGTAGTGATCCAAGTAAGCAGCAGCATATCCTTAAGTTGTACCAGAGGCACATAGTACAAAATATATCCCTAATCAATTTTTAAAACAAGTTCAGCTGCGGTTGGAGGTTAGTCATGACCTTAGAGGTCCTGGAATACTGCAAAGCTAACAGACATAGGAGAATGGTATCTGGAGAAATGATATTTAGTAGCGGTCTATTTTAATTGTGCTTACTAACTAGGTGTGAAGTGTAATTGTTTCTATGCTGCTGAAGAACTTCACATGTCGTCAGCAATCTCCAAATCTACCTTCTATCTGTCCTATCACTTATGTCTTTGCACAAGGCCATATAACAGTTGAACATGCCAACATCACCAATATAATCATTTCTTGACAGTATTTGAGTCATTTATACTAAACTGACATAAATTATAGTCCTTTAAAAATTTTTATTTGGGGGGAAAAAACGCAAAATCTCACCTGTAAACTGTCAATCCCCAGCAACAGTTTAATGAGGCTCTTATAGTAAGGAGTGGCCATGCTGTAAAAGAGAAATACAGACTCCACTCTAAAGGATGAGCAACGAAAAGATAACCCTTAACCAGAGAATAGCTGATATACTGTGTTACCACAAACACATACTGTCTTACTGAAAGAATTCTAGAAAAATTCTGGCTTTTAACCTTCACAATCTTATAATCTAGAAGCTGGACTGTGGGGGGAGGGAAGGAGATGTACCTTATGATGAAATTTCAGGAAATTATTAAATTCCTTCTTTTACTCCAGGGAGATACTGTGCCCTAGTCCTATCTCAACTGTGCCAGCTATATCTCGTTTTCCACACCTTGTCTCCTCTTCTTGTAGTCGTTCACAAGATAAGAGGCAGTTCCTAAAACAGTCTCGATCTTCTATGTAGGACTCCAGGCCACCAATAAATTCTTCCACTGCCTTCATGAAAAGAGGAAAAGGAAATGAGTTTTGATTTAGAGCAAAGGTTCTTAATCTGGGGTCCATAAAATTGTTGGTTTAAAAAAATAGTAATTGAATTTCTTGTTTTTTTGGGGGAAGGATTAAAGGAGATGGCAACTGGGCTTTAGTGACTTGCCCAGAGTCACATAGCTAGTAAGTGTCTGAGGCCAGATTTAAACTCAGATCCTTTTGACTCCAGAGCTTATGATTTCTCCACTGAACCAGTAACCTGCCCCTAAAAAAAAGATATTTCAATATAAATAGTTTTCTTTGTAAGCCTATATATATGTTATTTTATGCATTTAAAAGCATCACTCTCAGGGGTCCTCAGGCATAACTAGACTATTAAAAGGGTCTATTACACAAGAAAGGTCAAAAACACCTGATATAGAGTCCTTTAGTAAGTGGCAAAATATCACTAACTTATCTCAACCCTACAACAGTTTTATTCTAGCTCTTGGACTTCAGTGTAAAGTACTGCTAGTAAAAATAGAAAAGTCAGAACAAGAAATACATACTTTGGGATAAGAAGGGTGTTTCCTTAAAGCTTGAGAGAGCTTCTTTTGGAAAATTACTTGATCCACAGCTATAGAATAAGAAATACAAAGTTGATATCAGAATCAATAATTAAATTAAATTTCAATCAGATTGTCTTTAACGTAGATTATTATTTCAAGTTCTATAACCCTCCATTAATGTCATTAATTTTTACAAGTTGCATGTTTCTGTCCTGAACAGACTAAGAGAATCTTTTAGCTTAACAGAAGCACCATTCTTACATCAGCATTACTATCAGCAATATTCTTAATAAAAAGCTGGGTGTTGCTAGAAGATTAACAAATGCTCAAAGAACTTATGTACGTAAAATATCTTTTTCCACTGAAGTTTTAATGCTACAAAGCAACATCAGGATCTTTCATTTTTCTGGGACTCCCTTTTCTCCAATAGGGGTTAGACAATCTATGGCTGAATGTTCCAAGTACTACCCTATCCTATTATGAATTTAACAAATGCAAACAATCATGAACATTTTTGAGGCAAATTATAATAGCATCTTATTCACAGGATTATTTTGAGAATCAGATGAGGTATATAAAGAACCTTGTGAACTTTAAAGTACTATACAAATGCTATTTTTGCAGCTTTTTTTTGTATTTTAAAAAATATTTCACCAATACTTTTTTTTTGGTATCACTATCACTAAATTGGTACATACTTTAAAAATCTATTTGTAAACAGATTTTCACAGAATCATATACAATCCTTTTGTTTGTACTTTGTATAAGGAAATGCCTATGATTTTTGAAATGTCAAGTTTGTTTAAAAAAAAAAAAAGACAACAATTCTCTACTAATCCCTGACTGATAGCATTTTCTCAACTCTCTCCCACTTCTTCCCAGTCTTTTCTAATCTTTATGGCATTAAATGTCAAAAGCATATAGCTTAATCCTACCCCACACCCAACCCCTCACAATCGTAATGACAGCAAAGTACTAGGATAAAGATAAGAATATTACCTAGTTGATTTTGCTTTTCCCCAGTTTTAAGAGTAACTCCAGCTGTCTTGAGAAGCTTTACAAAAGTAGTATCATTCTCTACTACTTCATTCTGACCAATTGATTTTCGTGGCTTTTTACTTGCTTCATTTTTTTTGGCTTCAAAAAAAAAAAAAAAAAAAAAAAAAAGAATTATAGATTCCATGAACAGAGAAGCAGTTGTTAAATGCAAACAAAAAAAGAACCTCAATAGTATCCTCCAAAGACAACAGATCCAGGATAAAACCTCCAAACATAAAAGTAGCTAATTACCACAAAAAAAGGAAAAATTACATCAATGAATATGATTCTTCCATTTGTTCATTTTTACCCAGGAATTACAATTGTATAAAATTTGCAGTGAAGAAATTACAAAAATATTTCTACTTAACATCAGTTTTTAAGGATAAATATATGGAATGTGGATTTCTGTCTTTCTTATGTTCAGAATTCAGATGGACATCAACAGAAATACAAAACACTGAATAAGCAGTAAAAACTAGAAGTAACATATGGCCTGCCTCTCTTATCGCTTCTCCCTTTTCTAGATCTTTCTTTTTCTTCTATTTCTTCTTTATCCTCTGAGCAAAATTGAAAACAAAATGCTGAAAAACTTTTAAAAAATGTTCCTATGGCCAATAGATCCATCTAGTCATGATTTGCATGCTCTCTCTTTCAACAAAAATAAACATAGATACAAGAAATGAAACAAAAATTTATTTATTGCACATCTGCTAAACCCTGGTCTTGTCCCAAGAAAGTCAATATAGAAAGACAATATCAGATAGCATTATCTAAGCAGCCATTTACTTTTAGTAAACAACTTAGGCTATTCCCATTTAAATTTAAACACTTTTCAATCAGAAATACCTTGGTAACACTACTTTTACTAATTTACTAAAAAATACTACTTTTAATAAAGGTGATAGGTCACCAAATTTTCTGTTACCAAAACAAAAAGTTCATTATTGTTAATTTTTTATATTCGGAAATGTTTCTGCTTCTGAAAGTATACTAATGGAAATCCAATACATATTTCCAACCAATAAATTGGGTCAGTCAGCCACAATTTCCCCAAACTAGATGAGATAACAAGCTCTATGATTATAAAACTGGACAATCAATAGATAAGAGCTCCCTTTTTTAGAGAATATGTACACTGAACCAAAGCTATTGTCTACTACTTCTTACTTAGCATTTAATGCCTGGTATTGTTACTTAAGTTTTAGATAAAGAAATCATCTTTCTAAATAAAAAGCCATCTTTCTACCTATATTACAAACTCCTAGAGAGCAGAAATTATATTTTATATTTTTATATCCCTTTCAACACCAAATATAGAGCAGCTTTGTCAAAATAGTGGCTCAATAAATGGAATGATAGAAACCCAAGTTTCAATAGAAATGTTTAGTAGAAACCTCTTTCCTGACCCACAGAGTCTCTATATGACAACCTCCTAGCCAAGCCCTCAGGCTCTGCCCAATCACCGCCAGTGGCAGCCCATTCTAACTATTTCCTGAATGAGATGAATAACTATTCACACACTTGTGTAATCATCTGTTAGGCTCCTTCTGTCTTCAGGTCTTGACAATCTTCTTTTCCCAAACATTGTGGACAATATCTTCAACAGCCAAAAATCACTTCCTATAATATCAAAGAGGATAAGTTAGCCTCCAGATAGGTTTTGAATTCCTAACCAAAGTTGTATCTCAAAGGAAAAATGTTTCCCACAACCAAATGGGTTTTAGTCCTTACATCAAACCTATCTAAATCCTACAGTTAATTGTGACTCCAAGCTTTTCTCACTATTGCAAAAATTGCAATTATCTACCTGCTTTTGGGTGTCCTTTATTTTAAGTAACAAAAAGCCAGCATGCCTCTACTGGCTTCTCAGGATATTCCTAGTACACATGTGGGAGTCCCAAATACAGTGCACTACACACTAAAGATTCTTGAAAATTGTTTTTCAAGATATATAGATATAACTTCCCCACAGAGAAAAGTCTAGAATAAGAATATAGAATACACAGCTAGAAAAAACCTTTCCTCACTTCCCTCCCAATATTCCAGACACTGTGCTAAGTGCTAGAGATAGAAAGGAAAACAAAATTTAAAAAGAAAAACCAGTCCCTGTTCTTAAGGCTCTCTAACAGGGGAAGACAATATGCAAATAATAGCAAATAAAATGTACAGGATAAAATGGAGACAATGTTGGAGAAGGCACTAAAATTAAAGACTAGAAAAGGCTTCTTGCAGAAAGTGAGACTAAAAGAAGCCAGGGGAAGGAGATAAGGAAAGAAAATTCCACACATGAGTACAATCAGTAAAAATACATGAAGCTAGGAGATGCACTTTTGTATCCAAGGAATAGCAAGGAAGACAGTATCACTAAGTCCCCTTCTTTTTATAAATTAGGAAATTAAGGCTCATAGATGTTACAATGATTTGTCCAAGGTAATGAAACAGTGCAAGAACTATGATCTTATGAATTAAAAATCCAGTTCTTTTCTTATTATATCAAGGTCCTGTTGACCTCCTCAACTTCATTCCTTTGAATTAAGCATGGCCATTTCCAAGCTCCTCTTTTACACTACTTTCAGGAGTTGTAATCTCCTAACTAATATTAGACTACAAAATGATTTTGCGTGGGGCAAGGCAAAATAGCAGAGTATGATTTTTTTGTTACTATTCATTGCTGTTCAATAGGATCCCTGAATCACAGTAGGGCAATACAGTCCATGGGGTTTTCTTGTTAAAGATACTGGAATGGTTTATCATTTCCTTCTCCTCAAACTTTTTAAATAGGGGGCCTCAGACTGCTGGAGGGCCGGACTATAGTAAAAATAAAAACTTTGTTTTGTGGGCCTTTAAATAAAGAAACTTCATATCCCTGGGTGGGGGGATAATCGTCCTCAGCTGCTGCATCTGGCCCACAGGCCGTAGTTTGAGGGCCCCTGGATTAAGGCAGAGGTTTAGTGTCTTGCTCCAAGTCACAAAGCTGTCTGAGGCCAAACTTGAACTCAGGTTTTCTTGACTTCAAGCACAACACTCACTGAGCCACATAGCTAAGTGGTATTCATTACTCTCCATCTATTTGGCACATCATATTTTTACTTTAAGCAGGCTGTCAATTACTATTAAGATATTCACAGAACATAAGATTTTTGAGAACACAGATTTTATATCTTTGTACTCTGCAGCTCAAAATTGTATATGATCCGTGAAGTTCTTCCTCTAGTATATAGGACTTTGGGAGCTCTCTTTCTGTCTGGATGTCTCCTGGGGCTACAGGGAATTTACAAACAAAGACACATAATCTCAGTTCTCAAAAATCGTATGCTCTGTGACTATTCAGGATAAATGTACTATGTGTATGTAAATGTGTACCTATGGATGTCTGTGACTTTGGAAGTTCTCTTTCTGTCTCCTGAGGGGCTGCAGGGGATACAAAGAAAGAATCCCAGTTCCCAAAAACCTTATGCGCTGTGATTATTTGGGGATATACGTACTGTGAGTATGTACATGTGTAGCTATGTGTTTGTATATATTTATATAGATGGGCATATACACATACTCTTATTCCCAAGTCTCAGTGCAGTTTTAAGCCCTAGACAATTCAATCAAACAATCATTCATTTCACATGTGTGCCTAGTACTGTGCTATTTGCTGGAGATACAAAGTCACAATGGAAAACAGCCTGTCCTCCAGCAGCCTTATGCTCCAGCTAGGGGGAGACCCACTTCTAACAAGTATCCTGTTACATACGTGACCGGCTTATTTTTCCATTCTATCCCCAATACTTGGCAATGCTTAATGCTTCATTCATTAAGCAAAAATCGGCTTACTGAAAGTAAGTGTAAAAGGTTAACTGAGTAATTAAAAAAAAAAAAATACCGCGATCATGGGGCAGCAAGGTGGCGCAGTGAATAGAGCACCAGCCCTTAAGTCAGGAGGACCCGAGTTCAAATCTAACCTCAGACACTTAGCTGTGTAACCCTGAGCAAATCAGTTAACCCCAATTACCTCAACAAAAAAAAACACACAAAAAACAAAAAAAAGTGATCACTGATACACTAATCTGGAGTCGAGACCTTACATGAAAAATAGACACAGGGTCAGCTGGATGGCACAGTGAGAAGATAGCATGAGGCCTGGAGCCTGAAAGACCTGGATTCAAATTCTACCCTCTCTCTCCCCCTCCCCCCACTTAACATTACCTGAAGCAGGCCCCTTTACCTGTCTTCACTTCAGTTTAGTCATCTGTAAATGGGGATAATAAAAGCCCCTACTTCTCACTACGTTGCTTGCGAGGGTAAAGCGCTCAACACAGGGCCTGGTATAATAGCCCGCGTTATATGTTTCCCATTATTGTTGTCAGGGCTGGGTATTATTAATAAAGGGATGTGGGAGGGGCGCTAGCAGCTGAAAGAGATGGAGGAGTGGGACCCTTCGAAAAACTGGAGCTGGATTCGAACCCAGGCCCTCGGAGGATCCGGGGCTTGTTCCAGGCCACCCCGCCCTGCCCCCACCAGCGGCCCAGGGAACTAATTCTGTCTTGACCGCAACCCCGAGCCCGAGAGCTGGAGACCCTCGGAGTCTTTGGGGGGGGAGCCGCCATCGGCTCCACGGGCACTGCCGGGCCTAGTTAGCAAAGGCCGGAGGCTACGGGTCCCCGCGTCCCCACTCACTCACTCACCCGCCCGCCCGCTCCAGCTTCCACTCCGCTCGACTTTCCCGCCCGACACGCCCCTCAACACGGCGCCGCCGGAAGGGGCGGGTCTTCCGCCGCTCGGTGACGCCATCGGTGGGCGCCGTCACTGCGGGCCGGACGCTGCTCGGGGGACGCTCGGGGTTGGGCAGAGGTGCTAGCGGCCGGGAGGGAGCTCGGGCTACTGAGGAGTCCGAGCCCAGGTCGCGGGTGCTCGCCCTCGGGACCCCTACGGGGAAGAAGGCTGAGAAGCGGCCGGAGGCCCCGGCGGACATCCCTCCCCAGCCACGATGGCGGAGCCCGAGCTGCTGCTGGACTCGAACATCCGCCTCTGGGTGGTCCTGCCCATCGTCTTCATCACCTTCTTCGTGGGTATGATCCGCCACTATGTGTCCATCCTCCTGCAGAGTGACAAGAAGCTCACCCAGGAGCAGGTGTCCGACAGGTGAGGTGCCCGCAGGGCCCCCGAGGCCCCAGTGCACACCGCGGGGCGGGGCCTCCAAGTCCCGAGCCCCCAGACCAACTCTCTCTTCCCTCCGCCCCTCCCACGTCTCTCCTCTTTGGCTGAGAAGACTGGAGGCAAGGATTAGGCGCCTGCTGAGTACCGCCCCCCTTCCCTTCCCCCCTCCCCCGCCAAGCTGCCTCTTACAATTCAGGCAAAAATAGAAAAGTCAGGGTCAGAAAGACCTACTTTAGGATAAAACTGTTGTCACATGAAAGCCAGTGGTGAGCAAAAAACTATCCAGGTGCTAAGTGCACTACAAAATGAATAAACCTTGTTTTTGTCCTTAAGAATTTCGGTCTCACATAGAGGTAAGACGTAGAAATAAGTAACACAAATGTCAACACAAAGCCGAGTGTGAGGGATTCCTCCAAAAGGGTTAAACAAAGTGGATTGGGGAAGTTCTGAGATGGAGAAAGAAGTCATAGACAAGGTGACATTTAAGGCTTTTCGTTTCTTTTTCCTAATCATCCCGAGCATCTTCTTTTTTTTCCTCTCCTCCTCCCCACTCTTTAAGTTCAGGTAGAGTTTTCCCAGTGTTATCTGTATTGTGTTTTTATTTATTTTGTTAAACATTTCCCAGTTACATTTTAATCCGTTGGAGCCCCACTTGGTCTTTGATATCTCTAAACACCTTCATTTTGTAGTTGTCAAAAAAGTGGGAAAAGTAGGTAGGAATACTCTAAATAGACTTCTGTTGACCTTCTGGCCACCGAGTGAGGGCTCAGATAGCCACCAGAAGGCTGGCTGAACGGACCTCAATGTTCAGCTCCACATAAATCCAAGAGAAAAGATCTTTGGTGAAAAGTAAAGTGGTGTGATGCAGTAGAAGGAACCCCAGACTTGGAGTCTGGAGAGCTGGCTCAGCACTGGGCGTTCCTTTCTTCATTTTTTGCATTTAAATATTAAGAACCATGTATTCACAATGCCTGGGTTAAGTGAGCAAGGGTAACAAATAATTGTTAAATTGCTGTTTATTTGAACAAAGGGTTGAGTATTTGAAATACATTACCTGGCAGGATTGTTGTGAGAAAATTCTTTGTGAATTAAGACAAAATAGAGGGTGGAGGGCAAGCCAGAGTGATTCATTGAATAGAGTCAGGAAGACCCAAGTTCAGATACAGCCTCAAAACTATTAATCGTGTGATCCTGGGGAGGTCACATAACTTCGATTTGCCTTTTATCCACTGAGGGAAAAGAGAAGTCCAATAATAGTGTCACCAAGGGTCAGACACAGAGGAAGAACATAACATATCCATGTCATTCTATAATCTGCCTAGAATTCAGTGTATGACTTTGTAAAAGGTGCTTAATTACGACTTCTGTGAATATAAATTTCAACATCTATAAGAGAGGGGTTTGATGAGATAGCAAACATTGCTCTAACTCACATTTTATGACCCTGTGGTTTCTGAAGCAACTCAGAAGCCAATAGGTTGGGATCACTATCTTATCTACTTACATGCCATTGCCAGAAATAGCAGTTCCATAGGAACATGAAGTTAAAATAGTTTCAGATGGTTGGGTGTCAGTTGAACTGGTTCTGAAAGGAAGCTCTGAATTGTAACTACTTCCAGATAAAACCTAGGTAATTAAGAGAGAGCAATTAATTTAAGCAAGGAGCTTATATTCCTTAACTTATACGGGTATTATAGCCAGGCTGTTTCACTTTTTGTTGTTACTGTTATGTTTCCCAGTGACTTGTAAATGTAGGGGAAGGGGAAGAAGAAGATAGTGTTAAGAAATCCTTTCATCAGTTACCCTTTGTCAGATTTGTTATCGTCTCATCCCTATTGACTCATCCCAAGCCCTGAGAAGACATTGCAATCCACAGCATACTAATCCCAATGTCTAGTTGTAGC
The DNA here is from genome assembly GCF_016432865.1 of Antechinus flavipes. Taxonomy (NCBI): domain Eukaryota; kingdom Metazoa; phylum Chordata; class Mammalia; order Dasyuromorphia; family Dasyuridae; genus Antechinus; species Antechinus flavipes. The sequence continues at coordinate 48,851,303 of NC_067398.1, read as the reverse complement.
CCACAGAAGTTCATACTTACCAAGGAGTGTGAAAGGGACAGGGAGAAGAGATTCAAGCAAAGAATTTGACAAACATTTATTAGACTTACATGCTAAGCCCTTCTCTGGCTATTAGGGATTCAAAGATGAAAACAAACCAATTTTTGCCCTCAGGGAGCTTATAGTTAAAGGGAAGAAGAGAGCATACTACTTATACTGTAAATGCAAAATAATTTCAAAAGAGAAAATATTAATAACTGGAAGGAATCAAGAAAGGTAATACCTGAACTGTGTCTCAATAGAAACTAGGATTCTGTGAAGGGAATTGAGAAAGAAGTATATTACAGGTTCTGGGGGACCACTTCAATGAGGCAGGAGATGTCATATGTTTAGGCAACTGCTAATAGGTCAGTTTCACTGGAATGGAGAGTGAAAGGACATAAATAAAATTGAAAAAATAAATAAGTGGGTAGCCTTATGGAAGGCTTGAAAGGTCATGAGGAGTATTTTTAGTTTGTTTTAGAGGCAAAAGAAAGTTATTTGAGATTTTTGAGTAGAGGAATGACATAGTCAAATCTGTGTTTTAGAGATATTAATTGGATATTTGGATGGAAGATGAATCCAAAATAGGAGGGACTGACTTGGGGGAGGAAGATAAATTAGGAGGTTCTTGGAATTGTCCCACCAAGAAGTAATGCTTGAGCTGATTTAGGATTGAGACTGTGTGACTAGATGCAAGAAACTTTTTATAATCAACAAGACTGGCAACTGTTTGGATGTGTTTAGTCGGGGGAAAAGGGAAAATCAAGAATGATTGAAAGGTTCTGAAGCTGAGTAAAAAGAACGATACTAGTTGTGTCGTCAGAAACGGAACTTCTTGAAGTGATGGATTTGTAATGGGGAAAGTGGCACAAAGAGGGTTTGGGGACAGAAACTGCAACAGTTATGTTTTTTTCATTCAATTGGAATAATTAGCTTTAATTAGTTCCATTGCTAAGAAGACATTTTTATTTAGGATATTAAACTCCCTTCCCCCCCCCCCAAAAAAAAAAAAAAAAGAGAGAGAGATTATCTGGCTTCTGTCACTGAATTGCAATTGGTTGGGGAGTAGTTAAGATTGTATCTTGTTCTAAGTTTGGTGAAAAGTTTCCAAAAAATTGTGCAATTTTAAGAATAAGATGTATTGTGCCCATAGCCCCAAGATCATGAGAGTTTATTTTTAGTCCATATTGAAGAATGTTTTTGTGTCTCTTACTCTCTGTGTTATTAAAAAAATCCCTTTTTTCAATTAATGTCTTTTTATGGCCTGTTTGAATTCCATAGCCTTGAGTCCTTTAGATATTGATTTTGAAATATCTTTAGATAGATTTTGAAAATGTTCAGCTTAATTCTGGGGATTGATAACTTTATTTATGATAGGCCATGAGAGACAGAAAGAAATTTCATTACCACTAAGGATATGATAATTTTCTATTTAGAATTTTTAAAATGTATTTCTTGTTTGTATGTCTCCCTATGAGCTCGGCAGTACTTATGTAACCAATATTAATGGAAGCATAAAATGTGTTGTTGTTTGTTCTTGCTGCTTTTTACATTTTTTTTCTTTTTTGAGTTGTCCATATATTCCTCTTAATAGTCTGGTCTTGTATTGAAATCAACATTTCATTGATTTAAATTCTAAATGAATAAGAGGCTGTCAAGCCATCTTACTAAAATAAACAGAGAGAGAATGAGTGAGAGCTGCAGAGCAAGGAGCGTAGGATTATAGAATTAGATCTGAAAAAGCACTGAGAAGTCATTGTAGTTCGGTCCCAGTAAGTTAAGGAGAGCGTGGTTAGATCTTAAAGAGAAAAGGGGAAGAAAAAAAAGTGATTGGGGATCTGAGAGGTGGAATAAGGGAGATTTTTTTTTTTTATTTCCTAGTTTGTATGTGGTATTGGGTCAGTGGTAGTAGAGACTTCAGGCTATATATACTATAGACCAACATGCTATCCCGTGTGGTTTGGTTGCTACTTGAATTACCATCAAACGAGAAAAGTATAGGAAATAGAGAGGTTCATAAACATTCTTGTAAAAAAGAAAAAAAAAGCACTAAGAAAATGACTGGTCCCGAAGGCAGACTTTACTTAGACTGACTGATGCTATAAAAAAAATTTTTATGGAAATGCACAAAAGAGACATTTCAAATGAAAGAATGATGAGAAAACTCCCCAGAGAATTTTTCTGTCTGCTGGGCAAAAAGAGACAATCTTGAGCCAAATCTTTCCAACATGATTAAGCAAGAACAAAAGGAAAAAAAGCTGGGAAACAGGAAGTACTTTTGCCAATTGTTGGTGCCCAGGGAAAAACAAATCTTAAAGTACATTTGTACCGGAAAGAAGAAGGAGAGGACTTGGAAGAGAATGAGTAGCCAAATCTGCTTTGTTAAAGTTGTCATTACTCAACCACCACCTCTACCAGTCATTTATTAGATTAGGTTTGAGTTTCAAGACGGATCGTGTAACATTCGCAATTTAGGGCCACTTTGTACCTGACCATACTTGGTGAAAAGAAAAGTCTCTCTTCCCACCCATACGCAAGTTTAGGTGTTATTGCCAAAGGCACTGTTGTTGCAATGAATCTGAGTCAACTGGTCCTTGTGGCATAGGAGACAAAGTTGTCTAACAGAAAGAAACATTTACAGGTTACCTGGATTGAGGAAAATGATAGATTTATAAATACATTTTTGCTTGTTTTTTTACTCATGGAAGTTCTACATCTTCTAGAATTGTTAGGGAATCTCTAATATGTATCCAGAAAACAACAGTTGTTGTTTAAAAAAGAAAAGTTATACGACATACATTCTGCAAAACTTGTCATAGTTGAGGTCTCCTGTTATCATGAAAATTCTGTATTGTGATAAATTTAAATGATATGATGGGGTAGAGAGGAGGGGAGAGGAGGGCTACTGTATGTCCATACTTTTGATCCTGTGTATGTACATTAACTCTTCTACTACTTCTTGCCTTCTGTAGCTTTACTTTAACTTACCATTCTGCAAAAATTCAAGCATTATACAGAATTTTATCCTTGATGATGAGATATCAAGATTAACAAGTTTCTAGAATGCAAGGAGGCTTATTTTGATACCTTTTCTCTCTTTTCCCCCATGACCACCACTTCTATGACCTGTTTCCTTTCCAGATTATTTTAATTTCCAAGGTGACATTAAACATCTGTGGTTCTAGATTGCAGAGCAAAAAAAAAAAAAAAAAGTTAATCTTTGAAAATTAATTTGTATTAGCCCCTGTGACTAGTATTCTAAATATTTAAATTAAGGAAAAACAGTAGCTTCAATGCTACAAATGAGGATCTGTCTTTAAATGGATTGAATAAGTAACTGAAGAAGTTAAATATTTTGATTTTCATGTTACTAACTTTTGAACTCTGTGTGTGTGTGTGTGTGTGTGTGTCCAGCATTATTAAAAAAAATAAATAAATAAATAAATAAAAAGGCTTTTGGCCCTTGAGATTACCATCTGGCTAGGGAGACCAGACTCACAGATGTGAAATAATTAGAGAGCAATTAAGTCCTAAACTGCCTTATGCCGATTAGAAGTGCAGTGAGAGTTCAGAGAAGGAAAGATCATTGTGAGCCAGGGTAATCGAAAAAACTTGATGGAGAAGTTTGCAGAGGGTAGAATGTTAGAAGGAGGTCTAGCTTTGGGACTGGTAGAAGAGGAAGCTAGGTTTCTAAGCAGTGAGAATAGCCCAAGCAAAAGAAGGCACAGAAGACACAAGGATGTGTACAGGGACCAGGAAGAACAGCCTGAAGAACCTAGCAGGGGAAGTCTTTGGTGGGCTATCTGATGAATGAGAAGAGAAAGAAGAATCCAAAAGCCTTTTCAAAAAGAAAAAGAAATGAGTAGATTTTGATGATCAAGTCAATATTAAGGAATGGGTAAAACTCCCAGGTCTCTATCTACCCTAGGAGGCTGGCCCAGTAATGGTTTCATAGGTGGAAACAACATGGAGAGAGATTATAGGCAAAGAAGGGCAGAGGGCCGAAAAGATCAGCTTACTAACAGTAAGACCTCATAGTTCTATAGTACTTTAAAATGTGTAAAGCACTTCATATTCAATATCTCATTTGAGCTTCAGAATCACTCTGAAGTAGGTGTTTTGGGACCTGTCTTATAATTGAACAAAATGCAATTAAGTGACTCCTGGGCCAGGGTCACCGAGCATGCAGGTGGTAGAGGCTGGCACTAAGTTGGCTCTTTCCAACTCTCTTCCCCTCTGCTAAGCATCTGCTATACAAATGGATAAATGAAATTTATCCATTTATTAAGTACTTCCTTTGTGTAAAACACAGTGCTAAGCCCCAAGACACACAGATAGAAAAGCCAGGCAGTCCCAGCTCAAAGAATGATTCTGCTTCAAGTCAGATGGAAAGTCCTTTAGTATGAGACATAAGTAGACTCTATATCTGTGAGAAGTGTTCAATTTAGTTGAAACAATTTGTGGATAAAGACAGTTTAATATTTTAAAAATAGATTAAGGTTTCAATGACAATGCAAATCACAGTTTTGTTTTATTTTTTCATTGTCTTCAAGTGTTCCCAGTAAGAAGATTTCTTGTTCTCGCCAGGGAACTTAGCTCACTCAGACATGTGATCCCTAATCTGGGCTTTTCTCTTTGGTTGAACCTTCCAGAGCTTGTTCTTCACTGGCATAGCCTTTGAGAAGCAAGGGTCAGCCATTATCAAAACTACTAGTACAATTGTCTCTTCCAAGTACTTTGATGCTGGAATTGCATATAATATACTATTTGTGATGTATAGCCACAGCAAAGCTGTCACAGACTTGAGATTTGAAAATGGTTGAGACCATAAATAAATAGACTTAGAGGATGGAAGGAGATATTTTTGGAAGGGAAAGGTCAAGTAGGTAAAGCAATTGTTTGTAGAAGGGACTTGGAAGACCACTTGGAGTAGAGGTGAAAGGACTTAAGCAGGCTCTATAGATAGCTTTCTTATGATTTGTGTCTTTTAGATACTTGGAGTTTTGATTCTTTCACTGCTTAAATGGAGGTTCTGATTAACTGAGATTTTATTTTCCTTTGATTGCATTTTAGAAACCCCACAAAACCTAGTTAGAATTGAACTGTTGAGATTCTATTATGTTTTGGCTCTTGCATCTTGCTGATGACAGCTGTTCTTTGTAATAACACTACTCTTGGTAGTTTTTCTTCAAGGATATTGTATGCCCTTATTTATATACTGTGAGATATTGAAAAACATCAGGCTTCTCTCTCTCTCTCTCTCTTTTAAAATAATAACTTTTTATTTTCAAAATACATGCAAAGATAGTTTTCAACATTCACCTTTACAAAACCTTATGTTCCAAATTTTTCTTCCTCCCTCCTTTCCCGCTACCCTCTCCACTAGACAACAAGTAATCCAATATAGGTTAAACATGAGATTCTTCTAACCATATTTCCACATTTATTGTGCTGCACAAGAAATATTAGATCAAAAAGAGAAAAAAAATGAGAAAGAACAACAAAAAAGGTGAAAATACTATGTTGTGATCCACATTCAGTACCTATAGTCCTCTCTCAGGATGCAGATGTTTTCTCCATCACAAGTGTTTTGGAATTGGCCTGACTCACTTCGTTGTGAAAAGAGCTACTTCATCACAGTTGATTAAAAATCTTGTGTTGTACAATTGCTGTGTACCATGTTCTCTTGGTTCTGCTCACTTCACTCAGCATCAGCAGGTCTCTCCAGGCCTCTCTGAAATCATCCTACTGATCATTTCTTATAGAACAATAATATTCCATAACATTGATATACCATAACTTATCCATCCATTCCCCAACTGATGGGCATCCACTCAATTTCCAGTTCCTTGCCACTACAAAAAGGGCTGCTACAAAGATTTTTGCACATATGGGTCTTTTTCCCTTTTTTATGATCTCTTTGGGGTACAGGCTCATTAGAGACACTGTTAGATCAAAGGATATGTATGCACAATTTGATAGACAGGCTTCTCCTAATAGGAAGAATAGATCCTGTTGGAATTTCCATGTGTGCTTTGCCATAATAGAATATTTTTGCAAAAGCTCTTAAGTTCTATAGGCATTTTTCCATAGGGCTGTTTGAAAACCTTCCCCACCAGTTGTGAACGAATCCAGCCATTCTGGAGAGCAATCTGGAATTATGCCCAAAAAGTTATCAAACTGTGCATACCCTTTGATCCAGCAGTGTTTCTATTGGGCTTATACCCCAAAGAGATACTAAAAAAGGGAAAGGGACCTGTATGTGCCAAAATGTTTGTAGCAGCCCTGTTTGTAGTGGCTAGAAACTGGAAAATGAATGGATGCCCATCAATTGGAGAATGGCTGGGTAAATTGTGGTATATGAATGTTATGGAATATTATTGCTCTGTAAGGAATGACCAGCAGGATGAATACAGAGAGGCTTGGAGAGACCTACATGGATTGATGCTAAGTGAAATGAGCAGAACCAGGAGATCATTATACACTTCGACAACGATATTGTATGAGGATGTATTCTGATGGAAGTGGATTTCTCTGACAAAGAGACTTAACTGAGTTTCATTGGATAAATGATGGACAGAAACAGCTACACCCAAAGAAGGAACACTGGGAAATGAATGTGAACTATTTGATTTTTTATTTTCTTCCTGAGTTATTTTTACCTTCTGAATCCAATTCTCCCTGTGCAGCGGGAGAACTGTTCGGTTCTGCAAATATGTATTGTATCTAGGATATACTGCAACATATTTAACATATATAGGACTGCTTGCCATCTTGGGGGGGGGGGGGAGGGAGGGAAGGGAAAAAACGAAACATAAGTGATTGCAAGGGATAATGCTGTGAAAACCTTCCCCACCATATTCTGAGCAATGATCAACTCTACTTTCCATTTAGGAAAAAAAAATCTCTCTTCCCTTCTTCCCTCCATTCTAATCCCCCTCCCTCCATTTAAAGGGAATAGAAAACTTGTGGAAAGGTCTGGATCTGATTTCCTTAGAAATCTTAATTCATAACATAACAACCTAGGAATGAGCAGTCAGAAGGTGGGAAGGCAATCCCTTCCACTTTAAAAAATGATATTGCTATAGTTTGTTAGATAAAATATGTAATAGTATTGATTTTGTATCAAAGTCTATATTTTGATATTTCCCTGGGGACAGCAAGGTGGAATAGTGGATAAAGTGTTAAGCCTGGAATCAGGAAGACCTGAATTCAAATTTGGCCTCAGATATTTACTGGTCATATGACCATGGCAAATCCTTAACCTGTGTTTACCTCGGTTTCCTCTACTATAAAACAAGGATAAAAAAATCTGCCTTATAGGATTGTTATGAGGATCAGATACAATGTGTTTAGCACAGTGCCTGGCACATAGGTGCTCTAGAAATGCTTATTCCTTTCCCTTTCCTCTCCTGAATATTTCATTGCCCAGTGAGACCTAGATTGTATTTGGAAGGATTTTACAGCAAAATTTATAATCTTTTCCAGTATTTCATCTTAATAATTTAATTCTTTTTTTTTTTTCCTAGTCAAGTCTTAATTCGAAGTAGAGTCCTCAGGGAAAATGGAAAATACATTCCCAAACAGGTACTTAATCATTTTTTGTTGGCATCTCTCTGACTAGACTGATTTGTAGCTAATGGTTGTAAGTGTCTGAATGTTTTATGAGGACAGAGTAGATGGTTTCCAAAAAGATACTGAGCCCTGTCCTCCTGCTGCTTTCAGTGTCTTTCTTAGGAAACTCATTTTAAGATGGAATTTTCTGGGTAGCAGTTTCATTGCTGAGTATTGTGAACATCTCAAGAGCAGCACACTCTTAAAAAAAAAAATTAAGTGTTTTCACTATCATTTATTTATTGTTAATTCTTGGTTTTTAACATCACCTTTATTTCCAATTTTGTTTCCAATTCCATCATTTCCTTTATTTCCCCATTGCCAATTCAGAAAGCTAAATCCTTTGATAATAAATTAAGAAAAAGAAAAGGCAAGGTAGGTCAGCAATATTAACTATCACATTAGCTAAGTCTGACATTATATGTGATATTCCCCACTCATAGTCCCATTACCTCTGGAAAAAATGAGGGAGGTCAATACTCTTGGACATTTTGTGAAGAGTTACCAAACTATATAGCATATAATCATAGTCATCATGAATAAATAGTCTTTTTAGAGCATATCTATATTCAGTAATTTTGTGTCTTTGAGTTTTTTTAATGTGTTTTGTTTTTAGTCTTTCTTGACAAGAAAGTATTATTTCAACAACCCTGAAGATGGATTTTTCAAAAAAACAAAGAGGAAGGTAGTACCTCCATCTCCCATGACAGGTATTTTATTAGCTTTCTCTCATTTTAAATAAATGGTGGGAGGCAAAATTGAAATTCTGAAAGAGTATTAGAGAATTTATTGTTGGAAACCTGAACAAATTTGATTCAGTCAGTCTTTACTTGGTGAGAAGAAATTCAATTCTTATCAACGCATCCTCTTTCATTTTTCTGCTGCTTTGATTGCTAGAAATTGTCCAGTGGGTCTATTATTTTCAATTTATTAAATATCTGTTAAGTCTTATTGCTCTAGGAATAGAATAAACTGAACAGATATTTAAAGAATAGAATAAGTGATCTTGTGCTGACTGCCTTTTACTATATTCATTTCTTGAATCAAAGATAAGCAATTATTTATAACCTTTGTAATAATAATATAACCTTTGTAATATTGAAGGAGGCAGGACAGCCACCATGAGGCTGGTCAAAGATGGAGTCTAGTATCTGAAGTCTGGAGCCTGAAGTCTTCTTTGTATCTGTGGCTGAGAGAGCCTTCTGTATCTAATTCCCTTAAATACCTCAGTAATGTTAGTTAATGTCAAATAGTCATTTAGAAAACAATCAAGAATTCCCTGGGAGAAGAAGACATTAGTGATCAGTCTGTTTGTTTAATTCTTAGATCCCACGATGCTCACAGACATGATGAAAGGAAATGTAACAAATGTACTACCTATGATTCTTATTGGTGGATGGATCAACATGACTTTCTCAGGATTTGTCACAAGTAAGTAAGTAAGTGAGTGTCCGTCATAGGATGCTATGTGAATTGATTGTTACCCCTTTTTAGTTCTTTGGATTAAGTTCATTGGGAAGGACCTTAGCCATCATCTAGTTCAACTCCCTCATTTTACAAATAAGGAAACTGAGTCCCAGAGACAGGAAGTGACTTAACCAATACCTGGCAAGTAGTAAGTAGCATAGGTGGGATTGGAATACAGAATTTCTTAACCCATAGCTAGTGTTCTTGTCACTGTACCACCTTACCTTTTTCCATGTTTGAAAAATGTAAATGCAGGTCCTAGGACAGGTAAAGGTCCATGTAATCTGTTCACCGATAGATTTTAATAATGTTTTTCAAGACCATCTTTTAAAACTACAGCACTTTTATTAGTTCACCCTAGACCAATACCTCATTTATGATGTAGAAGCCAGTTTAGCTTTATTCTCTTTGTGACTGTCTTCTCAACAGGGATTCAAACCAAATGAAATATCTGTTTGGTTCAAAGAATATTTTGGTGTTCCAGGCCAATAGAAAATATGTAAGTTTGTTTCTGGTTTAAACTAGTTCACTATTTAAAAAATAACTGCTCTCAGTTCTGTTTTCACAAAAAAAAAAATAAATAGGTTCAGTTTTCAAATTCAACAGATTAGTGAAATTCATTTCAGTCTTTGGTTCACAGTTGTAATCATAGGCCCTGTTGCCAAAAGGATATAATAACAATTCTTAAGAGAACCTGATTTAGTTGAATGATGTTTTAATCTGCTAGAAATAGTTACCAAAAGCTTTTAAAAATGCATTTTCACAAAGAAATTTATGTGTTGAATATTTTTTACATATCCTCCAGGAGAAGATTGTGCACATTAACAGCTAAACCTTTCTAAAAATACAATAGCAGAAAACAGTTGTGAAGTTTTGGTGAGCTTTTTTCTTTCTTTTTTACAGCCAAAGTCCCATTTCCTCTGACTCTTCGATTTAAACCCATGTTACAGCAAGGAATTGAATTGCTCACTTTAGACGCCTCCTGGTAAGAATATTCTTTTACTAAACTATTCATTTATTGTGGTAAGGAAAAAGGGATTCTTTCAGTCTTTCAGTGTTGGATCATCTTAAAGTTCCCATAGTGCTTTTAAAGATTTCATAACATTATATGATAATCCTACTTCACTTCCAGCAAAGTACACAAGGAATCGTTGTACCTAAGACATGAGGGGCGGAGGATATAACAATGGCCATCCTACTACTAAACTGTCAAAGGTAGCACAATGCAGGAAGAGAGGGTATAGTGTCAGCCTTCTGAATCAGAAGAAAAGTCTTAGATGTTATATCAGCAATGTTGGGGAAACTCTCCTTCTCTACCAAAAATTTCTATTCTCTTATTTATAGCCTAAGATGCTACTATTATCACTTATTTCTTTGGCTTACATCTTTGATCCTTTTAAAATGCAAATAAAAAATTAATTGCCTACAATGAGTAACTGTTTGCAAGGCTACTTTTTTTTTGTACGGTGCCTTCTTTAATTTTGTTTGCTAATGAATATGTCTATAAAAGCTGCCAAAATCTTAGCCCTTCCTCCTTTATTAGAAAAATTTCAATTGGATACAGTTTCATCAATCCAATTTACCTTGAGAATTGGGAACATAATTCTTTTTATAATATCTTCAAAGTTCTATCCTGTCTTGCTAGGGTAAGTTCTGCATCCTGGTACTTCCTCAATGTGTTTGGACTCCGAAGCATTTATTCCCTGATTCTGGGCCAAGACAATGGTGAGTACTATTTCTCTAGATGAATGCCCTTTGATTCTGTTCATCAAAATGATAGTCTTCCATATCAGGACAAAAGAGCTATGTGCATTTTCTCATGTGACAGCATAGCCAGATAATACATCCTCTACGCTACCAACTAATTTTTCTGATTTATTCTTCAGTCACCAAGAATAAGAGAGGCATTGCATTCAATGTTTAGGGATAAGCTAATATTCTGAATTTAGGCACATTAATCTAACAATAATATCAGAAAGTAATAGGACTTGGAGGTCTTTTTTGTGATATTTTGTTGGATCCGTGTTTCCATAATGTGTACAGTCCTTCCAGTGTGACGGATCTGAGTCTATCCTTTCCTTATCCTATATGTCCTATATCAAGGATCTTTCTGCTCAACACTTTGAAGACCTCCTTCTCTCTCATTCATGTTATGGATGTCTGATTTATCACTTCCAAAAGCATCATTGCTGATAAATGCTAGACCATTTGTACTGGCAAATTTTCCAAATGTCCTCGGGTCACTTGTATTTGTGGTTTTTTGGACATCATGATATTCCAAGATTTGAAACCATACTTAGCAACTGGAGAACTGTAGAGGACTTTTATATTTAAAAAAATGGCTTTTGGTGTTGAGAATAGCATGGATCATGGAAGGTATTACAGTTTCTCAAATGCAGCCTAACCTTCTCTGTTCATCCTTGCCAATTGTTGGTCCAGCCCACTGTCTTAACTAGAGTACCTGCCCAAAACACTTCGGTTACCTTTATCACATTATGTGTCTTAATCTGATATGTATTTTTCATCCACTTAGCTTTTCCTTTGTAGATGGATCTCATCAAGGAAGTCATATTTTGACCTTTGAGATTTAATATGTCAGTGCACTTGCTCTCTGCAAATTTGGGCAGTCTGAAACCTTCATATGTGTATATATGTGAAGACTAAGTTAGCACTCTAGATACTTTAGAATCAGCTGGAGTCAGGATAAGCAAAAGTCCTTGGTCTTTATTCTTGATCTTTAGGGGTAGAAGTGAACAGGATGGACGCAGGACCTTCCTTCTCTTCCTCTACTGCCAAAGTGACATTGGCTTGTCTTACTCCATCCCCTAAACCTTCCCACAATTCTCTGTACACACCAAAAGATTGAACCAGCACAGACAGAATAGTGGGAAGGGCTATTTTCCAAGCATATGCTAATAGAGTATTGTCCAGTCAATAGTTAGCCTTAAGTGCTCAGTTGTCCGTCCTCAGTGCATCAACTCAGAGTTTCAGCCTTTTACACACACACACATACACACACACACATACACACTTTTTTTTTTTTTTTTTTTGGGGGGGGGGGGGCGGGGTAAGGCAATTGGGATTAAGTGATTTGCCCAGGGTCACACAGCTAGGAAGTATTAAGTGTCTGAGGCTAGATTTGAACTCAGGTCCTCCTAACTTCAGGGCTGGTGCTCTATCCACTAGGCCACCTAGCTGCCCGTGAAACCTTCACTCTTTAAGGAATCATTCCACTGGACTCTGTGATAGGGGTAAACAGTTTTAGCAGCTTGTTTTCAGTTTATCCTTCATTAAATATTAATATAGGATAATGTGGAATGAATCTATATGTGTTTTGGCATCTGTCAAGTAGCCTTACATGTAGGGTGACACCTTGTTGGAAAAGAGCCTTTAAGGTGTCATTTTGCTCTGCAGAATCAAAAGCTTTTTATTTTAATCAAATAGTAAATTCAGTGGGATCCTGGATTTTCTTCCTCTTTGTCATGTAATCTGCTGTAGAGACATCTGCAAAAGCTTGCCTTTTTTTTCTTTTGGTTTTCATTAAAGAAAACAAGATGATTCTAGACTATTCCAACAAGATTTTACAGAAGAGAAAGAAGGCATATGAGTCTGTAGTTATTAATGTCTTATGAGTTCATGATCTTTTGCATCCTTGAATCCTCCTTCCTCAAGGTCTTGAAAATCAGTCCCTGTATATCTTTTCCAACACAAGATTTCCCTTATACTTTATTTACTTGAGTCCATTAAGTTTTCCCAGCTTCATTTTTTTTTTTTGAATGTCTTTTTTATTTCTTTATATTTGAGTTATTCACACAATAAACCTACAGCCATCCAAATGACAAAATCACGTAAGTGGAAGTCAATGGAAAATTGTTCGATAGCCAATACCTTTAGTTTTTATAAAAGTCCAAATCAGGAAGTGTAGAGATAGTGTGTATTTGGTAAGGGCTGTCAAAGATGTACGTTAAACATGCCTATACCTGAGGAAGCTAAGGAAAAGGAAAGAATGCTGGAGAAGAGAAGCAATGGAGGGGAAAGGGAGGGAGGAATCCAGAAGACACCAGCAAGCAGGCAGCTTTCCTGCTATGTTGCTAAATTTATGCCCACCACATTCACCCAGTGTAGCACTTTTTGTATCTCAGGAACATATCAAGGGCATAAACAGGAATATGTCCATGCACCAGTGACGTTTGTCTCTTCTCTGTTAAGATTCCCAAAAGGCAGCTGCCCAGATTCTCTGTGGAGTGCTCCCCAATGAAGTAGGTCAGAGAGTATTCCTGTCCCTGGGCTTTCTTCTCAGTGCCTGTTGAAAAGACAAAAAGATCAGTATGAGCACATATATATTCCCTTTCTTGAAAAATAGCAATTAGACATGACGGAGGCTGAGAGAAGATAGCGATAGATGCTTTTCCAAGGGTCACCTTTGGTGACGAGTGTGATCTTCACTAAAAGGATAGCACAGATAGAGGAAATGACAAAAGATATTCTTCCTTTATACTCCACCAGTTGAGAAGAGGAGACAAAGACAAGATGGCTGAAGTGGGACTTGGTGTTTTTGATGACATTGGTCTGTAAACATTGGGAGAAAGAGATCTGTGCTTCTTCTACCCTCAGTGCCTGCCCCACACATAGTAGGCATTCACTAAGTAGTGGATGAAACTGAGATAGTTTGTTTTTTTCAACAGTACTTTATTTTTCCAAATACAATCAATCAATATAGGTTAAACATGTCCAATTCTTCTCAACATATTACCACATTTGTCATGCTGCACAAGAACAATGAGATAAAAAGTCAAAGGAAAAAAATAAGGGGAAAAAGCAAGCAAACAATAACAACCAAAAAAGGCGAAAATAATCTACTTTGATCCACATTGAGTCAACATAGTTCTCTTTCTGAATGTAGATGGCTCTTTCCATCATAAATCTGTTGAAATTGTCTTGAATTACCTCATTGTTGAAAAGAGCCAAATTCATCACAGTTGATTATCATATCTTGTTGTTGCTATGTACAATGTTCAGAGTTGTCTTAATTTGCATTTCTCTAATCAATAGATATTTAGAATATTTTTCATATGATTAGAAATGACTTTAATTTCTTCATCTGAAAATTTTTCATATTCTGACCATTTTATCAATTGGAGATAAGGTTTTAAATGCTATTTAGCAGTCAAATGACACTGATTAAAAAAACACAGAAAGAATTGACTTTGTGAAAAAGATGAGAAGAGGTAAAAAACTGCTTTAGCCTTTAATTCAAGCATTCATCTGGCAGAAAACCCATACTGTTATATTACCTGGAAGGATGGTGTGAGCTATACTCCATTTTTTTGAAAGAGGTAGACAAATAAGTACTTCAGAGCAGCGTGCTTTAGCCAGTCAAACAAATTCTAGGGTCTATTTTGAGCTCTGTATGTTTAAAATCCAAAGTTTCACATCTCTGACTTGGATAGAACATACAATACATGTTTTTAATCATGACTCTACAAGAAGGAGTTAAATCCTGGTCTTTTTCACTACAGTAAGGAAATAATTTGGGTGGGGGGAAGGGAGAAGTTCTTTAAGTAGACATAAAGAAAAAAAATTATAAGCAGTTAAAAGATTAATTATCTTTCAGTTACCAAAAAGATATCATTCCTTCAACATGTCTAATTAACCAAAGGAACAAATTACATTTCTTCCAATAGTGGGAGTGAGGACAGGAAGACAATTTGTTCCATTTGGGATGTGTTGAATTGGGGTTGCTGATAGTTATGTGGCTGATGTGTGGCAGGCAGTTGAAAATATGGACTGAAGTTTAGGAGATAGTTTCAGAGGTTATTTATACAGAGAAGAAATTAAGCCTATGGGGAAAAGGAGATGAGGAGGGAGAGTGTAGAAAAAAAGGGAGAGGAGATAATTTGACTCAGAACCTTGGGGAGCAAGAGATAAAGAGTGATCCCATAAAGGTGACAGAATCGCAGGGAGAAAGGAGTCTCAGGAAAATAGATATAGAGCTGGAGCATACTCCCTCTTCCAGATAGGGAAGCTGTGGGAGACATCTTTTAGAAAGAGATTTTTAAATTAAAGCATAAGGTACACTTCTTTCAAGAGGATACAAATGTAACCAGAAGGCATTTTTTATCAAAAAAAAAAAAAAAATTGTTTTCTTTTCCCTAGCCACGCTACCATGTCCCATGTCTCCATTTTCTGCCCTAGTTATCTAATCTTTACTAGAAGATCTCTAATGAGGGGAAACCTTGCTACTTCCAGAGGGAGCTGACCCATTACAATTCTCAACAGTGTTTTTTAGTTTTTCTCCCCTTTACCACTTTGCTGGTCATTTTCAGATCGAGCACCATGCTTTCTCTCTGTTCCCTCATCTGACACCCTCTTTTCTTCCTGTTTTCTTGCCTAATCTTTGGCTCTTTTTCACACATTCTACCCTGAGACATCTGACTGGGGTTGGAACTCAGCCTGCAGCTGTTCCTTTGTTGATTTGTGTATAACTTAATAAAGAATTGTTTGGACCTCTCTGAAAAAAAAAATGCATTGGGGGCAGAAAGGGAATACTGATTGTAGCTCCTCAAGTTGTATTCTAATATTTTTAAAAGTCTTTTTCTCCTAATAGATTGTAGGCCCTGGTGCTAAGTCTGTAAGTTCCTATATTTAATCAAATACATAGGGCCTCCTAAAGAAATTTAGATGGTGCTGATTGAACTTGTTCAGATCAATGGGTAAAACCCCATATAGGCACATGAGAAATCAGAGCCATTATTATAATTGTTGAAGATCATTAAGGTGATTCAGTCATGGGAGTTCTAAGAGGTGACCACCTCTCTGAGCTGGGATTAGAGTATGATGTAGGTCATGGGAGTTCTGAAGTCTAGATGTTTGAAGGAATACAAACATGTATATTAAAGCCTCCAAAAGTGAGAGCAGGACTAGAAATGAGGGCCAGAAAATTATATCCACAAGGACATGAGCCTAGTAATATAGATGGATGTGATGAATATTAAAGGAGAAGTTGTTAAAGGGGCTTCTAGTGGTAGTAAGAAGAGCTGAAAGCTGGGAACATGAGCAAGGAGAAGCATCCTCTTTCTGGCCCCATGCGTTAGAACAGAGGAGAAAGAACACACACTAGTAAGGGGGGAGGCCAGAAATGAGGCATTTTCTAGAAGAAGGATATGAATCGAGATCTAAGAGGAAGAGGATTTTGTCACATTCAGAGCCAGGAGTCCCAGAGAGTAGAGAAAGATAGAGAGCTGGGAAGGAGCTGGGCTGAGTTTTAAAATGATGATCTTATGAGGAGAAATATCAGGGGAGAGGGTGTACAACTGCACCAGTGGCAGCTGAAGAGCGGTAAGTTGGTTTGTCAACCTGAGCATAGAGGGTTTGATGATCCTCATGATCACTTTCCTTTCTGCAGCTTCTCTCTTAAACACTCAGGATCCTCAGGCTTGGAGAGTGGTAAGGAGGTCAGACCAGATCCCTGAGTCAGTAAATATTTAGCAGTTAGGTGGATCTTCAGGACCCAAGAGAACTGGCAGCCAGGTTCTGGGCTTTATCCTCAGATCACTACAGTGGGGTATGTGGAGAATATGCATTCATCTCCCTGGCAAGGAACACTGAATCGGCATGGAGACTCTGGCTCAGGGAATTTGTCTGTGATCATACAAAGAGGGATAGATGTCATTGACCTCTCTAGTTCCTCTGGTATTCCATATGTATATGTGTGTGTACTCACACACACACACGTTGGTCCTTCATGTTGAGTTAACATCTGATGCCCTTTGAGATGGCTATACTTCTATGAGTTGAAAGGGGCTTCAGAGATGCTCCAGTCTGAACCACTCATTTTGCAGGTGAAGCACCCAGGAAGCCCCAGAAAATTATGTGAGTACCCCAGCTCCTTGAGTTAGTCTTGTTTGTATTCGTTGTAATTGCAGCTGCCGACCAGTCTCGAGTGATGCAGGAACAGATGACAGGAGCCGCAATGGCCATGCCAGCAGACACCAACAAAGCTTTTAAGGTAACCAGGAATTCCACTGGGGGGAAGAAGATGAGGCTTTGAAAGGTTTCTTTTGTCTATTTATGGCCAAGTTTGATGCTAGGTAGAAAGTTAAATTCATTCTGCTACATTAAGCTTGCTTATGAATGAAATCTTCTAATTGACTACATCAAGTAAATGTAGAAGATGAATATTGTAGAGAAAAAAATGAATTGCTTTTTGTAGATATTTTGTGTAGAAGGGTAAAGGAAGACATCCTAAATTAACAAACTTGTTTAATTGTGTTTATATTTGCAATAAAATCTCACTAATTGAGCCAGAGGACTGGCCAATATTGAAATCTAAAATTATCATTTTAAAGGATTTTTAGTAACTTTCACACTGAGTGAGTTCTGCTGAACCTTCTTTAAGCAATAAATTATTCATTTGTAATCAATAAATGTAAGTATTTTAGCAGGACTATTTGCAAAAAAAGCTCTTAAGAGAATTTGTCCTTTTTTTTTTTTTTTTAAAGCAAATCCATCTTTCTCTGGTTTAATTTATGTAAAAACTATTGAAGTCCTATATAATGAGGTTTATAATATATTCTTTTGTAGGGCCAGTGCTCTTTCTCGACTTATAATAAGATAGTGTTCACAGAAGCTTCTGTACCATTTCAATAAAAAGGGTTTACCCTCCAGACACCACCTTCCCAGTCCCTGTTCTGCTTTCTCACAAAATTAGTGCGTTTTTTCCTCACAGACCGAGTGGGAAGCTTTGGAGCTCACTGACCATCAGTGGGCACTCGATGATGTTGAAGAAGAGCTCATGGCCCAGGATCTCCATTTTGAAGGCATGTTCAAAAAGGAGTTACAGACATCCCTCTTCTGAAGGTTGAGGGGGTGGTTAAGCCAGTACTGGCACACTATTGGGAGCTCAAACAAGTCCTAAGATTTTTTTTGTTTGTATTTGAAAAGCTCAGAATAAAGAGGAGCATAGGCTGGACACCTAACTGGGGCCTGTTCTTGTCTGAACTTGTCTCCCTTTTTATATCTGAAGTCACAAGAAGTAAAGCCTTCCGCATGACTTGGAGAACTGTTTTAAAAAATAGTTTGTTTTCCAGCTCATGTCTCTGGTAATAGCAGTTAATAAGGGGGGAAGGTTACAAAGTGAGAGCATAAACAAAAGGAAGATTGAACCTTTTGCCAAAAAGGGGCCACTTCTCAATAAATAACATTAGGTGCAGCTGATCTTTATCTGGAGTCCAAAGAACTTTAAAGTCTTTTCTTTCTGACCTCCAACAACACATTTTATGGCCCGTTACAGTTTAAAAAGCTGTAGTTAGGTCAGGCATGCCTTGGATAGATAATTATTCCTAGTTTCCCAGGGTAGACGCAGAGACTTGGTACTTTTGCCCAGTGTTGTGCAGTCATAACTGGGGGCTAGGACTACTGATCCCCACTCCCTTTAACCTGATCGGCAACTTCCTGGGAGTATGGGGTGGAGGTAGCCCCATCTTCTCCATCTACAGAGAAAGTTGGTGTCCATGTGTTGGGTCCTGTATAGTTCTGAAGTGTCTTCTCAAACATCGAAGGCAAGTTCAGGGATGGTCAGTCTTCTCCTAATGTTGAGTAGATTTTATTACAGTCCAACTTTTTGGTAATTTGTAATTTGTGCCCTCACCATCATTATTCTTAATTAAACCACTCCATTCCCTGAGGATTATTGTAAATAAATGGGAATACTGCTTGATAATAGTGACGTGGGCAGTTGCCAGTTTCATTTTATCCAAACACATGTTATGGGCTGAGCAGTGGTCATTTTACTTGGTTAAATGTAATAGAGGAAACAGTTTGTGTTGTTTTTACACTGTGGTGAACCTCTTCGTGTAATGAGAGTTGTAACTAATAAAAAAGCCTAATCAGCTCTACAAATTAAATAGACTGAACTCATTTTCCTTTGATCTGTGAAATTATTCCCTCCCAGGCTTGTGCACGACTCCAGATGAGTTTTGGTCTGGGTAGAGTTAACATTGCTAGTTTTGGGAAAGATCTTGGAGCAAGAAGGACCCGCCTGCTCATGACCCAGACGGGGACCCAGGGAGGCTCAGGTCTGCCTGGCTCCTTCCCACTGCACCACGCGGCTTCTCTCTAGGACTGCAGGGTGGAGCTGGGCCAGTTGCCACCTCTCTGGGCCTTTGCCACCTCATTGTTTCAGTCGACAAGCCAGATGATTGGAGACAGGGCAGTGTAATGGTAGAGTTTGGGCTTGGGGTCTGGGACACCTGGACTCAAATCCTGACATAGATTTATTGGCTGCCTGGTCACCATGGGCCCAAGTCCTCTCAACCTCAGTTTCCTTATCTGTGAAATGGAGTCATACCTACACTCCCCTACTTAACAGGATTATTGTGGGGTTCCCATGAGAATACACTCATGCTTGCATGCACACATATATCAGCACGTAAACATTGGCGATACATGTCTACAAAAAACGATACGAGTTTATAAAATAGCTACAGCCTCTAAAATAGCCTTCTTCAAGGGAAATATGACATTTACCCAGATAGATGATACAAAATAATTTGGCAGAGAAATTGCAGTGGCTTCTCATAGATGAAATCAGATTAGGTCCTTAAATAAACAGCAAGTCCACATTCGATGTGAGATGGTTGTGCATTCCAGGTAAGGGTGTGCAAAGACACAGAGGTGGGAGATAGAGATAGCAATACTTTGAATCATCCTTAAATGACCCTAGATGGTCATTTGAAGTTCCTTCTGGTTCTAAAATCTCTCAACTGTATTCATCAGACCAACTCTGTGTTGCAGTTGCAAAATCTGAGGCCCATAAATGTCGAGCTGGAAGGGGCTGTTGAAGTCATTGAGTCCAACTAATTTACTTGACAAATGTGGAATCTGAAGCACCAACAGACATCGGGTAATTTGCCTGGGTTCACACAGCTGCTAAGTGTCTGAGACAGGATTCAAACCCCGCTGTTCTTGGCTTCTATCCAGCACTTTTCACTATACCACCCTGCCTCTCTAATCCAGTCATCTGAAGTGATTTGACCAGGATTGTACAGCTTATTTAGGGGGAGTCCTATTATTGTGCACTTTCAGCCATAAAATAAGCTCAATTTTAATCTCTGTTTCTGTAATTAACACATCACTAAAATCAAGTGTGACTTCTGAGTGGAATTCTACTGTAGAATGTAGAAGGAAGATCTTATCCAGGAGATGGGGCTATAGACACCCATAGTGCATGGAACATTAAGAGAAAATCACAAGGTGGATGCTTCCCAAATGATGAAATTCAGAATGAAAGCAGTGTAAAACACAAAGGATGTTTAGTTAAAACAAATGTGGAAGGACATGTCAAAAAGCCTTATATTCAACCAAAAACTAGTATTTTTTAAGTTGTTCTTCCCTAAAGGTTAAGAAAATTGTGAGCAGGAGGAAGCACAGCTTCTTCTAGCTCTGTGACCCTAAGCTAGTCACTTTACTTCTGTCTCAGTTTCCTCCTCAGTAAAAGGGTTCTAATAATTGCACCTACCTTCTCACACAAGGTGATTGTAAGGATCAAATGAGACTACTTGAAAAGCACATAGCACAGTACCTGGCACGTAGTAAGTGTTAGCTAAATATTGGCTATTTATCTCTTCAAGACACTTTGGGTGCTCATTTCCTTACATTCTCAACAGAAAAGAGATCTAAAATACTTGGTGCTAGGAGTAACTCCAAGAATATTAATCTTTAAAGCAAGGGATTTAGCCTAGGTAAGCTCTGAAATCCTTTCCATCACTGAAAGTCAAGGAGACTCTAACCATGGCTTCAAAGACCCAATTGAAAAAGCCCAACTAGATGATGCTGTTTGCTTGTAGTCCTGTCATTC
Source organism: Antechinus flavipes (assembly GCF_016432865.1). NCBI lineage: Eukaryota > Metazoa > Chordata > Mammalia > Dasyuromorphia > Dasyuridae > Antechinus > Antechinus flavipes. Next base: position 48,830,344 of record NC_067398.1, on the reverse strand, counting down.
TATAATCAAGAACATAGCAGGTGCTTCTAAGGCCCCAGTCAATGTAATTCTTCCAGAGAGCCTGTAGTTCAGGAAGCAATACATCTGTAAACTTGAGACAGATTGTCCACATCCTGTCATATTCCTCAATTCTTGGCAGAATTTTAGAACATTTAGAAATGTGAGCATTTAAAATGAGAAGCAATGATCTTTACAAATCCACATCACTAAAAGACCATGCCAGACTAAACTCATTTCCTTTTTTGAAAGGGTAACTAGACTGGTAGATCTAAGGAATGATGTAATCATTACCCAAGTTATCTGCAAAATACAGTCTCATACCATATTTGTGGACAAGGGAGATAGTCTGATTATAATGCATTTAGTTGGACTCATAACTCAAAGAGAATGAGTTAAAGTTGATGCAGTATCTTCAGGGGAATACCATGAGGATCTATTCTCAGTCTTATGTTGTTTAGATATTTTGGGTTTTTTTCTGATATGAATGAATAAAAGGAAAAGCATTTATTAAACCTGTGTAATATGTGATAAGTGCTAAGGATAGAAAATCAAGTGCCCTCCTGGAGATTATAGTCAACACAGGGGGAGATGAGGACAAAAACTATGGTAGTCGTGATTTTTGAGCCCAGAGCAAGTAGGAAAGTAAAAGGAGAGATATTCTGGCACATGGTTCTGTTACGGCTTTATAATCAGATGATGTGGGTAGCAAAGCCTGATCTCATGGTCCAAGGCTGACTAGACATAGTAAACTAATTGAATATACATTCACTCATCAATCAAATAGCCTGAATTCAAAAACTGAACGATCAGCTTTTCTAGGAAGAGTGGGAATTTTTTTCTGGTGGCCAAGGTTAGAGATACTATACCAGGTGAGAGAAGATTCAACCAGATGAGAGAAGGTTCACAGTGGTACAAATGGCAAGACTGCCAAGGTGAAAAGAAGGGTGCCAGGTGAAGTCTGGTGGTTGAGGGCCAGCCAGATAACAGATTTAATGTGTTTTAATCTATTTGAAAATTGAAATAGTAACGCACTAGACTTATAGATGTCATAAAAAATGAATAAAAAATAAAAAAATTACAGTGGATTACAGAATCAGGATCCCAAAAGATTTTCAGTGCAATAGAACAATGAACTAGATTTAATAAAATTGAATTTTATAGGATTGAATGTAAAGTCTTAAATTTGAGTTCAAAAAAATCAAATTCACAAATACAGAAAAAGCATATTTTCCTTCTGAAATGACCACCTAGAGTCCAGGGGTCCTCAAACTTTTTAAATAGGGGGCCAGTTCACTGTCCCTCAGACTGTTGGAGGGCCGGACTATAGTAAAAACAAAAACTTTGTTTTGTGGACATTTAAATAAAGAAATTTCATAGCCTTGGGTAAGGGGGATAAACGTCCTCAGCGCTGCATCTGGCCCACAGGCCGTAGTTTGAGGACCCCTGACCTACACGATAGTTATGAAAAAGACTAGGGGAATCAAGTGAGCCGCAAACACCATCTATATTGAAAGCCAAAAAAAGATTAATCTAGTTTTAGGCTACATTGAGAAGTAGTGTCCAGAAGCAGGAACAGCCCCCGCTGCACTGATCAGACTACATTTTGCAATATTGTGTTCAGTTCTGGGCACTACCTTTTAGTAGCTGACTTCATTGTCAAATCCATTGACAAACTGGAGTGTAAGGAGAGAAGGAATATCATTGATCATGAAGGAACTGGAGACCATTGCTATGGACAGAGATAACCTAGAGAAGTCTCAGAGGATAACTTGATAGGGATGGAGCTCCTTAAAGGCAAGGATGGCGTTTTTGCCTTTAAGTCCCCAGGATTTAGTACAGTGCTTGGTGCTAGTGTTTAATAAATGCTTATTGACTGACTGACTTATTTTACTTGATGATTTTGGCTCAATGTAATGGACACCTTACTAAAATTCAAAAACCAAATGAACTACCTCAGGAAGGTAGTTCCCTCCCACTGCAGAGTGACCATAAGTCTGAGATTCTGTGATTTTGTGGCCAGTCCTGGTTAAATTTTATTTGATAAAACTAAGACTAGACTTGCTTGTTTGGCAAACTGAGGCTGAGCAAAGACCTGTTCTACCTGGAAAATCTTCTGATAGGAAGTCAGCCCCTCAGGAAGTTTGTGTGAGCCGCTGTTAAGGAGGTAAAGGAATAATAACAAGGAACCAATAATTAGGACAACCACCTTATTCCATTCTGTTATACAGACTCTTATTGCCAGTAGTGTTTAGCAGTTTTAAACCCCTTCAAGGACTCTAGACCCATCACAAGACTCATTCAGGAGACTGTCGAATCTTAATTCCCCAGTTCCATGGCCTTAATCTCAAACCCTAGAAAAATCCCTTTTAATCACAGTCAACAAATTAACAAGCATTGTCCTATCTAGGACAATATACCGGCCTAGGTATGATATATACAGGAAAACGATAGGTTACAGACTGGGACTATAGGATTTCACAGGTGTGAGAAGTCAGTGTGGGCTGGTAGAGTCTGGAAAGGTTTCAGGAAGGAAAGGGACTTGGGGCTGAGCCTTAAGGGATGGGAATTTGGGATAAGAATGTTAGTGGAACCCTTTGCCATCATGGACTCCACATAGGGCCTCACTCCAATCTGTAGGAGTGGCTACCAGTGGGAATTAACCAACCCCTAAGGAGCTGATGATGGGTAACCCTCCAGTTCTGGATTAGAAGTAGCACCCGGTCATTGTTGTGTATTGGAAACAGTACTGACCTTAGAGGCAGGTACAGATCTTGAAACCTGCTAGCTATCGGACCTTGAACCATAAGAGCATGTGTTCCTCCATAGCAAGGACTGATTTTTGCCTCTCTTTGTATCCCCATTGCCTGGAATGCAGTAGGTGCTTAATAAATGTTTACCTAATGATTGGCAAGATATTTCACCGCCCTAAACCCCATTTTCTCCTCTCCCTCCTCAAAAATCAAGAGATTGAACTAGAGCAGGAGTTGTTAGACTATTAATTTCACAGACACCTCAGGTAGTCTGGGGAAGCTTATGGACCCCATTTCAGAATAATGTTTTTGTTTTTTCAGTTATTATATGTAATTATATGTATATGTAATTTATTGACTACTGAGCATTAGATTCAGATAAAGATAGGGTTTTCTGCCTCCTGTCCAAGACAGCAAGCAAGCTAATATAAGTTAAACATGTGCAATCCCTTTAAACATATTTCCATATTTGTCATATTGTACAAGAAAAATCAAGGCAAAAGGGGAAAAAAAAACCATAGAAAAAAGAAGCAAACAAATAAAAGATAAAAATACTGTGCTTTGAAAATCCACAGTCTTTATAGTTCTTTGTCAGGATGCAGATGCATTTTCCATCCCAAGTCTATTAGAACTGTCTTCTCCAACTTACGGGTATCCACTCAATTTTTAATTCCTGGCCACTACAAAAAGGACTGCTACAAATATTTTTGCTAATGTGGATCCCTTTCCCTCTTTTATGATTTCTTTGGGATACAGACCCAGTAAGTGCAATTGCTGGATCTGCTCTTTGGGCAGAATTCCAAATTGTTCTTCAGAAGGTTGGATCATTTCACAACTCCACTAATAATGTATTAGTGTCCCAGTTTTCCCTCCAACATTCATCAGCATCTTTTCCTGTCATCTTAGCCAATCTAAGAAGTATAAAGTTTTACCTCAGAGTTGTCTTAATTTGCATTTTTCTTTTTTTTCTTTTTTTTGAATGATTTTTTTAAATTTTAGTCTTTTATTTACAAGATATATGCATGGGTAATTTTTCAGCATTGACAAATGCAAAACCTTTTGTTCCAACTTTTCCCCTCCTTCCTCCCACTCCCTCCCCGAGATGGCAGGTTGACCAATACATATTAAATATGTTAAAGTATATGTTAAATACAATATAGGTATACATATCCATAGTTATTTTGCTGCACAAGAAGAATCAGACTTTGAAAGAGTGTACAGTTAACTTGTGAAAGAAATCAAAAATGCAGGTGGACAAAAATAGAGGGATTGGGAATTCCACGTAGTGGTTCACACTCATTTCCCAGAGTTCTTTCGCTAGTTGTAGCTGGTTCAATTCATTACTGATCTATTAGAACTGATTTTGGTTCATCTCATTGCTGAAGATGGCCACATCCATCAGAATTGATCATCATATAGTATTGTTGTTGAAGTATATAATGATCTCCTGGTTCTTCTCATTTCACTCAGCATCAGTTCATGTAAGTCTCTCCAGGCCTTTCTGAAATCCTCCTTCTGGTCATTTCTTACAGAACAAAAATAGTCCATAACACTCATATACCACAATTTATTCAGCCATTCTCCAATTGATGGGCATCCACTCAGTTTCCAGTTTCTTAATTTTCATTTTTCTAATCAATAGTTATTTAGAGCATTTTTTCATTTGACTAGAAATGGCTTCAGTTTCCAGAATAATGTTTTTAAAACAAAAAAATAAAATACACAGTATTGCAAAGGAAACTAATTGCATTGAAATCACTGAAATCTTTAAAAAAACATTGGTCTGAATGTTCTTGTTTTTCAGTTGTTTTTTAATTATGGTTAACTTTTTGTGACCTCATTTGGGATTTTCTTGGCAAAGATAAAGAGTGATTTGCCATTTCTTTCACCAGCTCATTTTTATAGATGAGAAAACTGAAACAAATAGGGTTAGGTGACTTGCCCAGGGTCACACAGCCTGAGATCAGGTTTGAGCTCAAGAAGATAAATCTTTTTCATTAAAGAAAGATCTACTGCATCACCAAGCTACCCAAATCAATCTGAATACATTGTGATTTTCTTCATAAATATGGCTTGATGGAAAAGAGCAGAGACAGTAAAAATGAATGAATGATACTTCTAGAGCTCTAACATTCTAACATTCTAACAGGGGAAAGATAACAAACACAGGGTATTTCTGTTGCAAGCCAAATGGAAAAACCTAGGGGTCTTTATGGTATAGCAGAAAAACAAAGAATAGTAGATCTTCCTAAATGTTATTCCCATTAAAACAAACCAACAAATCAAAAAAATCCCCAAGAAGATTCTGTTATTTTTTCGTGATGTATCATTTGACCACACCAAGGGTTTTGGTAGTAGGAACTCTTTCTTTTAGGGCTTTAATTTAGTGTTGGTTAAGAGAAGAAAAAGAGATTAAAGGAATTAAGAGTAGGTAATGAGGAAACCAAATTATCACTCTTTGCAGATGATATGATGCTGTACTTAGAGAACCCTAGAGAATCAATTAAAAAACTATTAGAAATAATCCACAACTTCAGCAAAGTTAGAGGATACAAAACAAATCCACATAAAACATTTAGTGTTGGTAGTGGCAAGGATGTTGGACTCCCTCTCCACAATGGTTGCTTCACTTGATGCTGAATGCAAAGGCAGGCTGAAAGGTTGAAAGCAATTTTTATTTTAATTGAAAGATGTACATTTAAAACCCGTAGTAAATACGCTTCTATACTGTAACCTTGTATAATTCTATTTCAGCACCAACCTTTACATTTCCTTCATCTTCCTTATCAATTTTAACCAATCTTTTCTTCTCTCTCAAGGGCATTAAGTCAGTTAATGGAAATGGGAGAGGAAGAGCCCTGACTTCAAGAATCCATGTTAATGTATTTTGCCACAGCATCAAAACAACAGCGATTTTGCCCATCTGCCTTGCCTCCTCCCCAGCCCCAGATTACAGATCTGGTCTGTTCTGCTTTCATATGTTTGGGTAGGAATGACTCAGGAACATCTGATTTTTAGGATCTTCCTTGTTAAAAAGACTCTCTTGAATGTTGGACTGGTTTTGAATCCACTCCAAAAATATTGCTGTCATTTTCTTATATTTTAAGGCTCAGCTCATCTACTAAACTAAAGGAGATTAATGGAAAATCTTTGAAGTCCAAGGATTCAGATTCTACCTGTGATTTTTACTGCCTGTAGGACCTAAGTTTTGCAAGGCTGAAGCTTTTTTTAAAGGCTTACTTTATGCTAAACAGAGCAGCTAGGTATCAAAGTGGAAAGAGAGCAGCACCTGGAGTCAGGAAGACTTGGATTTCAAATCCAGTCTCAGGAACTGACAAGCTGTGTGACCCTAAACAAGTTACTTCACCCAATTTGCCTCAGTTTCCTCGTCTGTAAAATGAGCCAGAGAAGGAAGTGGCAAGTATCTCTGCTCAGAATATTAGAAATATTTAGAAATGGGGTCACAAAGAGATATGACTGAAAAGTGACTGAACAACAACAAATATGATAAATGCTGGGGAATATGAATGTAAACAAAAAGCCAGTCCCTGCTCTTAAGGATTTTACAATCCTTACAAGGGGGAAAAAGGCAACACACAAAAGTGAACTGAAAAGGGGGTGGACCAGATTGGTGAGCTGGGTCCCTCCACAAAACAGAGGTTCCCAGAAAGATTCACCAGTGAGAGAGGGGGACCAGGAGAGCAGAGGGATGGCTCCAGAGTTAGTGGGTGTTTCAAGGTAAGAATACGAATGAGGTGAGGTGCTCAAGTCTGGAAAGTTGAAGGCACCAAGAGGGACTGTTTACTTCAAAGGAGCCTGAGTTTTCTCATCTGTAAATTAAGTGAGTAGAACTAGACCCTAGCTATCTCTTCTCCAAATCTATGATTTTATGATCTCACTAAGAAGACTCTTTAGGGTTTTTTAAAAATTAGATTTTATTTTAAGGTATATATTTTCTCCTTCCCATCTCTACTCCAACCCCCACAATGAAAACAAGAAAAACAAAATCCATTAAGAACAGGTGTAGTCAAGAAAAACATTCCCCATCTTGACCATTTTATGTCTCTCCTTCCTTCCTTCCCTCTTTTCTCTCCTCTTCTCTTGCTCTCCCTCCCTTCTCCTCCTCCTTCTTCATCTTCCTCCTTTTGGAGGTGGTTGTTCAGAACTCCTACATTTTTCAACATCATTTGTCTTTTCAATGTTGTTATTACATAAATGATTCTCCTGGTTTTCCTCACTTTCCTCCCTTGATTTCTTTTTTTAAAAATCTTTTAAAAATAGTTTTTTTATTTTCAAAACTCAGCATAGTGTTCAACACTGGCCTTTGCAGAACCTTGTGTTCCATATTTTTTTCTCCTCCCCTCCACCTTCTCTCTAGATAGCAAGTAATCTATATAAAAAATGTGCAATTCTTCTATATATTTTTTCACAATTACCTTGATTTTACCCCTGAGGCAATTGGGGTCAAGTGACTTGCCCAGGGTCACACAGGTAGGAAGTGTCTGAGGTCAGATTTGAACTCAGGTCCTCCTGACTTCAGGGTCACCACCTAGCTGCCAGTTACCTTGATTTCTTAATATGGGAGACTGGAGGAGAGGCAGAAATGGCAGAGAAAAAGTTCAGACTTGAAAAATAAAGGAACATTGAATTATAAAAAGCAATCACTTAAGTGTTTATTGAGCACCTACTGAGGAACTCTAAATATTTTAGCCCCTAGCTCCCTAGGGTTCCATAGTCTTAAGGTCAGACTAACAAGCATGAGAACATGGAAAGTAATTCATTGTCAGAATATCACCAGCTGAATTGCTGGTGGAATGAATCAAAGGCAGAGGGGAGAGACATTCTAATTTCAGGGAAAAGTTCCCTTTTCTGGTCTTCTTCAGGCCCATGTGACTTTTTCAGATCACTACCTGGTGATCCTAGCTTCTCAGAACCACAGATTTCTGCCCTCAGAGGGTTGAATTCTGCTTTCCTTTCTTCCCTCCCTCCATTTGATTTGCATGTCTAACCTCAGACCAAAGGAAAAGTTATTAAATAAAGTTTGATTCACAAATAATAGAATTTTAAAGCAGCAAAAGACCTCAGAGATTTTCCAGTCTTTTTAGAGAGGCAAAAAATATGGTCTAAGAAAGTAAATTACATTGCCTGAGATCATTGAACAAGTTAATGGCAGCTAGGAATCCAGGTGATCTTATTTACAGACCTTTAATTTTTCTAGTTTTTACTAGGCTGACCTGTGCCTTGTCTCCAAATCACTTCTCTAGCTGCTTAAGGAAAATACCTATCACGTAAATAGGTTCTCTTCAAAAGCTAATTCCAGCATTTTTCAGAACTCTCAGCAAACTGTCTGTCTTGTGTCCTACTCCCTAAACACTCCATTTCCTAATTGAACAGACAAAGCCCTATTGATGTATTCAGTGGATAATAATTAACTTTAATTGTGCTACCCTCCAACTGGATTAAAAAAAACTTTATTTTTAAAATTTTTATTTTGGTGTTATACATACACATTCACTATTTTACATATTTCCACATGAGTCACGTTGGGAGAGAAAAAGGGAAACCAAGAGGGAAAAAAAAACAAAACAGAAGGAGAAAAAAAGTAAAATTAGTGGACTTTGATTTGCATTCAGTCTCCATAGGTCACTCTGGATATAGATGGCATTTTCCATCCAAAGTTTATTGGAATTGACTTGGATCACTGAATTGCTAAGAACCTATCACCATACAATTTTACTGTTGTGGTATACAATGTTTTCCTGGTTCTGCTCACTTCACTCAGCATCAGTTCATTGTAAGTTGTTCCAGGCCTTTCTAAAATCAGCCTGTTTATCATTTCTTACAGAACAATAATATTCCATTATCTTCATATACCACAACTCATTCAGCCATTCTGCACTTGATGGACATCCACTCACTTTCCAATTCTTAGCTACCACAAAAAGAGCTTCCCCCTGGATATGTTAATGAGAAAAGCAGTGTGAAGGTGGCTAGATAGATTACTGAGCTTAAAACCAGGGAGACTCATCTTTGTGAGTTCAAGTTTGACTTCAGATACTTACAAGCTGTATGACCCTGGTAAGTCACTTAACCATGTTTGCCTCAGTTTCTTTACCTACAAATTGAGCTAAACATGATAAAGTTGGAAATATATTTAGAAGAATTGACCTATATTAGATTACTTTCTGTCTGGGAGGGAGGAGAAAGGAAGAGAGAAAAATAGGGAATACAAAATTTTGCAAGGCTGAAGGTTGAAAATTCTCTTTGCATGTATTTTGAAAAATAAAAAGCTATTATTAAAAAAAATGAGCTAGAGAAGGAAACGGTAAACCACTCCAGTATCTTTGCCATGAAAATTCCAAATGAGATTATGAAAAATTGGACACAATTGAACAACAAAGTGGATATAGACAGTAACACCCCCTTAGGGAATCTCCCTTGAGGGAAGCTGTTAACTAGAATTCTAGGAAACTCAGGAGGGAGAAGAGGTTTTTACTCCTTTTAATATAGTTCATGAGCCCACACTGTGCGCTTGCCATTAACAACTATCCAGGAGAAACAACTAGCTCTTAGCAAAGGAATTTTTTAAGAGGGCATTGTAAGAACAGTGATTATAAAAGATTTTGTTGTTATTTAATTTTTTTTAGTCATGTTCAGCTCTCCAATTCCTTTGCCATTTCCTTCTCCAGTTCATTTTACAGGCAAGGGAACTGAGGTAAATAGTTTGTGACTCACCTAAGATCACATAGCTAGTAAATATCTGAGTCAAGATTTGAACTCAGGTCTTTCTGACTCCAGACTGCACTCTAGCTACCCATTTACTAAAACCCCTACAAAAGATATACTACTTTATATAACTGAGGCATACTTTCCCACTAGTACACATAGAATCAGTGGATAAAGTGAGTTCAAAAAAACCCCCAACAAAACAAGAAATAGACTCTCTTTTGGGGCTGGTCATTCCACTGGTTCCCACGCTTTTCCACTTGGGTGAACTCTGAAATGGCTAATTCTTGAGTCTGTTAATGACCTTCTTTACTGTTGCCAGAGATCCCCTTCATTAAAGTCACTCCTGGCCTGTGGGGATTGCCCCTTTCTGTCCATATCTATTTGTGATACGCGTCTCTGCTCCATTCAGTGCACCCGAAATAATCCCAAACTGACTCAACTATGGAAATGGATGTCTTGCTTTGAGCAAGTCTCTTGGCAGCTAGGCTCATGATCAACGGGAGGGAAGGGGGAAAAAAATTCCCTGCCCCCAGCCTCTGGCCAAGATGCAGTAGTCTTTTCTACAAGGCCTAGAAAATTAAAACTGGGTCAACTGTTTTTTTAAGAGCCATCTGGCTAATACCAATCAACCCCATTTAAATAAGAGATGGTCTCCTAATTCAGTTAAAGGCTTCATACATTTTAAAGTATTAATACCTTGTTAACCATTAGCACTTCTCTTTTTTTCTTAATATTTTATTTTTCCCAATTACATGTAAAAATAATTTTTAACATTCATCTTTTTAAAATTTGAATTCCAAATTCTTTCCCTCAACTTTCCCTTCCCTAAGATGGTCAGTAACTTAATGTAGGTATACATGTGCAATCATGCATAACATATTTTCTTATCAATCATATGAAAGAAAACAGACAAAAAAACAGAAAAAAAAGAAAGTGAAAAAAGTATGTTTCAATATGCATTAAAATTAGTTCTTTTTCTAAAGAATTTTTTATCATAAACATTTTTATCTTAAGCATATTTATCATAAAGCATTTTGTATCATAAGTCCTTTGGAACTGTCTTAGTTCATTGTAAAGCTGAGAAGAGCTAGTCCTCTCATTAAAATATTGCTGTTACTGTGAATAATGATCTCCTGATTCTGCTCACTTCACTTTCTATCAATTCAAGTAAATCTTTCCAGGTTTTTTTGAAACTCATCTTGCTCATCATTTCTTATAGCATATAGTATTCCATCATTTTCAGTCATTCCCTAATTGATGAGCATCCTCTCAATTTCCAATTTCTTTTTACAATCAGAGCTAGCACTAATTATCTTGTGATTATAACTTGTGATGTTAACAAATCTAGGAAGAGCAAAAATTAATTAATCAAATATTATCTTCCTCTCTATCTCCCCCAAGTCAAATGGAAATAACACTGGGTGTGGGAACACTAGATTAGAGAAGTACAAAATTGTAATAATTTTCAAAGAAGGGAAGAAAACAGTTTGCAAACTTGACTAGTGAACTTCAGTTCTTGGGGAAATTCTAGAAAGAATCTTAAAAGAGATGATTGGCAAATATTTAGAAAATGTAGTTATGAAATAGCTAACATTTATAAAGTGTCGACTTTGGGTCAAGAACTGTGCTAAATGCTTTACAAATATTATCTCATATGATCCTCACAATAACCCTTAGGAAACATGCAGGAACTGGGACTATTGAACCCGGAGAAGGGCAGAGTGGTGGGGAACATGATAACTTTCTCCATGTATTTGAAGGGCTGTCATATGGAGGAGGATTAAACTTGTTCTGTTTCAGCCTATGAAACCGAACTGGGAGCAAGGGATAAAAGTAGTAAAGAGCATAATTTAGGCCTTCTTCCTGATCAGAGTGGTGCACAAGTTGAAGGGTCTGCCTCGGGAGGCAGTAAGATCCTCTTCCCTGGAGACCTCAGTTAGAGATTGGATGATTTACAATTATTGAGCGTATTAGAGAGGAGATTCCTTTGGAATCCCTTCCAACTCTCTGATTCTGTGATTCTGAGGAAGAAAAGTGAATCCCAGTTCTGTCCCTTATTATGTATGGGATCTGCCTTAATTTCCTTATTCCACATTTTATTAAATTGTCTTTCAGTCATAGCCAACTCGTCATTGTACCACCAGAGAAACTGAGGCGAGAAGAGATTGTTTTTCATTTTTAATGTGGAGAGTTTAAGCTAGCTGGGAACATGTTTCCAAAGCATTCGGTCCAGAGCAACTGAGGCACAGAGTTTACATAAGGTTTTCTAGCAAGCAAAATACCAAGTGCAGTGAATCTTGCAGCTGTTGTTATCTTTACTTCAAAGAGAAGGCAGGGAGAGAGGAGTTAATTTGGTATTTACAGCTTGGAGATTGTGGCTCAGGCCGGGTCAGACGGGGAGGAGGACATTCTTGGATAGATAGGGGCTACAACGAGGGCATAACTGCAGGACACGGGATTGTCCTTGACAATCATTCTATTCCCAGGGTAGTTTTTGAACAGGGATGAAGTCAGAGAAGCGAGCATCTGGAGACTGTTTTTCTTTTCTACATTGTGTCCCAATGGTATATGAGGGGAGTCAGAGCCTTGAGGTTTAAAGTTTTCTTTTTAAACTCGATTTTCCAAGTGTAATTGAACAAGAGAAAAAGGGGAAGGGGGTATGGCCTCCAATCCAGGACCAAACACCATGACCCCATTTAAGGTTTTTTTGGTAAAGATATTGGACTGGTTTGCCATCTCCTTCTCCAGTCCATTTGACATATGGGGAAAGGGAGGCAAGTGGGGTCAAAGGACTTGCCCAGAGTCACATAGCTTATAAATGTCTGAGGCAGAATTTGAACTCAAGAAGATGAATCTTCCTGACTTCAGGCCTAGTACTCTATCCACTACGCCAACCAGCTGAACCTCAGAGATATTGTTGGTTCAGTTTTAGACGGCTGCAATAAAGCAAGTTTCACAATAAAGTGAGCCACAAATTTTTTTATTTCTTACCACATAAAAAGGTTATGTTTGCATTATACTATATTTACATTATAGTATTACTATATACTTATATACATATAAATATAACGTATAAATGTATATTAAACTTAATTAAACATTAAGTGCAATAATAGTATTATATACAAAAAGTACATATTTAATTTAAAAATATTATATATTAAAAATATATATATAAATAAAATAACATTGTATATTAAAATACTACAAAATACTTCAACTGAGACTTTAGTGAGTTTTAATTTTTTTGCTGGTAGAGGGTCTTGTTTTGATGTTGATGGCTACTGAATGATCAGGATGGTGGTTTTTTAAGGAAGCAGTATCCTTGCCCAAGTTGCTTATCAGTGTATCTACATGTTTGATTCAGTTCTGAATTGTATTGCAAGAAACTACTTAGGTCTATTGGGGCGGGGGGAAAATCAGAACTGTGAAAGCTGTCTAAGACTCAGAGTAATGTTCTTATTTTGAACACATAAAGAAAGGGTTGTTTGGATAAGAACACTATAAAAACTAATTATTTAAAAACAAAACAAAACAAAAAAAGAGGCTAAGAGCATGATTTTGATTGAATGACAATCTTTTACTAAAGGGTCTCTTCTCAAACAGAAAACAAGGTGCTCCCTTTGGCCTTTTCCCTTCAATGCTTCAAACTAAAGATCAATTATAGAATGATGCGCTTTAAAAATAAATACAGGTGCATTTGTAAGATTGTTCAGTTAGGAGTATTGATTAGGATCTAAAAGTAGTAACTTGTCTAAGAAAATGACTACAAAAAAGTGGCAGCTCCCTCCACATTTACAGTTTTCTTTATAAAATTGATAGGCATATTGATTGTATTTTCTTTTTCTCCAAGAAAACGTATATCTTAAGAACAGATATCCAAATATATTTGGTGTTTAATTTTTGTGAAATACGTATGTACATATATGAATTGGAAACAAAACTGAAAATAAAATAATTTCCCCCCCCCCAAAAAAAAAAATTACCAAAATATGACCCAGAGACAATGTAAGCACATGCTGTTGGAAAAATAGCACTGATAACCTTGCTTTTCATAGGGTGCTACAAACCTTCAATTTGTTTAACAAATGCATACATATATATGCAAAGTAAAATAAAACAAAGTGTGCTTGTATATCGACTTAAGGAGATTAGAAGTACACAAACTTCTGAGAAATGGTCTGAGAGATTTCTTCATCGTGACCTTTGATTTCACTGTTCAGAGAATGCTCAGTATGGAACTTTCTTCCATTGATACAGTTCTATAATTATTCTCTAACTCAGAGTTTTAGAGAATTGTTAGGTACACCAGGTAAGCAGACTTAACTGTGGTCACACAACTAGAATGTGTTTTTGGCAAATTTTGAAAACAGTTCTCTGTAATCCCAAGGCATTGTTTGCCTTCTATTTATTATACTATTTGGCTGCTTCACATTCAACATGTTCATTCTATAGGGAAAACCGAAAAGGAGTTTGATTAAAAAAAAAGTTTAGAGTAGCATCTTACAATAAATCAAAATGGGTATAACCTCAATATCACACTATACCAAAAAATTAAAGCACAGAATGCACCCTTTTTTGTAATATTTTTTCATTTTTTCCAATTACAGGTAAAGATAATTTCAACTTTCATTTTATAAGATTTTGAGTTCCAAATTTTTCTTCTCTCTCTATTCTCCCCCTTCCCCAAGATGGCAATCTGATAGAGTCTATACATGTATAGTCATGTTAAACCTATTTCCATATTAATTATGTTGGGAAAGAAGAATCAGAACAAAAGGGAAAAATCAGAAGAAAGAAAAAACAAAAACAAGTGAGAATAGCATGTTTCAATATACATTCATATTCCACAGTTCTTTCTCTGGGTGTTGTCACATTTACCATCACAAGTCCTTTGAAATTATTGCATTGCTGAGAAAAGCTAAGTCTGTCATAGTTAATCATTGTACAATGTTGCTGTTATTGTGTACAATGTTCTCCTGCTCTGTTCACTTTACTTAACATTAGTTCATCTAAGTCTTTTCAGATCTGAAATCTTCCTGCTCATCTTAGGGATATATATATATATATGTATAGAATACATTCTCTTGTATTTATGTACCATAACTTGTTCAACCATTCCTCAATTGATGGGCTTTCACTCAATTTCCAATTCTTTACCACCACAAAAAGAACTGCTATAGATATTTTTGCACGTGTAGGTGCTTTCCCCTTTTTTATGACCTCTTTAGGATATAGACCTAGGAGTGATATTGCTGGATCAAAGGGTATGCACAATTTTATAACCCTTTGGGCATCGTTCCAAATTGCTCTCCAGAATGGTTAAATCAGTTCCAGTTCAAAACTCTACCAACAATGCATTAGTGTCCCAATTACCCCCTATCTTCTCCAACATTTAGTATTTTCCTTTTCCATCATATTAATCAATCTGCTAAGTTGTTTAATTTATATTTCTCTAATCAATAGTGATTTAGAGCATTTTTTCATATAATTATTGATAGCTTTTATTTTAAGAAGGTACCTTTTGCAACCACTATATTAACCAAACAATAGAGATCATCATAAAAGATAAACTATATAATTTCAATTATACTTTTTGATGAACAGAATGCAAATATATTCAGAAACAATACTGTCACATGGGGGGCAGGGAGGAGAAATCTTTGCATCCAATATCTGTTGTAAATCTGATAGCCAAGGTAAGTAAGTTTAATGGGAGACAGGCCAGTGAGGCTCAGCTTAGAAGTAGGTACAGCAGCATTTTGCCTGATGCAATCCCTCAAGTGGATGTTCGGTGAGATTCTCATTTCATCTTTCTGTGACTATTTCCTATCTGCTTCCTGGGGGGTAAAGAAAGGTCCTTTGATTGGTTGTTGAGTTGATCTTACCTTTTTTTCCTGGTGATATTCTGCTGAAAATTTCTGTGGATTGAGTGCCAGACATCAGTGCCTTTTTTCTTCTCTCACTCTGGCTATGAGCACATTTGGCCCCTATTTTTAGCCTCTTTAAATCCATCTTTTAATGCTCTTAAATGAAAAAGCATTTAAGGTGGTTACAATTTTGAGTTTTGAAAGATTGGAAAAGTGAGTGACTCCACCAGATTTCCAGAACTGGAGAGTCTACTAGAATTTGCTGACAAGCAGGTGAAGTGCCATCCTGAGGATCACCCTGCTTGACCCAGTTCAGTAGTGGATTCCAAGATAATGTGTCCTGTTGCAACAATGAGAAACTCATATTTATTGGCTAGGCCATGCAATATTCAGAAATGAACTTGGTGAAGTGAATGTTTTGTAGTGACCCCTTCAAATTTGAGCCCATTTTCTCCAAGGACCAACAAAATAGAGGAATGTGTCCCAAGTTTGAAGGACTGTATTTGTACTTGTGTTCTTCTCAGTTAAGATCTCTTTGTAAAAACCTAATTGATGTTAATTGGGTCAATTAATATGGGAGAGAGAAATTCAAGTAAGAAAAAAGTATTGATAAAAGAGAGATACTAACTGAGGAGTGATATTAAGGTAATGTGGTTAAATAGGGGCTGGTGCCGAAAGCATTAGAAACATAGGCTGCTTCGCCTCAGGGATAACACTAGAATCCTAAGAAGGAAATGTGGCTAGTCAATCCTCTAGGGACTCAATTTGTCAGTAGAAGTGGAAGTTGGGATAGAGATTGCCAGGTTATTTGACTACATAAGGAATTGACATAAATATACAAGACCAAGAATCACTGCTTGGTGTGGTCAAAGATCAAAGAATATGCACAAACTATTTTCAGAAGAAATGTGAATGATGAGAAACCATATGAAAAAATGTTTTAAATCACTAATGAGATACAGATTAGAACAACTTCATACTCATCAAATTGGCAAAGATAATAAGAGTAAATAATTGAAGGAAGATAGACACATTGTAATATATATGTGTATGCAATACATATATGTGTGAATATTAATATATATGTGTATATATATATGGGGATGGAGCTATGAACTCATCCAATTGATCTGAAAAACTATTTGATTTTCTGTTAGAAAAGTCACAAAATTGTTTATACTTTTGGACATAGAAATCCCTCTATTGAGTAGTATCCCAAAGGAAGTCAATGAAAGAAAGATCTCATGGATATCAAGATATTTAGAATGGCACTCTGTGGTTGAAAACAAATGGGGAACAAATGGGATCAATGGTGAGGAATCAGTACTAAGAAATGATTCAAAAATGTTCCTTATATGAGTGTAATAGAATATTGCTTCCAGTAAGAAAAGGCATATGAGGGGTTTGAAAGAACATGGGAAGGTTTGTATGAACTGATGCAGAATGAAGAAAGCAAAAATGAATGTAATTTACACTTGCCTCCTCCACCCCATGCAATAGGAAACAATGCAAAAATGTAGCTGAATTTAGGAATTATCATGGTTAAACTTGGTCCTAGAAAACAAATGATGAAAAACATTTACTTCCTAATAGAAAAACAATTACTTCCTAGTTTAAAAAAAAATGACCTAAGGGATGAAGAATATTGTTTATATTGTTGAATTTGGTTTTTTGTTTGAGTTTTGCTCATTTGCTCATCTTTTTTCTTTTACACAAGGAGGGATTTGAAGGAATAAAGGATGTGGTGAGAAATTACCTTTCTCATGTTAAATGTTAAAATGTTAATGTTAAAATGTTTTTAAAAAATGTTAAAAAAAAACCCAGTTGAGCAAAATTCTTGTAAAAGGCAGCTTGGGAGAACTGATGAACTCTAAGTGCAGAATGAGTTGTGCTTTTTCTACTTTTTTTCTTCATGTATGTGCATTTTTTTTGGTAACACGGCTAATGCATGATTATATAATTGATAGATTGATGGCTTTCTCAAGGGCTAGGAGAGAGCTAGGAGGGAGAGAACTTAGAAGTTACAATTTTTAAAAAGCTTTTAATTTTTTAAATTTGGGAAATATTTACCAAAATAAAATTTTAAAACCTTTTAAAAATGAAAGGCAGTTTGGAAGTTGATCTAGAATTGGCTTAGAAGCCAGGAATACCTCTGCCCTACCTCTCCACATCTGGCTCTGTTACTGGTAATTCTTTTATCTTCTCCGTGCAATTCAAGCATGAATTTTGCAGAGGTGCCCCCCTCCAACGATGGAGTTTCTTCACCTGGGAAATCCTTATAGCTAATGAATTCACAGCTCCAGGGTCCATCCCTATTCAATGAAATTTCATCTTTAATTTTTACAGATCAGTTTAGGGGATTTGGCGAGCTGATCTCTTGCACTTTTGCCATTCTCCAATCGAGTAAGCTGCTAAATGCCCAGTCCCAGGGAAGGCCTGATGCACAGGCCGAGTAGGTGCTCATCAGTGTGGAGTGACAGACGCGTCTCCCAATGAGTTCACCTAACAAGTTGCAGACAAAGCTGGGGGGACCCGGTTTCCTCACCCCGGGGCCAGTTAGCTTTCCAGTAATCACATCAGAGCCCGCTCGCCCCCTCCTTGCCGACCTGGCTCCGGTTGCCTGAAGAACCGCTGACGGCGGGAGCTCGCGGGCTGCCTGGGCGGGGAGGGGGCTGGCAAGGGCTCCCAAGTCCCACCCCCCCGCACCCCACCCCCATCCCCTTCCCGCCTGGCGCCCGCGGGGCCGGCTCCCCGTGGCTCTGTCCGCGGTGGCAGCCGCTGGCCTAGGAAGGAGCTCGCTGGGAGGCTGGGAGGGAGGGCTCGGGGTCCCAGAGCTCATCCCCGGGCGCGAGGCCGGGCCGGGCCGGGCCGGGCTGCGGCTGCTGCAGCGCCTGCGGGCTCCGCATTGACACCACCCGCTCGGGGCGGGGGCGGGGGCGGGCTCCCAGCGCGGGGGAGGGTGCCCCGCACACCTCGGGCCCGCATTCAGGTGAGTGGAGCGCAGCAAGGGCGCGAGGGGTCCCGGGAGCGGGTCGGGCCAGGAGGCGGGCTCGTGGAGACGCCCCCACCCCCCGCACTAGCTCGGGTGACCTGGAGCGTGCGGGGGGAGTGGGCGGGGCGTGGGAGTGGGAGCGGGGATGGGGGATGGGGCTTCAAGGGAAAGGGTCCGGGGTCCGAGGAGCTGAGAGGAGCGAGGACAGTTGGCAGGAGCCGCTGGAGATGGCGGAGACGGTGGGGTAGAATTCCGGCTCTGCTAGGGGGCTACCTAGGTGACCTTGGGCCAGTCATTTTCCATTTTCGGCCTCAGGCTGCAAAATGAAGGGATCAGACTGGCTTCGCCCTTTTGTCCCTTCTCCTGGAAAAGCAATTCTATTTTATGATCTTGCATTGCTTGCCGCTTGGGGAGGGGGTGGGGAGGAGCGAAGCCCAGTTCCGAGTCTCAGTACCCAGGCTGCTTAGGGTAGGGATGCCCTAGGATACGCTCAGTCCTTTCCGAGAGAGCCGCGGATGCACCAGCCTCCCCAGCCCATTTCACCGGAAAGCTGACTGAGTTCTGGCGGCGAAAGAACTTTGTTCTCATTGCCGGTATGTCTGGTGGGAGGGAGCTCCTCCTCCGCCCTGGACCAGCCCCAGATCCCTCCCCAGCTCCTGCCTTCCCCACCAAACCCAAACTGCTCCCTGGGTGCCCGGATGCCCAGGCAGGTGGATGGCTGCAAGCCGGCAGCGGGGGCCCAAGGTGCGTGTCCCGCTCCGCATCTGTGTGGGCGGGGCTGGGCAACACCTAGCTCGCTCTGGGGCAGACCGTGGGGGGGGCCTAGGATTTCACAGCCGGGCTCTGTGTGCTTAGGGAGTCACCTGGGCAGGCCCCTCTTCTCCGGATGCTGGAGGCACCGGACTTCGGAGAGCGCCGAGGGAAAGAGGCTGTATCTGTTAGGGCTGAAGCCGCGGACCTCTCCCCAGGATGGCTGGCCCCTTCTCTAGCCGACAGGCTCTCCTGCAAAGGATGCTGGGTTGGGGAGGCTCCCAGAGCTGCTGAGAACTGCAAAGATTTTCTGGGTAAGCTACTGGCTTTTATCAGTGCCTTTTCCCTTTTTCCTCCTCCTCCCCCAACCCCTACCTCCACCCCGGCTCTCTCCAGCCACCCCGGGTCCGAGGGCATTGGGAAGAGTTAAGATAAGTCTGCTTTGGCTCACAAATGCGTTAGGCCTCCAGCCCAGGGATTCTTAACCTTTCCCTCCTCTGGCACTGTGATACAGCCTAGGGACTCCTCGGGATGTTTTAAAACGCACAAAATAAAATACAAGGGGTGAGAAAGAAACCAGTGATGCTGAAATAAAGTTATCAAAATACTTTTACAAATTTACTGATCCACTGAAATCTGTCTATTGATCCCTTGGGAGTCCATGGAGCTGGGATTAAGGACACCCCCCCTCCAAGATATCATCTCTGTTCTCTGCCACCCCTTCTCCCCATAGCTAGGACCCCAGCTTGGGGCTCCCTAAGGGTATGGACTTTTTGATCTCTTTTACTCTCTAAAATTTACCTCCCCCACAAATGAACCAGAGTTCTGCAGTTCGTTTTCAGGTAATTCCTCCCCTGCCCCATACTGATAGACACACACACACAAACACACACACACACACACACACACACACACACACACACACCAAATAACTTCAATTTCTCTTCCCCCATCCACACTCATAATCATAAACCCACATACACACCCCACTTCTCCAATCCCCATTCCTCCTGTAGGATTAACTTTCATCTTGGCTTCAATTGCTGGGCTAGAAAAATGCATCTTTTCTTTGTCCAGAATCTCTGAATCCCTCCTAATCCACCACATGGAAACATTATAGGATTAAGGTGCCTGGTTAGGCAGAAGGCGGAGCTCTGGTGGAACCGGAGGGAGGCTCTCCCAGGGAAGGGCCGAGAGGACTCTGACAGCCACAGAGCCTGTGGAGGCAGAGCAGGGGACAGGGTGAAGGTGAGGACTGCCGCTGACGTCATTGATCCTTCACCTACCTGCGGCTGCAGGACCCCACCCCGGGGTGGGGTGCCTGAATCAGAAGCCTGCTTCCACTTCTGGCCACAGGTAGGTGAGCTGCTGCTCGAGGGAAGGACACAGCTGAGAGTATACAGAGATCAAGGGTATCCAGACTGGACCAAGAGGCTATAAATTAGGGAAATGGAGGAGAAAGATCGGGGTCCTCAGAGGAATGGACAGCTCCCTTCCTCCTGCTCCTTCCACTACAGTGGAGAGAGGGCTGGAGTTGGGGTAAGAGGAAATAGGTTCCTATCCTTTCTGCTACTTAATGTTTGCATGATCCTGGTCAAATTGCTTTCTTTCTTGGATCCTTACCGCCTCTTCTGTGGAATGAGGGAGCTGGACTACATGACTTCCAAAGTCTGTGATCCTAAGACATAGAGCCCCAGCACATAGTGCTAAAAGGCTTCCAGACAAAGACAATCACTTCCACTTTTAGCCACCATCCCTTTCCAACAGCCTAAGGGCTAGTTAAGATGAAAGCAAGTATTCCAACTTCCAATCAACAATTCCTACTCTGCCTTCTCCCCTCCCCTCTCCCCCTACCGCCTTAAAAATAATTCAAAAGAAACCAGAACAAGAGGATCAGGAATGGACCAAAACATGTAGAAATACAGATTAGGGAAACTAAGGCCATAATGAGAGTGTAGCCAGTGGGATCATCACTACCTGGGAAGAGAGAGGCTAATACTGAGGTTGGGTGCTTTTCTAAAGCAAAGAGCACTTCAGAATCCTCTGTCAATCATAAAAAACATGGGATTTCCCATTGATATATTGCTTTACTAAAAACAAACAAAAAACTCTTTTACAACTAAGATAGTGGAATTTAGAGCTGGGAGAGGGGGGTATCTTAGAGATCATTTAATGAAAAATCATTTTATGGATCAGGAAACAGACCTAGAGAGGAAGAGCTATTATTTTTCCCTAAGTTATATAGGTAAGTAAAAGGAAAGAGCAGGATTTGAACTCACTTCTGGTGCTTTTTGCGACCAGACCTCCATGTTTCCTTATTTAATTTGATTCTCAAAATGGTGTCTTAACTATAAAAGACATTCTATATTTTTATGATGATATTAGATAAGATAGGCATTATTAGTCCCATTTGACAGATGGAAAAACTGAGCCCCAAAGGCTTACACCTGGTAAATACTTGAGATAGTACTTGAGACTGGAAGAAGGCTTGAGGGCTCAGTAAAAACTGTTTCAAATGGGAGGTTTAGAAAAAGCCAGGAAAACATTCTCTGGGTCTGCCTTCCCAATTTTTCTCTCTTTCAAAAAGCCAGAACCCTGCTGGCTATTTGATCAATAGAAGAAGCTTTTGCTCTTTATATTGTGAGATAATAGGACCAAAGAGGAACAATAAGTCTTTGGGGAGCAACTTTGTTGCTAAAATTCTGACAGAGTCAGAATCCGGAAGCCTGGGTTCAAATCTCTAGCCTCCTATCTGCTGACTGGGTGATCCTGGTCTCATTTTCTTCCCCAGTTAGATGATGGTTGAATGCAGGTGGTTTTCAAGGTCCCTTTCATCTCTAATGATCAATAAATGGGGGGGGAGTGGTTGAGTGGATGGGCAGGAAAGAGAAAATCCCAGCTAGAATAGGGTTAAATTGGCTGCAGTGACTGGAGATGGGGCTTCCAGCCCATCGGCAGTGCAGGGCTCAGTTAGCCAAGTCTGAGCATCTCTGAGGATACTGAGCACAGGGAAAGCATCCAGTATGGATGCAAGGTGAACCAGGGGGTTCTAGGGCCAGTGCTCAGGTAAAGAGCCATGCTTATTCCTTCAGCCCAGGGGCACTGGGTATCAGGGAGGCTGACATGTCCCTTAGACTGATGAGCTGCCCCCTTCCCCTCTCTGCTCCATGAGCAGGGAGAGCCTGCAGCTTCCCCCATCCCCTGCACACACACACACACACACACACACACACACACACACACCCCTGGGCAGCCTGGACTTGGGCACTGCAGGGAAGGCAATGTGCCAGGCACAAGAGAAGCCTCAGAGAAGGGGTGGGGAAGGGGGTAATGTGATAGGAGCACAGGACTTGGTCCCCAGTACAGTGGCCCCAGGGCTGCCAATGACAGCAGTCATTGGTGGGAAACTAAGGGTCCTATTTCTCCTCCTCCTCCCCAAACACAAATATCCTTCACCAGAGTGACCTAGGAGACAGCTTCCAAGCTGGGAACATACCATCTCTCATTTCTTCTTTCTCTCTCCTCCTCCATTCCCACTCAGAACATTTATATGCCCTAGTTTTCAGGTAAAAAGCTCAGTGGGGTCAACCCAAGTATTTCCCATCAGCAGATTCCTGATCTGCAAAGCCTGTTTCTATGTTTCTGTGATATTTAGGGACTAAGACATAATCTGGAAATACTCTGGGCACTGTCCCTCTCAAAAGTCCTCTCTGAGTGAGGGCAGTCTGTCCCCAAATAATAAAGAGGATGAATTCAATTCCTGTCCTCTACACCTGTGTGTCCTGAAAAGTGAGTTTCCTTCTCTATGCCTCAGTTTCTGCAGCTGTAAAATTATGAAGTTATACTAGATGATCTTTGAAGTCCCTTCCAGCTTTAAATCATCTGGTCCTGGGTGGGAAAGGAGACCTTGTTAGTATTATTGAGTGCTTGTAACAGGGAGCCGGGGACCCTCACTCAGATGGAAGATGCTGACATTCTAGCTGACAGAGATCCTGGTTTGAGAGTCATTGCTGAGACTGCTGGGAAGTAGGGGATAGGACTGAGGGGCTGGCTCTTTAGCCCTGGGAAGCCACAGAATCTGAGGGCAGAGGAGGTACAGGCTGTAAATCTGGAATAAGATCCTTCACATATACATATTTATCTATCTATATATCTTTAAAGCTATCTAGTGCTTTCCTAAGCACTTATTTGCCCAAGGACTTGGTGCCTACCACATACAAGGTACTGTGCTAGGCAGTGGGACTACAAAGACAAAAGGGAAACAGGGCCTGCTGTCAAGGAACTTAACATTCTATGGAATAATCGACTAAACTTACAATCCTTTGAAACACTGTGATTCCTATTTGATGGATGAGAAAACTGAGAATAAGAAGATAAGCGATTTCTCCAGAATTACAGAACCAGATAATGTCAGAGCTGAGTCTTTTTTGTTCAGTCCTTTATTAGTCATGTGCAATTCTTCTCTTGGCAAAAATACTGGAATGGTTTGACATTTCCTTCTGAGACTACACACTGGTTTTTAAAAAGGTTTTAAATTTTTTCAGGCATTTTTTTCTCCTTTCGTCTCATCCCTACTTGGAAAAAAAATGACCTTGTAACACATATCAAGCAAAATAATTTCCCCTTGATCATGTCCACACATGTGACATATTCTACATATGAATCTGTCCCTTCTCTGTCAGGAAGATGCTTCCTCATTGTCTTCCTTACTTATAGTTGACAGGAGTTTTTAAGACTTTAAAAATTGTTCATTTATACAATCAAGTAACTCATTTCATAGATGAGGAAATAGACCACCACCAAGTTCAAGTGGTTTATCCAAAGCCATGCTACCAAAAGGTCAAAGTTGGAATGGGCATATGAATAACCCGACTTCCAGGTCAGTACCCTTTCTGTTATGGTCAGACTGGAGGAGACTGAAGGGGGAAAAGGAAGGTGTGGAGTCTGAAAATCTGCTTTTGAACCTTGGTTGCTGTATGATTCTAAGCAAGACAATTAACCTCAGTTTCCTCATCTGTGAAAAGGATAAGTTGTGCACTACCTCAGAGAATGAATTTTGTTGCTACGTAAATGAATCAGTTTGATTCATGAAGAAGTAATTAAGCTTCTTCTCCCCTGTGAGGCTTATTGGGAACTTATTGAGAGGTAAAAGACTATAAAAGAAACTGCCTACCTTCAGGGATCTGACATTCTACTGCATCTCCATTTCTCTTCACCTCCACATTTTCTTTCCTATTACAGGTTTGTCAAGGGAAAAGTGAAGGCAGAGGAAGGCAAGCCCTGGAGAGCTGGCATTGACCATGGCCCCCTATGCTCCCATTTCCCACTGGAGCCTCCTCCTTACAGCGATACTCCTCACTTGCATAGTGCAGGCTGGGCAGCTTCCTGGACAGCCAGAAAGCTCAAGACAAAGCCTTGACAAACACCCTACTCAGGAATCTCAGCGGGACTACGGGGAATCCCCTGGAACCAGGACCCAGAACCATAACTCTCAGGACCAATCCTGGTTAAATCATGGAGATAGAAGTGAGCTTGGCTTAGACCTAAGAGACTGGCTCAGACCCACTCTGCCTCCTTGGCTCAGGGTTCCTGTGGGGCCAGGAGAAACTGAGAGGCCCAGAAAGTCTCCAAATAGCCCCATTCTGCCCCTACCCACCTCTCCTCCTCTGAGCCTGGCAGCCAGTCTGGAGACCCCTTCTGCTCAGGATAGTGTCACTGGAGCTGTGTGGATGGACTCTCCTCCTAGGCAAGAAGGATACAGTTTGGTAGATAACTTAGTCACAGGAGATGAAGGGGAAAGGGATGTGGGGGTCAAATTATGGGTTTCAAAAGAACCCATTTTCAAAGACACGAGGGGTCCTCTGAAAACAGAGCAGCCTCCAGGACAAATGGCTCCAATCTCCCTTGCAGCTTCGTCCCCTGAGGAGTCTCCAGCTTCTCATCTCTTCCCCACCCTTGCTCTAGATCACAAAACACAAAGACCCCATCCAAAGGGTCTTCAGGAGAAGATAGAGGTCTTGTCTAAAGGTATGACAGGCCCTACTCCCAAAGAGATTCCTAGGGAGGACTTCGACTGGAAGGTAGTCAGCAGGGATGATGATCTTAGTCTTCAAGGGCCATTGACTGGCCAAGCCCCATCTCTTTCATGGGTGCCTTCCGTGACAACTGATCATGAGCACCAGCCACTAAGTAACAGTCCTGTGATTCCAGAGGTAGGAGGAGAGCTGATTATGCAGACAGACTTTGTCACTCTCAGGACCATGAACAGTTATGTCCCCTTCCCAAAAGACCATGCCCTAAGCCCCACGGTGGGTGCTGGAGAGGAAATGACAGAGAAAGTACAAAGTTGGAGTGAGGTCACCCCTGGAGAAAGAAAGCAGGACACCCCCAAACCAGGGGTAGGAAGGAGCTGGAGCGAAGAATCCCAGGCCCCCCAGCTTATCACTCAGAAGAGTTTTGTGTCTTCTGTCCTAAGACCTGATCGGACATCCTCTGCTACAGCTGCTTCTTCTCAGGGTTCCAGGTCTCTGCCCATCTGGATTTCAGAAAATCACCTTCCCTCAGTTCTGGCCGAAGAGCCTGACCTCAGGACTGGAAGCTGGAGTGCCCATTTTGCCCATCAAATCAGCACCCAAAAAGCTCCACTCAGCCCCCAGACTGAAGACTCTGACATCGAGGGGTCCACTCCCTCCACTACACTTCTTCCCAGCTCCAAGTCACCATCACCTTCCCCTGCCTTCAACACTACAGCTCCACTGTCTCCTGGGCAACAGCCTGGGCCAGGTAGGTACAAGGGGAATTTCTAGGGACTGGTCCCACCAAGTTGGCTCCTTCTCACATAGTTCCTAAATGCTTACATGCTTTCCGTTCTCCATCCTAGACCCTACTGGTTCCTCAGGGCAAGGAAGGAACCGCCTCAGGAAATAAAGGCCCAGAGTGTGTCCTCTCAACACTAGAAGCCCTATTTAGGCCTGGCCTTCATGCTAGTTCCTGCAGCCCTGGGTATGCCCTCTTTAGGAAGAATGGACTTAAGATTGTGCTTTGTCTCCTAAAAAGCAGAATTCCAAGAATCTTGAGAGCTCCCTAATTGTCATATGAGCATAGACAAGCTATTTAACCTCAAAGTACCTCAGTTTTCTTATCTGTAGAATGTGAAGAATAATGTTGTGAAAATATAAAGTAGCGTAAAAGACTGCTTTCAGCATCAGGGAGCCTCAATTCAAATCCCAACTTGCTTTCTACCTCCAGGACTGTGAGCCAGTCACTTAAACACTCTGAACCACAGTTTTCTCAATTATAAAAGTGATGGTGTTAGACTAAGTGATCTCCAAGATCCCTTTGAGTTCTAAATCCTATGATGGGACCAAATGAGAAGATGAAATCAAAAGGTCCTTGAAAATTGTGAATTGTTATGCATATTATATAAGTAGAGCAATAATGTGATTATTGAAGAGAGTACTGGATTTTGGGTCGGTAAGATTTGTAATCAAATTCTTCCTCTAAAAAACTACATGAACATGGAAAAGAGTTACTTACTCTCTCTGTTTCAGGCAATTTTTTAATAGCTTTTTATTTTTCCAAATACATACAAAGTATGTTTTCAATATTTACCTTTGCAAAACCTCGTGTCACAAATTTTTTTTTCTCTCTTTCTCTTCCCCCCCCATTGACAGTGAGCAATCCAATATAGGTTAAACATGTACAGTTCTCAACATATTACCACATTCATCGTGCTGCACAAGAAAAATGAGATAAAAAAAGAGGGAAAAAAACAAGCAAACAAACAATAACAATCAAAACAGGTGAAAATAGCATATTTTGATCCACATTCAGTCAACATAGTTCTCTCTACATGCAGATGACTCCTTCTATCCTAAGTCTATTGAAATTGCCTTGAATCACTTCATCTTTGAGAAAGGCCAAGTCCATCACAGTTGGTCATCACATAATCTACAATGTTCTCTTGATTCTACTCACTTCACTTAGTATCAGTTCATGCAAGTCTTTCCAGGTTTTTTTGGAATCAGTCGGGCAGTTTAAAAATAAATAATTTATTTTTCAAAATACATGCAAATGATAAATGTGGAAATATGTTGAAAAGAATTTCACATGTTTAATCTATATTGGATTACTTGTTGACTAGGGGAGGAAGTGGGGGTAAAGGGAGGGAGAAAAATTTGGAATACGATTTTTCAAGGATGAATGTTCGAAAACTATCTCTGCATCTATTTATTTTTATACTTTTTATTTTTAAAATACATGCAGAGATAGGTTTCAACATTCATCTTTGCAAAACATATTTTCTCACTCCCTCCTGCTTTTCTCCTCCCCTAGACAGCAAATAATCCAATCTAGGTTAAATGTGCAATTCTTCTCAACATATTTCCACATTTATCATGCTGCATAAGAAAAATCAGATCAAAAGGGGGAAAACAAGCAAGCAAGTAAACAACAAGAACAACAAATACTATATTGTGATCCACATTCAGTTCCCATAGTCCACTGGCTGGATGCAGATGGCTCTATCCATCGCAAATCTATTGGAATTGCAGACAATGCTTTTAAGACTCAAGTTTTAGACATCAGGAAGTTGTGTTGGACTGAGTTATCATACTGGGAGCTCCCCTCCTCTATGGTATTATTGTTTTTTTCAGAGACAGTACTCTTGGAAGAAACTGAACTAATTTCCCCTCAGAGAGTAAGAGGAGCTGTGGAATCTCCAAATTCCCTTAATTCCACCATTCCAAGCACCCCTGTAACTGGGAAGATGCCCAATGCCACAAAGAGCCTCCCAGCAGCCGGTCTACCAGGTGAGGGGACTATTTGTGGGGCCTGAATATGGAGGGGAGAGAGAACATTTTTGCCCACCCACCCCCAGAAGATTCCTGATTAAAAATCTGATTTGGAGCCCTGATTTGAAGGTGCCCAGAAAGCACATCTAGCCCCATCGGAATATCTAGGGCCAATTTTCCTAGGACAACAGTTACTTTTTGTCGCAGTTCTCCTGTTTGAAAATGACTACTTTCCCATTTTCCCTTTTCCTGGGCTTTCCAAACAAAACAAACAAACAAAAACTCCCAAAAGGAAGGCCCTTCTAGCTGATTCACGTGTGGCCTTAGGGGTTGGAGAGTTTTCCCAAGCCAGGCAAATTCCTGTCTACCTCTCCCTGTTGCTGCTCTGAGCCGCCTGATTGAGGCCCAAAGAAGTCCTCGCTAGCTGAGGGGAGGGGGAGGGAATAACCATTTGTATGGTACCTACTAAGAGCCCGGCACTGGGCTAAAGCTGAGCAGCTTTCACAATTATTATCTCATTTGATCCTGATGCTTTGAGCCGGGTGCGTTTTATAGGAGGACCCCTTCTCAAATCCCAGGGAAGGCCTGGGGCTTTCGGGGAAGGCGGGGCGCTCATGGATGTCCTTGTTACAGGTGCAGGGGAAAGACCGCCTGTGGAGCGACCTCCTCAGAGCCACCCTCCGGCGCCTCCAGCTTCCTCCGGGCCACCCCTCATCACTTCCCGCAGGGGGCTCATCCGCGTCACCACCCAGAGAGCCCTGGGGCAGCCGAACCCTCCGGAGCCGTCCCCGAGCCCCGCGGCCTCGGAGCCTCCGGCGGATTCCACCTGCGGCCCGAGGGCGTGCGGCCCCCAGGCCAACGGGACGAGCTCCCCCCCACTGCGCTGGGGGCCTCTGCGGCACACCCTGAGCTTCGCCTGGGAGCTCCACGTGTACGGAGCCGGGGCCTTCTTCCTGCTGCTGGCCTTCCTGGCCCTGGCAGGCCTGGTGGCCGCCGCGGTCACGCCGCACGTGCCCGGGCGAGCCCACGCGCTGGTCGCGGCCGCTCTCGTGCTGGCCGCCTCCTCGCTGCGCGCCATCTACTTACTGGCCGACCCCTACGGCTCTCGGGGCCGCTTGGCGGCGCGCACGGGGCTGGTCCTCTACAATCTGCCCTTCCCTCTGCTCGTGACGGCCCTCGGGGCGCTGGCGCTCCTGGGCCTCGGGCAGCTGCTCCCGCCCAGGCTGCGGAGCCTGCGTCTGTTGGGCGCGCTGGGCGCGGTGCACTGGACGCTGCTTCTGGGAGCCGACCTCCTCTCGCCCTGGCTTCGCCCTCCTCTCAACCTGCTGGTGCAGGGCCTGTCGTGCGCCTGGGGCGCCGCGGTGGCGCTGGGCACGCTGCTCCTGTGTCGCCGCTGGCTTCTCGGGGCGGTGGAGGTCGGCCCCGAGGGCCACGGGAGGAGCCGAGCCCCGGGTCCCGGTCCCAGGGTCCTGGCTGTGGGCGGGGCTCTCGGGTTGCTGGCCAGCGGTTTGCAACTGGCGGCCGCGGTGTGGCTGTACCCGCTGGCGGGGACCCCCAGCCGATTCTCCTGGCCCTGGTGGGGCGTACAGTTCTGGCTCCGCCTGGTGGAACTCGCCTGGGCTGCCGCCCTAGCCTTGGTGGCCGGAGTCGCTTCGTGCCGCTGGGGACCGAGGCCCACCGAACACACGTGCTGGGGCAAGCTGCTGCACTACGCGTGCCCCCCACCGGGGAAAAACGAGGTGCCCGAGTACCCCAACAACTGCTACGACTGGACGGGCACAGCCGGGGTCGAGCGCGGCGGCACAGACATCAGCAAGAGCCTCATTCGCAACCCCGCGGAGAGCGGGGGCTGCCGCCCCACCAAGGACAGCAACGAGCTGCGAGCCGGTCAGGTCTTTCCCAGTCCCGCCGGCTCGGCGGCCTCCCTGGCTCGGGCCGGCCGGAGCCCCAAGTACCCCAACAACGTGGGCCCGGGTCGCTCTCGCAGCAGCGTGTGCCTGGATAAAACCGCGGGCTTGTCGCTGAGCGAGCTGGACTTGCGCCCGCCGTCGCCCATCAACCTGAGCCGGAGCATCGACGAGGCGCTGTTTCGGGAACACTTGGTCCGCGACAGCGTGTTCTTGCGCTCCAGCCTGCAGTACCCAGCTGGCCCGGGCCGTCGGGACTCCGCCGCCTCCCTGCAGGCTCTCCCCCAGCCCGGGGTCCCCGTCCTGCGGCAAAGGCGCAGCAGCAACCCCGACTGTTCGGGCCTGACCCCTCAGGACCGCTGCTGTTCCTTGACTGACGTGCGGATCGTCCCCAAGCCTGCTCCCGAGCCTGAAACGGGGGCAGCGTCCGGGAGCTCGCTGGATAGCTTTTCCAAGGGCTCCCTCAAGATCAGCTGGAA
Source organism: Antechinus flavipes (assembly GCF_016432865.1). Lineage (NCBI taxonomy): Eukaryota > Metazoa > Chordata > Mammalia > Dasyuromorphia > Dasyuridae > Antechinus > Antechinus flavipes. The sequence goes on along the minus strand of NC_067398.1, from coordinate 48,800,075 downwards.
CCCGTGGCGCCATGGACTGTCATCGGTGGAGAGCCTTCCCCTGGACGAGCTGCCCAGCACGGTGCAGCTGCTGCCCTCCCAGGCCGAGCCAGAGCCTGCGTCCGCCCCGGAAGAGCTCGGGGATTCAGAGCGCGAGGCCCGAAGGAGCTTCCTGGCCCTGAGTAAGCAGGTGGACTCCCGAAGCGCCTCCAGCGAAACCATAGAGCTGTGATCAGGCCGGGAAACTGGCGACTAGAGAGAAAAGGGGAGGCGCTTCCCTTCCCTCTCTCTGTCCCCCAGAGCAGCCCAGGGAGAGAGGGGCGCTTCATCCTCAAAGCCAGGATTATTTTTTTACCTATTTTTTGGAACTCTGATTTTGCCCAGGGATATGGCCTTCACAGAGTGGAGGTAAAATGGGGAAAGAACTCTAGGGAAAGGGCCTTCTGCTGCCCCTCAGCGCGGAGCCAAGGAAGGAAGGATTCCAGGAGCTATAATGGGGGACACGTTCTGCAAGAAGTCCCCTCGAGAGCCACGTCTAAAACTTCCTGCTTTGTGCCAAAAAAAAAAAAAAAAAGACAAAATAAACTTTTAAACCAATCTGCCTGGCCCAGCCTTCCTGTCCCTCCTTAGCCCTCAAGTCCTGCTTTTCCTCCTATAGGATCTCTATCCTTCATCTCCTACCATTCTGGGCTGAGCTTTCAGCCACTCAGCCAAATAGCGAGGAGAAATCAAGGCAGGGTAAGCCAGGTACATCTCCAACATATATGATGGCCCACAGCGATGTGTGCGGAACTCAGAAGTCATGGAGTAGAAATTAAAATCTTGATTTTGCTCTTGTCACATAACTCCTCTGGGACTCAAGTTTCCTCATCTGTAAAACGAGGGGGTTTAACTCCATCACCTCTAAGGTCCCTTTTATTTCTAGGTCTAGGACTCAGGAGCTGCACTTGGAAGACTTAAGAAACTCTTGGGAGAGAAACACTAGAGAGCAGTGGATGGAGGTTGGGAATAGGCATTCTTTGGTTACAAAAGTTTCTCCTTGCCCATTAATTTTCAGGGCCCTGCTGTAGCTGAATCCCACATACCCAGTGGACATTCCCTTATCCCATTTTCCCCATCAGAACAATTCCTAAAGCTCACACATTGAAAGTGATGGCAAATTCTCTTCTACCACCCAACCCCAAAATCCTTCTAGTTCTTCCAGTTCCAAAGAGATTAGCCCAAGATTCATAGTCAGAGGATCTAGCCACTATTCCCAACATAGAGAGCTTAGGATCAGCTATTAAACTTAAGAGACACCCAATTTTCCTTTTTATAAAATTAGGTAATATTTTGGCTCAAATTTTTGGGGGAATTTTTTTTAAAGTATTACATAAAGAGCAAAGAAGAGGTGCATGGTGGGAATAAGGAAGGTGTGATGTAGCAAAATAACAAAAGCAAGGATGTCCTGGAAATAAGCAGCAGAAATAGGCAGGTCATGGGAAAGTCAGAGGCAAGGTAACCTTGATAAGTCAGAAAAAAAATGAAAGAAAATTCGTGGTCAGCCACGAGGGGCAAACCTAAAAGGAAGACTTAGACATAGAAAGGTGAATCAGGACACCTCATTCCAGGTGAGCAAAGGCCTCCTGGGGCCCCACTTTTACGCCGTCCCTCATATGGTCACCATTAGACAAATGTACAATATGTCAAGCCAGAGGCTAGGCCTGGGATAGATAGCAGGGGGACTTAGAGATGCTGGAGCCACTGCTAGATTTATGAAGAACTTTATTTTCCTGAGATGAATAAATAGGTGAGTGAGTGTGGGCAAAAGCAAGGGCAGGGACCATGCAGGAGGATTCCGTCCCTCTGCTCCTCTTCCCTTGCATGGACCACCTCCCTGTGCCTCCCAGTTTCTAGGACTAAAGAGGGAAGAAGGGAGAATATGGGGCACATCTGTATGGCCAAGGTCATAGGCACTACCAAAAGGAGGAAATGATTTTTAAAAATCACTTAGCCGGACTTGTCCTCCCATTCAGTATCTCATTCCCATCCCCCTTCCCACCCAGCTCCTTTTAAAGTTGTGGGCCCTGCCTCCAGGGGCATTTTTTTCCAAAACCCTTCCATTGCCAGTTCCAATGACAGGTAGGCCCCAGCATCACCGGAGGGCCTGGAGCCACTGCATAGGGGAGCAGAGGGCCACAGGAAGTGCATCTAGTAAAGAAAGGGAGTAGGACCAGAGGAAAGGATGGAATCCTGGCCCAGTCCCCACACACAAACACAAAATAACTGCAGCCCTAGCCTATGGCTAGGAGGGAGACATTCCCATCTCCAGCTCTGCCTGGAGGGTCACATCTGCAAAGATGGAAGCCAAGGGACAGAGAGAGGCACTGAGCTCAGCGGAGGACTGGCGCGGCACCTGGGAGCCGGCAGTCCTGATTCACTCGGGCTTGGGAGGGCAGGGCTTAGAGTTAAGGCTTGCTGACTTGTTCCCTCCTTGACACAAACCTTAACTTGCCCAAGCTGCCTCTTCATCTGGATCCAGTCTCCCCCCACCATCAGTTTTCAGTCCTTGGGTTCGACCTGAGCCGACCCCCCCCTTAGACCCCTGCACTGTAGAGAGGGAGGGGGGGACCCTCCCACCTGTAGCAATTCTCTATCTGCCCTTGATGAAGCCGTCCAGCACACGGTCACTACGCTCCGACAGCCAGTATCCGGCCATGGCAGCCACAGCCCCGATGAAAATGGCAGTGAAGACCATGTCACCTTTGGCTGCCAGCGTGGCCAGGGCACAAATGATGACACCAAAAAACATCTGCTGCAAGACCACCACCTCATCGTCAGTCACCTCGGAGAAGAAGCCTCCCGGCTTGGGCTCTGAAGAGGAGGAGGAGGAGAAGAGATCCATGTGCAAACAAGGCTCTGAGCTTTACAAATCCAGGCCTAAAAACCACCTTACAAGTGGCTGCTCTCACTCCTTTTGAAGATGAGGAACCATCTTTTTAAAAGGATTTAAGGGATGTGCCCAGGGTCCCTGAGTGAGTGTAACTCGGGTATCCTGACATCGGGGCTAAGGTTCTATCTGATAGGCCGGGCTGGACAGAAGCCAGGTCAGGCACATGTAAGTCACCGACAGAAGCGAGGTGTTGGGAGAGAGCGGATCCAGGCTGCGGCAGTCAAGGAGAGAGAAAAGAAGGGCTTGGGAGAAGGGCTGTGAACACTACAGGTGGCCGGTGGCCAGATAAGCACCGGGCAGGCCTCTGGGCAATCTCCTTGGAGGCTGACAGGAAGGGTGGGAGGCTCGGCTCTCCAGGGCCCAGAAGGTGCTTCCGCTACCCCAGGCAGCCCCCAGCCCCACCCCCAGGGCACTGCTCACCTTCCAGCTGCCGGGGCACACAGCCCTCCTGGCTTCTCTCGTAGCCCTCCACACAGGCGCACCGGTAGCTTCCGTCCGTGTTCTCACAGAGCTCGTGGGGGCCCGTGCACACCTCCTCCTGACCCTCGCACTCGTCCACATCTGGGGGATGGAGGGGAGGTCAGGCCTCCTCCAGCCCCCGTGACCCAGAGTCCCCGGGCCCACCACTCCTCAGTGTTGGGCGGGCCAGACAAAACAGACGCTCCCTCACCCAAGCATTTGGCTCCCTCTCGGCGGTAGCCCGCACTGCACCTCTTGCACCGGGCAGGCCCTGCCCCCATACAGCCAGCGCAGGCTTTGGCACAATCTGGGAAGAAAGGGGAGAAGGGCCGTGAATGGGACCCCGCAATCTGATGGAACTTGGGAGTAGACCGTAGGAGACGGAAGGAGCAGCTGTCCCTCCCAAGGGGCCTCCCTCTCCCCGCCTCCACCTCCAAAGTTGGGTCTGACCTCGGCACTCATAGGACCCATCCGTGTTCACGCAGAACTGGTTGGCTTTGCAGGTGGCCATCTCTGTCCCACACTCATCGATGTCTGTGGAGAAGGAGGGGCTTTCAGGGACCTCCCTCCAGCCCCTAACCCCCTCTGATTTCATGGGGACCCTATCCTCATAGGCCCCACAATACTCTATGTGTAGCCACAACAGTTTATTCTTTTCAAGTCTTTTCATATCCATTACACTCATCTGATCCTTATAACAACCCCATAAGGGAAAAGTAAGGGTTTTTTTTTTCCATTGTTAAAAAACATTTTTATTTAAAGTTTCGAGTTCTAAATTCTATTCCTCCCTCCTTCCCTGAGACAATAGCAATCAGGTACAGGGTCTATATGTGCAGTTATGTGAACTATTTCCATATTAGTCATTTTGTACGAGACAACCCCAAAGGGAAAAAATGGAAGTAAAAAGTAGCATCCTTTAGTCTGTATTCAAACAATAAGTTCTTTCTCCAGAGGCAGATGCTCTGTTTCACCATTAATTCTTTGGGATTGTCTTAGATCCTTATATTGTTGAGAAGAGCTAAGTCTTTCACAATTCTTCATCCAACAATATTTTAGTTCCATTTTTACAAAAGACAAAACTGAGGCCCACTGAATGATTTGCTCAGAGTCACACGGCTCCTAGTGGCCCAACTCTCCTAACCCCTGGCACAACGCCCCCTGGAAAGAGTGGGAGGCGTGCCCTGAGTCTGCCCCACTCTGCTGCACTCACCCACACACTTTTGCTGGTGCAGGGCCCAACCTTGTTTGCAGCGAAGGCAGTTGCCCTCCTTGGGGCCCGAGCAACGGGAACAGGGGCCGAAGCAAGCTGAGGAAGGCAGAGACAAAGGGAGGGATGGTGTGAGATGGGGAAGACGGTGGGCCCCCTTGACAGCTGAGCACACCGTGCCATCTCCAACCCCAACCCAAGGGCCTCCCTGGCCCTGGCCCACTACCTACCCTCACATACCAGGTGGCTGGAGTTTCGAGTGGCTTCATAGTAACCGTCCCCACACTGGGCACAGGTGGGGCCCCCATAGCTGGGCTGGCAGTCGCAGCGCCCACTGCCCTGTCGGGTGCCCTCCCCGTCACAGTGCCCATTACCACTGCATGGCTTCTCCGTGCCCCCAGGACAGGCTGTAAGGAGACATCACCCATCCTAAGCCTGGGACAGCCTTGGAGCTGGGCTGGCAAAAGCTATTACTCCCTTACCCCCAAGCATCTACCAGTCCTCCCAAAGCCCTTCAGGCCCATGGAGCTCTCCAGAACAGTACTGCCCCTTCTCCTCCTATCATCCCAACTGGGCCTAGTCTGAGCCTAGGGCCTGGTTGCCACATCACCATACCAGCACATGTGCCACGCTGCGCTTTGTCACTATCCTCCTCCACTTTTTACCTTATTTCATCTTCACAAATGCCCCGGGAGCTGGACAAGTATCATATTCCCAATTTGCAGATAGAGGAATTAAGGCTAGGCCATATAAGACAAGTGGAGATGAAGGGATGGAGACAGCTTAACTACACAAGGGTCAGAGAAGACCTTGGAAGGGAAAATGGGCACTTCTGACTAGCTAAAATGGAAAAGCTCTTGCGCAAGCAAATCCAGTGTAGTCAGAATAAGAAAGGGAAGAAGCTGAGACGAGTTCAATGGCTTCCCTCAAACTCCATGCCACACTCTCTGCAGTGTCCCTGAGGGGCAGATGCCCATGCGCCCACCACCCCTATTTCCCGAGGCAGCTTGAGCAACTCACCCTGACAGGCGGGCCCATAGGTTCCGGGAGGGCAGCAAACCTTTAGGGAGTCCATGCAAAGCCACTGGAAGAGATCGGGGGCCTGATGCTGCCTGAGAGGGTGGGGGCACCATTAAAGGGGTAGGACACAACACATGCTACAAAGAGTGAGGTCAAGGCTCTCTGAAGGACCCAGCCCAGCATCCTCCCTTCCCCAGTGCTGGCCAACCAAGGAGCCGCCCTGGTCTGGTGGTGAGCCATCATTCAGCCCCGCTCCCCTTACTTTACAGAGAAAGAAGCAGTGACCCCAAGAGGCTAACTGGCTCGGACCCGCTTCAGATTAGCATCGGACCTGCAGGTTTTCGGATTCCAAATCCAATGCTCTTTCTACCACACCATCTCGTTCCCAGGTGAGTTGTTTCCCAAAATAGAGTTCAGGTCAGTTTGATTCAATTAAAAAACATTTATTGAGCACCATTAACATGGAGGCACTGTGCTAGGTGCTGAGGCTACAGAGATAAAAATCAGCAGTGTCTGCTTTCAAAGAGCTTACAATCTAAAGTGGGGAAGGGGAACCCAAGGCTCAACACAAGCAACGATGACCCAAGATAGGATGTGATATGGTAAAAGCGACCCGGCAATGACCTGGTATTTGGACTGATGGGAGATGCTCCCTCTTGGCAACCCGTGTCCCCCCCAGCTCTCTCCCGTCAGCCCCCGGGGAGCCCACTCACTTGTGGAACCACCAAGTCTCCACCAGCTCCTCACTCTGCTCCAGCAGTCGGTGACATTCAAAATCGGACTTGCTGCACACGCCCTCCAGCACCTCCACCAGCCGAGTCTCACTGGCCAAGTGAGACAGGTGGACAAGCTGAGGTCCGGTCCTACCCCTTGCCCAGCCCTCCCTCTCCCCAGCTGGGCCTATCCAGTGAACCCTACCAATGGTACCTAGCAGAGCGGGGGGGGGAGGCTTCGCTCTGCTCCTGGCCCCCGATGTGGCACAGATGGGACATAAACAGGAGAATCCCCCTTTTCTTGGGGAAGGAAGTCCTGTCTCAACCCCGAGACCCCATGGTCTCCCAGTCCTCCAAACTACCTGTCCTTATACTTGGACAGCTTCTCTTCCTCCCAGGCAGTGTTCCCTCCTCCAAAGTTGTCCCGGACTGTCCGTTCCAAGCCCTGGGTAAGAGAAAGGGCAGGACTCATCCCACTCCATAGTGAGTGGCTCTGCCTTAAACACTTAAAAAGCAGGAGGTTGGGGGTAGTAGAGGGACTGGAAAAACACTCACCTTGCTAAAGCTGTTGACCAGGTCCCGGCAGGTGTGACAGGGCTGTGACTGGAGCCACACAGGGACTGGCAAGCTCAAAAAAAGGCACAGACCCCATGGTAGGATGGGAACCAAGCTTCTCCAGAGAACTGGAGCCATCTTCCTTCGGGGAAGCTGGAGTGTATTGGGTGGTAAAAGGAAAGAGGACACTTTGTCCCTATTCCAGGAACTAGGGGAAATAACCAAGGGAAGTGATGAGAATATGCACGGGAGGAAGACTATGTAACAGGTGAGACTTGGCGGGGGAAAGATGGGACAAATTCTCCTGGAAATCAGGGAAGAAGAAAGAGCAGTAGATAGAGAAATACTGAGAAGGTAACTGCTCTATTTCTAGGGAAGTGGGGAGTAATATTAGAAGGAACTAATTAGTAAGGAAACCAGTCATTAGGAAAGTGTCTAAATGGGGACAGGAATAACTAACTTGGGCTTTCTAGTAAAGGGACAGTACTAGGACAAGGAAGGAAACCAGTCATTAGGAAAGTGTCTAAAAGGGGACAGGAATAACTAACTTGGGCTTTCTAGTAAAGGGACAGTACTAGGACAAGGAAGGAAACCAGTCATTAGGAAAGTGTCTAAATGGGGACAGGAATAACTAACTTGGGCTTTCTAGTAAAGGGACAGTACTAGGACAAGGAAGACAGGAAGAGGCACCACCTGTAGTAGTGGGGGAGAGGGTATGGGAGAGGAGTTAGGATTATAGTATTGGGAGAGGAGAAGGGAGCAAAAAACTAGACCAGCAAAGGGACAGTGTCTGTTAAGGGTTGAGTATTGGAAGTTGTGGGAAAAGGATGAAATTGTAGTATTTGCAAAAGAGGTAAGCTGGGGATGCTACTGTTCGGGGAGCATGAGAAGGGAAGAATGTGAGGAGAGCAAGAACTAATAGAATCATGGTATTTCCAGAGGAATCAATGGGCTGAGATGGGGTGGAGAGGGAGGTTTATAAAGATATTGAGAGGAAGAGAAAATACAGACTTATGTTAATAAAAGATTGAAAGAAAAGGGGCAATGTGGGGAGAGGTATAATAACCACAGTACTGAGAAGAATGGGACAATATTAGGGGTGTTGTTATTAAGAAAGGTATGGAATATTAAAGGGGCTGATATAAACCCTGATGTTGAAAGGATAGGCAGCAATAGGGGGAAGTAGAGTAACTACCTTATAAAGAAGAGGGCAATAATTAATTAGCTGGGATATTAAGGAAAAGAGGGCAATCTCAAAGACTGATATTAAGATATTGAAGGGGAAAGGGAAATATTAGCGGACTGCTATAATTAACCAGGTGTTTAGGGGAAAGGGACAATATCGGGAGGCTGATATTAGTGGGGTGTTTGTTCAAGGGGAGCCCGGGCTGATATTAACCATAATATTGAATAGGACAATATCTGGGGACGGATATTAACTGGGATGTTGAGAAGGAGGCAATATTGGGAAGGGGAACTGATCTTAACCAAGTATTCAGAGGGAGATGGCAAGATTGTGGGATGATAGCAACACAATCACTAACAATATTCATACGATATTGTGGGAGCAATCATAGGAACTGATGTTAATCTGGGACTGGTGAAGAAGGCAATGTTAGGGGACTTATTTTAACCAGCGTATTAATGGAGATAATGTTGGCAAGAGCTTCAATCAATCAGAAAGGGGGCAATACTGAAGGGTTGCTTTTAACCAGGTGTTCGGGACTAGGGGCGTTATTGAGGGGCTGATTTTAATCAGGTATTTGGGGTAGGGACAAGATTGGGGGGGCTGATTTTAATCACGTATTTGGAGGAGTTGACGCTGGGGGAGCTGATAATAACTGATTCAGGGGGAAGGGTAATACTAGGGGGCTGACATTAACGGTGATACTGAAGGGAAGAGGGACGGGAGGGGGCTCCTATCAACGGCGGGGGGAGGGGTGGGAAGAGAGGGGTTGGGGGAGGGGAGGACTGGGGCAGGGGAATGACACATGCCCCCCCCTCAGTTCCGGGGCGGGGCGGGGGAGGGGAGAGGAGGGGGCGGGACCCGCGGAGGGTGGGGCCGTCCGTACCCGCCGTCTTTAGGAGCCCGGATGGCCCGGGGGCTCCAGGGCCGCGCCCAGCCAGCCGCCCTCGCGCCGTCGCCGAAGCCGCCACTGAAGTCGCCGCTGCCGCCGCCGCCGCCGCCGCCGCCGCCGCCGCAGCCTCCGCGCGGCTCGGAGCCTTCGCAAGCTCCGCAGTCTAGGGGGCGGTGCCAGCCCTTCCACCAATGGCGGCTGGCCATGTGCCTTGACGTCACTGCCAGAGCGACCAATGGGAGCTGGCTCGAGCTGCACCTGTCCGCGCTTTTAAAGAGACGACGCGCGGACCCCGCGAGGGCGGTGTCCCGGACTCCCTAACCCTTAGCACAGACGCACAGACTAGAAGCTCGGAAACTACAAAAATAAGTCTATCTTTATTCACCCAGATGTCCCCGCACGGCCCAAAGCCGGGGTCCATCCCCCACATCCACATGTCCTGGTGGGCGGGATTTTCAGGGGAGAGGCGACCTTTGCTCCAGGTGGATGCACATCCAGAGGCTGCGGAGGACTTGGCTCTGGCTCCTGCCCTTGGGCCTAGTGGGCGAGGGGCCCCGGCTGGGTCAGAGAGCAGACGATGACCCCCGCTGCAGGCACTCCTCCAGGGCGGGCTGGAGGTACTGAGCCACCCGCGCGGCCTGAGCGCTGAGAGTGTCCCGCTGCCCCTTGGCAGGCCCCACTAGTGCCCTCAGGAAGGCGGGCATCTGGGAGGGCAAAGAGAAGACTGGCACTGCGTGGAAGAGGTCGGGGATCCCCTGGCGGGGAAGCAGCTCCTCGAAGCAGGCTACCACGTAGCCTCGGTCCGCCCTGCCCTCCAGGAAGTCCGGCAGCACGCAGCTGAGAGACGCCCCGAAGGTGTCGGCCGGGCGGGCTGGTCCCTGCGGCGCGCGCGCCTCTTGGAGCCACTCCTGGCAGAGCGCCACGGCCCCGGGGGAGAAGAGCAGGATGACCACCCCACCTTCCTGCAGGGCTTGGCGACGCTGTGCGTGAAACCAGGCCAGGGGGCCCAGAGCACTTAACTCCCTCCGGTGCCACAGGTCCACCGCCACTGAGAGCGGCAGTTGCCCAAGGGCTGTGGCCAGGGTGCCCACGAGGCGTTCGAAGCTGGCATGGTCCGGAGAGTAGAGGAGCAGGGCTCTACGGGCCCGCGCGGCCCCTGCGACAAAGACAACTGCTGTTGAGCGTTCTCCCGACTGCAGTTGGGAACATCCCGGGCATCTTTCCTAGCCCCGAGTCCCACTGTGCGACCTGGGACCCCCCTTGAAACTCACCCCCATAGCGGTAATCGTTCTTCAAGAATTGCAGCCACCCTGCGAAGGGAGAGGGGCAGAGGCAGCCAATCAGCGTGAATGTGCTTGGCGTTTGCCTTGGGTGTTCTAGGCCTGCTAGCTCTAGGTCTGTTCTAGGTTTATGCCCCACCTCCCTCTCCTCCCTCCCCGCTAAGGACGTCCTAACCGGCTCTTCGCAGTACCCTGGCTGTGTCAGGAAGAGAGAAATCCCTGAAAGGCTAGGGACTGGAGAAGTCTGTTCTCATCGTGCCCCTGGAGATAACAGCCCCGAGAGAGAGAGCAGCATCTCACCTTTCATATCATCTTTATGGAGCAGGAAGAGGAACAGGATGCAAGCAGCCAGGACTAGGAAAGCCAGCCAAACCAGGACCCAACGCTCATGAGTGTCTAAGGGCAGAAGTCAGCACCAGGGCTAGGGACTTGGGCCCTCCAGGGGTGGGAAGGGGAGGCAGACACCCAATATCCTCCCTCGGGTGCTCTAACCTTCCCTCAAGCCAGCAGGTCCTAGAGCTCCCTGTGGGTCCAGGTACCATCCATTTCCCTTCCCCTCCATACTCACACTTTTGAAGAGAGCAAGCCCACAAGATCCCTGTGTCATTCCACAACTGAAAGATAAGCAATTCATTAATTTCCAGGAGTCCTCCTAGCATGAGGGATTGCCTCCTCATTTTTCCCCTTCCAGGATAATATCCTGCCTTGCTTCCTTTCCCTCTGCCAGATCCCATCTCTGAAATTCTTCCAAAGCCATCCCAGAATCTTTACCACCTGAACAACTTATCTTTGAGCCTTTGAGGAACTTCCCGCCCTTGAGAGAGATAGAGACTGACCTGGATAGGTAAGGTAGGTGAGAAATAGATTACATTCCCTGTCAGAGATTTACTCACTTAGTATCTATGAAAAAATGGACAAGTTTCTTTAGATATCTGGCCCTCCATTTGAAGAGTTAGACTAGCAGAGGCAGAGGAGTTCATGGATAGAATTAGTTTTGGAACCAGGGAAAACTAAGTCCTGCCTTTGAAGACCTGGTTGTGTAACCCTGGATAAGTGTTCTTAGCAGCTCTCTCTAAAATGCTGACCTCCGTTTGATAAGAATTTCCTCTTCAGGTAGAAATTATAGATCCAGGCCCCTAACTATTCTAGACTAGGTGATCTTTAAAAGTCCTTTTCAGCTCTGAATCTGGGAACCTTTTATGGTGGTTTCAGCTTCACAAAATACTCCCTGATGAATGTTATTGTTCCCATTTGACAGGTAGTGAAATTAAGCCTCAGAAAAGGTCAATTGATGTGCCCATGTTCACACAAACAGTACAGAGCAGCTAGGTGGCTTAGTGGAGAAAATTCAGACCTAGAGTCAAAAAGATTTCTCTTCCTGAATTCAAGTCCAGCCCAGTCAAGAATGACCCTGGACAAATCATTTAACCCTGTTTGCTTCAGTTTCCTTATTTATAAAATGAGCTAGAGAAGGCAATGGCAAAACCACTTCAGCAGCTTTGCCAAGAAAACCCCAAATGGAGTTATACTGAGCAACAACAACACAGACAATAAGTATTAAGGTTGGAATTTGAACCCAGTCTCCTGGCTTTGAATCCCATACTCCCTATGCTATGGCTGCCTATACCCAAAATCCTAGTTATCCTTCCAAATCTCAATTTAAGGACTATCTTATGTTTGCTTTTCTTCAGGGAAACCTTTCCTGAATGTTCCAGTGCTCCCTACTTTTCTCATCTCCTTAAAGATCTTCCCAAATGTTTTTCACTTCCACTGATTCAAATAAATGCGTACTTTCCCATAATATCTGGCTTATATCCCCTGTATCCCCTGTATGCCCTGTAATCAGTTCTTTTTAAAAATACACTCAGATATATTTCCTTTCAAATAGATCTTATTCTGAAGACTATATTTAGGGGTAGCTTACGTTTGGACCAATACAGTAATTATATTCTATCTTATCATTTATGTTTCATGTATGATATCCTGTCTCTACAACTAGAGTATAAGGTCCCTCAAGATAGAACTTTATAAATGCTATTTCCTAGTATTCCCTATAGCAACAGGTATATCAGGAGTTTTTCAAAATCCAATTTGGTTACATTTTGAGAAATATGAATAAATAAGTAATAAAACAAATCATAAAATTATGAAATTAATTATAATTCATGTATATTTAAATTTAACTGATTTGAGCATCAGGAAATTTCTAGCCTTCATGGAATCATAGATTTTTAGAACTAGTCCAACCCTTCTTATGTTTTAAAATTTACTTTTATTAAAATATCTTGTTTACATTATCTTCACTTCTGAGCGTATCTTTCCCACTATCCCTACCCAGCAAGCCATTGTAATAGAGAATGAAAAAGAAAGAGGGAAGAAAATCAGTTTGATAAAACTAGCTAAGATACCTGATAGTATATGCAATGTTCCCCACCTCTGCAAAGAAAGGAAGGAGACATTTTCTTATCTCTTCTTTTGAGCAAAGTTTGGTAATTATAATTATATGGTATTAAGGGTTTTTGTTGTTGTTGCTGTTCTTTCCCTTTTACATTTTAACTTTGAAGGAAATTGAAGAGCATGAAATCTAAATGACTTGCCCATGAACTTGTAACAGGTTAGAGGCAGAGTTAGTAGTGTTGTTTGTTTATATTCTTCTGTTTTAACATGACAGCAAATTATCAAGAAATGGGAGACCCTTCCTGGAAGGTTTTAAGAACAGAAATTTAAATGCAAAGAGAAATTCATTCCTGGCATAAAAAATACCACATGCTCCACAGTCTTATGGCATAAAAAGCAATCTAATAATGCCATCTAAATATGAGTATTTCCCCAGAGGCCAGCCTGTGTGAAGGAGGCAGAGCGAGCAGAAGATGGCAAAGTTCACTACAAATAGCAAGAGATCAGGTTTCCTGCATCAATCATCTCCTACACAGCAGGCACTTTGTAAGGTGCTGTGGGATCCAGAAAAATAGCAATGGAGACTTTTTATTTGCTTCCTGTGTTCATTAGTCTCCTCATTAGTCAATTATCTCCTTATAGATAGATCAGGGTCCTTGCTTTCTTCACATCTTCCTAGAAGGTTCAGCCCAGAACTCTGTACAAAATAGATCCTCATGGATGGTGTTTATTATAGGATAACAGAATATTAGCTCTCATAGAGACTTTAAAGACAAGGTATTAAAACCAGAAGAGACCTTGCTAATAGTGTTAGTCCATGAAATGTCAGGGCAGGCAAGGACCTTAAGCACAGACTTTTAGATCTGGCAGAGACCTGAAACCATAAAATATAAGAATACAGAATGTGACAGCCAGAAGGAACCTTACAATATTGCATGTTAGCCAAGGAGGATAATTTACACAATGATCACAGTAAGGTAAAGGAAACAACATTGAAAGACTTCAGATCTCTGATCAATGCATTGATCCATCCTGATCTCAGAGAACTGATTGATGGTGAAGCTTGGCTCTCATCAATTAGCTTAGGAGATGGATCGCATAGCAGTGCAATGAGGGACACATTTTTCGACATGGCTACTGTGTTGATTTGTTGTTATTAATTGCCTGTATTTGTTACAAGAAGAAGAGATTCTATTTTAGGTGGTGAGAGACTTCTCTAGGAAATAGCAGTGACATATATTAGACACTTTAAAAATGATAGCATCTGAGGGACTATGAAACACAGACTGTTAAAACAGTGTTTGTTCCAGAAGAGACCTTAGGATGTAGAACATTTGAAGAATAATAATTTGGGAGAGACCTGAGGGTCTGAGAATGCAGAATGGCAGGGCTGGAAAGAACCTCAAAACAGATCATCTTAATCCAATGCCACCTCCCTCCCTCCCTCCCTCCCTCCCTTCCTTCCTTCCTTCCTTCCTTCCTTCCTTCCTTTCTTCCTTCCTCCCCTACTAATTGCACAAAGGAAGAAGCAGAGAAGAAAAAAGGGAATAAAGGAACGTGACTTGTTTATAACTCATTCGAAGCACTTACAACCCTGTGAGTCAGGAAGAGTGAGTTTGGGTTCAGAATTATGATTTCATTGACAGGGAACTTCCACATCAGGAAACTCCCTCTTCCCATCTGTCATGATTCTTAATGATCTTAGTCAGTGGCCTGGGGCACTTGAGGAGGGGGGAGAAGGTTCAGTGACTTGCCTAGTCATACCACCACTATATGTCAGAGGTGGGGCTATGAAGCCAGGTTTTCCTAACTCTCAGGCCAGTTCTAACCTGTTTGCTTAAAATAATAGGATCATAGATCTAAGAGTTGAAGGAACCTCAGAAGCCATCTAGATCACTGTCTGAATTTTATAGATGAGAAAACTGAGGCACAGCAATGTTAAATGATTATCAGTTATTCGCAATAATAAGTGTCAAATCCAGAAGCCACACAGTGAGAATCAAAGGTGAGTTCCCCACTGCACCATACACTTCTTTATCACTCCTCTATTAGATTTGAGATTCCTAATAAGGGGCAGAATAGTTAAGTGACTGCCACAATGGAAGCATTAGATTTGGAACCCAATGGTCTCTATCCAGCATTCTTTCCATTCTCCCAGTCCTGGATGGTTCACTGGGTTGCCCTCCCGCCCACTACCTGTCCACCTTTGCCAGCTTCTTGCCTCCACTGACCTGCATGCACTGACCGGATTGCAAGTCTTGAAGAAGCTGTTTTCCAAAGAAGGCTGCTCTCTGTCAAGCCAAAGATAGAAGCTGTCACACGGAGTGGTGGTGGTGGGGGGGGGAAGGGGACTGGAGCTGGAGGGAGGGAAATTGTGGAGGGCAGGGAGAGGAGGAGGGAACTTGAGGGAAGAAAGGAAAGAGCTCTAAGGTAAGGGGAAGGACCTGAGGGGAAAGAAGGGAGGTGCACAGAGATAAGACCCTTCAAACTTCAAACCTTACTTTGGGGACCTGCAAGTGATCTCAGCCTTATGGCCAAAGGGTTTGAAAGGGAAAAAACCAGGGAGTAAAACAAATCAAGAATAAAAAGCCAGGAGGGACCTTGGATACTATCAAGTATTTTACAAATTTTACATTTTGCAAATAAGGAAATGGAGGCACCAAAAATGTAAGTGATTTGCCCCAAATCACAAACTAGTAAGTAACAGAGTTGAGATGTGAATATGTGTTTTCCTGATTCCAAATTCCACGCCAGAGAATGGAGGGAAACCTCACTGGAAGATTGGGGGGCTGCAGTGCAGAGTACCTGTTAGGGATGGAGGAGGAAGGCATGCAGAATAGGAAAAGGGCTATAGGATGTGGAGTTGGGTCTTACTGTATGGGCCATGCTTGGCAGTGGGGTGCACCCACTGGTCTCCATGGCACAGAAAGAGTGGTTCTGCAGAGGGCCCCAAGTCTCCAGCAGTAGCATGTCATCCCTTAGAGGACCCAGAATATCTGGGAGGAATTAAAGGTCAGAAAAATCAGAATGAGAACCTTCTTTCATTCTCTTCAACTTGACCACCATACCTTCTTCTCCCCCAGTTTAACATGTTTCTTCAAGTTTTTCCCAGGCCAGATCTCTTCCCCCCTTTCTTCCCTCTGCCATGTTTCACTCACTCTCCTGTGGGCATTCCTGAATCTGGAGCTTTTCCCCACTCCATACCTGCAGGAAAGGACAGAATCAGGAGGCTTGATGAGGAAAAGGCTCCAGGTGAAAAGGAAGGGGAAAAGAAGGCTGAGGGAAAGGTAGGGGATGGAGAAAGAAGGAGGGCACACATGCTAAATAAAAATAATAGGCAGCTAGGTGGCTCGGTGAATAGAGCATCTGCCTTGGAGTAAAGAGGACCCCAGTTCATATCCAGCCTTCAGGCATTTACTAGCTATGTGAGCCTGGGCAAGTCGATTGGCCTTATTTGTCTCAGTTTCTTCATCTGTAAAATTAGTTAGAAAAAAAATAGCTAACCACTGCAGTTCCTTTGCCAACCCCCCCCCCAAAAAAAAAACAAAAAAACAATTGGGATCACAAATTGAAAATGATTTACCAATGAAAGTCACTCTATGGATAAATCATTAAGCCTAAATTCAATCCAGCTTCAGATAGTTACCAACTTTATGATACTGGGCAAGTCACTTAACCTCAGTTTCATTTATAAAATGAGGGTAATAAGAGGATCTGCTTCCCAAAGATCATTGTGAGAATCAAATGAGATAATGTTTGCAAACCTTACATATATATATATATATATACTGCCTATTTTTGTAATAAGAAGGATAAGTTTAAAATGTCAAAATAAGCTTTGAGATCCTGGATAGTGGTTCCAGGTAGCTCCAGGACCATGGGCTGAAAAGCAGATACCTCACTGCATTGATAGAAGTTTCCATACTGAAAGTTTTCTATGCCCATTAAGTTAAAGATTGGAGAATAATGATGAAAATCCCTCACAAATTTTATGGCAATTTATGTATTTTCAAAAAGTTCTTTCATATATTTTATCTTATCTCCAAGATAAAAAAAAATATTTGTCAGAAAAATATTACCTCTGAGGACAAAAGGTCCTGTGCCTCCACTTACCAGCTCAGCCTAGAGCTTCTGGTCCTTATTTGTGCCCTGGGTCCTGCTGGCAGTATAATAAATACTATGGTCTCCTCTTATATTCATAATTGAAGAAAATGCTCCATTTCAGTTAAAGGATGGTAAAAAGAAAGCAGTGATTTTCATCCCTTCCAAGTTCCCAAACCCATTGAAATTTATCCACTAATCCTTTGAGTCTGAGGGAAGTGAAAATAAGAACCCCTGATCTAGCCAATCCCCAATTGTACAGATGAAGAAACTGGGCCCAAGTGACTTGTATTAGGTCACAATGTTAGCTCCTGGATGATTTTCTATGCAAATGTTCTTTCCATTGCACCAAAGGTGATCCTCCAAACAGTCCCAGGGAGTAGACAGAAGTGGGTCTGATTATAATCATTTGCCAGATGAGGAAACTGAGTCTCAGAGAAGGGAAGGGCCAGCCCCGGGTCACATAGAGAGTTTGTGACCGAGTTGGAAATAGATTCCAGAGCTCCAGTTCTACTGGGCTCAGAATTCTTTCTCTTCCTTTGGAATCTCACCTGAACACAGACATTAGGATGGAGAGTCAGCAGAGGGAGGTCCTGGAATTTCTGCAAAGAAGGGGAGGGAAGGAGAGAAGGAGATCCCCAAGGTTAGCAGTCACAGGGTGTGTGTGTGTGTGTGTGTGTGTGTGTGTGTGTGTGTGTGTGTGTGTGTGTGTCTGTCTGTGTCTACCTCTCTCATATCCTCTCCACTTCTTGGATTATCTGAGCTAATTTCCAGGTAACCATCCCTGGTTTCTCCCTTCTCTCCTCCTTCAGCTATTCCCCTGCTGTTCCTTGATTCCCCATCTCCCTCCCTCCCTTTGTCTTCCCTTCCCTTACATTCAGAGTGACATTCTTCTGAGGTAGGGGCACAGGCAGCGGGTAGCAGAGCTCACTATCCACTGGCTTCCAACAGAGAATGATCTCGGCAGACAAGGAGCAGGGCGCCTCCACCATCCAGCTCAGGCTTCTTGTCCCCAAGAACTTCAGCTTCAGTTTGGTCTGATTCCACAGGTTCTTGTGGGCTCTGGGGTCTAGGGAGGAAGGGTTGTAGGAGACCAGGTATTCCTCACCTATGCACCCGCCAGAGAATCTGTCCCATCCCTCTCATCAGGTTTTACTTTCCCTCTATATTCCTAGCTCCAGAGACTGCCTCCCTCTGCTTCCATCCCAGGCCCCAAACTCTCTCACCCTCCTTGAATGGGCAAAGGTAGTTTCTGATGGCATCTTCCTCTTCCTTTATCCACATCTGGAAAATGAATCCATTTGGGTGAAGGAACAGAAGGCAAGGTTTAACCTTCCTTTGACTTAAGAACGGGATCCTTTCTTCCTTTTTCTCTTATCCCCCCTTTACACTCCTCCCACACCCCTTCGGCTTAGGGAGACAATTCTAAATCTACCACCACCAGCAGCCAGCTTCAGATTTTAAATAGGCTCAGTTCTTACCTCGATACAGAGGCAAGGGACAAGATCCGTTTGGTTCAGGGTGATATTCTGTGGTCCTGTCTAGGGGACAAATCAAGGATAGAATCTGAGATACTACTTCTACTGCTACTTCTACTACTACTGGGAGATGGGATGGGCAGTCAGGGCAGGGAGGAGGGGAGAAGACACACTCTTGGAAAGCAAACAAGAGACCAAGGAGTCAGCCAGGACTGAGAGTAGAGGAATAATATGATTTACGAAAGTTTGGAGCAGCTCTATTCCCCAGTAATCTCTCTTTCTGCAAATCACCAGTGCATGAAATTCTATCATTACAGATTGACCATTTGGGTCCTGGAGGCTTTCTTATTTTTGAGAGTCTCTTTTAAAATAAAAATGCTATTAGAATTAAGGGTAAGGGCAGAAGGGAAGATAGGAGCTCTTAAACTTGTCAGAGAACACCACATGTAGGATGTTATAACTGTCACCAGAGAACAAGCTCGAGATAGGGGAAGGTCTGAGCAAAAGAGAGGTCAGGAAGGAGGAAAGACAGGAAAGATAGCAGGGACCCTAAAAGGAACTTCAGAGACTGAGAGGAAGGGGAGAAGCTGAAAGACTCAAATTGGTTGGTTGAAGGGGAGGGGACAAGAAGAGGTTTGACTAGGAGATCCTAGTCAGGAGCCATAGGGGAGATTCCTGGGGGGAGAAGGAAAAGATGGTAGGGTGAAACAGAAATGAGGTGTTAAAGAGGGGAGCTAGATCCCTTCTCACCAGGACTTGAAGAAACCTTGTTTTACGATTCCCGCTCTGATTCCAGTAGAGAGAAAGGAAATAGTTTTGCTCTGTGGAGATGTCCATCACCAGCTGTATATCATCCCCTTCATTGGAGATATTGAACCAGGGCAGCACTGGAAGTAAATTAAGGGTGGGGTAAAAAAGGAAGACTTTCATTCTCTTTGCCCTCCCACTCAGACTGCCCTCTGTCTTCTACTGCCCCAAAATTTGCTCTTCCTCCCAACTTCCCCCTCCTTTCAGCCTGACTGTGTTCTATACCAAAGCAGCTCGGGACGCTGTTCTGCAATTCTGGCTTGACACAATCTGAGGAGAGAATAGAATGAAGGTTCTTAGTAGGGATAAGGGAAAAAACAGGAGGAGAGAGAACACTGTCTCTTCACAGGTTCTTATTCACTGGCTGAGCAGGTAAACAATAAGTGTTTTTTTCTTTTTTTAATATGTACAATTTTAAACATTTATATGTAAGTCATGTTGAGAAAGAAACATTAGAATAAAAGGGAAAAATCATGGGAAAGAAAACAGAACCAAAAAAAGAGGTACTTTTGCTGAACTATTTTTTCTGTAAAAAATTATGGAAGATTATGTGATCAACTATGATGAATTTGGCTCTTTTCAACAATGAGGTAATTCAAGGTAATTCCATAAATTTGTAATTGAAAGAGTCATCCCTCATCTAGAGAGAGAAGTATGGAGACAGAATGTGGATCAAAGAATACTATTTTCAATACTATTTTTGGTTGGTTGTTTGCTTGTTTTTTTCTCACTTTTTTTCACTTTTTGATCTGATTTTTCTTTGGAAGCATGACAAATATGGAAATATCTTTAGAAGAATTGCATGTATTTAACTTATATTGGATTACTTGCTATCCGTGGGAGGAAAGGAGAAAAATTTGGAATACAAGGTTTTGAAAAAGTGAATGTTGAAAACTACCTTTGTGTGTAAAATAAAAAGCTAAAAATTCTTAGACATATTAGATGGTTTTCTTGGAGGGAAGAGGCTCTATTAGAAATATAAAAAAGAAATATAAAAATAAGAATTTATATTTACAAAAACCTCTCAATTTCAGATAAAAACGGTTAGTTTCAGATACTTTCCTGATAGTAGGTTGTAATAGGGAGAGAGAGAAAGCAGATTTGACAAGAAGGGATCCAACAAGATAAAGCTCAAGAAACCCAAGACCAATTTTCCCTTCTTTCCGTGTTGCCAAGGCCATATCTTATTTCTCCCTTCCCACAGTGGCCAGACACTCACCTGGCACTTGTTGTATATGACTGAGTTCTTTTTCATAGGGAGGCTCAGTATAGATCCGTACTTCCTCCCCTACTGGCGCCTTAAAGCAGTCAAATACCAATGAGCCCTGAAGAAAAGCCAAAACCCCACAAAGGATCAGCGTTAAGGTCAAAAGCAAGAACTACTAACTGGATCCTCAGCTCTCCTGACTTTCTCTATCCTTCCAGGCCCTCCCAGCCCTTCCTTCCATAATCCTCTAGAGGCAAAGTAAAAATCATTTCCACACTTCAACCTTGGGAAGTTATGAGGGAGTACTAGGAATGGTGAGCTAGCCCCCTCTCCACTCCCAGCCTCCCCTGGGATAAGGAAATTGAGCCCAGAGTTCCTGCCTCCATCTCTTACTTAGGATATTTGCCTGGAGTTCAGCTAGCCTCCTTCCATTTTAGAGATAAGGAAATTGAGGTCCAAAGAGGAAAAGTACTTTGCCCATAGCTGATAAATGTGGGAGTCATTCAAAACTAGATGTTTTGACTTCAAGTCTAGTATCCTCTATATTATAATTAACATCTAAAAGACAAAATGGACAGATAGTTACAAGCCTGGAGTCAAGGAGACCTGAGTTCAATTCTAGTCTCAGACGATTACTGGAGGATTCTGGGCAAATCACTTAACTGTTTCTGCCTCAGTTTCCTCAACTGTAACCTCCACAGGGGACAATAATAGCATCTGAGTCCCAGGGTTGTTCTGAGAATCAAATGAGATAATATTTGTGAAGCACTGAAAAGACGAGTGACTAGCACATAGTAAGTTCTTAATAAATGCTTCTTCCTTTCCCCTTCATGTTGAGGGGAAAAGTTCTACCCAAGGTCAATTCCTTCCTCAGATACTCTTTATTTTATCCTTTTCAAAGCATCATCATAATTATCACCTTCTCTGTTCCTGAAAACAACCTATGAGGGAGTCAGAACAGTAATTGTCCCCATTTTACAAATTAGGGAAACTGAGGTACAGAGTGAGTGCCAGAGCCAAGTCTTTTGACTCCAAGCCTGATGTTTTCCTGGATTACGCCTCCAGTGCTAATATGTGTGTCGGGGTAGAATCTCAGGGAAAAGCTTTAGGATAAAGCTTAAACAGTGGGCCAGCCCCACAAAGCTTCCCTGCCCTTTCATCTTTCAACCTACCACATTTTGACCTGGTTGTACCATGGCGGCAGGCACCTCTATCTTCACTAAGACACATCGGTCAGAGAGGTATGCCTGGAAGGAAAGGATGACTTTTGCCTGGAGAGATTCTACGGAAGACACAATATAATTTAACTCAGCAAACATTTATGAATCACCTACTGAGTGCAGAGGGCTATAATAAGACACTGTGCTAGGAAGAGCAGCCGGGATCGGTCTGAGCAAAGCTGGGATGAGGGACAAAGGGAACACTGTGCAAAAAGCCATTCTTCCCCAGGGAGGAAGCAGAGAGAGGCTGGGAGCAGAGACGGGGCTAGCTCACCATTCCTAGGCCAAGGGTGAGAAGTTAGTTCAGCATCTTCCCGGAGCCAGACCTCATCAGGATCCTCCTTCCTAGGTTCTAAAATGACTCTGTAAGGGCAGAGTCCCCCCTGCCCAAGAACCCCGCCCACCCCCAGCTCAGAGACAGTGAGTAAGTTTTCTGGCCCCTCTCCCAGGTTTTCTGGAATTCCCTTTGCTGGGAAATAAAGCCTGTGGGCTATATCCCAAGGGATCCTCATTTCCTTAGCTGCTGGGATAATGAGGAACCCAGGTAGGAGGGACCCTGAGCCAACAGCTGAGTACCTGCCATCTCTAGAGAATTTAAGGGGAGATCCTTCTCCCCAAACCTGCGCTCAGCCGTGGGCAGCCTGAGTCCTCCCCAGATGGCCCCTCTTACTGGCTTCCTTCTCCCTTTCCCCTTCCTCCCTCCCTTTCCAAAGGCTTTCCGGTCCTTCCCCCTATCTTTTCAATCACTCTGGATCTCTTCCCGTCAAATCTAGTGACATATACAGATGGCAAGAGCAGAACAAACCACCCTCTGCCACGGGCTCGCTCCCTCTTTCCTCCTGCCAACCCCTCTCCTTTTCCTCTCTCCTTTTTCCCAACCCACTTTTTCCTCCTTCCTTCTTTTCTCTCATCAGGAACTTTCCCTTTTAAGTACAATCCCCAGCCCAGCCCACCTCTTCCCACACTTACGATTTTAGAATTCAAAGCTAAAAGAGCCTTGGGAGCATGATCCTTTTGTCACAAAGGAGAAGGCCGAGATTAAATGCCAGAGAGGTAGGTCAAAAAAGACAATTTGCGGAAAAGCCTCGGGTCTCTTTTCTGCTCTGGCTCTATGATCCTATGATCCCACGTGGGAGGGTGAAAGATTGGAACCCAAATCCTCTGACCTCAATCCAGTGTTCGTTCCAGACTGTGTCCCTACCAGATTTCTCTCTCCTCCCCAGGTCCTTTGGACCTCTTACCTAAACCCACATCCTAGCCTGAGGATCTCCTTTACCCTCCACCTTGATAAACCTTTTCTTCAGCCCCCCCACCCCCACCCCGCAGTCTCTCACCCTGCACTGTCAGGTGGAGGGTCACCCGCACACAGGGGACACAGTTCCTCTCTCCCCTGCACTGAAGGACCACCTCTGTCTGTAGTTTTGTGGGCACCAGCACAGGGTCTTTGGTGGGTTCGAGCAGGCAGAGCACATCTTCTGGAGGAGGTAAATGGCAGCCTTTGAAAATACCCACCGCACCCGGCCCAGAACAGGGGTGAAGGGGGACGGGGGAAGGGGTGGGAGAGGGGAGAACAGTGCCCTCAATGCTAGTACAAGGGGGAGGATTCCCTAGGAAACTCTCGGGAACCAGCTCAGCCAGACCCAAGGGACTGGGGGGTCTCCAAGGAGCCAGTGGCAGGAAAGTAAACCATCTCCAGTCTTCTCTTGATACTCACCCCAAAGGTGACAGGAAAGACCCTAGGGGAAGAAAGGGAGTTCAGAGCTTCCCTGTTTCCTGCCCCAACTTTCCCACATGCATCCCTGAGCTCCCATAAGCAGGGCTCGGATCGCGTGCCTCGAGGGCACAGAGAGACAGCGAGGGCCTTCGGGCATCTGGAGCCTTTTCCAGAGATGCCCGCTGCTCAGTAAGTACAGAGAAGGGAGCCCTGCCGGAGCCCGAGCAGAGCGAGCCAGTAGCCTGCAGGGAAAAGGTGAGCCGGCTGCTTGTTTCTCTCACATCGGCACTCTGCCCTTCCCCCTAGCCCAGCACCCAGCTCCCTACCTGGGCAGACCTGAAAGGGCAGTTACACCGGAGTTGGGGTGGTGGTGGCTGGCACTGCCAAAGCCCCGGGCCAGAATGGGCGCTCTCCGGGCCATCCCTTAACCCCCTCCGAGACCCCTCCGGAGCCTACCTGAGAGCATCGGGCATCGTCGTGGGCCCCTGACAGCTTCTCCAGAGAGAGCACCCAGGGCCTGCTGCCGAGGACCAAGGAGAAGAGCAGCAGCAGCCGTGGGACCGGCATCTTCTGGTTGCTGATCAGTGTTGTAGCCCGTCTCAGGCCTGGGGCCGCTCCCCTCGGGGGGAGAAGCTATTTCTGCCCCCCACCGCAGGTCTGCTGGCCAACTGTTGCTCCTTTCCTCCTGGATGCTCAGCGGTGCCAGAGTGGGCACTGGGACCCCTCCCCTCCCACTCCTATCCTGGCTCGGGGGCCTCCTAGGGTGGGAGGGTTGGGAGGAGATTCCAGGCACTGGGAGTCTTCGATGGCTCTTCTCAGTTTGATCTCTGAATCCAAAGTGCTTTCGATTCGGCTCGGAGCCCTGCTGTCCCGCCTCCTGTTCCAGCCCCTGTCCCGTCCTGTCCCTCCCACAAAACACTGGGCCCAGTGCCCAGAATCTGGATGACTGGGAAGCCGGCAACTCACTCTCCACTCCTCACAAGGCACAGCCCTCCCAATACACACACATACACACGCACCCCTCCCTAGCAGGGCAATACCCAGCAAAGCTGCCTACCCCCCCTGGGAGTCCTGTGGGAAGATGGGAAAGGGGAAGGTGTTCCGGAGGCCCTTCTCCAGGGACTTGGTGACATGGAACTATTTCATGCCATAAAAGTGTGACTGTTGATGTTAAGGTAATACCCAATCCCTTTTCTCCTGGACCTTCAAGCCCTGCCTTTTTTATGTTTTCCCAGTCTGGCACTAATATAGACCCTAGAGTACTGATGGTCTCAAGAGAACGTAGCTTGTTCGTATCTTTTGGGTCTAGTAGATCCTAAAAGGACAGTTACCCCTTGTCAATCTCTGCTTACCACATAAAAGGGAGAGTTGGAGTTACAAGTCAAGTGGATGTGTCTCTCCACCAAGTCCAGGATCCTGAAGCTTGCTTGCTAAATATGTGTGATCTCATAAAAAGAATAGAATTTGGGAGTTGGGAAGGATCTTAGCAGCTTTCCAGTCTACTCTGTACACAAAAGGAATACTTGTGTACACAAGATTGTGGTCACCCAGTCTTGAAGCCCAAGAAAAGTGAACCATCTCAGCCACTACAGTGGAGACTTTTATTTAGGGTAATGGAGTCCATAGTAATTCCTCTTCAAAAGTCAAGCTTAGTTGCTACAGTTCTCCTCATATCTGACCCCTATGCACCCATTCTTGTGACCATTGATGGAACATCTGGGTTCCTTCATACTGATCTTTTCAAACAGCTTACTGATACCGTTTTTTGATGGTTAACCCCTCATTTTGTTGCCTGCAATATCTTTTTTGAAAACATTTCATTTTGGATATAAAATATATACATTGTATAAATGAACGTCAACAATTCCATATGCAAAGGCCAGAAAATTAGAATAGATAAAACTATGAATCTATAATATACAGATTATTTAACATATTAGCAGTAAATTTTAAAATATTTTACAATTGCACATTAATTTAATATAAAAAATTTTTATTTTTAGTTTCAAATCTTCTCCCTCCCCATAATGAATTAAAAAAAATTTTTTTTCAACATACCCCACATACAATTGAATTCTTTTAACAAAAACAAAAGTCAAGTAAAATTAACATAGCAGTAATTCTCCTCTCCTATTTTCATAGATTTTTATTCACCATGTTTGCTTTGGGCAGCCCATCCCAATCCAAACTGTGAAAAGTAACCTGGAATAGCTTCTCCTCCTCTACCCAGTTTAGCCAAATTTATTACTCAATCACTTCCTTCCTAAATCTCGGAGATGGGGGCAGAGGAAGGAGGCTAGCTGAACTCCAGGCAAACATCCTAAGAGATGGAGGCAGGAACTCTGGGCTCGCACGTTTGTTCGTGTGTTGATCCCGATCAGTGGGTCACTGTTTCTTCCACTCTTTCCTTTGCTTCCTATCCCAGCTTCCCCCCCACCATTTTAGGATTCCCTTCTCCAACTAGGAGCAAAAGGCCTCTTTACTGTTATCCAACCAGGAGACTGGGCCAGAGGGGCGGGAAGGCGAGGAGTACAGACGGCTTACTTCGGCCTGGTCTGGACACTTTTAATAGAAAAGAGAATGCACGTGCAAGGAGTGAGAACAGAGCTGTGCTTTGGGGGAGTCAGCCAGGCATCCCCTCGCCACAGATGGAAGAATCTCAAATCCTTTTGCGGGGAGGGCGGCCAAATGCTTTGCGCTTCCTATCCAAGCTCGGAGTAGTCCCTTCCGAGCCTCTCCTCCTCCCCACTCCTATGGGACACACGCTCCTCTGGAGGCCCACTTTTGAGGGGAGAAGGGTCCATCTTGGCGATGGGGAGGAGCCCCTTCTGGCCTCCCCCAGCTCGCTTCTCTTCACAGAACGCCGGCCTTCCCGTCCCCCCTGGCCGGAGGAACAAAGGCACCTTTCCCCCATTCCCTTCCGACTCAGCCGCTGTCCGAGCGCAGCAGCTCCGCCCGCGCCGCCTCCTGCTCCAGCCTCTGGCACAGCTGCAGGCGCTTCCGCGAATAGCCCCGCCAATCTTCGCGCCCCGGGGGGCGGGGGCCGGGCCGGGGCCAGAGCCCGAGCCCACGCGGGGCGCCGCGGGCGTCCTCGGCGCCCAGGGCCCGGAGCAGCTGGGGCAGCTCGCCGAGCAGGCGGAAACGCGGGAGAGCGCGCAGCGGCCGGGGAATGTCCTCCGCGGCACAAAGCTTGCCGAAGAAGGCCAGCAGGAGGGGTCGCGCCCCTCTCCCGGGGCTCGCGCCAGGGTGGAGGCAGCAGCTTAGGGCGGCCCGGAATAGGTCTTGGGTGTCCCGATCGCCCCCGGCCCCGGCCCGCCAGCGGCGGTAGAGCTGGCTGCTGGTCCGGCTCCAGAGGAGCAGCACGGCGCCCCGCTCCTGCGCCACGCGGGCCTGGGCCGCGCACAGCCAAGGAAGAGGCCCCAGGCGGGCCACGCGCTCCCCCTCCCACAGGTCCAGGATCACCTCGCCGCCGCCTCCCAGGGCCACCCTCAGCAGCTCGGCCAGGGCGCCCACCAGTCTGCGGTGCGCCTCTGAGTCCGCAGAGTAGAGCAGCAGAACGGGCCGGGGCCGACGGGGGCCTGTGGAGAGAGGGCAGGGATAAAGGGCGGGGGCGGCTTGAAGGAGAGGGCTGGGCAGGGGCCGCTCCATCCCGCCCTGCCTCCCTGCCCCCTCGCTCTGGGACAGCCCAGAGCTGAAGATGCATCGGGAGAGGAGGGCACCGCTTGGGGACTGGGTGGGAAGGAGACAGATCTGCTCCCCAGAGGAAGCCCCAGATCCTTTCCTCTCCTCAAGCACCTCCGGCCAGTCCGGGCCCTCTCACCTGTCAGCAGTCTCCGTAAGCCCCGGCAGTTCAAAACCAGGATGGTCACCAGCAGGGAGATCCCCATCAACAGCCCCAGAGCCAGAAGCCCCAAGTGCCTGTGAGAGACTGAGGCAGGCGGAGGTGAGGTCAGAGGAGGGCTCCCCGATCTCACCCCCTCCATCATCCCTGACCCTGAGAACTTACCATCGGGGCACAAAAGGTGCTTCCGGGCGTACTGGACGTCTGACCGCCACACCTGCGGAAAAGGGCCCACAATGAGAACGAAGGGAGGGGAGGGAAGAAGGGTGGGGTGGGGATGAGAAAGGTTCATTACCAGAACACAGTCCCCGAGGCTCTGTAAGGGGATGAGGAGGTCTGACTTCACTGGGCTGGATCCTTGAGGCTATGGGAACAAAGATACAAAGGTCATCCCCATACAAGCAAATGATTAAAGGGTCCTATTATTTTTGCCATGCTCTCCCCGGTTTTGACAGCGGATAGAGCACATTTGAAGTCAGGAAGAACTGAGCTCAAATTCTGCCTCAGACAATTATTAGCTGTGGGATCCTGCCATTTAGCCTCTGTTTGCCTCAATTTCCTCACCCGGAAAAATGAGAAATGGCCTCTAAGATTCCTTCCGGCTCTAATCTGTGGTTCTATGCTTTTATGATCAGGAATTCTTTCTGTCTCCTTTCTGCCTATCCACCTCATTCCTGGGGGGATGGAGCCCAGACATACCTTCGCATGATGCCCTCCCTGACTACTGCACCTCTGTTCTAGACACTTTAATAGAAGGGAGAATTCATGTGCAAAGGAGTGAGAATAGAGCTATGCTTGGGGGAGTCATCGAGGCAGCCCTTATCATTGGTGGGATAATACAATGGAAAGTAGTCAATCTGAAGTCAGAGCACCTATATTCAAATCCTAAGGGCGCTACTTACTATAGGACCCGGGCAAATTCCTTTCTCTCTCTAGACCTGTTTTCTAAGCTCCAAAATGAGGAAGTTGGACAGGAAAAGAAACTACCCATTTCTCTGAACAATGTTTAGGTACATAAGCTAAAATACATAGGATTGCAAAGATAATTAATTCTATTGAAACATAGTTATCAGAATAATAATTTTAGAAAACCAAATCCACAACCTCCAGGTTAAGAACTTCTGCTTTAAAATGCAGGTAAAGAGGAAGCATAGTGGATAGAGCATCAGCTCAGAAGAACCTGAGTTTCAAATTTGGCCTCAGACACTCAACGCCAGCTGTGTATGTGATTCTGAGTGTCATTTAACTCTTATTGCCTGTCAAAACAAAACAAAACAAAACAAAACACCCAAAAATAAATAAATAAAATGTAGATAAGGAACCTCAAAAGGCACCTCTTCTGATCCCAGTGTGCTGTGGAAAGATTGCCATACTGATTTACTCAATTTGGTGGATCTTAGTGGTTCAACTATTCTTAAAAAAAAAAAAAATGGAGATTATGCAAGAAGATGAGTACAGTGTCCATACCTTTGACCTAGCAATCCTGCTACTGAGCATATATCAAAGGAAGTCAATTTATGCAAAAAATATCAGCACTTTGTGCTAGAGACAAAGAAATGAATACAAAGTGACTTCATCAATGGGGGAATGGCAAAAAAAAAAAGAAAAAGAAAAAGAAAAAAAATCCTCAATCCTATGATAATGATATGTCGTTATATAATAAGAAATGATGAACTTGAGGTAATTCAGAGAAGCATGGAAAGATTTGTATGAACTGATGCACTGTAAAATAGGCAGGGCCAAGAGAAATAGGATAATGACTACAATGTAAAATGAAAAGATTTCAGCTTTGAGAGAAGAAAACAAAGAAGGTCCTAGAGGACAGATAACAGATTCCGAAGAGAACTGGAAAACTACTAAAATAGAATATATGTCCAACAAGAGGGTCACTTTAAGACATATTTTTTGCTGAACTGTTTCTTTGAATTTCTCCCAAGTTATAAGGAAGAGTTCGTAGAGGGGCAACGAAATGAAATAATTATGATGTAAAAAATAAAAGGAATCCCTAAAATATGGTTTAAAAAGAAATAAAAAAAAGATTTTCCAAACATATGGAGCCGATTCTGCTCCTTGCTGAGGACTGACCAAAGTGAGTGGATTTAGCCTTTCAGAGAAAGGACAGAGGAGATACTTCTAAGACCTATTGTCCAGCCTGATAAATTGTGGTGCTGGTTTGTCCTTCATTCTTGAAGAAGGCCATGACATCAGGGAGGGGATGCCCTCCCTGGGCAAGGGAATTGGATGCCCAAAAATGTCCCGTTGTGTTACATCTGCGTTATGTTGGAAGGATCGGGATGAAAGATGGAGATGACTGTGGCCATGGTATAGAACAGAGAGGACATGTGAGAATGCTTGTGTAAATACAAAATGAGGTGTGAGTGAACAGTTAGCTCGCCCACCTGTTCTGACCAAATGAAGTAGTCAAAGGGAGTTAGAGGACTGGATAACTTTCCATTTGCCACAGCCTATTAAGTTCACAGATGTGTCAGGAACTGAAAAGTTAGGAAATATTCTTCTAGATAACCTAACAGAAATCAGAATCTAAGATAGAGTTTTCAATTCTTTTGGTGCCAGGGACCCAGTGGGCATCTGATAAAGCCTATTTACAACTTTCCCTTGTGGTTCCTGGTTCCACCCTCTGGGGCCAAAAAGAATAAGACTCTTTCCTCTTCCTCCCTTCAAATATTTGACAACCACTTGTCCTTCTAGATCTTCTCTTGATAAATGGCAGAAGGGACAAATTATAGAGGCAAACAAAGGTACTGCAATGAGCACAATGCAAAAACCTTTGCTTTCTCCCTAATATCAACACCCCCATGCACAGACCCCTAGTGCTCGGGGCTAGTTCTCAGGGGGTGAAGGGAAAGCTAGAACCTGGGAGAGTGGGGGGAGGAGGCTTCTGGAGGAGATGGCAGAGCTCAGACTTGGCTTCAGGGACTGTACCTGACTGACAGAGTACACAGGCAGCTGGGGATCATGGCTCTCCCTCCCCGGCAGGCACCAAGCAGCACTGAAAGCGGCCGGGGTCCTTGAGAAGAAGCGCAGGATGAGCTGTCTGTACTGGATATCCATACTCACATTCCAGGAGGAGGCTGGGAGGGGCGGGGAACACAGAAATCCACAGATTATAGAGATACACAAACGGTGAGTTTCCCACAAGTTGGGGGTGAGGATCGGAAGGTCGTATCTGAGTGAAGGTTAAAAGAGGGGATGGGATACATGAGGGAAGATCACATGCTCACCGTTCCTCTGGGGGCATTTAACATGGCTACTATTCCCAAGAGAGAACTAGGAAAGAGAGGACAACAAAGTTTCAGGATGGAGATGGAAGGGGGAGAGATCTCTATTTCCCCTTTCCTGTGATCTTTCCATCCTTGTTTAACCAAAGCCCCAACTCTCCTTTGCAGAAACTTCTGCAGCTAGAGCCATACCTTGAAGCAAAGATGTGGGTGTAAATCCACCTTCTCCACCACGTACCACTGTTGGGAGAGAAGGGAGTCACATTGGAGAAGTTTTGAGCCCTCACTCATCCCAGATCATCTCATGTGGTGCGGCTACACATAATGTATTGAAAGCTCCCTTAATGTTAGAGATGAAAATCACCCACCCTCCTTCTCTCCCTTCTCCTCTCCTTCCCTCTCTCCTCTCACCCCCATCCCTGTGAATCTTGAGCTGTCCGTCTCTCTCCCTCTTGCTCCCCACTCTCTCTCCCCCACTTTCTTCCCTTCTTCCCCCTCCTCACCCCCTCCGATTCAGACACTGTGGCATTGGGAAGGTCTTCACAGGGGCTGTGCCAGCTCTGTTTCTGGCACAGGGTGGCCTTGGGCTTCACTGGGCAGCGTAGGGTTAGGGTCATGGCCATTTGGTCCTGGTAGCTGTAGTCAGTGAAGTGCACCGACCTCCAGAAATCCATGCTGTCTGTGGGCAGACAGGTGTCCTGGTGAGGTGTTTGCTCACCTCAGGCCTGTCTCTGCTCCAAACTATCCTTGCCCCTCCCCAGATCCAAGATGATTTCTTTATTATGGTGCTATCAAGGACAAGGCAGATCAGGCTATTCCAATGTCCTTCCTGTCTGACCCCACCCTAGAACCAAACCTGTATGCTCTGCTCCACCCAGACCCATCTTTCACTTGTCTTCTCCCTTCCCCACCACCATAGCAGACCCTGTTTCCTCTCTGGAATTTTATCAATGCTGTTCTCTCTCCACTAACTATTCAACACTACCCACACTTCAAAGTTCAGCTCAAATCCCTCTGCTCCCATAATGTAGTCCTGGATGGCTCCAGTTCACCTGGTTTTCTTTCTTCTTCAGAAGCTTAAGAGCATTTACAGTATATTCCATAAAACTGGTCACTATCTTGTACCGTGTGCCATTTCATATCACTCTACAACTTCTTATTGAGTTGATGACATTGTATAGACCCTATCTAGGCTACCAGGAGGGAGAAACAGCATACCCACCAAAGA
This sequence comes from Antechinus flavipes, assembly GCF_016432865.1. NCBI lineage: Eukaryota > Metazoa > Chordata > Mammalia > Dasyuromorphia > Dasyuridae > Antechinus > Antechinus flavipes. The sequence goes on along the minus strand of NC_067398.1, from coordinate 48,768,620 downwards.
TTCGGTGTTTATTAACTGACTGACTGGAATGTCAAGACATGGATACCACTGCCATCTTGTCTCCTTTTCCCAAGGAGCAAAAACCCCAGCCACACTGATCCCAGGTCCCTGTGATAAAGTTATTTGGACAAATTCATCCTTGGAGTGAGGGACTGGGATGAGGTTCGTGTGGGCCACTCACAGACTTCAGGCTGGTCCTTCAAGGGACACTGCTTCTTCCGCATACTGTCATGGTGCAGGTATGCCGCCTGATAGAATGAAGGGGTGGGGTGGGTTGAATGCTTAGAGGGACAGACTTTTTTCTACCACCTAGACCCCAAACCCACTTTAATCTAATTAGAATCCAGTTCTCTGGAGTCAGAGATAAAGAACTAGGGTATATATTCAACATACAAAAAGGGAACACACACAAATCAAGAGAATTCAAATTCTTAAAGGAGAGGAAAAATCACTAAGTAGGAAGCAAAATAAAATGTGAATAATGATAATAGCTGACACTTAATTTCCTTTTTTTCCACTAAGTACTATGTCATATCTGAGTTACTTGCCACCCTCACCCTTTGGGCTCCATCTCCCTACTTCCAGCCTCATTTCAGCACTACTTCCTAAAGCATTAGAGTCCTCTAATGAGGCACTTTCTTGGCACTCTTCCTTTGCATTCAGTTTTTTTACCCATAAACCATCTGCTATATTGCCCCACCCTACCATGTTCTATAGCTTCAGCATCTTGTTCTCTCTTCTTTTCCACCTCATTTTATCAACTAATCTATAGGAAGGTGTTGGAAGGAGGAGAATGATCCTAGAAGTCAAAATTGTCCCTTCAAATGACCCTAATGAAGACTAGGTCAGTTGAGTTCTGAACTCTTTGGACAACTTAATAAATGGTCATTGACTATTGACTGACAGCATTTTGAAGCAAAACTAGTATCGGATTAGTCCTAGATTGGGTGCAAGAGACAAATTGGTACAGTGAATAAAATGCTGGAGTCAAGAATACTGGAGTTCCGGTTCCCCCCTCACACAATAGCTGTGTGACCCTAGGCAAGTCACAACCTCTTAAAGCCTCCATTCTTTAACTGTAAACTGGGGCAATAATAGAACTGACCACATGGGGTTATAAAGATCAAAGGAGAAAGTCTACACAGAATACTTTAGAAACCTTAAAATGAGATATAGATGTTAGTTTCACTTCTCAGACTAACCATCCCAGGATCTTCCTCGATAACCCAGAGTCTCCAGACATGGGGAAGATGAGGGCCAAGAACAATCAATATTCCCCTTGGGACGCTGGAGAATTAAAAATACACTTATGCCCCTATCAAAGTATCAACAACACCCCCTCTCACCTCTATACACAGACAGGGTAGCAGGAACTCATAGGGCAACTGGACTGTGTGACCTCCAGACAGAGTCTCCTGTTTGAGAGGGAGAAAGGGAAGGCAGGATGCCTGAGAAAAGGGCAGGTGCATCCTGCATAGGTATCTCCAGGCCAGTGAAAAAGATCTGGAGGCTTAAGAATTGAGGAAGAGAAAAGTAGGAACTGGCTTGAAAATTCCCAAATATATCAAATTTGTCACACCTGCAAAACACTCTTTTCTTTTTCCTTTGAAAAAACTGCTCTGTAAGGGAAAGGTCTGTATTTTGTATTTAATAGTTTGCTTCATTAGCCATTCTCTACATTTTGTTGTCTGTACTTCTGACAACGATATTCTGGGAAAAGGATTAGGGGTATGTATGTCCAAGGAGATTTGGAATGGAATATCCCACCCCCAAGGCTGCTCACAGGGCTCAGAACAAGGAAGCAGGTTGCCAGGATTGCCAGGTTATGTATGACACATATAGGTCTATAAACCTGTGATGTCCTGACCTCAGAGGCGAAGCTTTGACTTACCGAGAGATGAAGCATAGGTTAAATCGAGGAAGAATTCATCTTGAGATAAGGGGGGAGATGAAATGTCAGACATATAGCAGGTTGGAAGACTGGACAAGGAAGTCAAAAAGCCTGAGTTCTAGTACCAATTAGTGATACTAATTCACGGAGTGACCATGAACAAACTGACTAATCTCTGTGGGCCTCAGTTGTGCTTATCTGTAAAATGGTATCAATAATTCCTATTCCACTGATAATGAAGAATAATGCTCATTTCCTGACAGAGAAATGATAGACCCAATATGCAGAATAAGACACATATTTATGAACATGGCCAATGAAAGACTTTGTTTTGCTTCATCATGCATCTATATTATGAAGGTTTGTTTTTCTTTTTTTGGTGAGGAAACAAAAATAGACGCTTGACAATTGAAAAAAAATTGAATAATTAAAATAAATAAAATAATTCCTCTCCTACTAATTTCATTAAGGCCCTATGAAGATCAAAGGTTAATGCATGAGAGAGCTTTGAAAAACATAAAGCCCTAGGCAACTATAAGGGGATGTTAAAATGAATTTTTATAACCATTTTTACCTCAAAACCTTGGCTGGAATTTCAGCCCCACTGCTTGTTATAATTTCAGATTCAGCAACCTTTCCAAGACAGGATGTCACGTTGTTAACCCTAGCTTGGTCAGAGTCATAGAGTTACCCCCCTCCCCTTAAAAGTATCTCCTCCATAAATTTCTTAAAGCAATAGAAAAAATTATTGAGGTCAGAATTGTTGAGTTTAATTATATTTGAACAATGGAAGCAACGAGGCTAAAATAAAAAGGGAAAAAAAACCCAAGAGAATAGACATAGCTTGATTTCCAGAACATAGAGAAAACTATTACAAGGGCAGGGAAGCATAGTGGACAGGACTGGTCTAGGATCAGGAAACCCTGGGTTCAGGTACTATCTTAGCAACATGATGGTATGTAAGGAATCATAAAGAAATTACTTAACCCCTGGCAAGTCTCTAGAAAAGTTAGAGATGAGATGAAACTCTGAATCAGGGTAGGACTTTCCATGTCAAGAATTCTCTCACACTAATGAAATAACAAATCAAGATCTCCAACTTCCCCATACACACACATAAAAGAGAGGCAAAAGGTAAACATGCATCAAATTATTAATAGTAAAAAAGGAAGGAGAGACAATTCACAAAAACCACTTAATGGAACTGAAGAACAGATAATGAAACTTTCCCTCTCCTCATAGAAGAGCACAGGATAAAGATACATTACATTGTCAGATATAGTCACTACATCTGTGGGATAAATAGATAGACAGACAGATAGAGCTACTATAAAGAGAATTACTATAACTATAGAGAGTTACTATAGATTCACTAAATATATAGTTACTATATCTAATTAATATACATATTGTTACAAGAAGTGTTGGATTATATTCAATGATTTTCAGAAATTGTGCTGTGTAGACAAAAGGCATCCCAAAATGCTTTTTAAAAAAGAAGGTTCTGAAAGTAAAAAGTAGATAATTCATGGGAAAAGAAAGCAAAGAGTAAATAAACATGGGGAAACACTTAATCTCATTAGTAATTTTTTGGGGAAAGCAATCAGCATTAAATGATTTGTCCAGGGTCATGCAGCTGATAAGTGTCTGAGATCACACTTGAATTCAGGTTCTCCTGACTCCAGAGCCAGTATTTCCCCTAATAATTAAAATAATTAAACAAGAATGAAAACTACAAGGGACCTCCACATGTGCATTTAACTATCACTATTAAATCGTTAAATTAAAAAAAAAAAAGGAGAAAATTAATGATGCAGGTATACTCTCCAGTGCTGAAGAGTAATAGTTCTATTATTACAAACAACTGTGACAAAATTGGCTATGTCCTTTGACAGTGATCCATCCAAAGCTGGAACTACACATCAAGAAAAAAAATTAAAGTACTCTAAGTGCAAAGATTTTTATAGTAGCATTAGTTAAAATAGTGAGACTTGGAGGGAAAGAGATGTGAATTACTGAAAAGTTGCCCATTGAATTTGAAATCTGGGGATTTACATTTGAATTCTAACTCTGCAGAAAGGGTACCTGTGTAATGACCTGAAGACAAGGTAAAATGAGGATGTCTGTATGGCCTCTGAAGTCATTCCAAGCTCAAAATCTCATTTATATATGTATGTATGTATGCACATGTGTGTATATATTTATATACACATATATGTATATTTATGTGTATGATAAGTTACATGTGACACAGACATCTGCATTTACATGTTTTTTTTTTTTAATTGGAGACTCCAGTAAGCACAACTTTTTTTTTTTAAATAATAGTTTTTATTTTCAAAATATATGCAAAGATAGTTTTCAACATTTACCCTTTCAAAACCTTATGTTCCAAATTTATTCCCTTCATTCCCTCCCCTAGACAGTAAGTAATTCAATATATGTTAAACTTGTACAACTCTTCTATACATACTTCCTCATTTATCATGCTGCACAAGAAAAATCAGATCAAAATGGTCAAAGGATATGAACAGACAATTTTCAGAGGATGAAATTGAAACTATTACCACTCATATGAAAGAGTGTTCCAAATCATTATTGATCAGAGAAATGCAAATGAAGACAACTCTGAGATACCACTACACACCTGTCAGATTGGCTAAGATGACAGGAAAAAATAATGATGAATGTTGGAGGGGATGCGGGAAAACTGGGACACTGCTGCATTGTTGATGGAGTTGTGAACGAATCCAACCTTTCTGGAGAGCAATCTGGAATTATGCCCAAAAAGTTATCAAATTGTGCATACCCTTTGATCCAGCAGTGTTTCTACTGGGCTTATACCCCAAAGAGATACTAAAGAAGGGAAAGGGACCTGTATGTGCCAAAATGTTTGTGGCAGCCCTGTTTGTAGTGGCTAGAAACTGGAAAATGAAAGGATGTCCATCAATTGGAGAATGGCTGGGTAAATTGTGGTATATGAATGTTATGGAATATTATTGTTCTGTAAGAAATGACCAACAGGATGAATACAGAGAAGACTGACAAGACTTACATGAACTGATGCTAAGTGAAATGAGCAGAACCAAGAGATCATTATACACTTCGACAACGATATTGTATGAGGACATATTTTGATGGAAGTGGATTTCTTTGACAAAGAGACCTAACTGAGTTTCAATTGATAAATGACGGACAGAAGCAGCTACACCCAAAGAAAAAACACTGGGAAACGAATGTGAACTATCTGCATTTTTGTTTTTCTTCCCGGGTTATTTATACCTTCTGAATCCAATTCTTCCTGTGCAACAAGAGAACTGTTCAGTTCTGCAAACATATATTGTATCTAGGATATACTGCAACATATCCAACATATAAAGGACTGCTTGCCATCTAGGGGAGGGGGTGGAGGGAGGGAGGGGGAAAATCGGAACAGAAACGAGTGCAAGGGATAATGTTGTAAAAAAATTACCCTGGAATGAATTCTGTCAATATAAAGAAATTATTAAATAAAAATAAAAAAAAAAAAAGAATTGATCATCACATAATCTTGTTGCTGTGTACAATGTTCTCTTGGTTCTACTTGCTTCAGTTAGCATTAGTTCATGTAAATCTCTCCAAGCCTCTCTGAAATCATCTTGCTGATCATTTCTTATAGAACAATAATATTCCATAACATTCATATACTATCATTTATTTATTATAGCCATTCCCTAACTCATGGGCACCAACTGAGTTTCCAGTCCCTTGCCATTACAAAAAGGTCTGCTACAAATATTTTTGCACACATAGATTCTTTTCCCTAAGCCCACAACTTTTTTTTAAAAGCTGAATCCACTTGAACTGATAAGTGCCTCGTTTTCCCCCATGCTTTTAAAATTCTGAACTTCACACAAAAAACCTAAGATCATTTCCATTCCAAAGTAGAACACAAAAATATATATGAAACTATAAATAGCTATTCCATACCTCTTTAAAAAAAAGAAAAAACACAACTTTCAAAATTATCCTGCTTGTTTGAGTCTCCTTCATTCTCTTTTGTTCACTAAAAAAATTTTTTTTCAATATTCTTTTTTCAACATCACCAATGCTACCTCCTCTCCACTGTTATCCATATCCTTTCTATTAAAAACAGGAGAGAAAAAAAGCCCACATGCCCATCATTGGGGAATCACTGCATAAGTTATGGTATATGAAGGTAATGGAATGTTATTTTTCTATAAAAAATGATGAGCAGACTGATTTCAGAAGAGCCTGGAAAGACTTACATGAACTCAGCAGAAATCAGAGAAAATTATATACAGTGAAAATATATACAGTTACAACAAGATTATGTGATGATCAATTCTGATGGATTTGGTTCTTTTCAACAGTGAGGTGATCAAGGCAATTCCAATAGACTTGGGATGGAAAGTAACATCTCCATTCAGAGAGAGAACTATAGAGCCTGAATGTGGTTTAGGGCATAGTATTTTCACTATTTTTGTTGTTGTTTGCTTTTTTTTTTTTTTTCTTTCTCACAGTTTTTCCCTTTTGATCTTATTTTTCTTTCACAATATTACAAATATTGAAATATGTTTAAAAGAATTGCACACATTTAGCCTATGTCAGATTGTCTACTGTCTTAGGGAAAGGGGACATAAAGGAGGGAGAAAAACTTGGAACACAAAGTCTTAGAAATTAATGTTGAAAACTATCTTTACATGTATTTGGGAAAATAAAATACCATAAAAAAATAGCAAAGGACAAAGAAAAAAAGAAAAAATCCCACATTGTAACAAATGAGCATAATCAAGCAAAACAAATGCCTACAATGACTATATCCAAAAATGTCTGTTTCCTTCTGAAGCCTGAATCCATTCTTTCTCAGTCAGGTTGGAGTTCACATGAGAAGTTTCTCCTTAAAATGCATTTATACATATTCTCAGCAGGTTCATGACTTTCAAAACATCAGGGCACAGAAAGACTCTTTGGGGTAGGGCAGGAGAGGGCAGATATAAGAAGTGCAGAGAACCTTGGAGAATAGATGTGAGAACATGAAAAAAGCTTAGGTGGCCAGACAGAGAGGGACCCTATCATAAAGATATTATTCTCTCCTTGAAGGGACTGGCAGAATTAAAGAACATTTCGCCTCAGAAGCCTGGGTTCAAATTCCAGGTCCTCAACTGTGAATAGCCAATAGAATTCAAACCACCTAAGATCTCTAAATCTCACTTCCCTCATCTGTAAAATGGACATAATCTCTATCTGCTCTACAAACATCACAGAATTGTTATGAAGAAAGCACTTTTAAAACTTGAAAGAACTACATAAAAATGGGCTCTGGGTAAGATTATGTTCTTCTCCCTTCCCTGGGAATACTCTCCAGGGACCCTAGGGCCCGGGTGGTCTGCCTGCCCAGGGGATTGTGTTTTTGTTACCTGTCTGTGGAAGGGACTGCTCAACTCCTCACACTCGAGAACCCACTGGTGGCACAGCCTCACATTGATGTCAGGGCCCGGTGGGGCGGTCACCTGAACAGCCCTCTCTCCCGGCAACAACGTGAAGGAGAACGCAGGCCCTGCAGCAAGCAGAACGAGCTGGGAGCTGACTCAGCTCAGAGTAGGCCAGGGTAGGCTTGGCGACCAACATGTGGACATATTTGGGGGTGTGGGGATGACCCCAGCCCAGCCCTCCCTTCCAGGAAACATGCCCTGGCGCTCACCTCTATGCCCTTGGGAACCAGGCAGCTGTGGAGTCCCATCAGCTATCTCTGGAAGGCTAAGCTGGGTCCGTTTTAAGCGAAGCCCCGAGCTGGGCACAGCTGGGGAGGAGACAGTGAACTGGTGGCCCTGTCTAGCCCGGCAGCAGTCACACAGCCACTTCCACTGAGGACAGAGGAAAAGACGATCTTGTTTGTGCCCAGTTGTCTGAGTGTTACCTCTGCTAGTAGAAGGCGAGCTTCTTGGAGCACAGACTGAGTTTTTGTCTTCTTTAAACCCCCATCACATTTTACCTCCATAGTCACTATAATTACATATTAGTTGATGATCACAATTAGCCTTCAACTAGAGGTCAGAGATCTGATTCTGTCCTCCTGTTGATCTGGGTGGCCACAGGAAAGTAAGTCACTCAAGGCCTCAGTTTTCCTATCTGAAAAATGAGAATAATAATCTTTCTCCCCTTCCCTTTCCATATCTTTCACTAGACAATGAGAGAATGAGATGGGGCGATAGATGTGATAACACTTTGGTAATAAAAATGGCATAGGCGTCAGGGTACAGACAAGCTGCAGAATGAAGAGGGGTGGGCAAATAAAGGAAGAGGCAGGCTACCTGGGCAGTGGTGGGCATCCTGAGCCTGAAGCAGAGCTGGAGCTTATGGGACTTGTGAAATTTCCTCATTAGAAAGTGAAGCTGGTGCTTTGGAAAACCTGAAGATGGAGAAGGAGAAAAGCATTACTGGGGACATATACTCCCTTTGGAGGTCACAGAACCATAGAATTAGAGCTAGAAGTAATTTTAGAGACCAGATATTACAACCCCCTCATTTTTCAGATGAAGAAACTGAGATCAGCAACATATATAGACTGCTTGCCATCTAAGGGAGGGGGTGGAGGGAGGGAGGGGAAAAATCGGAACAGAAATGAGTGCAAGGGATAATGTTGTAAAAAAATTACCCTGGCATGGATTCTGTCAATATAAAGTAATTATTAAATAAAAATTAAAAAAAAAAAAAGAAACTGAGATCAGGAGAGATTTTTGCTTTGCCCAAGATAATTACAGCTAATAAAAATCTGAGGTAGGATTTGGACCGAGGTTCTGTGGACTCCAAATGTGAAATTCTCATCTCTGCCCTTCTCTACCTTCTTTTTCTAATGAAGCATTATTGCATGTTAGAAACTATTATTTGCAAATGCAGAAATAGGTTTAAAAGAATTGCACACATTTAACCTCTATTGGATTGCTTGGTCTCTTGGGGAGGGGGGAGGTAAACAAGAAAGAGAAAAATTTGGAACACAAAGTTTTACAAACACAAATATTGGGGACTATCTTTGCATGTGTTTGGAAAATGAAATAGTTTTGAAAATTAAAAAAGAAAAGAAAAGAAACTGTCATTTGGAAACAAAGCATGATGAAATGGATGTAATCCTAGTCTGGAATCCCATCTCACAGATATAATTTTGAGCAAGTCATTTGTCTATCTCAGATTCAGTTTCCTCATCAGTAAAATGAACTTACTATTAGCTTCTATCACGGGTCATAGTGAGAAACAACTGAGGTGCTATATATAAAGCACTTTGTCACTTAAAAGTTGTCAATAAAAGTTATGAATGTTAAAAATCCAGGAGGAAAATGGGGTTACTATAGAAAGACAAACCAAAAAGACTGAATCTCTTTGTAGATCATCTCAGCCTCTGACATTTCAGATCAATCTCAGTCAGTGCTATAATCGGGTTAGACTGGGCCTCTTGACCCAAAATGGGCAGGGAGGAGGGATATGTGGGTAGAAATAGCTAAAATGACAGATAAATTCAGTAAGTACCACCCCCAACTTCAAAGAGTTCCACTAAGCCATGTGGTTACTCTTTCCTGGCCTACTCACTAGAGATACACCAATAAAAGGCTTCAGCTCTTTAGATCTGCCTTGAGAAAACATCCCACAGATTCCAACCAATCTGAGCCATTCAGAGCCAGCCGAAATGTTCTCTACTTTGCTGGATGCCTGAGATTATGAATGTTTTTTCATCTTTCAAAACTGAAACCAATATCAAGATGGTGGATGAAATGGGATGATAGCCAAATGGTCAGGGCATATGAATCCTCAAAGTCTTGGTTTCCTAAGTCAGGGTGACCACTATTGGCTGTCTCTCTACTCCGAACCTGGAATGCTCTCCCTTTTTACTTCTGTCTCTTGCCTTCCTTCAAGTCCCTGCTAGAATTCTACCTTCTTCAAAAAGATTTTCTTGAAATCCCTTGATGTTAGAGCCTTTCCTCTATTGTTCATCCCAACTAATCCTGTATATATATCTTGTTTGCCTGTTGCCTCCTTCATTAGATTATGAGTTTCTTGAGAGCAGGGACTATCTTTTGACTTTTTGTATCCCTAGCGCTTAGTCCAGTGACGGGCACATAGTTGGTGCTTAATAAATGCTTGTTGACTGATCTAGGCTTTGTCTCTGTAGCTTTCAATCCTAGACCTGATTAACATAGTCTATAAAACTTCAAAGATTCTATATTTTGGATTCCCCAAATCCCAGTGTACAAAAATGAAGCTGGGGAGTATCACTTAAAGACAGATCTTTAAGCAAGAGGTAAGCTGAGGCTAAATTGTGCATTATACGGTAAATTTAGAAAAGTCATCCTCATGAGTCAAAGAATAATTAAAGACTAAAAATAAGAAACATTTCAAGGAAAATTTGAAAGACACCTAATCACATCCTCAATCTGGTTAGATTCACAGAGGGAAGGTGAACAAACATGTTCTTCCACAGATAACATAGGAAAAAGGGTAGAAATAAGATATTTGGGGACTACAAGTCCTGGTTTAGCCACTAAATAGCCATGTGATCTTGAGCTAAGAACTTCTCCTCTCCAGGCTTCAAGCTTCCCCATCTATAAAACAAAAGCATTAAACTAGATGATCTCTGAGATTCCTCCCAATTCTAATATCCCATAATTTTAGGATATTCTGTTCCTTTGGACTTCTATAAGAAACAAACCAGGGTTTCAATGGATACTAGGTTTGAACTAAGATTCCGGATTTAATCCCTCATTTCTAACCTTATTTCTTAAGATTAAGGGGGAAGATTTCTTCCCTTCCCCAAAGGCCCACTCACTAAACATGAATGGACTATCTGACAGTCTCACTCCAAGTTATTCAGGGGAACTAACTGGGCCCAAAGGGTGAACCTCTATTCTAAATTTATGTTCTTCATACCTGGAATGTCCAAAGCAAGTTGGATGTGGAAGGAGAATGGGTTTCGCCACACCAGAGTGCACTTTGACCTTGTGGAGGAGATCCCATGCTGGTGAAGGTCAAGAGCAAGCTTTTCTGCAAGGGATTAGGAAGGAGGACTGACATTGGAGACTTATTTACTTTTCTGTGCTGACAGAAGAAACAAGTTAGGGCTCCAGAGACTTGAAACATGTGTATGCCAGGGCTCCGGAGAAGGGAGCATGGGAGACTTGAAATGTGTGTATACTGTGTGTGTGTGTGTGTGTGTGTGTGTGTTTTGTTTTTTTACAAAAAGAGAAAACAGACTCACCGATAAAATTGTCATCCTGCCCAGGGGCCAGGGTAGAAAAGAAAGAAAAGAAGCATTAATATAGAGATTGTCAGGGAAACACTAGCCCAGGACCTTTTCCCAAACTGCCCGATGGAAGTCATTGGGCTAGTATCCCACCCACGCAGGGTCATCTGCTGATTCCACTCTATATATGACACAAATCCACCCTGAAGTTCTGTCCCAACAGCCTATTTTCCGAGCAGAGACATTGGGAGTAGGAGAGGAGGCCAAGGGGGAGGTAGGGAATGAAGCTGAGGGGAATCTTTGCCAGACCTAAGGCAGGGAAGCAGGGGAAGGTCGGAGGTCGTCCCCAGCGCTTCGTATCCTTACCGTGTGGGAAGACTGAAAGCATCGGAGCCCCCACCAGGTCACAGGAGAGGATCTGATCCCAGCAGAACCAGAGAGGCAAAAGAGAAGAAAAAAGGAAGGACCGAGGAGGGGAGCCCCTGGCACCAGGCTCCCCATGAGCCTCGGAGAGGTCAGCGCACCGGGAGCATGGCTGCATTGCTGGAGATGGGAGGCCAGGTGCCCTTCTTCGGTGCGGGACGCCCCGGCCCCAGCCCCAGCCCGCCCCTGCCCCTGCGGCTGCCCAAGCTCCTCCTAGCTGCTCACCAGCCGGCCAGACCACATTCCTTTTCTCCTGAGCTAGGGCTTGTTCTGGAAGGAGTTCTGCTCCCAGTTCCGGAGCCAAAACGCTCCAGAGCTTGACTTGCCTTCAGAGGCGGAGTAGGTAGGCGAAGGAAAGGGTCTGAGTTTAAGGGAAAGGTTGGGCTGCGCTCACCGAGGGAGGAGTGTCTGCTCCCTAACCCCTCCCACCCCTCACCTTCCCGCCCTGGAGCTCTGATCTTTTCACCAGGCTGTCTAGCAGCCCTAAATCTCGAAAGAGTTTTTGAGGCACGTGCACAGCACTGAGCTAATGCTAAAATCTTTCCACCCTAATTCTGGGGAGCCACTTGCTGTCTCTTCTCAGCCGGCTCGGTAAAAAACGAATTTTCTTCCTCCTCCCATTATATCTCTTTTTGATCCAGCTACTCTGGAGAAAAGGGTTTAAGTGAAAGGGACGCAGGAACCTCAAGGACCCGTATCTCCAGGCAGTTGAGTCAGGAAGCTCCAAAATCTGCCCAAGAGCCAAGCCCTGGAGATAGGGGAGGGGCCTGTGTCAATACTGACCTGGTTTCCTGCGGTTTCCTGTGCTGGAAAAAAAAATGCAGGAGGGGTAGGTTCCATTATTTGTGGGGACCCTACCATCCCACAGCTTCCTCCTTCTCATGCCCCAGACAGCATCAGCCTCGACTTTTGAGATAATTCTATCCGTAGATAGTAGCTATAGATATATAAGTAAAAATAGGAGATAAATCTATTCAGATTCTATCCATAGACATAGTGTCTGGTATCTTGAATATGGGAAGCCTGCTAAGGCAACTGAGAGAAAGAAGGAACAAGGGAATAGGATGGTGCAAGTACACTTGAGTTAGTCTTGGGACATTTGGGTCGGAATCTTATTTCTGCCACTGTCTAGCAAATGACCTTGGCCACTTTAGGCATTCTGCTCTGAGACTCACTTTCGCCTATAAAATCAGGAGCCTCGGACTTGGTGATCAAATCCTAGCATCTCTTGTCTTGTGGCTTCACACCTCAATAGCTGATAGTTATCAATAGCAGACAGTGCCTGGCGCTTAATAAATGATTGTTCAGTGATTGAAGGAAGGCAGGCTCATATTCCCTTACTTCCTGAAGTTGAGAAGTTAGACTGGAAAGAAAGCAATAAGTAACTAGAGTTGACTGTTTACCATAAATGGAAGGAGTGAAGACAGAGAAAGAGGGTGGATAGTTGGGTAGAGCACAGGAAATTATGACTTTTATAAGGTTCAGGGATTGTTGGCAGGTGTCAATAAGGGGGAGGGGAGAGGGTAAGAGAAGGGAATAAGCATTTATATGTCACTTATTATGCGTCAGACAATGTGCTAAACACTTTATAAATTATTTCCTTGGACTCACAACTTTAGGAGGTAGGCACTATTACCCCCATTTTACAGTTGTGAAAATTGAGGCAAACAAGGGCTAAACTCACTTGCCCCAAGGTCACCCAGCTACCAAGTATCTGAGGCTGGATTGAACTCAGGTCTTCTTGATGCTAGCCCTGGTGCTCCAACTGCTGACAACCAAATTACTTTGCAGTTAGAAGAATGCTAATGAGGGTTAATTCAAGGATGCTTTCTGTATGAAAAAAGGCTTTCTCTGCAGCTCAGCCCCGAGTTAACCTGTCAAAGGTGGTGCCTCTCCTCTATAAGCTTGTTATAATCAAATGGCCTGGATTTCATACCCTAATCTTTACTTAGGCCAGTTTCTTAAACTGGATCAAATGGGGTCTTGTAACTGAATGTAGGGGTTGTGAAATTATAATTTGTTATCAATGTGTTTGGTATGCCTATTTTATATATCTACATACCAGGGCTGCATAAAAATCAGCTGCTTTAGTGAGATACCACAGAACAGGCACATCTGTTGGGCACAGGTCTAGTGCATCTAATTGGTGCTGGACACAGTCTAGTTTATCTAATTGATGCCTTTACCTCTGCAGTGGAAGACAGCCAAGTTCTAAAAAATTGAGGAAAGATTTATGAGACCCAGACTTATCTTCTAGTCATCTCCTTGAGATGGGCCTTGATCCTTTGGCTGAGAGGATGAAGGTGACAGAAGTAATCTGAATTTCTCTATCATTTTACTATTGAATATATCCAATGCTGTTTCAGCACTGATTGGGGAAGAAACAGCTGTTGTAAAGGAGATTTCTATTCAGGGAAAGTAATTAGAAAATAATTGAGATAGAAAAATTCAGCAATAAAGCTTTTTAAAGGAATTTCTTTGAGGTAGATGACAATTCATTTGATTCCTATTCATCCCTCAACCACTGGAATGCTCAAATAATAGTTTCTTTTCTCCGAAATATTATACATTGATGTTCAAAAGGATTTAAGGTACAAGAACCTGAAATACTTCCTAAGTGCAAAAGAAAATAATATGCTCCTCTTGTGATAGAATTGTAGTTTAACTGCATTTTAATTTTTTAAAATTTGGTAATCTGTGTATGATTACAAATATCTTCTTATTTATAAAATATAACCATCTGGAATTCTCTTTCATATCGATAACCACATTCCTTCAAGGTCTGAATTAAGCTTCCTGACTAAGACTTTATGACGACTCCACCCCTCACAGACTTCATCCTTTTCTAGTGCTTCTTGCCATTACTGGACAGCTCAATTAATGTCAACTAATTGATGCTTGTTTATCTGCTTCACTACACTGTAAATTCACTGTAAGAAAAAAACTATGCCAGTGATATTACATTCTATTAAATAGCACAGCACAGTCCTGAGCACAACACAAAGTAGATGCTCTCCAAGTGTAGGCTGATTAACCAAAATATTCAATTAAAAACAACACTCCAATCCTCAAATGAGATAGTGGATGAAAAGCACTTTCTAAACTTTTTAGTACTAAAATAAATGTGAGCTATATTTCTCCAAAATTCTGAATAGAAATCTCCTGAAGTTCAAATGTCGAGATAAAGATACATATGCCCACTGGTGACACCACAGTGAAGTCAACAGCACAGCAAGACATCAGGAATCAGTTGTCCCCACACCCAATTTCCTACTCTATAGCATACATTTTTTCCAAGATTTCACTCATTTTTCCCCTTTTTTATTCAGAACTAACCTCCAAATAAAATAGGCATTTCCACAAACATTGCACAGAAAAGAGGACTTTACACAGAACTGCAGATCTCTGTTCTGTACAGGTTGCTCGTCTTTGTTTTACCCTTTAATAACAATGATTTGGGGAACATGTACTTCCTGTCACTCCAAATCTCATCAAATACAAAGCACGGTGGTCGAGGCATAGGTGAGTTTTATTGAGTTTCTTTTTGAGTCATGATTCTTGGCATCAGAGAACACAACCTATCGATATTTTCTTCCTAGAAAGTATGGAACCTGATTTATTACCAGCTTCTGCTTGGTCTCTGTTTGTCTTCATGGCTGTAGGAAAGAGGTTGAAGGGATGGAAGGAAAGAGTAAAAGAGATGGTAAATAGGAGATGAAGAGGACATTCATCCTGAAGGGTCAAAACCTCAGCAGGTTAAGCCATAGCATTAGATCATCCAGTCCTGGCAAAGAGAGCCCCTTCCAACTCCAAGAGTTCTACGTCACAGTGGCTTTCAAACAAAGTGAGGGAGGTAGGAAATGTTTTCTGTAGACACAGCCTAGTGTGCACCTGCTGCCAACCTTCTTAGGCCAGTGGCTTGAAGACTATTTCACAAGTAGTCCCTGTACCCTCCCCTTCCTCTAAATTTGAGACCCAGTCTCCCCTCCCCCACCCCCAACCCCTGCCCTCTCCCATTACAGCCCAGAGTCCATGTGTCAAGCTTCATTTACGCTTCTTCTCCTGTGTACTGGTGAACCAAGAGTCCAGGAGTTTCTTACTGTAATAGAGCTGCCAGGCATGCACCTGGACAGCTACCACCAGGACCAGGTACATGATGGAGACAGCAGAGATGCCAAAAATGACCCGGTAGGCTTTGCCGTGGAGGTAGAGCTGCTGGGCAGCAGGAAACATCTCCATGGTGCCATAGATGAGAGGGGCAATGGAGAAGAGCCCCGTGCTGATCATGGAGAGCACCAAGTAGCTTATGTTGTTTCGGGGGAATGAGAGCAGGCCAAAGCCAGAGGGCACAATGCTCAGCAGGTAAGGGTATTCCCACTGGTAGGGCATGGCAACTTGATCATAGGACAGGAGCTTCAGATGCCCCACACACATCTGGGCTGCCAACAGGAGCCAAAGGCCTATGTGAATGTAGATCAGCCTCTTAATCTCAGTCTTGAAGGTAACACTGTGGGACAGAGCAAAAGAAGAGTACATTTAGCGTCGAGGGAATCTGGGGTTATCAGTCTGGGGAAGAGCCTTTTTCTAATACATACACAAGTCTTCACTTTTTCTCCTCCTCCTTTTTTTCTCTTTCTTTCAGCTTCATGCTTGGGTGGGAATGAAGCTGGGGAAAAGATGCATAAGCAAGACTGGGAGGTATGTAAGTGAAAAATTTAGGGCCATTCCAGCAGCATTTTGGGCAGTGTAGAGATGGCCTTTTACCCACACATGATCTAGGAGAAAGGGCAGGTTTGGATGGGCTACTGGATAACTTCAGAGAGGTATGGTTTAATAAGACTGGGAACAAAAATTAGGTGATATCAATCTACTCGGGAATCCCCACTATTTTTATTTGAATGTAAGCTCCTTGAGAGCAAATTTGTTTCATTCTATGTATCTTGATCCCCAGGACTAACTCATGACCTGGTAAAGAGTAAGTCTTTAATTAATTTGGGTGGATGATTAATTACAGGATCATAGGATTTAAATATCTGGAAGGGCCTTTAGAAAGAACCACACCTTTTTTTTTTTTTTTAACCTTCCCAACCTGGATGATAACTGCATGTAACGGAGCAGCAATTTAATAGGTTTTGGTTGGGTGAATGGTGGGATACTCTGGGTTAAGTGGATGGGAAAAGGGGGGAACCCAAGTATTGGTCAGAGGTCAAGTGCTAGAATGGATCGTAAACTTCAATCCCGGGCCCACCCCTCCTCCCAACACCAATGGCGGATAAACTCCCAAATATGGATCAGATTTGTTTTGTTTGGCTACATCTATATGAAATGATTTTGTATTTTGGGCGGAGGGGTGAAAGGAGAGGTGGGAGAGGAAAAAATAAAAACTTGCTAAGATATTTTTCTATTAAAAAAGGTGGCCACTGGTCAGCGGTCAGACGTTTGAATGAATGGAGGGGGGGGGGGAAGCAAGATGAATTTTAACTGGGTACGCGATGAATGGAAGGAAGTTCTGGGGATCAATGGCTGGGCCAGTGAGGGGCCGCACCCAAGGGGAGCCCTCACTCTGAGTCCCCCAGGAGGGGGCGGGACTCCAAGCAGGTGCCCGGATGCAGTAGTGTCCCCGCCCCCACCCACTGCACCCCTACCCTTACCCCCAGACCCCCGAACGCGGACGCCGGAGACGAGGCGCCCTCTCCTACCTCATCTGGTAGTGCGAGGCCACGCGCTCCCGGTGCCGATAGTCGCTGCCGTCGGTGCCCGCCGCCCGAGGCCCCGCGCGAGACGCCATCGCCCCAAACCCTAACTGATGCTCCGAGAGCTAGGGTGAGCGCGAGGCTGCCCACCCGGCCCGCCCCCGACAAACGGACTACCTCAGTCGAGCCAGACCGAACGCAGCCGAGCACGAGCCGAGCCCGGCCGAATGCAGCCGAGCCGAAGCCGAACGGGAGCCGAATCCAACCGAGCCCAGCTCCTCCGGCACTTCCGCCTCCCTGCGGACGGAGGACTTCCGGTCTCTCTAGGCGCTTGGAAGACCAACTCAGTGGTCATGATTTGTGCCTGAGTCATCCTTCCCAATCCCCGTCCTCTCTTTTAGCACGTGGACTTTTGCGATGAGGCTGGTGTTCTGTTCTGGAGCTGGGGGGAACTACTGCTTTGTAATTCCTTCAGGGGCCCCGAGTTGGGCGTTTGAGTTTCCAGGAATCTTTGCTTTGTTCAAGCACGAGATACATAGTTTTTCGTTTGAAGGGATGGGGCTGCGGAATAGGGCAAGGCAGGAAGGAATTGAGGGGGGAGGGGAACAAAAGAACCTGCTAGTCGTTAACGTCAGAGGGAAAAGGTCCGTTATCAATTTCATTTTCCAGATGAAGAAACTGACTCCCTGTGAGGTGAGGGGACGTTCGAATTCAGGTCCTCTCGAGTTCACTTCACTGGAGCCGGCACAAGTGGGCTTTGGGACGGGCTTTGGGCGTGGGATTTTGCAATAAAAAATATCTGGGGAGGTTCATCTGGCTGCCCCCGTGTGTGTATCTTTGTATATAAATCGCCAACAGGAAATCACCACAAAAATATACACGGAAAACGATTTACTACAAGTAGAAATAGAAGAAAGTATCCCCTCCTAAATGGGATGGGAGGAGGAAAGGAGCCATCATAGTGGGGAAAGAACAATTCCCAAACGGGAGGAGGTCATGAATAAGTAAGATGGTAAAAGCAACTTTGTTTTTCCTTGGGAACTGCTAGACTAGAAAGATAAAATGGTGTGCTTGTCTTATATCAAGATATGTCTATCGATTCCGAGGGACACAGAGTTCATCTTGAGGAACAAATAGCAGCTGGGTAGTGGAGCTTCATTCTTGTCACACTCAGGGCCTCTTGCATACTTTGGGTCAGTGGAAAATAGGACAACTCAAAAAGACAAGTTTAGAAGATCTTTTAGCAACACACATGCAGGCACCCACAGGCACATATAAACACTTATGTATGTGTCTATTTCCCTTTGTATCTGGCCATCATGTTAGAGAGGCCACTGCTTGTGAATCAAGTTGGGTTTTGCAGATCTGAGGGTCAATCAGACCTGCTGGACTTGAGGATGAGAGATGGGCTCTGCTTATATTGTTTTCCAGACAGTGAAGGAGGTGATTGAGATCAACCTTTACCTGCTAGGATTCATGGCAAGAGGAGCAACTGATTTCCATTTCTGAGAACAAATGTGCATCTATAAGCTTCAAAATAAAGAACAAATCTCCATGGCTTCCACCTTTAAAGTCCTCTGCTAATAATGGTGTATAGTAGGATAAAGATAAGTAATTTTGGGGGAATCTGTAATGTTGGACAGAGTATTCAAGAAGGACTAGCACTTCAGGGTAACTGAGCCCTTTTCAGGGTTGTTTATACACTTTTGGTTTTTACGTAGCACTTAACTCTCATCTGTAGCTCCAGGAAGCTAAATCATGCATATTGATATGCCCCCACCCCAATAAAACTATCTCAATAGATCAGACTAAACTAGGTCAAGGGTACCTGACCATAAGCTTCAAAGCAATTGATGAGTTAGGGAGCATGTCTACCCCAAGCATGTGAAGACTTCCCTCCCATCAAAATGAGCAGATGAGAACAAATTGTTTCAATGGCCATGAAGTGATTGAAGCAGGTGCCAGGGAGCACTGACAGCTTGGTCAGACATTGAAGATGGTGAGAGTATTCACTGTATCCTGGGCCATTTCAAGTTTTCTTGAGTTTTGTCTTGTCAACTGAACGTCTGATGACTCTGGAAGAGAGAAAGAGGTTGAAGACTGTGCAATTCTGTCTCACTAAAATCCAATTTTTGTACAAGATATCAGCCATAATGTCAGTGATGTCATTGGTGCCTTTCAAAAATAAAGAGACCAACAATAACAAAAACATATTCATGAGCTGTCAATGGGTACCATGATTTGTGGTTGGGATAAATGAAGACTTGGGCTGTACTATGTGTACTATATCACTGGAGTTACTTTTTCTGTAACTTCTGGTTTTGTCAATGTTTTGGAGTTTATGGATCAGGGCTACTCGTTCTACTTAGAAGTAGATGACTATGATCTATCCCAGAGAACCATCTACTAAACCACCTATCAGGATGCCTACTTGGGAGGTATGGTCAACCTCTGCCACATGGGAGAGGACAGTCAGAACCCTGTTTTCAGCAAAAATGCAGCTGATCTGAATGACAAACAGGGCAGTCATCCTCTAAAGAAAGTTGAGGGAGGACAGCTAGGTGGTGCAATGGATAGAGCATCAGCCCTGAAGTCAGGAGGACTGAGTTCAAATATGGCCTCAGACACTTAACACTTCCTAGCTGTGGGACTCTGGACAAGTCACTTAACCCAATTGCCTCACTAAAAATTAAATTAAATTAAAAAAAAAAAAGAAAGTTGAGGAGATGGCTTTCTTGTTTAACACATGATATTTATATAAAATGTATGGATATAGTACTATACACACACACACACACACACACACTTACACACAAACATATACATATATACATATGCATTTACATACATATAGTTAAGGAGGTACAGTGAATAGAGTACTAGGTATTAGGAAGACTTAAGTTCAACTCCAGCCTCAGCTATGTGGCCCTAAGCAAGACATTTAATTTCTTTTTACCTCAGTTTGCTCATCTGAAAAATCACTTTAGTAGCTAAAAGATGGCTCCAGGTGGCTCCATGTTCCATCCTCATCAAAGGTGTAGCCCAGGGCTCAGTGTCAGACTTTCTTCTCTTCTCCATAGTCTTTTATTTTAGTAAATTCATCAGCTCCCATAGATTCAATTATCATCTTTATGCAGATGACTCAGATTTATGTGCTTAGCCACTGTTTCCGAAACCAAACTTACTAAACTTTCTCCTATAAACCTGCCCTTCCTTCAAACTTCCTTATATCTTTAAAGTCTTCATTATTCACTGTCATGTCTCACATTTCATCAGTTGCCAACTTTTCCAATTCCGTTTCCACAATATTTCAACTGTGTCTTTTCCCTGCTCCATCTTACATACAGTCTTACTGTAATGTAAATCTTACCACACTAGGAATTCTTGCCTGGACTATTTCAGTAATCTTTCAATTGATCTTTACATCATCTCTCTTTTATTTGATCCATCTTCCATATTGTTACCAATTTGATATTACTGAAGCACAGAAATGACTTTATCGCTCAACAAATTACTTCCCTAGTCATAGGGATTAGCAGCCTCCTATTACTAGCATGAAATGTTTCTGACATTTGATTCCCTTACAATCTGGATCTAATTTATTTTTTTGTGTAATTATCTTTCCCCCCAATTTATCTGACTTCTCTTCTATCATTTTAGGTTTCAGTTAAATTGGCCTTCTTGATACTTCTATATGACCTATTTCTCTTCTTTGCGTAAACTTTCCTCCATGTCTGGAATCCCCCCTTTCCTTCCTTCTCCCTCTTGGAATCCCTAATTTCCTTTAAGGCCCAACTCAGATGCCACCCCTTACAAAGATTTTCCCTGATTCCTCCCAGTTATTTCAGCTCCACACTACCCCCTAATTACTTTGCATTACTTATTTGTTTAACTAGAATTTAAGCTGTTTAAAAAATGCCACATGTCCTTGAGGATAGAGATAATTTCTTTTTTATCTTCTTATTCCCAGTATAGCACTTGCCTTGTACATAATAATTGCTTAATAAATATTCGCTGAATTAAAATAAGGCAGGAATTAATGCTGAATCCTTATTCTTTAGCTCTGTGGTGTCAGTAAAGTGAGAAGCAATTTCAAACAAACAAAAAGGTCGATCTTCTCTAGGAAATCCACTATAAGGCCTTTCATTTTTCAGGAGCCCCATGTCTCTTCTACTGGATAATATGCTCTTCTGAGTGCATTCTTTAAGGCCAACTTTTAAAGGAATATGTGTGTTCTTTCCTGTATTTGAGAAGGGCGAGGGGAGGAAATGAATCAATTCAAGCCAATGTCTTAAGATTTTACATAAGACTGAGATTTAGAAATCATGGGCTCCTCCTGGCAGAGAGCTTGCTGATATTGGTAAGATTGTTGCAGTGGAAATATCAGCCAGCTAGCCTGTTATTGTTGCTGGTGTTCAAGAACATACTGTATTCAAAGGAACATGGCATCCAGTGAAATTTGCAGAGATTGCAAACTTTTAAAACTATGAGACAATGTTTCACGGCATGGCCTCAAATGAATTGAGTTAGCTCATGTTTCTGTTACTGTCTCTTAAACAAGACGTGAAATTCCTTATGCAGGTTGAACTCTTGACAAAATGTAAATCTGCCTTATTCCAGGCATATCCATATAATTCAATATGAAGAGCAACTTGGATCTACTTGCCTCATACCTTCCCATCTACCCCGCCCTTTCACAGGTACCATGAATCATGGGATATAAAGGTCTTTGATTAAATTCCCATCAGAGGAGAAGAATAGTGTTAAGTGTTCATAGGCTAGGAGTCCTCAGGTTTTTCTGTTCAGGTAAAATAAAAAACAAAACAAACTTGGTTTATGTCTTATGGATTATTACCCTAAGTACATCAGAAGGAAAGAGGAAGAGTGTTTATTAAGCAGCTACTATATGCCAAACACTTAGTATTTTACAAATATTATTTCATTTGATCCTCAGAACAAGTCTGTGAAGTTGGTACTGTTATCCCCATTTTACAATTGAGGAAATAGAGGCAAGCAGAGGTTAATGACTTGTCTAAAGTCATGTAGCTAGTAAATTTCTGAGGCTGAATTTGAACTCAGGGCTTCCTGATTCCACTCCTAGTTCTCTATCCTCTATATAACTTAGCTGCCTTGTGAGAGCTAAGGATGTATGTTTTGTTTTGTTTTTCTATTTTGGAGGAAAACCTAGACATGAGTCAGATCTAAAGTTCTCTGGTTCAACTCTGGTTGTGGGTATGAACTAAAGAGATTATTGAATATAAATAACCCAAGGAGATCCTGGCATCACATTCTGAGTCTAGGATCAAGACATCTGCCTCCTTAGAGTCATTTTAGGGTGGAGTGTTGTTGTTTCTGCCCCTGTCAAATTCTCTCCCCCTTTCTAACTAAGCTATTTAGGTGTTTCTATATATAGAGCCCTGGCATGGGAGTTAGAGAAGCCTGAGTTCAAATCTTGCCTCTACCATTTACTAGCAATGTGATGCTGTGTATCCCTTTCAGTCTTCATTTCTTCATCTGTAAAATAATGTAGGGCCACCTGCTATCTCAAATTTATGATATTATGGATTCCTATGGTAGAATCATAGATTTAAAAGGAACTTCAGAGATGGTCAAATCCAACTTTTATCTAAATAAGGAGTTGTTCAGAGTCTGTTTGAAGACCAGTGAGGGAGAAAACTATAACTTCCTAAGGCATTTTAGAGGACTTAAATTTTCTCAAGATAAATTTGCCCCTTTAAACTTCTGCCCACTACTCCATATTCTAACCTCCTAATCCAAGCAAAACAAGACCAAACCGTCCTTCCTTCCCAGGATAGTCACATCCCCACCCTTTCTTCTCTTTTTTGTAACAAACCTCCACACTGCTCCTTAGTTCTTGTAAATTACCAGACAATCCCGGTTTTTTTCCTTGGTATTCTCTTCATATGTCAGTTTGGTATTCAAAACTCTTCACAATATGTTGCCCATCTGCCTTTGGTTCTTCCCTCCCACCTCCCTCATGTATGTACTCTTCTACTCAGAAATCTGGCCTCTTTGCTGTTGTTTAAGCAAGATACTCCATTTCCCAATTCCATTTTCATTGGCTATCATCCATGCCTAGATTTCTTTCCCTCCTTATCTCTGTTTTCTGGCTTCTCTTATCCTTTTTCTAGTTCTTGTTCCTGTACAAGCACTAATTGCACTAAATACATTGGGGTATATATTTCAGCCAATGAAAAATGCATCCACAGCAATGAAGAAAGAATACAAAAAATGAGACTCTCTCATCTCTCAAACTCTCTCATCCATAACTGGCTAGAAAGAAATTCAAATTGGGATTGCTTTTTTTGGCAACCCTCTGATATTTTGGTGAGTCTCTTTTTTCCATGCACTCTGTCAACCACACCCTGTGGTTTAAACAATCATAATTTGAAGCTACTGAAGAAACAATTCTCTTCCTGATAGACCTGCAATGTCCACATAATTCACTGACTTTCAGTATATGAACTGATAATAGGTAATATTGAAGATAAAAAATATTAATATTGCACTCTGTTTTTAAAGGACTCAAGTATTCCATTACTTTACCATTATCCAATCCATTTGTAGCTTAGAAAGATGTTAAATTTGGCAAAATCCTCCAAGAACTCTAACATAAACTTTCTGTTTCAAAATAAAATACTTATAGAAAATGACAATTTAGGGGAAGTCACCTAGCTTAACTCTCCCAACATTTTTCTCCAAACAATTTTAAAATAATGCCTCAAATCAAATTTTGGAATGGTAGAACCCAGAAAAAGTCAAGGTGAGACAATTTTCCAGCCTAAGAAAACTTAAGGTGTTTGGGGCACGGGGGAGGCCTGTCTAGAATTCAAACATACTGTGACAGCAACACCAGCCACAGTATCTGAATTAGCAACAGTTTGAGGAGCTTTTAGCCTAAAGACGGAAATAGGGTCATACAATTGTCAGAAAGAAATTACAAGGGATCTTTTATTGGTACTAGATATTGTTGATACTAATAACTCTATTGCCCTTACACAATTCTGAATCACAGCTCTAGTGTATAGAGGAGTATGGTCACAAGGGAGCATGGGTCCTGGTTATAGTTTTAAGGCAAATAGAAACACTAGTGGCATCAGGGAATCAGTAGTCCTTTCTGAGCATAGGTTAGGAAAGCAGTACCCATAGCACACTACCTTATAAGCACCTAAAAAAACTTTCAGAGCTCCAGGGCAAGTTCTGAAAACAGCAGTGTGAAAAAGCCTACAGCTTGGGACAGCACTTCCCTAGTCATAGGTGAGTAGAGTGCAACTTTAACATAAAAGTCAAAATACAGAAAAAAGCTAGAAAAATAAGCAAACAAAAAATTGACCTGGAAATATATCTAGAAGAATATTGGATTATTGCTATCTAGGGGATAGAGGAGATGGGGAAGGAAGGAGAAAAGTATGGAACATAAGGTTTTGCAAAGGTAAATGTTGAAATCTATATTGGCATGTATTTTGAAAAATAAAAAAACAGGGCAGCTAAGTGGCTCAGTGGATAGAGCACCAGCCCTAAAGCCAAGAGGACCTGAGTTCAAATTTGGTCTCAGACTCTTAACATTTCCTAGCTGTATGACCCTGGGCAAGTCACTTAACCCCAATTGCCTCAGCAAAATAAATAAAAAAACAAACTTTGTTATTTCTTTAAAGAAAAAATACTGGGAAAAAAATTTGAATATAAAAAGTTATGATGGTGACAGGAAAGACCAGGACATAAACTTAGGAAAGCCTCAAAGAAAAATGCTAATTGGAAACAAACCTAACAAGAATTCCTGGAAGAAGTGAAGAAAGAGATAAAAGTGGAGAGAAAAAATAGGGGGAAATTAAGAATGAGGCAAAAAAATATGAAAAGAGAATTAACAGTTTGGTAAAAGAGGTACAAAAATTCACTGAAAAGAACTACTTAAAAAGTAGAATTGGCTAAATGAAGAAAGAAGTACAAAAGCTCATTGAAGAAAATATTATTCCTTAAAAATTTGTTTTGGGCAAGTAAAACACCAAGATACACCAAAACTTGCTTGTGATAAACCAAGATCCATGATGCAACAAGAAAAATAAAACAAAGTCAAAACAATGAAAAAAAAAAAAGAAAATGTGAAATATCTCAATGGAAAAACAATTGATCTGGAAAATAGATTGAGAAGAGATAATTTGAGAATTATTTGTTACCTAAAACTCATGATCAAAGAAAAAAGTTTAGATATTACAATCAAGGAATTACCAAGGAATACTTTCCTGATACGTTATATACAGAGAACAAAATAGAAATTGAAAGAATCTTTCAATCATTTCCTGAAAGAGATCCCAAAATGAAAACTCTCCATAATATTATAGCCAAAATCCAGAGCTCCCAGGTCAAAGATAAAATATTGCAAACAGTCAGAAAGAAATAATTCAAATACTGTGGAGCCATAGTCAGCATCACATACGATTTGGAGGCTTCCACACTATCGAGTGAAGTGCTTAGAATATGGTATTCCAGAAGAAAAAGGAGCTAGGATTACAACCAAGAATAACCTACCTTAAAAAACTAAGTGTAATCTTTCAGGTTCGAAGATGGATTTTCAAGGAAATAGATGACTTTCAAACATTCCTGAAGAAAAGACCAGGGGTGAATAGAAAATATGACATTTAAACACAAGATTCAAGAGCAGTTCTTTTTATAGTGGAAAAGAGTTGGAATTCAAGGGGATGTTTATCAATTGAGGAAGAAGGTTTGGTGTATGATTGTGATGGAGTACCATATAATAAAAAAAAAAAAATTTCCCCCAGAACATGTAGCAAGACATATATGAACTGACATAAAGTGAAATGAGAATGATGAGGTCCTGAATGATGTTTTGGACCAAGAAAAACTAAAGAATTGATTCCTGAAACAAATAGGCAGAAGGTTCTGATAGAGATCAGTTTAGCTTCATGGTCCCTCCCTTTAGGGAGGTGGTCCTATCTGTAATACAAGTTATGTCAAACTTAAGAGATCCACCCTCTGTAGAAATCCCAGTCATGTTGCTGAGGTTAAATTTTCCCTATAAAATCTATTTGTGGGCCATCCCATGATTGCAACTTTGGGTCAGCATTCTGTCTTGCTGTGTCTTTCTCTTTCTCCTTCCCATGCCATGTGGTATCTCCCCTAATTCCACTATGCTTTTCAACCCCACTTCTCCTTATAGCTAACTAACTCTTTTAGGATGTTAAATCCCTTTAAGAATTTAGTCTGCCAGATAAGGGCATACTCCAACCTCATGGGGTTTTTTATTACCTTTCTACAGGATAATAGTGAGTTCCACTTGTCTTTCATATACTCTCTTACTCTATTTCATATTTGTCATTCCTGTTGTCTGTTGTATCCATTCATTTTGCCTATAACCTATTCCCCTAAATAAATCTGCCTTTTGCTAAAGACAATGGCTATTGTGAATTTTTCACATGACTGAAGCTCAACTTTTGGTGCCAAACCCCACACCATAGATCACATCAAGAAGAATAGGGAAATCACCATGCACAGGAACAGCACTCTTATGATGATAATCAACTGTGAAAGATTTAGCTGCCCTGATGGATTCAGTGATTCAAGAAAATTCGATTAAAAAAATAATAAGTGCTATACACCTCCAGGGAAAGAACTAATAAACTGTAGTATTATTGTAGTGCAAACTGTAGTATTATTTTTTTACTTTATCTTTTTCCTTGCTTTGATAAAAAATGACTCATGTGCAAATATCTTTTGCATGGTTTCATATGTATAATTGATATTATGTTTCTTGCCTTTTCAGTGGGTTAGGGAGGAGGTAGGAAGGAGAGAGAATTTGGAACTAAAAATTTAAAATGAAAAGAATGTTAAGTAAATAAATAATAATAATGTTAAAAATATTTATAGAAATCTTGAAAGAAGAAAAATACAATATGTAAAACTACTGTTTGATTTACAAGTCCAGAATAGTTCAGAACTAAGCCACAACTATCTCATTCCCTTCTGGACCACTCCAGAAGCAAACAAAAGAATCTCCTCCCTTCCATAGCTAGCTTAATAATTTCTCTATAGAGAAAGGTGAATGTTTGATAATTAGCTCCTGTTGGGTGGGGAAGCAATGATGCAAACAAAACAGAATAATTCATTGTAGAAGATATCTAAATAATCACTCTTAATCTGTTTCTCTAAGAAAAGTCTTTTTTGTATTCCATCTATTACCCATCTTTCCAATAGGATTTTCCAAGCACTTTAGAAAAGAATTCCAAGAAAAATAGATATCAATAGGTTTTAAAATATGCTTCCACATTAGCATTTGAATGTCTAAATCAAAGGGTATGGATATTTTAGCCACTGTATTTGCATAGTTGATTCTAAATCACTTTCTAAAATTTTAGGGTGTTAAATCCCTTTAAGAATTTAGTCTGCCAGATAAGGGCAGACTTGTCTACCAACTTGTCTATGAACAATGTATTAGTGTGTCTATATTTCTATAATCTCTTCATCAGTGATCATTCTAATTATTCATCATCTTTTCCGATTTGCTGGAAGTGAAGTAAAACCTAAGGATGGGAATTTTTTTTTAATATTTAGAATTTTTCTTAATATTGTGTTTTAGAGTGTTCTTTTTTATGTTTGTTAGTTTACAATTCTTTTGAGACCTGCTTTTTCATATCCTCTGACCACTTATCTATTGGGAAGTGGATTTTATTCTTTTATTTCTGTTCTCATTGTTAATATATCATGTATAATTTACTCTTATCAGAGAAATTTGATACAAAGATTTATTTTTCCCATGATCATATCACTAGGAACTGAAAAAACTTTTTAGAAAATCTGATACTCATTTCTATGAAAAACTCTAGAAATTAGAGGAATGACGGAACCACTCCTTAATATAGTGAAGAGTATTTATCTAAACTGAATAGCAAACATATAATGTAAAGAAATTTAGAAATTTTCCCCATAAAAAAGTAATAAAGCAAAGATGTCCATTACCACTGGCACTGATGAGGTTCTGAGTAGATGGGGTAACGAGAGAAAGCCTGAAGCACTGATTAAGATTGTAATGCTCCTTGAAGCAGTCAGGGAAGAGCTCTGATGGGAATCAGCTCAGCCTTATAGTCTCACCCCTGTGGAAGACTTGAGAAACCCCATCTTACTGTATCCAATCAGAAAGCCAAGTTATGATATCAACCCCCCACCCCAAGTTAAATTTCCTTTATAAATCTGCTCATAGACTATATCTTATTTATTGAATTCTTTTGAGGTTAGCCCACCTTGGCATTCTGCCTCACCTCCTCTCCCATGTCTCTAGTGTCTTTCTCCTTCTTATAGCTAACTCTTTTAGGGTGCTAAACTCTTCTATGGATTTAGCCTGCCAATCAGTGGCATTCTCCCACAATGTGGCATATTCCCTTTCTCCTGGTTAATTATGAGTTGTACTAGGGAACTTGTCTTTTTTCTTGTTGTAAAACCCCTCTTCTTGTTAACTGTATGCTCTCTAAAATCTATTTCATATTAACCACTCCTGGTGTCTATTTTTACCTCTTCATTTTGTCCATAACTTCTTCTCATAAATAAAGGTAAATCTTTTGGTAAAGATAATGCCATTGTGGATTCTTCACATATCCCTTGCACTGTGTATCTCATATTTTGAACTAGGGATTGCTATCTGAACTCCATCACTTAGTGCTCAACCTCATCAATAATATTTAATATAGTACTAAAAAAGCTAATTGTAGTGATAATGCAAGACAAAGAAATTGAGGGAGTAAGCAAAAACAAAGAGAAAATTATCATATTTTGCAGATGATAGGATGTACCTGGAGAACCTTAGTGAACTAATAACTAAAGTTATCCCTTCGGCA
Organism: Antechinus flavipes; assembly: GCF_016432865.1. NCBI lineage: Eukaryota > Metazoa > Chordata > Mammalia > Dasyuromorphia > Dasyuridae > Antechinus > Antechinus flavipes. The sequence continues at coordinate 48,739,517 of NC_067398.1, read as the reverse complement.
AAGTTACAGAATGTAAGACAAATCCACAAAATAAAAAAATTCTTACATGTAACCAACAAACCTAACAAGATAAACTAGAAAGAAAAACAACATTCAAAATAACTATAGAAGTCATAAAATACTTGGAAATATATCTACCAAGATTCATCATGACACCATATAAATTTAATTATTAAACACTCTATAGAAATAAAACAGACCTAATTAATTGGAGATTCATTGTTCATAGGTAGGTCAAATAAATAAAATAAAATGATTATAATATCTGTAATTTACTTAATCAGTGCTATACCAAACTCCCCAAAATATTTTAGATAGTTAGAAAAATAAAATAAAATTCATATAGAAGAACAAGTAAAAAAAATCTCAATGGTAAAAATAATGAGAAGGAAGGAGATCTATCAGTATCAGGTTTCCAACTGTACTGCAAAGCAGTAATAGTTAAAAATGATTTAGTACTGGTTAAAAAAGAAAGAGGTCTGTCATGGATCTATATACAGAAGAAAATAATTACAGCAGCATATTGTTAAATAAACACAAATATCCTAGTTACTGGGGGAAGGACTTACTATTTAATAAAAAGCTGCTGGGAAAACTGGACAGCAGTCTAGTAGCAATTAGGTTTAGATCAATATTTCACACAATATATCAAGATAAGCTCCAAATGGATCCCAGACCTAATTAGATATAAAATATCATATCAAAAACAAAAAAGAGGGATAATGAAGAAATTACCATTTGAATTTATGGATAAGGGAAAAATTCGTAATTCAACAAGTTATAGAGAAGATCACAATTTTTATTATATAAAATTTAAACAATTTTGCACAAACAAATCTAATGTAGTAAAAACTAAAAGAGAAACAAAATAACTTAGGAGAAATCTTTGCAATAAGTTTTTTCTGATAAAGATCTCATTTCCAAGCAATAAAAAGAACTGAGTCAAATTTATAAAATTAAGAGTCATTCTCTAATAGATAAATTGTAATAAGATATGGACTATGAGGTTTTAAAAGAAGTAATTCAAGCTATCATGAGAGGAAAAACTAATCCACTAGCAATTAAAGAAATGCAAATTAAAACAACTTTGAGATTCTGCCTATCAAAGCATAAGTTTTGTTTTTGTTTTTGTTTTTTCAGTGTAGGAAATGAAAGATGATGGTTGTGGGGAAAAGGCATTCTAATGCACTATGGGTGGAGGGTGAAATTGGTCCCGATATTCTAGAAAGCAATTTGGAACTATGCCTAGAAAGTAGCTGAATTACATATTCTTTGATTCAGATATATTACTACTAGGCCAATATCCTAAAAGAAATTAAAGGAAATAGCAAACATTGCATGTGTATTTAGCAAGAATTATCCCCTACATGTAGCATTCAGGTGTTGTGTGTCTCAAAGGGAAGCAGAATAAACATCTCTAGACTCTTCTTTCTCTATCTTTCTCTTAGGGATGTTTATTTATTTTTTTAAAAAGCTTTTTATTCTCAAAACATATGCACAGATAATTTTTCAACACTGATACTGAATAGCCTTGTGTTTCAGATTTTCCCCTTTTTCACTCCACGCCCTCTCCTAGATGGCAACAATCCAATACATGTTATAAATGTTAAAATATATGTTAAATCCAATGTATGTAAATATAGTTATACAATTATTTTGCTGCATGAGAAAAATCAGGTCAAAAAGGAAAGAAAATGAGTAAGAAAACAAAATGCAAGTGAACAACAACAAAAGGAGTGAGAATGTTATGTTGTAGGGATACTTTGTTTTTTGCCAGGAGAAGCAAGGGTCTAGGGACAAACGTGTGGCCACTCTGCTCTGCATGCCTCAGAGAGAGAGGATCCTAGACTCAAATTATACTGATCTGCTCTCTTAAATATTATTAGTTTTGGGAATATAGTTTTCAGGCTCAAGCTGAACTTCTGATGACAATTTCTTAATAAGGAAGGTCAATGATAAGTTTTGTATCCAAAGTCTGAATCCCTCGCCATCAAAAACCAGTTGCATAATAAATCCACATAGAAATTAGCAATGGGGGCAGCTAGGTGGCGCAGTGGATAGAGCACCAGCCCTGAAGTCAGGAGGACCTGAGTTCAAATGTGACCTCAGACATTTAACACTTAACACTTCCTAGATGTGTGACCCTGGCAAATCACTTAATCCCAATTGCCTCAACAAAAAACAAACAAACAAAAAAACAACAACAAAAAAAGAAACCATAAAAAAAGACATTAACAATGAAACACATTTTACTAAGTCAACAGAAAAAAAATCAGAGAAAGTACATGTAGAAGAATGACAAATACAGACAACACAGAGCAAAGAAGCTCTTCTACTGTGTAAGGTAATGTAATTCAACCAGAAGAAACTTTTATACCTCACCAAAGGGGAAGTTCCCGCAAAATTTCTAGTGAAATAATCTCAGAATAGGGATATGATGAGAAACCTTAGCTCCTCTTATATCAGCTTCATCCTAGAATCTTTTCCTTTTGTCAATTTGAAATGGGGTTGACATCATGCATCTTTTCTCCCAAACCTGGAACTGAGAAGTTCTGGAAACCCAGATATTGAAAAAAATTGATAAGGCCTAAGAGATTTAAGAGATGGCCCTCTTCTCTTGTCAACTCTGCCCTATGCAGTCATGGGACATTGCTTTCTATCAATAAGGAGATAATCCCATGTCAGTGGGCTCTGGGACTCAGATTACATGTGTAAAAATATATAAGCTCCTTAAATTTTTTTATGGTAGACTTTTATCAAAAGATATTTAATGCAAAGTTTTTCCTATCTTCACCCCCAAAGTTGATGCTTTTGCTTATTTTAACTGCATTGGTTGTTGTTGTTTTGTTTTGTTTTCCCCCCATGCTGAAGCATTTTCATTGTAGGTAATAAGGATATTGATTTTGTCTTTTGTGGGTATCTTTATCTTTTTTTTTTTTTTTTTTTTTAAGAAATCATGCTCTTCATTCAAAATTACTAAAACTATATACAATATTTGGGGAAATCAATCTATCAGAGCACACAAAATATTTGTATAGATTTAATTACAACATGTTCCTTAAAGAAATAAGGAACACCAAGAGATCATTGTACATGGCAACAGCAACATTATATGACGATCAATTCTGAGGGATGTGACTCTTTCCAACAATGAGATGACTGGGGCCAGTTTCAATGATTTTGTGATGAAGAGAGCTATCTACATACCCAGAAAGAGGACTATGGGAACTGAGAGTAGATCATGGCATTCTCACTCTTTTTGTTGTTGTTCGCCTGCATTTTGTTTTCTTACTCATTTTCTTTCCTTTTTGATCTGATTTTTCTTAAGCAGCAAGATAATTGTATAAATATGTTTACATATATTGGATTTAACATATATTTTAACATGTATAACATTATATTGGATTGCTTACTGTCTTGGGGGGAGGTGGGGGAAAGGAGAAGAAAATTTGGAATACTAGGCTATGCAAGAGTCAGTGTTGAAAAATTATCTGTCCATATGTTTTGAAAATAAAAAGTTTTAATAAAAAATAAGGAATAACTTAAATAGCTGGAATGCTCTGCAAATGTGATAAAAATGATAATATTGCCTAAATTAACTTACTGGTATATCAAACTATCAAAGACATACCTTGTAAAATTCAACAACAAAAAGAAAAATGACAATTCACTTGGAGAAACAAAAGATCAAGAATATTAAGAGAAATAAATTTTAAAAGGACATGAAGGGGAAATAGCACTTCTAGACCTTAACTATATTATAAAACTGTAACCATTGATAGCATTTAGCATTGGTAAAAATTTATAGAGGCAGATAATAATAGACTAAATAAGGAAAAAACAGAAACAATGGAACTCAAAAGCCAATATCCACAAATGCAAAATCATAAATTACTTGGGAAAGGATTACTTATTTGATTAAAAATTGCTGGGAAAACTGGAAAACAGCCTGGCAGAAACTAGGCTTAGACCATTGTAATGGGCTGAGGCTTGAGTTGATGCACTGAGGTCCCAAGCACATGAGACTAAATAGTAATTGGACCATACTCTATTAATATATAATCTTGGAGAAAGAATGGCCCCCACCCACTCTTTGTGCAAGTCCTGATGTGTTGTATAGGAAATGACGATTTTGGTGGGTGGAGGCAAGGGAGTGGAAAAGGAAGGGAAAGGAGAGACTTTTGGGATTGCCATTGCCACGGTTGGCTCAGCTCACATCTCTCTCTGTTAGCTGATTTCCTGTCGCAGCTGCCCATATTGCTATCGCAATCTTTCTTGCCTATATTTGCTATCGCAATCTTTATTCACCTCTTCACTTGAATAAAGACTGAAGATTTTTCCCTTAACCTGAGTTCCTGACTCCGGCTGATTTTAAATACGCGATCATTACAGACCATAACCTTATAACATATTTTGCAAAATTCAAAATGAATTCATGATTTTAATATTAAAGAGCCTAACATTAAAAAATTAGCAAAGAAGCAGGGTATATCTCTTTCACAACTATGGTTAGGAAGTATTTTGCTAGCCAAACAAGGTATATATAGACACAATTACAAAAATAAAATAGGTAATCTTTTTTACAACAAATGAAAACAAAAGTTGTTCAAGCAAAATTAATGCATTTAGGAAAAGAAAGGAGATGATCAGATGGAAGAAAATCTTTGTTTCAAATTTCTCTGATAAGGGTTTGGTATCTAAGATACACAGACAGCTAACTAACATGTGTATGCCTGTGTATATATGCAAATCATTTCTTAATACAGAAGTGATCAAAAGATATGAACAAATAACTCTCAAAAGAGAAATTAGAAACTATTAGCAGCCATATGAAAGAATGATCCAAATAATTATTAATAAAATAAATACAAATATAACAACCCGAAAGTTTAATTCACAGCCAATAAATTGGTTCAGATAACAAAAGATAGAAACCATAAATGTTAGAGGGAAACTGTAAATGCCAAAGAAGATAGGCACATTAGTGCATTGTTGGTGGACTTTGCAGCAAGATAATTGTATAAATATGTTTACATCTATTGGATTTAACATATATTTTAACATGTATAACATTATATTGGATTGTTTGCTTTTTGACTTAGAGATTCTTACTACCTAGCATATGACCCAAAGAGATCATTGATAAGAAGAAAATTCCCACATGTACCAAAATATTTATTGCTACTTTTTTTATATAGCAAAGAACTGAAAACAAAATAAATCTCTACAAACAATGAATTGTAGTACTTTAGTGTAATGGAATATCACTGTGGTGTAACAAAATAATGAAGATGACTACCAAGGAGCATGAAAAGAGTCAGGTGAATTGATGGAAAACAAATAGAACAAAGAAAACAATATACACAATGATTACATAGAAAATGAAGGTAAAGAAAAATCATTATAGAACATTGAAAACTGAATGTTCAAATATTAGAAAGAAAAAAAATGGCCCCAAAGAAATATGAAAAGAAGCTGCCATCTCATTGCTTTGCACATGTGGGAGGCCCCAAAGTGTGAAACATTGAACATATTTTCAGAATTTTCCTTTTTTGGGGGGGGGGGCGGTTGCTAGGGGTTTTCCTCTTCTTTCTTTTAAAAATATTCTTGTTATGTGGTTATGATCCTATGATAAAAGAGACGAGAAGGAATATTGGGAGAAATTTTAATGAATTAAAATAAAAATATATCAACAAAATTTATTTTTAAAAAACACATTAAAAAATCTTCCTCCAGTCAGAATTATGACAGATGCCTTTTCTTTCTTTCTTTCTTTTTTATACTGTAATTGTTTTATATTTTGGTCAAATATCTATTTAGAGTTTAGTGTAACATATAGTGTAATCTACTGATTTAAATTTAATTCCTGCCAAATAGCTTTTCGGTTTTCCCTGCAGTTTATATCAAATAGGAAGTCCTTTCCCTAATGATTTATGTTCATGAAAAGGAGTAGATGCTCATCAGTTAGGGAATGGCTGAGCAAGCTGTAATACATGAAGGAAATGGAATATTACTGTTTTATAAAAAAATGATGAACAAGCTGATTATAGAAAGACCTAAAAAGATTTACATGAACTGATTGATGCTGAGCAAAATGAGCAGAACCAGGAATACATCACATGCAATAACAGTAAGAATGTGTGATGATCAAATGAAAAGGCTTAGTCCTTCTTAATGTTTCAGTGATTCAACAGCAATCCCAATAGAAACATGCCATCTGCATCCAGAAAAAGATCTAAGGAGACTGAATATAAATCAACACATGCTATGTTCACTTCTTTTTTCTGTTTTTAAATCTCTCCCATTGTTTTTCTCTTTTGCTCTGATTTTTCTCTCCCAACATGATTCATAAAGCAATGTGTATTAAAAATAAACTTGCAAAAATTCTATGTTCATGATTTTATCAAATTCTGAGATAATGTTTTCAATTGCTTCTGGTTTTTATTTGTCTTATCAGATCAGGAGCTTTCCTATTTTCTTTATACTTTTTAAAAAATCTCAGATATTTTTCACAAGTACTATCCATAATTTTCTTATTTTTTATTTGTGAAATTAAGTTTTTAATTTATATGAAGATATTTACATTTTTTCCTATTAAATTTCATCTTATGGAAATTGAACCAGTGTTTTAGATTATTGAGATATTTTTAGATCCTAACATGAAGCATGTTAGCTTTCCCGCCCACCTTTGAGTCATCTGTATATTTGACAAGTATATCATCTATGACTTCATCGCAGTCATTGATAAAAAGATTAAAACAGCACAGATCCAAAGAACATTTCACTAGAAAACTCCCTCCAACTGACATGAAATTATTAATAACTACTCTTTGGATGAGGTCACCCAACCAGTCCTGAATTCTTCTAATTGTTTTGTGTTGTCTACCTCAAAAAACTCTCCATTTTGTCTGACGGACAGCATATCAGAGACTATCAAATGAGATCTAAAATCTAATAAACTCTTAATGAAGCATCATTTTGATCTAATAGTCAAATATCTCTGTCAGATAAGGTTAGTTCCATATGACTTTTTTTAAACATTGAAAGAAAAATTAAACTTTCTTATATTCATATTCCTTTAGTAATCCATCCTAGAATTTTGCTAAGAATCCCTGGTTTATGATTTGAAGACTTCACTGAAAACTGGAACATTTGTTTTTTTCTAATTTTTTAAACTATCTCCACCCTTTACTCTCCAACTCACAGTCACTACTGCTTAGAAATTGGATCTTTCAGATAATATAAACAAGGTTTTTAGGGTTTATTTATTTATTTTTGCATCTGGGATCTAATTCATTTAAGTCTGATATCTTGAATCTTGAATATTCTCTTATCTCTATCACAGGCTTGAACTCTCTATTAGCGAATTCTGTTCTATCCTTTCTAATATCCAAATCATTCTTGCTAGAGAAAACAGAAGCAATGTATGAGTTGAGGCTGCTTTTTTTTTTTTTAAATAGCAGCCATATGGCACTTATCAGCTATTTCCTTTTACTGCTGCCATTTGTGTACACAAGACATATATCTTAATATCCCCTGTCTGTCTAACTCTTTGGTGTTACTATAGCAGATGCACAATAAATAACTATTGAATGAATGGCTAACCTGATGCCCTGGAGTTAGTTCCTGCACAAGCCCAACAAGCTTCTTAGATCTTTGGAGGAAAAAGCAAGAAGCTATGATCTCAATTTTGACCTGAACTCTTCCCTTCTCTCTACCTCATCATACTTGCCATGCTTTCCTTCCACAAAGGAGATCTGTTTTTCAGAGGAAGGACAAGAAGAGATCACAAGATATGAGGGACAGCTCAAGTCAATATCCTTACATATCTTTCCTTTGACTGGAGTTGATAACACAGGAGAAAGGGCTCTACTGTGAACCAGAAATAAATTGGAGAGAGGGGGAGAAAGGGAATTGAACTACAACTGCTTCTAGTCAGCTACTGGGTCATGACACAAGCAAGTGATGCCCTACACACGGTTTTTAGTGAGGCATGAGAATAAGAGAGACTGCTTCTAAATGGGGAAGGTTGGAAGGAAGATGTTTTTGTGGGAGCTGTTGTAAAGATGGAAAGTTGGGGAGATTCTTGTTGATGTTAAGGGAATGAATAGGCCCTCGGTGTTGGAGGTGGTTGTCTGAAGGATGTCTTGTTAAGGTGGAAAACAATTCCTAGGATGTGTGAGTGATGCTGGGTTGGGGAGAGTTAGAAAAAGGGTAAAGCTCCTAGGCTGATCTAGTGTCTGTTCAGAACTCAAGTTTGATAGGTATTAGTAGAAGTCCTGGATGCTTTCCTAGAACTGGCTAGAGGACAGTTTGGGGTGGAGATAGATTCACTAAGTAGAAAATCAAAAGAAATGTGATTGCAGTAAGCTTCTTGAACATAGTAGTGTCTGCTAGCCAGATAGGTGAAAAATCTAGGAAATTCCTCACTTCAATAAAGGATTCCCAAGCTCTTATGTAAGCGCTTAGTTGGCTGTGGACTCTGCTCCATGGAACAGAGTTCAGTTATCTTGGGTCTCTTTAGCTCCAATCCCAGGTTTCCTTGGCAGTTTGAACATAGCAGTGGGACAGCAGACATGGAGTGAGTGTCTGGGGAAGCGATGGTTAGAAATGGACTAGAACTAAAGACCCCTATTGAGGGAGGACTAAACCAAGAACAGGCTTAGGGCCTGGGGTGGGTGAGTGGGACTATAGGACCAGATGTCTAAATTAGGAAATTTTATTTTCTGACTTGGAATCAGCTGCTGCTAGTAAAGTAGCTAAGCAATGAGCCCAGTAGTAGGAATGTCAGGCTAGGGGAGGTGGATAGAAGAGGGGTAACAATGGTAGTAGATTGCTTCTCACAGTTTTGTTGCTGTAGTGCCATTTAAAAAATGAATCTCAGAGCTTCCTCTGCTGGGGAGAGGTTGTGAGGAAGAGAAGTTTTACCTGAAATGAATGGTCCTTGTTTTCTTTATAGGTCTCAAACAGAACAGCTGACCAGGATGGAATATGCAATGAAGTCTCTCAGCCTTCTTTCTCCAAAATCTCTTTCCAGGTGAGGCTTGTCCCTATTCAGCTTGCCAAATCAATTCCCTAAGATATATGACTATAAGAAGGCACATGGTAAGCTTGTCCTCTGGTACCTTATTTATGTTCTAATTCAAACAAGATGAGGTTTACCATGGAAATTTTCCTGAAATAAATCTGAAATAGACTTCAGAAGGAAGGGAATGTCATTTGGCTGGGAGGAGGAGAAAGGTGGGTAAAAGGTTGGAGAAGGTAGGAGTTATAGAGAGGACTCATCTTTACTGTTTTATCTGGTTTTCCAGTTGGGTAGCAATAAATACCTCTGTGGTGACACAACAACTGTTGGCTGAAACCAGTTCCGCGAACAAAGCCCGACCCTATCGTGTCACCAATGCCAGTCGGAGTATTCGGAAGGGGATTATGGCTGATAGTCTCTTAGACCTTAGCCACAAGGTGAGAAACCATTTCAGATAGAATTATCTGTAGTTTCATCTAATTCACTCATGTTTTTAGAATATTGTCTCAGGCTGACTTTCATAAGTACAACTCTATACACAAGGCAAGAGTGATCCATTCTTACTTGAAACCCAAACCCACCACAAGCTAATCTGTTTCAGAATGGAAGGAACCTTGGGAGGATTAATTTTAAATCAATCTCTGTATTTATCAGATTAAAAAAAAATTGAGCCTCATAGAATGGAAGAGATATGTTTGAATTAATGTATACTTTGTTAGGCCTTTTTATCTCATGCTTCTGGGATACTTTTTTTTTTCAAATTTCCTTGTATCTTGAATATTCTTTATTTATCTTTATGAACATCTTATCCCTTGTAAGAGAGATTAGAGATTAGAGAAGAGTGATTTAAACCAAGAGATCATTGTACATAGTAACAAAAAGATTATGAGATGATCAACTCTGATGGACATGGCTCTTTTCAGTCATGAGGTGATTCAGGCCAATTCCAATAGACTTGTGATGGAAAGAACTACCTGCACCAGAGAGAGGATTGTGGGGATTGATTTGTTTTGAAAATAAAAAGTGATTATTTTAAGAAATAATATACATAGAAAAAAAGATTAGAAAAGAAAGGGAAAGCAGCAATTTGGCAAAGCCAACAAGCATATTAGGTATTTCACAATATGCACAGTATTCGATACACATACTACCCTCCCCCTTCCAACTTCCAATGATGAGAAGTGTATTTTTCAGCTCTTCTCTAGAACTAGGCTTAATCAAATAATTTCAGAGCTGAAATTTTTTCTTTTTTCCCCCCATTTCAGTCATATGCATACTTTCTTACATCAGGTGATAAGTCTTAGACTGTTCTTGTCTTTATTAGCCACACTGCCTTGAATAAAGATACTACTTAAATGTTAGAATTGAATTAATAACAAAGATGAGATTAGAATGCAAGTCTTCTGACTTTTCTATTACATTGTAAGTTTTTTTAAGACATACTATTGCTGACATAAGGGTAAATCCCTTCCATGACTACAGCAAGAGAGCCCTTTGGGCAAAGTTTGGTATGAGGAGGAGCCCTGGGGGGATTCCCTTTAGACCAGGATTTCTTAACTTTTTGCATGTGATAGATCCCTTTGGCAGTCTAGTTAAGCCCATGGATTCTTCAGAATAATCTTCTTAAATACATAAATATATGATTATAAAGGAAACCAAGTATACTGAAATAGTTATCAAAAATTAAAAACAAATTTAAATCTTATGTGAAGAAATCTTAATTTGTCCCTTAAAAAACTAGTTAGATTGAGCAACTTTCTGAAATTTGTCAATAATCTCATCTAATAGTCTGGGCACTGTTCCAAACTCTATATAAATTACTTGTCCTTGGAATAATTCTGTATTAATTGTAGACCCCATGAGCAAATTATCTTAGTTTTCTGGTGGTGAAAAAAATATTACATGGAATAAATATTAAGAATAATTTAAATTAGGAGTCAAGAAACAAGTTCTGGTCCCAACTTTGTTCTGGTCATCACTTGTGAGTCTGGACAAGTAGCTCAAGCTCTGTGTACTTTGCGTGTTAGTAGACAATTTCTGCCCAACTGGCTGGGACTGAAGAGGAGGTATATTTTAATTTCCTCAAAGAATGATACTATGTATAAACCTTAACTGTATCATGGTCCTCCTCTTCTTGGATCTTTGTGATCTTTTCCATCCCTAAAGATGTCACTGGCTTAATTTCCACTTAATAGCCATTCTGTAGACCAGGGGTGGGGAACCCTTTTTTCTGCCATTAAAAAAGGATTGTCAGCTTAAAGGTGTAAAGAAACTTTTGAGATCATCTAGTTCAAGACCCTCATCTTCCTTGTGGAGAAAACTAAGACTGATAGAAGGAAATGACTTTTGAATCCCATCTTGTCTTAGATAAACCTTATAACCTCGGTGGCTGAAGTTGGATTAGATATCCTAAGGTCCCTTTCTCCTTTAGATCTATGATTCTAAGTCAAGGTAAGATTTGAACCCAATTGCTGACTCCAAAACCAAAACCAAATACATTACATTGCCTCTTAGCTTTGAAGAAGAAATGACAAATGCCACATTATTCCTTTTTCCCTTTCTTCTCCAGAGAATTCTTGCATACCCTCCTTCATCCTCATTCTGTAAAATTTAGATGTAATTAAAAGTAAAATGAATAAGGCCAATAATTATGCTTCTTACCTTCCTCTCAAAGGGAGAAGACAAGGGAGAATAATTATCTACTTCCTTCCCCTGCTTCAGCAACCAAAATTAGTAAAGTCAATCTAGAGTTAAGCTCCTTTTTCATTGAAGCCTCTTCTAGACTACAAAGGAAATACAAGACCTCAGCAAGTCTGAAGGACTTCTAATTGTCATGGTTTGATTTGTTGTCTTAGGGAGAATTCTTCCCCCTCCCTTTTTTCCTCCTCTTCCCAACCTTCACTTGGACCCTTCAAGCATCACTTAAATGTGATTCTAGCAAACTCTTATTTTTGTTTAGGCAACACCAAAGATTCATACCAAAGCAAATTTGAGAGTTACTGAGATTCTGAAAGACTGAGTGACATAATCACTGTTAGCATGGGTTAGAGACAGTAATATCTTCTGGACTCCAAGAAGAAGCCTCTGTGACAAGATAACTAGTTTGTCACAAATTGGTATCTATGACACAGTCATCAGTCAGTGATGACTGACTGGTTTTCTTCTGTCATACCTGATAAGAATGGTTTTTTTTTTTTTTTTTTTTTAAAGAAGCCATGTTTGAACCTGTTGGTACAGGACAAAAGAACCTGAACTGTTACATAATAAGACCAGTTTACATCCTATTTTATATACTCTGCTTAAAGAGGCAGAAACTTGTGATGTATTTTAAATCATAATAGGAGCACGTTCTAGCTGTGTGACTCTGGGCAAGTCACTTAACCCCAATTGCCTCAGCAAAAAATAAAATAAAACAACAGGGATAACAATTACAATCTATGTAATACTTTTTGCAAAGTGCTTTATAAAATCTCATTTAGTTCATTCATAAGTATTATTATTACCTCCATTTTACAGATGGAGAAACTGAGGCAATCTACAGGTATTCCTCAGAGTCACACAGCTAGTTTATGTCTTGACTTAGGATCCAGGCTCTCTATTCACTGCATCACCTAGCTGCCTCTAGAAAAGTTACGGACAATTGTCCATAGCGAGATGAAGACAGTCAGACTGTAGGTTCTGAATTTCATTTTTTCCTGAGCAACTCTCCTAAAGGTCCTTTGCAAAGTCAGGGTGAGTTCTAGGAAAAGAAGGAAAGGTAGATTTGTTTCTCTCTGTGCTACTTTCTATCCTGTCTTGTGTTTTTCAAAATTGCCATCCTGATTAATTTCAGAGTTGTCTCTGAGGACCAAGCACATTCCCCACCCCACCCCAACCTTAAGCAAATAGTGGCAACATTGTAAAGGTGCAGAAATAGAATTCAGATAATGATTCACTTCCTATTGAAAGAAACTTTGTCTACACTATTGAATCTGGTAACTTTGTTCAACTACTTAAATCACAAGTGGCCAGATTTGTTAAAATGAAGATAGTAACAGCTGAGAAATCTCTCTTCACTCCATTCCATTTCTGCCATTAACTGGCTCTATTCCTTTTTCTCCCTTTAAGGGGCTAGTTATCTCTCTAGTGCAAATACATAACAGTCAGAACTATTTAAGACCTTATTATGTGAAATGATTATTATGTCAACTTAACTCCTATCTGTGGACTCGTCAAATTTTTGCATTAGACTAGAATTAAAATGATACAAGAATGTACCATAAGGTGAAGATGAGGGAAAATCCAGGAGACTAAAAGGCAGACACTGTTCTCCATATTTGATTCCCTTTTTGGAAGCCACTAAACATATATGAGTTAATTTTGCAAAACACTAATGAGCAAGGTTTTTATAAACTTAATTCATTTTGTATATATATATATTTAAAAATAGCATGAATAGACATGGAAAATATATACTAGTCAATACTGTTAAGGTTAAGAAGTCCTCCTGTCTTGGCTACAAATTATCTTAAAACCTAGGTGGGATTTCAAACATTCTAAAATACTGTCTTGAGCAGGGAAGGAGTTTTAAGCATGATTCTTTGAAGTGTTAGTGAGCAGTGTTATAGGCAATGCTGTTTTTTATGATATACTCACTTCAATACTTTTTCTATGATATAGTAGTTTCATGTCTCATAACAGTCTGTAGTCAGCTGTTTGTTTTGCTTTTTCTGGATATCTAATTATATAGTTTATAGAGGGTAGTAACAGTTAACATTTATTTAGTGCCTATTCTCTGTGAAACTAAATGCTCAACAAATATTATCTCATTTGATCCTCACAACAATCTTGAGCAGTTGGAGCACATTTTACAAATGAGGAAGTTGGGGTAAACTGTGGTTAATTGGTTTGCTCATAGCTAGTAAGTGTCTGAGACTGAATTTGAATTCTCATCTTCTTTACTCTAGGCCCAGGGCTCTATCCACTATGGCACCTAGGTGTTGGAAAACTTTAGAGCTGAGAGAAAGATCTTAGGGATCATTTAGGGACTGATATTTTTCATCTTTCTACTCCTAGTAGTTGGCTCTTATATTGAACTGAATCTCAAGCTAGTTGATATCTTGACTTCTATTGAGGATGGGAAGGGAAGCAGGGGTGGAAAAGAGAAAAAAGGTCCAATCATCATAAATTATACCTTTCTTTTCCTAGGTACAAGAAGCTCTGTCAATGGTAGAGACCTTCTCCCTGGTTCTGGAAGAAGATGGTACTATCATAGAAACAGAGGAATATTTCCAGACATTAAATGAAGGAACAGTTTTCATGGTCCTAGAGAAGGGGCAGAAATGGCAACCAACACCCAACCAGGTAAACCAAGTCAGGAGGATACAAGGGATTAAAATTATCCCACCTACAATAAAAGAGACTGAGACAGAGCTTTGAATTAATGGCACTTTATTAAAAGGTCCATGGTTCTCTTTAATGAAGTGGACCACAGATCTTCCTCATAATCTGAGATGCTCCTTCTTTCAGAAACCTATTTTTGTGGAGCTAGATGTCTAATCATTCAAGAACAACTATATTAAATACAGAATAATTATATCAACTGACATATGATACATAAGCTAAAATAAGCAAAACAATGTATCATCAGGGTCATAAGTTGGATGATGTAAAGAATATCTCCTCATAATATGAACAGGCTTCAGGGCAACTAAGTGGCACAGTGGATTGAACACTTGCCCTGAAGTCAGGAGGACTTGAGTTCAAATCTGACCTTCAACACTTAACATTTATTAGTTGTATGACCCTGAGCAAGCCACTAGCCCCAATTGCCGCAGCCAAAAAAAAAAAGAAAAGAAAAAAAGATGAAAAGCTTCTCCTTAAGTTGGTCAGGAGGAAATGGTAAAAGCTATCTCATTCACTGGTCATAAGATGGTCACCTGCTCCTAATGGACAAGAGATAGATATGGAAGTACAAAAAATATTTTGGGGGACTTTTAAGGTAGTTGTCTTCTCCTCCATGCAGAGCTTAGTTATTGTGACTAGGCAAAATAAGGGTGGCAATTAACTTCCTATGATTAAGCAAATCAACTGCACGTGAATCTGCAGTTCACAGCTCTGGGGCCTTATATACAGAACAAACGATATGATTCTGTCAAATTGGTTAATACTGACCAGAATAGAATAGGAATCTAAATGAATTATTTCTCACCAGGGGAAAGAGAAGATAAAGCTCTAGTGGTGGCAGAAGCTATCTGCTAACTACTCTTATCCATATCTTAACTAATCAGCCTATCTCCCATGACCTGTAATGCTCATTTTAGGGGCCTGGATACCAGCTCTCCCTCTCTCCAAAGACCTTTAAGAGGATGGATGTGGCTTCTGTGACCTTTGACTTATACAAAGCAAGGCCAGATGACTTCATTGGCTGCCTGAACGTGAAAGCAACACTATATGGCAACTATACACTGTCCTATGATCTACAGTGCTCTGGGGCCAAGCGTATCATGAAGTGAGTAGCTTTGGGGAAGACAACTTAGCTCCCTGAACACATTCATCTACTTCAATAATCTGTTCTAATTTAGCTCAACAAGTATTTGCTCAGCTAACGTGAACAGAATCCTATCCTAGATGTTGAGATACAAAAGCATAAGATATAGTCCCTGACCTAGCTGCCCAGTCAAATGGAAGCCTTATTGTTTCTCAAACATGGCATCATATCTCCATGCCTTACTCACCATCTCAGAACATCTTGATTCCTTTAAAGCTCGGCTCAAGAGTTAACTTCTATATGAGGTCCTTCTTGACTTCCTTCTAGCTGATTTATTTCACCTTCCTAATTGTTTTTGTTCAGTCATTTCAGTCATGTCCAACTCTTCATGACTCCATTTGAGGTTTTCTTGGCAAAGATACAGGAATGATTTGCCACTTCCTTTTCCAGTTCATTTTACAGATTAGAAAACTGAGGCAAACAGAGTTAAATAACTTGTCCAGGATCACATAGCTAGTAAAGTATCTGAGGCCAGATTTGAACTCAGAAGATGAGTCCTCCTGACTCCAGACCCTGACTGTATCCACTGTATCACCCAGCTGCTCCTTCCTTATACTTCTTTGCATTTTCCTATCTGTATACTTGTAGGCTGCTAAGTGGTGCAGTGAATAGAGTGCTTGACTAAAGTCAGAGAGAACACAGTTCAAATCCTTCCTTAAATTCTAGATATGTGTCCCTGGGAAAGTCACTCAAATTCTTAGCTTCAATTTTCATGTCTGTAAAAATGGAGTAATAATCACACCTATATCATAGGTAGTTATGATCAAAACATATGTGAAATGCTTTACAAATCTGAAAGCACTATATATGCACTGATGATGGGAATGATGATATGTTGTTGCCACTTAGTAAAATTAATCAATAGGCATTATGTGCCTACTATCACTTCCTTGAAATTAGGAACAGTTTAATTTGTCCTTGTATTTATAGTGTTTTATATTCAGTAGATATTTAAGAAATGTTTGAAAGAGTTTTACATTCTAGTTGAAGAGACAAGGTGTTAATTCTCCCTGCTTGAGTACAACTACAGCCACGGGAGTGATTAAGGCAGCAAGTGCCTTAGATTAGCAATGTCCAACCCAAACAGAAATGGAGACCACTAATCCATGGATAAGGATCTTTGCAGGCAACATATTGATTTAATTTTAAAATGTAATTAAAATGTAATGTAATTTAGTTTAAAATGCAATGTTTTATTGTATTTTTATTGATTTTATTAAATATTTCCTAAACATTTTAATTACATTCTGCTACCTGAAGTGTTGGCCTGCTGTCTACCTCTACCTTAGAGCATAGAAGGAGAGCTCCTTATGAGCTGGAGAGATGGAAGAAGACTCCCCTATATAAGATGATGTTCAAACTATTCCTTAAACAGAAGGAGTTAGGCAGATAAAATGAAAGGAAGGGCATGTGAGGAATCTCCCCAAACCTGAGAAGTCTTTATCATTACAGATTTGTAAATTACCTGAAGAAAGGCAGGAACAGGCCAAGGTACATGACTGAATAGAAAACCATCCAGGAAGTTGTCCTAAGCCTGGGTATTTGATTGGCGCAAACAATCTAGTACCAGTAAAGGAAATATAAATGAATGAGTATACTTTACTCATACAGATACAGATTTGAATCTAGATAATGCTTTCATGAATGTACAGTGCAGAACCATCACATCTGCTCCCCTCCTCCACTAGGCAGCTGTCTGTTTCCAGGAGACTACAAAATACCACATCATCAGTACAAAGTCTTCAATTATGCATGAAACAAAAATCACTAGCTGCTTACATAGAAGCAGGGCTCCTGTCCATCAGCATCCCCTAACTCTCTGTGGCTTTTATATCTTTATTTTTTAATTATATCTTTTTATTTACAAGATATATGCAGGGGTAATTTTTCAGCAATGACCCTTGTAAACCTTCTGTTCCAACTTTTCCCCTCCTTCCTCTCCCAGATGGCAGGTAGACCAATACGTATTAAATAAAATATATGTATACATATCCATACAGTTATTTTGCTGCACAAGAAGAATTGGACTTTGAAATAATGTAAAAAATTTATCGGACTGAGAAGGAAATGAAAAATGCAAGTGGACAAAAACAGAGGGATTAGAAATGCTATGTAGTGGTTCACACTCATCTTCCAGAGTTCTTTCACTGGGTGTAGCTGGTTCTATTCATTATTGAACAAATGGAACTGATTTGGTTCATCTCATTGTTGAAGAGAGTGTGGCTTTTATTTCTTTCTGTTCTACAACCTGAGAACTTCCTCCCTGAAATCCTGGCTGCTCCCGCAATCTTACTTCCTCCCTTACATATAGGCCTGAGCATAGCTGATTTCAAAAGCTGTGGGATTTCTTATTCCTTTCTTCCCAC
Source organism: Antechinus flavipes (assembly GCF_016432865.1). Classification (NCBI taxonomy): domain Eukaryota; kingdom Metazoa; phylum Chordata; class Mammalia; order Dasyuromorphia; family Dasyuridae; genus Antechinus; species Antechinus flavipes. The sequence goes on along the minus strand of NC_067398.1, from coordinate 48,721,597 downwards.
AATAGCCTAGGTGACTTTTTGGCTTCTAGAAGCTTCCCAGAAGTTACTTATCTCTATCATTATTCCAGAATATGCAGGATGTCACTTGAAAGTTTTCCTTTGTGTCCAGGTCAAGGATATATTTTATATTGCCTGGTTCAAAGAACAGTAACTAGGAAGAGTCTGAAATTTGGGGCCCCAAAGACTAGACTCAAATTTGCTTGATAAAAATAAAATTGCACCTTAAGCTGGATATTAATATTCCACTAATGCCCAAAGATTTCCCTCTATCCAGGATAGCTTACTCTCTGTTGTCTGTCTGTCTGTCTCTCTCTCTCTCTGTGTATATGTGTGTGTGTGTGTGTGTGTGTGTGTGTGTGTGTATCTGTCTCTCTTGCTCTATGTATGTGTATGTGTGATAAATCCCTTTGGTGAAGCCTATGGACCCTTTCTTAGAATAATGTTTTTAAGAGAATAAAATAAATATATGGTTATAAAGAAAATCAATTATATTGAAATAGTTTTTAAAATATTAAAAACAGGTTCATGGACCTTCAGATTAAGAATCCCTGGTTTAAGGAAGGCTGAAAGGGAAATATTTAATGTAGCTCAGTTGGAGATTACAAACAGTTAGTCAGCAAGCATTTATTAAGTATTCAGTATGTGCCAGGCAATATGCAAAGTGTCAGAGATACAAAGAAAAGCAAAAACAGTTCCTGTCCTTGTGGAGCTTACATGCTAATGGAGAAGACGACATGCAAACAACTATGTACATATAAAATAAGTTGGAAATTATTTCAGAGGGATGGCACTAGTGTTAAGAGGGATATGGAGATAACCAGTGAAAATACAGAGAATTGGAAGATGGAGAATCTTATGTAAGGGAAGGTTGTGCCAAATCACCGACCTTACTTCCCCCCCTACCATCATCTGGGTCCAGTGGCAGGATACAGATCAGAATGACAGGAGATGGCTCTAGATGCAGTAGGAGACCTCGGCCTTTTTCAGCTAAGATCTTTTAACAGGTCTACGTTTGACTGAGGCAACACCCATTCAGTGATTAAGGCTAATGAGGTAAGAAATGAGATCCTCTGAGAAGGAAGGACAAACAACTTCTATGAGTAGGAATAAGAGTTCTTTCTTTCTCTCCCCTCCTCTTCTCATCTTATCCCTTCCCTTCCTCCTGTCCACATAGAGTATCATAGGCTTACCTGAAGTGTTTTTCTCAAAGGAATATAAATTTTAATAATTAATTAAAAATTAATATAAATTAAATTAATTTAATATAAATTAACCCCATAAAATGGGGTTTATGATTTAGGACCATACTTTAAACCCTAAAGCAACCCCAACTTGGTCATTGTTTGGGTTCTGATTTGCTCAAGGTGAAGATAAATAGCAATTGTTTCTATTTAAGCCAGAAACTCAGGTCTTTCCCTCTATGTAAAAGTCATTCTCTTTCTCATTTCTTACCTAGCCTTAATCACCGACTGGGCATTGCCTCAAGCTGAGATCTGTTAGAGACTTTAGCTGAAAAACACTAAGGTCTCCCACTGCCTCCAGAGCCATCTCTAGTCATCTTGATCCACTGGATCCAGATGGCTCAGGAAGAGAAAGTGAGGCAGGTGACCTTGCACAACCCTCTCTCACTTAAATCCAGTTCATTTGCATAGCCTGGCATGATCTCCCTGATGCCATGGTGGTTTTTGAGAATGAAAAACAAATAGCAATGAGCCACATAATTATTCTGCCTGGTGGTGAGAGATTTAGGGATTGAGGATGATGTTCGGGAGGATGATGGTGTCCCTGATAGTAATAAGGAATGTGAAAGAAGGAAGGGTTTGGGGACAAAGATGAGTTCAGTTTTGGACATGTTGAATTTAAGATGTCTGACACAGGACATCCAGTCTTGGGGATGCAAGACTGCAGATTAGAAGGGAGATTAGAGCTAGATCAACAGCCTCAGACATGTTTTAAAGTGGTTTTCCCTCCTTCTAGAGTTGCCCTTCAAGTGACCAAATGCCTTTTCCTCCTTTTTCCTCCCTATCCTCTTTACACAGGGAAGCTCTCCGATGCGCTGCCTTCAGCATGCAGGCCACTGGTCATGTCCTTCTGGGGACCTCCTGCTTCATGCAACATCTCCTTGAAGACACAGAGAAGCAGCATTCCCTGGAAGGGGTGGTATCATCTCTCCCATTGAAGCTCATAGTCCCCTCCTTTATGAAAATGCTACAGTGAAACCTCACTTCAAACTGAACTGCTGAGAGCCCAGAATGCTTAGAACTAATGGTAATATTTTCACCATTATACCACAAAGTCAGAGGAAGAGTGGAAGCAACAGGTGTGGACTGAAGGGGAAGCTGTGGGCTTTCTTGTGCCTTCTCCCAACTCTCCTCCAAAGAATTTGGCCAACATTTTAGCTGGGTGGAGTGGCCTGTGGTATAGGTCCCAGTCCTCTGGAATCCATGATCACTGTAACACATTTCCCTGCTCTTGCCTCACTCCAGCATTGCCTTATTTTGTCATAGATTAACTTAGTATTCTGGGACACATTTGTAATATGTAACTTATGTAAATTATAGCTTCCTTGTCTCTTTTTCTTGCCAACTTGGTGCAATCTACAGGGTTGGGTGACTGTAGACAGAGGCCCATAGGCTGTAAATTCAACAGCTGCACAAATTGGGATCACTGGCTGAGCCACTGGCATGAGAGCTGGAATTTGAAGAGTTTGAAAAAGAGGAGACTGGATCAGATTCTCACCATTTCCATTCCTTGAAGGGGTATACTTAAGATATTAAGTTTAGCAATTTCATTACACATGGTGGGAAAAGAGAGCCCACTCACAAAACAAGTGTTTCAAAGAAGGTTTATGATAGTTTTTTTTTGTTGACTAGATGAAGACTGAGTAGGATGCTGTGGTGCTTATCATCTGTGCCTAGATTGGGGTAACAATGTGACCCTCTACAGGTTAAGGTGGTATGAAGATGTCAAAGAAAGTGACCCAGACTTGTATGAACTGATGAAGAGTGAATTGAGCAGAATTAAGAGAATAATTTATACAATAATAGCAATATTGAAGAAAAAATTTGAAAGATTTAGAAACTCTGATCCACACAGTGAGCAACCATAATTCTAGAAGACTCAAGGTGAAATATGCTATCCATTTCCTGATTCAGAGCAATGAACTCAGGATGTAGAGGGGTGTGTGTGTGTGTGTGAGTGTGTGTGTGTGTGTATGTGTGTGGCCAATGTAGAAATTTGTTTTGTTTGACTATACACATTTGAAGTAGGTTTTTGTTTTTCTTGCTTTATTTTGAATGGAGATAGAAGAAAGAGGATGTAGATCTGAATATAAAATAAAATGTAATTAGTTTTGTTTAAATGCTTGACAACAACAAAATTGCTTCCTCGTTTTCCTTTTTTGTTTATGAGGAAAAGTTCTATCTTAGATGGGTTAAAGATAATTGTGGGTGGGTGGCAAAAATTTCTAAGAATGTAATCAATCGAGAGGAAGGTAAAGTGTTATTTGCTAAATCCTCTTTCCAAAACTAGATTTTGGGACCTTTGAGTGACATTGGGTGAAGGAGCCACCTAGATGTCTCAGTGGATAGAGCACAGGCCCTCAAGCCAGGAGAACCTGAGAGACACTGGAAATGACCTTTAATTTACTCAAGATTATTTAAGAAGGGAGATATGGCTGCTCTCATCCTGCCCTCAGAGGCTTTGAGTCTCTGTAGCCCTATCAGGACATTTCAAGACTATGAGCAAAATGCAGACGATATTATTGATCGGTTTTGGGAGATATCAAAAGGCAAGAGACAATGACTGCAAGAATTATACCAACTAACTGGCAAGATGTAGGAAAGTGGTTTGGTTTGCCTTTCAGAAAGTAAATAAAGATCTTAGATACTCATGGTACTCCCTTAACTTATACCTTAGTTCCTTCCCACACATACTTTAGGATACTATATGTGAAATGCTAACTCAGATACACGTAAGTTCTAACAAAGGAGAAAATTTTATAGGTCTGTGGATAAATGTGTGTGAATTCTATAGGGAAAGGTATGACTTATTAGCATAAATTTACCAATACAAACTGGAATTTTCTATGCAATTTATAATGTAAGTTGCCTAGAGCAGGTAGAGCCAATATGTTTCAGCAGGGACTCTGAACCCAGGTCTTCCTGGCTTTGAAGCTGATTTTCTGTTATTATTTGCTGTCTCTGTTCTATGACAAACAACACTGATTTGATCCATTTATATTCCTTAAGAGGAGAAAGAATAGCATTTAAAGTTCTAAAATTCCAAGAAGAAAAGTATAGTTGGGAGTACAAAATTACAGGAACCTGGTGTGATGGTCTGGGTGCAGCAATTAAAGTTTTGATATGCCAAAACCCATGAATTAAATGGTTTTAGGGTAGAATATTTGGGCACTAACTGGTACCAAGGATAGAGCACTGACCTTGGAGTCAAGAAGATTATCTTCACAAATTCAAATCCAGTCTCAGACACTTACTAGCTGTGTGACCCAGGGCAACTCATTTAACTCTTATACCTTAGTTGCTTGTCTATAAAATGAATTGGAGAAAGAAATGGCAAAACCATTACAGTATCTTTGCAAAAAAAAAAAAAAAATCCAACCCAGCAATGAGGTCAAATCATCTGGAGAAACATGGAGTGATCAGAAAAAATCTCATAGAAGCACTCAGCTTGGCCTGGGATTCAAGGCTAGAATTTGGGGGGTGTGGCAGAGAAGGGGAGGCTGGGAAGAGAAGATCAATTTGTTAAGAGTAGTGGGTATCTAAGCCAGGAAATATCCTGTGTCAGTTTAACTATCTGTGCAATGGAAGCAATTTCCTGTTCCATTTTCATGTTGTAGTAGCTGAATGAGTTGAGTGCTTTTAGCTCCAGGAAGTTTGCCAGAAGTAAGTAACCTCATCCTGATGACTGTTCTTAACAATCCACTGAGGCTGCATTGGGCAATACATTGATCAGGCTTCCCATCTTTCAATATTTCCATTTATGCTACTGTGGTCATTGTGCCCATTCTCTTGATTTTTCTCACTACTGTTTATATCAATTCAAATAGGTCTTTCCAAACTTCTCTGAATTATTGATATTCATTATGTATTATAACACAATACCATTCTATTCCTGTAGTATGCTATATTTTGTTCAGCCATTTCTCACTTGACAGACACCCCCTTTTGTTTCTGATTTTTTATTTCTACAAATAAATGCTATATTTTGGCATCTGTGTAACATTTCCCCCTCATAGACCTTGTCTTTGGGGGCATATATCCCAAGATCAGACGATACTTTCCACCTTTTTCTGTTCCCTTATATTTCTCACTCCCTTTTCACTAAGTCTCAATTTAGGCATTTATTGCTTTTCATGCACTGGATACAAATCAGTGTTAGAATGGAAAGAATATGGGATATTAGAGTCAAACAGGTTTTATCAATAACTAGCCCTGTGTCTAGCCATTAACGAGCAACTTACAACCTTTTCATTAATGCCACATAGATTTGTCATGAAGGGTAGATTAATAATGTATATATGTATGTAAATGATTATGTTATATTATGTTATAAACAATGTCAAGCAGGATAATTTCAGAAAAACCTGGAAAGACTTAAATGAATTGATGCAAAGTAGGAAGAACCAGGAGAATATTGTACATAGTAACAACAATATTGTATGAAGAAGAATTCTAAATGATTCAGCTATTCTTAGTAATACAATGATCCAAGACAATTACAAAGGACTAATAATGAAGCGTACTATCTGCCTGCAGAGAAAGAAATATTTTAAAAATTCAGGCTGAAGCATGCTATTCTTCACTTTTTCTTTCATTCTTTTGAGTCTTCTTGTACAAAATAACTAATATGGAAATGTTTTACATGATTGTACATGTACAATTTGTACATGTACCTATATACAGATTGCTTATCATGTTAGGAAGAAGGAGGGGATGAATAGAGGGATAAAATGTATAACTCAAAATTGAAAAAAAATTTTTAAAATTGTTTTAGTGTATATTAAAAAATAAATCTCAGCTAAAATCTCAAAAAAAAGAAGGCATGTAAAATGTTTATGAATGTGAACAGTTATGTTTCTGAAATATATGTAAATAAGCAAAAGCCTAGGATGGAAGGATATTGGCTAGCTAAAGTATACAAGACAGATGTTTTAGTAAAGAAGAAATTGTTCTCCTAAATCAGCAGGGTCAAACTCAAATCCCTGCAGATTGCATATTGACTTAGAAAACCACACACTAATATTATTTATGTTGTATTTGTATTTATTTTGTTAAACATTTCCTAATTACATTTTAATATCTTTTTGGCTACATTTGAGAGTTTTGTAGGCTGCTTATGGATAGCAGACAGCTCTAATTCATTTATTTTGCCAATTTGGAAATTTACAGATGGGTCAGCTCCAGTCCCTTTTAAGGAAGGGACAGAACCCTTTTTCTCTGTTTTTCCCATTATATTGCCCTGGGGTATTGGGATTATCGATGCCCTGTATTTAGTTAAAGTATTAACTGGTTTCTAGGAAAGAATCCTGGATTTAAAAATTAGAAAACTTTACTACTGATTAAGTTTATATTTGTTATTTTCCCCCTTAAAATGTGAAAACCTTAGAAGCAGAGACAGTCTTGCTTTTCTGTTTGTATCCTCAGCACTTAGACCTGTATTTGCACATAGTAAGTAAGCCCTTAATAAATACTTAATTCAACTCTTCTTTCAGTGATGCTAAAGAAAAGTCATCAATTTTCAGAGCTTCAATTCCTTTACCTCTAAAATGAAGGTAATCACGAATGATCTATCTACTTCAAAGGGTTGTGGGGATCAAATGAGACACCTTTAAAGTGCCATATAAAGTGTCATTTGCAATCACCCTATTCTGCAGGTCTGCTTACTTGTTTAGAAGACTGCTATATTTTTTGTGGGTAGGAGAGGGAATTGGGGAAGATTTTAAATAGAAAGACAAGGACTCTTTCAGATTCTAACATAATGGTCATTGATGAGGTCCCTCAGTAACTGAATGGAGTTGACTGAGAAAAATTGGACCACTGATGAAATTGTTCCTTGGAGTAGCCAGAGAAAAGGCTCTGATAGAAATCAATTTGGCTTAGTGAGCCCCACCCGGAGGTCATCCAGTGAGAAATCCAAATTATATCACACCCCTGAGGTTCACCCACTGTGGAAGTCATGAGCTGCCTCACTTTGTGCAAGAAATCCCAGTTATGTCCCTGAGGTTAAAATTTTCCTATAAATCTGCTTGTGGCCCACACCATCTTGGCTCCACTCTTTTGGGTCAGTCCACAGAGACATTCCATCTTGTGGTGTCTTTCCCTTTACCACTTACCCAAACCACATAGAGTGTCTCCTAACCCCACTATGCCTCACTGTGTCTCTCTTCTCAAACTCCATTTCTCTTTTTTATCCCTTTTAACCTGCCAGCAAAGGGCACTTCATGGGGTGTTCCCTTTCTCTTAGGTAATTGTGAATTCCACTAAGAAGCTTGTCTTTTCCATCATTAATTATTAAAACCCCTTTCTTGCTAACTATATGCTCTCCCAGCTCTATTTAATGTTTACCATTTCTGTTGTCTATTGTATTCCTTCATTTTTCTGTTATCTCTTCTCATTTAACCTATCTTTTGCCAAAGAGATTGGCCATTGTGAATTCTTCATATGCTTGAACACCAACATTTGGCTCTATCATTTTGTGCCTACCATTACCTGGTGTCCACATCAGTCACATCAGTCATCTCTGTCTGAACCTAGCAAGTAAAGCTTTCATCACTTGCTCAGTAAAGTAGTGACTATGGCTTGCTCTTGGTTAGGGGAACCCCTTTATCTGGATATCTGCCTAGAAAACTACATGACAAACTAATCAAAGTCTGAATAAAAAGGAACCATTCCAATTAAACTCACTGAAGCCTCCATCCAAATCAAGCCAACATTTCCAGAAGTTCCCTGTAGCCATTTAGAAGGATCTTTGCTCGTGCTAGAAATGTAAGCTTTCCTATTTATCCTGTGAACATTATCACCTTTAATAGAAATTATTTCTGCTATCACATCGTGATTCTTATTTTTCTGGTGCTCTTTTCAAACCCAGGTTCTCCATAAGCTACAGTGGGTATGATTGCTTAGATGCATGTTGTAAAGTGCTGGTGGTATCCAAAGTAATAATCAAAAAGTTTGTTGGAGAAAAAAAAACTGACATCACATGTTGGCTGAGAACAAAACCTGAGACTGTAATAATTTAGAAAAAATTCATTAAGTTGTTCATTAAGCAGAATAGAGTTGCTCAACCCTAGTGTCTATAAGTTACACATTATTTCAAATTCAAACAAAGGTACAAGGAAATAATAGCTGATTGGCCAGCATGAAGGCAGTTTCCAGGTAGTATAAGATGTCTAATAGAAAAAAACTCATATTTTTTTGCATCAATCTTTTGACCTGGCTGGATTTCTAGTCAGCAAAATCTAGTCCTAAGTTAAACATTAAACACATCTGGTTTCTGAACAACAAGTCTGATTTCTCTGTCATGTAGGTCTAGATTCACACAATGTCATGAAGTTTCCTCCACACACATAAAATATTTTACAGCTATTTTATTAGGTTTAAATACTCTTCTCCCTGCTTCCCCCACCCAATTCACAACTCATTAGAGAAGTATTGTGGTATAGTGTCTGATTTTTTAAACTGTGATTTGTGACCTTATATGGAGTCTTGGAAGTGAATGTGGGGGCTGGAAATTAGGATTTATTATCAGTAAAGGTTTGATTTTTTTTTAAACCTATGTTATATGCCTATATAGCTGGGTCATGGAACAGTTTCTCAGATGAAAAGGGAAAGTTTAAGAATCCCTGGTGTAGTGGATATGGCTTTGGCCTAGAAGCCAGGAAGATCCTACCAAGCCTTGCCTCCCAACTCAAAGGGGTTACATGACCCTGGTCAAGTAAGTTGCTTCATTTCTCAATGCTCTAGATAACTCTCTAAGAATGTGTATTATAGAGAAAATGCCAACTTGAATTGATAGAGAGAATTTCCTTATTCAGGAATTTCCTATCCCAAATAAAATCATCTATTTCTAATACTTTGTTAATCCCCTCTCTTTGACATTACAATCCATTCTCAATATGTTCCTCAACATAGGACTCATTATTTATTACAGAGGAAAATTTTAAGCAAAACCCAAAAGGCAAAAGAATCACATCTGACAGAATATACAGCATTCCATACCCACTGTCCTCTATCTCTGCTGAGAGGAAGTCTGTATCCAATTTTCTTTTCCCCTAGAACCCAGGCTACCATTTAAAACCCAATATCCTGTTGTGATCGCATATGATTGATAGGGTCCAAAAATATTTAGATTCTTAGTATACCACTATAATTAAAGTAATATCTAATAAAGCAAAAGGTTGATGATTCTCCCAACTCGAGTGGTACTCTTCCCATTGATTGCTCAAGTAACCAATGAACATTATTAGCTTTTTTGAAGAAATATCAAAGACCAACTAGGATGAGCTATTTTTTTCCCTAAAAGAGAGAGAAGTTGTCCCTGAGACTTAATTGGTCTAGCCAGCAGGGGTCCTCAAACTTTTTAAATAGGGGGCCAGTTCACTGTCCCTCAGACTATTGGAAAGCTGAACTATAGTAAAAACTATATATATATATGTTATAGTAAAAACAAAAACTTTGTTTTGTGGGCCTTTAAATAAAGAAACTTCATAGCCCTGGTAAGGGGGATAATTGTCCTCAGCTCTGCATCTGGCCTTTGGGCCATAGTTTGAGGACCCCTGGAGGGCTAGATCTGGGCTAGTTGATATGGCTTCCCAGTTACTTAGGGCATATAAAGGTCAGTCTCTAAGGAGTAATGCCCCTTGGATCTGATTGATATTCCATTTCCATTCAAATCAACATACCCTTCTAGCCAGATCCAGTTAATAGAAAGATGCAAGATGGATATAAGGAATTAGCAGCATAACACTAAGGTTAATACAGTCAAGAGGACCCTGAATTCAAATCTGGCCTTAAACACTTAACATTTCCTAGCTTTGTGATCCTAGGCAAGTCACTTAAACCTTCTTCCCCCAATTAATTCATCACAATAATAAGAATAAGAAATAGTATTAGAATCTCCAGTCTTTTTGGGTTACCCCTAATGGAAAAACTAGTGAGCTTTCCTCTGGGGACCCAAACTGCAAATATAAATGGAGGCTGAGAGGACGGGCAAAAGGGGCATTGTTACCCATATGAAATATTAAAATAACCAAAAGGAGGCCTTCACAATAGTAGGTAAATCCTCAGTGGACAATTTGTAGAAAAGCATGGTCAGGAATTAACTGAGGATCACAAGCCTCTTAATGTCAGAGAAAGGGCATCATAACTATTTAGAAATTGTGGGTTCATAATAGCTCTTCATTTATTGCTCGGATGACTATGAACAAGTCATTTACTTTCTCTGGATCACTCCATCTATGATATGGGAGGAGGAGTAAAATAGATTATCTCACTGGCTTCTTCCAAACTTAGATTCTATGCCCTGAGATGAGTTACAAAGTTGTTTATTGTTATTTCAAATGTTAATTATTGAGTCCCTGTACTAACTAACGAAATTAGTCCTAGAACTAATAAAAATCCTCAAGAAATTTATAGTTTCTTTGGGGAAACAACATGGAAGTCTGTAATCTCTTCTACATAAACTTACATTTTCCCAAAGAGAATGGCCACTGTGAATTCTTCACATGACCGAATTCCATCAGCTGATGCCTACATCAGCCACATCAAAAGCACAGGAAATTGTCTAAAGAATTATCAAATGTAATATCCATTGTCATTATGAGAGCTATAAAAGGTGGATTCTAACAAGCATCAGAAGAGAGAGATCCTTTTCAGTTGTGAAATGACTTGTCTTCACTGCCACAAAGACTGTCATGCTTAACTAACTAGGAAAATAAGAAGCTCCCATCTTCCTACATGCTTTCTTACCCTATCCCACTTCAGTGACTGGAGCTCCCAATCTAGAGTCATGCTATCCTGACTGGTGAAAGGCAATTCTCTATCTGGCCACCCTCGGCCTCCCTACAATCTTTTACCTCATCCATCTCTCTGCTATGTTGCTGTTCTGAGCCGTTCTCCACTTTCCCTCTTCTTTGCCATAGTTCTGGCTGGTAGGGAATTCAGGTTGGGTTAACTTAACAAATAGCTTATAATAAGGATAGTGTATAGTGGCTTCTCATCAGGAAAATGAGTTTAACCAAATCCCTCCAAACCCAATGTGCTGCACTTAAACTCATCCTCTTGCCAAGGAAACCATCTGTACCCTAGAACAAAGAGAAATCTGCATTTGGCTACTGCTATTTGGCAACTCAGTTTTTAGGACCAGTGATGCTCATTGGAAAAACCTAAAAAGAGAAAGCTTGGAGATAAATTATAAAAGGTGAGGAGAGTTTTAAGTCAGGTGCTAGTCTTCCTATGGCTTGGGCCATGCCTCTATTTTTTGGAAGAGGAGGAGGAGGAAGAAGAGGAGGAGGGGGAAGAAGAGGAGGAGGGGGAAGAAGAAAAGGAGGAGGAAAAGGAGGAAAAGAAAAAGGAAGAAGAGGAGGAGGAGGAAGAAGAAAAGGAGGAGGAAAAGAAAAAGGAAGAAGAAGAGGAAGAGGAACAAGAGGAGGAGGGGGAAGAAGAGGAGGAGGGGGAAGAAGAAAAGGAGGAGGAAAAGGAGGAAAAGAAAAAGGAAGAAGAGGAGGAGGGGGAAGAAGAAAAGGAGGAGGAAAAGAAAAAGGAAGAAGAGGAGGAGGAGGAACAAGAGGAGGAGGGGGAAGAAGAAAAGGAGGAGGAAAAGGAGGAAAAGAAAAAGGAAGAAGAGGAGGAGGAGGAAGAAGAAAAGGAGGAGGAAAAGAAAAAGGAAGAAGAGGAGGAGGGGGAAGAAGAGGAGGAGGGGGAAGAAAGGGAGAAGGAAAAGGAGGAAAAGAAAGAGGAAGAAGAGGAGGAGGAGGAAGAAGAAAAGAAGGAGGAAAAGGAGGAAAAGAAAGAGGAAGAAGAGGAGGAGGAGGATGAAGAGGAGGAGGGGGAAGAAGAAGAGGAGGAGGAAGAAGAAAAGGAGGAGGAAAAGGAGGAAGAGGAAAAGGAAGAGGGGAAAAAAAGAAACTTTAGAACAACATGTGGAAAAGAAATGGTCATACTGGAAAAGAAATGGTCAGGTATTGAGAAGGTTATATAATATATAGATAGATATAAATATATATTTATACACACACATATATATAATATAAAAGGAATCCTTCAAAAAATTGGGGAGAAGGGGAGTGGGAATTGGCTGGCTGGGCCAGGAGCTTCAGGGAAGATTTAAAGGATGGATGAATTTGGGAAATGATGATGAGGTGCGTTCGAGGGTCAGAAGGGTCAGCATTGAGCACGGACCAAATTATGAGAGTATTTGGGAACTGGAAGGGAACTCACCCCTCATTTTGCACGGACCCAGGCAACTAGCCCAGCAGGCGGGAATCGCCCAACCCCTGACTCTCAGGTCACGCCTCTTCCCCACCTTGCCCGCTTTCTAGTTTCAGGCCCCACCCCTCGCCTAATTGACAGCCATTTTCTTCAATCACCGCACTGGAGGGCGGAGCTACGAGATCCGTCGCCGCCCTTGTGTACTCCATCCCGCCTCCTGCCTCCTCCTCAGCGCATGCGCGCATTGCTCCGTGCTGCTTTCTAGTTCCTGTCAAGATGTGGGGTCGCGTCTCATGTCGGTGTCGGTTGTTGTGTGGGGGGACGTGGCCGGGAACAGGGGTCAGGGCACAGTCCGAGACCCAAAAGAGTGAAACATGGTGATTGATCCCGCGGGGGGGCAGTAGGGGGGGAGGTCTGACTGAAGGAGCGTAGGGTATGGTGGGAAGGGGCAGTCGGGGAGAGGACAACGTGGGAGCCGTGGGGGGGAAGTGAGAGAGGGGGAGGGGAAAAGGCAGGGACGGGGAGGAGAGGGGAGGGGCAGGTTGAGAAGGAAAGAAGTAACGGAGAGAAAAGGACCGGAGGGGGAGGGGAGGCGGGGATGCTTTAGCCCGCTCCACTTCGGGACCTGAGACTGCGCAGCCTTCTAGGGGAGCCTGGGGGCCCTTGGGAACTCCCCTGAGGACGGGAAACCTCCCACTGCAACCCAGAACTCCTGAGCTCAAGCCCTTCCCGGGCCTCCACTTTCCCGAGCCGCTGAACTAGAGCTGTGGGTCACCACTACTCTGGCTTATTTTGACTTTCCTTTCTGGTGCTCAGCCCCGGGGTAGTCAGTTGCCTCAATCTGGCGTGAATTTCTTTCTTTTTTTTTTTTTTTAACAGTGCCACTTTTTATCATAGCAGAGAATTGGAAACAAAGTGGGCAGTGATCCATTATTTGGGAAATGACCGAGGAAATTAGTTTCTGAATGTAATCGAATGTTATTGCAGCATAAGAAATAATGAAAGCTGTCTTCAGAAAAACCTAGGCAGAATCAGATGACCTGTTGTAGAATGCAATGAGCTTAACTAGGAAAACAAGTTGTACAATGGCTGTAAATCGATTTTGAAAGATTTAAGAATCCTGTTCAATGTTATGACGAGTGATGATTCAAGTATATTGGTGATAAAGCATGCTTCCCACCTCAAGATAAAGGTGATAAATGAGATGAACAACACATACATTTTCAGACAGAAAATGTGTGAATTGTTTTCTTTAACTATAACTACTATTACAAGGCCTAAAAGATCCTCTCTATCCCTAAGATGATTTTATTTCCCCTGATTTTAAGTGCTTGTTCATGTGTAGATTCTTTTAAAAAATTGTTTTATCTTTTATTTTTAATTATTATTCCATCTTATATATTCACAAGAAGTATATTCATCACCATTATATTGTGATAGTTCATTTATTTTTGGTCATGTCTGACTCTTCATACGGCATGAAGGATGTATATTAGTATAATCTTTTATTATATCATACAGAGTTTTGTTTATAATTCTGTGATCTTAAAACTGCCCTAGCTAAGCGTGGGAAGCACTATCACACTTGTTGGTTGACCAACAGGAAATTAATTTTTTGATCATAACTCCTGAAACCATTGACTAAGGTTCAGAAGTCTTAGGTCTTTGTAGAGACCTCCCACATCTAGAAAATCAGAGATCCTTGAATATGTCACACTTATTTGACACTTTAAAGTTTACAAAGTGTTTACCTCAGCAACATAGTACTGTAGATAATAATTTTCATCATTTTGCAAATAAGAAAACAGACTCAGAGCAGTTAAATGACTTGTACTGTGTAACGGTGTCAAAACAGACTTACTCAACTCTCCCCGACTTAAAAGACCAGTGTTCTTCACTGTTATATATTTGGGATAGATATATCCCAAATTTCTGTTCATTTCTTTTTCCATCATTAGGTACCAGATGTACCTTAAGGGGGCCAAGAAGAAAGGAGACCTTCATAACCAGCTCTTTCCTGGAATGCTAAAACCAGAGACACTAAGTCATGAGGAGTTGGCTGAAAGGATGAAGACAGCTGTGCTATACCATCATGGTGAGGGGGAGACAAAAGATTTGGGGATCAATAAACTCAATTCTAGGATACTCTTTTACTCTTGGCCTTTAGGGAACAGGAAAGGGACTAAAGCTAGCTCCTATGCAAATTTTTGTTTAAATTTTGTTTTAAAAAATTAATATTGTCAGTGCTACCAACTAAACTTGTTTGTTAAGTAATTACATCTAAATAAATGAAAATAAAACATCTAAATAAATACTTAAAGTATTAGTGGTGTTTCAGGTTTTTGAAGTCCTCATTGCCATTCATTTTTCTGATGTTTCTCTTACATGGTGCTAGTTAATATATACTTTATAATTAGGATTCTATTCTTTGTGTTTTGCATTATTTCATAAAGATCCTTTCCAGATTTCTTTGTATTTCTCTTATTTATTCTTCTTCATTATAGTATTCCATCACATAAATACAAAGTGGTTTAATTATTCCTTTTTTCATTAAATATTCAGTTTATTTTGCAGTCTCACCTACATTTCTAGGCTTTCTATCTTAATGTGATGACTTTGTTTTTTAGGACCTCTGGTGGCTTTGAACAAACCACAAGGATTAGCAGTAACAGGTAGGGAAAGGGGAGGAAATAGTGTGGGTTAGAAAGGCAGTGGAAGGGCTTGTTTAGGATTACAGGAGTAATGGAAGTAGAAGGAAGGTTAAAGAATTTGGGAGGTAGGAAGTCTCATTACTTTTCTCCTTGTGTCTCCAGGAAAACCAGGAGAACTTACATTGCTCTCAGTACTTCCAGAAGTAGGCCAGTACCTAGGGTTCAGACAGGAGCTCCAGATTGTCAGAGCTCCAGGAAAGTAAGTTATACTGATCATATTAAGCCAGAAATCAAAGGCAGAGCTCAGATTGAAAGCTCACATGAGAACTGGATTTGCTCAGTCGCTTTAAGTTTTTCTAGCAAGATCTGGGATTGTAGACTTCCCTACAATGGATAGGATAGTGGGAAAAATGTCCTTCAGTGGGAAACCTAGCTTCTAATCTTAGTTTTGCCACTTAACTATTTGTGTCACCATGGGCAATTAACTTTACTTCGGCCTTTACTTTCCTCATTTGTGAAATGAATCCTAGGATACATTGTGAGTTCTGTGGTAGAAAGATCACTGGACTTTCAGTCAAGAGACTGAGTTATAATCTTGGCTTTGGCACAAAGGCTGCTGTCAGGGTATAATGGCAAACTTCTGTGGGTGGTTGTGAAAAAAGGCTATTATAAATCTTAAAGTATTATAGATAGATGAATGGTGACAATTATGTGACTTTTTTTTTCTCCTTCTCCACCAGGGAGAGCTCAGGGCTCGTTCTCCTCTCCAGCTCTCCCCAGTTAACCAAAACCTTCCAGAATTTCTTCATACATTCTCGAAGATCTCAGAAACCCACAGTGACCTACTGGTGAGAGGCAAATGTTAGTTTCCCCTTTTCAGTGCTAAGTGCCCCAGGGTGGCTGCTCTATGACCTCCTTCCTCTACTTTTCACTCAGGGCTATAACTGTTGGGGTCCCAGCTACTACCAAAGGTGAGATTCAAGTTGCCCTGAAGCTGGATCATGTTAGAGGAATGGACCCGGTAAGTTCAATGTTAACATTAATTTCTTGCTTTTGGGGAAAGAGGGGATGTGTTTCATAAATTTGGTAAAGAAGGTTTGGTGAGGCTTTTATTGGGCTCACTAAATCAGGAGTGATGGTTTGCATTAAGCATCTAGTACCCCTGTGGCCTGGCCTTGGTGGTTCTTACAACATTGGAAATGGGGAGGGGAAGAATATCAGGGCATAGAGTTTGAGGTGGTTTTTCTTTTCTGGGGAACAGGTTGTTCCAGTGAAGGCCCCATCTCGACAGGCCTTAAGAGAGGGTGTCAAGAAAACCCTGACCCACTTTTTTGTGGAAGATTCCACATCTGATTGTGCTCTGATAAAGCTCCAGCCGCTTACAGGTAGGAGCCAGGGACATCCACTGGGGTTTCTGAAACTGTTTCAAGGGGGCAGGAGTTGGGGTAGGTTTACCACTGATAGCTAGCACTTGGGGTCTTCTTAGCTACTCCATGTTTGACCAGGGAGATAAAGAGCCATCAGAAGGAAGAGTTAACATCTGGCTCCAAGAGGCAGCTGGAGAGTTCTTGATGTGACTGTTATCCCTAGCATTTCCTAGCCAGCTCCTGGTGCATATGGTGCTTCAGCTGTGTCCTGTGCTTGGGGATCACGTGTATTCTGGCCGAGTTGGCAGTGTCCTAGATGAAAGCTTCCTATTGCCATTGGAGGCTGTAATTCCTCAGACACAGGTACCTGGGTTTGCTTTGCCTGCCCACCTTTTTTTGTTTGGGGGTCGATAGCAGGGTAGTACCTTTTGTCACTGGTGATTCAATGGGATACAACAGAAAGCTGGGGTGGTAGAGACTTGGCTTCTAGTCCTGACTTTTCACATTTGTTGACTTTGCATATGTGAAATAAAGTTTTTGACTCATATAAAATGTATTTGGATTAGATTTTAAAATTATCTTTCAGCTATAATCTTATGTATTGTATAAATGTCTGGACTTGGGGAAGAGACAGCTCAAATTCACATTATTCCCATTTTGAGCCTTCACGTCAAATGAGAGCAACTATTTGGATTTTCTTAACTGTTAGATCCATGTCCTCAGTCTTTCTGTCTTTTCTACCCTATAGGTCCTGAATGAGCAGCTCCTCCATCGTCTCCAAATAACTTCAAATGAAGTGGCCCTTCTACCCCTCCATCTCCACCTGCATGAAATACTTCTTCCCCAAACCTCTGTGGCCCCTACAGTACTCATAGCTCCCTTGCCTCCTTTTTTTTCACAAACCATGTGGAACTTAGGGCTCCAAATGTCAGGGAAACCAAGGAATAATTAGCAGACAACAATCAAGATGGCACTCAGTTCATAAAGTGAAAAAAGTAGGTAAGAGCCTAGTGGGGAGGGTTGAGGAAGATAGTCTGCTTTCTTGTCTGGAAGCACATGTCCAATTCTTCTACCATCCTGGCCTTTTTTTTTTTTGGAAAAAAAAAAAAAGATAAGCTGGGAAGATTCTTTCCCTGGAAACTGAGTCCCTGATGAAGTTAAGGTAATCTAGCTTCCAACTGAGTAGTAGTTAATTTTTGGCATATTCAAAAACTGATGATTCCATTTGATAACACTCTTATTCTAGAGGAAGGTGACTCCTCTCTCTTATATTCTCTGAAGTAAGGGCCTGTCTCAGGAAATTTTCCCGATTTTCAGCTTGTATTTCTCCTTGCCCATTACAAGTGATCCCTATATATCATTTCTGTCTCTCCTCTATTATACAGTACCTACTCCCTCCAAACTGCCTTCTACTTCCTGGATTTGACACCTCCCACAGAAGTTTATCATGACTTCTGAGGAGCCTTTCCCCCACCCCTTACTCATACATTTTTCAGTCAGCCAAGCCTGGTAGTGTGTCCAACCCCTGCCCTAATTGCTCCAACAGTAAACATAACAAAAACAGAATGTATCTCAGTTCCATTTATTTTCGACCCAGGATAACTTCTTTGGCCAGGATTTAAGTTTGGGAGGGGAATATGAGAAGCATGGCCAAAAATGTCCCAATTTCATGATCTCCAATTTCTGGAGTTCTTTCCTGGTCCTTCCAGACTTGTGAAGATTGGAAGCCAGGTGCCAGTAGGAGCCATGAATGTGGGTACTCTTTTTAAAAGCCTTCAGTAAAATTTGGTCAGTTATCAAGCCCATCAAGCCTGGGCTTCGAGTTGTTAAAGGTGGTAGGAAGTTGCATTTCATCTTCGAGCAAATGGGGCCCAGAGGCGTTTCCTTTTTCTGTGGTTTGGGTGGATGGAGTTCTGAGTGATCTAAAACTGCCATTTGAGGCTATGGGAAAAAGCTGATGGGAATTTCTCAGGAAAAGGGATAAGGGTTTAAGTAAGGGGCAGTTATCTCCCTCCCTCTCTCCCTCCCACTTCTCTGAAATAGCTTTGGGATGAAACTAAAGAATATAACTTGCCTCTTGTACTCCTTTGGGCTTGATCACCATCAAGGCTCTAAATTGGGGACACCTTGCTGGGGCCAAGGGGCATGGGCCAAGGGGCTTGGTCCAAGCACGGGTCAGCTCCCATTGGCTTAGCCTAGACCATGAGAAACCCTTTTCCCTCCCTCCCCCTCCCCAAATGCTCCCAGTTTTTAGCACAAATCAGCCCCCTCCCTGGCCCCTCAGGGTTTGGGGCCCACCTTGGCCTGCTTCCCACAATTGGGAACAGGCTCCTTATGAGCCGGGAACATAAGCAAGGCCCTGCCTGTGGCACTGAGGTTCTTGCAGGAAATGGGTGTTTTTTGGAGCTGCAGTCTGAGAACGAAGGTACGAGGGTTGAGCACTCGGGAATCTGGCAGTACAGGCTTCGCAAGGAGGCAAGGTAATCCCTCTGACTCTGTGAAAGGTTAAGGAGAAGCAGGGCAATTAGAAGTTTTGGGTTTCTTTTCTGCTTTTAGATAGAGTGTCTCCTAGCTTAGACATGGCAAGTTGTGAGAAAGAGCAGAGGAAACCCCATAGAAAGCTCTAAGCACTTACCTTTTAGTAGGATCTGCTTGGAAACAGTATGTGGACTGATTTATTTGCTCTTTCCCTCCAAACCCTCCTATAGTAAGTCAACAGATGGGAGATCTCACCCATGTTCCTGAGACCCCCTAAAGTCCCAAAGGTGATCTAAATCCAAGAAATAGTGCTGTGTCCTTAGGCAAAACGCATCTCCATTCTGGGTCTTAGTTTCCTAGTTTTATGAAATGAAAGGGCCAGACTAGGTGACATGAGGTTTAAAGTTCCTTCTAACTCAATATCCAGTAAGTCTATAAATAGACCAACCTGTGTTCCCTGCAAAGAAACTGAGGAAATGACTCCTGCATTTTTTTCTTTCGTACTCATTTGATATCTCTAATTCCATCTCTTAACTTTTTATTCAAGTTTGTGTGTTAGTGTGTTTGCTCTCCCTCTGAATGGCAGGGGCTGCAAACATACCAGAACTTAGGTATCCAAATGAATGGTTGTTCCCTTCAAAGTAGTCACTTAGGAGGCTACACATTCATTCCAATGAGAGACCATTACTCAACACACTGGGAACTTCTCTTTGGAAATTGCATTCAGAGCCTGTGTTAGATTCTTTTGAATATCCTCAAAGGTGGCAAATCTTCATCCTTTGAGGGTGGGTTTGATTTCTGGAAACAGGCAAGAGCCTTTTGGAGCCAAGTCTGATGAAGAAGGTGGGTGATCAAGCTAGGTAATACCATTTTTGATTAAAAATGAGCTGTGACTATAAAGTAAAGAGACTGATTTCCTCATATAGCTCATAACCTGGCTTTGAAGGCAATTCCCAAAGAAAAGTTCCCAAAATAATTTGAGTGATGGCAGCCTTGATGGAATATTAAATGTAACCTCCCAAAGTGAGCTCACTGAAGTGAGGAGTAAGAAACTATTCTTTTGAATGTCTTATGTCCTAGTATGTTTGTCAAATAACTCACCAAGGGCTTTACAGGCATCATCTTACTGGATCTACCCCCTAACCCTCAAAGAAGGGCACGATACATTTTATTCCCATTTTAGAGGCTCTGAGCCTCAAGTCTGGGTCTGACTCTATGTCAGTCACAAAGCCAGCCCTGTACCTGTCACTGATCTCCAAGTGCTGTGCTGCTAATATTCTCCTGCTTGTGTTTATCAACCAGTCTCATTACATTACAGTCACACGTCATACCTATAGCATCAGTGATTCTAACTAGACTGGTCATAGACTTCAGGGAGGGGAGGGTGGTGGAGAGTAAGAGGAAGTGGGCTAAGGGCGTAAATGTAGCCCCTACCTAGAGATACAGGATTCTTCAGAAGCAGCTGAGGTTTCATGGGGTGAAGTTGCCTGCCCTGACTGGTAAGGTGTGCTGCGGATGCACTGAGGAGCTGGTTTAACTTGGGATTGTGGATGTCCCATTTCTGGAAACTGGCCTGGATAGTTTCCGTAGATTGTTTATTGATGACTCTCTTCTTTCTCAAGGTTAGAGAGTCTGTTTTCTCAATGGGCCCCAGGTTCTTCCTGCCTCCTGTTTTCCCGTGATGGTAGGAAAGCCCTAATAACTTGGAAGCAACAGGCATGGGATTTTTAGTCTCCTCAGGCACAGAATTCTTAGCCTCTTCAGGCACGGACTCTTTGGCCTCCTCAGGCACGGACTCCTTAGCCTCCTCAGGCACAGACTCCTTAGCCTCCTCAAGCATAGACTCCTTAGCCTCTTCAGGCATAGACTCCTTAACCTCCTCAGGCAGAGACTCCTTAGTCTTCTCAGGCACAGACTCCTTAGCCTCCCCAGGCACAGACTCCTTAGTCTCCCCAGGCAAGGACTCTTTAGCCTCCCCAGGGACAGACTCTTTAGCTTCCCCAGGGACAGACTCTTTAGTCTTCACAGGATCAGACTCTTGATCCTCCTCAGGTATGGGCTCCATAGGCGACTCAGGTACGGATGCTTTTACCTCCTTAGGGTCCTTAAGGCGTCGACGTACCAGTGGACGAGATGGTACTCTTCGGGGACGGACAGTCAGAGGTTTCTTCACAGGGGAGCCTTCAACCAGTAGTCGGATACCCACATAATGGGGTACCTCTACAGCTGCCTAGAGAGCAAAAATGTTAGTGGGATAGATGGCTCAAGCACCAGGAAATTTCCTTTCTCTCTCTATCTCATGCAGAAACAATCATGAGGGAGCTAAGGACTGAAACTCTTTTCCTGGGAAGATTAACTTGGTACTTTGTGGGACTCTAGGTCACATCAGGATGGAAGAGAGGAAAATAGGTACATCCCTGTTAGAGGAAGGGGATTCTATTCTCCAAAGTGCTCTACCCAAAGAAATGAGAGTTGTGCCTTATGGACCTGGGAGTTGACCAGCTGCTGAAGTGAGTGTCAGATAAGACAGGCTTCCAGTCTACTTACTGGTCCCTGAACATCTTGTGCTTTCAGGACCTCGGTTTCATTCTTCTTACCAAGAGTATGCTCTGACCGCTAAAATTATATCCCTCCTCCAAAACCCAGTTCAGACCCTTTTTCAACTGTGAGGACTTTTCCTAGCCAAAAAGGATCTTTTTTTCCTTTGCTCTTTTGATGATGGGTTAGAATCTAGAAGTGTTTTCCCCCCATAAGGCAAAGAAAATGGAAATAGAATGAAAAAATTTATTTCAAAGTAAAGTAATACCTGCAATTGTATTTTAAATGCTTTTGTATAGGGTAAAGGAAATTATTGTAAGATAATTTAAAAAATTTTTTTTTAATGTTTTTGCATCAATTGACACCTGCTCCTTCTAGTGTTAATGTCTTTGCTCATCTTTTAGCAGTCAGGTATTCCCTTTTAATTTTTCTTTTCTATGTATATATGTTTCATTTCCTCAGCTAATCATTAGAGGGCAGGAGTGATCATACTTTCCTGTATCCTCACTGCACATTCTCTCTCTTGTGTCTTGCACACTAGAGGTTGATCAGAACATCAGAGTTTTGAAGGGTTCCTTTCAAAAGAAGGAACTATAGGTTGGATAATATTTCTTTTCCTCTCAGGAGACCCAAGGAAGGGAAGGCTAGATGGCCTCAAGTTTCCAGAGCATCTCACCTGCTTATAAATAAGCTCAAAAGCACCAGTGTCACAGTTTCGGTTTTGTCGACGATCTATGACTACACGCAATGTATCAGCCAGCACCCCGGCACAGAGTCGGGTGGTGACAGCTGTGGAAGGTGCCATAGTTGGGCTGGCATTGATCTCGATCAGCCAGGGATGGAAATCTTCCCCAAAGACGAAGTCAGCCCCATACAGCTCAAAGCTGCCTTTGCGGGATTGCACCGTGTCCTGAGAAGTCTGCAGTACATGGATGACTGCAGCCTTCATGCCTGGAACCATGACATCTTTCCAAGCCTCAGGTGCCCCTACCTCCTGCAGGTGAGCCTGAAATTTCCGGCTACACCACATGTTGTCAGGGGGCAGCCGAGGGTGACGACTGGTAGAATTCTCCAAGTGCTTCTGGATTGAGTTGTTGCAGAGATGCACAGAACTAAATGAGAAGGAGGAGAAACTAAGGCCCTCTCCTTCCTTTGCCATCTTGGGAGGAGGGGATAAAGAAAGGGAAGAGATAATAGAGCCCAATTCTGAGCTGGTTCTGTGGGTTCTGGTTGTTTTCTACCTAGAGTTGCCCTAGTGACCAGTCTTGGGTCATCTCTCCCTTTAAGAACTCAAAATTAGCTCTGGATAGATCGGATGTTTTCCTGCTTTAGACCAAAAGGTCAGTATGTCAAATCCTTTACAATTCCCAGAACCAATGAAGGTTCAGCTCTCTACAAGCCAGTCCCAAGGTAAGCTATTGCTTTCAGAGACTATTAACTTGAGAAGAGTTAAGTCTAAAGGGACTTGGCAGCAACCTAAACTCAAGAATTGGGTGCAAAATCTGGGCAATTAAACTTAGGCAAATTACTTGATTTCAATCTCTTTCTGCCATTGCACTAGTTGGTCTCCAAATTCTTCGAAATTCTAATATTTTGTAGTTCTACGTTAATAATTACATTAGACTCCAAGTCTTTCTTACTTTAGCCCTTAGTAATAATAATTCACATTTACATTCAAGATTTACAAAGTTCTTCACAATAGTCCCATGAGGCAGATAGTATAAGTAATATTATCCCCATTTTATAGTTAAGGAAAATGGGGCTGAGAGGTTACATGATTTGCCAAAAGTCACACAACTAGGAAATGTTTGAGTCAAGAAAGGGGCCAAGGTCCCTTCTCAAAGCAAATTGTGAATTCTGTCTGCTATATCATGTCACCTCTCTATTCAATCTAAGCCTTCACTGATCTCCCAGTTCTCAATTGCTCAGTAGTCCTATTCTTTCCCCCTTTCCTGCTAAACCTAAGAGGTGAAACCAATAATTAAGGAGAAGTGGGGAACATTGTGATCTACCTTCCTTGGGCCTAAGCTCCTCCATCCCCAGCTTTACCTGTCCAGGTTCCTGAGGGAGAAGGGTTGCGTAGAAAAGCGGATGTAACTGTCCCGGTAGAACCACACAGTGAGTGGGTTCCAGTCAGTCACTAGGAACCACTGCCTCAAGTCGAACTTGGTGCCAAAGATGAGCAGGGGCCGCTCAATATACTTCTGTACCACCCACTTGCCATCTTTTACAATCATGGGGTCACAGTCCACCAGCTTCAGCATCTCTTCTAGATGGTCCATGCACACTATACCTGGGAGAGGGGAGGAGAGGAAAGGAAAGGGGAAGAACAGAGCTCAGATGCTGGGAATCCCCAGGGAGCCAGGGCACTAGCATCCCTGAGGTGGAGCTCTCCCAGTCTGAGGGCAGTCGCTTTGGTCATTCCTGACTCTTCATGATCCCATTTCTTTCTCTTTGGACAGAGATCCAGGAGGGGTTGCTCCAGCTCATTTTACATATGAGAAACTGAGGCCTAGGATCACATGGTTCTGATGTTGAATTATACTCAGGTCTTCCTGATTTCAGGCTCCATGTTCTAGCCACCATGCCACATAACTGCCCTGATTGTAAGGTATATAAGACTAATTTTTCCATTTAATAACTTTTGTGGGGTTTTCCCCAACATAATTTCTCAGAGTACATCCTATCTCCATTAAATTTTGCCTTGAAATAAGTAAAAATACGAAATCCACTCTACAAAGTGACCACATATGATAGCATATATCTATAAAATCCATACATCTGTCTCAAGAGAAGAGGTATATTCTTTGCAATTAAATTCAGGATAGGAACATTTTAATGTTTTACACTCTGGTAAGCATGGGATGCATTGTTCTTTTGGTTCTATTGTCTTTGCTCTGTAGTAGTTCATACCCATCCCCCTTGTATCTTGAATCCTTTCTATTTATAATTCCTTACAGAGCAACATATACCACACTTGATTGAGTCAGTGTCCCATTAAAGCTTTGTGTTTTTTCCTTCTATAAAACACGAGCTTAATGTTTATTGATTTTGGAAAATTTCTATCACTTTAATTTCCCAGTCTATCCTTCTCCATTTAGTATACCATCCCTTTTTAGAGAAAAAAAAGGATAAGAGAGGGAAGGAAAGGCATTTTTCCAAAACCAATTCATACATCAATCAAGTTTGACACTATGTAGTTAGTGTTCTGCATAGCTAGTTGCCCCTCCCTCAGAAAAGGAGGGGATCTAAGCCTAATTCTTGGATAAAATCCATCTGAACGGATGCACTCAAATATGAGGAGGCCCACCAACCATCTCTAGTACCATTTCATCATCTCACACAATGGATTAAATACTGTTGCCACTCCACGTGATTACACTTTGAAGATGAGGAGGCATTTTTGAATATGCTGTTTCTGGTACATTTGAAATTTAGTCACATGCTGGAGCTAATTCAGCCCTCTCAAGTAGTGTTCTCAGGCATGCAGCTCTTCCCCTAGTCCCATGCCCATGCCCATTATCCAATGAGTATAGATGGCCCCACAGATTGTAGAAACAGAGACAGAATAGTTCATATTTACTAAGTGCTTTACAAAGTTTCTAAATGCTTTACTAATAACAAGCCTGTGAATTAAGTAATGCAAATTCACATTTTATGGATAAAAAACCAGCTTCTGAGATGAAGACCAGTGACCCAGTGACTTGTCTAAGAAGGATAGAGCTGATAAAGTATCACATCTGGTAACAGTTCAACTGGTCCATCATCTTCCCTATTGTACAGAGGAGGAGACAGACCAAGAGAAGTGATTTGTCTAAGTTCACACAGTATGGTAAGTCCAAGAGCTTCAACTTCAAGTCTTGTGTAGCTTCTAAGATATCACACTTAAGGCCGATCATCTCTTCCAGTGAAAAGACTGTATGATTCTATGAGGCTCTACAGATTGGTGAATAGAGTTGGTAGCAGTAAATTGGGAACACAGCTCAGCGCTATGATTCTGTTACAAAAATTAAATACAACTGGGATCCTGATGCTTATTTCTTTATATGAATCAAAATATTTATTTATTCATCTGCATCACTGAGATTCAGAGATTATGTCAGGGAAGGACATGAGGTTTTTCTCTACCTAAT
Source organism: Antechinus flavipes (assembly GCF_016432865.1). Taxonomy (NCBI): domain Eukaryota; kingdom Metazoa; phylum Chordata; class Mammalia; order Dasyuromorphia; family Dasyuridae; genus Antechinus; species Antechinus flavipes. Next base: position 48,695,981 of record NC_067398.1, on the reverse strand, counting down.
CCTGCTGATCAATAATTCCTTTCTCCCCTCACCAAATCTCTATTTTCCCTTACCTCGACCTCTAGACTTGGCTCCAGGCTTCACGATCCAGATATTTCTGTCTCCTTCCATGTCAATTTGAGGCACCACTGCTCGAAGCTGCTGAAGGATGTCTTCACAACGCTGGATCTGAGAGTCAATCTTCTTTAGCTCAGCCCCCTCACTGTGGGAAAATGATAAGGTGCTCATAGTGGGGTTGGGAAGTAGTCCCTTTGTCCTTTCATCTGTCCACAGGGCCCTGTTAGGAACCTAGGAAGACCTTTCAATCCCAGATATCTCATTTACTTCCACATACCCAGAGACTGTCCATGTAACTCCTAAAAACAGTTATCTCCCCATGTTCAATTCATTTAAAGGAGTTCCTAATATTCCTCTAAGTAAAATTTTCTAATTAATAAGGGAAAAGTCAAGACCTTTCTTTTCTGATTATTCTAGCTCTTATTTCTTACCTTTTCTTCATCCCCTTTCCCAATCTATACCCTATTCAAAAGTACATATGCACTAGTTCATTATTTATAATTCAACTTTCTGTATATTCTAACCCATATTTATTACCTTTTTTCTAACTCCTTTTGCAATTATCTGTTCCATATAATTAAGACTTTATTATAGATTATTATGTTCTAGAAATACAAACACTTAACTTACTAACCTCACTGATAACTGTGGTTTTTGTGCAAAGGTAAACTTGTTCCCCCAAACACACAAAAAAGTCCCATACTTCTTTTCCAAAGATCTCCTCTCTTTACAGTTTTATTTAAGTTCTTTCGTTTGACCCAGGGAGAAAGGCTCTACAAGATGTTCAAACATTATTTGTGTACACTACCACACTGTAGGATGATATATGGTGGAAGAGATCTTTAGAAATCCTTTCTCATATTGCAAATGTACAAACTTCACACCCAAAAAGACAAGTTTTCTAAGATCATACACAGCTAAGACTTGAATTCAACTTATCTGACTCATGGAATCATAGAAGCTGAATTGCAAAGGACGTCAAAGCCTGTGTGACTCTGGGCAAGCCACATAACGCTTGTTTTTCTCAGTTTTCTCATCTATAAGATGGGGATAATAATAGCACCCACCTCAAAAAGATTGTTGTGAGGATCAAATGGCATAATTAATTATAAAATGCATAGCACAGTGTTATGTATGTGGTGCTACGTAAATATTAGCTATTATATATAATTATAATTATGTGGCCTAAACCATGCCTGAATTTTCTCTATAACATTCCCAATAAAAGATTATTTAGTCTGTGCTTGAAGGCATCCAAGAAGGAAAAACTTTTCAAGGCACTTTCCTCACTACTGGAGAGCTCTAAACTGTTAGCAAGTTTTCCTTTTGTTTTGAAATCTCTCTCCCTACAACTTTTATTGATTGCTCCTGGTTCTACCCTATGGGGCCAATCAAAATTAGCCTTGAAGGACAGCATGCATGTCCTGTCTCACCACTGTCCTAGTCTAAAGGCAGCTATTTGTCAGCCTGAGTCAACAAGAGACAGAACATGAAGTCTCTTAATCCATTATTCGCTTTCCAGATTTTAGAGCCTGTGTTTCACTCAATAATTGTTATGAAAACATCATACCCCCCCCCCCCCACTTAAGGATTCAGTTTCTTGTTCAGGACTTCATAATACTTGGCAGCACTTCCTGGGTTCCATCTGGTAGCATCATATGTCCTCACTAAGTCACCAGGGATGGATCAGTAGTCATCAGGTTTAGCTATTCTATCAAAGCTCTCCTTCACATCTTAGATATCAAAGGAAGACCTCTCTATTACTTATGTCAAGTTGACAAACAGTTGCCTTGAGAGCCTTCATTGAGGAGTTGTCAACTACTTTCCTTCTTTGTTTCTTTTGAACATTATAGGATCATTCTTCTCCTCTGGCACTGGTGACATCCACGGTATCATTTCCTGGAGCATGAAAGACTTTTCTTTCCTGAGAGAGTTCAGCTACCCCTCTTCTACAGAAATCTTATATCTGTTACTTAATTCCAAAGCTCAGTGATCCTTTTCCCCTTTCTTCTTTTTGTCATATTCTCCAACTGCAGGTCACAGGTTTGTATTATATATTCTCCATTTCTTCATATTATTTTTCTTATGTGTTCTACTTTAAAAAAAAAACAAAAACAAAAACAAAAACAACAACAAAAAAAAAACCCCTAGCTCTCTCTGATAACTAAAGAGTCTAGAAAAGTGTTCCTCAAGCCCTTTTCTTTTCTCTTCCAAGAAAGACTAACTCACTTTTTGTGCATAAATAATTATCCTTTGGCAATGGCAGAAACACATAGAATGTTCCTGCCAGATCCCTGAAAAATGCAACTTGACTCTCATGTTTGCTGAAAGTAAGATCTACAATCTTTTGTCATTCTTATTAGCAACTCTCAATGGAAAACTACCTGTTTGTTCCATCTATGTGCTTTCCTTGGGGAGTATTCAGCTAGATTTTATTTATAGCAGGCTAAACTTTGTTTCTTTCTGCTTCCTTTTTTCCTTCCTTCCCTTCTTTCTTCCCTCCTTTCTCCCTTTCTTCCAATAAATATTTACCTTTATAAAAATCTTTTACATAATAGTTATTTTCTAATACATAATCCCTTTCCCACTAAACACTTCCTAGTAATAAAGAAAAACAGTTAAGATTAAGTGAACAACAAAGCATCTAAATTAGATGAGTCTATCTCCATGCCCTTTCTCGATGATCTCATCAGTTCCCCTGAGTTCAATTATCTTAATGCAGATAATCCCCAAATCTACATATCCAACTCTAATGTCTCTTATGAACTCCAGTTCCACAGTGCCAGCTGCCTACTGAACATCTTCACTTAGATGACTCATATGCATTTAAAATTCCACTGTCCAAAATGAAATTTATTCTTTTTTCCCTTCATCAGTCCTCACTCCAAACTTTCCTATTCCTTTTGAGGATATCACCATTGTTCTCAACACCCACTTTCAAAGCTTGGAGTCATTTCTACTTTTCCCTTTCACTCATTCCCCAAATCCAATCTACCAAGTTTTGAAGACTCCAATGCCATAATATATCTTGCAGCCATTCCCTTATCTTTATTCATACAATTACTAGCCTAATTCAAGCTCTGGTCATCTCTCATCTGGGACAGTACAGGAGAAAAGAAAGAAATAAACATTTAGTAAGCATCAACTATTTGCTAGTCTGTGTTAAGTACTGAACAGATAACTGGTATCCTTACTTCCAATCTATCCCCACTCTCCCATCCTTTCTCTGAAGAAAATCAGATAATCCTTTATTCTTTTGGTGATTATATCTATCAATTTACTAAATTTACAATTTACCAAGCACCCACAATGTCCCAGGCACCATGGATACAATAACAAATTGAAATCATTTCTGTTCTTGAGGGGGCTCACATTCTATCTGAGAGAAGACATATACACATATAGGGAGATAACAAAAGAGAGAAGTTAAATTCAAGGTAATTGCAATGGGAAGGGACTAATAGCTTAAAGAATCAGGAAAGATCTCTGGAAAATGTTATTTGAGCTGAACCTGGAAGGCAATTAGGGTGTCTGTAGGGGGCAGGGGTGAAGGAGTATATTCCAGGCATTTGCAGGAGGAGGGGAATAACCTACATAAAAGTAAAGAGAGGGAGAGAAGGAGAGTCCACTGTGAGGAATAAGAAAGCCCATTTGGCAGGACCAAAGAGTACATGGATACATATGGCATGAAATAATCCTGGAAAAGTAAGTTAAAGACATGTTGTGAAAGGCTTGAAATGTCAGAGATTTTATTTGGAACTAGAGGTAATAGGGAGCCACTGGGGTTTATGGAACAGAATGACATGCAGACCTGTACTTTAGGAATGGTACCTTATACACTGTGTAGGAGGATGAGGCAGAGACCTCAGAAGAGAGAACAACTGGAAGGCTACTTTGATATACCAGGGAAGAGCTGATAAAAAGGCTTAAGGATAAAACACAAACTCCTCTCTTTGACATTTAAAGTTCTATAGGACAAGAGTTCCATCTATCCTTCCAGGCAGATTATACCTTTTTTTCTGTTGTGTATGCTTTGCCCAAAATGCCTTGCTTTCTGTTCCTTGTATGGGATATCCTGCTTCCCTTCCCCCTCTAGGCTTCTCACTCCTGTCTCTTAGATTCCCCCAACTCTCTTCAAGACTCAGGTCAAGGACTACTTCCTCCAGGAAGCCTTTCAGGATTCAGTTCTTCTCCTCCTCTGGTCCTTGACTGCTTTTGTACTAATTTGGTCTATATCTTGCGTTTATTTATATATGCACATGTTCTGTGCCTACAGTAGAATATAAGCCCCCAAGGACTATCTTGATTATCTTTTGTATTTCTGGTGTCCAGCACATGTTTATTATTATATAGCATTTGATGAATGCTTCTTGACTGACTGACACTTTACACCCTAATGAAGACACCAAAGAGGAGGGATTTGTTTTTCTTCACAGATCTATCAAATACCTGGAACAAATAATAACTTGCTCCCAAAGCCTTTCCCTGCTATTAGAATGGGTCAGATCATTCAGTGGGAAACTGACTCTGTCAGGTTTGTGATCCAGGGCTTATACATTTTTCAGAGCCTCCATTTCCTCATAAAATGAAGATGCCAAGTCTTAGAGTCACCTTATAGCTATGATATTTTAGCAGGTCAGTAACTAAGCTCTTCCCATATCTTCCTTTTTTTTTTCTCTTTTTCATGAGAAACTTCCTATTCACCTTCCAGAGTGTTTTCTCTACACTACTTATATATTTTTATTGATTCAATATAATATTGATATATATAAAAAGATATAATTTTATTGATTATTAATTGAGTTAATTTCTATCTGTACCTTGCCTACTTAATGAAAGGACTTTAAGCAGGCTCATATATTTAAAAATTACTAATTACTAATAAAATAAATGAAAATCAAAAACAATTTAAAGTTCACTCATAGCCAGTAAATTGTCAAAAATGAAAAAAATGGGAAAAGATGAAAGGGCTATTAAAAGACAAAACACTTTTGACACAAGTGCTTTTAAAAATATGACAAAAATATTCATCCCCTTTCATCCAGGGATTCCATTTCTAGGTATACATCCTAAGAAGATCCAAAGCAGGAAAAAAAGGCCATACATATTCTAAAATATACATAGTTACATTATTATTATTTTTTTAATAAGCAAAGACCTGGAAACAAAGTAGATGTCCATCAGTTGAGAAACTGGTATGTGAATGTATTACTGTGTGATAAGAAAAGATGAAAATAAAGGATTTGAGAAGCATGGGGAAGGTTCATATGAGCAGATACAAAGAGAAGTAAATAGTATCAGGGAAAGTGTGTGTATGTGTGTGTGTGTGTACACAAAGAAATATATAGATTAACAGAATGACATAAATAATGAGAGAGATCGCTTGATTTAATATCAGGGCCTTGGACTTAGAGTAAGGAGGATCTGTACTCAAAATCTGCCTCAGACCTTTATTAATTGGGTGACCTGGGGCAAGTCTCTTAGTTTGGATCTCAGTATCCTCATTTATAAAATGAGATTGAAATTGACAAAGAGTCTAAGATCCCTCAGCTCTATGATCTGGTATAAATGCAAACAACAAAAAGAAACCGATTGCTTCAGAGAAGACAAAAAAAGTAACTCCTTCCTTTCTTTGTGATGGTTTGCAAACTATTATACTCTTCCTTTATATTGTGGTCTAATTAAACTGGCCTCTTTCTGTTCTTTACTTTCAGCAATCCATCTCTCATTTCTGTGCTTTTGCAGCAGCCATCCTTCAAGCCTGGCACGTACTCTCCAGCTTGGCCTTCTAAGATCCCTCATCTCTTTCACAACCCAACTGAAGCACCATCTTTTGCACTAAACTTTTCCTGATTCTCCCAACTTGTATTTTATCACATTTTTATTTTATGTTTTTCTTTAATAATAGTTTTTCCCCATGTTTGTATGCATATATGTACATACTATCTCCTCCAATAGAATGTAAACTTCTTGAGAACTCGGTTTCTTTTTTTTGGTTGTTCTTTATTCTCTAGTGCTAGGTACTTAATAGATAGTTGTTGATTGATTGATTAAACAGTACATATATTGTCTGATTCCACTGATATATCAGTTATTTTTGTTGAATTGATATTTTCCCCCTTATTTTTAAAAAATTCTTTAGTACAGGGAATGGTTCACTAGATGGGAAAGGACAGGAATGTAGCCAGAAATGAAGGTAATATAAAAAATGTAAAAAAAAGATAATATAAAAACAGATGTATAAAATGTAAAAAAAAAAAAAAAAAAAAGATAACACTAATTTTTTAAAATTTGAAGATAAAAAATGGAACAGACTTTTGGAAACAGTCTTTGAACTACGAAAAGCAAAAGGAGATATATTTTGAAGAATTCAGCAATTTGTACAAAATATCTGGTTATTTTGCTGAGAAAAAAACAGTAACATTGGTTTACTATGTAAACCATTTATTGATCAAAGAAAGCATACAAGCCATTGACTTATTAGTTGTCTGCACTGGTTCAATATTTTGTATACTCATTTAAAAACCCCAGTTCCACCACTCTAGTGCAGAGTCAAATCACCAATTGCTTGTCATCTCCTAACAAGTCAATCTGCCTCTAGGTTCTTCATCTCCAATCTGGCCTACACAATGCCAATGGATTAAGCTTCCTAAAAAAAACCTTTTATTATGTCATTCCTCCATGTAAACAAATACCAACCAACCCAAGGCTCCTATTGCTGACTGAATAAAATCCACTTATTCCATAAAAGCTTCCCTGTCCACATTATTCCAGAGGATTCTCCTTCTCCCTTGCACTGATTCTATGGGATTTAATGAATAGATATTCACTCATTATTTACTACTGAGTACTTGTTATATTTTTATCTTTATCTGTTTCATTTCCTCTTCTATATGGTAGATTTTTTGAAGAAAGAATATCATTATATCTTTTTCATATTTATCAGTGCCTGACTCATGCATAATTGATTGCCCAATCTTGGCACTTGATTAATCCAGAAGAGAGTAACATTTTCAACAGCTGCCCATCAATAGAGCCCCAGTTAACTGCTCACAATTTCAGCTTTTGGATATTGTTTCTTGGACCATACCCATTAGGTATACTGGGGTTATGGAGAGTAAGTACATCTGGAAAAGTCAGGTATAGCATCAGGCTGAATCTGCGACAAAGATTACTCAACTCACCTAATGGTGTGATTTCTTTCTGGATTCTGCAACAGTACATCATCACAATTACCGGGACATTAACTACTTGTACTCCTGGCCATCTTTCTTTGAAGATACAAATCAGAAAGGGGAAAATACCCTGGGATCCCAAACCATCTTGTTTGTGCAAGATACAGATGACTCCTACATAGTATTTACATTTTCCCCACACACGTTTCATTCTGTAAGCAACAATATATTGGCCAGTCTAGTGTGATATTTCCAGTGCTTCTATAAGTAATATCTTTGATGCAGTCCTACAATGGGACCCCACCCCAAGGTGCTCTTCCTGTCCCAACACCCCCTTTTCTATACTAACACACACTTACTGGATCACTTGGTAGTACTGCTGGAGAAAGAAGGCCCAATCAGCCTGAGTCAGGGACATTGGTGACTCCATGGTGTTATCAATATCCTCATGGGCCAAACTGCTGAGATGACCTTCGCAGGCCTGTAGTGCGTCCTCAATCAGCTTTGATGACACCTCCTTGACTTCTGTTTTTTTATGATGCTTCACCCCTGGAAATTCTGGCAGTAATTGTGGAAGAGAAGGAAGGAAATTGAAGGAAGAACTGATGCTTGTGGCCAACTTCTGCCCTATGTACACATACAAAGAAAAAGAAAGCAGGGAAATTCTTCCACATGGAAGGGAAAGTAGAGGTACAAGACATGGTTTCTTGGAGCTTAGTTAAGCTTTGATATCAAAGTTGTTTGTTTACCTGAGTCCCTGACCAGTGAGATCTCTTGAATTTCAGGTCTATGGTGCAGGGAAGAAAACCATAAGACTTTGGAGTTGGGGTCTTGAGAGTGGCCCGCAAATTTGCTATACTTCTTTGTATCCCTCAGAACTTGGATACAAGGGATTCTGGATCAACTGCAACTGCTTGTTTATGGTTTTTCTGTTAATGCAAATGTGTTCTGCCCTCCCCAATGAGAAGACAAAAACCATGTATTCCGCTTGGCCTGTAACTTTAGCAGGGCCAGACCCTGTGGATACTGACTCGATGTTAGATGACTGAGCAAATGATGGAGAGATGAGTGGAGGATTAACCCTTGGGACTTACCTTCCAGGCACTTTTCCAACAAAGTTGAGGGTGGTTTTGTCAGGCCATTCTCTTCCGAGTTGGGGTCCCATGACTTCACCACCAGCTTGAGAACGTTGCGTGCAGCTGTCAGCCAGAAGTCCTCTGCTCCCAGGATGGGGTTGGGATGGAGGAGTGGGGGATACTCTCCTTAGCACTAGGCCACAGAAGAGGGAGGAGGGGGAGGGACCAACCTCTATTCCCAAAGCAAACTAAATGTCGCCAAAGTTTGATCTACTTTTGGAGTCTAATCAGAGTTTGGTACAACTGTTGGACTAGAAATTTAGACTTGATACTTCAGATAAATATTAAAGTCACCATAAGCCTGGCATCTAGTATGGGCCAAAAGCATAACACAGATCTGGTACCTATTGGTAGGTAGGTACAGGAAGGCAACTCAAATCCTATTCCCCTAGTTTGAATTTAGTGCCCACACAACACCTAGCAGCAAATGCAGATCTGGAACCTACCGAGTACAGATCTTGTGCCTAATGTGAATTTAGAGCCCATTTTAAAACTGTGTTCTAACCCAATACAGATCTACAATCAACCTAACCTGAACACCTCATATGAATCTAAAACCCAGTCTAGATCTGGTCCGTTAGTGTGGTTCTAAGACCCAGCCCAAATCGGGAACCCAGTACAGATCTAGAATACAGACGAGGATTGGCCACCAATTCCCACCCAGAACCTGGTCTATATGATTCAGCTAGTTCAGTACTGTGAGCATCATGAGGAAGGTGCGATCGGGAAAAGAGCAAGACCTAGCAGAAAGGATTATAGAAGAAATCCGGCAGGGAAAGGGACATCTGAACTCTGGCCAGAAAATTCTCTAGCCCCAAATGGGGGCAATTCCCTGGTCTGAGGAAGTGAGGAGCAGGAGTTGGGGGAGAGGGGCTCATCCTACCCATGAAGGCCTGTTTCTCATCCTCGGCTCCCAGGCGGTAGCAGCGTGGGAAGAAGGAGTCTGCGTTTGCTTCATCAAACCAGGGCAGGTTCCGGAGACTGAGGCACAGGCCAACCTAGGAAGTCAGCCAGGGCAGGGAACAGGATGGGATTTCCCCTGAGCCAGCCAAATTAACTTAGGGGGTTCGCTTGTGCTTCCTACCTATTTCCCAGCAATGAAGGGACCAGCAGTGAGCTGAGGGTGTGCCTAGATTGCTATGGAGAGGGTGTCCCACCCACAGGCGTTCCATTGCAATAAGGATGGTCTGTCTTTTCTGCCCTAACTTTGCTTATTTCCATCCTCCATGCCTTTGGTTATGCTTCTCCCTGTGCCTGGAATACCACCGTCCATCAAGGGGCATTTCTTCCTCCATGTCCTCCTCTGAACTCTTGACAATTCTACATTGAGGTCTATCTCATACAATTTAGGACTGAATCATTTGTCTTGGGCTGATATTCGCTTGTGTAGGGACTACATCTTATGCTTCCTTTATAAGCGCTAATGCTTTTTGACTGACTGGCAGAGAGAGGGGTGTTTCCCTTTCCTACATGCACCTGAATGGAGGGGTACTGAGTAAAGTCTGGCTTGCCCTGCCCACTGGGGTATGGTTTCCCGCCACCCAATGCCCCCCTCCAAGAGATTCCCACCTTGGTGGTGAAGGAGCCTGCCCGAGCATAATGATTTATCATTTGTTCTTTGCAGAGAAAGCGGCAGTCAATCACATCCCTCCGGGTGGTCCAGATGAAATAGGGCACCTCATTCCGAACCATTCGGGACTAGGACAAAAGGGAGAAAGTAGAAGGTGGAAAGAGAATCAAGATCATTCTTCCTCCCCCCCCCCCCCCCCATCCCTCTGTCGGCTGAACGACCCATTTTTTTTTTTAAAATCAGTCCCTTTAAATATCCTGGAGGGATTCACTGGGAGAGTTGATTCTCTGATCCTTGAATGGTAGGGAAAGGGGGCCCTCCCCCATTACCATAAGGTCATGAGTGCCATCCACATCTTCAAGGTCTGGTTGTTGATTTTCGTCATCATCTTCTTCCTCTAGAGGACAAAAACCCCCAATAGGTGAGGCTGCTCCACTCTGTTCCACCTAATCCCTTCTTTCAGAGCCTCCACTGATATCAAAAAAATTACAAGTGGAGCCTTTATGCAAGGATTCAAGCAGACATTCAGTGGATGATCTGTGGCACAAGGTGGTGCTTCTGCTGGCTCGGAATTTCCCCCAGGACTCCAACACAGGTTGGCAGGACTTCCACAACCCCCTCACCCACAAGCTCTTCCTTAGCATTGTTTCCTTTCAAGGGCAGTCTGGATATTCATTTTTAATCTTTTACCCACAGAAACAAGCCAGGGGCTAAGAGGGGAGTGGGACTGCTGGTTAGATTTTTCATCTCCACTCCACCATGGCTCTAGCTTTGGACTCACGCCCATCTCAGACCTTGATTATTTGGCCCCAGAGTTGGGGGGAGAAGGAACATGAGGAGTCACTCATCCTTACCTTCATCACACTCCTCTGGGATATCATCTGCAGATATCAAACTGTCCAAATCCTTAGGGGGAGGCACTGCTGGAGGTGTAGTTAAACGGGGAATCTTCTTCTCCACCCAGCCTTTTCGGCGCAGGATCCCTCGGATCACGGGGTAGCGGCCCTGGATCATGAAGACTTTCTTCTGCTATGGGGTGAAGGGAGGCAAGGGAGAAGGAGGCTGAGGAAGTAGATAGAATGTCAATACTCCCTGAGGCCTTATTCCACCTCAGTCTCCCCCTGACTCTGCCAGGTCTCCCTGTTCCCCTTTCTTTCCCACCTCTGACCTTGATGGCTCTCTGCACCACGATCTTGGCATTCTTAAGCCGGTCAATGTTGAGTGGGGCCCCAGGGAACCCTTTCCAGACAGACACCGGAGCTTGGGGGCCTACAGTGAGACAGCCAGACAGATCCTGGAAGCTCTTATGCCAAGCTCTCTTCCCAAACCCTCTTCTGTTCAGTCTAATTCTCTACCCCCAACCTTAGGAATCCAGGTTTTTAACCTCTTTCTATTCAACCCTTTTCCTGTCCTTCCATCCTCCCATTGCTTGGCTTTTCTCCCTCTCAATGTACCACCTGTTTAGCTTTCTACCTCATCTGTTATTTCATCTATCTCCTATTCTCCATCCCTGCGCCCCCACCCCCACCATCTGTTGGTTCCTTTTCTCCATTCCTTGTTTCCATCCAGACACTCATGATTTCAAGTTCTTTGCTCTAATAACCCTGTCTCCCAAGCTCTGACTCCATTCACACACTTCCTGTTTGCTTCCCTCAATTCTCAGTCTCCAATCCTATGTATATTTTTTAACTTCCATGCCACAAACCATTCACACACTTTAGTTCCTTCCCTGGATCTCCTATCCTCATCTATATAATTGGTTCTCTCCTCCATCTCCATCCCTTCAAATAGTCCCAAATCAGATACCTAATTCTCTTTCTAAAAATGCTTTCCCAATTCTCCTCCACACAACTGATTTTATCTCCTCCAATCCCCTTCTCCCCAGTAAGTCCTGAACCATCTATTTCCTGGCCCCCTCCATCCAATCCTCTCCCCTATCCCTCCCCATCCAATCCTTTTCCTTATCCCTCCATCTCATTTTCTTCATCCCCTGTCACCACTCGTAGAAGGAATTGCTTCCACCCTCTTCTCCTCTCTCCAATCCCTGAATCTGCCCATCCCTCCCTGACCCCCCTCCCTTCCATGGAGAGCCTCGAGCTCCACATGATTTTCTGCATTCTCCGTTACTGCCCATCTCTACGCCACCTGGTCTCCTCTTCCCTCTCTGATTCCAATCCGTGTCCATCTAGCACATCTCCCCGTGCCCTCCATCCACCTACTGACGGTCTCCTCGCCCCCGTTTCTCTCCCGCTCCTGTGCCCTCCCCCTGTCTCCTCCTCCACCCGCCTACCTCCCGATACCTGCCCCTATCTCCTCTCTTGCTCGGTATCCCGTTCCCTCCCCCCACTCCACCCCTCTTAGCTACTCCGGAGTCTCCTTGCTCCGTCTCCCTGCCTGCCCCCAGCCCCCAGCCCCTCTGTCCGGAGGTCGCACCTTCCCTCCACCCGCGCCTACACCTTCCACCCCCACCCCTTTCTTGGTAGGGGGGAGGGGAGAGAGAGGCGGAGTTGCAGGGGCCCACGTTGGACTTCACCTTCGTGCCGCAGTTTGTCCAGAGCGTGCGGGCGCCTCGGAGGCACAACGCTGTTCTCAGGCCGAGGCTGACGGCGAACCTTGGCCTTGCTATCGCGGTCCACGGGCGCCGGAGGAGCCTGGATCAGGCTCCCAGCCCCCGAGCTGTCTGCTGGGCGGGAAGGCAGCTCGGGGGACTCACCCTGGCCGCCCGGGGGCGGCTGCACTCCCGCGGGCGGCTGCACTCCCACGGTCCCCGCGGTCCCGGCCCCATTGGAGTAGGCTTCGGGGGCCTTTGTTGAGGAGGTGGCGGCTCCGCGTCCAGGAGCCCCGGGACTCGGGGCGGCCCGGGACCCTGCTCGACTCTGCGGACTCGCATTTGGGGTGCTCGTGGCCTTGCGGCTCAGGCTCCCGGAGCCCCACTGCATCGTCTCGATCCCAGGCCAATGCAGAGCCTGGAGGCGGGGCGAGGCGGCCCCCGATAGCCGGTTTCGGCTCCAGTAGCAGTTCGAGCGCCATGGCTTGGGGAGGTCCCCCCGTGGCTCTAGGGTCCCGGGACGCTGGGGTTTTACGGCATCGAAGCCCGCCCTCGGCCAAACGGGCTCTTTGCACAGCTGGTCGCCGCTGCAAGCGGCCTGGTTCTGTTCTGCATACCAGGAAGGGTCCCCCTTGTACACCGTCTTGAGCTCCCCGCCCCCCAAGAGAACAGCAGCCCCAAGGCCCTGCATAGAACAGGTCCAAGTCCCTCGCCGCCCCTTACAGGCCGGATCCTCTGCGTGAGAGGTGAGGTGGGGGAGGGTTCGTCCAGCCGGCTCTGGCCCGGGCCGCTTTGGTCCCAAGCGTGGCCCCGCCCTCTGTTTAGCGTAGTTATGGAAACCACCCCCCGGGGCACAATAAAGGAGGGAGGGGGAGGTTCGGACCGGCGCTGCGGACTGGAGGCGCCTTGCCCTCCGCGGACACCTCGATCCGCGCTTCATTCCCGAGGGATTTGCCCCAGGAGACTGCTGGGTACGGCAACCTTCTTCCGAAATGCCCTTGGGGAAGGATGCCTCGCCTTACTGAGGCTGCGACTCCTCCCGGAGGAGCTTTCAACAAAGCTGAAGAGAAGGGGTTGAAGCCCCAAACTCTCAACCTCAGAACCCGAGGAGAGATGGAAACTGATAAAAGCTCCGGGGACTGCTGCGGATCCGTTTTCATCCGAGGTGCTCACAGGTTAGCGGCAGGCTCCCGAATTGGGCCCGGGCAACCGCCTCCTTCAACTGCGGGGAAAGCTGGGCCCCGCTGTGCCGGTGCCCGCTGTGCCGGTGCTCTGGCAGCCCCGCACAACGCACCGCACCCCTCTTCCCCATCGCTGCCCTCTGTTCACAACACACAGCACAGACATCATGCAGCCCCTAGGAGGGCAGGAAAAGATTTTAATGGGGTGTGAGGTCACCAGATTAAGAAAAGTCACATCGAGTGCAAAAGCAGATGAGGGCAGAAGGGGTGGGTGTACTGATTGGCGGGGGCAACTACTGGGGAAGGATGCACTGCCTCTAGCATGGGAAGCAACAGTCCCCCGGAAGCAGGTTTAAACAGGCTGCTCTCGCAGAAGGATGACGCAGGAGCGGCCTCTGCTCGAGGACCGAGCCCGCTCTGAGGCACAGCGGGGCCTGCCTCAATACACTTATCTCCCATCTTAAGACAGCCTCTCAGAAAGCCAAGAATCAGCCCCTGTGCCGCCCTGGGGGAAAAGGTAAAGAAATGAGTGGAATCTGAAGCCTCTCTTCCCTGCACATTTGGGGGGGGGGGGGGGAGAGGGAGAATGGTGGGGAAGGCCACAGTCACCTTTTGGTTCCAGGCCCGCCCAGACCCACAGCGACCAGTAAAGCAACTGGAGGTGGTTACGCTGGTTTAAAAAAAGACAAAAGGTTACAGTGTCCTACAAGCACAGAGTTTTAAATTTAAAGACATTAAAAAAACTTGTCCCAGCCCAGGGGACTGAACATAGATGGCCAGGCTGACCCACTGGGTGTGGCCTTGCAGATCTACTGCGGTTTTCTTTGCAATAGCAAGCTCTCCAGCAGTGCCCAGCATCCCCAAGCCCCATCCCTCCCCTTGCCCTAGGGTCTTCTGAGCTGGCCAGGGCAGCTTTGCAGAGAGGAGGGAGCAGCCAGAGATCCAGTCAGATGCTCTAAAACTGTGAAGAGAGCAAAGGGGAAACTGGGATGAGTGCTCCATGGCCTTGGCATTTCAAGCTAAGCATCCCACTTTCAATTCTTCAGTTTCCCTCTTTCATTAATTTCCTCCTACTCAAGACTACCCCCCTCTCCAACCCTTTATAAATGCCTTCCTTGGCACTGAGACCCATGCTCCCCTTTAACCCCAGCCTAGCACCCAGCAGAGGGGTTTAGACGCATCAGGGGAACTATAGACTGGCCCCTTGGTTGGAAAGAAGGGTCTGGCATTTCACTGGCTGCCTCACCACCAACATCCCACTTGGGATGCCCTTTGTTATGCCAAAGGACCTCTGGGTTCTTGAATGCTATAATTTTTTGTTTTGGCCAGGCCTGCTTCAAGCTGGACAGGATATAGCGACAATCTAACATCACAGGAACAGCTCAGCCAAATTCAAAGATCTGCTACCCAAAGGGCCAGCAATTAGGTCCTAGCTTGTTTTAAAGTCATGGCAAGGAAGAAGACTTCCATTAAGGCACCACAGCATTACCATCTGCATTAGTGGAAGAGATACCCGTACCAATGAAATGACCCATCTGAATGCATACATCTATTTTCTGCAAAGACAGCAGTAGGTCTAATTAAATCCCAGGAGAAACTGGTATTGTCACTTTTAGGAAAGTGAACTTCTGTACAGAATCTATTCTTTTCTACACACAATGCATAATTAAGTCTCTGGGAATAAGAGTTAATTGTGAATTGAACACTAACAAATGAAATTTTGTGGGACACATAAGCATTACACGTGTACACACAAAATCTAGCCAAAATCAAATAGATAAATACGTAGGGAGTACACACCTGTCAGTACTCATATTGTATGGAGTTAAGTATTCCCTCATTAAAGGGCCCTATAACTAGAAAGAAACGGACAACATTGTAAGGAATAAACAAAAAAAATTAAAGACTGGCTGTAAAAATCACAATCATTAAGCCTGAAAGAGAAAAGCCAGAAAGGAAATACAGGATGACTTCTATGCTATGCAAACCATAGTTACTACTATTTATCTTGGCAGAGCACAACTTAAGTTCCCTCATGATGGATACAAGTGAAATGCAAGCAACAACTTCCTGGCCAAGAAGTTTGATATGCTGGGCCTAGGTCACTATAGGAGAATTCCTGGGATGTCTTAAGAATAAAATACTTCCATCTTTTCTGGCCTCCAGAAGTCTAAAGCAACTAGTTCCATGAAAACAGTCTCAGGTACTCCTTCATTTTTCAGGGGGAAAAAAAAACCACCATTTTCTAAATATTGTCTTTCTACTCAAATAGGCAATTTGACTTCTATGCCAGTCTTCTGAACCCCCTCCCGCAAAAGAGTAAAGTCTTCAAAATCCTCACATTCTTGAGGAACTCCTCTGCCACAATACGAGCACGAGCATTGACAGACAGCTTCATTTCACTGATTTCCTTATCAATCTCCTCCATGAAGTGGATGACAAAGTCCACCAGTTTGTGTTTGTACATTTGTTCTGTATGGAAGTTTGTAATCAGGAAACTGATATCATAACCCTGAGAAACAGAAAAAAAAAAAAGATGAGCAATTTAGTTGCTGGTAGTAAGGAAGGGAGAGCAGGAGCCCTTGAAGACCAAGAATCCTCTCTTAATCCATCCCATCTTTAAAAAAAAAAAATTCTTAAAATTTTTTTTTAATCAATGAAAGTCTGCCTTTCTCCTTCCCCAAACCCTCAAAACTCAGAAAGCAAGGAAAAAACCCTTATGAACAATAGAGCCAAGCAAAAAAGTCTTGCATTGTCAAGATCCCCCCCAAAATGTCTCAATCATCACTGGATCTATTATTTCTCTATACAGAGATGGGCAGCATTGAAGCTCTACCTTCTCAAGTGCTGTTTATCTTTCACCCTCTAATATAGTAGTGACCCTAGTGATTTGTGAGGGTGAGGGTACTAAGGCTACCCAAAGCTTTTCTACATCTTTTGAATGCATATTCATGAGATGTCTGCGTGTAAGTTGTGATTTGGAAGAAAAAACTGTATTCTCAAACTGATTACAACATACAAACCATGCTAAATAATAATTTCTTTTCTCTAGCACTGATCTTGTAAGGATTATTCTGCCTAACAAGTTTTTAAAGCATTTTTTTTCTTAAATCCAACTTTTGGAGCAACTGTGGCTCCATCTGCCATAAAATCATCAGGCTTCACAGATGCAAAATCTTTAGAGGTCAATTAGCTCATACAAATTTTGCAGATCTGGAAACTGGAAAAGAGTAATCAGGACGAATTTTAGACGTGGAGTCAGAGATGCTGAGCAATCCTAAGAAAATCACAAATTCACAAGGTCTCAATGAGAAAAACCACTAAATGATTCCTGAGACCTCTTCTAGCCTTAGATCTCATGAAGCCCAGAGAGGCAGAGATATGGAAATATAGAGCCTTTTTAATGGCAGTGCTAATAGAATGGTATAATGGAAAGACCCCTAAATTAAAGTGAGAAAGCCAGGAGGTCCAGGTCTCATATCAGTCTCTTAACTAGCCTGAGTGCCTTGTGTCAAATCTTCAGTTTCCTAAGTTGTAAAATGGGGAAATATCTCAATGTTGTGAAGATGGAATGACAGTACATGAAACAAAAACAATTATATTCCCAACTAGATCAGACATTCTTTAACACTGGAACCACTGTCTTCTGCTTCTCTGTATTTCCCACAGTCTTCAAGCTGAGAAAATAGCTTCCTGTAAGCCTCAGATGCCTTTCCTTCCCAGACAAAAGAAGAAAATTCACTGACTACTGCCTGGAAGAAGATTTCAAGATGGTGATCTCTGGTTGAGAGCTAGCCAAGGCGGAGGTTTCAGAGACAATCATGGATCCAAAAACAATCTTGGAATGCAAGAAAAGCTGTATCAGACACTGTTCTTATCCTACTGGGAATTCTCATGTGTCATGGAGAAAAGTGGACAAATGAGCAAATAAAAAAAAAAAAAATGAGAAACACATTTTGAGTCAGGAAGGTCATAGGGTCCTGTCTATACAGACCAGAAGTTATTAATCTATCAAGTTCTGAACCCAGGTCCACCAATTACAGCTACTCTCCCTGGAAACTCTTTGGGTTCAAGTTGCCTATGGACATTTGTGGAAGCTCTGAAGTGAGTCTAGAGTTTCTTCCCAGAAATCATTATTCTGATGAATCCAACCTTGAGGGAGCATCTCCTGTGTTCCTGTGCTAAGAGTTGTAAGTGCTCCAGATCCAGGCCTCTACCTCACCTCCACAGGCTTCCTACGCAAGATGAAGAAGTTCTCTGCTCTCATCATCATGAATCGCATAAATTTGTGGCAAAGGATCTTCTCAATCTCATCAGCCTACAGAGAACAATTACAAAGAAAACAAAACAAAACAAAAAAACAGGTTTCCACAAGCCAGCATAATAGGACAAAATGAACAGTACAATGGTTTGATCTTCAATCTCTCACACTCAACCCCACAGTGCTGTCCATTCTGAGGTGGCTGTTCTGCAATGTCTCTAAACCCAAGTTTTTGGAAACCAAAAGGAAAGAAACTAATCTTCAAGAATAAGAAGAATTTCACATCAGCATTTTCATTCTGTTGTTTGCTTGCATTTTGTTTACTTTCTCTTTTTTCCCTTTTTGATTTGATTTTTCTTGTGCAACAAGATTATTGCATTAATATGTATACATATATTGGTTTCACATATTTTAACATGTTTAACATATTTTGGATTACTTGCCACCTAGAGGAGAGGATGGGGGGAAGAAGGGGGAAATTTGGAACATAAGGCTTTGTAAGGGTCAATGTTGAAAAATTATCCATGCATATGTTTTGAAAATAAAAAGCTTTAATTAAAAAAAATTAGGAATATTAAGTATATTAGGGAAGGTCCTCCACAATTTAAGAATATTACATGAACACAGGATATTTCCAAGCCTGGAGTTGATGAATATGTTCTAATATTTTCCATATCTGTATTTTGATGTCATTGCTTTCTATTGTAATCCTCTAGATTTTGTACATTTAAGCAACATTCTATTGAGAAGGGGTCCAGGAGCTTCAATAGACTGCCCAAGGGGTCCCTGATGCAAAAAAGTTAATTAACATGACCCATTTCCATTCCTGGAAACTAGTTCTACGTCGCTCCTCCAGATGAAATTATACATAAGAGTTTTTGTTCAGTAATTTCAATCATGTTGGACACTTTGTGACCCCATTTTTGATTTTCTTAAGAAAGCTTAAGGTGTTGTGCCATTTTCTTCTCTGTGTGTGTGTTTCTTTTTTTTTTTTACAGATGAGGGACTAAGGCAAAGAGGGTAAAGTGATTGCCCAGAGTCACAACTATTAAGGGTCTGAGACCAGATTTGAACTCAAGAGGATGGACCTTCTTGATTCAAGGTCCACTGCACCACTTCATAATCTTCTCTTAAAAGTCAAAAGGCTCGGCCCCAGAAAATAGGAAAAAGAACTGGACCCATCTTGTCAGTTCTACACCCTGCTGCTAAATTTGGGTTATCATTAGAAATTAGCATATATTTGCATTATTTTGTTTGCAAACTGAATATAGTAATATTATTTCAGTTGGTCTTCACAAGAACACTTCGAAGTACGTAGTGTATTATCCTCACTGAGGCTCACAGAAACAGAACCTTGTCTGTGATATGCCTGGGTTTACAAAGCTCTTGAGAGTCAGGACAGGTAGTTCTGACTTATTATTGAGGGTTCTGTCTGTCATAGCCTGCAAAAAGTAACAACCTGGAGTAGAAACAAAAGAATATTGTATCCAGCAATAAGATTATGTGATGATTAATTGCGATGTACTTGATGCTTTTTAACAATGAGATGGTTCAAGCCAATTCCAATAGACTCATGATGGAGAGTACCATCTGCACTCAAGAGAGAACCATAAGAACTGAATGTGGATAACAACAGCATTTTCACCTTTTTTTTTTGTTGTTTGCTTTTTTCCCTTATTTTTTCCCTTTTTGATCTGATTTTTCTTGTGCAGCATTATAAATGTGGAAATATGTTTAGAAGAATGGCACGTGTTTAACATATATTGGATTACTTGCTGTCTAAGAGGAGGGGGGAGAGGAAAGGGAAGGAGAACAATTTGGAACACAAGGTTCCACAAAGGGTTAATGTTGAAAATTACTTTAAAAAAATTACTTTCCTAAAGCAGTTAGGTCACAGAAAATATCAATGTTTCATTTCCCAAGCGTTTTTCTCAATCTCTCAAATTTCAAGGTCCCGTAACTTCACTGTAATACAGATTTTCTAACATCTAGTCTCTAGTTTTAAACAGTCCTCAAGTGGTAAACTTACCTGTTTGACAGCAATGCTGACCCGAACAGAATTGATGGAACCCTCAATCAGAACCTTTTCCTTCTCATTCCTGCTGATGGTCACAGGTTGCAAGAGGAGTTCTTTGCTACTCCTATAAATGTAATGTCAAAGATTCTGTCACTGAAGGGACAGCATAGTCCAGAAAACCCTACCATAGGTCCTATAATCTCCAACTAAGATAAAGAACAAGGTGGTGGTCACAGTGGAACTAACCACTCAGAGGCTTCAAAACAGGAACCAGAGAGATCATCCTAACAGTAGATTCAGGGAGAAAGACTAACATGAAATGTGGCCCAAGATTTATCAAGTCAGAATAACTTTTGCACTCACCATTGAAATGTCTTTGGGCTCCTGTCACTCACTTTGCCCTCCCTCAGAACTTACAGTAAGGAAAATGAGGAAGTGATAACTGGGAGATCATTTATAGAAGGCCGGGCTGGCCCTGCCGCTCCTGGGATTCTCACCAAAAGCTGGGGCGGCTGTCCCACCGGGCCCCTGGGTCCCCCCCCCCAGCTCCCCGGCTCTCCTACCTGACTTCTACCTCTGGCTTGTTGTGCCTCTCCACCACTTGGGAGGAGAAGTTCTCCAGGCAGAGCGCAGCCTGCAGCGTGGCCCGCACGGCGCTCAGGTAGGGGCGGAGAGTGGCAGTCTGCAAGGAAGACACCGGGACTGTGGAGTCGCAGCAGGGAACAGCTCCAAGGGACCTGACCAGCTGTGACAGCCTCTCCGCCAGGGGGCCGGTAACCTGCCCCACAGGCCTCCCTTGGGCCAAAGCATCCTCCCATAACAAGTCACTTCCTAGGAGCCCAAAAACCTACCAAAGTGCTGCTTTTGATGCCCTGGGGGCGGGTGGCACAAAAGACGAAACTAAGGCAGAGGCAAATGACTCAGCCAAGGTCACTTGTTACAAGCGGGGCTAGTTACAAACCCTTTGGTTTGGAACTGCCCTTTGCTGCCTGCCCTCGCCTCTGCTCACTTCCCCTTCTCCATTCCGTGCTCTCAATGCTTCCTCCCGGCTGCCCCCTTCACCCTCTCGGTCTAATGGTCTCTCCAACATCCGCCCTACGAGCCTTTGCCCCTCCACCTCCCTGTGCATCCGCCCCCAGCTCGGGTTCCCTTTTTCTATTTCTTCCCTCCCTTCCCCGAGTCCCCGATTTTTTGCTTCTCCCCATTCCCTCCCCTCATCCTCTCTGGCGCTTCTGCCAAGTCCCCCATCCGCTCTCCGCGACTTGGCTCCTGCAGCTCTCCCGGCGCCCGGACCCCCCTCAGCCCTCCCGGGCTCCTCCCCGGTAGAGCTGCCCTGGTCTCCCCAGCGACCCCCGGGCTTCCTCAGCCGCCGAGACACCTCAACTCCTTCTCAGCCGCAAGGCTGCCTCTCTTCCCATCCTCCCAAGGGCCCCAGCGGACGCCCCCAGCCCTCACCATTGCTGGTGCTGGCTAGGCCGGAAAGCGGAAGTGCTGAAGTGCAGTGGCTTCTGGGCGCCGTCTCTTCCGGGAGCCGGGCTTGGGCGCTACCATCGCCGCTCCGAGGGTAGGGGTGGCCGGAGCAAAACAGAGACAGTTTTTCTCTTCCGCCTCCTCCTTAAAGCATGCAGGAACCGCCTTCTTCGAGGTTGTCACTGTTTCTTCAAGGTCCGACAGGATGGTGGGAGATCTTCTGCGCCCATTCCTCTCTCTCATCCCTGTTCCTCCTCCTGTCTCCCCCTCCTTTCGCTAGAAAGTACAGCCCAGCTCACCGTTCTGGATCCATATTAGGACAGGGCCAGACACAGGATCGCCCCGCCTCTTCCGGTTCTGACCCCGCCCGCCCGCGGTCTGTTACTGCCCAGGCCTCTGCTTCCGAGGCTCCCCTGCCTCGCCCGAGAGTGGGCCCGGCCCCTTTGCACCACCCACCCCCAGGCCGCAGTGGGCGGCTCCGCCAGTCCCTGCAGGACCAGCGGTTACCTGCTCTCGCGACCCCTGCCCCCCCACCCGCGAGGGACTGAGGCTGGCCGAGCGCGCGCCTCGTGGATCTGGATAGAGCTCGGGCTGTGAAGGTGGAGGCGGGACCGGGGCGTGGGGAGTGGGCGATGACAGTGGGAGTGAGGAGGGGCGGGGGACGTGGGAGCGAGGGGAGCCTTGGGAGGGGGGCGAACAACATTAGCAGTGAGGTGGGGCGGGGAGCGGAGAGCGAGGGGGAGTACTACTCGTGGAATAGGGGGGCGTGGACGGGAGGGGTTGTGGGGCTGACGGAACAACTCTACGGGGAATAGAGGGGCCTGGGGCTGAGGGCGGGATAACTACTCGGGGAATAGGGGTGTGGGGCTTTGGGGGGGCAACTACGCAGGGGGGAGGGGGCACGGGCTGAGGGGGGACACTTATATGGGGCATGAGGGGCGTTGGGCTGGGGGAGACAATTCCCCAGGGAGTAGGGGGCGGGCTGGGGGGGGACTACACAGGGGATAGGGGTGTGTGGAGGGGAGGGGCGAGGCTTGGGGATGAAAGGTAGGAAGGGAGCCCAAGAGAGCGGGAAGGAGCACTTTGTGGCACCCCCAGTAAGGTGCTGGGCTTGGCAGATTTAGGAGATCCGGTCTTTGGCGAAGGTCACGGTCACGGTCAGAGGAAGGGAAGAGAGGACCGAGAGCAGTCCTCCTTCCTTCTGGAGCTCCTTCTTCCCCAGGGCAAGGAACACTTGCTAAGTGCATCCCGGCGCCAGGCGCCGCTGGTCATTGAGCAGTTACTACTCCCAGGTGCTGGGCTTGCCTGCGGGGAATACAGATGGCCGCAGAAAGGAGCTTCCTGCCCTTCAGGAGCTTGCAGTCTGGCTTAGGAGAGACATTCACAGCGCAGCCTGGCCCGGGCAGATCTCTGGCTCAGGGGGGCACTGAAAGGGAGGGCTCTCGCACCGGGTAAAGGAAGTCTAGAAGGTATCCCAGAAAGCACGAGGCTGTTGGGAATCAAGTCCCAGGCAGCTCCGGCTCTCCAGCTGCTTCTCACTGGGGAAGAGTTCGGTCTGAGGGTTCCCAGGGATGGGGAGCTGTCTCCAGACCTTCTTGGTTTGAAGGGGCAGGGTGGCAGGCAGGTGGTCTTCGATTGCCTTTTATAGGTTCAGGTGGCCTGGCCGAGTGCAGAAGCATCCTCTTAAATGTCCTCAGGGCTCTGACTTGAGGTTCATTTCTCCACTGACGGCGGCTCCCATGTTGGCTTTTATCTCTTACCTCCTACAAAAAACTTTGCTGATTTTCCCAAATTGGGGTGGTCCCTGTCCCCAAATTCCTTTATATTTATGTGTATTTTTCATACTTCGCTGTGTACATAGTGTTTCCCCTCAGGAGGATGCAGCTGACTCCCCAATCTCAGAGTGAAGGGCAGCATGGCCTAGGGGATGGAGCACTTCCTATACCTGGAGTCAGATGGATCCAAGTTCTTATCTTCCCTTAGATAATAGTTGTGTGATCCCAGACAATTCACTGAACTCTTAGTTTTCTCTGAAAAATGGAGGTTGGGGCGGGAGGAAGGATCAGATTCCTTGTCACCTAAGGCTCTTTCTAACTTAAAGTCTATGATCTGTGAGATCCAGCTCTCCTCTTTCCTAGATCAGCCTTGTCTCACCGCATCTTCTCCAAGATGTGCTGTAGTCACCTCCAGCTCAGCATAATTTATTAGCTTTCTCCTTAGACCTGTCCCTCATCCTACCTTCCCTATTTTTGCTGAGTGTTCTATTCACTAGGCCATGCTGCCTCTCACTACATCCTCCTAAGGGGAAATACATACTTAATTAAGTGAATACAAAACCCTCACCATCCTTCTAGCCATCCAGCTTCAAAACCTTGGGTTCGCTCTCAGCTCCTCATTCTCTCACAGCTCGTATTCAACTAGTTGCTAAGTCTTGGCAGGCCTACTTCTATCACATTTCTCAAATCTGTCCTCCCATGTTTACTCACATGCCCTTTGCCATATGAAGGAAACTTCTGTGGCTCTTTGTTGTCTCTAGGATAAAAGACTAGTCCTTAAAATTTGGCATTTAAATTCCTCCACATAGGGCACCTAGATGGTGCAGTGGATAGAGCATCGGTCCTAAAGTCAGAAGGACCTGAGTTCAAATCCAGCCTGAGATACCT
Organism: Antechinus flavipes; assembly: GCF_016432865.1. Classification (NCBI taxonomy): domain Eukaryota; kingdom Metazoa; phylum Chordata; class Mammalia; order Dasyuromorphia; family Dasyuridae; genus Antechinus; species Antechinus flavipes. Next base: position 48,671,903 of record NC_067398.1, on the reverse strand, counting down.
CTGATACTTTTTAGCTGTGTGACCCTGGGCAAATCACTTTTTTTTTTTTAATAACTTTTTATTGATAGAACGCATGCCAGGGTAATTTTTTTTACAGCATTATCCCTTGCATTCACTTCTGTTCTGATTTTTCCCCTCCCTCCCTCCACCCCTTCCCCCAGATGGCAAGCAGTCCTTTACATGTTGAATGGGTTACAGTATAATCCTAGATACAATATAGGTGTGCAGAACCGAACAGTTTTCTTGTTGCACAGGGAGAATTGAATTCAGAAGGTATAAATAACCCGGGAAGAAAAACAAAAATGCAAGCAGTTTATATTCATTTCCCAGTGTTCTTTCTCTGGGTGTAGCTGCTTCTGTCCATCTTTGATCAATTAAAGCTCTCTTTATTGAAGAGATCCACTTCCATCAGAATACATCCTCATACAATATCGTTGTCGAAGTGTATAATGATCTCCTGGTTCTGCTCATTTCACTCAGCATCAGTTCATGTAAGTCTCGCCAGTCCTCTCTGTATTCATCCCGCTGGTCATTCCTTACAGAACAATAATATTCCATAACATTCATATACCACAATTTACTCAGCCATTCTCCAATTGATGGGCATCCATTCATTTTCCAGCTTCTAGCCACTACAAACAGGGCTGCCACAAACATTTTGGCACATACGGGTCCTTTTCCTTTCTTTAGTATCTCTTTGGGGTATAATGGGCAAATCACTTAATCCCAATTGCCTCATGCACACAAAAAAATTTCTCTATATTATGACTTCATTTTTCTTTCTCTAGAGCTCTGCTTCCCAGCCAAACTTGCCTTAGTTGCCCATGCATACTTCCCAGTATTTGCCATTTTATCTCAACATCTTTACATAGGCTGTCCCTGGGATCTTCAGGATTCAGTTTAAATGTCAACTCCCAAAATAACTGTGTCAATTTCCTCCAAACTATCCCTCGAACTAATTTATATTTATTGTGTATGTTTTAGGACCTATTTGCACACATACATACATGTAGATAGATATATATGATTTCCCCTCAGTAGCATATAAATTCCTCAAGGGCAAGGATTATTTTCTCTTTTATCTTTGTATTTGTGGTATCTAGCACAGTGCCTGGTATGCAGTAGGTGCTCAATGAAGGCTTATTGAATTGAATGAGGAACAAGAAGAATGAAAAGAAAAGAGAAGGGAAGAAGGGAGAAGGTTTGGGGTTATGGGCGGGGGCAATAACTTGTGAGGGAGGATGAATAAAGACAAGAACTGGTAGGTAGAATTAGGGTCACCTTTGAAGAAAAGAGGCTGCCTCAAAGAGAGTAATGACATTGGAAGTGGAGAGAATTACTATTGACTTCTGACATTCAGGCTGCTAGCCCTGGCCCGTCACCAACCTTGAAGGCCCACCTCCCCAGAGGTCCTCCTGACCCATGCCACTTCCCAGTTCTTGTCAGTTGACTGTTTTCCTCTCCAGCCCTTTAGAGCCTACGAGGGCCATGAGTGAGCTCAAGGACTGCCCGCTGCAGTTCCATGACTTCAAGTCGGTGGACCACTTGAAGGTATGTCCTCGCTATACAGCGGTGCTGGCCCGCTCAGAAGACGATGGCATCGGCATTGAGGAGCTCGATACTCTGCAGCTGGAGCTGGAGAACCTGCTTTCTTCGGCCAGCCGGCGTCTTCGGGTGCTGGAGGCCGAGACCCAGGTGACTCCTTCCTTTAACTTGTCCCTGCTCTGGAGTCAGGTGGCAAGGTAGAAGGAGAGGGGAGGGGGTGCCGATTGGATAGTGAAGCCAAAATAGGGAATCGGCATTAGATTAGTAAAGGCTGAGCAGCCTTACTGTGCTAGGGCTGTGAGTATTCTGGGGCGTTCGGGACAAAACAAAGGAAGCTTCCCCATGTGGGAGGCAGGCAGGCTATATGTAAAAGAAAGTATAGGAACACCATGACCGCAATATGAATTGCAGGGAGTGTTGGGCAGGGAAGGGCTTTGGCAGTATAGGATCACGTATTGCCTAGGAAGGCTGTCGAGAGGAATATTTGAATAATAGTTTCCATTTCTTAAGGGTTTATGTCACTAAGATTCCAGTTTTTCTTGGGATGAAAGCAACTCCCTTGACTTCCTTTCCTCAGTAACTAACCATGTGTCTTTCAGATCCTGACTGACTGGCAGGATAAGAAGGGTGACCGACGATTTCTGAAGTTGGGCCGGGACCATGAACTGGGAGCCCCTGCAAAACATGGCAAGCCCAAAAAGCAGAAGCTGGAAGGAAAGGCAGGTCATGGGCCTGGCCCTGGCCCTGGCCGGCCCAAGTCCAAGAACCTCCAGCCCAAGATCCAAGAATATGAATTCACAGATGACCCCATTGATGTGCCACGGATTCCCAAGAATGATGCTCCTAACAGGTGCAGGGCTGGGAGAAGTCGGGAAAGGGGTTATCAGGAATTGGGAGGGACCCCCTGGGGGCTTCTGATATCCTGGGGGCTGTCATTGTTCTCTGGGATAAGCATGTAGGATGGGACCAGCCATCAAGCAGGCACTTAATACAGTGGCTGATAATAGGCGAGGGGACTGTCTGTGCTCAGGGCCAGGCTCTGCTCCCAGGTTCTGGGCTTCCGTGGAGCCGTATTGTGCCGACATCACCAGTGAGGAAGTACGAACGCTGGAAGAGCTGCTGAAGCCCCCAGAAGATGAGGCTGAGCATTACAAGGTAGACCTTTCTCAGCACCACCCCTTGTCTGACCCTGCTTTGGGCAGGGAGTGTCTTAGTTGGAAGCTCAGACCACCTCAAGCTCTGGTTCTGAAACATATTGAATAAGGAAGGAATAACCACTCCAAAGGTTCTTCAGTTTGACTGGTTCTTGTACTATTGAGGTTGGTTGCTTCCTTTTTCCGTGCAGATCCCACCCCTGGGGAAGCACTATTCCCAACGTTGGGCCCAGGAGGATTTACTGGAAGAACAGAAGGATGGGGCCCGGGCAGCAGCCGTAGCCGACAAGAAGAAGGGCATTATGGGACCACTGACCGAACTGGACACTAAAGGTATTCTCCTAAGACTCGTCAGATATCCTTTTTTCTCTTCATCCCTGTAAGACCAGGAAAAGTGTCTAAGCTGTGCCCAACAATCCTCTGCCCCCTTTACACCCCCTACTCCTCTCTGGTTCCAGATGTGGACGCTCTCCTTAAGAAATCAGAGGCGCAGCATGAGCAGCCTGAAGACGGGTGTCCCTTTGGTCCTCTGACTCAACGGCTCTTACAGGCTTTGGTGGAGGTGAGGATCCAGAGATTTGGCGTTCTCCCGACGCCCTAGTGCAGGGGACGTAGAAACCAGACTGAGACAGTCTGACAGGACTACCTATGTGACCTTGGGCAAGCCATTGTGGCTCTTAGTTTCCTCACCTCTAAAATTAGGGCCTCTCTGGTCCCTTACTGCCAGAGCTGCAGCCCTAAGAGTTGGTCAGTATTATGTGGAACCCTTTTTCATGGGAGGTCAATGGGCATGGACTGTCCGGAGAACTCATAGCCTTATGGAAGGAGGAGGGATACAGCTTAGACACCTAAGGAGAAACTTGGAAATTCAGTATCTTCAAGCCATAGCTGGCTACCTTTTTCATTCATAACTGCTAGGGAAAAGGGTGTTTGCTGTAGTGACCAGAACCCTTGCTCTTAGTTGGGAAGGCTTCCTGGAGAAAGGTAGACAAGAGCAGGGCATCTCAGAGAGGCGCTGTGATTTGTTGAAGGGGTTACCTGTCAAAATCTGGGAGGTACAGGGAAGGTGAGTGGTGGGGGACCGAGCCAAGCTTGAGACTATACTCCTTGCCTTTGTCTTGCTTTTATAATCTCTTAGGAAAACATCATCTCCCCCATGGAAGATTCCCCTATCCCAGATGTGTCTGGCAAGGAGTCTGGAGCCGATGGTGCCAGTACCTCTCCTCGGAATCAGAACAAGCCATTCAGGTGAGTAGTGGTCCCTTCTCTGCTTGTCCTCCCCCTGTTCCTGCCCAGCATCTGCTCCTACTTTTTTCTAAAGACCAGCTGACTCTTCCAGGTCTCTGGCTTCCTGTGGGGAGCAGAGAGTGGCAGAAGCTGCTGCTCAAATCAAGAAGCATTGCAGGGCTGGCCCTTTAATGGAAGAGGGCAGCGTCATTTGTAAAGCTTAGGTAACTGTGACCATCTGACCCATCCACAGTGTTCCCCATACGAAGTCTCTGGAGGGGCGAATCAAGGAGGAGCTGATAGCCCAGGGCCTGCTGGAGTCAGAGGACAGGCCGGCTGAGGACTCGGAGGACGAGGTCCTGGCTGAGCTGCGGAAGCGTCAGGCTGAACTGAAGGCGCTCAGCGCCCACAACCGAACCAAGAAGCATGATCTCCTGAGGTGGGCATGAGCACAGGAGGGTCAGTGGGAATTAGGTCACAGCTAGTCAGTTACTTCCCACCTTGTTGGGTGGCCGTGTTACCCTCTGAAAGTGTCCCCCACGGCAGTGGAGTTGTCACTAAGGGAACATAAGCTGTTGACATTGGGCTCCCTAAAATCTTTCTGTGATGCTTCCTTGTAGGGTGAAGGTGACTTTGAATTCTAAAAGTTTCTGCCATTGAAGCCTTGATTGGTACCACAAAGTCGGAAAGACTTTTGAGTGGCAGGGTGTCATTTGGCTATCACTGATGAGGCTATCACTCATCAGAGATTGGGTTCCAGGTGATGGAACTTGGTCATGGAGACTAAGAGTGTCTCAGATTATTTACTTTGCATCCTCATCAGTGTGGAATCATCATTGTTTGGGGTATTTGGGGGCACCCACTGAGCTACATATTGGATGCTTTTAGGACTCATGAACAGATGGGGCAGGTGCATAATCGATCCAGCTTTATAATAACTCTGGCAGGAACATCAGGGGATAATGTTGTGGGAGAAAATCCTAGAATGTTAGAGCTGGAAGGATTTAGACATAATCTGGTCCAAATCATCATTTTAAAAAATGTTTTGTTGATGTCTTTTGTTGTTACATCACAGTCATTTCTGTATGTACACCTCTGTTCTCTGCTCAGTGACTTTCAAAGAAAAAAGGTTTGCAAAACTTAACATACAACTTCACCTTACAGTATTTCATCCTACTCATTTTGTTCTTTTTTTTTAACGTAGTCAGTAATTACAAACATTTCAAGACATGGAAGAATAGGAAAGAGAATTGAGCAAGAAACTATGGCCTTCTGCTGTGTACAATTTTTTTAAAACCATATGAGTTTAATTCAGTAGTAACAAATTGCTTTGTTCCTTTTTGCATATCCTCTCTCCTCCCTCTGTGCATCTCATGAGGTCCAAAGAGAGGTGGCCTGACTGATGTCCATGGCTAATTAGCATCAAAGTCTGGGTCCTATTTGAATCTCCTTTAATCTATTAGAGAAGAAGTGAGTAGGTTCCAAGTTCTTGAGAGGAGAGACTGAACCTTACTTGCCTTTGGCATCCCCAGTGACAGCCAACAGGCCCATTGTGTAGCACATGGACAAAGTGTGCTTGATTCTATATGGGTATTTATGGTCTAAAGCAAGAAAACAAGAAAAATGGGATAAATCAGAGTGACAAGAAGACAAGAATATATAACTTACAGTTTTCAGATCCCTCTGAAATAGCTGTTCTTTAGCTTGGTCTGTGAACTTAGTGTTTATTTTAATATTTTAAAACTTTAAATATAATTGGTTTCCTTAGTGATCCTTTTATTGCATTTTGTGCTTTTAAAAACATTCTGAAAAGAGATCCACAGGTTTCACTGAACTGCCTAAATGACTGTTTCATGATCAAACCCAAGCCTCTGGCCAGAATCTTGGGGTGTTTTGGAATTGTGTTGTTTGGGAATCAAGCAGCTGGATAGAATTTTTTTTTTTTAAGTTTTCTTGTTTTGTTTTTTGAGTGGAATGGGGCTTGGAGACTCAGCTGTCCTAGGTGTGGAATGGATGGATTTGGTCCAGACTAGGAAGGCTTTTAGAAGATGCAGTTTGGTTGGGATGTTGAAGGAGAAGAGTAGGAGATGCTTCCCGAGCTAGGGGACTGAACACATGTGTTGGTCTTTGTAGGTTGGCCAAAGAGGAAGTGAATCGCCAGGAGCTGAGGCAGCGGGTACGCATGGCAGACAACGAAGTCATGGATGCCTTCCGGAAGATCATGGCTGCCCGGCAGAAGAAGAGGACCCCGACCAAGAAGGAGAAGGACCAGGCCTGGAAGACGCTGAAGGAGCGGGAGAGCATCCTCAAACTTCTGGATGGATAGTTAGCCCAGCCCGCAGTTCTTCTCATTCTCCCAGATGTTGGTGCCTAGAGGAATGGGAAGAGCCTGCTGGCTTTCTCTGGCAGAATGGACGGGAGCTGCTCTGCTGGCTGCCCCTCTTCACCGGACGTTTTAGACAATGCCCAGCAAGGGAGCAGGAAGGCTCAGCTGGACAGGAGCTGGCCCCAGGCTGCGCTTGGCTCCACATGACATATCGGTGTCTCAGCCTAGGCTTCCCTTCTCTCCTGTGTCTGGCTGTTGTCCCTTCTTCCCTCTCTTTTCTTTCAAGGACTTTGACCCTGTGTTTTTCTGAGGTGTGAACTTTAGAGTAAACAGACTGCTCTGGTTTTTAAGAATATAATACAAGTTCCAGTGTCATCTATTGCAGTAGAAAGAAGGAACCCACATGGGAGGGCGGGGATAAAAAAGCAACAGTCAGATAGGGATAATCATGAAGACCCAGAACCTTCCTGATGTGAGCATTTCCTGTGTGCCTAGAGATGTGTTGGGTGCTATGGGGGATACAAAGATACATAGTCTTTGACCCTAAGGAGCTCTCCATATTCTTGAGGAGATAAGACTTAATTGTGTGAAAAATTAGACAATGAAACAGTGCAGAATATGCTCAGGTACTCAAGGTCTAGCCTAGAAGTGCTGGGGTTATTTGAGAAAAGTATAAGCAAAGGGGCTGGCAGGAGCAAAAGCTTAGTGATTTAGATGGTCCAATTAAATTAAGTCCACTGGGCTTAGCGATATCTTTCCGGCTTGAAGATTCACATTGGCCAGAAATCCCTCTGTTGTTACGGAAAGGCATGGGGGAAGAACTAGGGGAGAAGGAGGTTAGGGAAAGGGAAAATGAAAGTCCCCTAGGTACTATGGGAAGGAAACAAGATTGTTCCTTTATTAGCAAGTTAGTACACGGAGGGATTGGTATGTTCCTCAGTTTCCCAGTCAAAATTTAAAATATATTTTCTCAAACAATGGGAAGCTTGTGTAGCATGTTTTTTTTTTTTTTCCCAATTAAATAGGCTTTTCTGAACTTTCATGGAAACATAAACATTTATAACATTATTTTTTGGGGAAACACCAAGTTCCAAACTAGTTTATAAATTCACTTTGGGAATATAGCCTGTTGATTAGTTGGAGAAAGCCTTAAATAATGGGCAAATTTGGCTAAGTAAGGAGAAGCTGTTTTACTGATTTATTTATTTATTTTTATTTATGTTTTGTAACCCTTAAAGCACCATAGAAATGTGAGCTCTTTTTTACTGGTCTAAAACTTGTAGTTGTCCTTCCAGTTCCACATTCTAAGGACCCTGCGAGGAGGAAAGACAACTTAATACAACTTAGCCCTCACTGATCCTTGGGAAGACAATCGGCTTCCCAAAAATTGATTTCTTATCCTTGGGGAAAAAAAAAATCAAACTGATGAGACAAAAGGCATGAATGAACCTGTGAGCAAAAGGGAGTAAGTAATCTGTGCCAGAACCCAGGCAAATACATAATTTAAAAGACGCAGGGTGAGCATTGGGAGATTTTTAACAATTCTGCCTTAGTTATAAGATTTTTTGTACCCATAATCAACTCCTACACTAAACTCTTCATCCTTCCCTCATGCCCTCCCCCAGAATCATACAAATACATTATGAATATAGTTGTGTTTGGAGAAAACAACAAAAGCTAGAAAATGCTAACATACCTTTCTTGCTACCCAGGTGGGTTTCTGATTAAGAGGTCATAGGATCATAGATTTAAAAGGGAAAAGATCTTAAGATGCATCTTGTCTGATCCTGTCATGAGAGATGTAGGTTTGTGAAGTGTAAGAAAGATTGGGAAAAAAGGCAAAACTGAAAAGAGCTCAAGGCTTTAGCTAGACACTTTGGACCCAAAATGAACAATTCGGGGCATGGATGGAGGGAAAGGAACAAAGGTTCACAAAGTGCTTATTGTGTGCCAGGCACTATGCTTACAGTGAACTTGTTGGATCCTTGCAACAATCTTGGAAGTTTGGCTGCTTTGATTATCATCCCTTCATTTTACAATTGGGGAAACTGAGGCTAAGTGACTTGCTTAGCTATGTTTAAACTCGGGGCTTACTGGCTCTGTGGGCCCAGGGGTCTAGCCTATGTACCACTTAGTTACCTCTAGGATAACAGCTACATTTCATACAGTCATAAGACAATTAAATTGTATTGTGCTTATGAATCTTTTCTGTTACTAATTTGAACTAGTCATGTAACAAGTGCTCTCCATTAGAACAAGCCCTTTGAGAAAGAGATCTGTCTTTTGCCTTTGATTATATCAAAGCACTTAGCACACAGTAAGTACTTCATAAATGTTTGTTGAATAACTACTATGTGTTAAGCACTAGGGGTGTAAAGATAAAACCAAGGCAGTCCTGGTCCTCAAAGAACTCAGATCCTCCGTGGGGAGAGCGAATGGGCAATATAGACTTCAACAAGTAGGTACCAAATATATCCAAAGTAAATGCAGAGTCCTGGAAGTCAGGTGAGGGTTAATGGAGGAGGAGGCCTGAAGACTCAGATGGGAGCAGGAACTAGAGGGCGATGTGAGGAGGGGTCAGATGGGACATGTGGAGGGGCAGCTGATGGAATGGGAGAGCTGGGAGGCGTTCCAGAAGACCCCATGCTCCAGAGCTTTGAGGTGAGGAGACAAGGCAAGTGGGTTGGGACACACTCAGTTTGACATGCCGGTATCATTGCCAATTCAAAATGTCAGTGGCTGTTGATGAGGTGATAGTGGGACTTGGGAAAGAGACTAGGACTAGAGACATCTTCATCTGCCAGGTTACTCCCAGACTTAGCTGTAGAAATGTCCAGGTAAAGGATGGCTAGGTGATGCAATGGATTGAGCACCAGGCCTGGGGTTGGAAAGGCTGCCTTCTGGGTTCAAATCTAGTCTCTGACACTTATGGGCTCTTAATCCTGCTTGCCTCAGTTTCTTCATCTGTAAAGTGGGGAACAAGATGGTAAATGCTCTGTTATCTTTGACAAGAAACCCTCCCCCCCAAATGGGAGTCATGAAGAGCAGAACATGACTGAAATGTCTAAACAATGGCAAACTAGACAGAACCCATGGAAACTGGTGAGATCATTGAGAGAGAGGAGCATCCAACTCATAGAGCCCAAAAGTACGGGGATTTAAAGTTGAGGAATAGTGGATGTAGGTCCAGTAATCTACCAGAAAGGAAGAGAAATCCTGGGTCTGGTCCCTAATCTGTGACTACCAAAGGGAGGAGAGAGGAGTTGCCAACTTGAATGGTAGGAGGTTCAAGTAAAGGGTTTTTGTTGCTTTTACGGAGAGGGGAGACCTAGGTATATTTGTAGACACCAGGGAAGAAACTGGGAAAACCTCAGCAGTGAAAACTTGACTTTTATTGGGCCTGGTCAGATTAGGCAAGGGAACTTTTGCTTAATGTCATCCAATCCTATTAAAAGTTAATGTAATAATTATTCTAGTATAAACTACCTTAGTGAAATTGAAGGGCTATGAATAGTAGTTAAACTTGTTTCTGTGGGGGATGTTTTTAGTTTATTTTAATTTCTAGTAGGACATAATGACATAACCAGATTTCACTGGTTGTGAGGGGACAAGGGAAGGTTTAGAAAAAATCAATGACTCTCCTTACCCTGAGTAAACTATTCCTCATTCTACAAATGATGGTGCAGATGTCATCTTCAAACATTGTAGGATTTGGTGGCTCTGATCTTTCAATTGAGATAAATCTAAATAAGTTTTGAATACTAAGGGGACTTTAGCAATTTTTAAGGTTCCCAAGTAAATTTCTGAAATTTTTTCTTTCTTTCATATCAGATCTTTCATTCTTTCATATCAGCTAAATCTTTCAGAATCTTTAGGGAGAATAAAGCTATACTTTAAAAATAAATTTGGTGTTTTGTGATTAAAACAAACTACCAGAAAGACCGTATAAATTGCAGAATCATCAGAAGAATGAAAAATGGTGAGCTATTTCTCTGATATCAACATCCATGGAGAGAACTTTGTCTCAGACTAACTCCTTGAACTTTCAAATAGTCTGAGGAAAATCTGGCAAGTCCCCTATTAAGGTGGGATTGGGTGAATTATGGGCTTGATTAGGGAGACAATTTTCATGCTCTTATGGCCTGTTTGTTTTCTTCAATTCAACAGTATTTATTGTGTGTTAAGTATTATGTCTGCACAGGTACCTGCTTAAGGTTCTAGAAATACACAGATAAAAACTAGACAGTTTTAAATTTTACTGATTAAACAGCATGCTCACTCATATACATGCAAAATAATAATAATAATAAAAGTTTTGTGGTGTGGGGGAAACAACAGAGAAGGCATTTTAAAGCTAGCTGTTTCAAAAAGTTGAGGAGAGGAAAGAGAGTTATTTCAGGCAAAGGGAACAAGTCTTATCTTTTGTAATCAGGGTGTGGTTATTAATTTAAGACCAGGTTCCAAGTCCTTTTAAGCTGTTTTTGGTAAGCAGTGGAAACCAGTGGAAACCAGAAAGCAAGCACTAGATTAGAGTCCAGATTCAAATTTAATGCTATTTCACTTTCTATGTGACTTTGGACATATAATTTCCCTTTTCTAAGGCAGTTAACTCATAAATGAAATGAGAGAGTTGAATTAGATTTGTACGGTCTCTTCTTGTTCTAAAACTTATAGTTCTATAAATCATTTAACTTGTTTGCTTTAGTTTATTTGTAAAACTCTTACACTACCTATCACACAAAGGCTGATAGGAGGAGGAAAGCTCTTTGTTAATCATAAACTACATAAGACATATGTAAGTTATTTTTGTTTTCCCTAAGAGTTTTAGCGTTTTCTGTCTTATTAGAAACCTCTGTTCTCCCCATGTCTGGGACCTTTGCTCCAGAAAAATTCAGAGTGAGTTTAAGGCCTTCTTAAAGGTCAATCTCCTAGAAGGGAGATTTTCGGTCCTTTTGAACCTACCTGTAGGGTCCTGATCTCCAGCTAATGGAAGGAACACCCAGTTCATTTTGCTTCTCCAGAGATAGGGAATTTTCCTAAAATTTGATGATGGAAGGGGGTCCTATGTTTTCGTAGGTTGTGGGATAAGATCCTGGCCACTGGAGGGTGCCACATTTCCAGGATCCAAGATGCATTCTCCCGTTTCCTCCTTCCCAACCTCTACTCTCACACATTGAGTAGGTACTCAATAAATGTTTGATAAATCTTTATATTCTCCTAGCATTTTTGCCCAGGGCAAAGAGGAGAAGGAATTAGGAAGGACGGGTATACCAGATAAAGGATGATGTTGCAAAGGAAGTAAACTTAATTTTTCTAAAAGCTGAGTCTCTTGATCCTTCCAGGTAATCTCCTTCCTTCCAACTCTCCTTGCAGTTTCCTCAGTTTTCTTCCTCAGACACTCATTTGGATAAATTTACTTCTCTTATTCTGGCTTCTGACCTGTTTTTTCAATGGTCTTGGGAAGTACTCTGTTCATTGGCAGAGAGGAGCCAAATAAACTGGAAATTTGGAGTCCATCATCCACTCCTGCCTAATGTGTTCATAGTTCATGAAACCTTTAGCTTAGACCTTTATCACATGGTAACCTGTTGTTCTTTTTTTTTTTTTTAATAGCTTTTTATATACAAAGCGTATACACGGGTAATTTTTCAACACTGACCTTTGCAAAAACTTATGTTTCAACTTTTCCCCTCCTTCCCTCCACCCCCTTCCAATGACATAACCTGCTGTTCTTTCACCTGATTCTAACAAGTTCCAGGTCCTTCCTCCCAGATATCCTGTCCTTCCTGTAGCTCTTTATTGAACCACCTTTACTCACCCCCTGCTTCTTAACCCTAAGGGTCCAATCCTGAAGGCCACTTGCTGACTAGGGAACAGAAGAGAAAGGAAAAGGAGGATTTCACAGCAGTCCTTCCTCATCCCAGAGTCCTTTACAAATAGATCAACCTCTCCCAGTTTGCCAAGATCTTCTTGGACCACTCAGCCTTTTATTATTCATAAAACATAGACACAGATAATTTAGGATAGCTTTTTGGCTGGAATAAACGGAGTGAACAGCTCCCCAAAATAGCTTATCAAATCTCCTTGGACCTTCACTGAACCCCAACTTTCTTTTTTTTTTATTCATTTAGTCACCAACCAAATCAACTCAAGTAGCGTTTATAATGTCAACATTGTATTAATCAATAGAAAGACAAAACGATCCCTGCCCTCAAGATGCTCACATTTTAACGAGAAAACAACATAGAAACAACTTTGTAGACACAAAATATATGCAGAGTAAATTAGAGGTAATCTCTGGGGAAAGGCACTAGCATAGAAAAAAAAACAATAATGAAAGGCCTTTTGCAAAAGAGAGGATTTTAGCTGAGACTGAAGGAAGCCCAGAGGCAGAAAAGAGAAAGGAGCACATTCCAGCAACTGCAGACATCCAGGGAAAAGGTTAGGAGCCTGAGCATTAAGGTACAGCAATGCACAGAACTGGATCGCCCAGTATGAGGAAGGGAGAGGAAGGTGTAAAAAGACTAGGTTGAGAAGGACTTCCAAAGCCAGAGAATTTTATGTTTGATTCTCAAGGTAACAGGAAGCCATTGGAGTTTGCTGATACAGTCAGTTCTGAGTTTTAGAAAGATCACTTTGGGGGTTTGGGGGTTTGGAGGATGGCCTGGAGTTGGGAGAGATGGAGGTCAACCCCAAGGCTTTAGTGCAGGAGGTGAGGGGGAGGAGGTGGACCAGGGAGAAGGGAATATATAGAGCAGGTGTTGCAAAGATAGAAACCAGACGTGGCTACAGATTAGATAATTGGGTCAGTGAGAGTGAGAAGGTGAGAAGGACTCCGAGGTTGCTAATCTGGGTGACTACAAGAATGAAGGAAGGGTTTTGGGGAAAAGGTGACTTCAGTTTGGGATAAGTTGAGTTTGTTACTTATGGGACGTTCGGGTTGAGATGTGGGGAGGTGGAGTCGGTAGGGGTGGGAGTCGGGAGAGAAGGTTGGGGGGGTGTCAAAATGGATGACGTCTCCGGAGTCAGAAAGACCCATCTTCCTGCATTCGAACCTGGCCTCAGGCACTAACTAGGGTGGGATCTGGGCGAGTCTTTACTCTTTACCTCAGTTTCCTTATCTGTAAAATGAGTTGAAGAAGGAAATGGGAAACCATCCGGGATATCTTGGCCAAGAAAACTCCCGATGGGATCAGGAAGGGTTAGCACGAGTGAAAACAACAGAACAAAACTAGAACCGAGCCTCTTCTCCCTCTAAACCTGGGCACTAAAGCAGCAGTAAATACATATCTTACTCTTGTGTCCCGCTCCGCAACGGGCTGCCGCGGAAGTTAGAAGAAATTCGGGACGCGGCCCCATCTTCTGAGGGATCCCAGAGTTGCTGTGGAGAAAGCTGTCCACTGCTGAGAGACAGGGAACTCCCAGCTGGCCGAGACCGGCAAGCGAAGCGACTCGCTGCTGATCCCCAGCCGGTCCGGCTCTCGGCCAGCGCCGCCGGTGGGCTCGAGTGACGGGAGGTCTTGCGACCTCTTGCTGTCCCTTTCTGTGGAAAGCTCGAGGCTCGGTGCCTCTGCCCCCGCCTGCCCACCCTGGCCCTGATCCACACGCCCCTGACATCGACATCCATCACACGGCCGAACCAATGGGCAGGAAAAGATCCCCGGCGGCGGCCGGACCTGGAGCCAGAGTCCGGGGCCCACTTACCACCTGTGCGACCTTGGCCAAGGCTTCCCATTCTCAGAGCCTCGGCAGCTCTGCCGCCCGGCTGCCCGCTCCACACGCGGGAGACGCAGCCGCCCACCCCTCCCCCCGCCCCAATCCATTGTCCTGCCTTCTTTGAGGTCCTCGCCTGTCCCTGCGCATCCCTCGGCGGCCGCTCTGTAGGGGCTCCTCCCGCCCCGCCTCCGCTCGGCTCCCCTCCCCTCTCCCTGCTCCGCTCGTCTCCCTCTCTCCTCCCTCCTCTCCCTCTCCCCTCCTGCGGCCGCACAAACTCCTCCCCGCCCGGTTGACATCAGAGCAAACCCGCCGAGCGTCCGGTCGCCGAGGGGAGGCGGAGGACAAGCCCCCGCGGCCGCGGATTGTGGACACCGGGGGCCGGAGCGAGGAGGCGGCGGCGGCGAGCGCCGAGGCGGGCAGGCGGGAGCGGCGCGGCTCGGAGATCGGGGCCAGAGCCAGCGGCGGCTTCGGGAGGCGGTGGGGGTGGGGGCCCGAGCGACCCAAGCAGCCACCCCACCACCTCCCACCCTCCCACTGCGGGTCAGCCTCAGGTACGCGCGAGGGAGCCTGCGCTCGATCTTCCGCGGCTCCTCCCGAGGGGGGATCGACCCCCTTCTCCCCTCATGCGCCCTGAGCTCAGTCCCATCCCCAGTGGCTGAGGAAAGGGAAAATCCCGGACTCAGGGATCCGGGGAGTCTCCTTGCAGGGGATAGCCTCCCTCCGCCCCTTCTTCCAGGGTTCCCCAAGATGTTCACCTGTTCTTTCTAGGGTTACCTGGGTGGACTTTGCCCCCTGTCGGCTACTGGCCCTTGTGCCTAGCCTTCCCTTCCAAACAAAGGTCCCAAACAAAGGTACTTCGTCTCAGCAGAGATTGGGGGAGGGGGAGGGGGAGAAGGAGGTAGGGTGTGTCTCTGGGCCCAGGGTGGGAGCGCGGTATCCCCTTTTCCCAGGCGCTCCCCAGGGGACCCAGGCTGAATCCCGAATGAAGGCGTGGGTGGGATGTGTTTTAGCGAAAGATAAAGAGATTAAAATGGGGAAGGGGTGAAGTAGGGATAAGTGAGCCGGCCCTGGATTCCACCCCACGGGCCAATCTGCTCTGGGGGGGGGGGGGAGGGGGCGTGTAGAGTGGTTGGTCCTCCGGGAGTGCGGATCTCTGGGCCTGGGGCCGCTGCTCCCCTTCCCTGGACAAGAGTCAGCATTTTGCCCGAACATATGTTGCTCTGTGTTTGTATTGTGTGCAAGACCTAAGGTATATGGTTATTGAAGGGGCGTGTGTGTCTGCATTATGGGAGGATCATAGGATGCTCAAATGAGCTGTCATAAAGTCCAACCCTCCCCCCTCCACTTAGAGGAGTGTTAGGGTGTGTCCAACCGAAGGCATACGGGAGAAGTGGAGTTCAGGGGTGTCCGTCTCTTGTTCCCGAGGTTTGGGTGTTGCTGTGTCCTAGATTGGGGGACGCGTGAGTATGCAGGTGTGGATGGGTTAAGGTATGCGCCCCCATGTGTTGTTCTGTCCCGGGGAGGGCCGTCTCTGCGCTTGGGGTTTCACGGAGCTCAGGATTCGGCCATCATTCATCTTTAAACTTTCATCTTGCCGTTTTTGGCTCTGGAGCCTGAGCTGGGGAGGGGGGCTACGTGGGGCAAGGGAAAGAGACTTTACTGCCAGAACATACTAGTGCTGCACTCTTTCTGGGTTAGAGGTGTCCTGGGCTTTTGGGGAGTCTGTTGAAAAGTTGGCCCAACAGAGGACTGACAGTGAGGGAGGTGTGGATCATGTCCTACCTTCAGGCCTTCAGTCCCTTGCTTTGTTTCCTGCTTGAACATCTGGGCTTCCCTGGGGACTGGATAGTCCAGTCTGACCACCCAAACTCAGGCTCTGGCCTGGGCTGCACTAAATGGAGAGCCTGCCTGATGCCTGAGGAAATCAGACTGTGGCGGAGGGGCTGAGGGTGGGACCAGAGTCAGGGAAGCTCCATTTTACACTTCTTCATTACCCTACTCTTTCTGACCACTTTTCCTTTGGGAAAATCCATCTGGATCTCTGGATGTCCAGGGATATGTCCCCTATGCAATCATTGTTAATTCTGGGAGCTTTGTAAAATTCTGGTCTTCCATATTAATGATCAGCCAGTCCAATTTCCTTTTCTTAATGAAGAAACAGATTTAGTGAGGGAAAGTCACAGAACCCCCAAACACATAGCTCATTAATGGGGGCCCCATGCTAGGAGACAGTCTCCTGATTCCCTAGATTCAGAGAATGGAAAAGAGAGAAAGGGCCCTGGATATCATTTAGCCCAACACCTTCCTTTTTCAGGTGAGAAAGTTGAGACAAGGAGCTCTTTTCACTGCTTCCCTATAGCTCAGAATCTCATGGGTTATCACTTTTCCACCTTAGATTTTCTCCTTAGATCAGTCCCCTTTTAGCTCAGGGAGCAGAACTGAGACTAATTATCAAGCTTCCTGGGAAAACATTGAATTAAACTCTTGCGTAATGCAAGGTCTTAGTTTCCCCAATTAGAGAATTGGAATCACTGCTCACTTCCCATCCTTCCTGGAGCTTTCTTAGAAGGATTCCTAAATTTAGGATGTGGATTAGGTAGGGGGCTTAGGATGAATTTGAGATATTTTGGGTGGAAGCTGGTGGAAACCGAGTCCCCTTGCTGGGGAAATCAGAGTAAGGCATTAGATTAAGCAGAGGAGCCTGGCCGTGCTTGGTACTCAAATTTTAGGTGCCAGTTTGAGCTGGAAGCTGTGTATGAGGGAGGGGCCAAGTAGAGTTCAAGGAGGCCAGAAATTAAGGACAGGGGTTTGGGACAAGGCCTAGAGGTCTAGGAATCTGCTTTGGGTGGGGCAGGAATAGGAGATGATGGTCAGAAGAGGTGGGAGGATGAGGGAGTACCAGCTGTTCCAGATGTGGCTGCTGTTGTCATGGCAACGGTGCAAATGGAGCTATTTTAAAATGTGGCTGAGATATTACTGGAGGCAGAGGGGGAGCAGGGAACCTGTTTTCTGAGGGAGGAGGAGGAAGAAGAGGAGGAGGAGGACAAAGGGATACCCTGAACGTAACCCCAGGAGATCAGCAACTTGATCAAGGACCTTCCCACCTTACTGGAATTTCACCAGTCATCTCTCAGGTCACTTCAGAGTGTTCCCACCATTATGTTACCAATTATAGTGTCTGTGTGTGTATGTGTGTGTAGACAACAGGAGCTCTGGTTTGGACCATGTTTAATTTTTAGAGTCCCTGTTATTCAAGGGATGAAGAGATGAAAGAGATGGGAAGGAGGATGGTCTAGAATTAGGAAAGAGGAAGCAGGAACAGGGGCTCGGAGTGGCCATGCTCCCCCTGAGCCCAAGCTGTGCCATCCCCAGGAGCCCTGGCTGCAGCCAGCAGTCAGTGGGCAATGCCTCGGGAAGTGGATGGACCCAGCTGGAAGAAGCACGCAGATGACATTCGGGACATTTATGAATTCCGGGATGTCCTGGGCACGTAAGTGATGCCTTCTGTTCGCTCTCTGCCTTCTCTTGCAGATGAAGCAGGGCTGGGCTAGGGAAGCCGGGGCAAGGTTACAGAACAGGGCTTCTGAGAGCTGGCTGGCAGACAGAGGGGGACTGGGCTGGAAGGGATGCAGAAGAAGCCTGGGGACCGTGTCCTGCCTTTACTCCCCCAAACCGGGCTTGGGACATGGACATTAGGCCGTCAGGAAGTGGATGGAGTTTTTCTCCGGACCAGCCCCTCAGCTGTTTCCTGCTAACTCCCGCCCAGGGAACTGCCCATGGACACATCTGCAGGCCAGCGGGAGACCTTGGTCCTTGTCTGGCCTGTGGGGGTGGGGATTGAGAGCAATGACGGGAACACAGAGTCCAGATGAAGGTTCCCTAGGCAGTATTAGGGGGACTACAGAAAATGTCTAGACTTCCAGGCCAGGGGTTCCCCTCTATTCCCATCCCTACTCAAGGGATAAACTTCAACCCTCCCCCCACTTCAAATCCAGGCTCTTCTCCCTATTCCGAGCCCTGTACGTGCTAAAGTCTGGGAAGAGCTTCAAAAATAGACTTGGTTGGGAGGGAGAAATGAGTGGAAAAAAGAAACCTTCAGAGGTTCTTCTTGCAAGAGGTCTTGGTATTTGAGTCTGAAACTGGAAGGAAAGAGGAAGTGGGGGAAGATTGGGAAGATTGAGGGTGGGGGGTCATTGCCTTCTCGCTTCCCCTGTGGGGAGAGTAGGAAGAGCTGTGGCCATTAAATGCATCGCCAAGAAAGCCTTGGAGGGCAAGGAGAGCAGCATTGAGAAAGCACAAGTGGGTGGGAGCTGGGCTACATCCCGTGACTTTCTCCGTTCTTGGGTTAGCTTTGCCCAAGTCCATAGCTCCATATTTATTCTCTCCTGGACACATTTGGCCCAAATCCAACTCTGCCTTTGAATCTGGCTTGTACCAGGGAAACGGATGGGCATTGGGGACCGGGACCTGGTCATGTCTGGCTAGGTTAGCAAAAGACCTTTGGCTGGAGGCAGATGAATGGATCAGCCTATGTGTGAAGTACGAGGACAGCGGGGATGTTAAATCTGGGCTGGTCAGATAAGAGACCTTAACTCTTCCCATTCCCGCTTAGCTCTGCTCAGGTCCCCAAGTCTCAGATGGTCTCCAGGCTCCCCTTCCTCAATCCAGCTTCTTTTTCAAAAATGATTCTCGTGTGCAAGGTTTGCTTTCTACTATTTTCAAGTAATTCCAGAGCTTCCAAAGGCTCCTAGCCCCCAGAATCCCCCCATCTTCTTTGCTTTTTGGTTGTTACTCTGTGCAAGCCAGGCAAGGATAACAGTGGGGGGCAAGCTTCTTGCAGGAATGAGGAAGCTGTAGCATCTTCCCCTTTCTATTTCATCTACGGAGTCCTCCGTTCTAAGCTCGGACGTGATTTGAGGGCTGCCAAGATCCTCCTCATCACCCCTGAATTCCTCATCCTCTCTTTCCATTGCATTAATAGACATTAGTTTTTGGTCCTCTTGTCCCCTCATGGGAGTCACATGAAAGATGCTCTTTCTCTCCTTTAATTCTCCTACAGTCCTGTTAGGTAGAGCCCGTCTACATCATTCCCTCAACTGTAGACAATCAAAACGAGGTCCTGAGAGGCTGGGCAAGCTGGGCAGGCTCCCACAGGGAACTTACTGAGCAGAGTTAGAACCCAAGCTTCCTGATCCCAGGTCCAGCGACTTGCCACTCAGGAGGACATCCAGGAACTGTCCAGCCTGATGGGAGGTTAAATGTATGACTTTGGGGCAGGGCTGTACCTCCCTCTGAATACACTTGCTGAAGCTTTCCTCCTCACTGCCTCAGGGAAACTAATGGGAGTGGGCAGTGGTGGGGGGCCTCAGGTCCCCCCCTCAGTGGTTGTAAGCTTCCCATTCCCCCAAGAGCGTGGAATGGAAGCATTTCTCACTTCCTCTCCCCCTCCCCTACCTCACTATTCGCCCTCTTTACCCTGGCAGGGGAGCATTCTCCGAGGTGATACTGGCTGAAGAAAAGACCACCCAGAAACTTGTGGCCATCAAATGCATCGCCAAGAAAGCCTTGGAGGGCAAGGAAAGCAGCATTGAGAATGAGATCGCCGTGCTGCACAAGTGGGTGGGAGCTGGGCTAGCTCCCGTGGGGAATCATCCCACTCCGACCCCCCCATTCTTGGGGTGGCTTTGCCTCAGTCCATAGCTCCGTATTTATTCTCTCCCGGACAAACTTGACCCAAGCCCAGCACTGCCTTTTTAGTCATTATCATTGCTCCAATCTGAGGGATAGTGGGAATACTGGGATCTGAACCAAGGACCCTTTGACTGATGCAGCAATTGATGGCTTTGTTGAATAACTGATAATAATAATAATAATAACATTTAAATAGGGCTTCAAAATTCACAAAATACTTTCCCCATATTATGGTATTTAAACTTCTATGTGAAGTAGATGCTATAATCCTCATTTTACAGATAAGGAAACTGAGGCTTGATGATCTGGGACTTGGCTCAGAATTACAAAACTAGGGCATGTGGGAAGGAGGACGTTATTTGGGTGGATTGATCATCCTGACTCCGAGCCCACACTCTCTGCCACACGATGCTGCTGCCTGAGAGCCCTCGCATTGCTGCCTTCCCCTGGTCTCAGATTCCTGGCGTGGCTTTTTCAGCAGCAGCTTTCTGCTGTGAAAGGACGGCTGCCGCGTCCCGCATTTCTAGCAGCCTCCAGGTTTGCCATCAGAAGTCAGACCCCTGGCCCTGTGCCCCGAGCCCATCAACTTCATGGCTTCCTCCTCTGGTACAGAGACCACCAGCACTGGGATTCTTTCCTCCCTTATTACGCAGAGGTTCCAACACAGCCAGATACATAGACTAGCAGCCTGGTGCTCCTGCCCGCTGCTGGTCGAATCCCCTATTCTGGCCGGGGAAGGGGGAGGGCTCCAACCCCAAAAGCTTGCCTGGTGCTCTTACTGTTTCTGTGGGCTTAATAAATGAAGGGAGAGGCAGTCCGGAGGAGACTGGGTGTTGTGATGTAATCACGAGAGAGCCACATCAGGAAAGCCTCAGTTCCTACCCTGTCTTGGACACGGGGTAGCTATTTTTTCCTGAGCAAAATGTCATGGCCCTGAGCAGCTCTTTCAACTTTTGAATTGCAGGACAGTTGTCACCTGCATTAGCCGAGGCAGCTAGGGGCCACAGCTTTTAGAAGGGCCAGGGGCCCAAAATCAGGTTCCAATCCTGCTTCAGACCCTTCCTACTTTGTGACTCTGGGCGTGTCATTTGTCTTCTGCCTCAGTTTCCTCAGCTGTAAAGTCAGGCTCATAGTAGTACCCCCTTCCAGGGTGCTGTGAGGATCAAATGAAATAATGTTTGGGCCCGGCACGTGGTGGGTGCTTAATATAGGCTGTTTCCTTCTTTCCTAGAAGGGAATGTCTCATTCTAGAAAATTTCAGTGAAATCACAGGCCTGACAAAGAAAAAAATTTAAGCGCCCCAATATCAAGTGTTACTCCCCACTAGCGTTCTCCCTGCCTCTTCGTGGTCCTGGGTCATTTAGGGCTGTTGAGAACAAACCTTCAGAGAGGTTTGGAGGCAAGCCCAGCGATGTACTGTTTGCGGGTATGGTTTTTGGGACGCCTGTTTTCTGGCCAGCTCGCGGTGTGTTTATTTGGCCACAACTTCCATGTTGAGCAGGCTTTTGAGTGGACAGAAGGAACCCTCACATCACCAGAATTGGAGGGTCTTTCATGTAATTGCAGGGGGTAACGTTGCCTTGCTCTTGTCTCCTGCCAGCTCCTCCTTAATGAAGTTTGGGCAGCGGGTGGTGAGAGGCCTCTGGGCCGGCCCTCGGCTCTAAACCTCCCCTCCATTTCTTCTCCTAGGATCAAACACCCCAACATCGTGGCCTTGGACGACATCTATGAGTGTGGTGGTCACCTCTACCTCATCATGCAACTGTGAGGACCCGGCCCTCCCAACCACCCCCCTCTGCTCTTGTCTCAGACGTCCCCCTTGCTTCTCAGCTCACTCCTGCCCCGTCCCTTTCTCATGGCCTTTCTGCTGGCCAGGCCATCTGCCCCTTCCTTCTCAGCTCACTCCTGCCCCAGGTTCCTCCACCCCATCTTTTCTTGACTCCATTCCAGCTCCCTCTTTGATCTGGCCCCATTCCTGCCTCAGATCAGACTTTGGACATCTGTTTTTCTGGCTTCCTTCCTTCCTTCCCCTCCAACCTTCTGAGGCGTCCTCCTCCCATTAGCAATCTAAGAGCTTCCAAGGGGCCTTGGAGGCCAGAGGAGGGTCCGGGGAAAGCACTGCCCCTAGCCCGCTCTTTCCACTTCAGGGTGTCTGGAGGCGAGCTCTTTGATCGAATAGTGGAGAAGGGCTTCTACACAGAACGCGATGCCAGCCGATTAATCTGCCAGGTGCTGGACGCTGTCAAGTATCTCCATGACATGGGCATTGTACACAGAGATCTCAAGGTAAGAGAGGGTTTTGGAGGAAGGGGGTGCAGTGAGCAATACAATGGGTTGGGAAGGCTTGGAGAAGAAATGAGGAAACCTGAATGACGTCTTGTTACAATGATCAATGGTGGCTTTGGAGAAGCTTTGGGGAAATGTACCCCCTCACCTCCTTTCAATAGAGAGGCGATTGGGGCGGGGTATCCCTTTCCTTTGATGTCAGATATGATTGCTGTGTTAGTTGGCTTTGCTTATTCTTGTTTGTTTAGAGGAAAGGCTTATTTGTCAGTCATGTGGGTGAGGGTAGTGGGGATATATCTGGAAATAATTTTGATGTAAAAACAACTCAACAATAAAACAATAATTTTAAAAAGAAAAAATGAATTACCTGATTAAAATAAATTTAAATCTAATTTATTTAAAAAGATCAGAGAGGATCTTGAAAAAAGAGGGTGGTGGATGGGGAAATGGAGCTGGAGCAGAGAAAAGAGGATCAGAACTGAGAAGCGGGGGAGGGATAAGGTAACAAGAAGGGTCTCGAACTGGGGGTCAGGGGCCTGGGCTCTCATCCCATCTGGGCCATTGACCAACTCATCATGTGGCCTTTGAGCATTTGGGGACCTGTTTCCTTATTTGTAAAGTGGGGATAATGTGCTTGCCCTACCTCAAAGGGCTGTTGTGAAGATGGAATGAGATCATTTTACCAGTGACTTATATAAAGATATAAATGGCACGCTTATCAAATTTGCAAATGACATCAGCTAGGAAGCAGAGCGACTCTGGAGGAGGATGGGAACCGATCCCAACCGGCTCCAGAGATGGGCCGACTCTCCAGTGGGAGACTGCCCCAGACGACAGGAAGCCTCCCTCACCGGGGCCTTGAAGAGGAGTAGGAATACGTTTTAGCAAGGCTCTAGGCGGGGGTCCCCGCGTCCTTTCCAAATCGGATTCTGAGAGCTAACTAAGGCAAAAGAGCAGTGTCAGTGGCCAAGGCCTCCCCGAGCGGATGGTGAGGATGACTCTTCTCCCAAAGCCAGAGAACCTGCTTTACTACAGCCTGGAGGAGGACTCCAAGATCATGATCTCCGACTTTGGGCTCTCCAAGATGGAGGGCTCGGGCAGCGTGCTCTCCACCGCCTGCGGCACTCCGGGATACGTAGGTAGGGGGCAAGTCCGAGAGGGGCGCGACTTCAGCCAGCTTGGGGGGCAGTGAGTTCTCCAAGGTGGGGGCGGCTGCTTCCTTCCTACCCGACGCTGCCACACAACCGCCATCTCTCCCACTTTCGCAGCCCCCGAAGTCTTGGCGCAGAAACCTTACAGCAAGGCTGTGGATTGTTGGTCCATTGGCGTAATCGCCTATATCCTGTGAGTAGGGGTCAGGACCGGGGTGGGGGAGGGCGAGCCCCGGGGAAAGCCCTTCCTCCCTCCCTCCCTTCCTCCCCTTCTGGGCCTTGGAACAGGAAACGTGGGCATTTGCCCCGCCTGTAACTCGCTGGACAAGTCGCTTGGTCTCCCTAGGGCTCAGTCTCACAATCTACAAAACGGGGATGTTCTGTGCCCCCCGGCTCCCGAGGGGTAAGGGACAAATAGGGGACTAGGACGTCAGTGTTCCCGCTCTTCCTCCCCATCAGGCTCTGCGGTTACCCCCCTTTCTACGACGAGAACGACGCCAAACTCTTTGAGCAGATCCTGAGGGCCGAGTACGAGTTTGATTCTCCGTACTGGGACGACATCTCTGACTCGGGTACCGCCCCCCACTCGGTCTTGCTCCTGGCCCTGAATCTCCCTCCCCGAGGACGCCCTTGCCCGGATCCCGAGACCTTTGTAAACCCTCCTTCCCCGATCCCATGGCGGCGGTTGGAAGGGCCCACGGGCAACTCTCTAAACTGTACGGGAGAAAGTCCCCTCCAGCCGGCCCTCAGGCACCCAGGCTCGGACTCTGCCCAGGAGGTGGCGCTCACACTTCTCGAGGCCCCCATTTCGGCGGGTTTGTGCTCCCGACACGAAGCCCAACTTTTCTTCTCGCAGTTTCCATCTGGTTCTGCCCCTCCCCCACCCCGCAGAGCCAATCTAATGAGCCTTCCTCTGATTGAGAGCCCCTCCAATACCCTCCCGGTCCCTTTCCCCCTCCGTTTTCTCCAGGATAAACACCCCCGGCTGCTTTACCCCGGCCGGAAGTAAAATCCACAAAAACAGCGAAAAACGAGTGCCCCTCCTTATTGGCGCGTGATTCCCACCTGCCTGCGGAAGGGCCCGGCGGATTAAAGTGTCCTGGGGCGTCCTGGGGTGCTTCCCCAAGGGCGGGTTTCCGCCGAGCCGCGGAGGAGTCTGCCCCCCCTCCCCCGCAGCCGATGGGTGGGCGGGGGGCGGTGCCCGTCCGCAGCGGGCATTCCCTCGGTGTCATGAAATCAAATTGTCCTCTGTCTCTGTCCCGCCTCGGGGTCCAAGCCAAGGACTTTATCCGGCACTTGATGGAGAAGGATCCCGAGAAGAGGTTCACCTGTGAGCAGGCCCTGCAGCACCCATGGTGAGGAAGGCCCCTCCTGGGGGGGAGGGGAGCCAGCCCCATCCTCCCCCCCTCCCCCCAGCCTCTGGAGCATCCCTTACCGGCCCCGCCCCCTCTTCCTCAGGATCGCCGGAGACACTGCTCTGGACAAAAACATCCACCAGTCTGTCAGCGAGCAGATCAAGAAGAACTTTGCCAAGAGCAAGTGGAAGGTGAGGCTGCAGCTCTCCCCCCGGCCCGTTGCAGCTCTTCCCTCTGGCTCAGTCTGTCCCAGGCCCCGGCCTCTGTTCTCCCTGACATACCCGAGCCTCGTGGGCCGGGTCAGGTTCCCTCTCAGGTCCCTCCAGCCTCCCGGGAGCAGCCGGTGCCAGGGGCTCCCTCCGCCTCTCTGCAAGTGGGGGGCCGGGCTCCCCACAGACTTCCTTCCTTCCTTCCCCGTGGGCTCCCGGGCCGGGCTGATGGAGCCATGGCCAGTGCCCTAACCTTCTCCATGGTTCCCCTCCCTTTAGCAAGCCTTCAACGCCACAGCAGTGGTGCGGCACATGCGGAGGCTTCAGCTGGGCACCAGTCAGGACGGCCCCGGCCAAACCAGCCACGGGGAGCTGCTGGCACCCGAGACAGGCGGGGGTGAGGCCACGGTGTGGGGGAGGGAGGCGGCTGGTCCCAGAGGCACCTTCCATTACTGAGCCCCCCTCCAAGGTCCATGCTCTTCTCCTTGCCAGGTCCCCACGTTGGCTGCTGCAGGGACTGCTGTGCAGAGTCTTCCCCGGAACTGGCGGCCACTCGCCCACCCCAGCTCTAGAGCAGCCTTTGACAC
The DNA here is from genome assembly GCF_016432865.1 of Antechinus flavipes. Taxonomy (NCBI): domain Eukaryota; kingdom Metazoa; phylum Chordata; class Mammalia; order Dasyuromorphia; family Dasyuridae; genus Antechinus; species Antechinus flavipes. Next base: position 48,646,656 of record NC_067398.1, on the reverse strand, counting down.
AGTTGCTGGAGGTTGGGAATTTGGAGGAGGGAGGGCTCCATCCTCAGGGGAAGAGTGGTGGTGGGTTAGCTCCTGGGGAAGGGGCTAGAGTGGAACCTGCCAAAGAGAAGCCATTATACTCCAGAGGATGCTGCAGGGCAGAAGGGGTTAGAGCTGCCAATTGTTTGGGAAGGGGTAAAATGCCCTCTGCTCTTCCCCTCTCTTCCCATCCCGTCCTGTCCCAGGAAAGTCTCCTCTTCTTCTTTCTTCAGCCCAGGCTTCTCTTGAAGGGAGGACTGACCTCTTCTGTTCCCTCTGGCCTGGTTTTGGACCCTTTTCCTGACCCCTTTCTAGCACCTCACTCTGATCACCCTGGCCTCTGGCAAGGGCAGGGAGCTGATCGGGGAAGTTGTTGAGGGAGTCAGGGCCCTGAGAAGAGACATGTGAAGTGACTTCTCCTCTCTCAGTGCTCCCCATTACATCCCATGTTCTGGTCAAGAGATCCACTCATTTTCCAAACAAATATTTCTATTTTATTGTTCATTCTTTTATTAAAGGGAAGAGGTTAAAACCATTGGATCGTGTTGTCTCTCCAGCTTAGCTGGCATTTCCCAATCCTTACCTTTCCCCAATAGTGCTCAACTGACCATCTGCTATGGGATATAAATTGCCTCTGAGGTAGATGCTGAAAGTCAGATGGAACCCCCAAGCCCAACACTGGGCAGAGGTGAGGAGAGGGAAAGGAGGGGATCTGTCCCTGGTGAGGACTGGAGAGTGAGGCAGTTTTCCGTCACCCTGGTTTTCCAGTAGCCTCCTGCCCTGACATTGGGCCCCTGCTTCCCTCAGAGGTCTGCTTTTTGCGCTTCCGAGGCTTTGCCTTTTCCTGGAGAATCTGCGGTTTGGGGATCTGTCTCAGGTCTGCACAGAAGAGCACCTAAAGAAAGAAACCAGGGGTAGGCAGTCTTCCCCTGCAAGTCCTGTGGGCTTGAAGTGGGAGGGAGCAGAATGACACTGCACACACACACACATGAACAGAACAAAGGCTAGGGGAGGTCCTGGGAAATAAGACACTAACCGCTTGAGTCCAGCCAGCATAGGGCCCCCACAGGCTGCGGAAGAAGTCTCCTACAACAGAAGGACTGCTGCTGCACCTACCGCTTTCCTGATGATGCCTCCCCTCCCCTCCCAGCCCAGCCCCAGGACTCGGCTCACCCAGCTCTTTGCTGGCCTTCTGGCTCAGGCTCTTCTGACCCTTGGAAGCAGGCTGCCAGCCGTAGTCCCGGCGGGCGATCTGCCAGACGTGGACATCCACGGGCACAGCTTGGGGCTTGTCCAGCGCCATGAGACACACGCAGTCCGCCACCTTCAACAAAGCAGTTCAGGATCCAGTCTGTTCCTCGGTCCTCCTCATCTCACCCAATCTCTCACTTGTGAGCTCCATTTGCTTGCAAAGCTGCCTGTGTGTGTACACTGGGCCCCAAAGAAGTGACGGGCGCTGGGCATCTTCCCGGGCCTTACCTTTATCCCGACCCCAGGCAGCGAGCAGAGGTTCTGTTGGGCTTCCTCGTAGGACACCGAACGGAGCTGCTGCAGCCAACCGAGTCCCCCCCGGTCATTCAGGATGGCGCGGGCGCTCTCACTCACAAAGCGGGCCCGGTACCCAAAACCCAGCTCCCGGAGTTGAGGCTCCACCTCAGCTTCTGCAGGGAGAGTTGGGCAACGCGGTGAGCTCAACACCCCAGTCTAGGGCTCGAAGGGCCCAGATGGGAAAAAATGCATCACCCTGCCCTGCGGGACAGCCCGGTGGGAAGACCCGAGGCCCGTTAAAAGCGTAAAGGAAGAACAGTGCCCACGGGGCAGCCTCTGCTCCCGAACCGCGGAGAGTCGGGCGGGGGTGCGGAGGAGGGACGGGGCGCCCCGTCTGCCGCTGAGCGGGGGGCTGCGGGGGCAGGCGGGGCGGGCTCACGGGCTAGAGCCTGCAAGCTGGGGAAGCCGTGGTAGGAGACGCCGTCCAGCTGGCCCAGCGGCGGCCCCAAGTGCGCGCACAGCCGCTGCACCATCCCGGTGATCCTGGAGAGGTGATTGTTGGAGGAGCATATGAAGGAGAAGAGGCATTCCACGGGCTCCTGTCTGAGCAGCCGGACCCCTGCGGGGGGAGGAGGGACGTCAGCCGGGCTCCGGATCGCCCGCCCCTCGAACAGCGCCCCGGCCTCCTGCTTACCCGGGAATCTCGGGGCCACTTCTCGGAAGTGGGGGTCCGCGGAGGCCCAATGCCGGTACAGGTCGGCCAGGCGGACGTGGAGCTGAAAGAAGCGGCGCAGGGTGTGCGGAGCCCCGGGCCCGGCCGACTCCCCGTACACGGTGTAGTGCAGCCGCCCGTCCGCTTGGGTCAGCGTCCACAGCCGGCCGTCCAGGACGCCCGTCCAGTGCCTCGGGCTCTGCTCTCTCCAGCTGGTACGAGGGAGAGAGACAGGCAGAGTCCGCCCGCTGAGCCTGCGCCTCCCTTCCAGTGTCCGAGGATCCCTTCCCCAACCTCCCCTTCCCAGAGCTCCAGGGGACGCCCGGGCACATGGAGCCGCCGTCGCTCACCTGAAGGACTGGCCCGAAGATAGGACCAGGTCCAAGTCCAGCTCAGATCGTGGACAGGGGATGGAAGCCCAAAGGCCCGGGGCCGAAGCGAGGGTGCGATGCTGCATGCCCCCGCCCTCCGCCCCAAACCAGCCGGAGGGGGGACCGGGCACCAGCCCTTTAAGGACCTCCTCCGCGCGAGTCTTAACCAACTTAGCCCCGCCTCTCCTCAGCGCTCCATCCACTCTGGATATCACTGGGAGAAGTCCCGCCTATTCTGGATTCTTCTCACCCCCAAACCCCGCCCATGGTTCTCGGGATAGCGTTTATTTTTTCCCGCTCAAGCTAGGCGGACTTTGTTTCCCATCAAAGCTTCGCACCATTTCCCAGCATCAAGCAGGCCCCGCCTCTCTAGGCCACTTCCCTCTCCAGACTAGTCTTTTACACTTTAGCGTTGCGATCTGCTGCGCAGAGTCGGAAGTCGCCTTAAAAGCGCGCGAGGCGTTCAGCTCACGCGATACTTTTGCAATCCGAGACACTCGCAACCGGAAGCAGGATCCTTAAAATCCCCGCCCGCTCAGGAGACATCAGCCTATCCAGAGCGGAGGTAGCGGGAGAGCTCCAAGGAGGGGCTAGGGAAGCTAGGCGGTAGTCTCGCGGGCGGCGGGTTCTAATCGGAGCCCCTCCCCCTTCTTCCCACGGCCTCTGGCTGCCACTGGGCCGCCTGCTGCATCTCCGTAGCGAGTACTATTTCTCCATCCTCCCCTCCCATCCCATCTGTTCCCTCCCCCTTGGCAGGAAGTGGAATTCCAAATAGACCGTTTATTTTCTAAGAATCAATATATTTTCTTCCTCCGAAATAAATACAAACCAATTTGCAGGACAGGGACCCGTGGGAGAGGCGGGGAGGGGGACCCGGGGACAAGCCCCAGGCTTTTTAGTGCCAAAGGATTCTGGCGCGACCCGGAACGCAGTTACAAATGAGAATAATTTAAATTCTCCGCTAATTTACAGTATGTACAGTAGCAGAAGGGTCATCAGGCACCCTCCGGGGACCCCCCTTTCAGGGCGGGAGAGACAGACAGACATGGGCGTGCTGCCCGCGGCAGGGCCCGCCCAAACCCGCACCCGCACCCGCAGATGCCTCGAGGCCTCCTGGGCCAAGGGGTTCCCGAGCCAGCAAACCGAGGTGGGCTGGGTGACGGCGGGGTCAGAGTCCAGCCAAGGACCTCTCTCGCTCAGACAGCGGACACTGGGGGGAACGGGGGTAGGTTGAGGAGAGGACGCCTCCTTCGGACTTCAGGACGTCTCCGTGGCCCAGGCCGCCGCGGCCCCCTGGAGTGTCCGGTACAGTCCAGCTGCACTTGGAGCGGGACCACCCCCGCCCAGCTTCCCCTGAGACTGGCCCCAAGACCAGGAATGAGTCAGTGCAGAGGCTGACGGGTGCCCCCGGCGTGGCCAAGCAGATTCAGTCACTGTCACTGGTATCGCTGCTCTGCTCCCCCTGCACCTTGCTGCGGTGCTGCAGGGCCCGGTGGTAGGCGATCTGCACTGACTTGCGGATGTTAGACTTGCGGCCTTCCAGCATCTTTTCCTTGTCTAGGTCCTGGTTTACTCCCAGAGGAACTAGCTTGGTCCTGGGGAGCCACTGCCTGTGGAGAGGGACAAAGTGAGGGCGGAAGGATCTGCGCCCAGGAGCCTTTTCCGAATCCACCCACTCCAAACCAGGTGTTTTCAAGTTAATTCCGCCACAATCATCCTCTACAGATAGGGCTAAAAAGCAAATGTGGATAGGGCACAATGGGGATGGAGACCCCACTGCCCTCTCCCAAGGTCTTCATCATCTCCAATGATGATGAGGAGCATCAAGGTGATAGAGCAGCAAACGCTCTGTAAGTTAGCGAGATCAGTGCCAGTTCCGTCACTGAACTGCCAGTGACCTCCAGACAAGCCACCACTAGGGCTTCCTAGTCTGAAAAATGAGGGGCTTTTTACGAGATGGCTTCTGAGATCTCTTCAAAATTCACAACTATGGCTCAGAGCGCGTGAGCTTTGTCAGACATGACAACTGGCTTCTTGGGAGAAAAAATATGGTCCACTGGGGAGAGCCCTGCTTCTGGAACCATAAGGCATGGTTCCAACTCCTAGCTCTTATTTATTACTTGGATGTGTGAATTATTTAACTCGTGTAAGCCTCAACTTGGAACTTGCCCATCTGCAAAATGAATCAGGAAAGCCAGATGGACCGAAGCCCCTTCCACCTTTCTACTCCTATTCGGCCTGTGCCCGTACAGTAATCAGCAAGCACACATTCTATTTTAGCACAATGACCAAATCTTCAGAGAACAAATAGAAGTACTGGTGTCTGGCTAGAGCTGCTGCTCTGCTTACGTCAATCTCAGCCTTCTGTTTACTGCTTTCTACCAAACAGTTTGTCAGGCTGTCTGCTTTTGGACCCTACTTCTGGGGAACAACGAGAGCTATCCTTAAAGATTGTTAATTCCCCTCCCTAGCCCGTAACTGCCTCCCCTTTCCCCTTACCAGGTTCTCTTGTTGTCAAAGAAGAGGACGAGGTAGAGATGCTCACGAGCTTCCTGGGTCATCTGCTCCCCAAGTTTCAACACCTCCAGCGGGGGCACGGGAATGGGTACCCCGTGGTGGAACATGCCCTCCCGAGGCATCTTTGGGTCGATGATCTGACGGATTGGGGGCACAGCTTGGTTCAGTCCTCTCCCTCCCCTCAGAACCTCCTGCCTAATACTCTGGCCAGTCTAGCCACTCTTGTGTGGCCAAAGAGATTGCTGTTGATAATCGAGGGGCTACAAGGCCCCAGAGACCTTATGACCCCTGGGCCATAACTGCATTGGGTAGCCACAATGCTGGGAGATTGAATGAGACTGTTCAGAGTACCTATGTGATACACAAGGGTGGAAATGTATACCACATCAAAACTGGGGAGACAGGTCCCTGAGCTGCACCTGTCCAACTGTCTGCCTGCCAAGAACCCCTCACGCTCACTGGACTCTCTCTGGCTCCAGTGGGGTTTCGAAAACTCTTTGTTAACCTCGATTTTGTATTCTGGTTCACTTTCCTGGCCTTGTAGCTGGGGCTGGTGTGGGGTGAGGGCAGAAGGCATGGGGCAAGGTAGGAGAAGCAGGATCCTACCAGAGCTGGGTACGAGGGGTACCCTCGGCACTTTGCCCACACCAGGTCCAGGGCATCCAGCGGGGAGTCCTCATCCTCAGAGAGCCAACCAGGTCCCCGGCCCAGACTCTTCCTCACCACTGCACAGAAATGGAAGAGAAAGTTGAATCAAGGAGTGCAGAGGGAAGACAGCTTCAAAACTGGGCTCCCCTGACTCTGGGAGGGTACTTACTGCTATGCCCCATGCCTCGCCCTGTGCCCACAGAGTAGGACTCATTCTCAGTGCCAGATGTATCCTCGCTGCTGTCCTCTGGAAAGGTTCCTCTGGAGAAGGAAGGCTTGCCTCGGCCTTGTTTCGAGGGGGTTGTGCTGTGAGGGAATAATCAGAAATTCCAGTTAGCTTTTAAAGAAGCTATAACCATTAAAAGTTTGAAGGAAAGGTGATGACTAGCACCTCAAGGTTCTATCCTTCAGAGAAGAAGAGAACCTATCCTTTGCCTTCACAGCTGAGAATGGCAGAGAAATCCACCCCAGGCCCTTCACCAGGAACCCTGCGAAGGCTGCTGTTCCCATGGCTGTTCTGGAGGCCTTCCTCCTGGGACAGCTCCAACAAGAATTCAGATATGATGGCCAAGTACCTGGTTCGGTCCGAAGCAGCACTGCTGCTGCTACTGCTGCTGGATTCCGAGTCAGAGCTGCTCCGGGGAAGACTGCAGTCATTGCGATAGACGAGAAAGCTCTTTTTCACAGGCTGGCTCCCGCTGCTGAAGCCATTTGCTGGTAAATCTGGGTTAGAGAGAAGGAACAGGATGATCTGTCTGGGTGGAAAGAATACCAGGATTTATTCCTGTCTCTATCCTGAACAGGAGAATACTCCCAATGTTCCACAAAAGGCTTAGGATTGCCACAATCCTGCATGATCTGTACTAGTAGTAACTATAGCTGGTGCTGCTCATAATGACAGGAGAACTAGGGATTAGTCCTGGAATTACCAAGTGTTTAACTGTGTTGCTAGACCAACTCTTCAACTTTGGGAGGACCTGAACAGGGTATGAAACATGGAGTCAGGAAGGGCTGGGTTCAAATGTCACTTTAGATACCTCTAAGAGGTTATAAGCTGTGTAACTGAGTTTGATATGCCTGTTTTCTTGTGTGTAAAACAAGTGTGGGGGGGTCTCAGGGACCTCTCAAGTCCCTTCCAGTTCTCAATCTATGATGTTATGCTCCTTACTGGACAAAGAGGTGGACTCGATGAGTAAACTACTGTGAAGTTCACAGGGAAGAGCTGTGCCTTTGTTTATATCCACAAGAGACAACAGGAAGGCTGGCTCACCAATGGGAGGGTCTTCGGTGGATTTATCACTGTCACTGTCAGAGCTTGAGCTGGGCCGAGGACTCCTCCCTCGCTTTCGCTGTCTCTGAGAGCCCATGATGGGGAGCTGGGGAGGCCCCACGGGGCTGCTGCCATGACCTGGGGCCAGCTGGCTCTCACGATTCTTTGGAGGCCGGCCTGGCCGCTTGGGAGGGCCAGCTGTCTTCGGGTTCTTCTTTGAGAACAAGACTGAGGTCCTTCTGCCCACCTCATGGGCAGGAGTTGAGGACAAGTTAGGGCCCAGACCTAAAGCAGAGGCAGAAGGGAGAGAATATTGAGTAAGGGCTCCAGAGGGCTAGGTTCATGCTCTGACAATGTCTCAGACCAGGATTCTAAGTAAGGGCCAAGGGAATAGATTTAAAATAGAGGGAAATCAAGTTTCCCTTCTCCTCAGCTCCTTGTTTCAGTGCAGTGGGAAGTACCTTGCTTGCTATCACTGCCCAGTAAGTGAGGCCCTGAGGACCCCTCTTCCCTGGCAGCTACAGTTAGAGAGGCAGTTGAGAAACCCGGGCATCGGGGATGGGCACAGGAGGCCTCCATGGGAAGTGGGAGGCCACAGTTGCCAGGAGGGACCAAGCCTGAATGGCCTCCCTGGAAGTGAGGACCAGCCTGTAGGGGTCCCTTCCTCAGGGCCCTGAGGCCCAGGCCCCCATGGACGCGCAGACCTTTGCCCGTCTCTTGGCTGCTGCTCTCCTCGGCCGCACTGTCCGTCTGTCCATCCTTGTCACAAGGGGTGTGGGCCTGTAGGGCACCCCGCCCCGCTGCACTGTGCCGTTCTGGCCCTTCCCGGCCGGCCTCCCTCTGGTGCGCCAATTTCCTGCGTAACGCTGTCATTTCCTTCTTGATCATCTTGGCTCGTCGGGAGCGATTGACATTTTGCTTGCTGGCATTAACCTCGTCCAATTGTTCCAATAAGAGCTTCAGCTGCTCCTCTGGTGGCAGGTGTTTCTGGTTCTCCGACAACAGAAACCGTTCTTCCTCTGGAGAGGGTGGAGGGCAGGGGAGGCAAGTTGGACAGGGATGTGAAGATCAGAGCTAGGCAGAGCCCTTGAAAACCCCATGACCCCATGATGAAACCAAGTCCTCCCCTAGTCCCACCCAGGTGTCCTTGTCTCCAAGCTGGGGAAGGCCACTCCCTGGTGACATAAGCAATGCCAACCTAGGACCAGAGAGGGAAGGGTCTAGGGAATTAATGCCCACCAAGAGAACTGGCATGTGTCTGGGAGGCCCATCACATCACCCACCATCCTCTGCATGGAGTAGGGCCTCATCCCCAGCCAGGTTGTGGGGGAAGTGCATGCCCGTCTCAAAGTCGATGCCCATCTTGTCAGCCTGCCGCCGGGCCTGCCGGAGCACGGTGCCCCCCTGCTCCCGCAGCCGCACTGCTGCCCGGTAAAAAATGGTGTCCTTAGCATTGTACTTGAGGCAATTGCTGACTATGAGATGGAAATCCTCCTCAAAGTCATCAAAGTTTAGGTATCTATAGGCCTCCAGGTTCTGCTTCATTGTAGAAAAGTCCATGGGTTTCTTGATGTGCTCAAGATAGTCGGGCACCTGCCAGGAAGGGACAAAGCAGGCCCTGGCTACATGGAGAGATCGCCCACTGACCTCCCTACCCCCATCTACCCAGGGCCCTGCTCCAAACCCCAGGGACGAGTTCCCTCCAGATACCATAAAGGGGAATCAAGAAATTCAGGGCATCAAGAACACATGTGAGATGTTGTCAAGAGCAGTGGATTTGGGGATCTGGACTCTAATTCCAGCAGGGCAACCGATTTCTTAGTAGTGACCCTGAGTCAGTGAATCACTCTGGGCTTTGGGGATCTCCCATATATAAAATGACAACAATTCCATCTGCTCAGCTTTACAAAGGTGTTGTAAGGGTTCAGCAAGAGATGGGGACAAGGCTCTGAAAACATCCTGCATCTGTGTATCCCTTTATACTTAGTATCATGAAACTGCTATTCTATTACAGAAAACATTTCTAGTCAGGAGATGGTGGGTATTGGCCTAGCACTTTAGAACTCTCCAACAGTCAGCGCTTCCAGAGCGTTATGTCCTGAGATTAGAAGCAACCCCTCCCTGCCTCTCTCAATCCTTTGTTTGTTGGTCAGTGCCATGATCTAAGTGTGGCACTTCTCAGGAATGACTATTATAGTCTTTGGGGTCAACTCCCCCGGCTCCCCCTCCCCCCCTCCCCTGACTCAAGTCAACAAGCTCTAACTATCGAAAGGATCTCTCCATTCGACAAGGACAGATTGACCCAGGTGTTGGACAAAGTTTACTTTGCTGACAATGTGTGACAGGTGTGACAGGCATAAGACCTCTCCTCTCAAGAGGGGAAGGCTGCTACTCTAGCTGGCAGACTCAGTAACCAGGGTCCCACCCACTCCCAGTGAAATGACATCAGGAATCCAACTCAGCATGGAAGAACCGGGATGGGGGTAGGGGTAAGGCTGGGTGAGAGGGGGAAGGGGTTCTTACTTCGTAGATTTCTGTTACCTCAGACAGAGGGACCGGCTCGCTGAATATATTGCCCGTGTCCTTTTCTTGGAGTTGTTCTAAGGTCTTACGGAGGAGGATGAGGAAAGGGGTCAGTTGCATCTCTAAGGCTACTTGCTGGACCTTGATCTGAAACATAAGACAAGTGATGTTCAGATCACAGTCCCAGGAAATGCCCTTCCAGGAAAAAGGGTTTTAGTGATGGGCAAAGTTTGATTTATGGTCTGTTGATTCTTCTCTTCCAACTGGCTCCTTCGAGCTGGCTGTGAAGAGAGAAAGAAACATACAAATTTTCTCATCCTGCTCCTAATTCTTACTCAGCTGAGGAATGGGAGTTCTCAGAGAGGGAGGGACTATTTTACTTTGTATTCCTACAAGGCTGGCAAGTGCTTGTGAACTAATGAAATCTACTTACAGGAAAATAAATTTTCTGCTATGTAATCAAATATGACAAGATAAAATTAAGTGCTAAAAGTTTACAATTTAGCACTTAGAAAACTAAGTCTTGTCATATACTGTCCCTAGTTTATTGTGTAAAAGTCAAAAAGAAGGCCAAGTAGAGAAGAGCATCAGAGACTTGACTTCTCTGCCACTGGCAGATTGAGCATTCTTGAGCTTCTGTAGGTTCCATGGCTAGGGCTTCAAGAGCACCTGCCCTCTAGAATGACAGCCATGCTTCCTGCCCAGGGACAGAATGGGAATTACCGTCTCTCTCTTGAGCTTCTCACGTTTCCGAATCAGTTCCACCAGCAGCCGGGCGCGTTCCAAGTCATGGCGCAACCGTTGCCATGACTTCAGTTGTTCTTTCAGGGCCCAATTCTTGTCCTCAGAGTCTCTCTGAGGAGGAAAAAAGGAAAACAAAGCTGAAAATGGAACAGGACTGGGGGAAAAGTGATAATAGTTATTAGTGACACAAGCAGGTGGAGGATCTCCTTTCACTCCTCAGACCTTGGCTATAAGCAAGGATCACCTGGAGCTTGGCCGCTATCCAAATGGCTGCCATCCTCTGTGTCCTAGGTGAGGGATAGGCATGAGAACACTAGTAGCCTAAATCCCCACTCTTTCCCCACCTTCTTCCATACTCTGCTCTAATCTGCCTCCCTCACCCCACAAAATTATCTTACCCCAGTTCCTAGTCCCCCTGGGGGAGCTGGCCGTGGTGCCCCAACTTGATCACAATTCCTCTGGGACTGCAAGTGAGTCTGCAGGCGGCGAAGTAGGGGGACCCCATTCCTGGACTGTCGCTTTAGCGTCCAATAGCTGTGCAGCCTTTGCATAAACTGGCTCTTCCTCTGAATGGTTAAGCGATTAGTAATCTTGCTGAGCCTAAAAAGATGGGAAGGACAGAGGGAGGAGGGGGGAGCACCCTGCAGTAATTTGTACAGGCCAACTGGTACCTACCTCTCACCAGAGGCTTTGCCCTCAGCTAGTCTCTTCTCAATTTGGCTCCCGAGCCTCAGGCTAGCGTGCTTACAGGCTTCTAGGCCAGGAAGAGCCTCTGAGCAGAGCATATGGTTTCAATTATATGACCCTCCCACACTCCATCCTTTCAACATCAGGAGGGTACAGAGGTGGATTTGTGTCCTCCATAAGCTACACAGACTGTAGCCCTGCCCTCACTGAAGCAGAATAGCAAAAGGTCTTTGGAAACCTCTCATCCAGCCGTAAACACCATGGAGACTCTGCTTAAGCTGTAAAGCAGTTTCAGCAACCCCAGACAGAAGAAACCTTGACCAGCAAGGTTCCAAGACCCCAACATCCAGTTCTACAGCAGGGACTCTTAGCTCATGACAGGGGCTGTGTGTGGTCCCTATGCCCACAGCAATTTCCCCCACTGAACTACAACATTCAGAGTAAACCTTGAAGGATAGAAGAATAAAGAGCTGTAAACAATAGTTAATGGGCTAAGTAGCATTCCAATGGATAAAAAGAAGTTATAGGCCCAGTAAACAACATGGGGTGAACAGTTTAAACTCCAGAAATTCACTAACAGGTCTCTTTACTGCTTTCTCTATTTCATACATTTACAACCCTCTTTTTCCCTTTGTTAAAGTTTCTTTTATTTCTTCTTTTCTTCCTACATACTCCCCATGAACTGGCCAAAACATGAAAATGTTTTAAAAATTATTTGTGAGTAAAGTTTTACTCTCCTAAATCAAGTAACTTTTAAATTAGGGTACGGACCCATGATTTTTTTCTTGTGGGTTAGAAAATGTTCACCAATCTCTGTTCTTCATTATGGCTCTGCCAACTCATGATGTAAAAAAACGGACCCTGCAGCCCTGCATCTTAATCCTGGTTCTATTAGTAATTAATTAGGTAATGTGGGGCAATTTCCTTTAGCTCATTGGCCCTCAGTTCCCTTAGCTGTAAAACGGAAGGAGACACTAGATGATACATAAGGCCCCTTCCAACACTTAATGATCTATGAACTTCTTTGTCAAAGGGGAAATCAGAGGCTCCCCATTCTTAATCATCTGGGGCCCTGCCTACCTGTGTGGTGGGATGCAGGGGACTGATACCACAGGTGCTGCTGCCCGTTTTTCTGCCAAGATCTTCCGAGCCTTCTTCATCTTTATCCTTGACTTGGCCTTTGCTTTCTTCACCTTCTCTGAACTCCAACCTTTTCCCTCTTCTTCCTCTTCCTCCTCTTCTTCTTCCCCCTCACTGTGTGATAGGGCAGGCAGGCGGCGCACAGAGCCCGGAGGTGTGTGGATATCACAGTAGGCGGTTTTACGCACACTGAAGGAGGTGCCATTGGCACCCGTTTCCCGGACTGGCTCCATCTTCATGTAGAGGCCGGCCTGCTGGGCGCAGGTCACGTGGAAGGCTGTGTAGCAGTTGGCCTTGTGGCACTGAATGCAGGCCCCTGAACCCCTCTGCTTGCAGATGTAGCATGTGAGTTTCCATCGGGCAGGTGGGATGTGCTCAATGCTGTCAATGGGCTCCAGAAACACTGTGTTGGCGAAGCATACCTCAGGGATCCACAGGGCACACACTACGTGAGCCCACCGACCGTCGTCCGTCTGCTTGAAGGCCCCGCCCTTGTTCGGGCAAAGGGCACAGTCCACTGCCCGGGACGGGGACTGTAGGCAGCGGCGGCAAAGCCACTGGCCTTCAGGGATGTAGGGGACGCCATAACATTCTTGGTGAACAGCCAGGTTGCACATATCGCAGAAGAGAATCACATTGCTGTTCTGACACTCACCGTCATTACAGATGCAGCACACGGCGTCCTCATCCACCAGGGCGTTGGGGTCCCCCTTGTGGTGGCTCTCGAAATAGGACTCCTTCTCTAACCGGTCCATCAGGTACTCAAAGATCTCCTGGGGGATGGGGCTCACTCCCTCTGTCTTCCGGCGCTCATTCATGATGTCCAGCCAGATATAGTCCTCCTCATCCATGTCATACTCTACCTCCTCATCCAGCTCCTCTGCTGATTTCTCAATGTACCTGCAGAGGACATGGTGACTCAGGTTTGGGCATGCCCTTTCCCCATCCCTCAGAGCCTCTGGCAAGTACACAAAGGGAAGGACAAGATGCTGTGTGAGGACCCTGAAGGTTATTTCTATAAAGGATTTGGAGACTCAGGAGAAAATCACTCTGTGTAAGTATTACTTTTTCTAAGGTTTTTATCTGGGTGGGACCTTGTTAAATGAACATCAAAGGCAAATGTGACCAATGAAACTGAGCACATACACTTTAGGGCACCTAGATATGTTGCAAAGAAAAGCAATCAACAAACCTCAAATACCTATACGTGCAATCCATCATGTAAGACTCTGGAGGAGCTACAAATACAAAGACAATCCCTTCTAAGGAGGTTACAACGGAATAGATGATTTCATAAAGGAATTACACAGGAAGTGAGCAGTCAGAAGCAGGAGGAAAGTACAGAAGATATACTGCTGCCTGGTCCCTGTCACTGAGGAGTAGAAGGAGCTTGACAGTTGACTGCATAGAACTCTGGGCTATTGTTTGCTATCAAATGGCCAGCCACTTGGCAACCTGTTTCCTCCTTGAGTCACCATGTACCTTCAGGGAAATGAAAAAAGCCAGGTTCCTCCAGCAGTCCTTGGAGACTGCCCTGAATCAGCAGGCCCTACTGAGGGTTCTAGGGGTGCTGCAGGCCTCCAAGGGTCCCCCAGACTTCTCACATGAACACCAGAGTCAAGCTTTCTGTTTTTGGTGATCATATGAGTCCTAACACAGCCCAATAGCCACCCAGGGAAATAGCATGGTACGGTACCACACCATCTGAGGGCAAATTTCATCTCTGCTGCTTGCCAGTTGTGTGGCCTTAATTTTCTGGATCTCAGTTTCCCTGCCTGTCAAATGAGGTGGTTTGTCTAGATGACTTCTGAGGTCCTTTCCAGGGCTAGAGACGTGGTCCAGGGTAAGAAGGTATTTAGAGAGTGGGAGAGAAGCAAAGATCTGACCCATGGGTATTATTTCCGCCTGCACTTTCTTTTCCCTCAGTGTTTGAGCTTCACTCCCTGAAGGTTCTAGAAAGGACCATAGAGTTTAGTCTGAGTGAATGAGCTGTCCTTGCTGGCTAAGGACCCCGGCTTTCTATACAAAGGCACAGGGTGTAACGGAGAGGAAACCCAACCAGATCGGATTGCTTTTGGGCTGGGCCCCCAATCACAGAGAGGAGATAGAGAAACCAACCAGGCAGGAGGCCCATAAAGGGCAAAGGAGGTCAGGAGAAAAGGGAGAGATGGCAGGAATACAAAGGGTAGAAATCAGGATGGGCAAAAAGAGTAAAGAATTGGCTTAAAAACTGCACAAGGAATAAGGCTTGGAATGGCATGAGCTGAGGCAGAAGCACCTACACCCAGGAGAGGCCAAGGCTCACGGTGATCTATTCCCTCTTATCTGTTCTGTTCCTTAAACTAGCCAACCAATCATTCATCCATGTAAACATCCATCTGACCATTCGTCTGTCTGTCCGTCCATCTATCCATTCATCCATCCCTCTAGCTCTTTCACGCTGAACTGTGTGGTCACAAACCAGTCTTCTCTCTGACTCATTTTCTTATCTAAAGAAGGGGGAACCTTGTCTGCAGCCCTCCCCTGATGCTTCATCAAGGTACAGAGGTGATCCTGGACTTTTGAAAACTGAAGCAGGAGGGCATGAGCCACAGCAGGTCATCCCAAACCAGAGCCTCCTGGACTGACCTGGTCACAGGCCATACAGAGAAGCCCTGCCCAGTCTGGAAAGGCTCTTGCCCAGGGCAGCACTCCAGTCCTTCCATCTAGAAATTCACAGAAGGGTCAAGTTTCGCATCAGCGGAGGGATCCTCCCCCAAGAACGAAATCATAGAAGTCTCAAGTGCTGAGGACAGATGGGGATGCCGCCACTAGTATCACCTACCTGACAGGGTAGCTGTGGGCACCTTGTGAGCTTTGGGGTGCTAAAGAATTGTGAGGTGCTCAGATGACTTGTAGCATCCCACACAAAGTACTGGGAAGGAGGACAAAGAAGGCCTGATCCCTGCCTGGGCTCCCAGCCCTTCTAGGCCCTGCTCCCGTGTGGCTGGTCCTCAGGTCAGGGTCAGTGGCATGCTGGAGGAGGGGGCAAGGGCAGGACTGGCCTTACCGGTAGTAAGAGGTGGGGCGAGGTGGGGCGTCGGGGGTGTCCTGCTCCAGCTCCCGGTACACCACCTCGGGCAGCTTTGGGGCGGCGTTGGCCGAGGCATTGTGGTGGTGGTGGTGGTGGTGATGGTTGGAGTCCTTGCGCTTGTCCTTGCTCTTGTGCTTGCCGGCTTTGGGTGTGGCGGCTGGGGTCTCCGTGTTCTCTTTGTTGCTGCCGTTCTCGGGGTTCTCCTCCAGGGCCTCCTCGTCCTCAGACACAACGTCCAGGTTGTCAAAGATGCTTATTCGATGGACTCGGCCATGCAGGTCCACCTCTACCATGCGCTGGGCCTGGGCGTAGGTCATCACCTCGCGGCTGGGGGACTGGGACACTTCGGAAGGGTTGGGGGACTGCTTGTTGGCTGAGCGGGACTGGCGCCCCTTCTTCTTGTGCTTTCGAAGGGGAGTCTGCTGAGGTGGAGGTGGGCTGTCGTGGTCATAATGGTACAGGTGGTACTCAATGCCGCTGTAACTTTTATAGATCTTGCGGCAGGTCTCTATGGGACACTCGTAGGGGGGCTTCGTGGCCCGTAGGTTGTGGCAGAAAGTCTTCACATCAAAATCCACCCCCATTCTGTCACATCTGGAATGCAGACAGACAGCTGTGAGAAGCTGATGGGGAGGCCTGACAACCACAACCCCGCTACAGGAGGCTCCCCAAACCTCCTCTTGAAGGCAGTTTGAAGGAACCAAGGGCCCTGTCTCACTCAGCCAGCACAGGGCCAGCATGAGTGCCCTGCTCTCTGCTCTGCTGTTGCCCCCTTCTTCCTACCAGGGACAGAGCAACCAGAAACCTTCCCCTCCCCTCCAAACTGTAGGCTACTTGCCTACAAGCAGCTAGGTTTACTTCCTTTGCTTCAAGCCTCCACCAGTGTCAGGCTCTCCTGATTCACTGGGCTTAGTAGGTAAACCATACTGGTTCCGAGTTGTTCATCCCATCCAGTCATCATCAGGATATGGGGAGGGTTCTCATTGGGGAATATCTTACTCCCTGCCTTCCCATGAGTATACTCTCCTCTTTCCCTGCTACCTCTTGTCCTATGAACAACAATCAAATCAATTCCACCGCTGCTACTGAAAAGGATGTGACAATCTACTGCCCATGGCTCCATTCCCACCCACTTAGACCCTTCCC
Organism: Antechinus flavipes; assembly: GCF_016432865.1. Lineage (NCBI taxonomy): Eukaryota > Metazoa > Chordata > Mammalia > Dasyuromorphia > Dasyuridae > Antechinus > Antechinus flavipes. Next base: position 48,630,319 of record NC_067398.1, on the reverse strand, counting down.
GGGCCACCACTGTATATTATCCCTTTATTAGAATGTAAGCTCCTGGAGGGCAGGAAGTGTCTCATTTGCTGTTTGTATCCCTGGCACCTGGCATAATGCTTTGGTATAAATGTTTGGTAGACTGATTGAGTCCTGACTCCTGACCTTCCCACAGAGGTGGAGTCTTTAATTTCTCCTTTCAGACACCAGATATGGGGGTCCATGAAAGATTACAGGATGAGAGAGCTCAATGCCAAGCAATATCATGGTATAACACGTAGGTGATCTCTAACTATGTTAATCTATGTATCCTTCCCCTAAGCATTTCCTCGAAAGGCAAGTCATTGCTTACTTGAGCCCCACTTGGACATTACATTAACATGAGACCATAATTCCCTGGGTTCAGTTAAGGGAAACCAGCTGTATAGCTTGGATTCTCAACTACAACACCTTCCTAATCCCTACCAAGAACAGCATGCCACCAGATACTCTATTAAGTAAATCACATATTCCCTATGAGACGTAAGTTAGTATCAGCCATGTCTGTTTTTCACATAGGAAAGTTGTAGCCCAGGAAAAGGCTGGCTCAGAACTGCTGAATAAGTAGCCAAGTCTAGAATGACTAGTTCCTGGGTTAAATCCCAAGTGGATATGGGGGGCAGGGAGGAGCTGTTAAATCTCAGCGTGGTATTTAGCACAGTTCTTGGCATACAGTAGACACAATGTTTTTTTGAATTGAATTGGTACCCACTGACCTTATTCCCTGTTCTGACATGGATCTCTGATCAACCACTAGGAACTTTTGAGTAGAAACTCCAGTGATGTCCAATAGGCTTGAGAACCAGAGAACTTTACAGCCAAGAGGAATGAAGGAGTTATGTTTTATATCTGAGCTCTTTAACCTCTCAGTCTCTATGGAGACTGTTGCCATTGAAAACAACTGAGTCTTCAGGCCCTCAGAGATACCTCTGTGCTGGATCTTTAGGGACAGGAAGCAGCAGGAAGCACTAACTCTTGGCAACCTGGGCCTGAAGATGGCCCAGACTCCTCCCCAGCATTGCCTTTTCTCAGGCTCTGTTGATGGGGGATCAGAAGTCATATGGGTCAGACCCTTAAGGAAAAAGTTACTGGAAATTCTTGTATTTGTTGAGAAGTTCAGAAACAGGGGCATTGCTTTTGGCAAACCTGGGTCTGAAAATCTGAAGAAGCTATGTGAAGGAAGAGCTTCGAAGGCAGAGCTTCTAACCTTTTTTTGTCAGGGGCCCCTTTTGGCAGTCTAGTGGCACATATGGCCCCCTTTTCAGAATGATGTTTTTAAACATAGAAAAAAAATTACATAGGCTAATAAAGGAAATCAAGGAAACTGAAATACAGTTAAAACATAAAAAACTTCACAGTCCCCTGCTATGATGTTGCTATATGCAACAACATTTTGACCTTTGCTGAGCAAGTCCACATGCTGAACTCTAAAGAAATTTAAAACTGACTTCCAGAGTCTGTCTCTTTTGAGGGAAAACCAAGAAAAACCAACCACCAACACCCCCAAAGTCCCCGAGCCCAACCCTTACCCTTTCTACAATAGGCTGTACTCCTCCCCGTAGCTTTCCCGCCTCTGCTCTGGCTGGGCCAGCCTGTTCTCTGCTCCTGTGGCTGTCACACCGGGCCCCAGTTATGGCTTGAGGGGGTAGTGATGGTGGACAGAGTGTATTAATGGGGACGGGGGGAGGTGGGGGAAGAGAACAAAAAGCACATCAATATTTAAAGCCTTAAAAATGAATGGGGGCCTGGGAGCATGACAGCTGCCTTCCAGGGGCCGAAATAAGTGGGGAGGGACACAACCAGGGGCTGGCCAGCCAATGCTGGATTCGAGGACCCTCTTAATCCCCTCAAAATCCCAGGCTGGGGGCGGCTGGGCCGAGCGCTCCCTGCTCCCCTTCCCTGCCCCGGTCCAGGAAACCGTCCAGAGTTTTCCCTTTATCCAAGTGTAACAAGTTAAACAACAATTCCCAGCTGCCATTGGCTCACGCCCCCGAAGGATACTTTGTAGCAAGGGGGCATCCTGGCTGGGTTGGCCGAGCCGGGACAGAGCTCCCGGACACTCTCCCGGCGCCGCAGCTCAGGGCAGGGAAGGTCTGCGAGGGGGTTTCGGACAACCGGATCCGGTGGAATAGGGGGTCCCGGACAATCGTACCGGGCCGGGGAAGGGGGGGAGGGAGTCCCGGACAACCGGACCGGACGGGAGGAGGGCTTCTTAAAGGGCCAGGCGGTTGGCGTGGAAACGGCCCGCGGGCAGTGCCCCGGCCCCAGCCGGGGGTCCCCCCTCGGGCGGGCGCGTACTCACCGGCCGCCGCCAGTGCGGGCTCATAGCCGGCGTCCGGGCGGGGCACCCGGGCCGGGGAAGGCAGCAGGACCGGGCAGGCTGCCGGGGGCGCGCAGCAGCCTCCACCGAGCCCGGCCGGGCGTCCGGCCGCCCTGGCCCCGCTCGTCCTGAGGCTGCTCACTGCCTCCCGGGCGGGCCGGGCTGGGCTCGGGCCGCGCCGCCGCCGGCGGAACAATAGAGGCTCCTGGGAGGGGGAGGGAGGGCGCGGAACAGAGGGGGGGGGAAGGGAAGGAAGGACTGGGGTAGAGAAGGGCGCGGAGGAGGAGGCGGGGAGGGGGGGGTGGCGGCGACGCCGGCGGCGGCGGCTTGGGGCAGCGGCGGCGGTGGTGGTGGTGGTGGTGGCGGCGGCGGCGGCGGCGGTAGCGGCGGCGGCGGCGGCAGGAGCAGCGCAGGGTAAATGCGAGGCCGCGGCCGCGCCGAGTCGCACTTTCGACACGGCTCCTTAGACACCCCCAGTCCGCCCCACGTGGGGCCAGGCCAGAGCCCGCTGGAGCCGCCGCCGCAGCCCGCTTCCAGCGCCGCCGTGGGGGTGGGGCGGGGGGCGGAGATGGGGTCGCTCCGCCGGGACGGGGGAGGGGGTGGGGTAGAGGCCTCGGGCCGTTTGCTGCGAATCTGCCGAAGCGAATGAGGAGCGCGAGCCCGGAGAACCACCCCCCCCCCTCCCTCCGTCCCAGCCCGCCTGCCTGCCCGCCCTCCCCGCTGGGCCGAGCTAGGGCCGAGCGCCGGAGCCCTCCCCCCGGGCCGGGCGGGGCCGGGAGCCCGGAGGGAGCGCCGAGAAGAGGGGCGGGGCTTGGGCGAAGGGGCGGACCCGAGCCAGGACTCGCGCGGAGGCCTGCCCGCCCGCGTGGAACAGGGACAGCGTGCTGACCTCCGAGCTCGAGGCTGCTGTGGCGACTAGGGATCGAATCCCTCCTCAGCCACCTCCGGCCGCCCTATGTCGCTTCTCATCGCGGATGCCCACGCGTGCCTGGCCCTTGATAAGCGGATGAGGACCCTGGGGCCTCGGCTCTAGACCTGCCAGAGGTCTTCAAAGCCATTGAGGTTACAGAGGAGGAAACTGAGGCACGAGAAGGTAACCCGGCTTGGTGAGGGGCATAACGGCTGTAGAGTTGGAAGGGATCCTAGTGTCCAGCCTCTTCCTTTTACAGAGGAGGAAACTGAGGTCAGGAGAGGAGTGACTCACTGCTGGTAGGACTTGAATTCAGGTCTTCCTTCTACAGCCCTCTGTTCCCTGGGCCCCCAGGGGGAGGGGAAGGGAGAAAGCCCCTGGGTGATGGAAGGCCTTTAGTGCCACAGTGTCTTAACTCAGGGCAGGCTTTGAGCAGGAAGGGAGAGTGGAGGCTCAAGATGGAGGGCCTTGTCATATAATCATCTCGCAGAGTTGTTTGGAAGTCTTAAAATGCTTTGCAAACCTGAAAGAGGAATACAAATTAACTCGTTTATCCGATCTACACCTTGTTTTTGTACATAACTGTTTGCAAGTCTAACTCCCCATTAGACTCCAAGTTCCATGAGAGCAGACACTTGGACTTCTATGACTCCCCAGCACTTACTACGGTTCCTGGCACATAGTAGGTGCTTAATAAAAGCTTGTTGACTGGCTGAGAGAGGGAGGAAGGAAGAAGGGGAGTGGATGAGAACAGGAGACCTGGGGATAGGATTTTGAATGAAATGGGAATTAGTGTAGAAAAATGGTTAGAAACTGAGATTGGAAAGATTTTGGGGAGCTCAAACTTTAGCAACAGGGCAAAATGAACTGCACTAACTGGAATAGATTTCCTAAATAAATTGCCTTTGATTAAGGAAGGGCAAGTAGGATGGGAGAAGTTGGATTTGGGATGCCAGAGATGAGTGGTTCTTGGAGGAGGGAGACTCTAGGAAATTGAGACTTCAGTGCTGCTGGCTACACAACACAGGCTGTGAGGTCCAGCAGTGGCCCAGGAACACTATTTGGTTTGGGGGGATGTTTGAAAAGGCTTTTCTAAGGGCAGCCACTGTTTTGATTGGAGGGAGGGAGATATCGAGTTATGAAGACAGATTATAGTAGCTGAAGTACGTGATACAGTCTCAAGGACAATACTTCACTGCTTCAGAGAGAGATTCAAGATTGGAGACAGTGGGAAGATTGCAGTCCCCTCTCAGAACTTAATAGAAAATCTTTTTTTATTGCTACAGCTGAAGAAGTTATTATCAGGAGATCAGACTCATGATAATGGATCTCTCTGAATTTTGCTCATTGAACTTGCTTGTTTGAATTTACAACATTAAGAACAAAAAAGTGGTGGTTTTTTTTTCTTAAATTTTTGTTTTTGTTTTTGTTTTTTACTCAGTCAGAAAGCTGAACACTGGGTTTTACCAAATGAATGGGGTTTCTTTAATTGCCTGCTGGACAGCTCCATCTGGATTTGTGGTAGGCAGCAGTCCACACTGAATTAGATTATTCAGCAAGTAGAGCACTTGGGATTGATGTCAGAAAGATTGGAGGTGAAGCATGGCCCGAGATATTCACTAGTTGCCTGCCTCAGTTTCCATATTTATAAAATAGGGATAATAAGAGCATCAACTACTTACCTCTCAGAGACATTGAAATGAGATGTGTGTAAAGTATTTTGCAGACCCTAAAGTGCTATTTAAATGAGAACTATTATTATTATTACTTGCAATAGATATTAAGCATTTACTGTATGCCAAATACTGTGCTAAGCCTTTGAGATTAAAAAAAAAAGAGGCAAAAACAAGACAAAACTTCTTGTCCTTGAGGACCTTATAGTCTAAGGGACATGGGGCTGATGAGAGAGATAATCTGTAAGTAACCATGTACTTAACAAGATGTATACAGAATATATGATAGATAATCTGAAGGAAGAGGGCACTGACTGATGAGGAGCTGTGAATTCTCCTGTAGAAGGTGGGATTTTAGCTGTCTCAAAAGAAGCCATGGAAAATTAGAGGCAGAGGTAGGAGGGAGAGGCTTCCAGACATGTGAAGACCAGGCAATCCCAAGGCCCAGATGTGGGAGGCCCTGGTACCTGGATCATCAGTGAAGGGGAGTCAGACAACTAGAAAGGTAGGAAGGGCTTTGAAGACCTAACAAAGTACTTGATATTTGATTCTGGAGGGAAGAAGTATAATAGAAGTTGCTGAATTTTGCTGAATAGGTGAGTGATTTGGGCAGGCCTGCTAGGTGGCTTATGGATAAAATTATAGACTGGGATTCTGAAGGAAAGGAGTTTAGATTCTGCTGTAGCCACTTACTAGCTGTATAACTCTGGTCAAGTCATTTACCCTTGGTCTGCTTCAGTTTCCTTCTTTGTAAAACAGAGCTAAAAATAGCATCTACTTCACAGGGTTGTTGTATTAAATGAGATATATGTGTAAAGAGCTTTGCAAACCATAAAGCGCTATATGAATGCTAGTTATAATTATCATCATTATTGTTATCATTATACTTCAGGAAGGTCTCTCACTATGTTCAGAACTGAATTGAATATTCCCTTTTGACCCTTTCCCTTCTCTATACTTAATTATTTCTATCCCAGCTTCTCTATTTCATTGTCCCCTACACCCTGTATCTAATCAACTGCCCACACTGTCAGTTTTATCTCCACAGTGTCCATCCCCTTTTAAACCCTTCTTTTGACTCCTTGAATCATCACTTTAGTTCAAGCCTTTCTCACCACCTGCATGGACTATTCTAATCACCTCTCCATTGGTCTCCTTATTTCCAAGCTCTTTCTTCCTCCAGTTCATCCTCCATATTTCCTCCACAGTAATTTTCCTAAAGCGTAGTTCTGACCATGTCCCTTCCCTGCTTTTGTTCAACATTTAGAGCTTCACAACATGGCTCCCTCCTAACCTTCCAGACTTTTCCCATTTCACTTTATGCATTCAGCACCCAGAAATCTGCATTCCTCTCTTGTCCCTGACTGACACAGGCTCTCCTTCATGTCCTGGAATGGCTTTCTTCCTGTTCTTTTTCTCCTCATGCCTTTATGTTTATATATCAGTCTGCATGCATGTCCCCAGAAGAATGGGAGCTTCTTGAGGGCAGGGACTATTCATTTGGGCTGTATACCTCCTTATAGTACAGGCTTTGCTTATTACTGAGTAGGAAAAGAAGTTGGGCAGGGGGAGTCCCCTAGGTCTTGTGGTTGGAGCTATTGCCTCTAGTTTTGCTGTGCTTGGGAACCTGGCCCCTGGGGTCAGCCCATAGGTTATATGTTCATTCCTTCCTCTTAGTTTACCCTTATTTTCCCATCTCAACTGCCAGAAAGTTCATTTGAACTTAATGAAATGTGTGTAAGTGTGTGTAATGGGAGAGGAAGCAGGGATCAGTACATATCAGAAGTGACCTGTGCTATTAAATGGCCCCATTTACCCAACTTGCTCCTTCTGATTGCTGGTTCTGTTTGGGTTGTGGTTAGGAACATCCCCAGCCCCTTCTTCTATTCCCATTTCTACCTTATTATTCCTCTCTGTCCTGTCTCCAATCCGCACATCGAATACATAGAGGATAGACCAATTCATTTCTTAGAACCTAAAAGTGGGTTCCTACTTTTGGGTGGCTAAGCCTTATAAGGCAAGAGGAATGGGATGGAGAAGATGGTGGGGCAGAAGTGATCTCTGAGTTTTTCGGAGCTAATGGGGGCCAGACTTGGGCACCAATTTGCAGCTTGCTGGAAGAGAAAACATCCTACTTCACATTTCAGATAGAGAGAAATAACTGACAATTCTCCCTTAGGGAATCTGGGGGTTTTATGATTTTTCAAAATGAGGTCTGTGATTTTTTTATTCTAATCCTTATCCTTCCTTAGCTCCCACTTCCCAAAGAAACTTGAGGCCTCTCCTTCCCAGCTTGCCATCTGATAATTCAGGCAATATCTGCTGCTGCAACACTCAAGTGCTCAGTCTTCCCGGACCCTTCCCCTGCCCACTAAGCTCGTGAGACCGGTGTGAGGGTAAAGCTCAGCTTTATTGTCGGCATGAGGACTTGGTGGAAGCTGGACTGATGGAGGAGTCCAGTGGAGGGCACGGACCCTTCCTGCTTGTTACAAGTTGGGGATGGGGGAGGGGATGGCATGCCTTTCTTGGTCAGCCCACCGAAGGCAGGCTTCTCTGAGGACAGCTTGATATAGGGCTGCCCCTTTCACTTTCAGCTCTGGGATCTGGAGCCGGGCCCAGCCCAGCTCAAACCAGCCTTCTTGGTGACTACGCGGCGGGAAGCCATAGGGCGGCCAGGCCAGCCCCTCAGGGCTGCAAGGAGGGGGGGCTGGGGCTAGCACTGGGGGCAGGCCGGGGTTGGATATCATGGGTGCGCATGTACGACAGCAGCTGTTCGGGAATCTCCGCCAGCACATCTTTGGCCAGTCTCGCCATGCTCAGCACCTGGTTCCCAGAGCGGTCAATGTAGTCTCGGAACGGGACAAACTAAGATGGAAGGCAGGAATGGCAGTGAGGACAGGAGGTGGGTATGGGAGACAGAGGGTGAGGGACAGAGGGGTGAAATCAGAAGGTCGAGAACCCAGGAGAAGAGCAGGCTTGGCCATGGACATTGAATAGGAAAGGCAGGAGAGGGACAGAGTGGGGGAAGGGAGCACACAGGCTTGGGGAGGTGGGCTCTCCAGATGCCCCTCTCTCTGCACTGACCCATGCACTCGCCACGCTGCCACCTGGAGCTACCTGCACAATGTCCCTCTCTGCATAGCGCCCACGAGAGGACACCCGGACATCATCTCCATCCAGTTCTTCCATTGCTAGGCAAAAAATAGCCCTCTTCTCATTGAGTCCTGGGTTAGCTCCTCCCAGCCATCCCCAGTCTTAGCCAGGGTCTCAGAGCAGAGGCCCGAACCCCTCATGAGCAAAAAAAGCAGCCCCAACCTTTACTCCTTTTCATGCTTAGAACCCCAGATGGCCCCAGAGAATAGCTCTGGCTCTCCTTCGGACCAGCAGCTCGGAGAACACCGAGCCTTGATGCTCTCACTCCTTCCGCCCAGTCCCGATCACCTCCTCCTCCATACTCACCTTCAAACATGGCTGGCCCCACTCCCACAATGATGATAGACATGGGCAAGGAGGAGGCCTACAGGGAGTTGGGGGGAGGCCATTAGAAGGAGGAACAAACTGAAGGGAGCCCCCTCCTCTCTCCCAACCATTTCCCCAACTCACACTGACAATGGCCTCCTTGGTCTGGGTCATATCTGAGATCACCCCATCTGTGATAATGAGCAACACATAGTACTGGGAGCCATCAGAGACCTTTGCTGCAGCCCTAAGGAAGAGCAGAGGCAGAGCTACCATCAGAGTATTGGCCCCAGAGAAGGTCTCGGAAATCCCGTTATCTCCGTGAGCCTCCTCCCACCCCCTACTACCTAAGAGCGCCGCGGGTGCCACAGATGATGCTCTCCCCGCCCCCTGCCATGATCCCTTCAGGAGTCGGCATTCCCCAGCTGCCGCTTTGCCCACCCACGGCTGCTTTCCTCCCTCTTCCTTCCTGCCCACCAGCCCTCCCCTTTCCTACCGGGCCACCTGGTTGATAACGGGGGCGAAGTAGGTGGGGCCGTAGAGCTGGACAGTGCGAAGGCTTTGGAAATAACTCTCCAGGACACCCTCAATGCCTGCACAGTTTGGGTCCTCGGAGTTGTTGTTCTGCCAGTGGAAATGACAGAGGAGGCTTAGTACAAGAGGGCCACTCTGGCTGATCGGGGAGAGGTAGAATTGGGGGGCAGGGGAGCAGATAAAGGATCTTGCCTCTGGGGTCCAGAATGCCTGTGGCGGCACCTGACCAGACCCTGGGGGAAGGGCAAGGAACGGCACATCACTGACAGATCCCTTAGCCTCTCATTCTCGAGTTTCCTCATCAGTAAAATGAGGGGATCACACTCAGTGGCCTTCAGTGTCCCTTCCAACTCTAAACTACGATCCTATGGGGAAGGAGGCAGCATGCAATCCTAGTCGTCACCTGGGGGAAGAGGCCACGGGGCCAGAGGGCCCTTGCTCAGGCCCTCCTAGCCCATACCAGAGGGAACTGGTGGGAGATGCGTCCCTCGGGGGGCACCTTGGCTCCAAAACCATAAGCAGGAAAGAGCTTGTCACTGTCGTAGTCCTGGATGATTTCTCCTACAGCCTTGAGTGCCATGGCATAAGCACTGAGCTGGTAGGGGCTCATGTAGTGTAGAGATGTGGGCTGCAGTGGGTTCCCTGTCAGGACACAGCATCCTCAGCCCTGCATTCAGACTGGCCCCCTACGAAGTCCCTCCCCTTGGGCCTCTGGGGTGCTGGTGGCGGGGAGTGAGATGGAAGGGACAGAAAGGATCTTGCTAAGCCCTCTCACTGGGCCTCTGGGGTGGGGAGATGGAAGGGATGGAAAGGCGCTTTAAGATCCTTTTTTTAAAAGACCATACTGGGGTCAGTAGATTGGGTTCTTCCAAAAGGTTGTTGGAGGATGAGTGCTAGTGGTCCCTCCAAAATTCCCCTTTTCATCCCAGTACTCACCATTGGAGGCTGTGAAATCAATGGCCACAGTGAAGTTCAGCTGTGTCCTGTTGGAAGGGTAGGGGGAAGAGGAAGCTGTGTTTCTTCTCATGAGCCTAGGCTGGCTTCCCTTTTCAGACTCCTTCCCTCCCCCCAACACACTCTACCCATGCTACTTAGCCAAGCTAGTGCCGTTTGGGGGGACTTGGTTTGGCCTGGATTCCAAGGGAGCCTAGGCACTGGAAGAGCATGGTTGGATCCATCCTTATGGGAGAAAGCCCCAAGACCCTTTTCTCCTGGGTGCAGAATCATGCAGCTACCCCATAAGCAGTGACTCACCCGCCCTTGATATAATCAACAAAAGTGAATTCAGAATCCACAGTGAAGGAGAGAAGTGTCACCTGGTAAAAAGAAAGAAAGATCTAGAGAATGGGATGAAGGAGGAGAAGGGGGCATTAGAGGAAGAAGAAATGGGATGAGCCTGGGACAGGGCTCCCGATAGCACTCACCGTCCCGGAATTAACGTATTTTTTTTTCTTACATTTCTTCCTGGGGTTGAGAACCTACAATGAGGGTAAGGGAATAGAGATTGGATTTGAATGTGCACATGCACAAATCACATCGGAGGAAGCAATGGTTGGCTCTGGGGAATGAGTAATAGTTGTTGGAATAGTCATGGGCCAGGGAAGCCTATGAGACGAACAGAGGTAAGCACGAGAGACAAGGATGGAGGACAAGATAAAGTTAATGTGTTGGAGGGAGGTTGCAGAACACAAATCTAATCATATTCTGGGTTGTCCCCTGCTTAAGGGGAACATCTCACCTCATACACCGTGAACTGACTTTGGGCCTTGGTTAGCTCCCTGTAACTGGTGGTGAACTCTCCAATGAAGTCATGACTGCAATAAGAGAGGAACTAAGTAAGATTAGGTGGGAAGGGCAGTCTGCCAGAGTTCAAAACAGGCTTCAGGCCCTCCGGTGACTTCCCTATGCTCTGGGTTTCAAGAACAAGTTTCCCAGGAGAAAAGGACCTCAATTAATGGGAGGACAAATGAAAAGGTAGCATAACATGGAAGGAAATATGCTGGCTGAGGAGCTAGGAAATGGGGTGATCAGGTGACCTTTCTGGGTCTTGGTTTTCTAAGCTGTTAAAGGGGAATGATGATAATCTCACTGGGCTGTGGTGAAGCTCAAATGAGGTAATAATAGAAGTGAAATTTTCATCAACTATAGAAGTTTGAAGCATTGCTATTATATGTTAAAAAAAAAAAAAGCAGAGGGAATGGCTTTTTGGGAAAAAGGAACATGGGGTAGCTTCACCTTCCATCCCGGTCCCAGTCATATACATCTATTTTCACAGTCCTAAAACACAGAAGAATCAATGTGACTCAGGATGTTTCTCTTGGGCAAAATTCCCTCCCTTTCACCATTTGAGGCCCGGTGCCCACTTCACTTAGAGAGGAATTGGTACTACATTGAAGTAGCCCTGTCACCTGCCCCCTCTCCACCCTGATTTTTCCTTTCCCTCCCTCCCGGACCAGCCACGAGCAGTGTCCAGACCTGTCGTAGTCTCCATTGCATAGCGCCCGCACAGGGATGGTGAAGGGTTGCCACACAGGATTCAGTGTGTTCTTCACTACCTCAGTCTTGTGGCAAATGGTGAATCTGTTTGGGAAATATGCCAAAAGTGGAGCTGGACACAAGGGAGACCGAGTGTCTGGGAAGTGGAGAGTGATATAGGCTGGGGCCCAGATGAGGAGTGAACAGTGGGCCCCGAGTCTCTTTGCACTAAAGTGAAAGGGGGATTTGGAGCTTCCGTCTCTGATTCTGTCCTTGGCGATGATGGGCAACTCACGTGCCATCTTCATTGCTCCGATAGAAGACAAGGAAAGGATCAGACTTTCCGAAGAAATCCTTCTTGTCCAGCTTGTTGGCACAGAGCTGCATCGTGGCAATGTCCTGGGAATGGGAGACAGAGCTGGGGAAGGGGAGCACAATTTGCCCCCAGACACTTGCTAGTTTGCATCTTTTAAAGGGATGGGAGGGAAGTTGGGATAACAGGGATCTAGGAAGGGCCACCTTGCTTGAAGTATTTCCCAGGAGGGAAGACAAACAATAAGAAGGGAAACAGAGGTATGAACTACTGACCCGGCAATTACTGAGTTCCTCTGCAGTCAGCAGAATGGTTCCACACTTTTTCCCAGGGATGCCCCTAGAGGCAGAAATGAGGCATTAGATCAGAGTAGGAAGCTGAGGGAAATGTGTGAGGACTAGAGGGATAGAAGGGAGATGAGAAAACGGGCCAACCCCTTTGAATCAATTCCTATCCCTCCTCAGGAATTCCTACATCTCTGAGCTGGAAGGGACCACATTCTCACCCCAATTCTTTTGACCATATGTCAAACAATTCTTAGTCAACGTTGCTTAAATAATGCCAATAATGAGGAACTCGCCACCTTGCAAGGCTCCCCTTCTATTGAAAAGCTCCACTTGTTAAGAAATTTTGTAGACTGAGCCAAAATCAGTTTCCCTATAATTTCTGTTCACTGATAGTCCTGTTCTCTAGGTCAAGCCAGAATAAGAATAAGCTTTTCTTTGTATGACAGCCCTTAAAATGATTGGGTCATGTCATAGTTCCTTTAAGTCTTCCTTAATGACTCTTGAGTCATAGAATCTAAATCTATTGCTGAAGGGAACCTTGTAGGTCATCTAGTCTAAGGCTTCCTAAACTTTTTCAATCCCTTTTTGCCTGAGAAATTTTTACTCAGTCCTACTTATATGGGTATATAAAATAGGAATACAGATCAAATATTTGTTGATAATAAATCATAATTTTGCTATCCTCACATTGTTACATGACCCCATATGGGGTCACAACCTAGAGTTTTAAGAAGCTTTGTTTTAGTCCAAATCTCACATTTTATCACAGAAGATATAGTCTAAAGTGACTTGTGTAAGATCATTCAAGTAATAAGTGACAGCAGTCTAGGGGCTTAGGGATAATGATCTGTCAGAGATGGGATAGGGTCACTTTGGGCAGTAGGAGGGCTAGGGCAGTTCAAGGAAGGGAAAGCTCATTGAGGGCTGCCGAACAGGCTTCACGGAATAGATAGGATTTGAGTTGGTCTTTAAGGAATGGGTAGAATTTATGAAAAAGGCTAGATTATTCCAGGCTGGAGATGATGGGATGAACAAAGCTGTAAATGTGTAAAATTGTCATTGATTCAGGGTCCAAATAGGACAGAGGTTAGAGCAGAATTTTTGTGAGGGAAGGCTGTAAAGAAACCAGAAAAATGACAGAGTGGGGGTGAAGCAGGAGGGAGTTGCTTAGATTTTCTTTGATGGAATCTGGACTGGGTTCCTCCTCACAGATTTTTTCATCCTCACTGGTCTACTCTCAATAACCACAGAAGAGCTGGTCTGAGGGCTCCTAACACATGAAGATTTTACGCTCCCCACTCTGCGGGGCAGGTCTTACGTGAGTGGTCGTTCCACACGGCTGCCTTGCCCTCCAATCACTTCTCCCAGTGCTAGGAATGCCTGTCCCAAGAAATCCTGTAGAAGGGACATAAAAGGCAAGGGCAACGTGAAGTGTGTTTGTGTTCCTCAGGGCTTGAAAGGTTAGAAAGAGTAAAAAGTGAAAAGGACTGAGGACCAGGACCCCTTTGGAAGAGAAAGTTCTACTTCCGGAAGGACACAGCAGGGATTGGCAGAAGTTGAGTGATTGATGGTGTCTAACCACTAGTTTTTGCAGGTTGGGTCACTCCCAACAGGTGTGAGGTTTTAGAAAATTCTAAAATCCTCAAGTTAGGTCTGGATTGGACCTTGGAAATAATCGGTTTCAGCATTTCCCAGAATGTTTTGGAAAATCTTGTTTGCAGTTTGAGTGAAGGTTCTGTATGTAGTGTATGTAGAAATGTAGTGATAGCCATTGCTTTCTCTCTACCAGCTAGTTCTTTGTAACTTTATAAACTAATATCACTTCTTGGAGCATGTACAAATGACTTGCCTCGTTAACAAAGCTAGGATGGATCAGCTTCAGTACTTAAACTTGGGAAACATCAGACTGCCTTGCCCATCAAAATATTACCCATGATAGATACTGCACACAGCAGTTAATCAGTATGGAAATTGGCTTAATTACTGGTGTTCTGTTCCCCTATCTCTGGGACTTCTCAGTACCATACTTCAGGGAGCAGCATTTGGGAATTTCAATAGTATAGTTGGGGTCCACATGTATAATTAGTTTGGGCAGTTCTGTGAAGTTGCCCCAACCCACATTTCAGATATGGAAAAGGCCAAAAGGGCACCTTGCTCAAGGACTAAATCTTGTTTCAGGGTATGTGGGCAAGGAACAACAGAGCTCCAGGAATACCAAGGCCAGTTTTTGCTCTGGAGACCTTGGCCAAGAGCAAGAGATAGGCGCAGCGGGCTGCAAAGAGGGGAATCCTCAGACAAAATCTGTCTCCCATTCCCTCTCCAACCCATGATTCAGTTAATTCTCACCTTCTGTGGGGTCCCAGCCGCAGCAGAGGAAAAAAGAAACAGGAAGTGAACAAGGCTAGCAGAGCCACTCAGTGTCTAGGGCCAGCCATGCCCTATCCAGTCCGAGGGAGAGGAGAAGTCAGAAATGGGCTTGGATACAGTCTCACAGTGGAAAACTTCAGTTCCTCCAGCTTGACTGGGTCAGAGATGGGGGCGGGGGGGTCTGAGGTGGATGGGCGAGAGAAAGGAAAGGAGCAGAGGTGGGGAGGAAAGCTGAGAGGGGCGTCTCGGACATCTTACCGGTTTGGAGATGTTGGTTTTGGAGTCCACATTGTACCTGGGGAGAAAACCAGAGGGAACTGGGCTGAGTTGGCAGGACTGAGGAGGGAGACGGTTGGGAACAGTTGAGGATGGGTGGACAGAGGGCCTTCGCTTCATGGGGGTACTCACACATCAAAGCGTAGGTTCTGTTTTTCCTCAAAAAAGTAATCCAGCACAAATTTGCGAAGGAAGTCAGGGTTCAGTGTGTTGTCGATTACCTCAGTCCTTCCAAACTAGGGGTGTATGTGAGGGGAGGAACCTAGGGTTAAGCCTCCATCTGCCAGTTGTATTGGACCTCCCTTCTCATGCCTGCATACCCCACACTTACCTCCCGCCACTCCTGGCTGGCTCTGGTTTGAGTGAACAGCACCACCACTGTGGAGACAGGCTGTTAACTCTCCCCATTTATCTGGCTCCCTGGGATCCTCATACCACCCTCCTCCATAGAGTGCCATTAGCGTAAGGGCCCCTCCACATTTGGTCCTCATCCCCTTTTGATAACCCTCCCATTACTCCATTCCCTCCACTTGACCCTGCCTTTCCCCAATTGGGCTCTTCCTCCCTCGCCCGCCAAGCCCCATTCTGGTTCCGCCTCCTCCTGCCCCTTTGCCCCCAATCTCAGCCAGATGCTGCCTACTGGGGTCAGACTTGGAAAAGGTGTCGAGATCCAGCAGATTCCTAAAGAAAGCGGTACATAGACGTGCCGACAGACAGACAAAAGAACAGACCAACAGGAGAAAGACTGAGACAGACAATTGCGGGTCAGCTGCTCTTCCCCCCCCCCCCAGCTCCCCAGAGGCGTGGTGGTGGTGGGATGGAGAGGCTTAGGACAAGCCGAGGGTCCTAGGGAAGGGCGGTGCTCCGAGAACGGGATCCCAGACTTCGGTTTCCCGTCCCCTTCCCTGCCCTTTCCTCAGGACCCTGGACAGCGCTCCTGTTCCTTGGAGCCCCCTCTCATCCACACACCCCTGTTGTCTTGGAGCTTGCTTTGGGGATGTAGAAAGACGGGTCTGTGCCGCAGCAATCAGAGGCGGGGTCTACAACTTTCTCTTCCCCAGTCCTCAATTGGTTTCTTCCACTACCCCCACCCCATGCCCACGCCCCAAATACACACCTCGGGCCTCCCACTTTAGTTTCCGTTCAGAGGTTCGGTATTCGCCTAGAGACCCCTTTCCTGAGATTCCCAGGGGCTGGGGCGAACCCGAGATCCGAGATCGGGGGAGGCAGAAAGGCAACGCCAGAGGCGCTGGGAACTCGGCCAGCTGCTTCATGGTCCCCGCTCCTTTTCTTCTCCCTTTCCCCGCCACTTCCACCATCCCCCCCCTTTCTATAGCTGGGTTCTCTCTGTAGCCTCTCCCTCGCCCCCATTTGCTTCCCCGCTCAGCCCCTATCCTTCCCCTGCCTTTATCTATTCTTCCTCTTCCCTAACCCTACCTGTTTGTTTCCCCCAGTCTTTGCCTGACGATCTCAGTTCCTTCCCCCCATCTTTACTCTTTGCTCCTCTCCCATTCTCTACTCCATTCTTTTCCCCTCAAGCTTTCTCCACTCCCCTTTCCTCCCAGCCACTCCTCTCCCTGCTCCCCTTCCTGTCCACAAACCTAGTCCCCTTACTCTTGTCCACCTAGCCCCTTTCTCTGGCTTCTCGGGCTCAGCCCCTACCCTTGTCTTGAGCTTCTCTAGTCTCTCCCCCCGACCAGCTCCGTTCTCCCTCCCAGTTGCGGCTCTGAAAGGGCAGTTCTGGCGCCCCCCCACCCAACGGAACCTCACAGCCACCCTGCCCTCCCACCCACGGTGGGCGTTAGGGCCCCCAGCTCACCGGCAAGACACGGTGATCTCGATCTTGGTGGCCGGGACGCTGCGGTCTGAGGCTCCGGTAAACGACATGGCTCGGAGCCGGAGGAAGGAGGTGGCCAGCCAGCTCCTGTGGGTTCTGAGCGACTCCCGCCGAGGGCCAGTCTCGGGGGGCTAGAAGGTCCTCAGGGCCAGAGCCATGTGCAGGGGGAGCGCGGAGGCGGCCACCCCGGCGCTCACTCCAACCAGCCCCGGCGTGCGCTCACGCCCGCGCTGCCGCTGCGCCCGCTCCCGCGCCCAGACTGTGCCTGTGGAAGCCACTGCGGTCTCCAGATGGCAGTACAGGCCCCGCCCGGCCCCGCGCCAGGCGGCCCGGAGACCTGCTGGAATACAGCCCCCCGACGGGGACGCGCGCAGCGGCGCCCCGGAAGGGGCCGGGAGTACCCTCTCCCGCAGGGAGCGCGGACCAGAACTTTCATCAATTTTCTAGCACGGCCCTCGCCCCAGCTAGCAGCCCAAGCCCTGGCGGAGGTCAGTGGGCTCCCCGACACTTGCTACCTCGGACTTCGTCGGGGGGATTGCTAGGCTTCGGGAGGCAACTTAATATTCAGCCGCGCCGCCCCCCCACCCCCCCCTCTGGTGCTAGATGTGCAGCCGCTCACCCGGGAGCAAGTGGGGGGTTGTCCTTTGGATTTGTGCAGCTCTGGGTGGGTGGGGGAACGGGACTCCTCGACTGTCAGAACCAGAAGGGGCTTTAGGAAGTTCCTCCCAACCCCCTCCAGGGGGAACTCTCCCTCCGGCCCCGGGGGCTTGCCCAGTTGTAATTGGCTGCCGGTGGTTCCTGAGCCTTAGGCCCCCGCCAGGCCGCCTTCCTAGGCTGGCATCTATCACCCCTCAGTTCCCAAAGGCAGGCACTGAGCCCGACCCTCCCTTTTTGGGAGGACTGATTTTGAGTTGACATCGTGGTCTTGGAGCCCAGGCCTGCCTCGCCCCCAGTACAGGCTCCCTAGGTCACTTGGGCCAAGGAGAGGCCAGGGAAGTTGGATGTAATGTCCCCATTGGAAGAGAGGGGACCAGAGGTGGTTTCAAACAAACTGGAGACTGAGGCAGAGGCTGTTGGAAGGGGTAGGTGCAAAGAACTCCAAGCCAGCTTGTGGCTAAGCTAGAATGCAAGTAGAATGAAGGACAAAACCGGGCAGGAAGGGGAGGGGAAACCCTGTGAGTAGAGTGAGTCCAACATTTTTATTTGTGTCACAATTGGTTTCTCCTCAGTGCAGGTGAGCTCCCCCCTCCCCCCAGCAATAAAAACCAAGGGATTCCTCCCAGAAATGCTGCCTCCCCTTGGTTGCCAGAGCACTGCTGCTTCCAGCTGTGAAAGAACCAGCCAGGCAGGGGCTGGCCAGAACTTGGAGGGCTGTGTGGGAAGGGGAGGAAGGTTTTGTAGACCAGGCCAAAGAAGACCAAAAACAGGGATGGAGGGTGATGGGCAACAGAAGTTTAGTTTTGCAGATTCAGCTCACAGCTGGGGCACATTCCCTTGGGCTGCCAAGTGGTGGCAAGAGGCTCCTTGAGGATCTGGGGGGAAACCCTCGGCTTCAGGGCTCTCATGGCTTTTGATTCCTCCAGTGGCTCAACTGGGGAGGGGGCAGGACAGGCGATTGTCTGAGCCCGCAATGGTTCACAGAGTGCTGCTGGATACTCGAAGTCCCACACCCCGTGCAAACTGCTCCAGAAGGCCCCCAATGGCCCCCGAGGGGCTGGGCGTCACTGACTTGAGTCCCACTGTGCTGCTGTAGGTAGCCAGGAAGGTGGAGCGGACTTCTTCCAACCTGGATTCCCGTTCAGTTGGTGCAGTAAACCTGGGCCAGGGGAAGAATTGCAAAGAAGAATACAATTATGCTGGGCTGTCACTCAGGGGCCACACTATTGGGAAAAATGTTTCTTCCCAGTACCCCTTGTCCAAGCATTTGTATCCATCTCGGTGCCACTCCCACTACCCAGACAGACATGGGGACATGAGCTACTTTAGGTGGCTCCCACTGTATCTTGAAGGGGAAGAAAAAAAAAAAAAAACCTTTGCTACAAGTATCTCAAAATCATCCCAGATCTGCACTAGAGACGAATGGACAATGCCACAATCCTCTTCCAACTTCCTTGAGCAGGATGACCCTGGGCCAGAATTACTTCTTACCTCATGGTGAATAAGCAATACAACAAACATTAAAGTGTCAGAAACTCCCAGGACATAGGATGCAGAGCAATAGGAGAACTTTCCACCCCCAAACATGGGTCCAGAGGCTCTGGGGTAACCCCTTTGGAGTTTGTTGGGCTGTCCCCTATCCTGGAGCAGAGACTGAAGGGGCTGTGGATCCTCACTCAGCCTTCCCCAAAGGCGGGTTTCCCAGCAGGCTAAGGCAGCTTCTGTCAGCTGTCCTCTAGATACAGAGAATTTAAGGCTGAGCTGTGAGCACCCTGTGTTCCAATTCAAGGTTCCAAGTCAGTTCTAGCTCAGATGATGTAGATTATTTACCACTAGTTAGTTGTTTGGGGAATAAGGGAAGAGGAGAGTCTCAGGAGCCCCCTGTTTAAGGCTCATGCACTGCCCTATCATCCAGTGCTCTCCTTTCCAAGAGCCTGTGCTTCACTTTGGTCCCTGCCTTACAGGGCAGCCATAAGGCAGACTGCCCTGTTTCTGTCCTTACATTTTGTTGCTGGAAAAGGAAAAACAGACCAGCCTCAGCTACTCAGGAGTGGGATCAGCTCAGGCAGCAGCAATCTGGAGGCTGCCTTTTCACAAGACCACTGTACTGTGCAGCTGACGGATTAAGTGCCGGTCACAAGTCTGCTGGTACAGAGGTCGAGGAGAATGACAGTCAAGAGGAATGGTGGCAGCTTCCCCCTCCCCAAAAAGATGTTTCTGCCCTCTTTGTCTTTAGCCTCTTGTGACAGCCTCAAGTCAGGCCCCACACCCCCCTCAGAAGGGGGAGCAAGCAGTTCTTCTGTGGTCACATTCCCAATTCGAGAGGATAACAATCACATCCAGAATTCAGACTTCTATCACAAGCAAGCTTTGCATGGAAATTTCATTTGACGTCAGCTTGTGATATGCAAACTCCTTCCTCGGGCACTGTCTCACTGGGGACATGAAAATTTCATCACAATACCACCAAGCTTTTCAAGTCCCTTCTAAGAAGAAATAAGGGAATTAGGAACCACATACTATGCCCTGACAAACAATACTCAAGAGAAAAGACCATCAGCCATCACAGGCTGTGTCCTAGCTATATGTAAATGGAACTCTCCAGCTAGGAAAATGCCCACCCTACAAGATGGCAGGCAGACCAATGCCAAGTCTCCCTTCAGGATCCCTGAAACATAAGGAAAAGATGTTTGATATGAGAACCCAAGTGGGGAAGGAAGAGAGAAGAAAAAAGAAGCCTCTACGGCTCGGTACTTATGGTTACACTTGAAGAAAAATGTCTTAAGACAATGTAAAAGGTACTTTTCCCCTTCAGCTGAAATTACTTGGGAATTAAAACTTCCTCATACAACTGCCTTTGTAATAATCAAAGTTGCACTTAGGACACATCTGCTTCTTGTCTGGTAGCTACCTGGTACAGTGTTAGGTAGAACATGGTTACTCCCAATTAGATGGCAATTTCACAAGGTGCACATATGTACGATTTTTATCCTCCTGTACGACAAAGAGGGACGACTGTTCCTTGTTTGACAAGTTTAGGTGTTTTGTCCAAATACACAGCAGGTTGATGATGAAACTGGGATAAGGAGCCTCTTAACAGGGCAGGATAAGGAACACTAGGAAGAGTCATATGATGTCCATCACAGAAGTCTCACAGGCACTGAACATCCTAGTGAGATGTCCAGTCCCATTTAAAGTTCAAGGCCAACTAGTTCTCCAATCAGATAAGAGAGCCCAAGGGGAAAACAGGCTTTCTACTGACAGAGGGCAAACCTGGGAGGGAAGTCCAGCACTACTAAGCATTCTCCTCCATTTAGAGACTGAGATAGGGAAAATAAATTTTATAACTTTCTGAAGATCTTAGAAACAGCTCTATTCTGAGTAAACCAGGCAAACTTTTGAAAGATTAAGTGGATTAATAATGACTTTTTTTTTTTTTCTTAAAGAAGAGTCCAGAGCCCCAGATCTCACGGGCTATATAAGTATCTTCTGTTACTTCCCCCATCTCTCCCCCTAAGGCTATTGAATTGCAGGAATTCTGTTTGATAGCTGCAAGATTCTAGTACAGAAGAAAAGCTTCCAAGGGTTTAGGACTCACTTATTAAAGGTATGGATGTAATGCAATGTAAAGGTATAGAAGTAATGCAAAGAAGCTATTGGTCATTTTCATCCTTTTGTAGTTTCCAAGGGCTGACTTTTCTTCTAGGGCGATTCTATGTCCATGCAGCTGTAGAATAGTCCACTTCCTTTTGGTTCTCAAAAGAACCCGGTTCAAGCCTTTCTAAAGGATGTCAGTATGAGCTCCTAAGCTAGGGCAAGGGGCAAACTCTTAAGTGACCATGATTTTCCCCACAGTCATATCTTCTCATAGTTCTTTCTCTGCTGACATTTCCATTCAGCAGAGCCTGAGTAACCCTGCTCCACACATCAGGGGAGCTGACTCTTTCTACTCCTTTCTCTCTCAAGGGGAAAAAAAAGGAAAAAGCAAGAATATTTATGTTGTGGGGGGTGGGAGAAGGAAGAGACAATTCTGGCTAAATGACAGCCATCAAGAGGCACTCTGGTCCCTCCTTTTTTAGATATATTGGGAAGGATATTTTTTCCAAATGTCATGGCCAAGTCTTCCTCATGGAGGAATCCAATTTGACATAGAGCACAGTGGTTAAGCAGTTAACCCTTCCTTTGAAGGGCAAAGGGATGTGGCTGGATGAGTGGCCAAAGAAGATGTTAGGAAGCATCTATAAAGGCTGGCTAAGAGATCACACTTCCCTTTTGAGCTTCCCTTAACAAGACAATCTCTAATAGGAGCCCTTCTCAGCACTCAGGGCATGAAGATACAGGCTTAAGAAAAAAATCTAGGACAACAGCCATAGCCTTAATGTCAGAAGCATTTTCCCTACAAGTTGAAGGGCCAATGGTAAGAGCTGTAGACTACATTTCCAATCAATGGGAAAGCATAACAGGAAGAGGTTATTTTTATTGCTGGTGGTCAGTCTTCCATTCTACCTACATTTCTCCTGAAATCTAGGAATTACAGTAAGTTCTGAAACATCCGATCCTTTGAACTACATGCCCTATGTTCTAGATAACAGAACTAGTGTTTCTTGGACCATCTTCTGCAAAGATGGTTTCAGAGGTAAAATTAATCTAATTGCAAGTCAGGAAAAATACATCTTGCCCGAGCTCCAAATTAGCTTCCTCTCATGTCTGGCCTAAGCCACATGCTTGCCTTCACTCTCCCACATTCCTTTCCTTCAAAAGATTCTATCATGCAAAGGCTTGAACAGAAATAGAACTCTCTATAGTTGTAGCCTACAGAAATTTCCCTTGGGGAACACCCCCACTGAGAAGGCTGCCGATAGGCTTCAGAAGTTGGGAGGGGGATTTAACATTACACCAAAACACTTTCCAGGCAGGTACCAAAGAGGATTCGGGAACAGAACACATTTAGCTAGGAAGCAGATTCAAGTGATCTGAATCACCAGATAAATCAGCTTTTTCTATACTTAACACTGGCTCCGATACAGGTAGGGCAGCACCCAGCCTAATCAATTCACTTACAGACAACTGTTAGGGAGCTCATCCGAGAAGCTGAAAGGGAGAGAGGAGTCTGTGGTCAGGACTGCCCGCTCCTGAATACTGCCACAGCCTGTTACCATCTGCCAGCTGCCATAGTCTGTAGAGATGGAGGATCCAGGCAAGGAGTGGTCCTCTGATCTGGGGCAGAGAAACAGAAGAGGGGAGATGGTGCAATCAGTGCCAATCAGTCCCATGACTGGTTCTTCCAAGTCCCATCAGGGTGGCCAAAGTTAGAACAAGGGGAGAAGATTAAATCAGTTCTGGGCATCAAGGCTCTGGAAAGGTCAGAGTGAGTCAATCTCCACTGAAGTGAAAAGAAGCCAGATGTGGCTGGAAGTGACCGAGAGAGCGGATCCTACAGGAAGAGCTTAAATAAAGGAAGGCCACATGCAAGGCATGCCGACATATAGAAGTCTGGTGGAACAACATGACAGGACACATTACCCACGAAACCAAAGATATCAAGCTCCAAATCAGTGACCATGTGGATACAAGAGGTAGCTGGTATTACAAGTATTTGATGGAAAAAGATTTCATTGGAGAGCCGGAGAAACTCTTCGCTGATTTGACAGCAGAATGACCATTACAGACTCAGATGCCTACCTAATCTCTCTCCTTGATCCTGCCTGTGATTCAAAATGGTCCTTTGAAAAAGGAATAAATAGTTTCACCATCCTGGGATCCAAGGTGTGAAATTATATGGTATAAAGTATGTGAGAGTGATGCAGAGACTTAAGGCTTATAGAAAATGCTATTGAGAAAAGGATGCTTGCCCCCGCACATCCAAGAAAGCAAAGAACAAAGACAAAAATATGATTTGATCTTCTTCCTAAGGCTTGACACTGTTTGCACAGGCAACTTACCAGCCCTTCCAAAAGCTAGTTCATATTTAGAAGCAATAACCCCAGCATCTGGGTTGGTCTTATTTGCAAGGATATTCATAATAAAGAGTCAAGGAGAATGAGTGACAGCTTTATTCGAAAGAGCTAGGGGAAGAGGAAGAAAATTATTGATAAATAAGCAGCCCCTCCCAGATCAGTTTACCTAACCCTCACTAAACCTACAAGGGTAGCCCCTCTTTACTATCCACCTCTTGAGTGAAATCCAATGCAGGCAGGCATAGCTGACACATACAGACGGAATTCAAACAGGGTCTATGCCATCTGGGCCCAGGCTTACCAATGCATTTCCAGATCCCTAGAGGAAGAGCTTATTTGATGTCCTTTTCTTTTTCTCATTATTGTCAGGGTGGTTTGGTTATGTTAAGAGAACAAGAATTGTGAGGAGGATTTCTGAGCCTCAAAAACAAGGGCAGAACAAGTTTGGCAGAGCTGCATTTGCCCTTGGCTCACGATTGCTGAATAAATGTCATGTGGACTTCCTTGTGACCATTCTAATCCTGAGAGGCTAACAACACACAATTCATCCAACAACCACATTTCTCATCTTGGCTTCAGAACTGTTACCTTAAATCTGTTGTGCCCCACAAATCTGTCCCTGCCAAAATATTCTACTCTTGCCCAATTCTAGAGGTAATCAGCACAGGGGTTAAGGAGACAAATGTTAAGACTGAAGCCAGGAGATGCTGTGTTCTGTTGGCTTAATGTGGCAATCTATGGCAGCCCAGTTCAACCATCTCTGAGGAGGCAATACTGTTAATAGATCTTTTATACTGGCAATAAAGTTAATGTAAGGAATTTACAAAGAGAAAGAAAAGAAAGAAAAAGCACCTAACATGGGCCATATAGCAGAGAGAAATTTATGTCAAGTGAAGAACTGGTGAGCACTGCCTGAGCCAGACCCAAAAGTAAGAGTTTATAATTTCTATTAAACCGGAGAAGAATTGGTAGATCTTCTCTACTTCTCTGGAAGTAGAGTAGAAGAGTTTTTTTTCCCCTATCCTGTGACTACTAACTCCTTATAATTCTCCAATTAGAGTTGTGCTCATCTAACTACTGAGGTGATTCTCTATGGAGTCATGAGGAAAAAAAAAAAAAACCACACACAAAAAAACAAGTCCTTGGTTTTGAAAACCTTGGCAGATGCCAGAGATTTGACAAGAAGCTTTCGACATAATTTTATAGGCCAATAACTTTTGAGAACACTGATTTTTCTCAAAGAAAAGAGATCCAAGACCAATCTGTCTAAATCAGGTGGAATTTCTTTTTTCAGTTCAGGCTGGTTGGGTTTCAATAGTGCTAAACAAAGAGTCAGAAACTGTTTAACAAATACTTTTTGCTAAAAGCATTCCTCCATCATTATGGAAAATCTGAAGATAAAGTTGATTTGTTAGTCCCATGGGTCTTCTTGAGGGAAGAACGAGTTGCCAAATATAAACAAAATCAGATTAGGTAAATTTGGAAGCTGGAAAACTTAGGAATTTTACCCATCTCTAACAGGGTCCCAATATTCTAGCCCAGAAGTTGTGAACATCTCTGAGACCAGCCCTAAGCCATGCGTTCTGGAAACTCTTACTATTGTTTACACTAAAAGACTTTACTATTATTAGAATGACAATTTTTTCGGGGGGGGGGGAGGGGGGAGGAATCTTTCTTGGCTCCTTTTCCTTCTTGGAAGCACAGAGGAGGGATACATCTCTTACCTGTAAGTGCAGAAAGCTGCTGATTAACCAGAGTAATGGAAAGCCTATATGCAATGAAGTCCGCAAATAAGCCTAAAATTCTCCTAGCAACCCTTTATCAAAATTATAAAAGAGCAAATAAAAATTCTTTTGAGGTTCTTGTCTTCCAAATGTGAAGCTTTACACCTTTGAAAGCTTATAGCAAAGTTTTTTATAGGCAAAGATCTGTTTTAAAAATATATACCAGCTGTTAGGTTAGTACAATGCTAGTTAAGTTACAGTGTTAAATTACAATATTCATCAAAGTATTTGACAAGGACCTCAATACTAACATATTGATCCTGACGAGACTTTGCTTGTTAAAAAAAAAAAAAAAAGTAAACTATCAGAACTGAAATCAGATCAGATTTGATCCAGTTCTCATTCTCTCTCCCATTTTATAGAGGAGGAAATTCTCAGAAAGATCCCCTTAATGGCAGGGTTCCTACCAAAACTCAGGTCTTGAAGAGAGTTGCTATATCTCAGGTCGGTCCTCATGACCCATGGTCACTGAGCTTCTGCCTGAAGGTTTCTTGTGACAGAGTTATAGAGAAGTACCTTTTAAATATCTAAAGTGTGCAACAGCATTGCCTTTGAATTCTCCTCTTTCCTTTACTAGCATGCTATTCATAAGGCAGGAAATTTAAAAAAAAATCCTTTTGTAGTAGAATGATCACAGGTTTAGAGTGTCTAATTCTTACTCTCCAAATGAATGAACTAAAGGTCCATGGGATTGTGAAATTGCCAAAGGTCATATGACTATCTTCCTCTTTCTAGCTGCTCCTCTCTGGGGGCAGGATAGGACACCAGACCTCCAATTAGGATGATACACATTCAAATCTGCCCTATGACACCTAACTTCTGTTTGCCTCAGTTTCCTTATCTACAAAATGGGGATAAAAATAGCATCCCTCTTCCCCCAAAGTCAGGTGGGGATTAAATGAAATCATTTTAGAGTACTTAAGAGTGTTTCTGGAAAGACCAGAAGAGACTAAACCTTGTCTACAAAAAGATATTAGCCAAAGGACACTGGCAAAAAAATATGAGATCACTAGGACAACAACCTGGGCCAGTGACCTGCAGCCCCCAGCTTAAAGATGGATGTCCTGACTTCTGGCAGAAGGCCAAGACATAGCTGTTTTCCCTTTAATCACAGGGGACACCATACTGGTCACTAAGAAGAACCCCACAGAAGAGACCAACAAGCACAACACAAAATATGAGGCAAGAGTTCCTGTGTCAGGGTACGTACACATTATCATCAAGGCCTTGATTCAGAGCCTGAACATGGGCTCCAAATAATGCTGCTACAGTTACTGTTGCTAACAGGATGATCATAACAGGAGAACAGCATGCAAATTCTTCTCTTCTAAATAAATGAAAAACTTTGTGGTTTTAAAAAAAATTCCATTTTTAGGAACACTAGATAGAGAAATCTGATTTCTCTATTTCCTGCCATATATGTATACACACGTTTATGGGCACATATGTGGATCACATAACATAGTTTTTACATATAAAATCATTAAGGGAAAAATATTTACAGATGAGGAGCTGATATCAGAAACCATAGCAACTTATGAAGAGTCAAAACTTCATTTAATTTTCCCCAGTGAAATAATATTGCTATAGTTCAAATGAACAAAATTTTTATTAAACTTACTCTTTCAAGACCCATTCCTACTGTCAGCTTGGTCAGTAAAGCCCCTAAAAAATCTGGGCTCCAATGCAAGGTAGTCCTATTAATTCTACAGGGAGGCCTAGACAGGATCAGTTTAATAAATTTATATAGAAAAAAAGATCACCAAGATTATCCATTCTCTAACATGCTGTGTTAAAAATTAATCCTTAGCTCTAAGTACACAGGATCCCTTCACAAAATCCAAATTTTGGAAGTACTAATCACACTAATTTTCTGAAATCTTAACTCAGGGATTATATATTTATTCAATGTACCCATGCAGGGCACCCTTCTCCCCCTCCCCCCCCGCAAAGGGAAAAAAAAAGCCAGGAAGGGGAATGTACCTACTTTGTTTGAAGATCTATCAAAGTCAGGGTAGCAAAGGGTATAGTAACACCATAATGATTTCTCAAATTGATCAC
Organism: Antechinus flavipes; assembly: GCF_016432865.1. NCBI lineage: Eukaryota > Metazoa > Chordata > Mammalia > Dasyuromorphia > Dasyuridae > Antechinus > Antechinus flavipes. The sequence goes on along the minus strand of NC_067398.1, from coordinate 48,603,391 downwards.
ATAGGGAAGGGAGAGCAGAAAATCAGAATGGCAAGGAGGAAGAGAAGCTGGCAAGAGTTAAATGCTCTTCAACATTAAATCAAGTGCTAACCATAAAATCCTTTCCCTGGGAAACACTGAAGTTTTTATTCTCATGCCCATTCCAGTTTTTCTAGTTCTTTATGTATCCAGTTCACATTAACTTATCATTGAACTGTCACTCCACTCTCTGTCATCAGCTGGCCACATCTACATCTACACTACTCATCTCTTTGACTGGATCTAGCCTTGGATTCTCTTTACCTGCACTGGAAGGGAATAGAGAAATTCTTGAGTTCAACCCTTTTCTTTTATACTTAAAGTGGGATACCCAAAAAGCAAACTGACAAATCAGAACTGAAACTGGAAGGGCTCCTTTCCTGAAGACACTGTTTCATGCCAGAAGCCTTTTTTTTTTTTTTTGGGCATTCTTAATCCCTGAGGGAAGGAGGCAAACATCCAGAGTAATGTCTTCTTCGACTATCACCTATGAACTTCTCTGATCATGACCATCTTCCAGTAGTTTGGTTTTCACACCAATGGACTTCTTTTAAATGAAAAGATAGTTTTAGCTATTCCTGATTCTAAGAGGGGAAGGATGCCACATGCTACGGGCTCTTCCCAGACTCAGAACCAAGAAGGCAGCACACAGCCAGCACCTCCATCAGCAGCTATTCTGTTGCCTTCAAACACCTCACCTGGTTTTGGGGACTTCCAGGGGACTACTTCCTGTTCGGAAAAAGTTGTCAGAGTGGTTAGAGGATGAGGAACTGGAAAACTTGGCTTCCATAATCCCTTGATAGGAAGGTTGTCTGTCATCTGATTGCTGGGGACGGTTCCAGGGCACAGTCTGGGGAGAAGATGTATGACTCTTCCTCCTGCAGAGCAAGAAGCAGTCACTTTGGAGCTGCTCTTCCAAGTTGACCTCTCTGGTTTCAAAGTCACAGAATTCATTTTCTAAAAGAAACAACTTGGGAGAAGCTCACACATTCAGTATGACTTGTCTTATAAAAATATACCAAGTGCTTATGAATTACTTGGGGCCCAAAGGTAGCCCTGAACATTAAAGAAGAGACATACTAGAACACGGACTGCCTTCTGCCCATACATATAGAGAAAGGACAACTGAATCAGAGGAAATGATGACCAAATGTCTCCCAAAACACTGGAGGACTGAATATCTCCTCCAAATTCTATTCCCCATTTCCTTTACTTTTTCGATACTACTCAATTTGCTTCCTCTTCTTGACCTGCCCCAAACTTGTCCTTTTAATCAACCTTTCCAATTTCCTAATGAAAGGGAATAAGGAGTTAACCTTTTTAATACCCGCTGCCTTCCCCTTTTCCCCAGGGGAGGTATTGTCTATCCACAGACTCCCTACAGGGAGAGCAGGCTCACAGGAAGCCAATAGCATCACACAAAGAAGCTCCTTCTTCTGTGTGGTATGGACTTGACCGCAGTGATGCCCCTCGACAGATGGCTGGCTTTGGAGGGGGCAGCAAGTCACTAAGGGAACAAAGCCTCATTTTGTTTCCCGCCCCCAGGGGGTTCCCTTGATTCCCGGGGCTCCAGCTGAGTGCCCAGCAGTGCTAGTTATGGCTAGGGCCACCCTTGGGGGCAGCTCCAGATTGGCACCTTACCAAGCGGCCTGTGACTGTGCTGCAGTTGAGCTCGGGTCCACAGGTTCATAGGGAAAGCTGCCAGTTGCTCCTGGCGAACTCTCGGTGACGAGAGAGAAGTCACTACTTAGGCTGGTTGTGCTACCCCGATCCCTACTTTCTGGAAGAGGCCAACAGAGACAAAAGCAGCCAATTGTGAGGAGACCACCGGTGTCAGGCACCAGGAACCCCCCCCTCCCCCGCGTCTTCCCCGCTGGGCATGGGGTTCCCCGGACAACACACATTGACCCGCTGGGCCCCCAACTCACTCATGTTACAAAGGTCATCTACAGTGAAGCCCGTGTCCCTGGCTGGAAGGCTCTTCCTTCTGGAGAGGAAAAAAAGACACTGACCCATTGCTGTAGCTCTTCTCTGTTCCTTACTCACAACACTCATCTCATATCTCCATGTTCCCCCCCCCCCCCCAATTTGTCTCCCTTGCCTGGATTGCCTGGATTCTTCTTCATTTAACTCTTAGAAAATCTCTTTTCAAGATGATTTTCAAGCAGCACATTAAGTGTCCTGATGTCTCTCCCCAACTGCTGGTGCCTTCCCTTCCTAACTACCTTATGTTTATTTATTTTTTATTTATTCTACATAATATTCAGATAATGCTTTAAAGTGTAACTATATTTGACTCCCCCCATTAGGATGAAAGTGATGACTTTTCATTTTCCGTTTTTGTATTTCGAGTACTAGTATAAAGTAGGCTAGCGATATGCTTGTTGAACCCATTAGATTTCAGGTATATAAAGTATACCATCTAACACCAAAATGTTTGGATTCCAGAGCTAGATAGAGCAACTAAATATTTCCTGGGAGATTGGACTTAGTAGAAGCAGCTCACTTAGTTGAAAATTCTGTGGCAACCATCAACTGAGGTCAAGATTCTTTAATCAAGTAAGATAATGTATTTAAAGGTGCTTAGTCACAACTATGTAAAAGTCACCACAATGATTATCCTTTCCCATGTCCCAGATCCCCAAGCTGGAGGATGTTATTCTGAATTATGGAATAGAATAATTTTTATGTACTTATTTATGGTCAGAATTTAATGTTGCCACAATCCTGTAAGAGACCTTTTGATTCTTTGTGGCCACAAAAGGTTTTGTCTTGTTTTCTGAAATAAAACACTTTAGAATAACATTCTGAATAACAACTTTTAATATGAAATGCAGGACTATAGCTCTTTAAAAGGAGATGAACATAACACCAGTCAGACAATTCTGTTGTTTACTGTGAAATGAAACCTCAAGTGGAAGACAGCAAGAGAATTATGACTTCTCTAGGTCTTCAATGGCAGTTAACTTGTTTAACTTTGTTTTTAATACTTTGATACCTATTTCAATTTAATCAGTAGGAGTGGTTCTTAACCATCACAAGTTTTGACTTCTTTGGCAGTTTGGCTAAAGAATGTTTTAATAAAAACAAAATAGGACTATAAATACATTAATTATGTTCAAATGTAGTTATCACAATACTAGAACTAGGTCACAGGTAAAAACTGAAGAATTGATGGAGATTTGGCTCATGTCTCCTCATTGTAACAGTGCAATGGAAACAATAAGATAATATGTCTAAGGACAATTTGTCTTTATTAGCACATTATTTTCAATACCCAAAAATCCTTTAGGGAAATACAAAGATCCCTGTAATGGGAAGAGAATCTAGGGAAGTTTTTTTTTGTTTGTTTGTTTTTATTAGAATCTGCCCCATTTCTCAGTCTATAAAATTCGCAATAAATTATGGCAGAACTAGGCTGGGTCCTTCCAGTCTTTCTCCTTGCCCCCAAGGGTACAAGTGGACAGAACCAGGAAGGAAAGGTTAATGTATATGTAGCAGGCTCCTTACCTCTGTGACTTCAGAGCAGAGAACTCCTCAGAGGTGATATGCTTCAAAAAACTGAAGCAGAAGAAGAAAATCTGAAGGAAACACACACATACACACAAAAGAAAGTCCAAGGAGTGAGAATATTAGTTCTGAAGAGAGAAGACCTCTATCCTTCTCTGCCTCCCCATCTCTTGCCTCCAAAATCAGCCAGACTCAAATATGAAGGGAGAATGACTTATCAGCTCTCTAGCGCTGACACCAAATGAGCCAAGGCAGTCTCTAGACATACTTTTTAAGAAGGTATAGACTATGGAATTCAGAGAATAAAATCAGGAAGAGGGCCCTAAGGACTGGTGAGCAGGAAAAAAAAAAAAGTATCAGGAAGAAGGAGAAAGGCGGCTTATTTTCCTTCCCCAATAGATCAGGAGGTTGGGTCAGATTCTCAAGCTCCACCTGTCAAACGCCCCAGGTTTCACATTCCCTATCAACAAAAAGGGCCACATGATTTCTCTGCTGTTGAAAAGGGTAGAAGGATTAGAAGCCTTCTCTCTCCCCCCTCCTCCCCCCCTTTAATCTCAGGAAAGGAGGCTAACAGGGAAGAACAGCTGGGGAAGGAGATAACGGAAGGATTAATGAACATGAAGGGAAGACTGCTGACAAGGAGCAGGAGAATAGGGGGTTTTTATGATGATGGTGGCAAGGAGAAAATAATCAGGCTGACCCACTGGTGGTTTGTGGGCTCCCCTTGGAATATTGAGGAAGGAGAATAGGATATAGAGTAACAGCATGGTTCCATCAGGTTCCTCCAAATCCCAAATCAGAGACCTTGTTGCAGAGATAAAGGATGTATGTAGGTCAGCATCTATGAGAAATGAATTAACTACTGGAGTCAGGGTCATATGAAAATTTTGAGTTGGGCAAACTTGTCAACATAAATAGACTTGGTTTTGAGGCTGAAAGGGTATAGAAATGTCCAACGAATGCCACCATCTTTGCAAAGCTTTCCCTAATCTCCTCCTTTTCTTCTATCACAATCTTGTTTTATACCCAATTCCATTATTTGCAATTATTACCTATGCAGTATCTACATAAAAGATTTTTAGACAGTACTTAATGAGAATCTATAAAAAGTACTTGGCAAACCTCTTGAGTCTCAACAATCCAGAGAGGTAGGATTAAACTTTACTTTTTACAGATAAGCAAACTTAGGTTCAGAGGTTACCAAGTCACAAAGCTAACATCCGTGTCCTTCCCCCTTTCACCATTTGGATGTGAAAGAATCTTTCTTCCCCTCTGCTGTTTCTTCCCTTTCATCTCCACCTTAACTTCCCAGGCTTCTCTCAAGGAACCAATTTACACAAAGAATTTACCCACCAGAAAAGGCCTCTCTTTGAGATATTCTTGGGGTGGGGAATACAGAAATCATTTAGTCTAACAGCTTAACTGGGTGTACAAAAGCAGAGAACCCAATTTCATATAAAGTTATTTTGGACAAAGTGAGAAGAGATAACATTGAGTGATTCTACATACTTAGGTGCAATGAACATGGAAGGGAACCAGAATAAAACATTTAAAACAAAATAACTCAATCCTTTTATAATCAAGTCCCAGACTTTGGCTAGTGACAGGCCTGTAAATCAAAAATCATAAAAGCCCTTTACCACCTTCAAGAGAGGGAGATTTGAAAAGGGAATGTGAAAGGTAGAATAAGAGCTGAAAGCCTCAAGAGGTCTTAAGGAGAAGGGAATTAGAAAGATAAGAGAAAAACCAAAGGAAAAAACAAAAAAAAGTATAAGAAAGAACAAAAGGAAAGGTTTGGAAACACCATAAATATCTTAAGTAATAAAAATTAAGGCCATCAGTAGGGAAGGATGTGACAAAGATAATACTGCTGATGCGATTAATTAACATTTTAGAAGTAAGTAAAAATGGAGTCCAAGCTGAAAGTAATCAGAGCACAGACAAGGTCTCTAGAACCAGAAGTTGCTGATAAGACTGAGACTTTGAGATGTCCTAATCCTACCCAGTGGGGTTGCTACACAAGTAACATGATTAAAATCCCTTATATGATGTTTTTAAAAAAATTACCAAGCAGGAATAATAGTAAGAAGTGAATTAGGGACAAGAAGGCTAAGAGGGCAAGTAGTAGGCAGGAATAATGGAAGACAGCAATTAAGAAACCAAATAGCTGGGTTCAAGAGTGCACAGGATCACACCCCCCAAGTTAAAGAAATAGAATAAAAAGGGAAAATTCATCTGGGGATGGGAACCCCTAATATTAAATCCCAGTTTGGATGGCTTGGGACAAGCTAGACAACTCTCTACTAAATCAGGAAGGGGTGGGGGGTGGGGGAGGAAATGTGCAGATTCAATTCCTCCTTGGCAAGAAGTCACTTAAGGCTACATCTGTTCCCTTCTACGGATACACAAAAAAAGGCACTCACCTCCTCTCCTTTGCTGAGTCGATCTACCAACATGTGTCTATAGAAAGAAAGGGAAATGAGCCCACTCACAACAAGGCCCAAGCTAAGAAGCCAAGGGGAAATTCGAGTCACTCTACTAGGTGAGTCTCAGCCCCTTATTCCAAGGGGAAGGATGCTTCTTCCATTCCCAGGGTCAGAGAACCATGACCTCCAAATACAGAGAGACCACCAGGAGTAGGCCCCATAGCCTCCCATGTGGGACCTACCCAAAGAGAAACCAGTCATAGGCCACAGTCAGATAGAGGATCTCAGCAGGCTTCAGGGATGCATGGATCAGCCCATCCTGGGAACAGAGTGCAGATATCATAAAATAACCTTTCCATGAGGGTATATGCAGCTATGACCTGGATAGCTGATGAAGGTCACCTACTTTCCCTAGAACAGAAATCACAAGGTCCCACTGAACCAACCCAGAGGTCTAGAGTATAAGTGAATGGAGATCAATGTCTCCAAAAAAAGCCACAGGTTCTTTCATAATGGCTCAGAAAGGGAGTTTTCTATCCCACCAAAGGCTGCCTTAGCCTTGCTATCCAACCTTCTCTAGGGGAAAAAGTGTGGGGGTAGGGAAGGGAGGTGCTGGGAAGAAATAAATCATTGACTTCTCCCAAGGCAGAGAATCTCCTGGGCACTTCATACTTTGAGGCTTCCTAGTCTATACTTACTGCCCACAAGGAAAGGCGTAGGAGGGAGATGAAGAGAGGTGTCCGATCCCAGCCTGAAATACAGTGCACCAACAGCCCGCTGTCATCTGATCAAGAGGCAAAGGGAATTAGGCCCAAAAGAGAACCAAAAAACAGCTAGTAACAAAATGGAATCTGTGGCCTTCTGGACTTGGAGGTGGGAATGCTAGTCATCCCCAGAATCCTGCCCCTTAAAGAAGGCTTAAAGATTTCACTACAGTAATTCAGGGAACGCTGTTCCTCAGCAGTGCTAACAGGACAAAGGCCAAATCCAGACCACTTCTAACCATCTAAGGAGCCAATTACAATAAGCAGGGATCTTGGCCCCAGGAAAGAGATGAGGAAACGCCACACCCTTCCTCCTTTTACAGGATGTCCTAACAATTAGATACAGCTGATATGTGTCACTTTAGTTTTGTTTAGTTTTTTTTGTCACAAGGGAAGACTCACACACTTCAAGGGGGTCTGATACAAATATCTGGAAGGGACTGATGTGAAAATAAAACATTTTAAAACTGGACATAACATAAAGAGATTTGCTTTAAAATTCATTTTGTTCCTACTCCCCTCCAAATAGGGGGGTAGGGGAAGATAGGGATGCATCTGGGGACTACCAGTTACCCTCAGGATAATGATACTTTGTTATAACCTTAAAAGAAACTCCTTCTTGTACCAATCACAGTTTGAAAACTGTTAAATAGCTCTGTAGGGAATGCCTGCAGCTGGAAGCTTGCTTACAGGCCACCTTGGGAAGCATTCAAAGCACAGAATACAAGCTGAGAGTGTACTGCAAGAGTGGGTTGTATGCATGAGAAAAGGAAAGGGTTTGGGACCAAAGAGGTGGCATAGGGAGACTGGCCCTTACCCTCACTGTTGACTATATAAAGCAGCAGCTTCAGGTAGTTCTGTGTTTGTTGCACCAGGTCCCAGCTCTAAAAAAGAAGAAAAGAGACATTAGGTTTGTGGTTAAAATCGGAAGGGGTGGGGAGAGAAGGAGATTCTTACATTGAGAACAAAATGTAAGATTGCATAAACGATCCTGTTCTTGATCACATCATCCACTTATTGTGCCTATTGCCATAAATTGTAATTAACAATCCAAAATAGTCTTAGCTTAAGACGAAACCACAAAAAGGGAAGAAGGTGCTCGTCCTAACTCTTCAGGAGCTCTACCTTCTTTAATGGGATTCCTCAAACAGGAGGCACCAACTGGTATCCCCCGATTTGATTCCTTTTACCAGAAAAAGGACAATGGGGCGGGGGAGAAGAAAAGATGATGGGCAAAGGCCCAGACAAGCCCGAATCCTATTTAACAGAGGAGGTAACCTCAGACGCTGACTGTTCAGAATCCTTAATTCCGCAGGGGTTCTGACCCAGTTTTACTAGTCTCTTCTCCCCATCAGAAGCAAAGTTCTGACAACTGCTTCTCAGAAGTAGGCAGCTGCACTGAGAGGGAGGTGAATACCAGGAGGAGAGCCTCCCAAGGGGAGCCGGGATGAATGCACCACCTGTAATTGGAATGGCTTTCCCAGGAATTTAAAGCAGGCTCCTCAGCCTGACCCTCCCAGGCCCCCGGAGAGGCCTGACCCACTTTCAGCAGCTCCAGAGACAGACGCTGCAGCTCTGAGCTAATCAAGCCATTACCCGCAGTCACACACAGGGGTCTCACAACTGTTCCAGCTCAACATGTCAGACACACCCCTGTGAACAGCAACCTTCCAAGCTGCAATTCTGCAGAGAACTGGGGGGGAGGGGGGAAGAAGGGGGAGGGAGAGGGTATAAATCAAACACTGAAGGTAGGTCAAGAAAGATGGTAAATTGGAAAGCTGAGGCTCGAGGCTTCAAGGGAAAGAACATATGAAGGCCCCTCATGATTATAGGGTAGGACAAAAACAGTGTTTCCAATGGGAATAACACAGCTTGGCAAGTTAACCAAGTGCATGAGAGACACAGCTAGGATTTAACACCAACCAACAGACTGCCAAACTGGAAGAGAAAACCTGAGATAGGAGCTGGTTCGTAGATATAGATCTAGTGGGAGAAAGATCAATTGAGATATTTGCAAAACACATTAAGTGCTATCCAAAGGAAATTGTTCCCAGAGTAAGGATGTATGGCTGCATAATCTAAAATTGGACAATAAAATTTACCCATTTCTGACTAGGGTATGACCGATTCCTGGTGTTGAATGAACAAAAAGAACAACCTAGCCAGAGTCCCTATTTTCTTATGTAATGATCTGGACACCCATGGTACTGAAAACCAAGAGACACTTTTTTTTTTTTTTTTTTTGGTGGTGGTGGGGGGAAGGAATCAACAGTTCTAGAAGCATTTTCATGCAATGCTTGTGCAGGAAAAGGAAACTGTTCCCACAGAATGAAACTCCTACTTCTCTGCAGTTGGAGTGCTCAAGGTCACTAGAAGGATGGAGACTAAAGCAACCAGTTGATGTCACTGTTCAGTCTGATAGCCAGAAAAGGACAAAAGGATAGGCTTTTACTTAAAATTACATCTCCCCCAAAAGGTCTTTCTTCTACATTCACTGCAGCAGCAAAGCTGGGGAAGAACCTACTGACCCAATGGAACAAACATCTTTTTTACTTGTCGCTAGAATTAGTTCTTCTGCCCAGGGACCCTTGGAAGAGAAGTGAGCCCATACGGTGTGTGAGTCAGTGCTGCAGATCAGGCAGACTTCTATAAGGAAGAAGGTATCTGTTTTGGGGTCATGAAAAAGCTAAATATCATTCCATCTGATCTTTATTTTAGGGAGGAGGGAACAGAGACCCAAAGACATTAAGTGACCTTCTTAGATGATACCAATAATAAATGGCATTTATATAGATTATGGTTGTCACAAAAAAAAAAAAAAAAAAAAAAACAACAACACATTGAAATTATGTCAGATACAATTAAAAACCAATTCCATCAATCCATAAAATACTTGAAAGTGTCCAGGAGTTGCCTTTAGCCCTTCACAAATCTTTCTGTGTGCCTTCAACATTTCTAATTAAATGTGCTTTTTCTCAAGCATCAGTTTTCAGGATAAATTAAAAAAAAAACTATGTTTATTCAATTCTGTGTGTCTATTTAAACTACTAATGTGGTGAAAGCATACAAAAAACCCTTTATTTTCTCGTTTAATCCTCATCAAAACCTGGTTAAGTAGATGCTCTTACTGCCACCTTACACTTCAGGAAACCAAAGCTGAGAGAGCATAGGGTTATTAAGTTTCTGCCTTGAGATTCAACTGGCTTCTGGCCCCCAGAGGCCATCTTGTAGAAGTAGTTAGTATTCAGCTTCAAGAGCTCCTTTCCTACACGCTGTCTTCAGTGGCAACAAAAACCAGGCATCATGGATAATGTAAGGACAAGCTTGAAGGGTCCAAGGGAGGCATTAACAGGACTTTTCCAGAGTCTCAAATACACATTAGGATGAGGGGGGAGGGGAAGAGAGAACAGCTTGGTAAGGTAGTAGGAGTCCACCCCTGGAGGTAGGAAGACCCGAGTTCAGATCCTGCCTCAGATGCTTCTCACTTCCTAGCTGTGTGACCTGGGACTAAGCAGCTTCCCCTCCCTCCTCAGCAATGCAGTGTTCAGACACTGCTAAAGCCTGGGAACATAAACAAAGGCAAAAACAGTTCCTGCCCTCAAAAAGCTCATACCTCACAGCTTTCGGAACCTGCAAACAGCTAAATACAAACAAGGGAGGTTTAGGAGAATTTTATTTTCAGATGAGCTATTAGTCTTTTAAATATATAACTTACTCCAGAAATGGTTAATAATTATGCAGACCTTACTATATAAGGTCTACATCCAATTTCTATCCAGGGCTCTGTGGGAAAAGATTCTGAGTGGTAGAAAAGAATAATTTGGGATGGAATCCCGAATGGAGATTTGGGAAGATATTCACACGCTACTCTGAAATTTTGTCTAGACTCTTCTGAACTTTGGACTCAACCTCCTACTCTAATCAACATCTTTTTTATTTGGCAACCATTGCTGCCCTTCTAAACTAAAAAGAAACAGAGCAGCTGGCACTAATGCTATATGCACACTTATCTTCATTCTTTCCCACAACACGGAAAACTCTACATGAAACATTTTTTATATCACCAATTACTTTTTTCCTTCACCATAAGAATACAGTAGATATAAAGCAGGAGGAAGAAGAGTAATGTTGATGACCAGTTGCAAAGGCAAGGCCAATAATACTGCTTGGTATTTAAGCCCAATCACTCAAGCCAACATGGGCTGTATGCCATGATGGTACATATGGTAAGATTTCTGGTATACTTACATCAGGTGTCCTCAACAAGAGGTAATGGAACAGGAATAAGCCCACAATCTAATTAATTCAGACAGTTTTTTCCACTATTCCTGGCCACAAAGTATATCAATCCTCCCCCTTCTTCCCCTTTGTTTTAGAGGGGGTGGTGGGACCAGCAGACACTTATTAAGCTTTTACTATGTGAAATATAAAGGAATAGAGATAAAGATAAAAAAATAAGTAATGCTAGCCCTCAAGTTTAACATTCTACTGCATGGATAACAAACAACAACAAAATATAAGTATATATACAAACTGAATGAGAGAAGGAACTAACAAAAAGACAGAATGGGAAAAGATAGAGCATTTTAGCTGAATGTTGAAGAGTTAGGGATTAGTAAAATGTGAATTCTTCCTAATAAAGAAGTCTATTCCAGGCATAAGGCACAGCCTTTATCAAGACAAGGAGGCAGAAGATGACATATAGAGTTGAGGCACAAGTTGACCCACAAGTTGGCCCATAGCATGTGTGAAGTGGAAAAACATGAAATAAGCCTGGAGCATGATTGTAAGGGGCTTTAGACCAGTCAAGGAGTTTGTTTTAAACTAGAAGTATCACACCTCCAAGGCTAGTCCTTGAACAGAGGCTTAGGTGGGCCAGCTCTATTCATTCACTCACCAATGAATGTCAGATGCACAAGGATAAGTCATAGTTCTTTCCTATAGAAAGTTAGACAATTTAGAAGGGAAGACATTAACTGGAATACAAAGATAAAATGAAAGTCAAAGTTCATTCAAATTTAAAAGGTAGAAATGGAGTCCATTGGGGGTAGGAAATTTCCGTGAGAAACTTATTAGAACTGAAGCAAATGAGGAACAGAATTCAAAGCGGGTTAGGCACAAACCCATTTTGTACCACATGACTCCCCACACTTTTCCTGTAAGGAACCAATTTGGTTCAGACTACCACAAGTGTTCATGAATTACTCTCATCTGTTTCCTGTAACCCCCAAATCCTTTCCTTACCTGGTACTCACTCCAGTCAATGTTCAAAGAACGAGTCAGAGTGACAGGGATACTTAATGGTGCATCAACATAATCCTGAAAAGAGAGAGACTTGTTAGAAGCACAGAATGTACACGAGAAGAGGGAGTGGTCATTTACATGAACCATCTTCAGCTGGTATGAGAGCAGACTTTGATCTTCTTTCTTATCCAAGTATTACATAGACACATATTTGAGAGCCAGTGACAGCTTAAGAAGTAGTTGGTTAATTATTAATCATGAACGTTTTCAGGCTGGCATGTGACTTGCAAGTGGGAAAAATCAGCTCCATTAAACTTCCAACCAACTTATAAGGTAATTCCCTCAACTCTTTGCTCAGTTAATGGGGAAGAAACCAAATCCTACCCCTAGATGTCACAGTTATTGCTGGAGATAATTCTTTCTTTTTTTTGTTATTGAACTTTTCATATCAGCTTAAGAATGTGCTAGAGTATTGGAGCCAAATATTCTTTAACAGAGGAGACTGGGATATCACGAAGGAGAGGGTAAAAAAAAAAAAAAAAAAAAAAGGGAAAAGACTGAATGAATTAGGAAAAGAAATAGATAAGTGGAGAGAATGAGATAGAGGGGAGAAGAGAGGGGGCAGATTTTTCCTTCTAAATGAATTCTCTTAGCTGTTCTTGGCCTCCACTAAACCCTCCTCCACACAAATCCCAAATTAGTTACAAATTATTTCCTGTACCTGTTTCCAGTTAAAAACAAGCCCTTCAGCTGTGTAATCCCGATCCTTATACTCCTTGAAAAATTCACAGCCTGAAAGAGGAAGAGAAAATAAGAGATGCCCTTTGGGAACTTGTATTCTTCTAGAATTCATTTGGAATAAAAGCCAAGATTCCTCAGTGCAGGAGAATCAAGTATAGTTAACCTCAGCCTCTAACTCAATGTTTCTCCACTCTGCATCAGCTTACAAAAGCTGTTCAGAAGAATCAGCACTTCTACAGCTAGAATTTTAACTTCAAAAACACAGACAGCATTTCTCCCTTTCCTTTACTTTAGTCTCTGGTACTAATCCAGCAGACAAAATAGTAGAAAAGGAAAGGAAGGTACCACTCTCACTGGAAGGACCCCTATTATACACTTCGCAGAGTCCAGGTAGTAATATAACATACAAGAGCCTTCAGAGTAGTTCTCTGAATCCAAACAGGGTGTAGTGAATGAAGAAACTGTCTACTGATGTTTTGTTCAAAGGGATCTTAAATAGTTTGGATGCTCAGATGCCCAAAGACTATGTTACATGACTGTATTACTTCTGTACATTGTAGTACAGTACACTACTATAGTAATGTCAGAAACCATTGCTTCCCATGTCCTTACTTTGTAGTTGAAATAGACAGGTGTGTATAGTGTTTGCTGAGTCAAACCTAGGAGAAACCTCACTAATAATACTTTCCAACTACATGGTTATAGTTTACTTTCAGTTCAAATCATCTTAATAAGATATTACAGTAAATAGCATTTTAGAGTCAGAAAACATATATCAACTCTTTTGGCCTTCAAACACCCTATGAGGATGAATAGTAAAAAAAAATATCAACCGCATTTTACAGATGAAGAGCTCAAAGCTCATTCAAGTGACATCTAATGTCACAACTGGAATTTTAATTCTAATCTCTGAGCTCAAATCCAGCATCCTATGCTTTGTACTATACCACACTGTTACACATTCAAGCCAGAATCCTCAAAAAGCAACCATGCTATGTGGCCTGAACAGAGACTCTCTGGTAACCCTAGAAGCCAAGTTCAGATTCATGATTCCTGTGGGGAAAATCCCTTCTGATAAGGGAATCTGGAGAAGATGGGTTTGGGAAACACCTGATAATTCGTTTACTGTTCAGCTTTGGTTACACAACAACTTTCTCAACTTTAATCCCTTGTGCCTTGCTTCTGATTGCTCTTGGTTGAGATGTCAGAAAGCAATTTTTAGCCACACTTCAAGCTATTCTTGGGGAACCTCACTGGGTTGAGGCACTAAGCTCAAATTCATAGGAGGTGCCAATTAGACCTCAAGAGCTCTTTTGAGATGTATTGCTTTCCCAAATTGTAGAAACTCAAATCAAAATTAGAGGACCCAGGCTCAATTCAGATGAGGGTCACATTTCTAAAATAGCTCTAGTAGAGAGCAATAGAAATTAGGTAAGTTTAGGACTCAGGGCAATACACGATGTTTATTACCAAGCAGTCTTTTAAAGGCACCAAGACAAAAAGTCAAGATACCCAGGGGAAAAGTGAAATCACAACTTGCACAGAGGAGAGAGTAACAACCCAGACATGCTTCTCAACTTTCTGCAACTACAGCATCCTCTCCATCCCACTCCCACCTCCCCAACATCAGGAGGGTCTTTGAACTACAGCCTAAATTACAAAGCTCAGACCTGATGCTGCAGTTCTAATCTAGACCAGGGAAAATAATTTACAATCCCAGACCTCTTTGACCAGGGTTAGGTACCTCCCCCTTTTGAAGCTATGAACATAATTGGTCACATAGCCATGTTTTAGAACTACCTGCTTGGTTCATCACCCCTTTTTGGAAAGGGCATACCTGACAGGAGTGATCAGGAGTTCGAAACTATTTCCATCTTATTTTTCTGGCAAGGATGTGAAAAATCCATTTAGGTATAGATTATATACCCTGCTGTAATATAGACAATCAGGGCAAGATTGTGAGGACAAGTTACCAATCATCAGGAGAACCTTTGGGTAATAGTTGGTGAATACTGGCATGGAAGCCATGTGGTTGGTCCTACTCTTATCTACCCTTTGCCCTTTCGAACTAATTCCTTCAGCAATAGCTTCACTCTCCTAATAACTTAAGCTAGTCCTGATGGCTAAACACTTCCCCTAAAGTAGGAAGTCATGCTTTGTTTGTTGCTGAAGGCAAATCCCAAGTCTGCCACTCATGTACATAACCTCAGACACATTTAAACTTTTCTGAGCCTCATTCAGTTTCATCTCTTAAAATGAAGGGTAATGAAATTCTATGATATAGGTCTTAGTTTGGATTAAGTAAAAACATAGGCCAGGAGAATGGGTTTGGATTAAGTAAAAACATAGGCCAGGAGAATGGAAAAAAGTAGGCAGGAATTTGGAGTAAGAAATCTGCAGGTACAATCAGCTGAGGTATTCAGGCCTATACTGACTCCTCCACCAAACATTTAGTTAGAAAGCAGTAATGCTGCAAACATGGAGCATTATATCTTTAGTCCCTCAATCCTGGAATTATGTTATGAATCCCCAATAGTTTCATTTATCCATGGCCAAATTGTTTTACTATGTGGAATATAAATTACTGAAAAATTTTACTTGTCCTCTCAAGAATTGAGCAATTCCTGTGATCGTGGGTCCTCTCCGCCAAGGAATTCAGATATTAGTGCTTCCTTGGAGTGGTGATGATGATGTGTTTGTTTTGGTGTCTTTATTGTGTTTATTAATTGTGTACTACTTATGCTTTGAGTTTCTTCTTCCTTTATGTCTTATTTAAAATCAAGGTTCTGAGCAGTAATAAACTTGTACCCATTTAAAAAAAAAAAAAAAAAAAGGATTAAGCAACTCCAAAGTGCTCACAATATTGATAATGTCTGATAATATCTTATTTTCCTCACCATGCTATCTGGATTTCACTTTCATGCCGTCCTGTGCCTTTTAGGATGTTAGAGCTGCTCTTATGTATACCAATTTCCTTGGACAGTCCAAATTAAGGGGATGGCTAACCAAAAAATATACTTAAAAAGTCATCATGCCCCACAGACAATAACTGAGAATTCTATTGCCTTTCTGATTCCTTCTTTCCATCATTTTCAGTTTACTAAGACATATATAAATCAAAGCTTAAATACATTTAATTTTTTGCCACACCTTGCTCTCCCCATCCCAGAACAATGACAATTTAGAATATGAGAACAAGTCACCTCTGACCAGAAATATCTACACCGACTATCACTACCCCCCCCAACAGGCCAGCTACCACCCAGAAAGTTTTCCAGTTTCATTCACACCCAATAGAAAATGGCCAGTCTTTAGTAAAGTTCATTATTCACGTGGTCTCAAAGGAACCATACCTGGATATGGGATGGAAAGAAGCGTGAAATCAGCATATCGCTGGGCCTTGTCCACTTTCTCAGAAGAAGTTACACTAAGACAGGAAGACATGAATCAGATTCTGTTTCTATCTTGCTCCCTCTAGTTTATCCTCACAGAACAAAAGGGACCAGAGTGACTACAGCAAAAAGTGGGAATATAAGGGGACATGAGACTATCCTACCATTTGAATCTTATTGCTTATACTTAGAGCAGTTTCAGCATAGTTGGAATTGCACTGTGAAATCAGACCTTCCACCTTCCAGCTTATTATATTATAAAAAATCACAAGGTAAAGATAAACAGTACAGGAGAAGGGAAAAAATGATATTTGGTAATATTTTAGATAGAGACTATGATTAAAAGAGGAAAGGATGAATAAAACTATCAGGTTAACAAATTACTTGCTGTTTTGGACATTGACCTTGACATGTATTGCTCCTCAACAAAACCACTGTTTCTCTTTAAAAACTTATAAAGATAAGAAGTTCTAATTCATCTAATGTGATTTAGGATTTAGGGCAGAGGAAACAGGAGATGGTTTCGAGTAGCCTTTTTTAACCCTATAATTTCATGAAACCAGTACTCATATATTTATCTTAGTGTGGGCTCACACACCATACTCACTTTAGACCAAATTTAACCTTCTTGTTCTCCACCATCAGGTCACAGATGTATCTGACTGATAAATACCGAAGCAATTTGATGTCATGTCCTCTAACCTTATCAAAAAGTTGATTGTCAGCACTTCTGAAAAAAAGAAAACCAAGGTGACAAGTTTCACAAGGAAAGTTTCACAAGTTCTGCTTACCCAAAGACTGAAGGTCAAATAACCAAAATTGGTTCCAGAGAATGCTAAGATGGAAGGGAGACTTTCTGAAAAAGATGCACTTCAAAGAATGGCAACTGTGCAGCATGGAAATAAGAAAACAAGCTATTTCTGAGAAGTCAAACAATTTCAGCAAACTGAGATGAGCCAAGCTAAGCTAGGGGATGATACTTTCATTTCTAGTTGAAGATTACTTTCCACTTTTGTTTATGGCCCTTAAGTCAGTTTTCAATCTACATGACTTAGAAACCAAATGAAATGCTTATCAAGAACAGATTAAGAGCTACTTTATCAACTGCTTGTGAAAACAGCAGGTCCATTCATATTGCCTAGAACTTCTGCAGAGTGAGACAGAGATAACATTTGTCTGATCCTTAAGCTTCTCTAAAGCTTCAGAGCAGTTTGTGCTTATGCTTATTGTTATTATCCCTTTGATTCACCACAAAGTTGGGCAAGTCAGAAAAGATGAAGGAGTCACTACTAAATGTCCTTTTCACCATATCCACTGTTTCTTCTCTTTCCTCTTATCCAAATATTGCTCAGGAAAAGAGTGTGAGAGACATCAATATCATCAGATTTGACCTCACCATCCCCAAGTACAATTGAGACTTCATAAGTTTGTAGGGAGGCCATTAAGTACATAAGAATACAACTGCACCGGGGACAAGAGGAACTAAGAAAGGGCACTTAGAAAGTCTGAGAAAGACAATATGATAGTGGAAACACTGAAACACACCAGACCCCTATACTCCCAGCACCATTATTTCCTAGACCCAAACATTCACCCCAATGCCCCCATTTCATAAAATCAGAAGGCAAGACTACATTAAGTCTTTATTCTTTTGCAACTCCAAAATGATCTGAACTAAAAAGCTCTACTTCTTTCTCATTTTGCAGATGAGGAAAATGAGGCTAGGAGTAATTTGCCCAAGTTCGCAGAACAAAAAAACTCAAACAAGACAATGGGGAAGTGCTCTGGAAGTTGGAAGGTGCAGAATAAGTTTAAACTGTTAAAGACTTCTCAGAACTTAGAAGGGAAACAATAAACTAAGAAAACATTTTTACATTCAAAGGTTCTGATAAAGGCCTCATTTCCAAAATCTGTAGAGAATTTACTCAAATTTATAAGAAATCAAGCCATTCTCCAATTGATAAATGGTCAAAGGAAACAAACAATTTTCAGATGAAGAAATCGAAACTATTTGTGCTCATATTGGTGCTCCAAATCACTATTGATCAGGAAATTAAGAGAACTCCAAAATATCACTATACACGTCAGATTGGCTAAAATGATAGGAAAAGATAACAACTGATATTGGAGGCATGTGGGAAAACTGGAACACCGATACATTGTTGGTGGATCTGTTGATCCAACCATTCTGGAGAGCAATTTGGAACTATGCTCAAAAAATTATCAAACTGTGCATACCCTTTGACCCAGCAGTGTTACTACTGGGATTTTATCCCAAAGAGATCTTAAAGGAGGGAAAGGGACACGTATATGTGCAAAAATGTTTATGGCAGTCCTTTGTGTAGTGGCAAGAAACTGGCAACTGAATGGATGCACACAATTGGAGAATGGCTGAATAAGTTATGGTATGTGAATATTATGGAATATTATTGTTCTGTAAGAAAACCAGCAGGATGATTTCAGAGAAACAAAGAGACAAATGAACTGATGCTGAATGAACTGAGCAGAACCAGGAGATTATAACAAGACTATACAACAATAAATTCTGATGGACATGGTTCTCTTCAACAATGAGAGGGATTCAAACCAGTTCCACTTGTTCAGTGATGAAGAGAGTCATTTGCACCCAGAGAAAGGGCTGTGGGAACTGTGGACCACAACATAGCATTTTCACTGTTGTTTGCTTGTACTTTGTTTTGTTTTTTCTTCCTTCTTGATTTTTCTTATGCAGCAAGATAAACTATATGAATATAAGTTAAATCCAATATATGTGTACATATCTTAACATATTTAAGATGTATTGGACTGCCTGCCAGCTAGGGGAGGGAGTGGAGGAAGGAGGGGAAAATTTGGAACAAAAGGTTTTGCAAGGGTCAATGTTGAAAAATTACCAATGTTTTGTTTAAAAAACAAAAACAAAAAAAAACAACAAAACAGCTTTATTTAAAACAAACAAACAACAACAAGAAAGACTTCTCAGAGCATAGAAAGGCTTGCCCCTGTGGGGCAGAAATATGGGGGAGTTCTGGAGTGTCTGTATAAGGGTAGTCTCTCCCAAAGCTCCAGGCAGAAATCTATTGCTCCCCAGATACCAGAAGATTATTGAAGTGCTTAACATGTTCACAATATCTTATTTTACCAGAACAGTTGTTTCCCCTAAATAAACTGTTTTTTTCCCCTAAATAAAGAATACTTTTCCCTCATCCCATCCCCACCATATCTTTTGAAGTTTTTATGTCCTTTGGTAGCCTTTCAAATAAGTTAAAATTTTTCCTAGAAACAAAATAGATAATAAAAAAAAAAATAGAAAAAAATTTTATTTAACATTCAGAAAACCACCTAATGAATTTTTCTCTTCTTCTCTCCCTTTCACTCATATCCCTAAGGTAGGGAAATGAAATAAAAGAATAAAGTCAGCTTCTATACTATTCTATTAGATAGGATTTTTTTCCCCAATAGAGACTATAAAAACCCATGTAGAGTAAAAGGATTTATGGGCGAGAATCAATGAATCTACTTTTAAGAACTGCCATTTATTTAAGGTGAGCAGACATAGGAAAAGAAAAGCTTCACGTGAATTTTTGTGTTCACTTGAAAAGAATCTTTTGATTGTGAACTCCAAAACAATTTTTGATTTTTTGCTTTTATGCCCTTATCACAGTCTAACAAATTCTAGTCGTATATTTATCTTCTCTACTAATCAAACAAGGTCCTCGAGGGTAGGAACCTTGTTTCAGTCCAGTGTGGTCCTTGAGCCCACGTCCCATAATGCCTAGCTCAATGTCCTGCATATGGGCACTCAGCCTTGAAAAACAGTTCAGTCAATTAATCCCTCCCCCAATTATTCCCAACTCAATACTGACCGAAGTGTACAGTCATCCTCTGTGATGTCTTCTGAATCTGCCCAAGCATCATCTGAGCCCCCTGTCAGAGAAATCATTCTGTCAGAATCAGGGTACTATTGACAAAGATATGGATGTTCTGTCACTGTTCTTTCCCATATAAGTGGCACCAATTTACCCAAAAATTGTGGCTCCACACCAAGATAAACATTTCCCCAGCATTTTCCAGGGCAATAGCCACTTTAGCTCAAGACAATTCTTAAGATATTTCCTATATGCTCATTATCTACTGACTCCATTCCTAATGGGGATGCCTTATTCTTCCCTTCCCTCTCACCCCATTTTCCTATACCAGAAAAAGCAGATAGGGCAAGATGATAATTTTAGAATCCATATTCTTCTCATCCAGAGAGATTTTTGTTGAGCACTCACCTGAGAAGATATAGTTGTACCCAGTGCGCCCATATAACTCCCCCCATCCAGCCAGGGTTGCTGATCTGCAAATATGCTGAAAGAGAAATAGTATTTTCAGAGCTAAAAATTTATCCGAAAAACAGAAGGCTAAGGTAATTGGGAAGGGTAGTGTAGACATACCTCCCAAATCCAAAATTAATCAAAAAGGATGACCAACGAGGATATATAATTCAGAATGGAGAACACTTACTAATCGAAACATATGGATAATCTTTCTTTTTAAAATACGAAGTTTAAGTCCCACAAACAAATACAGGGACATACATGGGAGCCCAAGAAAAAGTCCACAAAACTGAGGGGGAAAAAAAAAAAAGAATCGAATCTATGAATTTTGTGACAACCAGCAGAATCCTGGTTTCTGTGGATTTGTTTTGTTTTGCTTTGATTTATGCATATGGATTTGTTGCTGTAATCATTGCCTTTAATGACCTGGTTTTATTCAACATGTGCATTCCCAACATTTCAGAACTGGAAAAGATCTTGTTTAGTCAATACATGCTTTCCCTCAAAAGTGGTCATATATTCCTATTCTCTAAGGAAAGAGAGTTTGTTACCTCTAACCAAAGTTCATTTCATCTTGGGGCAGTTCTCATCCTTTCAAATTTTACCATATTCTGACCTCAGATCTCTCTCTGCTATTTCCACTTAAGACAGCTCATCACATTTTTGAAGACATATGTTCCCAAGAATGCTTTCTTCTGCACATTACTTCAACTGATCCTCTAGTGGCTTGAGGCCATTCCTAATTCTGGTTGCATATCTCCAGGTATTTTTTAGTACAATGATCTTTTAACATGTAGTCTCCAAAAGAGAATATATTTCATCTGTGACCCGACAGGAATAGAACTACCATCTTCTTATTCCTGGAAGCTATGTACCTCTAAGATCACATTAGTTATTCTGGCTGCCATATTGAACTGCTTGATAATCAACAATTGGTTGGTTGTAGTCCTTTGTTCTTGACAAAGATGACATCAATATGTTTGGGGGTAGTGTCAAGATATAGTGTCTGACTGGCTGATTGACTCAATATGAGCTAGGAAGGCTCTACTAAGGTCGGGCAAAAATATTTAGTATATATGTTTGGAATGGAGATGGATCTAAATCTGTGCATCTCACATTTCCTTTGAGCTACTAAATTCTGTTTTGCTTACAAAGCATCTGATGTAGGTATAATCGTATTCTAGCCACAAAAAATCCAATTTCATCTTCAAACCCCATCTCTCAAAGTCTTTCAGAGAAAAATATTGTCCAGTCACATTCCCCATTTTATACATGCAAAGTTTTTTTTAAATTTTGTTTTGGTAAATGTCAAGACATAAATTTATTACTATTAAACTTGGACCTTACTAGATTTGGTTCCATATTACAGCCAGTTGAGACTGTTTTGGACTTCACTCTGTCAACAATCTGTTACCTAGCCATCCCTTTTATGTCACTTGCAATTCTGGCAAGCATACCATCTATGCTTCTATTCAAGCTGTTAACATTAAAAAGAGTCCTAGAGATTTACCCAATATCTCCTTTTAAGTTCACATTGAACTAATGTGAACTTTTAGAGGTTGGTTTTTTAAGAAACCATCTAATTGTACTGTCATGCATCTTATATATCACCATGTTGTTCCATAAAAACAGTCTAGGAGACTATCAAATATTTTGTTAAAGGTAAAATGTAGTCATAACATTTCCCTTATCAATCTGTCTAAAGAACTTGTCCAAAAAAAAAAAAAAAAAGGCAAAAAGTTGATCTGGTATAATTTGTTCTTGAAGCCATGCACAAGCATTT
This sequence comes from Antechinus flavipes, assembly GCF_016432865.1. Classification (NCBI taxonomy): domain Eukaryota; kingdom Metazoa; phylum Chordata; class Mammalia; order Dasyuromorphia; family Dasyuridae; genus Antechinus; species Antechinus flavipes. The sequence continues at coordinate 48,581,194 of NC_067398.1, read as the reverse complement.
ATATATTTATTCACTAACCATCCCTTTAGAAGAAGTTCTATTCAGAAAGGAACTTGGAATTGTGCTAAGTAACTAGATATCCACACATTTTGACACAAAAGATTTCACTGTTGGAGATACTCCCCCCCAAAGAAGTCTAAGATAGAAATGTTCCATATATACTAAAACATTCATAGCAACACTCTCTATAGTAACAAAGCACTGAAAAGAATAGATAATCCAGATTTAAGAGCATGATACAGTTCTGGATTTGGAAGTTATGAATAGCTAGGTTTAAATCTTATTTCACATACTTAAAGGCAAGCCATTTATCTTTAGTGCCTCAATCCTCAATTGTATGAATAAATATTTATTCATATTACTGTGCAGTAAGAAACAAAGACTATAAATAAAAAGCCTGACTGAGTAAAATAAGCAGAATCGGGAACACTACACAATAATAATGCAAATGTAAATTTAAAAAATGCCACGTATAATTATAATAAACTTAATTTCAGAGAAAAGTTGAAAAAAATTGCCTCTTCTCCCCCCTCCACCCCCAGAGATGGGAGATACTGCATATAGTTTCACAATAGGTGGATATGTTGGCTTTGCTGAACTAGCTAACTTCTCTGGCTCCAAGTAAGCTGGGGGAAGAGAGGAAGAAGAAAAGATATATATGGATGGGAATGCAACATAAGATTTTTTTAAGTTCTATAATTTTCCCAGATAATTACAGTAAAACTCCATGCATAAAATTTCTAATCCCATTCCCTTCCCCCCCATTTAATCTGACATTTTTCCATCTCTAATTGTGCAAAACAACTTTCATTTTCCATGCTCTTTCAGGAATTGCTAACAGCTGTTCAGCAATCACACCTTCCAGTTCTTTTAATACCCAAGAACACAGCTCATCTGGCTGAAGTAATTTGAAATAATGAAGGGCAACTAAAGTTGCAGAGCAAAAAAACCCCTCAAATATGATTTTTTTTTTTTTAAAGTCACTTGGCCCCTCCCTGTTCCTCCAATAAATGATTCAAGCAGGAGCAGGGTGCACTTCAGCCCAGTTTACACAAGGAGGCAGCACACGATAGCAAAAAGTATCTAGGATGACTCCAGTAAAAAAAAAAAAAAAAAAAAAAAAAAACTGCTTTTAGTTTCAATTCTACCCCTGAGAAGTGGGAGCAAACAAGTCACTTACATACCATCTGTGGAGGTTTAAGTCAGGGAAGATTGGAGCATGCTAGCTAGAACAGGCCTGCTATCCTTATGTCCTACCAGCAAATTCCCTTACCCTGCCACAACCAGGCAAGTGACTGCAATAATTATGTCTCTTCACTTCTATCTACCCTCCATTTAGCCAAATTAATTCTCCTGAAGACCAGCTCTGACCATGCTACTCCCCTCATTCCATAAACGTCAGTGGCTCACTATAGCTTCTGGACCAAACACAATGGGGCTTGGCATTTAAGCCCTGACTTATCAGGCCCTACCTTTCCAGGCTTGTTACCTTACTCCCCTCCATGTATTCCTTCATGCAATGACCCTGGGCTCCAGGCTGTTCCAAGAACAAGACATTTCATCTCTCCATTCTAGGTATTTTCTGTCTTCTATTTCGGAAATTCTCTCATTTCTGCCAACTGGCTTCTTTCAAGTCCCAACTAAAATTCTATTTTCTATAATCCAACTTCTTTAGCTGTGGTTTACAATCCCACATGGGTCTTGTAACTGAATGTAGGAATTGTGAATTTATGATCAAAAAGGTTTGATTTGCATACCTATTTTATATACCTGTATGCCCAGTGTCAAGTAAAAGTTTCTTGATAGACAACAGGTCACAAGTGGAAAAAGTTTAAGAAGCCCTGGTCTACAAAAGTCTCCTGAATTCTCAATTCTAGAGCCTTCTGTCTTTTGATTATTTCCCATTGTTCCTTATATAATGTATGTACATAGTTGTTTGCATATTGTTCCTGGCATTAGACCATGAGCTCCTTAGGGGAAAATTCTGTCTTTTGTTTCTTTCTGAGGATAAGCATCAAGTATGGTACCTGGTCCAAAAAATGGAGCTTTCTGCTTACTGATCGAGAAGCTGGCTTCTCACAAGATCTTGGTTCACCAGGGGCCAACATCCAAATTAAGCCGTTTTCCTTTCCTTACCTTCCAACTTCTTGCAGCATATGAGCTCAAGACCTATTCCTTAAAGAACAAACCTTCCAACTCTTGACTTCCTTCTTCACCACGGGTGAGAGCAGTTCAGATCTGAGTTAGCATCTCTGCAGCATCCTTCACCTGTACTCTATGCAAGTTCTGCCTAAAGAGCCCCAAAGCAAGAACAATAACAAATCCCAATCCACAAAGCACTCTCAACATGGCCCAGGGTGGAGAGGGGTATTTCCCAGCTATAAATAGAGAAAGGAAGCAAAGATGAGATGGCTCAGCTGACATCCATCACATCAAAGTGCTCCTGATCTCAATATATATTCTTTCCCTGATAATAGGGTTTAGAACCAGTTGCAGAAAGTAGAAACTTCTATGTGAAGAGGAGTTTGAGTCTATGATAATTCGCTAATAGTAACCTCAGAAGTCATCTGGTTAGAGTCCTTCAAGAGGAGTTTGAGTCTATCTATGATAATTCGCTAATACTGGAAGTAACCTCAGAAGTCATCTGGTTAGAGTCCTTCGTTGTCCAGAGGGGTATCAAAGACAAAGAATGTGTTCTTGGCAGAAGCATGCTGCAACATTTTTTCCCACGAAGCAAATTTTTTTCCTCATTAATTCCTATAACAAAGTCAGGTTTGTACCTATGTAAAAATAAGTTCTCTTTTCCTGGCACATGAATCAAAAAGATATGATCTAAAGCATATAGGATATTGGAAAACAAGTAGAATAATGCCTCCTGGAAACTATTTCCTATTTCATCGTTCAAATCAGAATTTTCTTCCGAATACCTCACCAGCCCTGGGATGAATAAGCAATTCTCTGTATGGTCAAAAACCTCTAGATTCTAGAACATTTCTCCCTTCTAAAAGGGGGAAAGGGGGGAGAAAGTGCCTGGTGCTGACATGCAATACCACTCTTTGGTAGCAATGGACACTACTTCTTAACAAGCCCTCTGAACTGATAATTCCTTAAATTTAAAATTCACAAGTCTGTAATAGCAATTATTTCCTTATTTTTATTAGTACTTTCACTTCAATATTCAATACAATGAACTTATTTAAAATAAGGAGTGCCTGAGAAACAAAAGGGTAAAAAGTTCAGTCTTGAAGTGAGATAACTTCTTTGCTATCCCCCTCTCCCTGTTCATTATGTTCAGATAGTGTCCAAAACTTTTCCCTCCTTCCAGATCAGGGGTTTAGATCTTAGACAGTCTGGTGAAACCTAAGCTTAAGTCTGAAGTACCCCTTCTCAAACCAAGATTTTAACATGCATGAAATATACTAAAAACCAATTATTGATACAGTTAGCAAAATGTTTAAAAATTAAATTCACTTAAATAAAGGATATATATGGACAGTTTTCAGACTAATAAAAGAGTTATAATCATGACAAAATGTTCTGAATCATTACTGATTAGAGAAATGAAAATTAAAATAATTCTGAGTTATCACCACATAACAGATTGACTAATATGACAAAAGAAAAGTGTTAAATCTTGGAAGACACATGGGAAAATTAAAATACTAAAGCATTGTTAGTGAAATTATATACTAATTCAACCATTCCAAAGAGCAATTTGGAACTATGCTCAAAGAGCTATCAGACTGCATACCACCACTACTGCATCTGTATCCCAAAAAAGATCATAAAAAAGGGAAAAGGGCCCTTTTGTACAAAAAAATGTACAAATTGTAGTGATGGCAAAGAATTGGAAAGTGAGGGAATGTCTACCAATTGGGGAAAGGCTGAATAAATTTTGCATAAGGTTGTGATGGAATACTATTGTGCTATAAGAAATGATGAGCACGAAGCTTTCAGAAAAATTGTAAAGTCATGAACAGATGCAAAGTGAAATAAATAAAACCAGGAAAATATTATACATAGTAAAAACAATATTGTATGATGATCTGTGAATAACTTAGCTAATTCTCAGCAATACAATGATTCAAAATTCTGAGGGACTCATGATGAATGGTGCAGCCATCTCCAAAGAAAGATGAAACCTGAATGCAGATTGAACATGCTTAAAAAAATTTTTTTTTCTTGAGGGTTTTTTGATCTGTTTTCTTTCACAGCATAACTTGTATGAAAATGTGTTTTACATGACTAGACAATTTATGTCAAATTGCCTTCTCAAGGGGAAGAAAGGGAGGGGAGGGAAAACATGTAACTCTTAAATTTGAAAAAAGTTAAAATTGTTTTTATATATAATTGAAAAAAATATTAAATTTAACAAAAAAAATAAATTCAGACTCTGGGTAAAGAATCTGTGTTCTATATATGTACTCTTTTCATAAAGTCACCTACTCTTTATGGCTTTGCCTGTTACAACTATGCAGAAGACTGCCAAGTCTATCTCAGATGCTGGGCTCTAGTTGCTATTTCCACCTGTCTGATTTCTCAACTTTTAATGTACCAGCCTCCCCTACTCCCACTCCACTACTCCCATCACCTAACACTACATGTATTCAAAGCTGAATTTATTTTCTCCTAGCTAAACTAGCTCCCCTTTCCAAACTACCCCATTTTTCCATTCTTCTAGCCTCAAAGGTAACCATCTTGTGATTATCTGCATATAAAAAAATGAGTCCAGCAGAGTTCTGCTATTTCTCTCTGCAATCTTATATTTCCCCCTTTGTCTATCCTAACCAAGTCATTCATATCTAGATTATTCTACCAGTCTAAACTTGTTTTTAGCTTCTTCCAATTTATCCCGTAAATCGTTACTAGAATAATTTTTCTAAAAATATAGTTTCATTAAGTCACTTTTCCAATTAAGAACCCTACAAAGACTCTACCTATCAAGTCCAAAATTTTTACCCACCTTTATTTATTATTTCCTGCAAAGGCCTAGCTATATCTTTCAATATGCTTAACAGGTATCTTCTCCCACAAATCCAACTGGTTATCATGCTCTCCTCTACAAGTCTCCTCCTATTGAGTCTTACCTTCTGGATTCTGCTCATACTACTACTCCCCACTACACCAAAAGCACCCCCCCTTATTTAAATACTCAAATCTATTTGGCTCAATCCCTTCTCTGAAATTCTTTAATCAAAGGATATCATTTATTTGTAAATCGATTAGCACTGTGTTGGACACTGCAATACCTGTTCCTTCTCCACTCCATCAGGGCTACCTAATTTAGCCATCTGGCTCACCTAATTGGCCTAATATTAATCTCTAAATATCTAAGTGCAGACATATCATTATCCTGGAAGATGTGGGAACAGTGACCTGCACGAATGCCACAGGACCCTCATTATGTTCCTACTGTGTTCCCAGGTAAACTATACCTTGCCCTTGTAGAGGATGACTGGGCAGACAAAGCGCCCGCGGCACCGGGCCATCTTGCTTCGGTTGACAAGGTCCTGCAGTCTGCTCACCTGCACGGTGCTTTCAAACCTGCTTAACAGAAAGGGGGCAGTCAGTATTCTGACCATGCTTGGGCCACATGGCTGACTTATAAGTAGTCATTTGGCTGCATTATGAACTTTCAAGTACCCTAGGGAATAAAAAGGGATGTGTGGAAGGAGAGGAACTGCCTCATAGCATTTTAAAACTTTCTAAATGATGATATTTTTTCTCAGATTTAGCAGCAGACTGGCTCAAATCAAAAAGATGAGGAAAAAAAAGAAATTAAACCCAAAGAAATGGAAGGAAGGGATGGGGGTGGAGAAGTTGCCAGGAAGCTGTTCTATATTTGTAGGCTTTGGCTTCATGGCTAAGATGCTAAGTTTAATAATGGTACCCCTTAACACCTAGAAACTAGTTTCAGTATCAAATAAAAGCAGGACACATTCTCAAATAACACTTCCCCAAAACAAAGGCTTGCTTTCACACATCTTCAAAAATCACTAGCCAGTAAATATACTGCACAAACAGCCATTTCTCACTTCCAGTAATAGGTGGTGGCCAAGGGGAAGTAATACTTTTGATTTCTCTTGTCCCCATCAAAAAAAAAAAAAATTATAAAAGGAAGCTGAATCCTTTCCCCCTTTCTACTATATAGAACACTCAGACAAAGCATTTATTAATAAGTCTATGTGCCAGGGACTGAGAATACAATGAATAAAAATTTCTAGTTGCGAGAAGTGTATATTTTTAAACAAATTAGGTGAGCTAGAGAAAGAGAGAGAGGGATATAATCATGATGCTTTTAATCAAAGATATTAAGGGTTCAGGGAAAGTTATAAATCTTATTAATTTTTCTCTTCAATTGTTTTAATAGGTTTTAACTTTTACCCAAGAAAATCTCAGACCACCCAGGACCCAAGTCAATGTAAATTCTTGTTCCAATGTCTATGGGCTACTTAAAAAAAAACAAAAAAAACAAGAACAAGAACAACCAAGTCACTACTCAATTTCCTCATTTAGGATTACTTCCTTCATTTAAAAGTGGATAAAAATAGTTTACTTTTTCTTTTTTTAAATAAGTCAACCAGAAACTTTGTTCTATTGCCACTCAGTTTTCAAACTCTGTATTTGTTTCTTCTCCCCAAGATTTCCATTTACTGGGGGATATAGCATTGAATCTTCCCTCCACACTGTATCTCCTGTTGTCCAGGCCTCTACCTGAATAGATTGGTCTTCCTCCCTCAATTCTGCTGTTTAGGATTAGTTATTTGTCTCCCTATTACAGGCAATGGTATAATCCTTTTTCCTAAACAGCTCCTAAAATTGAGTTAGGGCCTACTTAGTTTAGTCTGAAGAAAATCCAGCAACAAGATCAAAGTCAGACTTGTTTAAGAAACAAAAATTATACTACTTTGTTTTTACATGCAGTCTCTTCCCCTAATTTCCCCTTCAAGGGTGACACCCACTCTCACTGCCATGCCAAGTACCTTATTATATGATATCATAAAAACTAACTTTACAAGCTTTTCTGGTATAAAGTCTTAACACAGAAACCCACCTCTACTTCCAGTAATGTGGACAGAGTAGCACTGACAGACTTCAGCAACTCCACCCTCTCTCTATGTTGGATTAGGGCAACAAAAGGCAAAGCCAAATCTTGGTTAGAAAGTTGAATTGGGTTAAATGCCCAACACTGCTTTCTTGGAAATAATGTAGTAACTGCAGGCCTCCAAAAGAAGCTACCTTTTCCAAACAGGTTAGGGTTGAGCAGGTTGAGAGAATACTACCAATGTTGCTATTATCTTCAACTTTTAGTTGAAGATAATATCTTATATTTTTAATATAAGAAAGGCCCTTCTTTAAACTTTAGGTAAGGAAATTGGAATTTAAATTTATAGCTTCCCCTCAAAAGGGGAAATAGAAAGGTTCCCCTCAGAAATAACTAAATTCGATCCTATAAGAGAAGGCATTTGGAATAATGGATAACACAGAACTGACTTGACACAGCCCTCATTGCCTCATTAATAATTTTTCCTTTTCCTGATCACTCTTAGTGACTATAAACCCTCTTTTGTTCCTCAAAGAGCCATGAATTCATGGAGACTTTATCAAGCCTCCGTAAGCCCCAATTCAGTAAAAAGACTGCTATCTATCTGTTCCCAAATGGGGAACTGAGGCTAGGGGTTTCTCCTTAAATGCGATGACTTTATGAAGTCATAATTTGTCTTTTAGTCACGATTGATTTTTTTCCCCCTTTAATCAGCTTAAGGCCCAATAGTGGACTGGGGATAAGAGGGGAAAAAAAAAAGAAACTTGACAACTATATAAATTTTACTCCCAAAGCTTTTTCATCAAAAAAACAATGCAGTGAAAGCACTTAATAACTCCGTGAAGGTGCTAACCTATAATAATAACTGTCAGATGCAGGCAGCACCAGCCTCAAAGCTGAATCATAGAAAGCACCTTATCTGTAATCAGTAGCCACTTACGTGTCTTTCTCCTTCTCAGAGCTCTCATACTCCAAGAACACAATGTACCGGGGATAGTGGCCACAGATTTCTCCATTCACATTCTGGATCACACTGTAACAGTAATCCCGGCCAAACAACTCTAGACATCTCTTCTCAATTCGTTCAACCTGAAAAGAAATTAAAACCTAACTAAACACACAGTGGTGTTTTTACTGGTCACACAGATGAAGCTACTAGGAAGAATCTGTCCCTGTTAAGACATCAACAGGTTTACCTGAAATAAACTTTTGCTTGTCAACATTCCCCTGGGTCCCTTTAGCTTATCATATCGGTCCTAATTCTGATTACTGGACCTAGATTTTTCAGACAGGCTCCTGGGTAGTGACAAATACTTAGTCCAGGAGAACCCATGAGGCAGCAGTGTTCTCAATAACCTCTGGCCTTACAAACAGGAGGGAAAGCAAAATTTGAGTTATTCTAGTCTACAAGCTAGACAAAGGCTCTCCAAAAAGTCATGATGTACGACAGCTATCAGAAACCTCAAGGAAAGACAACTGTTTCTGATTCAAACAGGTGTCAAAACAGTAACAGCAAAAGATGTGACCTGAGGATAGCTTAATTAGGAGGGTAAGTCACAACCTTTCCCAGCAGTAAAAGCCAAAAGGGATAATATTTGTACTAGGCTTTGGAAGAAAGCACTGTCAACTTTGGAGGACTACCTAAAAGTTATCATTAATAGTAATATCTACAGCAAACACTTACAGCTGAAACTTCTGGAAGTAAAGCTCAGAAGCTCTATGGCCCTGAAACGGATCCTCTATAAACTAAGTACTTGGATAAAAGTCCAGAGAAAACAGACTACAATGAAGTTATCATTAATAGTAGGATCCACAGCAAACACCAAGGTATTTCTATGGCTGAAATTTCTGGAAGTAGATAGAGTTCAGATGCTCTGTGGCCGTAAACCAGATCCTCTATAAACGGAATAGATGTATAGAAGTCGAGATAATAGAAAATCAAATTCACTTTGGACATTTTTGAAAGGCAGAGGAGTACAGAACACCCTGCCCTGCCCGAGTGAGGCCTTGAGCTGACTAACCCGCAACCCCGAAACAGCAGGTTAGGGCAGGTACAGAAAACAGAAGTTCCTGACCCAGGCCACAGCCTGTCCGTCCAGCCCCCAAGAGCACTCACTGAATTACGTCCTGCTACGCTGGACTCTCCCGTGCAGTCTGACCGGCAACAGGCACTAAGCATGACTGTGCCAGGCACTGTGCCGGGGATATAGAAGCAGTCTCTGCCCCAAGAAGCAGACACCTCCCCCCCAAAAAAAGCATGAACAAAACACGGACGGATAGAGTGCAAAAGTTTCGAAGGGGAAGCATTAAGCTCAAAAATGGCTTCGACTCCCCAGTCCAATCCCTTCACTTGACACAAAGTTAGGGCTCTCGCTGATTATGGAGCGTCTCCTGGGACCTGGCATGAAGCTAGACACGAGGGAAATACAAAGAAAAAGCACAAGATGGTCGCTGCCCTCAGGGGGCTGCCGGTCTGGGAGAGCCAGCCAGCCCAAGAATCCGACAGAACAGGAGTGGACGCCCTCCGGGTCTTACGGACGCTGCAGGAGCACCAAGCAGCTTCCGACAGGGGAGACGGCGTGCAAGCGATTCAGGGAACCCCTGCCGGTCATCCTAGCGTTAGACTGGGAACACCGGGTAGGGGGGGTCTTTAAAAAAAAAGAAGGGAGAAACTCGTGGGCAGCGAGTCCACAAGTATTTATTAAGCTCCTACGGAGCTCGCCACTCTTTAAGACAAAATCAGTGCCTGTTCGTGGGGAGCTGACAGTCTAGTGACCCCCGAAAAAGGGAAGACAAAAGGGAAACCCCCGACACGAAGCTTGAGGGGAAACAAAGACTTGCTGCTCCCTTCTGAAGCCAGGAAGGGGAAGAGGAAGAGGAATAAAGCCCAGGGCTGGGGGCTGCAGGCCCCGAAGGCCTCCCTCCCCGGCCCGTACCTTGGCGTTGCCCGCGCCGCTGCCGCCGTCCTTGGCCCGATACTGGGTCCGGGAGAACTCCTCCAGCAGCTCGGCCAGCCCCGGCTCCTGCGGCGGCGACGACGAAGAGGACGACGACGAGGAAGCAGAGGAAGAGCCGGACGAGGGCGACGAGGAGGCGGCGGCGGCCCGAGCGCCGGCCATGCCCCTAGCTCGTGTCCACCTCAGCGCGCCGCGCACCAGCCCATGCCGCCGGGCCACCTGCCCGCCCGCCAGCCCGCCCGCCCGGCCCAATCCAACCCAAGCTAACCCGCGCTCCGGACCCTCACCGGAACCGACCCAGCCCCGCCTTCAATCCCCAGCCAGACGCTGCCACCACAGCCACAGCCTGGAACGGCTCACACTTCCGCCGACGCCCACACCGGATGTTTACTCCTGCCCTGACCAATTGGCGTCCCTAATACGTGCCCCGCCCCGGTCATGGCCCGTCCCCCCGCCTCCGCCCCCGTCCCTGACCCCGCCCCTCGCCGTGGAAGAAACCACGTGTGGAGAGTTAAGGGGAGCGGCAACAGGCCGATTTCCACGTGCTTGGTGAGTTGGTCGAAACCATTGACGCCGCTTTGGGCTGAAAGAGGAGGAGCCGGGTGAGAGGAGCTCCCTACCACCTAGGCGTGGAGGCCTTAATGTTTGCCACATGGGGAAGCTGGGGCCTCGTGGTAGCAGTCCGGTCACAGAAGCACAAACATCGGGCCGGGAGTCTGCCGCTCAGTTAACCCACTTTTTTTTTTTTAATTTCATTTATTAAATTATTTCCATTATCTGTAGTGTTCTTCCTTTCTAAAATACGATCGTTCTCTGGGAAGCAGGTTTCTGGGGGGGCTTCTGGAGACAGCCTTAGTTTCAGTCCAGAGGAATAATCACCTCAAATGCAGCCAGGTGATAAAGTCCAGTCCTTTCTTGTCTCTTCCAAAATGCCCGGTAAGCTTTCTTCGGCTCCGAGAGCTCTCGCTCGGAGTCTTTCGCCTCTGGCAGCTGCAGCCCCCCTCTTCCGAATCCTTCGTCTCTAGCGCTTGCCCCTTTATGTGCTCTTTTAGAGGTGTGAACCCCAAGGCCGACTCCTTCTCTGAGAGAGTGGGATTGTGGGAGGCGTAGCTCGTGAATCTCCCGGACTGGTGAACTCTAACGTGTGAACTCTCAGCATTGTTTCTGTCAATCGCAGTGAGTTAACGCTTTGTAAGGGTTCTAACAATTATCTATGTGAAATCATGCAAATCGCGTGTGAGTATCCGGAAGCATCCATTAAGCACCGTTTATTTACAAATACAAATACAAATTTACGATCCGCGCCCTCAAGGAACTCACAGTGTAATCAGCGTAATGGGAGACCGCCAGTGAAGTGGGGGCGGGGCGGAGAGAGCCAAGGGGACAAGGAGCAGGGAAAAGGGAGGGGGAGAAAGAAGGCTCTAGCAGGGATCACTTGGGAGTTATGGGAAATGACACGCAGGCCCCTTAATAAACTAATGCAGTCCTGGGGAGCGTTCAGACCGGAAAAGCAATTTGCATGAGGGCGGAAATCCCTAAACTTTGCATATCTTCTAACCTAGCAATAAACCCATAATGCAAAGAAATCAAAGAGGAAAAGGACCCTCGTGTTTGTTTAAACTTAGACGCAAATATACATATGCACATATATTCAGAGTCAGAGAGGGTCAAGGATCCAGAGGGAGGTGTCTTTGCAGCGAAGTCCAACCCTCTATTGCCTCACCTACTCCAAAAAATCTTTCCTTAGCCCCATGAAACCCTAACTCTGTTTTGAGTTCAGAAGGTGGTGAAATGCGTTTAAAAAAGAGCACACTGAAGTCCAGCGACCTAGTTTCAAGCTCTAATTTTCCCACAGATTTGTTTGGTCATCTTAGGGAAACGATTTAATTTCTCTGTGCCTGTTTTCTCATTTGGCCCCAGGAGAATAGCCATGACTTCAACTCCCATCATTTCACCTGAACTGGACCTTCTGTCAAGGTCATATTCAAATTCAGGCCTCCTGACTCCAGACCCAATAATCTCTCCTCACATTACAATTGGAAGGGACTTCTAAGACCATCTAGTCCAGAGGTGGGGAACCTTTTTTTTTTCTGCCAATGGCTATTTGGATATTTATAACATCATCCTCAGACCATACAAAATTATCAATTTAAAAAATCCAACAGTAGTGGTTTTTTTCTTTTTTATTTGATTTTTCTTTTTTTGTTGTTTTACTTTTTATAGGTTATACATGTACATTCATTTATTATACACATTTCGTTTTTTTATTATAGTTTTTTATTTACAAGGTATATGCATGGGTAATTTTTCAGCATTGACTCTTGCAAAACCTTCTGTTCCGATTCTTCACCTCCTTCCTCCCCACCCCCTCCCCCAGATGGCAGGTAGTCCCATACATGTTAAATATGTTAAAATATATGTTAAATACAATATATGTATACATATCCATAGTTATTTTGCTGCACAAGCAGAATTGGACTTTGAAATAAGATAAAATTAACCTGAGAAGGAAATAAAAAATGCAAGCAGGTAAAAACAGAGGGATTGGGAATGCTATGTAGTGGTTCACACTCATCTCCCAGAGTTCTTTTGCTGGGTGTAGCTGTTCTATTCATTACTGCTTTATTGAAACTGATTTGGTTCATCTCATTGATGAAGAGAGCCACGTCCATCAGAATTGATCATCATATAATCTTGTTGCCGTGTACAATGATCTCCTGGTCCTGCTCATTTAACTCAGCATCAGTTCATGTAAGTCTCTCCAGGCCTTTCTGAAGTCCTCCTGCTGGTCATTTCTTACCGAACAATAATATTCCATAACATCCATATACCACAATTTATTCAGCCATTCCCCAAGTGAGGGGCATTCACAAAAAGGGCTGCCACAAACATTCTTTGTGATTTGATTTTTCCTGTGCAGCATGATAAATGTGGAAATATGTTTAGAACATTGCACATGTTTAACCTATATTGGATTACTTGCTGTGGGGGGAGGGGAGGAGGAAGTAAAAAATGTGGCACACAAGGTTTTGCAAGGGAGAATGTTGAAAACTATCTTTGCATATATTTTGAAAAATAAAAAGCTATCATTAAAAAATTTTTTTAAGTTCAAGCAGTGGGAGGTTGTTGTACCTAATTTTTAGCTCATCATTACCTGTGGTTGCCTTAGCAAATGATTTCACTGGCCTCATACAGGTCCATGGGTGGGACATTCCCTACTTCTGATCTAGTCCAACTATTGCCTAACTGAGAATCCCATCTGTGTAACGTATAAATGATCATGCCAGAACACTTCTAGCACTGTCATATCTTCCTCTGCTTGGGTATTATCTCTTCCCTTAGCTTCCAGGACACCATTTTCTCTTGGTTCTTCCACCTGTTTGTTTCTTCTCCAGTTATCCAGTTCATTTTCTTTACCAGAATTATCAATTCAGATTTCTTTACCAGTTCATTATCCTCCATTCACATCCTAAAGATGTCCTAAGCCTAAGATGGAAGCCCACCTTTCTCTCTCTCTCTCTCTCTCTCTCTCTCTCTCTCTCTCTCTCTCTCTCTCTCTCTCTCTCTCTCACACACACACACACACACACACACACATTCATTCTTTGCTAACCTTATTTACTCACTGGTTTTTATAATCTATACAGCTTTTCCCAAATCCACATACCAGTCTTACTTCCAAGTCCCTGAGTTCTAATCCATCAGCTCTAATCTTCTTGATAAGCAGGCCACATAAATAAACTGCTTACTACAAATTTCACTTGAACAAAGTCAAACTCATCATCTGCTTTCTTCAAGGTCCACCTCTACTTCTAATTTTCTGATTCCTCTTGAAGTCCCTACAGTCTTCACAGACATTCAAACTTGAAACCTAGAAGTTGTCTTTTATAGCTCCTTTCTCACTCCTCACATCTACCCAATTATTTCCTACTTACACAAAACCCATCCCTTTTATCTTCTACTTTCCACTCACAGAGTTCAGATCTTTATGACCTAAACAAATTTAATGGCCTCTACTAGGCCATTAGTCTTTCTTTTCTTTAATTCCCTTTTCACGCAGGTATCAAAAAAAAGTCTTTCTAATGTACAAATCTCATCATGACATCCCACAACCTAAAAACCTTCTGCAGTGTTCTTTATTGCCTCCAGAATAAAATACAAACTCATTTGTCTAGGATTCTTAAATTGGGGTCTATAAACTTTGTTTTTAAAATATTTGAATAAATATTTCAATATAATTGGATTTCTTTGTAATCCCATGTTTTCTCATTTTTGTGCATTTATAAACATAATTGTGAGAAGGGGTCTATAAGCATAGTAGGAGGTTCATGTCAGGGAAAAAAAAAGGCTAGGACACCTAATCCAGGATAGAGTCCTTTATAATCCTATTCTATCCTTCTTTTCCTGTCTTAGTTCACCATCCTTCTCTTTACACTCTAGTCACATTAGACAATAGCAGTTTCCTATCTCCTGCCTTTGTACATTCCCATCGGCTTTCACTGATACTGACAATCCTTATTCCTGGAATGGACTTCCTTATCTCTTTTCTGTCATGGGATCCAAGCATCCTAAGTCTTGAACTAGAAGAGACACCAGAAATCATTTAGTCCAGAGCTTCTTAAATTTTTACTTGAGACTCCTTTTCCCAAATCCAGAAATTTTTGCACAACCCCAGGCATATAGATATATAAAATAGGTTTACAAATCAAACACTTACTGATAATTTGTCATAATTTCATGATCCCTAATTCAGTTATGAGACTTTATATGGGGTTGCAAACCACAGTTTTCTTCTTTTTGTAGATTGCAAACCAGGACTTAGGGAGGTTGTAACTTATTCAGCATCTTACAGGCAGTAAAGCATCAGAAGTGTCTATGAATCTAAGTCCTTTGATTCCCTAGTTAATGCTCGATGCACTGTTCTTTATTGTCAACATCCTTCTCCTCTTCCAAGTTTCTCTATGAAATCTTCTTTGATTCATTCAGTTAAAAGTATTGCTCTATGCTAGAGTTCTAGATCTCTTCTTTGAGTTTATGAATCCTTTCTTCTATCAGATTTATTTGCATACATGTCATTTCTTTACCATCCTCCTATTGAATTATCATACTGTTTCATGTTTACACTTTTATATTCAGTATAAACATATAACATATATATATTCAATGTATTATATTGAACATAGTGTTTTGGACCCAATGGAAACTTGAAAAAATTTTATTTAACTGAATAATTGAACTTGGTTTTAAAGAAAAAAAAAAGCTATACATGGAATACCACATCCCCAAAGAACTGAAGCTGGATCCCAATTAAAGTGCTAGAGAAAGATGCATGATGGATGAGAGAAGGTTTCAGTATAATAACTGTGAAGAATTGCACAAGAGAAGCAGCATGCAAGACATTAGCAAAGAAACCCATGATCAGAAAATGTAGAAGGGAGTGAACCCTAGCAACTAAGTGGGGTCAAGAAAGACTATAAGAGTTGTAACATGAGATACAAGGCACAATATTGCACAATAATTGTATTAGAGAATTATCCAAAAAAGTGCTCTATGAAGTTATGGGGTACATGAGTGGGTGGAGAATTACTAACTAGGATTAATTACAGAAAACTTCCTGGAGAATTATAATTGGATTTTAAAGGAAGGTTACGGAGTTGGCTGGTCTTGCTTCCGGTGAGATAAGCTGATAGCCAGCTTGTGTGACCAACTGGGCTCTCTACTCACCTTCAAAAGTTCAGTATAATAACTGTGAAGAATTGCACAATCCACTGAGTAGATTTCCCCAGTGGAGAGTTTTATGGATATGATTATGGACCATACCTTAAGAGAATGAAAAGATATGGTTGTTTGTTCCACAGAAAGAGGATCCACACTAATGAGAGGACGCATTTGGCAAATAATGGATATAGAAATGAAAATGTGACATTCAGGTCTCCTCAGCACTAATGTTGCTATGTTCCAAATTAATACTTATTTGTGCTTTTAAGTGATTTAAAGTCTTTTCCTTGTGTACCCCCTCTATCTTCTCAATTCAAGTGGACATTCTCTTGGAGTGGTAGTCTATTTAACAGGCATTTATAGCCTTCCACAGTCTAACTATGGAACCCTCTTTTACCTTTGCACAGGACTGGGGGAGATGTCTCCATATCTGGAATGCACCGTTTTTCTCACCTCTTACTTATATAATTCTTTAGTTTACTTCAAAGCACAGATTATCTATTCCTCTTATTGAACCCTCTCCAGTGAAATTCTTTGTATAGTCATCATATTTGCTCATCTGTGTACACTCTCTTTGCTTATCTGTGTACAGTTATCATATCCTAATAGAATGTAAGCTCCTTGTAGGCAGGGACTATTTCACCCTTCTGAGTGAAACTTTACCCATCTGACTTCTTTCCTGACTCCCTTAATAAGTATTAAGCACTATTTATATGGCATGTCCTTCAGCTTATGAATCAGTTGTCTTCCTAAAGTTAAGTCAGTTTTTTGGAATGTTTTTGGACATATATGGATGAATTTTCCCACAGAGATAGTGATTCAATTCCCAGGTCAGCCCACAAAAACCTATTTATGTAGTTGAAGCCTACAGGAAGTCAGTAGAAACAGAATCAAAGAATGATTTGAAACACTGTTTCTCTGAGAAAACTCATTCTGATTTCCAAATGGAGATGTTCTTGTCCTGTCTGGAAGATATATAGCTGGATATATAGGCAAATCACTTCCTTTCTCTGGACCTCAGTTTTCTTCTCTCTAAAATGAGGAGCTTGAACTAGATGATAACTAAATTCTGAAATTCTAGATTTGCTCAGTCAGACATATTTTACTAAATGCCTATTGCATGCAAAGCACTGTTAGGTTTTAGAGGGGATACAAAACTTAAATAAAACATAGTCCTTGACCCCTTTGGGGAGCATCAGATACCAAAAGGGATTTAGTTAAATTCAGACATTTATTAAATGCCAATTCTTATATGCCAATGATACTTGGAGATATGAAAAAAACAAAAACAACAAGATACTTTCCCTCAAGGACTTTCTATTCCTTTGAGGGAATTCTGCAGGGGCACAGATAAGTACAATTCAAGGGCATTTGAGAAGGCAATGAGTCCGAGTAACTAAGTGGGACTGAGGAGGTTCCATATTATAATACACACTATAGCATGATAATTATTTGGAAAATTATACACAAAAAAGTGGTATTTGAGATTAGGAGTGGGGCATTACCAACCAGGATTAATTACAGAAAAATTCCTGGGGAAAGTAGAATTTTAATTGGACTTTAAAGAATGGATAAGTGTATCCTGGACATAATAAGTAACAAGGGCACAGAGTGATGTTGAGTATCTTTGGGGGAGAGGGGAAAAGGGGAAGGAGCAGAGACAGAGAATTGTCCAGTTCCACTGCAACACAGTGCACGGAGGGAGAAGGATAATATGTATACAGGGTAAAATGTATACAGAGAGAAGCAAATTGAGTACAAAAGAATTAGTAAGAATTGCACAAAGCCTAGTAACAGCCACTAAAAATGAGAGGACATCTTGGAATATAATAAATATTTCAAATGGTACAAGATTTAGGTTTATAACCAAGAACTTACCTTGCAAAACTGAGGGACTGTGTAATCCTTTAGGGGAAAAATTGATTTTTAATATTTAGAGTATGTTCAGACATTTATGATAAAATGATTGGGGTTAAAGAGCTTTGAAATACAGACAAAAAAGTCAAGAGAAAATTAGAAAGGTAAATTTATTTGAACAATTGGAAGGAACTATAGGATGACGTAGTGTTAACATTTGAATAGATGAAAATAAACAAGTGTCTCTTCAGAACCTTAATATATGTATATATTCAAAGGATAATAAGAAAAATAAGAAAATAATAAGAAAAAAAGTCCTTGGAATTGGTTTTGTTTTGAAAAAGGGAAAGAGGAGGGAAGGGAAAAGAATGGAAAAGGGAATCACTATTTCTTAATGGGATGTATAAGAAGAAGAGTATTCAACTATGGATGGAGGACTGCAGGGAGCAGTCATCAGGTCAATCTTATTCTTATATGAAAAGGACAAAAGAGGGTTAAACACAAGCATCCACCCACATAAATCATTTGGTAGAGAAATAGTAGGAGGTAGAGAATTGTTAAAAGGGAAGATAATCCTGGGGAGGAAATAGTCACAAGCAACACAAATTTCTAATCCTAAAAGATTGAAAGGGAATGGAAAAAGAACATTATCACTGATTAATTTGTGATTATAGCCTATTTGAAAAAAGTCAGTTATTTAGGTCCAATTTTAACTATGATTAAAAAAAACTTCCCTAAGAAAGTCTCATTTATTTTTCTGGATGCAGCCCTGGCATGGGATCAGGTACTTCCTTCCCCTCCTTGAATTTTGTGCTGGATACAACAGCAGGAAGGGAAGGCTGTATCAGAGAATTAAGTGGAGAAAGGAAGAGAGGATAGAGTCCTGGACATTCATCTATGAGGGGCAGTGATAGGGAGGATTTGGTATGCAGAGCCTGCATAGGGAGTACTTCTCTTGGTTAGGAAATTTATGGATCCCAAGCTGTTTTGCTCCATTTTTTCCCCTCACTACTCTCAGTTTTTTCTTTGTCTCTTTACCTATTTATTTATACCTCCCCACAGCAAAACCTGTTTTAATTTTTCATACTAATTTAGTGCTAATGATGACTAGGACACTGGTGAATACAATTCTGGCTTAGAGAAAAAGCAGATCATAAGACCCAGATTGTTTTTGATCTTGTTTCCTGTCTTGAGGTCCATTTCCTCCCATATCCACATCACAGATCACAGACTCTTGGAGTTAAAAGAGACCTCAAGAGTCATTTAGTCTAATGCAGGCCTGAAGAAAAAGTTTCCATTTGTTTGCCATCACACACACACACACACACACAAGCTGCTATAAGTATTTTTGTTCATATGGTCCTTTTCCTTTTCTTTGATCTCTTTGAGGGTATGGACTTAGTGGTGATATCCTGAGTCAAAGATTATATACAGTTTAGTAACTTTTGGAGCATATCTATAGATTATTTTCTTCTTATTCTTTTTTTTTTTTTTTGCTGAGGCAATTAGGGTTAAGTGACTGTTGTGCTACCCCTAAATTGTCCTGTCTCAGTTTCCCTAAATTGTTCTGCCTCAGTTTCCTTAAATTGTTCTGTCTCAGTTTCCCTAAATTATTCTGCCTCAGTTTCCCTAAATTGTTCTGCCTCAGTTTCCCTGGTTGCAACCCCCCTTTTCTGTTTATTAGAACTGAGATAATCAGGGCTGTGGAGATCTGGCATTCCAAAAGATAAAACTCCAGATGTCCTATCTCAGATACCTAATTGGCATTGTCTATATTTCTAAGTTTCAGACTTCCTGGCTCTAGCTGAACACTTTCTTAACTCCCAATTAGTAAGAATTTATGGTCCTACCTCCCCCCTCCCCTCAACCTGTCAGAACCGGATTGATGGTTGCTGCCTGGAGATTCCTGATCACCAGAGTTTGGACCTCCTTTGTGTACCTGAGCTTGGAGCTTGTATATATGTCATTGAGAACTCACATTCGCTTCTGGATGCTTTGGACATCAGCCCTGGGGGCATCATGCCCCCAGAACAATCTCTCCCTCTCAGAAATCCAAATAACATATTAAAAACTCTGTAATCTGTACCTTGCCTCAGTTTCTCCAGCATTACATGACTTGCCCAGGGTCACACAGTTAGTAAGTGTTAAGCGTCTGAGCCCAGATTTTAACTTGGGTCCTGTTGACTTCAGGGCTAGCACTCTATCTACTTTGCCTTCTAGCTGCCCCTCTACATATTATTTTCAAGGATGGCTGAACCAGCCTATAATTCTACCAACAATAATTATACCAACAACAGGTATAATGTACCTGTTTTCCCACAGCCTCTCCAGCATTTGTCATGTTCCTTTTTTTGGTCAATTTTGCTAATGCGATAGATGAGATATATCAGGGACTTTAATTTGCATTTTTCTAGTTATTAGTGATTTGGAGCATTTTTTTCTAAATATGGCCAGTGGCAAACAATTGGTTTTCTTCAACTAAAAACTTTCTGATCATATTCTTTGACCAATTGGGGAATGGCTCTAATTCTTATAAATTTGAGTTCCCTATATATCTTAGAAATGAGAACTTTATCAAAGGAACTTGCTACAAAAGTCTTTGTTGCCTGTTTCTCCTTGAATTTAATCTGTCTTGGTTTTGTTTGTGAGATTTTTAAAAAAAAATTTTTGCATAACCAAAATTGATCACTTTATTTTCTGTATTCTTTTCTCTGTCTCTCTTTCTCTCTTGTTCTATCATGAACTTTCCCCTATATCTATAGATCTAAAAAATAACTTCTTCCTACTCCTCTATTTGATTGTAATGTCATCCTTTACATCTATGTATCCATTTAGAGCTTATCAGGATAATGAGATGTTGGTCCATATTTACTTTTTACTTTGTTCCAGTTTTCCCAGAAATTTTTGTCAAATAGTGAGTTCTTATCCTAGTAACTAGGGTCTTAGGGTTTATCAAACACCAGATTAATGGAGTATTTGCTTCTGTATGTACCTACCTTGTTCCACTGATCAACCTCTTTATTTCTTAACCAGTTCTAAATTATTTTGAGAATTACTGCTCTGTGGTAAAGTTTAAGACATGGCTTTGCTAGGCACCCTTTCCCACTCCCACATTGAGATTTTTTTATTTTGTTCCTCTTAGTAAATTCCAACATTTTCATTACCTATTATTTCATAGCTCTATATTTTTTGGATCTATAGAATAATCCTTGGGTAGTTTGATTAGTATGGCATTGAATAAGTAAATGTATTACTATTAGAACTGGAAGAGACCTTTTACATCAAGTTTCACCAACTCTTATAGATTAAGAAGCTGATTCTAGAGAGAGGAAGCAATTCACCTAACATGATACAAACTAGTTAGCTGCAGCTTTGGGGCTAGAAATTCAGGTACACTAATTTGCACTCCTAGGGTGTTCCCAATACACTATGTCCCTAGAAGCAGAGGAAACTAGATTTAAAAGAATAGGAAGCAGCCTGGCAGAATAACTAGAGAGCTGCCTTTGAAGTCAGTTTAGATCTTGGTATGACATTTACTAGCATGTGCCTGGGCAATTGCTTAATTTTTAACTACTGAGTACTTCCATACTAAGACATAAAGGGATTGTGACTGAATTTGGTGAAGGGAAGTCCCCAAGAGGGTAAAAATCACATGGCTCTTTTTTCACGTTGACCTATCCTTACATATACTTTAGAATGTGGGAATTCTCAGTAATTTTCTAAACATACTCAACACCCCCTGCAAAATATTTCTGCAGAATCCAAAGATTTCACTGAAAGAGCCCAAAGTGGAAGTCTCTTTCTTGAGACAGTTGACTGATAAACAACTAACAAATACACAAGAAGATAAGATTAAATGTTTGCATTTGCGCGGTATACAATGTAACGATTTTGGGGAGGGGACACCCAAAGAACTGAGGATTTTACAGAGAACATATTGATCATTCATTCATCAGTTCTTTCTGCAAATATTTATTCCAAATCTAGGATAGATAGATTCAATATTTACACTGTACACAAGTGAAGGGGAAAGAGCAAAAACTTTGGCTAGGCAAGAGAAAGCTACGCTTTCCTCCCATCTGCTTCCCTTTCCCCGCCCCACACCCAGTAAAATGGGCTCTTTCATTTGCCATTTTCTCTGCTTTTGGGACCTGTCCCCCAGAATCCTTCCATTGCCTAAGTTTCTCCTCTTAGAGCAAAAAGGAGTTACCAGGTTCATTCATACTTAAGCCCAGCTCAGCAATTAGTTTACAATGTGGTCTGGCTAAATCACATCACCTTTCTGGGTCCCAGAAATCTTATCTGTAAAATGAGGCATTTAGATTAAATGACCTCTAAGCTCCTTTTCAGCACTGACCTCCTATGAATGGATGATAGATGTTGGGGACTTAATGCAGTTCCCTTCTTCCAATGGGATTTGCTTTTTAAATGAGAGTCAAAAGAGAGACCCTCTCCCCTCCCCCCAAAAAAGAACCTAAAGGAACAATACAAACTGGTGGGATTTTAGGTGTGAGTGGGAACTATATTTTAATGAACAAGGTAATTTTTTAGATTCCCTGTAATCAAACCACCCAAGGAAGGAAGGAAATAAGTATTTATTGAGTGCCTATTACATTCCAAGCATTGCTAAGTGTTTTGCAGATTTTTTTTTTTAACCTCTTGACAACTTTGGGAGATAGATGCTACTATGCTTGTTTTGCATACAAGAAAAAAAGAAGCAGAAGTTAAATGATTTGCCCAGAGTCACACAGCTAGTACATATCTAAAGGTGAAACCAGACCTGGGCAGGGCATCGCCCACAATTTGTTAGAATTGGGGTTAATATACTACTATGCTGGTGTGGCTTCCATTTTCTGAGGGAAAATCTTCTGACATCCTCCTTCTCTCATTATCTCGTTCACTCAGTCCCTTTCTCCCATTTCTACAGTATGAAAATACCACGACTGCTCACCTTCAGATTCCAGAATGGATTTAATTCTGGACAGTGACTCTACCTCTTCTGGCAGTGGGTAGGTAAAATAATCAGGACTAAGTAGTTCACTGAGTGCTGGAGGTCAGGAGGGAAAAATTGGTTGGAGGGATCCTTAGGTCTGGAAGGGAGAAACTGAATAAGAACCTCATAGGAATATGGATTATAAATTAAAGATAGTTAGACAAGAGTTTAGAGATCATCTGGTTCAATCTTCTCTCTTTACAGAGAGGCCTAGGGATTAGAAAAACATTTCTGGAAGGAGAACGAGTAAAAGCCTAAAAACTGAATTGTCTTAAGAATCCCTTATACAACTGCTTTTATTTACAGTCAGATTAGGTAGCCCTGTCTGTAGAATTACCTAAAAAGTTTTTAGAGGACTTCTTTAGTGTAGTTTCATAACTTAAAACTTTTGGAACTCTGTCTCTGTGTGTGTATGTACATATAATATTAAATATATGCTATATATACATTTACATATAGACTTATATAGTACACATAGACATATACAATGCATATATATATGTGTGTATACATCCAAATAGATGTGAATATATGTATATATAAGTACATATATGTATGTAGACACATCTATATATCTGACATCCTAGAGTGTAGTTTCAGTGATGGAAGAAGAATACAGATGAGACACTTAGAAGTTCATAGTAGACAAAATTCAAGAAAGAAGCCAATGGTAAATCATGATTTCAAGTCGATACACAAATGCCCACAGTTTAGGCAACAAGCAAGAAGAGTATAACTCAAGGATGATCCTAAAACAAAGAGGCAAAGGACTTCAGTTACTACTGAGACTCAATGGAATGAAACTGATGACTGGAATGTGGCTTTGGAGAGCCTGACATGCACCTTAGATTTTGGGAAAACAGATTTCAAAGAGGAAAGGAAGGATGAGTAGGATCCCATGCAGTAAAATTCTACAAGAGAAGTCAGTCCAAGGGGATTTGAAAATTTTCATGGTTGGAATTCTAAAGACTAAAAGTGAAAGGATTCCAGGGACAAAGAAAACTAGAAGTTGATTGAAAAGACTAATTTGGATGCTCTGGGGACTCATGAACCAATTAGATTTTTTTAGAAAGAAGTGTAAAAGATGGAAGCAAGAGTTTGATAAGAATTATAGGTATGCACCACTGCACCCTGCTCCATAAAATTATACAAACCAGTTTACATTATGTAGTTATCCTTGACTGACTTACTTTTTTCTTTATCAAAGAGATCTAACATTTGTGGTTTGAAGTGGTTTCTAGATTCTTTTTGTCTCCTTGTTATGATAAATGACTCACTCCTTCAATTAAAACTCTTTAGGTGATTGTTATAATCAATGCTAATTATAATATACTAGAAATAATATATGCCAATAATCAAGGGAAATTGACTTTAATCTCCAAATTACTTATGCAGAAAAACTGAGCATATTTAAATAGAAAAATAAATATTTTTTAACTCCCAAAAAATAAATTCAAGCATTTCTACAATAGAAACCACGTCTGCTTGGGGCCTTTGCTGACTCTGAGGTGTGTGTGTGTGTGTGTGTGTGTGTGTGTGTGTGTGTGTCTGTGTAGGGGCATTAAACCTGGAAATATGATTCAAAAGAAGAGGTAGAAAGGTCTAAGACTGAAAGAGGGAATAAATATTTCAAAGTTTTAATGTCTGATGGTGGTAGGGACATAATGGAATGTCAAGAGAATGTAAAGGAGAAAGTAGGATGACATATCTGAGGTTCACTGAAGGGGCAAGAACTCTCCTGTCTGTGTGTCTTGGATAGGGAGGAATTGGAAAGACAGTAGAAAGACAATTGCAAATAAATGAGGCAAAAAGCTTCTGTATGTAGGCCTGAGCAGAATACAAATTCTAAATGAGAAAGCACGAAGTAGATGGGCTCATGGTGGTAAAAGTGCTGCTCTACTTTGTTTTTCATTTAGCTTCATAGCTACTATGTTCAATCCAACCCAATTCAAAAAGTTTTTTATTAAATATCTATACAGATTACCTGATTCTGACTCAACTTTGCAGTCACCAGGTCTAATTTAAGTCAAGTCAAACAGCATTTCTTCTTCCAATTTTTTATTGATGTTTTTTCTTTTTACTTACTTGCATTTTCTAGCATATCCCTTATCTCTGCCTCTCTTCCTGGGAACTACCCCTTATAACAAAGACTAAAAAAGGAAAAATATTTTTGCAAAATTAGCCAAGACATCAGCCAACTCCAGTGTTTTATATGCTCAGTCTTCCATCTCTTCAAAGAAGGGAGAAAAGTATATTGAGAATGTATTTTCTTTTTCTTTTTTCTCTGAGTATAAAACTTGGTTATCACAATTCATAGTATTTAGTCCCAATTATTTGCTGGTATTCTTTCCATTGACATTGTTGTAGGCATTATAATGATTATTTTCCTTTTTCTGCTTACTTTGCTTTTCATTTTCGGTTCATATAAACCTCATGCATTTCTATTTATTGCTTTTAATAGCATGATAATATTCCAATACATTCTTGTACACAGTCAATAAACATTTATATAGCGATTACTATGTGTCAATCGCTACGTGCCACAATTTATTTTGCCATTTTTCATTCAACAAGTGTCTGCTTTGTTTCTAGCTCTTTGCTACTACAAAAAGCACACCATAAATATTTTGAGGTACACAAGACCTTTCTTTTTATCATTTGCCTTTTTTGGGGATATAGACTTAGTAATAGGATAGTGTGAACATTTTATTCCCCCATTAGCATAATTCCAAATTGTTTTCCAGGATGGTTAGACTAATTCGCAGCTTACCATTAGCATATTATTTTACTAATTTTCCCACAACTCTTCCAGCATTGTTCCCATCTTTTTGTCATCTTTGTTAATTTGAGGGCTGTAAGCTGCGTGGCACAATAGTGGATAGGGTGCTAGATATGCCTCAAATCTGGCCTTAGATACTTTCTAGTTGTGTGACCTTGGGCAAGTCACTTAACCCTGTTTGCCTCACTTCCCTCATCTGTAAAAATGAGATAGAGAAGGAAATAGCCAACCACTGTAGTATCTTTGCCAAGAAACCCTAAATGGGATCACACAAAGAGTTGGACTTGACTGAAACAACTGTATAATAACAAGCATCAGAGATGCTTTGATTTGTACTTTGTTATTAGTGAATTGGAGCAGTGTTTCATATGACTGCTAACAGTCTAAACTTCCTTTGAGAAATATTTATTCAATTGCACACAGCAAGAGCAAGATTATATGATGATCAATGCTGATAGACATGGCTCTTTTCAACCGCAAGGTGATCCAGGCCAATTCCAATGATCTTGCCATGAAGAGAGCCATCTGTACCAGAGAAAACATAGTGTTTTCACTTTTTTATTGTTGTTTGTTTGCATTTTGTTTTCTTTCTCATTTTTTCCCTTTTTGATCTGATTTTTCTTGTTCAGCATGAAAATTGTATAAATATGTATAGAAGAATTGCACATATTTAACACATATTGCATTATTTGCCATCTAGGAGAGGGAGTAGAAGGAAGGGAAGGAAAAAATTTAGAACACAAAGTTTTGCAAGGATGAATGTTGAAAATTATCTAGGCATCATGTTTTGAAAATAAAAAGATTTAATAAAAAAAGATGTTTGTTCATCTCCTTTGACCATGAAATTAACCGTGTAATTATCATATCAAAAATCATATCATATAATTTTATCTCTATGATTACCTTTATTCTTCCTTTGTTTAAGAATTTTTTCTCGGACTTCCGGTTAAGATGGCAGAGAGGAGGCTCACAGCTGCATAAGCTCCACGCTTTCTCTCACTATCCATTTCATTACAAGCCTCTGAATCAATGCTTGACTGAAAAAAACCCACAAATAGTTACCAAGAGAAGCCATCCTTGAGATCCGCCAAGAAAGGTCTGTCTTTACTGGAGGGCTGGGGCGGTTTTAGATCGGGCGCAGGCAGCGGGCAGCGGCAGTGAGGGCACAGGAGCAGACTGGAGAGGGGGTGGAGAGTGATCGTAGCCGTCTCTGCGGGGAGAGCTTCGCTACAGGTTTGGAACCTGCAGCAAGTCAACAGCCCAGCAGAGAAGCTAAAAACACCGGGGCTGAAGAATGCAACCCCAAACAGCTGGAGTCTCTCAGGACCTGGCCGCCCCCTCCTTCCCCCCCCCCAGTGACTCAGCACGCTTTGGGATCTCAGAGCGCAGGCGCAGCACAGTCCTGCTAGTGCCTCACTGCTGCTCCCCGCAGTCTGTAGAGGAAGCTCAATAACACACCCAGCCCCCCCCCCCAAAGAAAGACTCCAGTTTTTTCTGTTTTTCTTTGGTAGTTTGTCTCTGATTAATAGACAGAATGAGCAAGAAGCTGAAGAGGACTTTAACCCTTGACAGCTTCTATACAGATAGAGAGCAGACTCTAAATCCTGAGGAGACTAAAAGCAGACAGTCCCCAGGTGAATCCCCAAAGGAGGAGATTGTCTGTTCCTCAGCACAGATGAACCTCATAGAAGTGATTAAAAAGGCTCTCACAAGGGAGCTAGAAGAAAAATGGGGAAAGCAGAGTGAGGCTTGGGAAAAGGAGAGGGAGGCTTGGCAAAAGAGCCTGGAGAAGTCAGTTAAAGAGAGAGTGGATAAAGAAGTAAAATCCTTGAAAAATAGGATTAGTGAACTGGAAACAGAAAACAGCTCTCTAAAAAACAAAATTGGCGAAATGGAAAAAAAATTCCACAGAACAAAAGAACTCAATTGGACAATTAGAAAAAGATTTTAAAAAAGTGAGTGAAGAGAACACTTCACTGAAAATCAGAATTGAACAAGTGGAATTGAATGACTCGAGGAGACAAGAAGAATCAGTCAAGCAAATCCAAAAAAATCAAACAATGGAGAAAAATGTGAAATACCTTCTGGGGAAGACAACAGACCTGGAAAACAGATCCAGGAGAGACAATCTGAGAATCATTGGACTCCCAGAAAAACATGATGAAAAAAAGAGCCTGGACACTGTCTTCCAGGAAATTATCAAAGAGAACTGCCCAGAAGTCATAGGAACAGAGGAAAAAATAAACATTGAAAGGATTCATCGATCACCCACTGAAAGGGATCCTAAAATCAAAACACCAAGGAATATAGTGGCCAAATGCCAGAACCCTCAGGTGAAGGAAAAAATATTGCAAGCGGCTAGAAAAACCCAATTCAAGTATCAAGGAGCCACAATAAGGATCACTCAGGATCTGGCAGCATCCACATTAAAAGATCGAAGGGCCTGGAATATGATATTCCGAAAGGCTAAGAAACTTGGTATGCAACCAAAAATAACTTACCCAGCGAGAATGAGCATCTTTTTCCAGGGAAGAAGATGGACATTCAACGAAGTAAGCGAATTTCATCTATTTCTGATGAAAAAACCAGAACTTAACAAAAAGTTTCATCTACAAATATAGAACTCAAGAGAAATCTAAAAAGGTAAAGATTAATCTTGGGAACTATATTTTGACTATATAGATGTATAAAGAATACATGTATACCTTGTTCTAGAAATTGATGTGGAAAGGACATTGTACCAGAAAAAGGGTAAAGGGTACATCTCATGAAGAGGCATAGGAAACCTATTATATCTGAGAGAAAGAATGGAGGGGGATGAATATAGTGGGTATCTTACTGCCTTCAGAATTGGCTTTAAGTGAAAAATCTTAAGACATATTCAATCTATGGTGAAACTTCTCCCATCTCATTGAAAAGTGAGAAGGGAAAAGTGGAAAGGGAAGGAATAAGCTAAGCGGAAGGGAATACGGGAACTGGGAGGGAAAGGGGTAAGATAGGGGGAGGAACTCTAAGGCGGGGGGAGGGACACTAAAAAGGGAGGGCTGTGAGAAGCAAGGGGTGCTCACAAGCTTAATACTTGGAAGGGGGGAAAGGGGAAAGAAGGGAGGAAAGCATAAACCGGGGTTAACAAGATGGCAAGTAATACAGAATTGGTCATTCTAACCATAAACGTGAACGGGGTAAACTCCCCCATAAAGAGGAAGCGGTTAGCAGAATGGATTAAAAGCCAGAATCCTACAATATGTTGTTTACAGGAAACACACCTGAAGCAGGGAGATACATGCAGGTTAAAGGTAAAAGGTTGGAGCAAAATCTACTATGCTTCAGGTGAAGTCAAAAAAGCAGGGGTAGCCATCCTGATCTCAGATCAAGCTAAAGCAAAAATTGACCTAATTAAAAGAGATAAGGAAGGACACTATATCTTGCTAAAGGGTAGCATGGATAATGAAGCACTATCTATATTAAACATATATGCACCAAGTGGGGTAGCATCTAAATTCTTAAAAGAGAAACTAAGAGAGCTGCAAGAAGAAATAGACAGTAAAACTATAATAGTGGGAGATCTTAACCTTGCACTCTCAGAATTAGATAAATCAAACCACAAAATAAATAAGAAAGAAGTCAAAGAGGTAAATAGAATACTAGAAAAGTTAGATATGATAGATCTCTGGAGAAAATGTAATGGAGACAGAAAGGAATACACTTTCTTTTCAGCAGTTCATGGAACCTATACAAAAATTGACCATATATTAGGACATAAAAACCTCAAACTCAAATGTAGTAAGGCAGAAATAGTAAATGCATCCTTTTCAGACCACGATGCAATGAAAATTACATTCAACAAAAAAGCAGGGGGAAGTAGACCAAAAAATAATTGGAAACTAAATAATCTCATACTAAAGAATGATTGGGTGAAACAGCAAATCATAGACATAATTACTAACTTCACCCAAGAAAACGATAATAATGAGACATCATACCAAAATGTATGGGATGCAGCCAAAGCGGTAATAAGGGGAAATTTCATATCTCTAGAGGCCTATTTGTATAAAATAGAGAAAGAGAAGGTCAATGAATTGGGTTTGCAATTAAAAATGCTAGAAAAGGAACAAATTAAAAACCCCCAGTCAAACACTAAACTTGAAATTCTAAAAGTAAAAGGTGAGATCAATAAAATTGAAAGTAAAAAAACTATTGAATTGATTAATAAAACTAAGAGTTGGTTCTATGAAAAAACCAACAAAATAGACAAACCCTTAGCAAATCTGATTAAAAAAAGGAAAGAGGAAAATCAAATTGTTAGTCTTAAAAATGAAAAGGGAGAACTCACCACTAACGAAGAGGAAATTAGAGCAATAATTAGGAGTTACTTTGCCCAACTTTATGCCAATAAATTCGACAACTTAAATGAAATAGAAAAATACCTCCAAAAATACAGCTTGCCCAAACTAGCAGAGGAAGAAGTAAATATCCTAAACAGTCCCATCTTAGAAAAAGAAATAGAACAAACTATCAATCAACTCCCTAAGAAAAAATCCCCAGGACCAGATGGATTTACATGTGAATTCTACCAAACATTTAAAGAACAATTAACTCCAATGTTATATAAACTATTTGAAAAAATAGGGATTGAAGGAGTCCTACCAAACTCCTTTTATGACACAGATATGGTACTGATACCTAAACCAGGTAGGCTGAAAACAGAGAAAGAAAATTATAGACCAATCTCCCTAATGAATATTGATGCTAAAATCTTAAATAAAATATTAGCAAAAAGATTACAGAAAATCATCACCAGGATAATACACTATGACCAAGTAGGATTTATACCAGGAATGCAGGGCTGGTTCAATATTAGGAAAACTATTAGCATAATTGACTATATCAATAACCAAACAAACAAAAACCACATGATCATCTCAATAGATGCAGAAAAAGCATTTGATAAAATCCAACATCCATTCCTAATAAAAACACTTGAGAGCATAGGAATAAATGGACTTTTCCTTAAAATAGTCAGGAGCATATATTTAAAACCATCAGTAAGCATCATATGCAATGGGGAAAAACTGGAACCTTTCCCAGTAAGATCTGGAGTGAAGCAAGGTTGCCCACTATCACCATTATTATTTAATATCGTATTAGAAACACTAGCCTCGGCAATAAGAGTCGAGAAAGATATAAAAGGAATTAGAGTAGGCAATGAGGAAACCAAACTATCACTCTTTGCAGATGATATGATGGTATACCTAGAGAACCCCAGAGATTCTACCAAAAAGCTATTGGAAATAATTCATAATTTTAGCAAAGTAGCTGGCTACAAAATAAATCCCCATAAATCCTCAGCATTTTTATACATCACCAACAAAACCCAACAGCAAGAGATACAAAGAGAAATTCCATTCAGAATAACTGTTGATACCATAAAATATTTGGGAATCTATCTACCAAAGGAAAGTCAGGAATTATATGAGCAAAATTATAAAAAAGTCTCCACACAAATAAAGTCAGACTTAAATAATTGGAAAAATATTAAGTGCTCTTGGATCGGCCGAGCGAACATAATAAAGATGACAATACTCCCTAAACTAATCTATTTATTTAGTGCTATACCAATCAGACTTCCAAGAAAATATTTTATTGATCTAGAAAAAATAACAACAAAATTCATATGGAACAATAAAAAGTCGAGAATCTCAAGGGAATTAATGAAAAAAAAATCAAATGAAGGTGGCCTAGCTGTACCTGATCTAAAATTATATTATAAAGCAGCAGTCACCAAAACCATTTGGTATTGGCTAAGAAATAGATTAGTGGATCAGTGGAAAAGGCTAGGCTCACAAGACAGAATAGTCAATTATAGCAATCTAGTGTTTGACAAACCCAAAGCCCCTAACTTCTGGGAAAAGAATTCATTATTTGATAAAAACTGCTGGATAATTGGAAATTAGTATGGCAGAAATTAGGCATGGACCCACACTTAACACCATATACCAAGATAAGATCAAAATGGGTCTATGACCTAGGCATAAAGAACGAGACTATAAATAAATTAGAGGAACATAGAATAGTTTATCTCTCAGACTTGTGGAGGAGAAAGAAATTTGTGACCAAAGATGAACTAGAGACCATTACTGATCACAGAATAGAAAATTTCGATTACATCAAATTAAAAAGCCTTTGTACAAATAAAACTAATGCAAACAAGATTAGAAGGGAAGCAACAAACTGGGAAAACATTTTCACAGTTAAAGGTTCTGATAAAGGCCTCATTTCCAAAATATATAGAGAACTGACTCAAATTTATAAGAAATCAAGCCATTCTCCAATTGATAAATGGTCAAAGGATATGAACAGACAATTTTCAGAGGATGAGATTGAAACTATTACCACTCATATGAAAGAGTGTTCCAAATCATTATTGATCAGAGAAATGCAAATTAAGACAACTCTGAGATACCACTACACACCTGTCAGATTGGCTAAGATGACAGGAAAAAATAATGATGAATGTTGGAGGGGATGCGGGAAAACTGGGACACTAATGCATTGTTGGTGGAGTTGTGAACGAATCCAACCATTCTGGAGAGCAATCTGGAATTATGCCCAAAAAATTATCAAATTGTGCATACCCTTTGATCCAGCAGTGTTTCTATTGGGCTTATATCCCAAAGAAATACTAAAGAAGGGAAAGGGACCTGTATGTGCCAAAATGTTTGTAGCAGCCTGTTTGTAGTGGCTAGAAATTGGAAAATGAATGGATGCCCATCAATTGGAGAATGGCTGGGTAAATTGTGGTATATGAATGTTATGGAATATTATTGTTCTGTAAGAAATGACCAGCAGGATGAATACAGAGAGGACTGGCGAGACATACATGAACTGATGCTAAGTGAAATGAGCCGAACCAGGAGATCATTATACACTTCGACAACGATATTGTATGAGGACATATTTTGATGGAAGTGGATTTCTTTGACAAAGAGACCTGAGTTTCAATTGATAAATGACGGACAAAAGCAGCTACACCCAAAGAAAGAACACTGGGAAACGAATGTAAACTATCTGCATTTTTGTTTTTCTTCCCGGATTATTTATACCTTCTGAATCCAATTCTCCCTACGCAACAAGAGAACTGTTCGGTTCTGCAAACATATATTGTATCTAGGATATACTGCAACATATCCAACATATAAAGGACTGCTTGCCATCTAGGGGAGGGGGTGGAGGGAGGGAGGGGGAAAAAATCGGAACAGAAACGAGTGTCAATATAATATAATTATTAAATAAAAAATAAAAAAAAATAAAAAAAAAAAGAATTTTTTCTCTAGTCACAACTGTAAAATGTATCTGATCTGATTCTTTTCTAATTTTTTAATGGTATAACCATTAATAACCAGTTTGTACACCCTTTAGGGGCTTATTATTCTTTATTATGTAAAATGCCAATCCAAAACACATTTATATCAAACTATTTTTCAGTTTTTCCATCAATTCTTGTCAAATAGAATGCTTCCCCCCAAGCAATTTATGTTCTCAGGTTGATCAAATTCTAGTTTATTAAATTATATTTTTTCCTGCTTCTTCTGTACTGAGTCTGTTAAAATGATCTAGTTTTCAACTTTTTAAATGGTGCCAAATAATTTGGATAATTACTGCATTAATATAATTTCATTACGTAAGGAGCAAGTGCTATTCTTCCTTCATCCTTCCTTTCCATACTCCTACCCCAATTATTTCTCTTGAGATACTAGATCTTTTGTTCCTACAAATGAATTTTGTTATTTAGTCTAGCTACATAAAATATTTTTTGGTAGTTTGATTGGAGAAGCATTAAATCAATTATTTAATTTAAGTAGCACCATCACTTTGATTATGCTTGTATGGTCTGATCATTAAGCCTTTGAATAGCTCTCCAATATTTAAACTAATCTTTATTTAAGGACTAAATAACATTTATTAAGCATCTATTATGTGCAAATCATGGGTTTTACAAAGATAAATTCATATACTTAAATTTAGGTTTACAATAACAAAAGATGAAAAGGGAAGATTAATAAATTGTATATAAATCTAGAAAATCAAGAAACAAATATCCTAAAAGCAAGCAAAAAATCAGCAAATAAGAAAACTCGACAAGACAGACAGAAAAAACAACTATATTAATTAACTTGAAATTCTAAATGAAATTAATATCTATACAATTTAAACATTCACACCAATAAAGCCAGAAATAAAGCATCTAAGTAAGCCTTTTGTTGTTGTTGTTTTTTAATGATATGCTTCAATTTACATTCTAAATCCATTACCTTTCTGTCTGGAGATGGGTAGCTTTTATCATCATTAGTCTTCTGAAACTGTGGTTAGTCATTGTGTCATCAGAATTCCCTAATATTTCAAAATTGTTTATCTTTATGATTTTATTGGTATTGTGTTAATTGTTTTCCTGGTTTATCTGACTTTACTTTGTATCTGTTCATACAAATCTTCTCAAATATTCTTGAAACCATCCCCTTTCATTATTTATTATAGCACAATAGTATTCCATCACATTCATATACCACAATTTCAATAAATCAACAAATTTTTATTAATCACCTACTATGTACTAGGTACTATTTAATCACTGAAGATGCAAAAAAGATGCTTTCAAAAAGCTCCCCTAACAAGGGGAAAGTAGGAGCTGATTTTTTGAATAAATAAAAATTTTAAAATAGTTAATCTGATTGAAAAAGAGAGTAGAAAATCAAACAAGATAAAGGCAAAGAAGGAGAATTCATCAATAATGAAGGAAAATATCAGAAATCATTTTGCCAAATTATTTGCAAACAAAATGGATAACTCAGAGAAAATGGCTGAACATTTACACAAATATAAAATACCCAAATCTGAACTCATCTTCATAATAGCTGAACCAGTTCATAGATCCATCAATGATACATTAATGTAATTTCCAACATTAGTCATTTTCTGTTTTTGTTAACTTTATCAACCTGATGGGTATGAGGTGATAACTTAGAGTTGTTTTAATTTGCATTTCTCTAAATTATCATTGTTTTGGAGTATGTGTGTGTGTTTTTTTTTTCCAAACTGCTATTGCTAGCTTAGACTGCTTCCTCTGAAAAGTACCTAGTTACATCCTTTCATCATTTATCAATTGGGAAATAGCTCTTATGCTTATATATTTGAATCTGCTCCTTATATATTTTAAAAATAATTTTCTACCTGACTGCACTCATGGACTTCATCACAGTCTTCAGGAACTCATTACCCTGCAATAGGGAAACAACTCTGAAACTCTTCATGGCTCCTTAGTATTCCACCCTCTTGGGACTTCCTACCTCTGATTGGAAAGAGTAGAGGATGAATGTTATGGGCCAGAACTCTGAACTTGAAACAAAAGATTCTTAAAAAGTGCTAAGTCAGTGGAATTGATAGAGACAATAGTTCTCTAATTTAGCATGGTTCAGTATGATTGATTTAATCCTACAAGGAGATGTTATGGGTCAGAACTTGAAATAAGGTCCTAAGTGGAATTGAGAAGGCAATGGTTAAATCTAGTTTAGCATTGATTTAATCCTACAACAAATAATGATTTCCTAATGATGCAATGATTGGTTTGTACTCAGTGTGGGGCATATAAACTAGAAGCCTCAGCCCAGAGAGATTCAGAGATACAGAGACAAGTGGACAGAAGGCTGGAGGCTGAAGGCTGGAGCACAAGCCCTTGGACTCAGACAGATTCATCCCATCTCACACCGTCTTGGTGGTAGGCTCTCCTCCTTTGCTTCTCCACTGAAACCAAGACTCCAGAAGGCCTCAGAAAACGAGCCCTAAGTGAAGGAGACAAGATTTTGAAAGAGACAATAAAGGATTTGGACTTTAATCGCTGGCTGAACTTGTGGTGATTACTTAACTGAAATGAAGGCTGCTCCCAAAACTCCAGAGACCCCAAGAAAATCAAAACAGAGAACATTACATTTTAGAGAGAATATTACAGATGAACATCTCCTCCCATATTCTTCATTAAGGAGCAGGTCCAGGGTAGTAATTTCATCATTTCCCATCCAGAATGCAACTGTTCCCTTGGGTACTTATCTTTTCAGACTTTTTTTAAAAGGATATCCTTGATTTGCAACTGTCAATGCTAAAAAATTACCTATGCATATACCCTGTAAATAAAAAGCTATAATTAAAAAAAACAAAGGAGATCCTTGACTATAGAGAATATCTTTTGCCTTTCTTTGTATCCTTAGGGCTTGCCACTGTGTCTTGCACATAGTTGGTATTAAATAAATGCTTATTGATTAGCTAAATAAAATGAGACCTTTATCAAAGAAACTTGCCACAAGGATTTTCCCCCAGTTTCCTACTTCCTCTCTAATTTTAGCTGAATTGGTTTTGCTTGTGCATAAATTTTTAAATGTTATATAATTAAATTGTTTATTTTCTTTCTGTGAGGTAAACTATTTATCACTTGTTTAATCATAAACTTTTTCTTTATAGATCTGACAGGTAATTTCTTCTATATTCCTATAATTTATATTCTATATCATAAAGGATATGTCTAAATCATATACCATTTGGAGATTGTTTTGGTAAGTGATATAAGAAATACCCAGTTTCTGCCAGGTTTCTTTCCTGTTTTCCCAACTTTTTTTAAAAATCAAACTGTGAATTCCCTAAATAACTGGAATCTTGCATTTAAAATAAACCTTTTTTCCCAGAATGTAAAATTAAACAAACCCCACATCAGTGCCTACATCCAAATATATCAGCATCAGATAATCAGTTTGTGAAAAAAGTAAAACATAACACTTAAAAAACAAATAATCCCTTTGCCATGTAAACTGTTTTTAAAAAATAAATATGACACTTCACTGAATTAATCATAATTAAAAATATAGTCTTGATATCCAAACCAGGAAAGGACAAAGCAAAAGCAAAAAAAAATAGACTGATATCACTAATAATATTAATAGAAAAATATTAGCATCAAAATATTAGTCTATAGAGATATCGAGAAAGTATTTGTTTTTGCTTGTCAGAAATAAAATTAAAAAAAACCTAGCCAGGCTTTGTTGCTGGAAAATGTGCATATCAAATGAAGTAATGTGATATAGGAGAGCTGTAGGATTATGGCCTTGGATTCTTCAGTTAGCTGCAGTCTTGGCTCCTAGATTCATTTATAAGCTAATCATTGAGGACATTAGGATTAATATTTACCTTAGATTCTCAGCTTCCACCTAGTTCTTGTGAAGTTTTTTTCTCAGAATCCCTAATATGTTTAGTGAGACTGATTCCCAATCAGGGCTTGAATCAAAGTTTGAAAGGAATCTCTAAACCCTGTCAGATATTGTCTATACTCAAGACTTCAAATCAGTAACAAGAGTATGCAGCTAAAAGCATTACTTAATTTTAACCTAGGGCTTCTTGCTAGTTTTGGCTGATTCTTGCCTACTTGGTTGTGGAACCTTGGAACTATTAGCAATATATTAAAAGAGGAATAGCTCTCCCTGGCAGATAGAGACTTTCTAGTCCCTGCCTCAGTGCATCAGAGAGGAGTTAAGAGCAGCTTGGGGCCATAACAGTGGAGATTCTCTTCAAGGATGTCACCATTACTAGCAAGAGATATGACAGTACAAAAGACTAAAGTTCACCAAAGACAAAACATCCAGTGTATAATAGAGATAGAATGCCCAGGAAAAAACAGTAAAGAATCCTATAATGAGGACATTAGTCGCTCTTTACATTGAAAATGTGACTTGGTTAAATATATATCCCATATGTAAATTTGGGAATCATTTATTGTCACTTTATTTGCTAAATTTTTATTGTTGTTGTTTTGAAATAATGTGCTTCTTTAGCTATCTGATAAAAGTAAACATAATATTGGGAGTATGTAGTAATCTATATATCATGTGGTTTTGAGTGTGTGGTAACCCACTAAGTACCTTAAACTTGGAATCATTTTTTCTGGGAATCCATTGTGAGCAATCAAACCTATATTGGCAAATACAATTTACATACATACATATACACATATGTGCATATATATATACACACACATATCACATATGTATATATAACATTTTTTCATTATGACCAAGTAAGATATGTTCTAGAAATGTAAGCATACTTCAACATTGTGAAAATAATGATATTAAGAAATCATATCAATAAAACTTCATGACTAAAACAATAGATATAGAAAAAACCTTTAAAAGAACATAATATTCATCTATGTTAAAACATTAAAAAACATAAGAAAATCCTTAAGAACTTTCCCCTTAACATGATAAAACATTAACCTAAAACTGAGGTAACATTTTTAATGAAGAAATATTAAATGCTTTCCTATTAAGAACAGGGCTGAAATAAGAATATTTATTTTCACTAATATTATACAAAATAATTTGAGAAATACTAGCTTTAGCAATAAAATGTGAAAAATAAATGAAAAAAATAAGTATGGACAAAGAGGAGGCTTGAATCTGTTTACATATAATATGATGACTTACTTGTAAAATCTAAGAGAATAAAAAAATCTAATCAAGACAATATTTTTCTTACATGAATTAATGCTGAGTGAAGTGAGCAGAACCAGTTGAACATTGCACACAGTAACAGCAACATTGTGCAATGTCCAATTTTCCAAGACAATTACAAAAGATTCATGATGGAAAATATCGACCAAATCCAGAGAAAGAATTATGGAGGCTGAATGCATATTGAAGCACACTGTTGCACTTTTTTTCATTGTTTTTTCTTTCTCATTGTTTTTCCTTTTGTTCTGATTCTTCTTTCACAACATGACTAATGTGGAAATATGTTTAATGTGATCATGCATGTATAACATATCAGATTGCTTGTCATTTTGGGAAAGAAGGAGGAAAGATAAGAGAAAAATGGAATCTTATAAAAGTAAATGTTGAAAACTATCTTTACATGTAATTAAAAAATAAAATAATGTTAAGTGGGAGAAGAGAAATTTTTTTTAATAGGATACAAAATAAGTACACAGAAACAGTTATTTCTATAAACAGCTAACAAAGAGGAAAAATTGATAGAATGCGAAATGCCTTCTAAAATTTGCCAATTGTGTGAAATATCTGCAAATTAACAATGCAGACAGGATTTCTATAAATATAACTACAAAATAATTTTTGCTGAAATGAAAGAACTAAGAAATTCTAGAGGTATTCAATATCCATGGAGACTGGTAGTAATAGAATAAAGATGAATATACTATTCATATGAATCTATAAATTTGTTGAACCAAAGAAAATACTAATTGGATAATTCATATAATTAGATGGAATATTAACGAATTATTATAGAAAAATAAAAAAAATTTGGTAGCAAAGACTGATTCATTTTTATCTTTGTACCCCTGACTTCAAATATGGTACCTTACACATAATAGACAGTACAATATTTGTTTAATGAATACATGGAAAAACATTTATTAAGTATTTACTATGTGCAAAAAACTGTATTAAATATTGGTGATACAAATAGAAAAGCAAGATAATCTTGCTCTCAAAGAGCTCATATTCTGTTGGGGAGATTCCCTATACAATGTAAGACTTTACTTGCAAGGCAGATAGAAAGATCCAGAGACCCATAGGGTCCAAAATTCTAGGTGTCAGATATTGAGTCTTACATCAGGATAGTGCTAATGTCAGAGGAGAGAAGGTGAGGGAGATATGGGAAATATGTTACAAAAGTAGAAACAATAATTCTTGGCTCCTGAAGGTTAAAAGAGTAAAAGTGAGAATGATACTGAAATTGTGAGTCACCTGGGTGAATGGGAAGATAGTGATAACCTCCACAGTAATAGAAAAATTGGGAGCAGAGGAAAGTTTTTGGAGAAGGATAATGAGTTCCTTATGGATATATTGAATTTAAGATGTCAACAGGACATCCAGTTTGAGATGTTTAATAGGCAATTAAAGTTGCAAGACTGGAGGTCATGACAAAGGTTAAGGCTAATCAAAGAGATCAGAAAATCATTCAGAGACATAAATAATTGAGCCCAATGATGAAATCAACAAATGAAATAAGATAGAAGGATAAGAAAGACAATCTAGAACAGAGACTTGGGGGATACCCATGGTCAGTGGGTGTCATGAAAATCTAATGAAAAGACTGAGGAATGGTCAGACAGATGGGAGGAGAACTAGGGGAGGATCATGTCCTGAAAATCTAGAGATATGAGAGTTTCCAGGAGGAGGAGGTGGTCAACAGCTTTAAAGCTGCAGAGAAGTCAAGGAGGATGAGGTTTGAGAAAAAAAAGCCACTGGATTTGGCAATTAATTTTGGAGAGAGTAGTTTCAGTTGAATGATGAGGTCAAAAGACAGATTGCAGGTTTTAAAAGTGTGAGGGGAAAAGAAGTGGTACCACGATTACAGATGGCCTTTTTTTTTCTTTTATAATAACTTTTTATTGACAGAACCCATGCCAGGGTAAATTTTTTGCAACATTATCCCTTGCACTCACTTCTGTTCCGATTTTTCCCCTCCCTCCCTCCACCCCTTCCCCTAGATGGCAAGCAGTCTTATATATGTTGGATATGTTGCAGTATATCCTAGATACAATATATGTTTGCAGAACCAAACAGTTTTCTTGTTGCACAGGGAGAATTGGATTCAGAAGGTATAAATAACCCGGAAAGAAAAACAAAAATGCAAATAGTTTACATTAATTTCCCAGTGTTCCTTCTTTGGGTGTAGCTGTTTCTGTCCATCATTTATCCATTGAAACTCAGTTAGGTCTCTTTGTCATAGAAATCCACTTCCATCAGAATCAATATCGTTGTTGAAGTGTATAATGATCTCCTGGTTCTGCTCATTTCACTCAGCATCAGTTCATGTAAGTCTCTCCAAGCCTCTCTGTATTCATCGTGCTGGTCATTCCTTACAGAACAATAATATTCCATAACATTCATATACCACAATTTATTCAGCCATTTTCCAATTGATGGACATCCTTTCATTTTCCAGCTTCTAGCCACTACAAACAGGGCTGCCACAAACATTTTGGCACATACAGGTCCCTTTCCCTTCTTTAGTATCTCTTTGGGGTATAAGCCCAGTAGTAGCACTGCTGGATCAAAGGGGATGCACAGTTTGATAACTTTTGGGGCATAATTCCAGATTGCTCTCCAGAATGGTTGGATTCGTTCACAACTCCACCAACAATGCAAAAGTGTCTCAGTTTTCCCGCATCCCCTCCAACATTCATCATTATTTTTTCCTGACATCTTAGCCAATCTGACAGGTGTGTAGTGGTATCTCAGAGTTGTCTTAATTTGCATTTCTCTGATCAATAGTGATTTGGAACACTCTTTCATATGAGTGGTAATAGTTTCAATTTCATCATCTGAAAATTGTCTATTCATATCCTTTGACCATTTATCAATTGGAGAATGGCTTGATTTCTTATAAATTAGAGTCAATTCTCTACATATTTTGGAAATGAGGCCTTTATCAGAACCTTTAACTGTGAAGACGTTTTCCCAGTTTGTTGCTTCCCTTCTAATCTTGTTTGCATTAGTTTTGTTTGTACAAAGGCTTTTTAATTTGATATAATCAAAATTTTCTATTTTGTGATCAGTAATGGTCTTTAGTTCATCTTTGGTCACAAATTTCTTTCTCCTCCAAAAGACAGATGGCCTTCTTAAAAAGCTTAGGTACTAAGAGAGGAAAGATAAAGGATGATAGAAAATGGGAATGGATGCATCAAGTGAGGTTTTTTTTTTTTTTTTTGAAGATTGGAGACTCATAGATGTGTTTGTAGGTAGTAGGGAAGTAGATGGGGAGAAAAGGGAAATTATTGAGAAAATAGGGGATAATCCAATGGAGAAAAGAGGATGGAATAAATTTACTTATGTATATAGAAAGGTTTGCAAAGGAGGGTAGTACAAGGCTTCTGAATGATGTAAGATAAGGAGAAAAGGAGAAGAGGGATTTCTCAGTGAATGCCCTCTTTTTTTTCAGTGAAATATGAAGCAAGGTTTTCAGTTTTGACAGTTGGGGGGAGGTTATAATAGTTATAAGAAGTTTAAAGAGGGATTAAAAAAGTTTGGAAAAGTCATTGTGATGAGTGGGATGGTGAATTGATTACATAGATATAAATGATTTCTTTGCCATGGAAAGGGCCCAGTTGGAATTATGTAATATAAATTCGTAGTGGTAAGAGTTTGGAACAAAAACTCAGTATTGGAATTTGGAAAGCATTTGGGCAGAAATTATGTATAGACCAACATCTTACACTGTATGCTAAGATTATGACCAAAGAAGAACATTATGGGATGTAAAATGAATAATTTTGATTACACTAAATCAAAAAGTTTCTGCACAAACAAAACTCCTGCAAAGATTAAAAGGAAAGCAGGAAACAGGAAAAAATTACATCAAGTTCTCCAATTGATAAATGGTCAGATGATATGAATGGGATGTTTTCAGAAAAAGAAATCAAAGCTAACTATAGCCGTATGAAAAATTGTTTTAAATCATTACTGATTAGAGAAATACAAATTAAAACAACTCTGAAGTGCCACCTTATACCTATCAGATTGACCAAAATGACAGAAAAGGAAAATTAGAAATGTTGGAGGGAATGTAGAAAAAAATGGGACACATGTACTATTGGTAGAGTTGTGAATTGGTGCAATTATTCTGGAGAGCAATTTGAATCTATGCCCAAAGGACTGTGTATAGCCGTGGATCCAGCAATATTACTATTAAGTATGCATCTCAAGGAGATAAAATAAAAAGGGAAATATAACAACTCTTTTTGTGGTAGCAAAGAATTAGAAATTGCAGGATGCCCATCAATTGAGAAATGATTGAATAAGTTGTGATATATGATTATAATGGAATACTCTTGTGCTATAAGAAATGACAAGCAGGATGCTTTCAGAAAAACCCAGAAAGATTTACATGAACTGATGCAAAGTGAAGTAAGTAGAACCAGGAGAATATTGTACATAATGATAGTAATATTTTATAATAACTAACTGTGCATGACTTATCTATTCCCATTAGTACAAAGAATTCTAAATAACTTATGGTGGAAAATGTTATCTACTTTCAGAGAAAGAACTGATAGAGTCTGAGTCAGATAAAAGCAAACTTTTTTACACTTATTTTTTCTTGGATTTTTTTTGGGGATAAAGGTGCCTGTATTTTTCTCTTGAAACATAGCTAACATGGAAATATTTTACATGACTACACACGTGATTTGAATTATCTTAGAAAGAACTTGAAGATCATCTGGCAGGATAAGATACCAGACATTGAAGTCCTTTCTTGAACTAAATTGCCAAACATTCCAACTCTACTGCCAAGAGCACAACTTTGTTGGGCTAGCTACATTGTTTGAATGCCAAATATATGCTTGCTAAAAAAATTATCTTATGAAGAACTCACATACTCATACTCACAAAAGAACTCACACTCACAAAATAGTAAGAAAAAGTGAACTAAGGACACTGTCAAGGTTTCTTATAAGAACTTTAGAATTGATTATATGACATTGAAGATACTAGCTCAGGATTGCCCAGCATGGCGTGACCTTATCAGAGAAAGTGCTATGCTCTGTGAGCAAAACAGAATTGAATTAGCTCAGAAGAAATGCAAGGTGCACAAATGTTAATATGGACTACTTGTGTCTGACCTGTCGCAATGCCCTCCAAGCTTGTATTGATCTGATCAGCCACAGT
This sequence comes from Antechinus flavipes, assembly GCF_016432865.1. Classification (NCBI taxonomy): domain Eukaryota; kingdom Metazoa; phylum Chordata; class Mammalia; order Dasyuromorphia; family Dasyuridae; genus Antechinus; species Antechinus flavipes. The sequence goes on along the minus strand of NC_067398.1, from coordinate 48,538,113 downwards.
CAGGCACACTGTAACTTGACTCTAACATTCTGATGTCATTTGTGTCTTCTTTGAGAACAAAGAACAATAACCAACCAATCAAGCAACCTAAATCCCTCAAATTGATTGCCTTCTTAAGGAGGGGAAAGAAGAGGGAGGGTGGGGATTTGGAACTTCAAAATTAAAAAAAATGAATGTTGACACTTTGAGAAAAAATAAAATAAGAAAAAAATTTAGTGGATTGTATTAGTACAGTTTTGTTATTTTTCTCTAGCTTCATTTAGAAGCAAATGAATGAACAAAATAGTTGATTGAAAGTATAATAAGATTGAGGTTTGTCGGGGCAAAGTTCTTGATAAAGATGCACGGAATTGAAGAGAAGAGGACAATTTGGAATTGAATTTTTTTCAAAGAAGGATCAAGATGGAAAAGAGAAGAAAGTGTAGGTAGGGCAATGATGGTAATCTGAAAAAGAATTGAGGTGTAGAGGGATTGGAGATCAGAGTGAATATAAAGATCAGGGATTGGAGGTGTAAAGCAGAGAGAGAGGTGGAATGACAGTGAAAGCTGGAATGCTTTGGGATGATGGCAAGATCAAAGGTCAAAAAGACCATTTCTATATAACACCCTCAGGAGCTGGAAAAGCAGGTGATAAGAAATGAGTACACTGAAGAGTTGTGCTCGCATCAATATGTATGTTGAAGTCCCCTATTATAAGGGCAAGAAAAAAATAATGCAAGCTGGATATTGAATCACTAAGGAAAGGAGAATGTCCTCGAAGTTCACAAACAACAATCACCAGAATCTTGATTGGGTAATAAATATGGAGTGATTGAATGTCAAAGGAGAAGAGGTAATTGAGTAATGGTGGTAGGAGGAAAGCCTGGAAGTGGCAGTAGGGAGCAAAGAGTCTTCCATCAATTCCTCTTGCAGGATAATTGTCAGTGTTGGAAAGGATACTCAGAGAATCTATATCATCAGAAAGGAGCCAGATCTTGGTAAATACAATAAGCTAGAGGAGGTAAATAAGGAAAAACTTTAAGATAAATGTTAGTTTGTTACCTATGGAGTACTTGATCTAGAAAGTACAGGGGAAGAGGTGGGTGGCTTTAGAATGGAACATTGGCAGGATTGAGTTGAAGGAGATAAGGATAAGAGAGAAATCAATGAGGGATGAAGAATGGGGTTTGAGCAATGGCAGCCAGAAGTTTGGAATCATAGGGATAGGGAGGTAGATGTATAATGAGTTGGAAGTGTATTAAGTCATTGAAAATTAGTACAAGTAGATTATCAATGCCTTTAGACTTGGGGTAGAATTGTCCTAGGGTATCGGGTAGTTATGTATAATTGGAAAGTGTTGGGGTGTCAGGGAAGGGGTAAAACAACTTCTGTGCCTTGAGTAGATGACTTGAGAGGTTCCTGGAGCATGGTAGAATGACTGCTTAGGGAAACAGGCACAGGCGGGCTACATCTTTGAAACTGTAGGTGTCCAGAGAGGATACCTGAAAAGTGACATAATGGCTGCTCAACTTATTAATTATTATTATTATTTACTTTTGCTGAGGCAATTGGAGGTCAGTGACTTGCTTAGGGTCACACAGCCAAAAAGTGTTAAATGTCTAAGGCCAGATTTGAACTCAGTTTCTCCTGACTTCAGGGCTGATGCTTCTATCCACTGTGCCATCTAGCTGCCCTCACAACTCATTAATTATTAAAAATACCTGAAAGACAGCAGAATGAATTTTAGAAGGACATAGACAAGCAAAGGCAATATTGGAATTACCTTGAAAACAAGTACTATTTGGTGAGCATTCATAGATTTATATGCAGTATTTTTTGTAATGGAAATGTACATATTAGTTGAGTTCATAACATTGAAAAAGGAAATTTAAAATCTTTCCTGAAAAACTGAACAAGTCATTGGACTTAACAGATGAGAGGTTATTGGTAAGCTTAAGGAGAATAATTTTAGTGGAGAGATAGAACGAGGATTCAGATGGAAAGGGACTGAAAATTGAGTGGGAGGTGAAAAAATGGAGGCAACATGTATAAATAATTACTATTAAGAATTCAGCTATAAAAAGAAGACATAAAATAATTTATTTTCTTTCTTTCCCTTTTTAAAGGAGAAAAAGATCTGGGTTAGTTTATAAACTGAAGGGAAGGAACTAGTGAATAATGAAATATTGAAAGGGGATGAAAGAGAAAGGGGAGAGAGAGACAAAGACAAAGAGGGAGATAGAGACAGAAAGGAAAGGAGAGAGACAGGCAGACACACACACACACACACAGACACACACAGACACACACACACACACAGAGAGAGAGAGAGAGAGAGAGAGAGAGAGAGGAGAGAGAGAGAGAGAGAGAGAGAGAGAGAGAGAAACACAAAGATACACAGAAAGAAGAAGGAAGGAAGGGAAGGAGAGAGAGAAAGAGCAAGAAATAGATAAGGCACAAGTTCCCAGAGATAAGAAGGGATGAGATCAAGAGAGTGAGTAGAGCTGAGCCACTCTATATCTTCCTCAGAGATTGTAGAAATAATAAAGCTCACTAAAATAATGAAATCCCAAAAGATGAAAGGATCGTCATAGGGCAAAATAGTATGATTGCCAATAGCAATTTGTGAGCACCAAGAATCTTTCCTCAGTTATATAGTCAATACAGTTGATCAAGGAATATGGATAAAAACCAGGAGCAGAAAGAGTATGACTCCATGTGGCTCTGAACCATTTCCCCAGATATGTCATAGAGATCAAATAAGAGGTCATCTAGGATCAACCAGATTCTACCAAAAATGATCAGATGAAGTACATTTAATTAGCTGGAAGTACCTCATTATGCACTATTCCTCATCCCATACATTATCCCATATAGTTCAAACTGGCCTCTGTTCTTCACATAAAGCATCCTATTCCTATCCCTGGACTTTTGCTCTGCCTGTCCCTCATACTTGGAATGTTCTTCCTCCTCATTTTCACTTTATAGAATCCTTCCCTTCCTTCAAGATAATTTCACAACCCACCTTCTATATGATGTCTTCTCTGATCTGAGAACTGCTCCCGCCTTCCCTAGTTTTAACTATCTTGTATTTATTTTGAATGAACTTATGCCTACTGTCTTCTCCTCTGATAGAATGTAAGCTCCATGAGGACAGAGACTGTTTCATTTTTGATCTTTGTATTCCCAGATTATAGTAGATGATCAACATACATGTTAATCAAAGTCCGCAGTCATGTGAATTTATCATAGCCAACAAGATCAAGCTGGGATTGGTTGCAAAGTTGCACAAGATGGACATATACTAGAAAAGTGAAACCAGACTTTGCTTTTTTAGGAACTCAAGCCCATTAACCATCATCAAGAGACAGGTATTGATTCAGGGACTGGTGCTGCCTCAGACTTTGAAGAAATAATTCCTGCCCCACTAACCTCTGTTGGGTCATTTTTATGGTGAGGATGGAGAAAATTGAATGTCCTGTTGTACGGGATAATGAATCCCAAGAAAAATGTTCTGGCCATTTTCTGAATGCACTTATCTCTACAAGTTGTGTAGATCTTAAGCAAGTGCTATGGACTGACTGAAAAGCACTATCCATATGAACAGGAAGTTTTCAAATAAAAAAATTAAAGCAATTTATTTTACATAAAAAATGTCCTTAAACCCTATTGGTTAGAGAAATAAAAATTAAAACAACTCTAAGGTACATCTCATAACTATCAGATTGGCTAATATGACAGAAAGGGAAAATAATAAATGTCGGAGGCAATGTGGGAAAATTGGAACACTATTGTTGGTGGAGTCGTGCACTGATCCAACCATTCTTGAGAACAGTTTGCATCTATGCCCAAAGGGCTATAAAACGTTGACCCAGCTAAATCCCAAAGAGATCATAATGAAAGAAAAAGGATCCACACATACAAAAATATTTAAAATAGCTCTTTTTGTAGTGGCAAAAAATTGCAGACTGAGGAGATATCTATCAATTGGGGAATGGCTGTATTATATGAATGTAATGGAATACTTAAGAAATCCAGCCAGTATCTGATTCTCATTAATTGGCCACCAGTAGGTCCCAGGTCAAGCCCCATTTGGTGATGTTTAGATCCTGATTGGCTCAGATGTAAGTATTCAAGGAGGACTAGGACTTCTGATGTTAGAGTATCAAAGAGACTGAACCAGTAGTGTATTGGTAAATATTTAACAATAAGATCTTTTTTTAAAAAAAGTACTATAAACTTTCCATTTTAATATGAGTGATTAATATTTTTTTCATCTTTTTTTTCCCTGAGGCAATTGGGATTAAGTGACTTGCCCAGGGTCACACAGCTAGGAAATGTTAAGTTTCTGAGGCCAAATTTGGCTCCTATCCTTCTGACTTCAGGGCTGGTGCTCTATCCACTGCACCACCTAGCTGCCCCTTTCATCACTTTTTGAAGTCTAGACAATGTTGTCTGTTTTCAGAGGACTAATGATACCACCAGATGATGCATTGACTTGTTTGTGAACTGGATTGAAGGGAGGAAGAGTTGTAAGCTTCACTCTTTTCCAGAGTCATCAAAGTCTAGCAGTAAGACAAAATTCAGTATGCAGTGGATGACCTTGGAGTCTTCAATATCTGACCAAGATCCTTCAGCTGCCTTCATGGTTATTGGAACAAGTTGTTTCCAAATGCCTATTCCACCAAGGAAAATGTTTGCATGCTTAGGGGTAAACACTGATGGGTTAGTTACCCTCAACTTGGAAATGGCCATTGTGCATGCTACAAATTCTTGGAGCCATAGGAGTAGGGACTCACCGAGCCCTTTTCAGGACTTGTCTTGCCACTGAACTTTGAAGACTCTGGAAAAGAGTGAGATTCATAACTTTATACAGCTCTGCTTCACTTAAATCCAGGTTACAAACAAGTTGAGTGCCAGAAAAAGGGTTCAGTAAACCCTCACATCAGAAGTCCTAGTCCTTCTTGAATACTTCTATATCCCAAGTCTAGACAATAAAACATTTTTAAAAGTCTATAGACAGTTTAAAAAATAAATTGAGCCTGGATTTGTATTGTTTGCCAATTTCCAATGTGTAAATGTTCACACTGAAAATGTGACAATGATATGAGCCAGTTTGAACTAACTCCAACATTCTCCGGCACTGATTGCTCCTTCTGGGTTCAGACAAGCTGATTTTGAAGTCTCCCAAGCATTTGAAGAATAGAAGGATTATCTGAGGAAAAAGCTCACTATGTAAGGGTCATATGAAGCAGGCTGAGGGACTCTCATACCTTTCCAGCCATAAGCCATCTCAGTGATTCTTGACTTTTTCAGTGGTGATGTCAGAGTCATCCTCTCAGAGACGGGGAAGTCCAGGAATGATCTGAAGAGATGTCAGTCAGCAACATCACCAGATAATCCAATAGTCTGTATGTTTCACCTTTAGTAGTGATGTGGAAGAAGACTGAGAATGTCCCGATTTGTATTGGCTATTGTACTTCGGACAAGAGAGCTGAGGTGGATCAGTACTCCATGCCAAGCGTACAAGATATCCTGGACTGCCTGCGGAGAAGTCAGTGGTTTTCATTGTTGTACCTGCACAGTGGATGATGGTAGCTCCTAATTGTAGAAAAAGATAAAGAAAAGAGAGCTTTCAATTGTCCAGTAGGATTCTAACAATTTCAGCACATGCCTGAAGGAATTTCTGAGGTCTGTATCACTTTTCAGTAGCTCCTGGAAAAAGTGCTTGGTGATATGTTGGTTTCAAGTGATTATTAAAGCATATTTCTTCTTCTTTGTGAAAAAATGGCAAAGTAGAGAGGCAGCATGATAATGTATGTGCTGTTCAGTTGTGAACTACCTGAGGTGACCTCAGACTTTGTCTATAAAGTTTTCTAGGCAAGATATTGGAGTGGTTTACCATTTCCTTCTCTAGTGGGCCCCCATATTATAGAGGAATGGATAAATAAGGTTTAAGTGACTTGACTTGGGTCACGCAGCTAGTTGGATTTGAGATTGGATTTGAACTCAGATTTTCCTGGCTCCGATTTAGTTCCGCCTTATAAGGTATTCTACTGCCAGAATGCCCAACAGTAGGTATTTGGGATGGAGATTCTGGGAAGATCAGTTTTCAGTAGAGTTCTGGTAAAGAGATGCCAGAAGGAGGAGAAAGTCAGACCCAATAAGGTTGATCTTGAGGCTCTATGAACTTTGTAGAGTCAAGCACTTAGCATTGGATTTATGCTTCTCTGCTCCCCTCTTCAAAAATTCTAAAAGCTGCTGCTAATGCAGTGGCAGCTGCCCTGAGGCACAATGGATGTGGCCTAAGTTGGGCAAGATGCTCTCCGATGACTCTGAAATCAATGTCCTCCTCTCTTAGTTCTGAGCCAAGTAGAAGGTAGATGCCATTAATTACCCTCCCCCCCTCTGCCCCCATACTTTACCTTCTTCTTTGTGAGAAAGAGTTAATGCAAGAAAGTCCCAGTTCCTGTAGCAGCTGTCAGCATTCACCCATAGTTTTCCTTTGACCCTTGTATCTGTTTTATATTCCTCTTTGCTATCAGATATCCCATTATTAGATAAAAGAAAAACATAGTGTGCTGATCTGTGTTTGAGTTGTTATTTGAGAGCAAAAGAGAATGAAGGATTACTCAAGTCTGGAATCAAAAACTACGGGCATATTTAACACTTGGTGTGAAGTTAGAAAATGGGGAAGACAGATGCAATAGGTCTGATCGAGGGAAGTTCCCACCTGATCCTAGTCAACATAAGGTGGTAAGTAAGGAGAAATAAGAGAGGAAAGGGGAAATTTTATTTACTTATTTATAAAATATTTCTATTTTCTCAGTTACATGTAAAACAATTTTTATATTTGTTTCTAAAACTTTGAGTTCCACATCCTCAAAGGATCATAAAATTGTGCATACCCTTTGATCCAACATTTATACCCCAAAGAGATCATAGAAAAGGGAAAACAAAACAAATCACAAGTGCAAAAATATTTGTAGCAGCCCTTTTTGTAGTGGAAGGAATTGGAAAGTGAGTGGCTGTCCTTCAGATTGAGTGGCTGAATAAGTTATGATATATGAATGTAACAGAATATTATTGTTCTGTAAGAAATGATGGGCATGTTAATTTCAGAAAAACTGATGCTGAGAAGTGAGTAGAACCAAGAGAACATTATACTCAGCAACAACAGCATTATGTGATGATCATCTGTGATGGACTTGGCTCTTTTCAACAATGAGGTGATTCAAGACAATTCCAATAGACATGATGGAAAGAGTCATCCAAATCTAGAGAGAAGACAATGGAAATTGAATGTGAATCATAGCATATTATTTTCACCCTTTGTTGTGGTTGTCGTTTATTTGTTTGCTAATTTTTTTCTTTCTCATTTTATCCCCCTTTGAGCTGATTTTTCTTGCACAGCATGATAAATGTGGAGAAATGTTTAGAAGGATTGCGCATGTTTATTCTGTATTGGGTTAATTGCAGTCTAGGGGAGAGGGAAGGGGGAAAGGGAAGGAGAAAATTTTGGAACACAAGGTTTTGCAAGGGTGAATTTTGAAAACTATCATTGCATGTATTTTGAAAATAAAAAGCTAATTTTATAAAAAGAGAAACTTGGAGTTCCAGATTCTCTCCCTTCCTCACCCCTATCCCTTTAAGAAAGCACATGTAGTTATGCAAAGCATTTCCATAAAAATCATGTTGTGAAAGAAAACATAGATCTCCCTCCCCTCCAATAAAAATCCTCAAGAAAAATAAAATTTTAAAAATAAAATATGCTTTAATCTGTATTCAGACACAATCAATTGTTTGTTTCTCTGGGTATATTCTGGGTATTTAATCATAAATCCTTCAGAGTAGTCTCGAATTATCGTATTGATGAAAATAACAAAGTAATTCACAGCTGAACATCCCACAACATCGCTATTACTTTGTACACAATGCATTTTACTTGAATTCATTCAGGTTTTTCTGAGAGCATCCTGCTCATCATTTCCCATAGAACAATAATATTGAGAGGTATGATTTTAATCTGAACTTTCATTCCCACTACACATATGTATGTGCATATGTATGTATATAAATATTTTAGCACTTCAAAAGCTAAGAATAAAAAGAGGATAGAGGAGAAAGAGTGTGCCAATCTCCTAGAAATGATAGACCATAAGTCTACCTGCAAAAGAACCAGAAGCTCAAGACATTATGGAAGTATTTTTTTGGCTATGGTTCCCCTGCTAGGATCTATTCTGATTAAGGTTGAGACTTTGAGAGCAAAAGACTCAAGAAAGAATTGGTCTTGGCAGATATCAAGTAGTCAAGAATATACTTCAGAGCCCCTTGGGTCAGTATGTAGCCTTCCTTGTGCATGGGTACTAAGAAGTATTCAGAGAAGATGGGACAGCTGTTTGCTAGGGGCACCTTGCCATTGTCTCTTCCCCTTCTCTGGATAAGAGCTATTGAGAATATTTCCTTAGCTTATTCTGGCCACCCAAACCATCTGATTTAAGCTTTATGCTGCCTGTGACACCATCAAAAAGCCATCAGGGATCCAAATTTTATTTTTTACTTTGATGCTTTGGGGGCAAAAAAATCACATTTTCAAATTGATTTGTGTGATAGAGTTCATTGGCTCATAGAATCATAAAGTTAGAATTGGAAGAACACTCAAATATTACTGTTTCTGATTGTCTCATTCTGAAGAAGAGAGAACTCAGTCTCAAGGAGGTAAAGTGATTTCTTCAGAGTCACACAGCTATTACGTGTCTGAGGCAGAATTTGAATTCAGATCTTTTAGACTCAAAGTCCAACCCTTTAACCTTGCACCACCTAACTACCATTAAAAAAAAAACTTCATGGATGGGATTGAACCATCATTTTTCAATTAATATCTGAACATGCTAACTGACTGCCCCACAGAGAAACTTTTGTGGGAGTTACAAACTAAGTTTTAGAAGATAGAAATGGTCTGGAAACTAATGACTAGTGTATCTCTTGAATGATATATCAATGAATGAAAATCCACTTCCTAGCCAGACTCAGAGATCATAGGATTTTAAAAAAATTATATTGATATGTTTTGTTTTTACATCACCTATATTTCCCAATGTATTTTCTACCTCTTCCTCCCTGGGAGTCATGCTTTATAATGAAGAATTTTTAAAAAGGAAAAAAAAGTTCAACAAAATTAATAAACATGTTGAAGAAATCTGATGTTCCATATCCATAACCCCCACCTCTGTAAAGAAGGAGTGGGAACGGTACTTACTTATTTCTTTTCCTTGGGCAAACCTTAGCCATTATAATCTTGTGAGATTAATTTTCAATTGTCCTGTTACTATTTTTTAAAATTCATATTGTTGTGGTAATTGTGTGCATTGTTTTCTTGGTTCTACTTACATCACTTTAGATCAATTCATTTAAGTCTTCCTAATCTTCATTAAATTCATTATTTCTTATATCCCAGCAATATTCTATTATATTCATGTACCCAATTTCTTTTTCCATTCTGCAACTGATGGACATTGGCTGAATGGAGCTGGAGGAAATGATGGATTCTTATTGACTAAATTCACTGCAAATTCATATCACAAAATCTCAACTTTGTTCTTCAGTTATTTCCAATTCTTCATGACCCCACTCAAGGTTTTCTTGACATAAATACTGAAGTGGTTTGCCATTTACTTCTCTAGATCATTTTACAGATGAGCAAACAGAGGCAAACAAGGTTAAGTGACTTGCCCAGTTTTATATAGCTGGTAAGTATTTGAGCCAGATTTTAACTCAAGAAGAGTTTTTCTGATTCCAAGCTCAGTGCTCTATCTACTATACTACCTAACTGCTCAGGGACCTCATTGAAGCAAGGCAATTCTTTTTTTCTTTTTGCTGAAGCAACTGGGGCTAAATGACTTCCACAGTGTCACATAGCCAAGAAATGTTAAATGTCTGAGTTCAGATTTGAACTCAGGTCTTCCTGACTCCAGGACTGGTGTTCTATCCACTACACCAACTAGCTGTCCCTGAAGCAAAGGAATTCTTTTGCACCTTCCTAATCAGTTCCCTATCCCACTTACTGTAGCACCTCATCCAAACTTACCCATTTCTTCTCAAGTCCCCCACAGTACCCTCTCCATAACCCTTTCATCTCTTTGCCCCATACTTGACCAGAACCAAACCAACGTCATTCATGGAAAAATCCTTATACTCTCTTAACATTAGTCAAACATCCCCCTCTCCCTTCACACCTCTCTGATATGTAGAGGAACTTTTTCTTTGACAGGACAAGCTCTTCTACCTGTACCTTTGATCCCATTCCTTTCAGTTCTCTAACAGATCATCTACTAAATTATTCCCCTACTTTCTATACAATTTTCCTTCTCTATCATTTCCCTGCTGCCTACAAACTTGTCTATGTTTCCTTCAATCTAAAAGAAACTCACTTGATTCAATTATCCCTGCTAGCTACCGTCCTATAACTTCTCTTCTGAAAGAATCTAGGTGGTACAGTTAATAGAGCACTAGGCCTAATGTCAGGAAAACCTAAGTTCACACCTAGATTCAGACTTACTAGTTGTACAGCCTGAGACAAACAACCTAATTGCTGTCTGTCTTCGTTTCCTCAATTATAATTCCATTTTCAATTAAACTCTTTGAGGTAAGCTGCCTGTATTTATTAGCTGCTTCTATTTCTCATTTCATTTATTTCTTCAAAAGCAATTAGGTCTTAAGTGACTTCCCTAGGGTCACACAGCCAGGAATTATCTAAGGATGGATTTGAACTTGGGTTTTCCAGATTCCAGCGCCAGTGCTCTCTCCATGATACCACCTAGTTGCCCAATTTTCATTTACTTCTAAACTCTCTGCAATCTGCTTTCCAAGCTCATAATTTGACTGAAACTGCTTTCTGCAAAGTTATCAATCATCTCTTAATTGCTAAATTTAACAGCCTTTTCTCAATCCTCATTCTTCTTGATCCATTTTCAGATTTGACACTATTGACCCCACTCTCCTCCTGGATATTTTTTCAAGGTCTTCTATCTAGCTTTCTTGACATTACTTTGTCCTGATTCTCCTCCTACATTCCAGTCTCTCTTTTGGATCTTCATAGCCCCTAACTATGAGTGTCTTCCAAAAGTCTATCCTGAGTTCTTTTCTTCTGCCCCGCAATATTTACTCTTGGTGATCTTATCAGTTCTCATGAGTTCAATTATTTCTATTCAGGTAATTCCTAGTTCTATATATCAACCCCCTAATTTCTCCACTGAGATGCCCCATAGATATCTAATCTACATATGTTCAAAACAAATTCATCGTTCCTTCCCATCCCCCAAATCTTCCCCTCTTTCCAACTTTCCTGTTAGTATCAAGGTTACCACTATTCTCCCAGTCACCCAGATTTACAACTTCAGTGTCTATTTGCATTCACCTCACATATCCAATCTGTTGCCAAGTCTTATTGTTTCTGCTTTGCCAACATGTCTGGTGTATATACTCCGTTCTGCCCCTCACACACTGGTGCTGTCCATTATCACCTCATGTCTGGACTACTGAAATAACTTTTTGCTTGGATGTCTTGTCTCAAGTTTCTCCCCACTCCAATCCATCCTCTGCTCAGCTGCCAAAGGGATTTTCCTAAAGGACAGGCCAGCCTTTGTCATCCCATTGACTCAATATGCTCTTGTGGATTCCTATTACATCCATGGACAAATAGAAAATGCTCTGTCATTTAAAGCTCTTCACAACCTGATCCCTTTTTTCCTCTCTGGTCTTTGTTCCCGTAATTCCCTTCCATGCCCTCAACAATCCAATTACATTGACACTTGTTCATTGCATGGGATACTTCATCTCCATCTCTGTTCCTTTTTCTTCATTGCCCATGCTTGAAATTCTCTCCCTCTTCACGTTTGCCTCAGTTTCTCTAGCTTCCTTCAAGACTCAGCTCAAATCTTGCTGCAAAGAGCTTTTCTCATTCTCTCCCCATTGCTGGTGTCTTTCCCCTAAGATTTCCATATGTTTATTTTGAATTTATATTGTGCATGCATAGTTTTTTTGGTACATTGTCTCCCCTTTTAGAATTCCTATTACTTAAAGGCAGAGACAATGAATATTTTTGTATACCTGGTGCTTGACACAGTGCCCAGAACATAGTAGGTACTTAAAATGTGTGTTGATTGAATGACATTAATTATTTCGCTTCAATTTTTTGCTATTATAAAAATTCTACTACAAATATTTTGATGTATAGTGAGCCTTTCTTTTTATCAAAGCAATGACATGAAGACTAAATGCCCTACCTTACTCAAGCCTCAAAATTTCTTTGCCCAAGGAAAACATGAGGTAATAGAGTGGTGAGAAGCTATGCCATATTAAGTAGATGAAGGATTAAGTAATCTGCCTTGCTCAGAATAGTGCTAGAAAATAGTTGGGAACCCTTCAAAGATGACACATAGAAACCACCTGATTTCTAGGATAACCAGAGGAATTGAGAGCTGAAGAAATGGGTTCCAAGAAGGATGGAAACAAAAAATAACTTCTAGGGAAATCTATTTACATAGTGGCTTAGAAAGCAAGAAAACAATAATTTAGCAGTTTTTTAAGCCAACCAAGATTGACTGAACTGAGGGAGATCTTTAACCAGAAGAGGGCAAGATGGAGATTTCCCTTTTTTGCCGAAAATTATATGGAGGAATAGCTAAGTAATAGGGTGGATAGAATGCTAGGCCTAGAGTCAGGAAGATTTGAGTTCAAATCCAACCTCAGACATTAGCTGTGTGACCCTGGGCAAGTCAGTTTAACTTGTTTGCCTCAGTTTCCTCATCTGTAAAATGATCTGGGAAAGGAAATGGCAAATACCTCCAGTATCTTTGCCAAGAAAATCTAAAGAGATCATGAAAATTTAGGCCCAACTGAAATAGCTGAGCACACACACATCAATGGGAGTCTCAAAAGAAAGGCAAGCACCTATAAAACCTGCTTTACTAAGAGCTAAAGACTGTAATAATCAGTCTGGGCTCTAGAGACCAGTGGGATCTAATGATATTGAGATCACAAAATGATGAGTGGGATCAACACAGAAATGTCAGGACTCTGGCCAGTGACAGGCTGAAATATAGTGCTATGTTTACAAAGGGGGAAGAGGTTACAAAAATAGTTCAAAAGTGCCTGTTGATGAAATGTATTTGCAGACTTTGTATAAGTGGAGTCACATAGTCGTGTACAAGTTCCTCAAACCTGTTTGGGTCTGTTCAACCATTGCTCACATGTAAACCTTCTCAAACAACCAGAAGTCATTATATGATGTCATAGCAATGCAGATTCACATTTACATAACATAGAATGCACTATATGTAAAAAATAAGCATCAAGTGAGGAACATAGTACTAACCCTTTCCCAAACTATAATTTTCCAGACTTCCAGGGACTGTTAAGTTGTGAATCCTTTTTGCTTCCATTCCATTCCACTTTTCATCTTAGCTCTGTAAAGTAGTGAAAGGAAATATAAGTTTATTAATTTGCTTGCTCCACATTCCCCAGTTCCTCTGACTACAGGCACATCAGGCAGGATGTTAGTGTAATACTCCCAGCAGCAGCATTGGATGCATTGTATTTCTCAGCATAAGAACCCGAAGGATCATGGAATCTGTAGATTGTGCCCTCATTGTCATCAATGAGTTCTAAATGTGGTTAGGGAAATCCTATTTCTGGAGAGGACTTGGTTTAGGATGTTGGATCAGATCTTTGTCTCCCTTCATTTCTCTTCATCACTTCCCTCCATTTTTCCCTATCTCACCTCTCAAATGAATTGGACTTAACAGTGATATCAGGAAGGTAATGTCTTGACTTGCATTTGTTTTTGTTCTGGTTAGAAACTCTAAAGGTCTTCTTCTGCTAGAATGATTCTTCTGTGAAGGCATATGAGGTAATTTTTTTTTTTTTGCCTCAGTTCTTATCTAGCTTTTATCTATTAAATGGGTGTAATCTTGGAGAAATGGCAATGAAAAGGCCAACTCCAATCACTCTGATTTACATCTAACTACTAGACCCAGATAACTTAGGAGGAAAGAGTGAGACTGATGACTTTGCTTCATCTCCCTTAAATCCAATTCACTTTCAAGTCAAGACATCATCTTCCTGATGTCATTGATTTGCTTCAAGAATGAAGGATAAACAACAACTCCAAGGAAGTTGTTCCTCTGTTTCATTTTTCTATCAAGACTTCTGCCTAAATACTTCCTGAGTTGCTGCAATTACTTATTCTCTAGTCATCTATAAGGTACCAAAGAGTCCTCTTATACTTCAATCTATACACAATATATTCTGTATTTCATATAACTTCTGCTCTTGGTTTATTATATGCAATCTTAACATGATGCTTATTTGGATATAATATTCTGCAGTTGGCTTATGGATCTGTGTTAACTCCTGTGACTATGCTATACACACATTAATGACTATTTTATGATGGCTACTTATAGATGTTACTGTGCACTTTGATGTTATAGTACATTTTCCCCATTTAGTAATATTTTTTCTCAATTATATGTAAAGATTCTGAGTTCCAATTTTTTCTCTTTCCAGCCCTTACCATCCCCTTCCCTAAGACAGCAAGCAATCCAATATAAGTTAAACATGTAAAATAATTTAAAACACATTTCCATATTCAAAATGTGAAACAAAAATCAGAAAAAAAGGGAAAAATCATGAGAAAAAACAAATTAAAAAGGTGAAAATAGTATTCTTCAATCCATATTCAGTGTCCATAGTTCTCTTTCTGGATGCAGATGGCATTTTCCATCCCAAGTTTACTGGAATTGTATGTAATGTTCTCCTGGTTCTGCTCACTTCACTCAGCAACAGTTTGTGCAAGTATTTTCAAGCTTTTCTGAAATCAGCCTGTTCATCATTTCTTATGGAACAATAATATTCCATTACATTTATATACTCTTAACTTAATTCAACCATTCCCCAACTGATGGACATCCATTCTAATTCCTTGTCACGACAAAAAGAGCCACTACAAACATTTTTGCGTATATGGGTCCTTTTCTTAGGAAGACTTTGAAGGCTTCTTAAGCAAAGAAGGAAGTTACTTCAATAGCTCAAACTGTACTTGGAAGCTTTTGAGATTATTTCCTTGCCTTTTAAGGAAGCTTTGGGTATGGATGGTGAATTCCAATCATGTTATGGGGTTCCTGACCACATTAATAATTAATGATAATTATCACAGAAACTTCAAAATGTGAGAATCTTCTGATTCATATCTGAATGGAAGAATTGTGACAGAAGATGTGGGATCAGTTGAAGAGAACCACAAAGAAGTGTTCATGGCAAGACCCAGTAGAAGATGGGTCAGGAATGGGATGGAGGGCAGATGAGGGAAGGGAAATATAAGAGATAAGTTATCTATGTAGTTGACTTGCCAGCAATCAAGAGTAAACTGAGGGACAGGCACAGTGATACACTGTTGGTGAAACTGTGAATTTTGTACAACCATTCTAGAAAGCAGTTTGGAATTTTACTAAGAAAATATCCTTTGGTCCTGAAATGAAACTGCTAGGAATATACCTACAATGAAGTCAACAAGAGAAAGAAAGATCCCATATACACCTAAATAGTCACAGTGGCAGAGGCAAAGTAGATAGCTATTGATTGGGAAATGACTAAACAAATTGTGGTACATGAATATAATGGAATATTACTGCTCCTTAAGAAATGATGAATATGAAGAAATCAGAGAATGGAGGAAGACATATAGGAAGATCAATATAGAGTGAGGTAAACAGAACCTGAAAACAATGTAAAGGATGACTACAACAACATAAGGAGAAGGAACAAAAGCACCAACAAAAAGTGGATATTGTGTAATTATGATGAATAAGCTTATCTCCCCAAAAGAAATGAGAAAATGTATCTCCTTCCTTTCTTTGTAGAGGTAGAAAATTATGTCAGATTTGATTGATGTCATGGTAAATTTTGCTATACTACTCCCTCCCTCCTTAACTTTTTTGTCCTATTGCAAGGAATGTCTTATTGGATACAGGGTTGGGGAGAGGGAAGGTATGTTTTGGGGAAATGTAATTAATGCAAAAATAAGAATTATCAATAATAATTTAAAATCTAAAACAGATTAAACCGAGGGCAATAAAAACTGAGATGAACTCCTGATATCTCTAGCAATAGAGTCTTTGGCTGAAGTAAGAAAGAAGGGAGTGATACTGCATGGATGAGTCTGTAAAGGCATCCTTGAAACCAGTAGATCCAGCAGTATCTTGACAACCCTAGAGTCAGCGAAATAAATGACAGCAGCCAAGAAGAATCTACATATTTTCACACTAGCTACAAAGACAAATTTGGGAGGAGAGAGGAAACTATTTCTCACTTTATATGTCCTACTTATCTCCATGGCAATTTCCCATTAGTGGCTATGGGGCATTGTATCTAGTTTTTTGGATGGGGAGTGAAGCTGAGAATCATTCTGTTGCCCATTTATTTTCCTGCTAATTATCTTGTTATTCTGTATTAATTGAGTATTTTTCCATTTGATTTAGGGTTCCTGCATAGTTTATGAATAAGAACTACACATCGATATGAGAATTTGAGTTGTATTTGCATAATTAATATTGTCCAACATGTCTTTCTCATGTTGAATCTGGAGTTCTTCAAAGACCCTAGGATTATAAAGAAAGGGATTGGGGTGGGGTATAGGCTTGACAACATTGTGCAACTCTGCCTCCCTTAAATTCAATTCACATTCAAGTCAAGATATCATCTCGGAATGTCATTGATCCTCTTCAAAAATGAGGGATGAACAACAATTAGCAAAGAAACCAGGGTAAAAGATGTATTACTTCAATGGACTTCTGAATTAATAGGAGTGAATTTTCTAGCAATAGAAGAGTGGAAATAATGGTTGGGGTTCCTACTTTCCAGTGTTCGTTGAGAATAACAGTAACTAAATTTATATACTATATTAAGATTTGTAAAGTGCTTCCTATAAATTATTTGATTTGATCCTTGAGACAATTTTCTGAGGTAAATACTATTATTATTCGTAGTCAGCTGATGAAACTGAGGATGGGAGAAATCATGTGCCTTTTTCTGGATCACACAACTACTAACTTTCTGAGGCAGGATTTGAACTAAGGGTTTTCAATTTCAAGGCTAACACTACCTAAATGCTCCTCTTTCCCATCTCCATACACAAAATAATAACAACGGCTAGCATGATATGGTATTTTAAAATTTGCAAAGAGCTATACCAATGTGACCTCGTTTGATAACGGGTACCATTAGCAATTGAATTAACTATACACACTGCAGGGAGTCTGTAATAAAGGCACCAGATATTTCATTCTGGGTTTCTGGCTTAGTAAATACTTAGTGGTCAGCTGTTTAAAAATTGAACTTTATCCCCACAGGACACAACTTTAAAGCCTCACCAGAAGATGGTTGGATAGGAGTCATGCATAGGAGATGCTCCCCATGAAGTCTATTTATGCTCTATGAGTCTGAGGTCCTGAGCATCTGTATGGTACTAGGCATAGTGGTAAAATTCTAGACCTGGTGTTTGAGTTCCTGAGGCCCTGTTATAGCAGTCACAACTGGGGGAAGGGATTAAATATTTTTTTTGTGAGACAAAAGTTGAGGTTAAGTGAATTGTCTAGGGTCACACAGCTAACAAGTATTAAATATCTGAAGCTGGAATTGAACTAAGGCCACCTGACTCCAGGGCCAGTGCTCTGTCCACTACACCATTTAACTGAGGGGTGAAAAAAACTTCCCCGTGGCTGACTTAGGAGAAGTTATGAAAAAATAAAAATAGATCAAATTGATTATATAAAAATGAAAATTTTTATATACTTAAAAGGAAAATATCCAGAATAAGAAGGAAAGATCCAGATTACAAAAAAAAAAAAAAACCACCCAACTTTTACATTAAACATTCTGATAAAAGTTTCACATCTAAAATTTATAAAGCATTGATTCAAATTTATGAGTAAGAACCACTTGCCAAAACATAAGTGGGCAGAAGCTATGAATAAGCAGTTTTCAGAGAAACACTATCCACAGCCACTGAAAAAATATTCAAGATCACTAATAACCAGAGAAATGAAACAAATGAAAACAGAAATCAATGAAAACAATTCTGAAATATAAATTGACATTCAAAAAAGTGGAAAAGGCAGTAAAAGATTATAAAATTCAATGCTGGTATGCCTGTGAAAAAATTCACACTCACATAATGCTATTGGTATTATGAATTGGTTCAGTCTTTCTGGAAAACTATATGTAGTTATACAATAACAGTAGCAAAACTAATGGAGGGAAAGGTTCTGTTCAATGTGATGAATTTCCCTCATCAGTTAACGGAATTACAGGGCTTCTTTCATGGAACTCGATGTGTGCCTTAGTCTCGTACTGAGAGATATACAGCTATACTAAAGGCACTGAAGAAAGAAAGAAATATTAATTGGATACCAAATAATGTGATACTAATGACTTAGTAGACCAAGAGACAAACCACAGAAACAATAGATAATTTAATTAAAGATTTGACAATGAGACAAACAAAATTTTGGTGATGTGGTCAAAAAAGTCATTAGGGGGAAATTTATATCTCTAAACACTTTCATCAATAAAAAAGAGAAAGGATAAACATGTGGAACATACATTAAAAACCACTCTAGAAAAACAACAAAATTTTAAAACCCAAATTAAACTCCAAAACAGAAATTTTGAATATCAAAAAATTGAAAGCAAAAACCACATTGATTAGAAAGTATTGGACATTATCATTCTTCCATATTAATTGTTGTCAATCATTTGGTCAGAGTGCAAGTTGAATAGGAAATATCTGTTCAGCAATCCTCCAAAGGATCTTTACCTTCTGAAGCAATATGAGTATAATAAGTTATTTCCATATCTTACATTTTTTGTTTAAATGTTCTATTCCAATTAGATAAGGAAATTTGGCTACAAACAGAAGGCTTGTTATGAAACCAGCAAGGCAGCCACATTTTAGTAATTAGTGGTAAAGAGTACATTGGTAAAAGTTAAAAAGTTGACCCTAGAGTAAATGTATGCACGACAAACCTTTAAGTTTAATTTGTATTGTCAACATTTTCCTCCATCAGTCTCTTAAGTCCAGAAATCAACAAAATGATAATTCAAGCTTTGATTTGTACTGTTGTCAATTTCTGAAGTATAAATGTTCACCACACTGAAAATTTGATAGTCAGCCCTTGTGAGCTGGCTCCAGCACACTCACTCTCTTCTATTCCCTTTTTGACTAGAGGAAGATCTTATGAATTTCAAAGAGAATGAAAATTTTTTAACATTCCATTAGTATGCTAGCACAATCCTCAGAATCCTTGATGATGGATTAGGAGCCAAGGACAAATTATATATTGGAAGGAGATGAAGTTTCAAGACTCTACAAGGAATCTAACAAAAAAAAACAACACCATAAAAAGAGACTTCAGTAAAAGGACTTGCAGGAGCTCTGATTTACCCTTCTTTTGCTCCATATATTCTAAACTCCAGGTTATTTCTTCCAGATTCTGTATATATATATATATATTTGTGGGACAGTATGTCATACCTTGGGAGGAGGTATTTTGTACCAAGAGTTTTTATCCTATCCCCTTAGTAAATAACTCTAACTAAATCTGGCTAATTAACTATCAAATGATAAGCAATGAAGGGAATCCTCTTGGGGGGTAAGGGTGGGGTGGACTTGTGAGCTGTTGGAAAACAACTTCTCAATCTCTAGAACCTGAGGAGAGAAGTAGGATCTACTTTCTAGGGCCAAGAGCTTTGGTCTGGCAATGCAAATGGAGTCTGTCCCAGAACAGGAGCTAGCTACATCTGTATTTGTTCAGGTATGTCTGTGAGTCCTTTGCACCTCATTCAATTTCCATGGAAAAGGAAATAAAAAACCAGACTCTTGTATTAAACATTGGGTACCTTTGGAAAGGGGAGTGAAATCTGTTACATAACTAGACATGAGCCCTATCTGAGCTTTGTGGCAGAGGCAGAGAAGGAAGTTGCCTCCTTTAGGCTCAAGGTCCCTAGTACTGAATCTGGGTCAATGTGAACATAAGAGTTCCTCGTGGGCATTGCTGAACCTAACTAAAGGAAGGGAGAGACAGTATAGCTGCTATTTAATGTGTTGAAATTGATAAAACATCTCAGTTTGACCCCTTTCATAATAAGGGTTTACCTTTTTATTCATGAAGACTCTTCCAGTGAAACTCAGGTTCTATTAAGCTGGAAAGACATTGAGTACACCTTGGAGGGGAGTACGGGGAGGAAAAGGGAACAAACTTTTTAAAGTTTGTTTAAATTAATTTAATTTAATAAGTAAGCACCTGTTGGACACTATTTAACAAAATTTGACAAATATGATCTAATTTGATCCTTACAACCATCCTAAGAGATAGAAGGTACTATTATTATTATTTTACAGATGAAGAAACTAAGGTAGATGGAAGTGAAATGACTAGCCCACTAACTACACAGGTAGTTGAGACAGAATTTGAATTCAGATTTTCCTGATTTGAGGCACAACACTCTGTATACCTAGCTGCTAGTGTCAATCATCCTGATGGAGTGATGATGCTGGTGCTGTTGGGGGACTCATCAGATCAGAGAGATCACACTGAATAGTCCTTCAAGATACAAGATTTAAAAAATGTTTGTACTCAATGACCTCACTACAAGCACCATACTCAAGGATTTTACTTAAGAGCAAGGGACCAAAGAAAAGGACCTATCTGTGTACAAATATTCCTAGCAGCACCATTTCTTATAGGAAAAAGAAAGGGAAACAAATTATGTGCTCAACAACTGGGGAATGGTTAAATAAATTATGGTATATGGATGTAATGGAATATTACTATGCCTTAAGAAATTACCAATATGAATAATTCAGAGAGATACAGGAAAATTTTTGTGAAGTGATACAGAGTGAAGAGGAACTAACAGAACAATAGGTCAAATGACTTGCAACTATGTAAATAAAGAGAACGCTGAAAAAGCAACAAAATTCATGTTACACACAAGGCAACTTTGTTATTCTCTTGTTAAAATTGAGAGGCACTATTTTGGGGTTTTACCACAGGCAGTAGATAATAGAAATACATGGTTACCCAGTCGATCATTTACAATTCTTTTTGGGTATTGTTTTGTTTGGTTGGATTTAAAACATTTTTCTTTTGTTTTTATTCGTGTATTTGGAGGCTTAAACTTACGTTCAGTCAATAAAATAAAGTTTATTACTAACAGTAAAGAAATCCCTCTTGGAGACTAATAAATGTCTCCAATACTGTGTAGTGTGTAAATGAGTTTATCCCTTGCAATTGAGAACCTTGGGTTAGGAGAAAGTGAGGGAAGGAAACAAAAGGGTGGGGTTCCTAAAGACCATCTGCCAGCCTTGACTGCTTTTCATTTGCCTAACCTTGTTTACTGACCCTTGTGATTTTTTTCTATTCCAGAAGTTTGAATGTTTCCTTGGCTAATGCTTTTCCTGCCAAGACTGGAGAACATTGAACATATATCAATAAATAACAATCAATAAAAAAGTATTTACATACTATGTGCAAAGCTCTGGGCCAGAGACTAAGGAGAATGCAGAAGGAATTTAAGGAAAGGCATTTGCCTTCAAAGCTCTGTGAATCCAGGATGTTTTGTATCCCTACTTGTTATCATAGTTCCTAGCATATGATAGACACTTAAAAAATTCAGATTGTTTCCTAGAATTTCATAAAAGGGCCCGAGTTGTCAGGGTTGAGGAGACTCCAATGGAAGAAAAGCAAGGGAGTGAAAAATTCCCCACAGGCTGACTGGTAATTTTTCCAGAGGATTTTTCATGTAACTTTAGGAAAGTAACATTTTTTTCTTTTGAATCTCAGCCCACTCATCTATAAAATGGGTTTGATCCTTGTAGTACCTACCTCATTGGGTTGTAGTGAAGATAATTCAATTCAACAAACATCCTCCCGAGGCAGTTGGGGTTAAGCGACAAACCCACAGTTACACTGCTAGGAAGTGTCTGAGATTAGATTTGAACTCAGGTCCTCCTGACTTCAGGGCTGGTACTCTTTCCATTGTGCTACCTAGCAACCCCTCAACAAATATTTTTAAAGTATTTCTTACATATGCAACACTTTACTAGATGATGAGATGCAAAGACAAAAAACAAAACCTTTTTTACCTTTAAGTAGCTTATATTCCACTGGTAGGAATACAATCTGTCCTTTGATAATTAAACAAAAAACAAATAAAAAGTGACAACCTAATTTCAAAAGGGAGAAAGCAAAAAAGAACTGGGGGATAGTGAAGGTGGGGTAGGAGGGATCAGGAAAATCATCCTGGAAGAGGTGACTCCTGAGCTGTTCTTTTGAGGAAGCAAGACATTCTGTGAAGTAAAGGTAAGGAATAAATTTCAAGCCCAGAAAACCCACCCGTACAATGGCATAAATACAGGAAATAGATTGGCGTGATGGGAACCAGCTAGCTAACAGTTTGATTAGCAGAGGAAACACATAAAAAAATAGTCATATGAAATGAGACTAGAAAAGTAGGTAGGAATCATATTGTGAAGGGCCTTAAATGCTAGTCCAGGGATTTCATGCTTTATTCTGTAAGCAATAGGGAGCCATTAAAGATTTTTGAGTAGGTGGATGACATGATCAGATTTATGTCTTAGTAATATAAACCTGGCAGTTAAGCAGACAGTAGATTGGAGACGGGAGAGACTGGGAACAGGAAGGCAAATTAGGAGAGTGTTATAATAGTCTGGTTAAGAGATGCTGAGGGCTTGAGTGGCTAGAGATGGGGAACAGATTGACAAATTTTGTGGAAGCAGTCTACAAGACTGGCCTCCTGATTTGGAAATACAGAGTGAGGCAGAGGGAAGACTCAAGGAAGACATAAAAGTGGCAAATCTGAGTGATTGCAAGGATGATCACACCCTCAAAAAAAATGAGAAAGTTTGTGGAAGGAATGAAGCCTTTCTTGGGAAGGGGGAAATATGACAAATTTCATTTTGATGAGTTTGAGCTGTTAATGGTAACACCAAGTTGGAGGTCCGGCAAGCAGTTGGTTTTGTGTGACTGAAGTTTAGGAGCAATATTAAGGCTGGATATTTTCTCTCTCTCTCTCTTTCTCTCTCTCCCTCTCTCTCTCTCTCACATACATACACAATACATATTCATAATTCATCTATGAAGAAACATTAATTGATCTCATGGGAACAAATAAGATCACTAAGAGATCATGGAGAGAGAAAAGAGAAAAAGAGTTCAGGATAGAATTTTTGGAGAGAATTATAATGATCCATCAAAGGAAACTAAGAAAGAGTAGTCAACAAGTAGGAACAGACACCATCAGAAAGCAGTTTTATAGAAGGCAAAGAAGGACAGAATGTCCAAAAGTGAGTGCAGGAAACAACATCTAAGAGTAAAAACTGAGAAAAGATCCATTGGATTTGGTTTTTAATAGAGCACTGGTAACCTTGAAGAGAGTACTTTTAGTAGATCAGTGAAGTTAGAAGCTAAATTGAAAGAGGCTGAGAAGTATGAGTTAATTAAATGAAAGCAACAAACGAAGACAATCTTTTTTTTTTTTTTGAGCTTTAGCTGTGAATAGGAAATGAAATGAAAGTTAAAGGGAAGAAAGGTCAAATGAAGATTGGGGAATTTGAGGTTTACTGTAGATAGCAGGTAAGGAAACAATGCAAAAGGAGAGATTGAAGATGAAAGAAGGGAAATAATTTGGAGGCAAGCTTGAAAAGGAGATGAGAGGAGATGGACTTTAGCAAGCTAAAGGACCATCTTTACTTTAGAGACAGACAAAAAAGAGGATGTAGGATGGTGATGAGGAGTTTTGAAAAGTGGAATAGGAAAGAAGATGGATATCATGACAGGCAGTCTCTATCTTCTTAGAAAAGTAGGGGGGAAAGGGAAAAGAATAGGTGGTATAGGTGGTTTGAGAAATGAAGAAGTTTTATAATAGCTGATGTAGAGAATGTGGTAGACTCAATTAGGAAAGAATAAATATATTTACATGTAGTATTTACATGCTGTAAGATTGAATTAGGTTAACCATAAGATCTAGACTATGGAAGGATGGGCAATGAAGCCAATGAAGATATAATGAACTCGGAAAATTGGTATGGGATGGGTGGGATGACTGGAAGTCATGACTGAGGGAATTATTGAAGGAAAGGAAATTATAATCAAATAGAGCATTTCAGAATTTTAGATTATGGGATAAAACAATTAGAGGTGATAGTGAGATAAAGTGTATTACCATCTCAACCATGGCTGAGATAGAGTGAAAATGGATGTCATGGCAGGATAGGAGATCAGTGAAATAAAAGGAAAAATCCCAGGAGAGGACTCAGCATTTTGAAGTGTCCAAATATGAAGTCAGGGATTAGGGTACAGAGAAAAATTGCATTATGCACAAGCTCCTGGACAAAAATGACAGTATGACTTAGTAAAAGGTTGTAACAAGCAAGGATTGAATCATATAATGCTGAATAGAGTGAACCATCCAGACAAGTTGCTGATTGAAAGTAGTCAAGATATAGTCTGGGAATGGAGTTGAGAAGCAAATAGTATTCTATTCTTTTACCTGTCCCATTGCTTCAAGGAATATGCAAAGGGTGTCCAAGTTTGTGGTGTCTTCGGGGGAGAGCCACATTTATTTCAGCATCAAAACAACTAGCGTGTGAAGATATGAAATCCAGGGACTACCATCATCAAAAATGTGGAACTAATATTCTGTCCCTCTCAGGGTCCCTCTCCACCATTTTCTGGGACTTTGTTTTCAGCTTGATGTCTACTAATAACAACCATAAACTGTCGACTTCTTGCATTTTGCTGCCTTATTATTTTTCAATCTAGAGACACTATCTTTCTCTATGTTCCTTGAACACAACCCTCTGTCTCCTTTGTCTGGATTTTTTTATTGATTGTTTCCCATATCTGTCCCTCCTTAACGCTACTTCTTGACTTCCCTGGCTTTCATCAAAATTCAGTTTAAATGCTATCTTTTCCATGACGTCTTTTCCAGTCTCTTTCTCCTCCATCATACCCCATCTCTGTCATGCGTGTCATCTGAAATTACCTACCCCTTGTACTGTAGATATGTTATTTCAATGTTACCTTTGCCATTAAAATATGGGTTTTTAGGTAATGAGTCCTGTTTTTGATTCTCTTTACATCTTTGGCATTTATTATAGAGCAGGCACATAAACTTTTTAAATGCTTGTTGTGTTGATGAAGTAATGATGATGGAGAAGTGATTGCTCTTTCTAGAGATATTTGTAGTATCATAGGGAATTCTGGATTATCAAAAAGCCTTCAACACCACAGGGCACAAAGTAGAATTTCTGCCTCCATGTTAAATAGTGGGGAAGATACAGCTAGGTCTCTGTTAGTGCAAATAATGATTTTTTTTTCTTGAAGCAGTCACATTAGTTGAATTTGCATAGAATATTTCCATTGAGATGAAACCAGTGACTATATTTCACATAATTATAGTTTCAAATAGCACAAATTTGAATGAATGTGACCACTTCTGGATATATGTTATTTGAACTAATTGGAGCCTAGGAGTAATTTGGAGGTAGGGTAGCCTCTTGTATCACAAAAAGACTGTGATTTATTTGGCTTACTCTTGAAGACAGCTCTATAAACATACTCATGGTTCCCAGTGAGTGAGTTGGTATGATTTAAGAGGGCGTCTTTTATATTAAGGTAAGACTACCTGGGAATATTAGATGGTAATTTCCAGTTCCCTGGCTTTCACTAATCTATTGAAGAAATCCCTTCCCAATCTGCAAACTCTCTCAAATCCCATTTAATTCTAGATGAAGAGCAGGATGGGACATATTTGTCAAACAGATGCCCAAATACAGGATGGATTCATCAGTGTATATATTCATGCCAGTGAATATATTCACGTCAGTCAACAAGCATTCATTAAGCACCAACTATGTACTAACCATATAAGTATGGGGATACAAAGAAAGGCAAAAAAGTTGTACCTGCTTGCAAGGAGCTCATAGTCTAAATGGAGAGGCGAATTAAATGGAGACAATCAGCAGAGGGTAGGCATTAACATTAAAGAAGACAGGGAAAGGATTCTTATAGAAGGTGGGATTTTAGTCAGGACTGAAAGGAAATCAGGAAAGCCAAGAGACAAATTTGAAAAGGCATTGGTGACAGCCAGTGAAAAACAAGGAATTGGGACATGGAATAACTTATTCAAGGAACAGCCAAGAAACCAGTGGTACAGAATCACAAGATACATAGGAGGATGGGGTAAGTATAAATAGATCGAGGAAATTTTGGAAGTACTAGGTTATGATGGACTTTAAATGCCAAGTAGGGGATTTTATATTTGACCCTACTAGTGACAGGGAGTCACTGGAGTTATTGCATAGAGGAGTGACTGATACTCTGTTCCTCTCCCTTTCAGGTAGTTTACCAACTTTAAGAAGATCTTGAATCAAGAATGGACTAGAGTGCAAAGAGACTTGAGATGAAAGAATCAATCAGGCTGTTTTAAGAGTCTATGTATCAGGTAATGGCAGTATTCATGAAGAGAAGGGAGTATATAGGATAGATGTTATGAAGGTGAAATCAATAGGATTTGGCAACATATTGGATAGGAGAGGTGAGGGAGAGTGAAGAGCTGAGGCTGATAACTATTTTGGGAGCCTGGGTGATTGGGAAGATGGTAGTATCCTTGACAAAAATAAAAAATTTAGAAAAAGGGGAGGGCTTGAGAGAAAGGAAAGTGAGTTTAGT
The DNA here is from genome assembly GCF_016432865.1 of Antechinus flavipes. Lineage (NCBI taxonomy): Eukaryota > Metazoa > Chordata > Mammalia > Dasyuromorphia > Dasyuridae > Antechinus > Antechinus flavipes. Next base: position 48,511,321 of record NC_067398.1, on the reverse strand, counting down.
TTTAGACATGTTGAGTTTAAAATGTCTACAGGACATCTTGTTCGAGATTTCCAATAGTTGAAAATTTTAGCCTAGAGATTAGGGGAAAAGATAGGATAAAATAAGTAGATTTGAGAATCATTAGCACAGAAACAATCATGATTACATCACCAATGCTATAGTATATAAGGAGAAGGGAAGAGATCTCATAACAGAACAGGGACATTCATAGTTAATAGGAATAACTTAGATGGAGAGCAAGCAAAGGAGACTGAGAAAGAATGATCAGAGAGGTAGGAGGAGAACCAGGTGAGAACAGTATCATCAAAACCTAAAGAGGAAAATATAAAGAAGATGAATGTGACTGAAACTGTCAAAGAGGTCAGAGTTGACAAGAAAGGTTCTTGTCTATGTGTTTAAGTGGCAGGGAAGAGTGTGATATATATCATCTTTAGGTTCCCGAGCTCACTGGGAACTATAGTCCAGTAGTTTCCCTGAAAAAGCATCAACAGGAACTCCTTTCTTTGTCTTCCTGTTTTCTGGCACTCCCTTTATGATGTCTTTTCCTATTAGAATGTAAGCTTCTTGAGGGCAGCTATCTTTTTTGCTTGCATTTGTATCCCTAGCACTCAGCATAATTCTTGATACATATTAGGCTCTTACTAACTACTAAATACCCAACTAGCTATATCTGTTTATCTATTCATTTATGGCTAGGGCTTTCTTTCACATATGGTGTGGGGCATGTGTATCCTTATATAGTTCAAAGGGAGGCAGAATACATATATCCAGTCTTTGCTTCCACTTTTCTCCAAGAGAGAATTTAATTCCTGCTAGAAAGAGAAGCTGGAAATTGGGGCAAGGGGTCACCACTCTGCTGTCTTCAGAAAGAGGAGGTAGTGGCCCAGAAAGTTATCTGCTCCCTTAAATGGTGTTTTAGGGGATGAAGTTTTCAAATTCAATCTAATTTCTAATTGCTTTTTCATTAATGGAGGGAAAGAAGAATTTCAAATTTTATATCTAAATTTTGACCACTTTCACATCAAATGAATATACATTTGACAAACAGCAAATAATCCATTTATCCAACCTTGTGGCAAAACAGAAATCAGAGAAAATATACCTGAGAGTGTATACCAGACAATACTGAATGAAGGGACTCTCCCTTTGGGAGTGAGGCAACTCAGCACAACCAAGAAAAAGTCCTTGATCTCACCCAAGTGAAAGTTCTCCAAAGTCTCTGATGCAGAAAGTTGGGGATAGGGACATGATGGAGATAACCAGCTCTTTTCACATCAGCTTCTTTCCAGAATCTATTCCTTCAGTAATCTGAAATGAATTTGGCATCTTCCATCATCTCTCTCAAAGCTGGTAGCCAGGAATGCTGAAAGTCCAAAGAGATATAGAATCTTGAAGAAAATTGAAGAGCTTGAACAATATTGAAGAGACTGAAAGTCTCTCTCACTCTGCCCCTGATTCAGACGTGAAATATTAATCTTCCCCCCCTCCCTAAGGAGTGAGTCCCATACTAGTGATTTTTGGGACTAAAGTCACATATCAATCTTAAATCTATCCATCCTCATTTTTGTAATGCTCACAAGGTGATATTTATATTTTAATTTGCCTTTTATTTATTTCAATTTGTCAAACACTTATCAAGTTCTTGCTATGTGCAGAATATTACCTTAATCACCGAGGGTGTACAAAGATTGATAAGACACTGTTCTTGTTCTCAAAAAGCTTATAGTCTTGGGAGAGAAGAGGATGTTACACATACACAAATAAAGACATTAGTTGGGTATCCCTGGATAACTTAATCCTCTGATGCTCAATTTTTTCATCTGTCAAATGAGGATAATATTTATACTACCTATCTTCCCGAGATGTTGTGAAGTAAACACCTTGAAAACTTCAAGGAGCTATATAAACGCCAACTATTGTAAAACAAAGTAAATTATAAGTGCTTGGGAGATCAGAAAAGCGCCACTGCCGCACTCTGCATGATTCCCTAAGGCAAGGTAGAAACTTCTCACAACTCTCCCTTCCCAGCCCCAGTATCTAATACAGTCCTCTGAAGATACAGATCAAGAATTGTTGAGTGGGCAAACACATGTATGAATGAAATGACTTGTGGATTGCTCTGAAGAGCCCTGAACTTGAAGGCAGAAGACCTGGATTCAAAGTCTCAGCTCTGTCATTCACCAGCTGGATGACCTTGAACAAATAACTCAAGTTTTCTGAGCCTCGGTTTACTCGTTTGTAAGATGGAGGAGTTGGACAAGTTAGTCTTTAAGGTACCTCCGGGCTCTGTCATTCTTTGATACTAAGAAGCTCATTCTTGGCAGTCTCATTTCCCCAACAAATCCAAGGATCAGGTAGACCCCTTCTTGAGAAGCTGGGCTTGGGAGGAAGGACTCAGTCCTGCCTGGGGTCCCAGGGGCATCCCAGGTTTTCTGAGGAATAGAGCCCAGTCGAGGGGCGGAGCAAACGCCAGTGAGAAGACTGCCTGTGGCCGTGGGGAACCTTTTCGGGATTCTGGGACTACGGTGGCCTTGGCCGCACCCCTCCCCGCTGCTCGGTGAATGGAGAGAGCTAGGGTACCTGGGAGGGTGTGGAGAGATCGGGGGTCTGCGAAGGTGCCGCGTTCCTGCGGGAAGCCTAGGCCCCTTCCTTTCCATCCCTTTCCTCCCGGACGCCGCTAGACCCAGGAGGTCCAGAGGTAGGAGCCTAGCCGGCGGAGTCAAGGCCGCACCCCCTGGTCTAGCCCTCCCTACCCTCCTCTGCCCCACCTGCACCGGGCAGAAGCGCGCCTTCGTCAGGGGCGCGCCTGGGGAGGGGGGTGGCGACGGGGACGCGCCTCGGCGCGGGAGCGCGCCCCTGGGGGAGAACCGGAGCAAAGATGGAGGCCGGGCCGAAGCTGCCGCCAACGCTGAAGCTGCAGCCGATGCCGCCGCCGTCGTGGCCCCGGAGCCGAGGTGCTTAGGGTCCTCCCGCCCCTGGGCCTGGGTCCGGCGCACGCGGCCTCCTACCCCAGGTCGGCCCCCTTCCGGAGCTCCAGCTGCCGCCTGGAGACTCGGACAGGTTCGTCTCCCGGCCCGGCCCTGGCCCCGGCCCCGGCCCCGGCCCCGGCCCGGGGCCCCGCAGTCTCCTCCGCCCGGCCCGCCTCCTTGGGGTTCGTGGCTTGCTGCTGCGCTGCTCCCCTCCGGGCCTGGTCCCCCGGAGCTCCCGCTCTTGGGCCGCGCGGCCCCTCGCTCAAGCTCGGCTCAGCTCGGCCCAGTGCCTGTCCGGCTCCCACGCCTCCAGTCCCCTCGCTCTGGCCTCCCCCCAGCCCCCAGCTTTTCCCCATCCTTTTCCATTCCCCCCAGTTCCCTGCCCCCAGCATTTTCTTCCCGGGGAAGGCTTTGGGCCTGGGCCCTGGGGCCCCCCTTCCCGCAACCCCAGCCCCTCTAGTCTTAGGGCCCCTGCCCCGCCTCCCCTGCCCCTCCGCCCCTCACTCCCACCCCTCAGCCCTGGGGTTCCAGGCTCTCAGGCCTTCATTTCCTTAGCTCCCTCCCCCTCTCTCCGCCCCACCCCCTCTCTCAGTTCCCAGGCTCTTAACCATCAGGTTCCTGGCTCCTGGTCCCATAGCCCAGTACATCCCTGCTCTCACCCTCTATCCCAACCCCAAACCCTGCCACCATGCTGCCATCCCAGGAGGCCTCGAAGCTGTACCATGAGCATTATATGCGGAACTCGCGGGCCATTGGGGTGCTGTGGGCTATCTTCACCATCTGCTTCGCCATCATCAACGTGGTGGTCTTCATCCAGCCCTACTGGGTGGGCGACAGTGTGAGCACCCCTAAGCCCGGCTACTTCGGCCTCTTCCACTACTGCGTGGGGAGCGGGCTGACTGGCCGGGAGCTCACCTGCCGAGGCTCCTTCACCGACTTCAGCACCATCCCGTCCGGGGCCTTCAAGGCGGCTGCCTTCTTCGTGCTGCTGTCCATGGTGCTGATCCTGGGCTGCATCACCTGTTTCGCCCTCTTCTTCTTCTGCAACACAGCCACAGTCTACAAGATCTGTGCCTGGATGCAACTGCTTGCAGGTAGGAGGGTGGAGGTGGCGATGGGAGGAAACCTGGGGGACCCCGGGGCCGTGCACAGTGGACATGAGGGTACTTGCCTTCCAGACTCCCTCCAGGTCTGCTTGTGTTGGCCTTGGGGGTAAGTAGAGGTCTCTGGCTCGATAAGAGGGAAGAGACAAGGATTTATGAGTACATGTTATCCAGGGCTGTCGGTATCACTTCTTAAAGTATCACCTCCTCTACCTGATCTTCACTGGTCATGCAGGATTTGAGGGGAGGGGTGCAGAGAATACTTTTTAGGAAGTTCTCTTCTTTGGGCTCAGTCTTTAAGGTTGTATTAGAGTATATTATCTTATATAGCAACAGACTGTATTTGTGAGTTAGTGTTATGTTAGGAGATGGCATGGGGGGAATGAGTATAGAGTGTGTACATATGTGTGTATTTGTGTGTAGAATATGTGCTGAGAATGCATTTCAGTGTGTGATTGTGGAGGCTGTAAGAGGAGTATGCATTTGAAGGGTGTGAATGTGAAAGGTTATGTAGTTAGGGAGATCTCTTAAGCATCTGACACATACTTAGGACATCCAAATTGGAATATATCACTCAATAAAGTGGTTCTTTGAGTCTTGTCTTCTTCTAGGAGGGTTCTGTTAGCTCACAGGACTTTCTGAAATATCTTGCTAAAGCATTATCCTTAGCCAGGGAAGAGAATGTTGGGAAAGAGAACTGATTGCCGTGAATGTCTTCCAGGATCCATTAGAGTTATCCTTTTAGACTGGAGACAGAATTTGAAGACTCAGCTCCTCCCTGCATTTGTCTGAGTGCATGCATGGATGGGGGTGGGAGTGGAGTAGGATGATTGGAATTGGGAGGTGGGGGAGGAGGCACAGGAACAAATGGAAATGGGTAGGGTAACCCCACCAGACTGGGGTAAATAAGATAAGAAAGTATGACTATAAGTGATGGATAGTATTATTTAATAAAGAGACCAGAACTTCTCTAGCCAAGTGAGGGCTGTCCCTTTCAGAGCAATCACCTTAGGAGGCCATACACATTGCTCAACACATCGTGAGAAATTCTTTTTTGGAAGCTGCCTTCTGATACTATGACACATTTTAACAACATCTCAATGAGAATAAATCTTGTTCCTTTGAGAGTGGATTTTACTTTCAGAAGACAAAGTTAGCTGAAGTGAGGAGTGTATGTGAGTTTGTGTATGTTGTATATGTGTGCCTGTTCATATCGATGGTAATATTGATGATAAAAATGAAAAAAGTAGATTTTCTTCTGTAATATGACTTTGAAGATGATTCTTAAAGAAAGGTTACAACAAAGTTATAAGGCAGTCTTGTTAAAGTAAGTACAAAACTCTCACCCCACTCCATCCAGTAACTGCTTTGGTATAGATAACATTTCATAAATCTAAATCTATTAAAAAGAGAAGTATCACTCTACAGTTATTCCTTATATTACTTTATGGATGCTCTTATGCCTGCAAATAGGCCAGGGTAGGAATAGATAATGTTTCTTTATGTTTAGTTGTCTAAGCAGGAGCCTTTGTGATACACAGAGTGAGAGTTCTAGCTTTATCATCCTTTTTAGGTTTTCATTTCATCCCCCATCCCACAACCCCGCCCTCCCCAAACCCTTCAGTGGCAATCTGTACAATAGCTATAGATGGTTTCTAGTTTTCTAGTATTAAAGTTCTCAACCATTCTTTGGGAAGTTTTCAGTGCTTTAAAGATTTGCTGATGATTTCCTCGTCCTCAGATCCCCTATAATCCATGGAAATTTAATCTTGAGGATTTGACATTTTTTTTGGTTTGGTTGCAGTTGTCTAGGATCTCTGAGCAATCACAGATTTACAAACATTAGGACTAGAAGAAACTTTAGGGATCATCTGATCCAACTCCCTAATCTTACAGATGAGAGAAATGAGGTCTAAAGAGAGGTGATATCTTGCCCCAAGGTCACACATATGATTCCTGGCAGAGCTTTGACTAAAGCTCACATCTCCTGAGTTCCAACCTTCATGTTCTTCTTTGTGCTGTGAGAGCCAAAGAGGAGACAGAAAGAACTTAAAAGTCTGATCCATTTTATTGAAGGTATCTAGGCTCGCAGAGGCTGAGGATCTGTTTAATTGATAAATTTTATCTCCTGGGACATCATTTCATCCAGATATTTTGCAAGCCTCCTAAGAAGAAAAGAATCCAGTCATTCTTTCAGAAAGCAAAGCCAAGGATATAATGCTCATCTTGCATTGGTATATAGCACTCTATGATCTCTAAAGGGATGTTCATATCCACTTTCTTATTCTGTCCTCACCACAGCCCTTCAAAGCATATAAGCACATTATCATTAGCTCCATTTAATAGATAAGAAAACTGAGACGCAGAGAATTTTTATGCCAAGGTCACATAGACAAGTAGAGACAAAAGCAGGACTAGAACCTTGATCTCTTGATTGACAGAGCAGTGGGCATCCATTTATTTCTTACATATTTGTTGAATAAATATTTATGTATGTAAAGAAGCTTATCATCTGGTGGGCTGCAAGGTAGTGAATTTTCTGGTCATGGCAACTCTTAAAGTCTACTACTAAGATTTTAGAAGAGCTGCAATATGTGTCAGTGGGTACTTTCACAAGTTTAGTGATTTTTTTTTACTGTTATACTATTTTTCATTACATGAAGATGTCTTAAGATGACTCTTGCCCTCACAGCTTAGTTGATGTTCATCATGAGCATGTAAATGCTTGAGATTTGTGTATATGTGTATGTACACTGGCCTGATAATAAAGAGACTCAGGTTCATGAACATATACATATCTTGCAGATAGATATGTGTTAATGTATAAGTTTGTATTTGTTTGATACTGGTGACTTCATTGATAGTTTCCAGTGAAAAAAGTTCCTCAACCAATATAGATCCGCACTTCCTATGCAATCTACAGTCTTAGAGAATTCCCTGGGACATTGAGAGGTTCAACTCAATAAACATATATTAAAGTGTCTGTTTTGTGCCAGGCACTGTGCTAAGTGCTGGGAATATAAAAGAGGCAAATGGAAGTCCCTGATGTCAAGATGCTCACAATCTAATGGGGAGACAGTATGCAAACACGCATATACAAAGCAAGCTATGTACAGAATAAATAGAAAATAATGAACAGAGAGAAACCAGAAAATTAAGAGTTTGGGAAAGGCTTCCTGTAGATGGTAGGATTTTAGGTGGGATTCAAAGGAGATCAAAGAGGTCAGGAGTCAGAGTGAAAGAAGGAAAGCATTCTAGGCATGGAGGAAAGTTAGAGAGAATGCTCCGAGCCTGTGTTGGAGGATCTAGTTCACACAACAGTCAGTAGGCTAGTATCATGAATTGAAGAGTATTGATAGGGAGTTAGGTGTAAGAAGACTGGAAAGGTGAGAGGGGGCTAGTTTATGAAGGGCTTTTAATGCCAAACTGAACACTTTGTATTTGCCTCTGAAGGCAACCTGAAGGGGAACCACTAGAGCTTATTGAGTAGGAGGGTGACATGATCAGACTTGTGTTTTAGTGACTGAGGAGAATGGATTAGAGTGAGGAAAGACTAGAGGCAGACAGATTCACCAGCAGCTATTGTAGTAATCAAAGCATGAACTTTTGGAACAATTTTACCTGGTCATAGGTAATGCTTATGTATAAGAAAGAAGAGGTGAGAGCTGTCCATAAAGTCTGAGCAAAGCTTTGCTTCTCATTATTGGGAGATAATCGGCCCAACCCTACTCTGTGGATAATAACGAGTAGGAGAAAAACAGCAAAAATGATAAGAAAAATAACCAGCATTTATAAAATGCCTACTATGTGTCAGGCACTGTGCTAAGTTCTTCACAAATATTTTGTTCATTTTGATCCTCACAACAACCTTGGGAAGTAGTAAGTGCTATCATGTCCATTTTATAATTGAAGAAACTGAGGCAAACAGATTAAATCACTTAATAAACACTTACGGTTCCTTTTACAGTCATAAGTCACATTATCTCATTTGATCCTCTCAACAATTCTGTGAGCTATGTACTACAAGTGTAGTTATTTCCATTTTACACATAAGGAAACTGAGGCAAGAGAGGCTAAGTGTACTCAAGGTCACATACAACTATGAAGTATCAGAGAGTAGTTTCAAATACAGGCTCTTGATTTCAGGTTCAACACTCTTTCCACTACACCTACCATACTGATGAACAATGACTGAGGGAGGGATAGAATCAGGAAGAGGAGAAATAAGAGGCTTAAAGCAATGCTAAGCAAGACATGAGTGAGATCAATCAATGTGTATTTAGGGATTTGCTTTTCTTTATCTCTTGCTTTTAATTGTATATTGCCTATTTAAATAAACTAAATATAAATATCACAAATATAATAATAATTAGTTGACAGCTAAACTATGCTTTATTATTTTAATAAAGAATTTTATTTTGTAAAAGAAACAAAGGGAAAAGAACTAAGGTTCATACTATCCATTCATCTTTTCCATTATCATTAAAGGACTGGATCTGGTTCCCTGGCAACACTATCTCCTCCCTTTCTTTCGCACCTTTCAGGTGGTCTGCTCCCCTTTTGTCATAAGGCTGCTTTTGATGTCCATTTTTAACATGGTCTCATCTGGATAAGCATACTGTGGGGTGACTGTCTGATTTGTCCTATTCCTTGCTCCCTCTGATACCTGTCTGAGAGGGAGGGAGAGGAAGAGAAGGGAAGGGGAAAAGAAGGAAGGGAGGAAGGGAAGTAAGAAGAGAAGTTGAAAATTATATAGACTGAACTAGAATTAAGAAAAAAGGAAGGGGAAGGAATACATCAAGCCATTAGGCTACTTAGTGCCTGTTGCTCCTACCTTCTAGAAATAATGGCACAACATTCTAAAATTTTGTGAAATTAAATTAGAATTCCAGAACTCTGGCTTTCTGGCAAATAACTAAATGGATCATTTGAATTCTCTTTCTCCCAGTCACTTGGGCAAATGCCTTAGTTTGACTAATAATATCATCTTAAGCAGAACAAAATTCTTTGGGCCTCAGTTTTCTCAGCTGTCAAATGAGGGGATAATGGGGCAGGCAAACTATGGCCAATTTCCATAGCTTCTATAGCTGCCTATTTTTGTATAGCTTGGTAAGGTAAGAATGACTTTTACATTTTGAAAGATAATAAAACCTTACTAAAAATATAAAAAAAAACATTCTTAATTCCTGGAGCTCAACAAAAACAGACCAGGCAGAAAGAATTAAAGTTCTTTTCATTTCAGAGATTCTATAATTCTGTAATTCTAATGGATTGGGATAGGATTAAGTTAAGGCTACTATCTTAGAGCATCTCAGCTGGACTAGTGCTAGGGGCCAAGGGAAGTCTGTAATTAGAATGATAGAATAGGATAGAATTGAGGAAGGGGGAAAGCATTATTTTCTATTACCAGGCACTAGCTAAGTACTTTACTTTGATTCTCACCAAAATCCCATGATGTAGGTACTATTATTATCCCCATTTTATGTTGGAAAAACTGATGAAGACAGAAGTTTAGTGATTTGCTCACAGTTAAACAGCTATTAAGTGTCTGAGATCATATTCTAACTCTGATCCATCCTGACTCTAGGTTCAGTGCATTGTCCACTGTACCACCTAACTGGCTTGGATTGTGTGCAGGGATTGAAACAGACGTACCGTACTCTTCACATCTCCATTCACTGCCACTGAGATTCTGGGGGACCTCAGGCCTGTCCAGGACTGCCTGGAATTCCAAAAGGACAGGTTGGAGGAGTGAGGGGTGAGGTGGTATTAAAATGAAAAGACACATTTCCACTTTGTTTTCATGGTATATAGGTGGAGAGAGGAGAAAAGGGAGACAGAAAAACATTGATTTTGATATGTATGTGAAATTCAGGTCTTCTCACTAGCTTATTTACTTAGTTATATATTTATTACACCAGCTATAGGGTCATCATTGTCTTCTTCACTAGTCTCTGAGTTAACGAAAAATCCTGGAAATCTAATTATCTGGGGTTTACAATTTGCTGTTCCTTAGGAATGGCTCTGCCTTGGCCCTTCAGGAGATCTTGCCTTGAGTTCCAGATCTGAGACTTATTATCTTACCATGGACAAAACATTTTCCTTCCTGAGTTTTTTCCTTTGTCAAATGGGAAAGTAATATTTGCCTTACCCATCACACAACACTGTTGTGGACAAAACACTGCCCTGCTATTTCCTACCTTTATGATTATGGGCAAGTCATGTAATCTTTTTAGATCTCAATTTCCTCCTCTGCAAAATGAGATGATTGGATTGGATATCCTTGAAAGCCCATTTTAGCTCTAAATCAGATTCTCCAGGTACTAAAATTTTTATTATTATTAATAGAAGTAATATGATAGGTCCTGGGTTCCCTTCTAGCTATATTCCCACTTGGTGACCTCATCAGCTCCCATGGATTTAATTATCATCTCTATGCAAATGATTTCCAGCTCTATATGTACGACCTCTGTCTTTCTCCTGAGTTTTAGTCCCACTGATCACCAAATGCCTGTTAGACATTTAAAACTGGATGTCTTATTGATATCTCAAATTCAGTATGTTGAAAACTGAATTTATAATCTTTTCCCCAAAACCCACTCCTTTTCTAAACATCCTGATCTTTGTCTTTGCGCAAGCCATCTGTCCCCTCCACCATCACCTCTACCTTATGGAATCCCTAGCTTCCTTCAAAGCTTAAATGAAAAGCCACATTCCATTTGACACTTTTCCTGTTCTCCCCTAAATGGCTAATGTTCTTTCTCCCCAAACTATCTTGTATTTACATTCATCCTGTGTATATTTATATTCGATAAAATATTCGTTCCTTAAGAGTAGGGCAATTTGTCTTTATATCATCCTGCTGTCTAACAAAATGACAGACACATAGTAGGTGCTTCACAAGTGATTGCTGATTAGTTAATTTATTAAGTCTGTAGTGTTCAGGTAATCCATAGTCATTCACTTGCTTCATCTATTAATTTCCCATTTTCACTTGGAAATGTGCCATGACATGTGAGTGACCCTTGGCTTCCTTTCTCATTCTGGGGTGGAGACCAGAATTTCTCCACCAGAAGATTGTGAGCAGTCCAAGGAAGCTGGGAAATTCAAGTCTGTAGGTGACAAGAGACTTTGTGGACATAGCCTTCTGAGGTTAGGTTTGTTAAGGCTTTACAGAAATCCCAAGCTTAGATGGTCCCTTGGGAGGTCATGACATAGCCTTACCTTTGCTCTCCCCCATAAACCTGGAACCTCTCATCTGTCTAGCTCAACCATCCTCATAGATAATAAGAACTTTCACTTGTTCTTCATCATTTTATGAAATGAGATGCACAGAGAGGATTAGCAGACAAGTAATCATAGTGTAATAATCCTTTATATTTTCCTAGCGTGTAAGACTTTGCCAGGGCACTGTCCCACTCATTTATATATATATGCCATTATATATACACTTGATTCACACCCTGGGAATGGTCTGGATCTTCATTTCTTCCTCCCTTAAAATGGAGGTATATCAGGTTAGAGAATCTCTAAGATCCCTTCCAATTCTAAATTTAATGATCCTAGAAAGATTCTTTAATCATATTGTTTACACTTGACAGATGAAATAAGTCCTGTGATTTATGACTTGCCCCAAATCACAAGATTAGAACCTTGGTTTCTAGATTTACAACCAAGGTATTTGAGGGATTTTTTTTGGCACTAGTCTCAGAAAAGGCAAAATCCCAAGGCAGAAGTTCAAGCATCTTCAAACAACAACCAGTTAGTGTAGAGGGTAAACCAGACTGTTCAACTTATCTAGCAAGTTGTTCATAAGGACCAAATTGTTGAAGAGGTTTCCAACTCTCGTTCTAGGAATCAGGTTGTTTGTTCCATCCCTGGTTTTGTGCTCCCTGATGTGTGGGGGAAGACAAGGGCTTATAAATGTTCTTATAGTCAGACTTAATGACACCAGAGGCAGATGGGGAGTGGAGAGGGCGCTGTCGGGGAGCATAACTTGTTGCGAAGGAATGGAAGGACAGGATAGAAGAGACAGGGGGGAGGTTTTAAAGAGCCAGGCTTATTTGGGGGTCAGGGAACAAGTAGACTTGGTATAAGCAGACTCTGGAACTGGGAGTTTGTTTAAGTGATGAGTGCTCTTGGGTAGAGTGTGAGGGAAAGTTGGTGTGGGATCCTTAATGTCTAGGCTAAAGAGTTTAGATTTGACAAGAAGGGTAGCTGAGAATTGTATAAGTTCCAGAAGAATAGTGCAAGCAAAGGGATGTTTAATAGATATTGACTCTGACTGCAGTGTGGGGGATGAACTGGGGTGGGGGAGACCAGAGGCAGGAAGATCAGCTCTGAGCTTGATGAAGAAATGTGGCCATGAGCTTTTCTGGGCTTTGGTCAGGGTGTATACAGCTAGCCAGATATTTGGACTGCAACCGCTTTAGATCTTTAAAGCTATGTAACTCTCAGTAATCCTGTATGTGGCTATACTGTTCTCATTTTATTTTGTTTGGGTTTGTTTGATTTCAGATTTGTTTTGGGATTTCATTCATTCAATGAATATTATTGATCATTTATACGGGCCTGTGCCTCGCACTGTGGTAAGTGCTATTGGGTGTGCAGTTCATTTCCCCCCAGAATCTTAATTGAAAAGGACCTCAGACATTATTAAGTCCAAACTCTGTATGACCAAGATTCCCCTCCACAACAGTCACAATAAATGGCCATTTAACCTTTTCTCCAAGGAATTCTGAGGATGAAGAAACTTTTGGACAGCTCCCCTTTTAAGAATATTTTTTCCCCCTTACATAAAGCCTAAATCTGATTTTTTTGTCATTTATAATCACTGTTCCTAGTTCTTCCCGTTGGGGTTAAATTGTGCAAATTCAATCTCTCTTCCACATGACATCTCTTCAAATATGGCGGTCTCCCCCATCCCCAACCAAGTCTTCTCTTCTTTAGGCTAAAAATCCCCACTTTCTTTAACTGTTCCTCATATGGCATGATCACTAGGGCAGCCTCCTAGGTCATCCTCCTCTGGGAACTCTCCAGCTTATTACTATGTGTATTCTAAAATGTAATACTCAGAACTCAACACAGTAAACCACATGTAGTATGACCAGTTCTGGTACAGTGAGTCCATCACATCCCTAGTCTTGGATGTTATACTTTTCTTTATGTAGTCTCAGATTGCTTTTTTGAAGGATGGGGCCTTCTAAACTTCTAGATCTTTTTCAGATGGAGTTCTATCTAGCTGTGCTTCTCCTATCTTGATTTTTTAAAGCCCAAGTGTAAAGCTTCAGAAGAATCTTATTAAATTTTATTAGATTTGATCCAACAGGCTAACCTATCAATATTTTTTCAGATCTTGATTATCATACAACATGTTATCTATCTCTCTTAACTCTATATCATATTAAACTTTTATAGGTAGGCCATCTTTATCCTTTATCCAAGTCATTTGTAACATGGTTAAGTATAGATGCTGAGACATCTGATCATTCAACCAGTTAGAAATCCACCTATTTGTATTTTTTTCTAGCTCATATCTTATCTACAAGAATAACAAGAGAGATTTTTCCAAATGTTCCACTAAAATATAGATTAATTATATTTACAGAACTCCTGTAATCTGTCAGATTATAGTAATTCTTTCCAAAAAGGAAATGAAGTTAATATGATGAACTCATATTGACCTTTTGTGATTGCTGGTTCCTTTAATAATACATTCTAGAATTTTAAATGAATAGAAATCAAGCTCACAGTTCTGTAACTTACAGATTCCATTTCTTCCCTCCCCCTTCTATTGTGAGAGTATTTGTCCTTTTCCCAGTCTTGCATCTAGAGGACCATTTTCATTCTCTGTGATTCACTAGTGGTGGCTCAGAAATCATGCCTTTTAGTGATTATGCTAGTTCTCCCTATAGTTCATCTGGTTTTGAGGATCATCAGGGCAGTGAAGTGTTCTTTTAAGAGATCCCTATATCTCGATTTTATTGCCCTCGGGCATTTTTTTGATCCTTTTCAGATATGAATAGGAGAGGGTAAATCTAGCTAATTATCTGACCCCATTTAAAATAACTGAGAAAGGGCTATGCTCTGGTTCCTTAACCAGGTAATAATCAATTAGAAGTGGGAACTAGTGGGAACAAGGCCTGACTGGAGTGGGTTTGAAATGGTTACAGAAATTTGGTCCTAGAACCAAGAGATTTGAGTGTTTGACTATTGAGAAAAAAGCAAATGGTCCGTAAGGAGTAATCACTTGAGTGGTAGGGGAGGAGAGCCCCTTTGCCTTAGCCTCAGCCTTTACCTTACCTTGACTGACAACCTAATGAATTTTGAGGAACTGGAAAATTTGGAATTTTTCATTAGTGTTCTAGCAGTGTCCCCTGAGACAACAGTGGTTAACCAAGAAGGAAAACCAAGGTTTCTGTCATGAGAGAGACAAGGGTAGACTAGATGTCATGGAGACAGGCAGTTTCAAGAATCTGCAAAGAGCAGGAGAAAAAACTATCAAAATCAAAAGGATTTTCAAGAACTGTTCTCCCTTTGTCACTTTTATTCTCTGAGCCTGTAGGTGCTTGTGGTAATGTATCACAGAATCTGGGGATGATATTTGGGACCAGTTTTTCCCACTTTCCCACTTTAGTAAATACCCTTGTCTAAAAGCTAATTAAGGGATTAAGGGATCATCATGGGGTAAAGTAGCACACAAGGTGGGAACTCATGAGCTATTACATCAGAAAACCATCCTTCATCTTCTCAGATCTACCTCTAGAACCCTGAGGGGAGAAGTAGAAAATGCAGAACTCCCTCTGTCAGCGTAGGTTTCATACTGTGGGTTGGAAGAGTACCTCTAGATTCTACACTCCCACAAAGTTCATTCTTGTTGGCAGAGAAAACAGAGGCAAAATGAGAAATGAATTACTCCTCTTCTCCATTACCATCACCATTGTTGAATCCACCGTGAATAGCGATGCTATCGCTTTTGTGATCCTCCTCTTTTCCTCCTTCATATTGTCCTTAGCAGCTCATTCTGAAATTTGGAATTCCTGTTGTTCCTCCAGAACCACCCTACATGTTTCCAGTCATCTTCTGTCCTTGCTTCCTTCTTCTGTACACGTAAATTAAGTTGGGTGAAGTATTCTCTGTGTATTGACATTTGTCTTTTTAGACAACTGCCCCCTTTCTTTATTGGAATTTTTTCTCCTTGTGTCTTCAAAATTTCATTCTTGATAGCTTTCCATCCCTCTCTGGATGACTTCCTTTATAGAGTTTTATTTCATACTGTCTTTGAATCCTTTGAAATCTGTTCTTTTCAAATATAGGGTACACATTTCTTTTTTCTCTTTGTCCATCACAGATTTTAAAGGAGATGGATCACTTCCCTCCCCCAACTTGCCATCATTTTGATTTCTTCCAGTTCCTCATAATTGGTGAGAATCCAGGGTCCAGAATTGCAACTCTTCCCCCCATTTACTTCCTTCATCTTTTGAAGGATGGAAATTATCATTAAAGCAAGTCAAGAAATGATTAGCTCCTCTGCTCTTGGCAAAGTGAGTTCCAGCAGATGCATGGATAATTAAGGTCTCTTATTACTACTACTAATAATAGCTAACATTTATAGGGTGCACTTTACAAACATCTTACAACCCTCTGAGGTAAAAACCACAGGGGTTATTAGTCCCATCTTAAAAGTGTGTGAACTGAGCCTCGGACAGGTGGCCACACTGCTAGGAAATGTCACAGGTGGGACTTCCGGGCCAGCAATTGTCTTCCAGTACCATATCCTGTCTCCATGCTAGTTTTGTGGTTTTGTTTCCTCCTTCTATCCAACTGGTCTGACGTACACCTCACTAACAATATTGATTTCCCTTTTTTTCCCTTTGACCTTCAGCAAATTTCTCTACTGTACTTCCCTTTTAATCCCTGGATTCCCTCCTGAGTGCAGTGTATCTTTAGGTAGCTTTTACCCATTCTGTCCCTTTTGATCCAATGAGTTTTCTTGGATTCATCTCTCTTTGTTCTATACCTCTCGAGTACACTTACCAAGTTAGGCTGTAAAATATTTGTGTCATTTCTTCCTGTTATAGGTTAAGCTCCAGCAGGGTAGGGACTATAGCTTATTTAAACTGCTTCTCTCCCTCCCAGTCCTCTTGCTTGCTGCTGCTCCTTACTCATAAATGCTTAGTGAATGTTTGTTGAATGAATGAAAATAGTTTGTCATGATCATCCAGAAGGACTGAAGATGACAGCACCTTCTTTTGGTACTTGGGACTACTTTGAATTATAAAAACATGATATTTGCCCTTGGGAAGTTTAGCTCCCACTGGTAACAAATAATATAGATCTTAATAGAGGAATTTTTAATGTAGGGCCTATGAATTTTTTAAAAAACTTTTTTCATTATTATTAGTTTCCTTTGTAATTCTCTACATTTTATTTTACTCATTTCAAAACATTCTTCTGAGAAGGGGGCCAAAGGTTTTCCCATATTGCTCATAGGGCTTGTAACACACAAAAGATTAAAAATCTTTGCCTTGGACTAATCCGTGGACTCAGTTTCCCTCCCTGAAAATGATGTAATTGAGTTAAATGTTCTCTAGAAGCTCTAGGTTTTGAGGTTCAAATGAGGTAACAATTAGAAAGCACCTAGCACAGTGCTAAATAAACATTAGCTATTATTAATAGCAATGTCCGCATAAAATAGATTTCTGAACACAGACACATATATCTATGTTATGTAATATCACTTTAAAGTTTGCCAAAAAAAGCTCATATCTGTAATTTAATTCTCATAATAACTCAGGGAGGGATCATTATTTTCATTTTATCGATGGAGAAACTGAGACTCAGAGAAAGCATAATAATCATAATAATAGAAATAATAATACTCATATAGTGCTTTATATTTTCAAAATGCTTTTCACGATTAATTTAATTTGAGCTTTCCAACTAGCCTGTGAGGGACGTGTACTCCAGAAAGTATTATTTTCATTTTCATAGGATGGCACAGTAGATTAGGGCATGCTATGCCAAATATATTGTCAGGGGATTTGGGTTCAAATATGATATCAGGTCCTTTCTAGTTGTGTAATTGTGGACAAGTCATTGGAATTAATAATATCTATTTCATGGAATTGTTGGGAGAAAAGTTCTTTGTAGATCTTAAAATGCTATACAAGTATGAGTTATGATGATGAAGGTCTGAGGCAGGAACAGCTGGCCCTCCAGCACAGGGATTTTGATGCCTAGTCTGATGCTTTTTCCACAGTGCCGTATTCTCTCTCTCTCTTTTTCTGTCTCTCTGTCTCTCTCTGTCTCTGTCTCTCTGTCTGTCTCTCTCTCTTTCTGTCTGTCTCTCTCTTTCTCTCTGTCTGTCTGTCTCTCTCTTTCTCTCTGTCTGTCTCTCTGTCTCTGTCTCTCTCTCTCTCTGACTTTCTCTCTGTCTCTGTCTCTCTTTGTCTCTGTCTCTCTGTCTGTCTCTCTGTCTGTCTGTCTCTCTCTTTCTCTCTGTCTGTCTCTCTGTCTCTGTCTCTCTCTCTCTGACTTTCTCTCTGTCTCTGTCTCTCTGTCTCTGTGTCTCTCTGTCTCTCTCTCTCTGTCTCTCTCTCTCTCTCTCTCTCTCTCTCTCTCTCTTTCTCTCTGATTTATTTCCATAAGATCATAGATTTAAAAAAATTTTTTTTTGCTGAGGCAATTGGAGTTAAGTGACTTGCTCAGGGTCACACAGCCAGGAAATGTTAAGTGTCTGAGACCAGATTTGAATTCAGGTCCTCCTGACCTGGGGCTGGTGCTGTATCCACTACATCACCTGGCTGCCCCAGGATCGTAGATTTTGAGCCAGAAGAGATCTTAGAGACCATTGAATCCGATCCTCTCATTTTACAGATGAGAAAAATGAAATCCAGAGAGATGAGGTATCATGCTCACAGTCACACAGGTGGTCAATGGCATGTTCCAGTTATACAAAGGGAAACTTTCAAAGGCGTACAAACAAAGTGAACTCTCAGCGAGTGTTAAAGAAAAGTATTTCTAGTTTTAGGACTCCCCTCCCTAGGATTGGTCCTTTGGTTCCTGATGATGAAATTTGAAGGGCATTCAGACCCTCAGTATATCCAGCACCAACTTGTCACGATGCTTGGAATTTCGCCATTTGTGATCCCTTCCTTTGGGTCTAGAAGCCTTCCAGATTTCACTGAGAGGGATCCTTAACCACTATAATCAGGCAATACCTCCATTATAGTCATAACTAGCATAGGACAAATGGAGTTTGGGTAATGACCCAGGGGACATACTTCCTCTCCAATATATTAGAATCATGATTATTCCCATTGACCTCACGAACTACCGCTTTCTCACTGGGGAAAACTGAAGGCAGAACGTGGGCTGAGGGAAGTATGTGGGAGCTCGACATATTGGCAGTGAGCGGCTGGCTTTGGGAGCAATTCTTAAGTTAGGAAGGTCAAGGGATACAGGCCCTAATTTGTCTTCCATCTTGGCATTGATTTGACCCAATTCAATTTAATTCAATTCACTAAAGATCTTGGAAAGAGCACTGGACTTGGGAGGAAGCATGAGGCAGGGGAAAGGATGCTGGATTGAAGAGTCAGAAGACCTGGCTTCTCCCACGTTTTACTTGGGTGAACTTGGGCAAATTGTCCAACACTGGGACTCAGTGAAATGAGGGGATTGCTCTAGATGATCTTGAAGATGCCTTTCAACTTGAAGTCTTGGGTTGGAGTCCTCTCTCTAGCTGCTTTGTGACTTCAGCAGTTTCCTTTTCCAAGAGGGATGAGAATCCCACTACTGACTGTCAGGGTTTTCACATTCAGATGCAAGGATATCGATGTAGCTTGGTACAATGAACAGATTCCCTGAAAGGACATTCAATCTGGAGTCAGAAGGCCAGAGCTGAAATCCCAGCTCACACTTAGCAATTGTGCTCAGTTTCCTCATCTGTAAAAAGAAGGGGTGAGACTCAATGACCTCTGAAGTCCCTTCTTTTTCTTATCTAAAATCCTATATAAGTGGAAGACTTTTGGAAATGGGAAGACCTACAAAAATGGGAAATGCTGTTATTATCCTTTGTTATTTGGTGATGTTAAAGGACCAGGTGATTTTTTTGGGCGGGTTTTGTGACTTGGAGAATATCAGATAAAGACCCTCAAAGGGGCCTACAAAAGTAGCAGGTAGTATTTAACCTATGCAAAGTATGTCACACATGATGTCTTATGTGATCCTCACAACCACTGTGAGGGGTGGGTGCTGGTATTATCCCCGTTTTACAGATGAGGAAACTGAGTCTGAGAAAACTTAAATGATTTGACCAGGATCTTACAGCTTGAGGCAAGGCTTGAATTCAGGTCTTCAAGCTCAGTGAAAGATAAGGGATTGTCTTTTCTTGAAGCATGTGATTGGGATTCAGATGAAGAAGTAATTTTCTTCTTTAAGTGTATCATTTCTAACTCATGGAGTAGCTCAAGAATTATAGATTCAAAAGGGATCTCTAGTCCAGTCTGGCCAAAAATTGGTATCTTTAGCCTCCACTTGAAGACCTTTTATGAGGAGGAATCCACTCTACCTCTCAACACAGACCATTCTACTTTCACATAGTGCTAACTGGTAGGATCCCCCTTTACCCCTCATCAAGCCCAGATCTTCCCCTCATTGCTTCTAGTTTCTCCCTAGGGCCCAAGCCAGATAGAATTCAGACTCCTCATGGGGACCGAGCAAACTCCATCTCAGGGTGTCAGATTCTACCTCCCTCTCCCCGACACACACCTCTGCCCTTTCAGCAAATCCAGGCTGCTGTCCAGAAGGTGTGAGTGGGAGCTGCAGTCAGAGTGGTGAGATTACCAGTTTACCACTGGAGTTGCAAGTCAATACTTGTCTCACATCAGGTCCAAGTACAGTAATAGTCTCATTAGTCATTGCATCAAGTTTAACATTCAAAGCCTTTCCTAGTCTGGTTGCAACCTAGTTTCTCAGCCCCATTTCCCCCTACTCTCTTTCAGTCTCACAGTTTCTCATACATATTCATTCTACTTGGGGTTTTGCATATACTATTCATTTGTTAATAGAGTTAGAGCAGTTAGTATCAACACCTTAGAAATAACTACTCCAAATTCTGTTACTGATAAGGAGACGAGGGGTTTAAAAAAGGGCACATGCATTGCTTGAGGCCACAATAGCTGCAAATAAGAGACCCCAGGTTCGAATTTAGGCTAACAGACTTCAAATGTAGAGCTCCTGTACTTAAGTTGTTTGTTTTAAATCAATGTAAAGTCTACCTTCTCTTCCTTCCCCCTTTATGAGGAAAAAAAAAAAAAGAAAAAGCTCCTGTTACAAACATGTACTGTTGAGCAAAACAAGCACCCTATGTTTAATACTCTTTCAGAGTTAATATACTAATTAGTGCAGTAAACATTGATTAAAAATTTACTGTGTATATTAGTTGACCACAGATTGAAGATGAATTTCACAAGTATTAAAAAAAGAGCATGGCTAGACAGAAGTTCATCTGAAAAAACATGGGAGTCTTGGATGGCAAGGTCAATATATATAAAAATGGTTTTAACTGGCAACTAAGAAAGTAAATATCATTTGAGGTAAGAAATAAGAAGGAGGGGAAAAGTTGAAAAAGAGGGTTTTGCAAGAGTCAATGCTGAAAAATTACCCATGTATATATCTTGTAAATAAAAAGCTATAATAAAAAAAGAAATTAAAAAAAGAAAAGAAATAAGAGGGCAGAAAGTCTGGGCCTTGGGAAGGATTATCTGTCCAACTGCCTTTTGCTCTGGTCAAATCACAGTTGGAGTGTTGTGTTCAATTCTGAGTACTAAGGACATTAATAAGGGAGTGTCCCCCTAAGGTGGAGAGAATGTCCACCAGGTAGTGAATAGTCTCAAGTTCATGCCATATAGGTTTCAGTTGGAGAAATGGGGGATGTTTAGCCCAGAAGAGATAGCATTTGGGGGAACATGGTAGCCATCCTTAAATGTCTAAAGGAATGTCACACAGAAGAGGATATAAATTTATTATGTTTGCTTCACAATGAAGAAATAAAGGAGCAATGGATAGAAATTGTGGGGAGGTGGATTTGGACTTGACAAAAGGAAAAAAAGTAGCCTAATTACTCACACATAAAAAATTAAACGAATAAAGAACATCCTTTGTCCGTACTATAATATTAAGGACCATGTCTAAGTGAAGGGCAGGTCAATTCTCCGAGAGCCTCCACAGCTGTGGATCATAATACTTGAAGGAGTTGCAGGGCAGCTTTTACTTAACACAGGTGTTGCTTGTGGATGGAAATGAAATAAATTGGAGGCAGAGGGAAGAGGGAGAGAAGTCAGACAGCCTCCCCCGTGGAGAAATCAGAGAACAGTAATTGCCTCTTAGTCATCTTGCATCATCAATCATCATCATCATCATCACATCATCATCATCATCATCATCATCATCATCTCACATGAAGGGATCCGTTCTCTTGGTCTGAGTTGGATCCCCAGCAGCCACTGGCAGGTGGCTCCCATATCACAACACTATGACTTATAGGTAAATGACTACCTATATATGCAGGGGTCCTCAAAGTACGACCCACGGGCCAGATGCAGCAGCTGAGGACGTTTATCCCCCTCACCCAGGGCTATGGTTTTCTTTATTTAAAGATCCACAAAACAAAGGTTTTTTTTTTTGTTTTTTTTTTTTTTTTACTATAGTCCGGCCCTCCAATAGTCTGAGGGACAGTGAACTGGCCCCCTATTTAAAAATTTTGAGGACCTCTGGCCTATAGAGTTCATCCATTAGTATCTGTGTCTTGGATGCACATTACAAATGGACAAATATAATGGACAGAATATAACAAGAATAGAAGAGGGAGCCAGATTGTTTGGAAAATTACAAAGTTTTTTGAACTCTTCCAAGTTCCCTTTTTAAAAAATTCATATTTTAATACCAATATTTTTCAGTGATAGCATATGACTGTTGATGAAGAGAGCATTTAGGCTATAGTTGTTCTTCAAATTTTAAAGAACTTGTGTACAAAGACCCATATTTTTAATACTAATTTTTTTGTTGGTACTGTATGATTGCAGATGAAGAGAGAATATAGGCTGTATTCTTTCTTCAAATTATCTGTTGTATATCTGTTTTATTTCCTTAGAAGAATATAAGCTGCCTGAGGGAAGGGATTGTTTCATTTTTATCTTTATATTCCCATCATCTAACAAAGTGCTTGACACATATGAGTGTTTAATAAATGTTTGTTGAATTGAATTAAGCCGAATATGTATATAACATATAAAGATAATAAAAAGAAAGATATAGAATGTGCTATAAGATGGAAATATAGTGATTGATAGATAGTGATCTAAGTATACAGATGGGTTGGATATGTGATGAAAATTATATGGATCTAGATTGGATATACGATGGAGATGAAGGATGGAAAAGTAGACTGGGGTCCATGAATGTTAGGCTAAGGACTTTGAACTTGTTTCCATAGGCAGCTGGGAGCTATGAAAGAACTTTATTACTTCCTTGCTTAAAATACCTTCCTCCCTAATTCATTTTTTGGAAGAATACTCCTTCTAGTGCCTCCTCTAGGAAACTCCCATTGCCCTCATCAGCAACACCGCTTATCCAGACAATTACTTGGTTTTTTAAAAATCTCTCTTAATCTTGTATCAGGTATATGATATATTATGATATATATATATATATTCCCTCAACTAGATTGTGAGTGCCTTGAGGGCAGGATTTATAGGGTGTACATCTCCCACAATTCCTATCAGAGGGCTAGGAACCTAAGACGTAATTATTGAAGACTTGTGGAAATTAATTAAATGAAATTTGCAAAAAGACAGCCCCTGCCTGTTGGGAGATGGTAGTGCCTATGGGGAAGTAAATGTCTTTCCCACTTACCATTGCCAGCTAAAACCTGTACTAGGTACCGAATGGGGAGATGCCAAATAGAAGGCATAGAAGGGTTTTTAGTTTAAGGAGGGACAGAAAAACAAACATGAAACAGATTAAAGAAGGTTTATCAGAAACATCAATAAACACAGTGTAAACTATTAGCATGAATGCCTGGGAAAAGAAAAAATTGCTTCAAGATGTAGACATGAAAGCCCTGAATCATTATTTAATAGATTCATGGCATTTTAGGAATCATCTAGTTCAATCCCTTAATTTTGCAGATGAGGAAATTCAGGACCAGAGTTTTCCAAGGTATTGAATGAGCCAGCCTAGAAATCAGTTATCAGGGGTTTTCATACACCATTTATTCATTTAAATGACTATTTATTGAGCACTTCCTGTATGCAAAGCCAGACGAAGTGCTATGGGGTATAAAGAGAACCAGAAAGGGCATGGTTCCTATCTGCAAGGAGCTAGAATTGAGGTGGGGAGGTAAGTTAAATAAGATGTATGTAAATATACATACATATATAAAAATATACATATATGTAAAATGTTTATGTATGGCTGTATACACACATGGACATACAGATTGTCTTACTGATTAGATTTAAAGTGATATAGAAAATGTTAATCTTTTAGATTAAAAATGTGTCAAAAGTATACATTTTTCAAGAGAGCTAGTTGTTAAAACATTTACTAACACATCCATGTATGTATCCACAATGCACATGTGTGTATAAATATGAGCAGACACATAAACATGCATGTATATATGGAATACATAGTTGTCATATGTACAAGGCCTTATGAGATGATGGCCGTGTGTATAATATAAAACGCTACAGCAGTTCAGCTGTATCTCAGGACACAGAGAGAAATCCCTTCTAATTTGGGGTGATCAAAGAACGTTTCAAGTAAAAGGTGGCGAAGAAAGAGGAAGGAGGGAGTTACTGTTACTTTATAGAGAGAAAGGTGAGAGAGGAATGAGTAAGGGAAGAACTAAAGGGGGAGCAAAGTGGTCCAAGCAGTCCTGGGACAGGAAATGTTCTGCTGGACTAGAGGTGCAGATGGAGTTCCTATACAGCTCCCTGCTTAATGCAACCTGCTCAGACCTAGGAACTTCATCAGCTTTGAAATAAAGGGGGTTCCCAAAGTCTTAATGCAGTTTTAAGTTATTAAAGTTTTAACTATTAAAGCTTAAAACAGCATTGAGACTTTTGGAACCTCCTTTGTGAGATATTTAGGGAGTATTTCAAAATCAATGAGCTGTTTTCATTCTGAGATTTCACTATAAAATGAATACTTTAGGTATTGTTATCCGTGTTTTTCACTTGAGGAAGCTTAGGTAGATTCAGTATTTTGCTTACACAGTCAGTGTTAGAATTGAGCTGTCACCCATCAGTCACCAAAGGCATGTCTGCTGCAAGACCCACTATTGACCTTTATACTGTAGACTTATCCCTCTCTCCACTTCTTCCTGTTCTCTTCAAAATTTCCCCCATCCTGAGTCTCCTTCCCTGAAAAACCTGTTCTCTTCCATAAAGTTGCTAATCTGGGATAGAGTGTTCATGGGTGAATGTGTGACCTTGAACAGGATGTTCTTGAAGGTCCCTTTGAGTCCTGACACTGTATGGTTCCTTTATTTCTTATGATGTTTTAATGGGCGATTTCTGTAACTTGTGGGTGGGAGTACTGACTAAGGGATGACAACAACAGTTCAGCAATTGTCTATTAAGAATGCCCAGGGCCCCAGCACCTGTCCCTGAGGAGCTTACAATCTAGTAAGAGACATAAGATAGGGACACACATAATTGTCATAGATAAGATGCCCATTCTGTTACTGATTGCATTAGATGAACTAATCTAGTTCCTTTCAACTCTCTGATTCTGAGATTCCAGTAAATATTATGCAAATCAAAACATTGCTACCTTTAAAGAAGAGATCTTATAAAATATACAAAGTACTGTGAGACTTGGGGAGAAAAGAATCATTCCCATTTGGGATGATCAGAGACGGCTTCATGGAGGAGGTAGGAGCTGACTTGGGTCTTGAAGGACATGTTGACTATTATTTTTCACTGTCACCATGATCAACAGCAGCATTAGTATCATTACTATTACCACCATCTTCTTCTCCTGGCTCTAAGCAGGATTACAGCAAAAAGATCCTAATTATAGAGTGTGCTTCTGTTGTGGGAGAGAACTGAGCTCCCCAGGAGGAATACAGTCTCCAAATCCAGGGCTATTTGGGTCAGAGAAAAGATCCTGCAGACCTGTGATGAAAGGAAGATGTGAGCTAGAGGGTTATCTATCCTGGTTGAGCCCCCAGTGGATTGTTTTGGTCTCCAGCAATCTTGGTTTGGTCTGGGGCATCTCAAGTCTGGCAATCCACTGCAGAGGTCAGAGTAATGCTGGACTTGCTGTCCAAGGAGGATTGGGACTCTTATTAGGAACTACAACTAGACTTCTTTCTCTCTTCATCCATCAAATGTTCTCAAAAACCAACAGGGAACTTGGGAGCCAGTGTTTATTTCCTGAGGCACTTCAGACGAGACAAAGAGAAAAGCAGAAACACAGACAGATGGATAGAGCTAGCTAGTTAGAGATGATAGATAAATGATAGAGATAATAGATGGATAGATAAAAGAGGGAAAGAATGGAGAAAGAAGAGGGGGAGAGGGAGGGAGAGAGAGAGATGGAAACTCGTAGAAATATAGAAATATTACAAAGAAGAGACAGAGATAGAGAAATAGATGAAACAAGAAATAGAATGAAAGAAATATTATCATATCAGGAGATGGAAGGGGGAGAATTTCAGTGTCAGAGAGATGGAAAGGAAAAGACTCTGAAGGGAGTGATTTGAGAAGGGGAAGGGGGGAAGGAGGAGAATCAGGATTCAGAGGGAGAGGAGTTGAATCTGGAAGCCCAGCAGCTAGCCAACCCAAGCCAGTGAGCTGGGAGTGAGCTGGCAGCTGTTTCCATGGAGATAGGAATTCACTCACTAGGAGAGTGATGAGTGACTGCAACCCCAGCCCTTTACCTCTGGGGCTTGGGGACCTCTCTTCCTCCTAAGGGTCTTGTTTTCCCTCCAACTCCAGCATCTCCCAGCCCATGCTAGCCCCCCCCAGCCCAAACATGGGGGTTGTAGAAGATATAGGGAGGGTGGATGGAGTGAGGAAAGGAGAGGAAAGGGCTGGAGGGAGTGTTTAAGGCGCACAAGGCAGATTTAACTATCCCCTCCTCAGCTAGGACCCATTGTCTCCGGGATCAGGACTTTGGCCATGAAAATAGGGATAAAGGAGAGCTCTTAGTGTCTAATCTGGGAAGGAAGGAAAAGCAGTTTGAGCTGCCATGTAGAAAGCCAGAGGAAGGATATTAGGAGAGTGGAAGGAGGGAGAGGAGAAACAGGGAGGTGGAGGGGATGGAGGGTGAGGCAAAGAGCAGGAAAGAAGCTGCTCAGGGAGCCAACATGGTGGCTTGTTTTTCTTTCTTGTTCTGGCTCTTCCCCACTAAATGACCTTTATTTTTCCCATTTCTAAAGTACAAAGTATCTCACCTGCTCCGCCTCGATTCATACCTCATTGTCACTGAAGGGTAACAGGTGCAGGTAAAGTGCTGGTGGAGCAAAAGGAGGCCTCCTGTGCCTCAAGGGAGATTATGGGATGGGGAGGATTTTAGGGGTGCGGTTGGGGTGTGTAAACAAATTGACTCCTTGGTATTATCAGAATGAAGCCCCATTGGGTAAGCTGTAGGGAGTAGGAATTTGGCAGGCTGGGGCTAGTGGGAGGCCACTTTGAACTTAGCTCGAGTTCGGGGTGTCTCCTCTTTCTCTCGCCTCCAGATGACCTGAGATTCATTTGATGGATGTGAGTGTTTGAGGTGGGGTGATGAGTTTTAAGAAGCCTGTGGGGAGGAGGGTCCCTAGGATGCCTTATAGAAGGGAACATAGCTCAAATCAAAGTGCCACTGATTGGCTCCGTATCCTTGGAGACCAGGGGAGCTGGCCGGGATGGGAAATATCTTCCTCTTCCTGCTCCATTTCCTTCTCTTCCTCTTCCCCATCCCGCTCATCTGCATCCTTATTCCCAAAAGCATTTGTGAAGGGCTCTTGGTTAGAGGGAGTTTCCATTCTGAAAGATTGGAGAACGTAGAGCCAAAAGGACAGGAAAAAAGGAAAGTAGGGGCTAAGAGAACCCAGGCAAGAGGTTTTAAATCTCATAAGTACTTTTCAAGACAAGAAGCCGACTAAGGGCAAGTGTTTCAAAGGGAAGATGTGGGGAGAGTCCCATGGTGATGGGAGGTTGCCAGTTCTTCCCTAGTCACTCCAGAATGACTTCAAGAAACAGGAGGGGATTTCAAGAATCATTTAAATGAGGTGAAGTGAAGTGACAAAAAAGGCTTTGTAGGCAATACAGGTTTCTGCTCCTAGAAGTCAGTCAACAAGCATCTATTGAGTGCCGACTGTGTGCTGGGACACAAAAACCATGGTCCCTACCATCAAGGAGAGGAGAGAAAAAATTTAAATAAATAGGTATGGACAAGATGTAGAGAAAAAATTTAAATAAATAGGTATGGACAAGATATAGAGAAAAAATTTAAATAAATAGGTATGGACAAGATATAGAGAAAAAATTAAATAAATAGGTATGTACAAGATATTGAGAAAAAAATTAAATAAATAGGTATGGACAAGATATAGAAAAAAAATTAAATAAATAGGTATGGACAAGATATAGAGAAAAAAATTAAATAAATAGGTATGGACAAGATATAGAGAAAAAAATTAAATAAATAGGTATGGACAAGATATAGAGAAAAAAATTAAATAAATAGGTATGTACAAGATATTGAGAAAAAAATTAAATAAATAGGTATGGACAAGATATAGAAAAAAAATTAAATAAATAGGTATGGACAAGATATAGAGAAAAAAATTAAATAAATAGGTATGGACAAGATATAGAGAAAAAAATTAAATAAATAGGTATGGACAAGATATAGAGAAAAAATTTAAATAAATAGGTATGTACAAGATATTGAGAAAAAAAATTAAATAAATAGGTATGGACAAGATATAGAGAAAAAATTTAAATAAATAGGTATGGACAAGATATAGCCAGAGTAAATAGAAGGTACCAAGGGAAAGGAGCTCAGAAATACAACCACTCCTCTTGACTGGATGGAATCGAGCCTCCCCAGTTTGAAGAGGAGTTTCTGGGTAACTGCCCCCCAAACTCATGGGAACCTGGCCTTTGTGAACAGCAGAGGTAACGAATCTCTTTTTCCCCTCCCTGGCTGCCTCGGGGACCTTCTCCCTTCCTCCAGCTCTGTGCCTGGTCCTGGGCTGTATGATCTTCCCCGATGGCTGGGACGCGGAGACCATCCGGGACATGTGTGGGCAGAAGACAGGGAAGTATTCTCTGGGGGACTGCTCTGTGCGCTGGGCGTACATCCTGGCCATCATCGGTATTCTCAATGCCCTCATCCTCTCCTTCCTCGCCTTTGTGCTGGGTAACCGGCAAAACGACTTGCTGCAAGATGAACTCAAGACAGAGAGCAAAGGTGAGTGGGGAGGGACCCTCCGCCGGCCCGGGTCCTGCCAGCACAGAAAAGGGGCTTTCCTCAGAGCTTCAGGCTCCAGGGAGAGCTCAGGGGACAAAGGGGTGTGCGGGAGGCTGGGGAGCAGGGAACAGACCTGTCTGCCAGCCGGGAGCTGCTATCTCCTCAGCCTGGGAGAGGTAAGACCAGCTTGGGGGCTGTGGCCATCCTGTGTCTGAGCATTTGATTGTGGGGCCAACACCCCTGTGACTCAGCCAGGGTCTGTGAGAGGTAAGACTTGAACCCAGACCTTTCTCAGCCAGCCCCCTATCCCCCGCACCAGGCTGCTTCTCCAAATAACACTTAAAGAGAAGGCTCGATAAACCGGACTGCCGATAGGAAAAGAAGCTTTTGTTACCACGGGGTTTCTCGGACAAGTCAGCAGGGACTGACTCATTCTAAGCGAGGCTTTCAGGAGAAGCCCCCAGTTCCTCCCAGTCATTCCCACCTCAGAGTGCTTTGTCTGGCAGAATGAGCTGAACGAACTTAACCCTTTGTGTGGAATATTCTACCACCTCCCTCACCTCTCCTGGCCCACTGAATCTCATCCTCTTCCTCCCCATTCCTGGCTCTAAGCATCCCGCACAGGTCGCCCATAGACAGTCTAAGTGGCCCTCTCTCCTTCTCCTAGTCCAGGGGTCCTCAAACTTCTTAAATAGGGGGCCGTTCACTGTCCCTCAGACTGTTGGAGGGCCGGACTATAGTAAAAACAAAACCTTTGTTTTGTGGGCCTTTAAATAAAGAAACTTCATAGCCTTGGGGGAGGAGGATAAACGTCCTCAGCTGCCGCATCTGGCCCGCGGGCAGTAGTTTGAGGACCCCTGCCCTAGTGTGGTCCCTGGGCTCGTAGAACATTCAGTTTCCACTCTGACCCAAGCCACCTTTCCTCCTCCACGTAATGGGTCTGCAGAGCCTCTCCCCAGCCACCCTACTCTGTTACTGACTTGAAATCATGAGCCATTTCCACCCAGAATTCCACCAATTTTTGATTCTTTGATTCTTTTGATGCAGGAGGGGCGTGGGCAATCCAAAACCCCAGATGAGGGAAAAAAAAGTAGATTTCTTTTGAAATGGAGTAAATTATAACTGCTGGGCCTTGGAGCATAGAACATAGACTGTCCGAGTTGAGAGGGACCTTAGAAATCGATCATTGAATCCCAAACCCTCATTTTACGGATGAAGTATTAAAATCTAGAGAGAAGTTATTTAAATCACTCAGTTAAGTAGGTTCTTATTCAGGACGTATCTTACCATTCATTCTCCCTCTACTTTCAGCTTTCCCCAAGCCTCTTCCCAGAATCCTCCCCAACTGTGGTGTTTTTTTTTTTTTTTTTGAAGAGTAGGGAAGAATTATTATGTTACATAACAAAAGTCAGATTTTCCCCCCAAATAATCTTGCACTGTTAAGTAAACAAAAATCCAAAAAAAAAATCTCTCTTGCCACATAGAGAAAAACTCTGTACTGTTATTCAAAGTGCTTCTGCTCATAGCACTATTTCTACAAAAGGACAGATCCTCTTGTGGATACCAGAGCTGTTAGATATTTCCTCTGGACCATGGAAGGCAGGATCTCTGCAAGCTCCATCTTTGATACTGGATATTCCTTTTGGATGATAATAGTTTAACAAGCGGCTCCAAGAGGACAAATAAACAAACTGTACATACTCCACGCTTTTACATCTAACCTGCATTATTATTTTCTTCATCACCTTCCTACGTCCAGACAAGCAACAAGGAAATAGCCCAAGCCCTGGTCTGCGGCGCTTGCAGGTTCTGGGTACGAATGCTCACGCCTCGGCCACGCTGGCTCCAGAACCGGGAGACCGCAGGGACAGCTCTCCTTGGGCATGGGGTAGAAGATGATGGGAACTTTGTCTCGTGTTCCCGCCCCAACTGCGTGGGCTAAAGCCAGCCAAACAGGCCCTGGGGGCCTAGGGAGGCCGGAGCCCCTGGGGAGTGGGACAGAGCTGGCTTAATTCTCATGCTCCTGGCCAGCGGGCTCAGCGAAGAGAATCCCGCCTCGGGAGTCGGGGAAATCCCGGCTCTGGCACGTTGTAAACCGTGGGATCTTGAGCGGATCCCTTTCCTTTTTTAGGCCCATGTCCTTCTCTGTGAAATGAGAGGGTCAGTCTGGGTGATCTCTGAGGGACCCCGAATCTCGAGATTAGCCGGGGGCATTTCCAGCTCCCGTTCTAGGTTCAAGGAGAGCTCTTCCCTGTAGGTTTCTAGTTCAGGGCCTTCTCCTGCGCGACCTACCTGTGTTGTCTCATTTGAAAGGCAGGGCAGGGATGGGGCTTGGGAAGCCTTTCTCTAACTCTCTCCTTGCCTGTCTGTCTGTCTGTCTGTCTGTCTTCTTCCTCCCCCGATCCCGGCCCCGCCATCTTGCAGATTTTGTTGGCTCTGCGGTAAGTTCTGTGTTACGGCCTGGTGGGGAGGTCCCAGGGTGGGGGGTCCTCCCCTGTCCAGTTTCTCACTCACAGGGACCCTGAAGGGCAGGATCTCAAGCCAGAACATGATACGAGCTCAACCTGTCCATGTCTCCCTCCCCCGCCCCCCCATTGGCCCCCCGGGCAGGCCCTGACATCACCCTCCCGCTGGGGCTGCCCTCTTGCCTTTCCCGGCCCGCCTCCCGAGCTCTAGTCCTGGCCAGGGGAGCAACGGGGTGGGGGCTGCCTGACTCCCGCGGGCCTTTCCCTCTGGACCCAGGGAAGGCCTGGCCTCTGGCTCCCCATGGCTCCGCTGGACTTTAACGAGAACCAGGGCCTCCTCTCCCCACGGTCCCCCCCAACTTCACCGAAAGGCATCAGGGCCATTGGACCTACTCCCAGGCCACACAATTTGCCCTCCCCCTCGGTGACTCCGTGACCAGGCCTTTTGGTTCCAGATCACGGGGGAGACCCCTCTGTCCTCCTGGGGTTCCCCTCCCCGCTCCCTTCCTGGCACTGGCCCTCTAGGGTCCCCACCCACAACTGCAGGTTCAGTTCTCAGTCTGGGGGCTGCCCCGCCTGGTGCTGACTCCCTCTGTCCTGGCCCCCCTCCAACCCCTCCCAGAACATAACAGAGATGCTGCCACTGGGCCTTGCCCTCTCTGGAGGCCCCGGACTGGACTCTTTCCCGCCTTTTTCTGCCAACGACGGCTCAGTGACGTGCACCTCGAAGCCTCAGATGCTGCCATCCTCCCTCGGGCGGCCTCCCCGAGACCCTGCTCTCCCCAGCCAGCTCACCTAAGACGAAGATGACCTGCCTGGAGGGAAGGAGCGCGGAGTTCCGGGGTCACTCACCCTCCCCCTTCACCCGACATCCCACTAGCCACCGACCCCTCGCGTCCACCGGGGTCCCGACAACACCGCTTTGTGTCAAACAAAAAGAGCGACTGAATTAACTGCCGAGATTCCGAGACGCTGGGGAAGGCTCCTGGACGGCTGTCCCTCCATCTCCCTCCGTCCGGGACCCCTGCCCCCTCTCTCGCCCTTTCATGCTGAACAAGAGCGACTACGGACCTGGGCGGGAGGGGAGGGGGGCGCCCCCCTCCTCCTGACCCATCTCAGGAGGACCGCTCCACGGACTGGGCCCAGCCTGCGAGCCCCCCAGCCCCGCCCCCGGCCTGGGCCCGTTTTGTACAGCACAGAATTCTCAGTTCTTTCGTTGGTGGGGATGGGAGGGGGAAGGGACGAGGGGCCCGGAGACGGTCATTCCTCTCCTCCATCTGCCAGTGGCAGAAACTGTCCTGTTTCTTTGATACTTTTATGTGCAACTTGAACTTGCAGCTCACCTCCAAACAGGGTACTCCCCATCCTTGCCCCCCTGCCGCCCCACGTCCCGTCTCCTCTCTGCACCGCCCCTCCTTCCACCACCACGTCATGCTTTAAGCCCATTGTTTTGGAGACTTGCGGGGCTGTCAATGGGGCCAAGGAACGTGTGAGTGTGAGTGTGTGTGTGTGTGTGTGTGTGTGTGTGTGTGTGTGTGTGTGAGCTTTAGGCTGTCAGAGAGAGAATGGGCTTCTTGCCTTATCTCCTTCCCCCACCCCCCACCCTCTGCCTTTCTTTCCAGAGTGGAGAAATGGAATGAGGGACACCAGGGGAAGTTCACGGGGCCTCTGGATTGTAGGAACAGAGCCAGTAGCCTTGGGGGCCTCAAGGGGGTTTGAACCCCTTCTTTCAACTCCTTCCCCTTTTCTCTCCAAAAGAGTGGGGGTTCCCATTCACAGTCTGTCCCATTGCTCATGTCCATGGGATTTAGATTGGATTATGAAGATCTCTCAAAAATAGCCCCCCACCGCGGGTCAGAACCTTAGCTTACACCCCTAGCCAAGGAGGAAAACACGGAGCTCCTGCTTCCATACATCCCAGTCCCATTCCCTTTCCAGAGCTGACAGGCTAGGTCCCCAATGGTTTGGGAGAGGGGTGGGTTCTCAGACATCCTGGACTCCCCAACCCATTTCCTTCTACTCCTCCAGCTCCACTCTGGCCCCAGCACTGTGCTCCCTTCCCTCCCCTTCCTCTCTCCCCACAAAGAACTTCATAAAAAACTCAACCCAAACCACACAGCAATGCTACGATACAGCTAGAGAGTGGGCATGTTGATCCCGTGATCCGATGAAGTGGCGGGACGCCATGTCTGCATCCCAAAGGTGAGGATGGCTCCTCCGGGGATGGGAATGACACGAGAGTGAGCTCTGAACATACACACCAAAGGTCAACATGAGAGGGCTCCAGGCGGAGGAAAAGGCAGAGGACACAGTGAAACGGGAGGGAGATGGAGGGAAGAGCCCTAGGGAGCACCGAGGTTACGGAGAGGGGAAGGAAGGAGGGAGGGAGAAAGGATCAGGAGGAAGGAGAGAGGGAGAAAGGATCAGGAGGAAGGAGAGAGAGGGAGAAAGGATCAGGAGGAAGAAGAGAGGGAGAAAGGATCAGGAGGAAGGAGAGAGGGAGAAAGGATCAGGAGGATGGAGAGAGAGGGAGAAAGGATCAGGAGGATGGAGAGAGAGGGAGAAAGGATCAGGAGGATGGAGAGAGAGGGAGAAAGGATCAGGAGGAAGGATCAGGAGGAAGGAGAGAGAGAGGGAGAAAGGATCAGGAGGATGGAGAGAGAGGAGAAAGGATCAGGAGGAAGGAGAGAGGGAGAAAGGATCAGGAGGAAGGATCAGGAGGAAGGAGAGAGAGAGGGAGAAAGGATCAGGAGGAAGGAGAGAGAGGAGAAAGGATCAGGAGGATGGAGAGAGGGAGAAAGGATCAGGAGGAAGGAAAGAGAGGGAGAAAGGATCAGGAGGAAGGAGAGAGGGAGAAAGGATCAGGAGGAAGGAGAGAGAGGGAGAAAGGATCAGGAGGATGGAGAGAGGGAGAAAGGATCAGGAGGAAGGAGAGAGAGGGAGAAAGGATCAGGAGGAAGGAGAGAGAGGGAGAAAGGATCAGGAGGATGGAGAGAGAGGGAGAAAGGATCAGGAGGATGGAGAGAGAGGGAGAAAGGATCAGGAGGAAAGAGAGAGAGGGAGAAAGGATCAGGAGGATGGAGAGAGGGAGAAAGGATCAGGAGGAAGGAGAGAGAGGGAGAAAGGATCAGGAGGAGGAGAGAGAGGAGAAAGGATCAGGAGGAAGGAGAGAGAGGGAGAAAGGATCAGGAGGAAGGAGAGAGAGGGAGAAAGGATCAGGAGGAAGGAGAGAGGGAGAAAGGATCAGGAGGATGGAGAGAGGGAGAAAGGATCAGGAGGATGGAGAGAGGGAGAAAGGATCAGGAGGAAGAGAGAGAGGGAGAAAAGATCAAGAGGAGAGAGAGAGAGGGAGAAAGGATCAGGAGGAAGGAGAGAGAGGGAGAAAGGATCAGGAGGATGAAGAGAGAGGGAGAAAGGATCAGGAGGAAAGAGAGAGAGGGAGAAAGGATCAGGAGGATGGAGAGAGGGAGAAAGGATCAGGAGGATGGGAAGAGAGGGAGGCAGATCTGGAGTAAGAAAGAAAGAGGGCGCAAAAGAGCAACAGCTGGGAAGTGAGGGCGAGGAAAAGAGGTGGGAGGGAGACAAGTAGGAGGGCAAGAGAGGCAGAGGTGAACTTAGGCAAAGGGAGACAGAGGAGAAAAGGAAAGATGACAGAGATTTGGAGAGGAAGAGGGAGACAAAGTTAAGTGAAAGGGTAGGAAGGCAGATCTAGAGAGGAAGAGATGGGAAAGGAAGATGGGTACAAGAATTTGGAAAGAAAGGAGGAAAGAAGTTGGAGAGTGGGAAGAAGCAACAGGCGGGGATAGAGGAGGAAAGGGAGATAAGAGCTGGGGAGAGGGAGAGGAAACAAGGACAGGGAATGAGAGATTTTCAGAAAAGGGGAGAGAAACTGGGAAGTAGAGATGGAAAGCAGTAAAAGGAAACAGGGGAGAGGAGACATTTAGAAAAAAGGCAGGGAGGCAAAGTTGGGGAGAGAGGGAAACAGGTGGGGAAGAAAAAAAGAAAGGAAGAGAGCGAAAGGGGTGGAGAGAGAGAAGGAGTCAAAGATGGGGAAAGACAAAAGGAAAAGGAGAGGGATACAGAGATTTGGAGAGAAGAATAGGGAGAGACAGCTGGACAGCAAGAAGGAAAGACAGATGGGGAGAGGAGAGGAAGGCAGGCAGGGAGAGAGAAAGGAAGACAGATGGGGAGAAAAGAGGGAGGCAGAATTTTAAAACTGGGAAGCAGGGATGGGGAGATGGAGACAGATAAATGGGGAAAGAAGAAAAAGGGAAATGGGATAGAGAAGAAGAGCAATATGGGGAGGGAGACAAATAGGGAAAGATGAAGAGGAAGCATTGGGAGAAATGGGAGGGAAAGGGACGGGAAAAAGGAAACAGATGGAAACGGGATGCTTAGGTGGGGAGGGAAACATGGGGAGGGAAATAGAGACAGAGGGAAACGAGGAGGGAGAGGGAATGAAACAGAAAAAGGGTAAAAAGGAAACATGAGGAGAGTGGAAAAGGGAGGGAGATGGGGAGAAAGAGAGATGGAGAGAGCAACATGGAGGATGACTGAGATGTGAAGGGAGGAAGAAGGGTAGAGAAACAGGTATGGATAGGAGAAAGGGACAGGGAGTTGGATGGGGAGAAAGGGAGGGAAGCACCACATGGGGAAGGAGACTGAGATGTGAAGAGATGGAGGTAGGGATGGGGAAAGGGACTGTTACTGTGAGGAGAGGACCCCCGCCCCCACCAAAGGGTTGAAAGAATCCACCGGAGCAAGTGAAGAATGAGGCTATAAGCCCAGCACGCCCAACTAGTCGGGGTGGAATTTCTTGCCCGAGGCTGGGTTGTGGGTGGGGAGGGATGGCACATACCCTCCCCCTGCCCATGTTTCCCTGGGTCTTTCCTCGGTACACACTCTGGGACAGAGTTCTACTGGAACTCCCCTCGGCTGAGATGGCCGCGGGGAACTGAGCTGGGGCTGTTTCCGTTAGCTGAGAGTAGGGAGCGAGGAGAGCCGGGTGAGCTCCATCAGAAGGCAGAGGTCCCATCCTAGCCAAGCTGAGCCCTGGGAAGAAGAGGGAGCTTGGAGCCCCCAAAGACAGATCTGCAGGGAAAGAATGGAGGTCCAGCCTCTCTGAAGTTAGCGCCCGCCCAGGGCTGTTGCTCCCCAGGAGCAGACTGAGAGGCTGTGGGAGTGGGACTGAGGGACAAGGGGCTCCCTGCAGCTGACATAAGGGCCGTGCCCAGGAGGTTTCTCAGATCTGATCCCGTCAGGGCCGTCAGCTCGGATCGGACACTAGGTGCTTGGGCCGGCACTATCTGGGTGGGGCCGAAGCCCACCCAGATCCCTCTCCCTTGGCAGCCCATCCACATGAAAGCAGTTGTTCCCAGAGGAGGAAGGGCTAGGGTTGGCTGGGCTGCTTCAGTCACAGGGAGACAAGGGAAAAGGAGCAGGAGGGCTGTCCGGCAGACAGATGTCCGGTGTCTAGACTTAGGAAGGCTAATGGGGCAGCTGGACCTTGAGCTTCAATAAACGAATGGATGAGAAAGCGTTTATGGATTGCTCGCTGTGCGCAAAGCATTGTGCTAAGTGCTGGCGACACAGAAAAGCAATAGTTCTGTTCTCCAGAAGCCCGCTGAGGATGGGATGGAAGAGTGGATAGAGCGCTGGGCCGCAGTCAGGAGATCCCGAGTTCAGATCCGGCCTCAGACACTTCACACTTACTGGCTGTGAGACCCAATTGCCTCACCCCAACCCTCCGAAAAAAGCCCACATTCTAAGAGAGGGAGACCCCCGGCAGGGAATTTCAGCTGTAAACCGGCGGTCCCCTGTCCTCAGGGTGCAGCATCAGTAACAGAGTGTTTGGAGTTGTCTCCCAGGGAATTCTGGAAGCTCTCACTTCTGATCCGATGGACCTATTAAGCTCAACCTAAGCCATAGGTTCTTATTGTGGGGTCCTTGGATTCACAGATAAATTTCAGGGGGTCCAATGAACTTGGATGGGAAAAAATGATATCTTTATTTTCACTAACTGAAATTTAGTATTTCCTTCAATTATTTGAAAACACGATCCTGAGGATTCACCAGGCTTCATCTGACTTGAAAAAAGGGGTTCACGGCACAAAAAAGGTTAGAACCCCTGTCCCGAGCAGAGGCACCCAAACTTTCCCTGACCCCTCTGCCCTGGCTCAGAACTCTGGGAACAGGTAATGGCCACCCCCCAACCCAGGAAGCTACCCAGAGTGGACATGGATATGTCTAGGTAAGGTTTACCAAGTCAAGGGGATGCTTATTTACCTTGAATTGGGAATCCTCAGAGGAACTGACTTTAATGGGGTAAAATTCCATCTTTTGGAGACCCGTGGGAAAAGGCCGCTCAGTCCGGGGAATGATAGGTTTCGGGCAGAGTAAAAACTCTTCACAGACCAACTATTGGGATTCATGGCCTGGTGATAGGGGGAAACCAGAGACGGGGTGAAGGAGGAAGCTTTTATATTAACAGAGGAAGGGGGGGGTGTTGATGGTGTAGCAGAGCTCAACAAACCTCCCAGTGGCAGCGCCCTCCTTCAGATGGGACTGGAATGAAACTTGGGGAAAGGACAACGGGAATGTCCTTTCTACAAAAACCATGTCCGGTCAATATCTCAACCAAGTTGGCCCTCCCCCAGTTGCCAGCCCCTTCCCTGGGCCTGGGGCTCCTGGCAGGCGGAGCCAGGGTGGGAAGGGGGAGCTCCAGGCTCCAAGCAGCTGGATGTTTGTCCCCAGTGCTGGTGGTAGTGATGGTGGGGAGGGTCCAGGGACATCCGTTGTTAGCCTAGCTTGGTCTTGTGAATACTTCATCAGTCAGTACAGTTTGAATGTATCTTCACTCTTCATTGTTAGACATGGCAATCTCAGTTTTGGTCCTGGAGCCCCTTCAATGCCGGATGTTAGCTTCAGTGCAGGTGGAATGGTGTTCAATAAAGGAATTTATATCACCAGTTCTGAATTCTGCTTATTCTGATTCAACTATTGGCTCCCCGACACTCCAGTGAATCATGGAATGATATCCTAGGTAGGTTTTCTTGGGTGTTCCCAGTACTTTCCCACTGTAAACTAACCTACTTTCACAGCTCTCGGTGCCTGGCAATATCTAAATTTGTGCTGGCAAAAATCTAGTTTTTTATTATACAGTAAGAGTCACAAAGCTATTTCTGCTCCTTGACTCAGTGATCCTACTTCTAGGACTATTTCCTAAAGAAGTTATTGACAAAAGACGGGTTTAACTATGTATAAATACATCGAGGCAGAATTTATGATATGAAAAAGCTGGAAATAATCATGTCTAATGATACTAAGCTAATCTGAATCATCTACCGCATATGAATTTGATTGCATATATATTTGTGCCATAAGAAATTACAAGAGACTGTGATGTAATGGCCTTGTATGGCAGAGTGGAGAAAGCACCTACTGTGCATTTAGTGGAGCTGAGTTCAAATCCCTCTTCTGATGCTGGCTGTGTGCGTGATGTTGGGTGACTGCCCTGGATCTATATTTTCTTATCTATAAAATAAAATGGATTAGATCAGTGGTTCTCAAAGTGTGGTCAAGAGAATCCTGGGGATCTCTGAAACCCTTTTAGAGGGTCTACAAATTCAAAAATAGCTTTTATTTCCAATATGGTAAATGTCTATAAATATAATCCACATAAACAAAAATGCTTTGGAGAGATCCTCAATAATTTTTAATAGGATAAATATACTGAAAACAAAAGTTTGAGAACCACTGCACTAGATGGACTCTGAGGTCCCTTCTGGCTGAGTCTTTGATCCTATGACTAAAAAAAGATTTGGGTTAAAGTCTTGCATCTGACAGATAGTCTATGTGGTGCTGGGCAAGATCCTTAACTTCTCTATGATGGAATATACCGTTGGATATATGATGAAATATAATGATGGAAATAAGATGATAACTGGACCTAAGATTTCATTGGTATAGCAATTCTAGCAAGTGCAAACTGTACCTTCTCTTCAGATTAGTCTTACATAATTGCCTAAAGCACTAAATTTCCAATTTGCATTTAGTGAATGGAATTTATAGTCAGTGAGTGACAGCAATGAAGTGGTCAGGCTTCCCCTCTTCTCCCAAATTTTCTGATCCCCAAATATGGACACTTAAAAGAAGTAATGTGGACTTAAGAAAGAAGCATGCAGATGATAAGATATACACTTGCGACAGGATATAAGCAATGATAGGGTTGGGACAGCATTCAGAACATGGATTTCAGAAAGAGAACATGGAAAAAAAGGGCATTTTTATTTCTCTCCTATCAAAGATCGACACATTAAAAGAAATCCATCCAAACTGCAAATAGTGATTCTTTTCCCATTCTTTTGCACTGATCTGAATACTTGTGAATCGTAGAAGGAAAAAATCAGCCGTCATGGCTAAGACAGATAGTGTGCATCTTGTTATGTTCATTTTAGAGATGAAGAGACTGAGGTGCTGAAAGAAGGGACTTGCTGAAAATCACTCTGGTTACAAGCAGCAGATGTGGAATTTGAATGTGCATTATTTGACTAAATACAGAGAGTGAATTTTCAGCTATTATTCCAGTTGCTGATGCTGTGCTTTAGGAAACAATGGACAGTGTTTCTATTGCTACCAAGGCTGGACAGTTTGACTTCACAATTTTGCCATAAGATCCGTAAATTATCAGTCGTTGTACCTATATTTGGAGTATTTTCCATTTGTCGACTGCCGGAAGAAAAAGTTTTTTTGACCTCTGGCTTGTAGGAAAAGTTCAAGAGGCTAGCAAAATACTGTTGGCCCATATCCTGCCCTGATTAGTCGAGCACAGCATTAATAGCATTTAGAGCTGAAGGACAGCTTGGGGATCAACTAGTCGTTAGGCACAGGTAAAGCCCACAAAACAAAAAAGGTGGTGACTTGTCTAAATAGAAGAGCTGGACTTTAAACTCAGATTTCTCGACTCCTTCCCACTATTAATTCTATTGGTTACGTTCCCTAAACCTCTGAATAATTATAATTTTTCAAAAACTCTCTTTTAGTCTTGGATGTTGAGGATTAGCTGTGTTTTCTCCCTCAATTTCCCCTCATCAGGATTTTTTTAGGCAGTCAGGTTAAGTGACTTGCCCAGACACTCAGCTAGTGTGTGAGGCTGGACCTGAGCTCAGGTCCTCCTGACTCTAAAGCACTCGGGTGCTTCATCCAGTGCCACATGACTAACCTGTTTGCTCCCCCAACCCCCACATAATTTTGTAATTCAAATCCAAATAGCGGAAAAAATTTTCTAAGGCGAAATCCAGAAAGGGTCAGCCTTGGGCTCAAAGTTTATTGAATTATTCTTTAAGAGGAAATAACAATGAAGAGAGTTGTAGAGTGGGATTCTCAAATCACAAGCTCTTACATTTGGAGGTGTGCAGGTGGACATCTGGTAGAGGTGGACCTGAGAAGTTGAATCACAGTTGAACTCCCTCGTTTTAAAGATGAAAGAAGTGAAGCAAAAAAATAAAGTGGCTTGTCCAAGGTTGCACAGATGATTTATAGAACCACAGTCAAATTCCAAAGTCATTATTCTTTACACCGCCTCAACTTGGGTTGGAATTGCCTTGAAAAGCTATGTGATCATAGCCTCGGTTTACTTACTTGTGAAATGGGGATTTGGGATTGGATGATTGTAGGGATCCCCTAATGTTTAATTGGTTAAGAGAATTTGATTGATAATCTCAACACAATCTCTCAGCTTCATTATCCTTATCTGTAAAATGGGGATAATGCTCATAGCACAGGGTTGTGTTAAATATCACATGAGACAATGGATACAAAAGTTCTTAGCTACCTGTAAAGAAGTTATAGATTCATAGAGGTGTTTTTCTGCTATTGCTCCAATAAAAAGTTCTGCTAAGAAATCAATATGAGGGATGTAGTAATGTCTTTCTGTTATGGTGATCTTACTACAGCAATGCCAGGAAGTAGTGTATTCTGGCACGGGAAGACTCATGTATATAGAGATGAGCAAGTAAAAACATGCTCTGGGTCCAAACCCTTTGTCTCTATAGAAGATCAGGATGAATTCTGGTTTGAGGATTCAAGGTTATAGAAACAAACGGTTGAGGCGGGGAAAAAGCAAATATAGCTATGTCATTTTCTTTAGGTATCTTGAACATAGACCAATTTGGACTGTCAAAATTAGTGTTGGGTTGAGATTTTGAGTTTGGGTCAGGATGTTACTTAGTTCTTTTCCCTCCAGCACAGGGATTTTTCAATTTTCTTTCTTTCTTTTTTTTTTGTCATGGATCTTTTGGGTAATCTGGTAAAGTCTATCTTCTCAGAATTACGGATTACAAAGAAAAATCGAAATAATTATCAACATGGTCAACTGAGTGGTGCCATAGTGCACAGAGGAATGAGCCTGGAGCCAAGAAAGCTCATCTTCTTGAGTTTAAATCCAGTTTCAGGAACTTCCTAGCCGTGTGACCCTGCACAAGTCATTTAATCCTCTTGGCCTGTTTCCTCATATGTAAAATGAGCTGGAGATGTAAATAGTCAATTACTCAGTAACTTTGCTGAGAAAATCCCAAGTAGGACATGACTGAAAAAAATTATCAACATTTTTTTTAAAAAGGACACTAAGCTAAAAAATATATTTTTAAAAATCTATTTTAGATTATAGGCTGCAAATGGAGTTTTGGAATATCTCTAGGTAGGTATCAGTGTGTATTCACTGAAAATTTGTTCCAAAACTAAAGTTGCTTGAATGTGAGACATGACAAATTGTCAAGGGTAGTTTTAAAGAAAATATAACTGATAGGTGCAAATGAATACTATCTCTCAATACAGTCACCTGTATTGATCCTTTACCGAATGATCCTCATTCAGTAAACATTAATTGGTTATGAAACACAAGACTGGACACTACAAGAAGATAAAATGTTTAGATACAACATGTTTTTTACCATCATCATGGAAGACTTTCAAAGAGGACACTAAAACAGTTGACTAACCATTGTTATCTGGATTT
This sequence comes from Antechinus flavipes, assembly GCF_016432865.1. Lineage (NCBI taxonomy): Eukaryota > Metazoa > Chordata > Mammalia > Dasyuromorphia > Dasyuridae > Antechinus > Antechinus flavipes. Next base: position 48,469,296 of record NC_067398.1, on the reverse strand, counting down.
CCCAACTCACTTTACTACTGCATTGTTTATCAGACAGTTTGTTCTTACTACTGGTTGGCTTAAAATCAGTGCTAAATGTAGTTTAAAATTGTCCTGGGGATTTGAGGAGTTGTGAAACCTGATGCAATATTACATCGGAGAAAATCACAACTTAGATTAAGAGAAGGATCTGGTCAAATAAGATTATTGTTTTGTTCTGAGGAAGAAAAAATACCAGCTTGTGGCTAGAAACATGAATTTATTCTAAGTCCCTATAGCACGAAGAGGACTGGGAGGAGGAAAATGGAAAATTCCATAAGCATTTTCCCCCCCTACATTTGGCCAGGTTAGTGCTGCCTTTAATTCTCTTTTGGCAGGCTGCCTGCAGATACATGCCTTTTTTCAGAGGCATTGTTATAGAAAGAACAGAGGTTTAGGAGAAAGAACCAGTTTCTAGTCCTGGCTCAGGCACCAGCAGCGAAGCTTTTAAGTCTTCGGGTCTCATTTGTAAAAGAGAGAATCATATTTCTGTCCCAACCTTATCTATTGTGCTACACATAGCTGACCATATTGTTCTCGATAATCTCTCCTCACTAGGTTTTTGTGCACCTCTTTGGGTTTGGTTTGCTTCCTACCTGATTGCTCTTTCTCTGTCTCCCCATCCATATCTGCTCCTTAACTGGCTATTCCTTAAGGCTTTATAATGAGCTGATTTCTCTTCCCTCTCCTTATAACATCAGTTTCCATGGCTTTAATTCATTTTTTATACCAATGGCTCAGAGTTGTGCTCAATATCTAGCCATCTTTCCATCTAAACTTCAACCCTACATCAACTGTCTAGTGGACACATGTTTCTCCCTAAACCCTTCCTTTTCCAAGCTTCAGCTTCCCTGTTTCTGCCCCCAATCCTTAACGTCCAGGGTTTGGAATTTTGGCTTTATCTTTAACTCCTTCCACATATCCAATCAATTGCCAAGTCTCGCCATTTTACCTTCCATGACTCCTCTCTTTAGTCCAGGGGTTCTCAAACTACAGCCACGGGCAAGATTCAGCAGCTAAGGACTTTTATCCCTCTCACCCAGGGCTACGAAGTTCCTTTATTTAAAGGCCCACAAAACAAAGGTTTTGTTTTTACTATAATCAGGCCCTCCAACAGTCTGAGGGATAGTGAACTGGCGCCCTCTTTAAAAAGTTTGAGGACCCGTGCTTTACACCTTGGTCCAGGCCCATCATCAATCCATCTGCATTATTTAAGAAGTAGTCTCCCTGCCTCAACTTTCTTGTAACAATTCCATTGCTGCCAAGAATTGCTTTTCCTTAGAGTTCTGACCATGTTCCCTTCTCAGCCAACTCTAATGATTTCCTATGGCCTCTAGAAGAAAATACAAACTCTTCTAGTTTTCAAAGGCCCACAAAAAACTGATCCCAACTCAACCTTTCCAGCAGCCAAACCGGCCTCCTCTCTGCTCCTAACAACACTCCCACCTCCCAGTCTTTACTGTGGCCATCCTCCACCTTTGTTTTGGCCTTGAAAGTCTCTCTATTCCTTTTAAGGGGCAGCTTAGGCACCATGAAGCCTTTTCTGACTCCCCTAATGCTAGTATTCTTCTTTCCAAATGAGCTTGCATTCAATTACTTTTGCCATGTTTTCTATGTGTGTCTATGTGCATATGAACATATTTAACATCTCATTTCTTCAAGCTATGTTTTTATATTATGTATTCATCCCTCCCATCAGAACATATATTCACTGCAAGTAGAATCCATTTCATTCTCTGTTCTTGTAGCCCCAGAGTCTGGAACATCCAAACCACATCTCACGACTTTGTTGTAAACAAATGATCGGAAGACCTTTCTCAAGTTTTAAGGATTCTGTGATTCTTACAGTTCGGCCCCACAACGAATGAAGCAACACCATCTACTTTTTTCTGGGAGGGCTCCTGCTGTACTTGACAGGCATCCCAATGCCTATTATGGCTATGTTTCTGGTTATATTTCAAGACCTCAGAGGACGAGATGGCATCTTCCTCACCTTGACATAATAGTCACTCATTAAATCTTCCCTGCATCTTAATGAAAGGGCCTGATTAAAGCAAATCTCTCCACTCATGGGAAAACCCTCACTTCCTCAATGGCAAATTTTGTGCGAGGCCAACGTTGTTATAAACAGGTTCTAGAACACATCAAACTCAAAGGAAGGGAAATGTTTAACTTTTTGATTATCAAGGTAAGTATTTTATTATAAAAATTATTACATCTCTTGTGAAAGTTCAAATGTTACAGCAAGGTGTAAACACTCCACTTGAGAAAGAAGTGACACTTCTTTCCTTCCAAGAGTTCTTCCCCCCACCCCCCTCCCCATCCCCTAGGAGGTCTGGTCTCTACAGCACCCTGCCCACACAGAGTGGCTGGGGCTTCTGCATGTGCCAGGCAGGTCCAAGACAGCCTGCCAACTATGCTCTCTCCTCTGCTCACTGTGAAGAGGAGAATGTAAACCCCAGCCCAAACGGAGAGGCATTTACACACATTTTATATAATATACAAAGAAACCAGCATCCCAGGCGACATGATTCTCATTCCCAATGCTCTCCCAGACTGATGGGCTCTTGTAGGGGAATGAAGTACTTTGATGTTTCAATTTAAAAAAAAATCTTCCCCTTTTTTGAGCAAACACCTGATTTCAATTTTGGAAATAGTGAAATTTTGTAACAGTCACACACAAAAAGAGAAGACTGTGCATATGATAGTTGTGGAGAAGGGGAAGAGAAAAAGAAAGTGGAAGAGAGGTGGGGAAGGAGGTGGGAGGAAATATGGAGGGAGACTCACAGTATTATCCTGTCCAAAAGAAAAGAAGGTCCACTGCAGCACCAGGGATTATACCTGTTGTATATTAGCTAAACCTACTATGGTTATAACTGAATATAAAATTAGATAAATAAAAACACGCCAGATATTACCGTAAACAAGTGAAAGAAATAAGCTAGCGACTGTATGGAATTTAACGATTGTGCTCCCCACGCAGGCCGGCTCCAGAGCTCCCCCAGGGGTCTACAGCAGGCACAAGGCCTGAACGGGTGATGGGGGGCAGGGGCCATTCAGGTTGCTCACATGCTGACCCCAGACAGCACGGACATGCCTGGGCCTATATGCAGCCTCATAGGGGCACCCTGCCCCCACCATTAACCCTCCCCTAAAGAAATGCATGACACCCACATGCAATCCAAGGGCTGGAAGTGACAGAGGGAGCCCTGTTGTCACAAATGCACAGTACCCATTCAGGGACACATCCCATTGAGCAATCTCCCCGTTACACAAATGCACTCAACGTGACAGCTAATTTCAGATCCTCTCAGACATGGGGGACAGGAAAAATTAAGATTCAGATGATCTCCAAACCATATTAAATTCCAGTCTCCTTCCTGATAAAACTTATTAGGACCTGTTATGTAGTAGCATAAGTGGCCGATCAGATCTGAATTCTCTTTCCACCCACCAGAGGAGAGGTTAATGAATTATGAATGGCTAAGAAGGGACTTAAGGGGAGAGAGGTGAACAGCAGCAGAGAATGGATAATCAACCCTTGAATAATCCAGAGCTGGCTGTAGCCTCATCTTTAGAGGAGACATCCCTTAATCACAACACATGCTCCAAGCCCCTCCCCCCTCCCCAACTACCCATTTCTTGATGACTCTAGGATAAAAGAAAGGAAGCATTTGTTTTCTGTTGACAAATCTTGGCTAGATTTGTTGGTGACTGGAATGGTCATTTAAGGGAGGAATGCCCACTTTCCATGAGTGTTTTGAGAACCTGACCCCATTCAGATGGCTGTAAATTTTGTTTCCCCTTATTTTTTTCCATAATGGTTTTCAAATCGAAAAAGATGTCCTCACTGCAAAAAGTGACTACAGGTTACGGGCACACTGGGAGATGGAGGCTTGACACAAGTCATTGCACTTAGAACCGTTATTAACTGAAACACCATTGGCTTTTCAATAATGTACCCTAAACAGCAGGGAGAAACTTCTTTACAGTCTCCATTTTAGACAAGATTTACATCTTCCTCCAAGGCTAGAAGCCAACAATGCTCACAAGTCTTGCTCTCATCATCCAGACCCAATCCTCTGGCACCCTACATTCCCCTCCACAGCAACATGCCTGGCCCAGGATCCAGAGGCCATTGGAAGCAGCTATGGGCTTATTTAGTTCAGTTTGCCCAAATCCAGAAGCCCTAGGAAAGTCCTGTCTGAGTTTTTACTCCAGACCCTTGTAGCTGCTGTAGTCTATATGGATGCACCCCCCCACTACCACGGTGTGGGTAATGCTGTGAATTGGAAACTGTGGATACCCTGGAGGCCTGGAAGGTAGCTGACTGTCCAGAGCTGGGCAGGTTGATAGTCCGTAAGTCTGATGGCAATGACCTAGAATTTTGGGAGAAAGAGGTGGAACTCCAGGTTCCTGTGCTGGACTGAGAAACAGAGTCTGAGGAAAGAGAGTCTGAGGGGCCTGGTGGGGGAGGACTAGCAGCAGCAGAGGGGCAGCTCCTCTTCTGGACACTGCTGCTTCCAGAATGTGGCTGGCTGTTGTAATACCCTGGTGTCCCAGCAAAGAGTCCCAGTGAGTCTGTGGGTGCGGAGTGGGCAGGGCTGGAATAGGATGTAGAAGAAAGGGAGGATTCCGAAGAACTGTGGGAAGGGGTGTTTCCAGATCTCAGTGCTGCAGTGCGGTAACTGTATCCTGGAGATTGCGTGGGGTGTCCTTTGTAGGGGGAAGAACTCTGTTGAAGGAGGCTCTGTGACTCTGTCCGTGGACTGTCACATTGTAAGAGCTGGGGAAAAAAAAAAAAAAAAGTGGAAAAGAACAGTATAAGGAGCAAACAGATACTCTATCTCTATCCCCCCCCCCCCCCCCAGCCCCAATCCCTTTATCTTTGTTATATATAGCCGTGTAGAAAACTAAAAATTTATCAGCCTATTCATACTAACATAAACATATTTTGGGGTGATACAAATAATGAAAAATATGCTATCAGTGTATGTCTATTTTGCTTACATAAATTCAGTAAGCTAAATATGTATTTGTAAAGTTGCTATAAAGTAGTTAAAAGTGACTTTTTCATATGATTTCATGCCATCACATCAAGTCATCTCAGTACCTGTAGATAATAGTCACTTCTCGAGGGGCAAGTCCCTTCTTACCTGGTAGCTATATCTGGAAGGGCTATAAACAGACGATCCTTTAGAGAGAGCAGAGCTTGTTATCTCTGGGCCTTCTCCCTCTGCAGGATCTGGAAAGGAGAATAGACAACTTCAACTTGACTTCTTAGAAAGATAATAAAAATACCTCTCTTCTATGAACTTGAAAATGGACTAGCCTACCTTTAGGGAAGTTCAAAAAGTGAAAACTAGGCTACCCGGGGATGAACATCACCACAAGGCGATGATTTGGAATTCTCTCCCTCTCTCTTTTTTAAAATAACTTTTTATCGACAGAACCCATGCCTGGGTAATTTTTTACATTATCCCTTGCACTCACATCTGTTCCGATTTTTCCCCTCCCTCCCTCCACCCCCTCCCCTCCTCCAGATGGCAAGCAGTCCTTTACATGTTGAATAGGTTACAGTATATCCTAGATACAATATATGTGTGCAGAACCGAACAGTTCTCTCGTTGCACAGGGAGAATTGGATTCAGAAGGTAAAAATAACCCGGGAAGAAAAACAAAAATGCAAGCAGTTTATATTCATTTCCCAGTGTTCTTTCTTTGGGTGTAGCTGCTTCTGTCCAGATTGATTTGGAATTCTCTTGAGGAAGGGACGATTCCCACTAATAAAGTCAAGAAGCCCAGAACTGTCTAGTGCTATAACATGTATTTGCTCCAATGTGAGTGATATATTAGGGAATGTTTTGAGCATTCTAAGTGTGCTTCTCAATTTTTTCAAGAATGCAGAAAGCTATACTACTTTACAACGTCACAAGCTGCAATATTTCTGATTTCCATTTCTACAAAGTAATGTCAGGTTTTTGTCAAAGTCAAGTGGTGTATTTACTGTGCATCTTCTCATAAAGTAGGAATTGTAGGTAGAGAAGGGTTAGTCTGTACCAGCCATCCCCTCCTGCTATGGCCTTGGCCTCCAGCCCTGCAGATCTCAATTGTCAGTTCTGCGGAGAGGGAGGTATATTTACAGGTGGCTAGGTGCAGGCCAAATGGCCTGGAAACTAAAGGTACTGCCATTTTTTATCGGTAGTATTAATTTTTTAACCATTTAAGATGTATAAAACTTTGTGATTTTTTTTTTTTTTATTGAATTCTCCCTTTCCTTCCCCTTTTTTCCCAGTGTGCCACTAAATTTTTGAGTGCTATGACCTTAACCCTTATTGTTCCATAAGCCCTTTGGTTTTTAGTGTGCAATTCTGCATAGCATAGTACTTTTTGGGAATGCTTGTCACTTGGTAGCAGAACTCAGTATATACAGTATATATATTTTATGATTCCAGGCTCCCTTGTATACATTTATCATTTATGTCTCATAGGAACCCTATGGGGGAAATACAATACAAAGATGATTTTCTCCTCACTTTTGTTTATAAAAAAACTAAGGACTAGAGAAGTTGGGTGATTTGCCTAACAGTCTCTCAGACAGAGAATGGAAGGACGACACAAATTCCAAATTTAGTGTTTGTCTGGCTATTTCCTGCTGCCTCAATAGGCCACAAGCATTTGCTATCCATTAAAGCCTTTCTGTGGATCCTCAGCACTAAGCATGTTGCTTGGTAATGGAATGATTTAATGGAATTAGCTCATTCTACCTCCCTGCTGCTGCCAGAATGAGTGGAATATGGAAGGAAGGTAATAATAAATGGTTAACTCTGGGCTCATACAATAAACATTTGTTCTGACTCCCTTGCCCTTCTCCCCTTTGTGATTTATGGAGAAGCATTTCTAGCTTTTTGGGGGAGATCAAAGCAAACTTAAATAGTCAAAAGCTAAGAGTGAACTAGAAGAATAAAAATGAAAAGGTATGGTGCTCAACAATGGCCAAGTCTAATCTAATTAATTTAAACAAGCTGAAAAAAAAAATAAGAATTGAACCACGATCTTCATTTCTTGAAAAAAAATGCAATCAATAACATAAAGATCACAAAAGCCTAGAAACCTTCTTAGCCATTTCATAATAATGAAATAATCATATCAAATAGACATTTGATCTGACCAGAGAGAGGCTCCAAAGGCAACACTAGGCAAGAACACAAATTTATTTGCAAACCACAGAAAAAAAAAAAGCTTACAGAAAACCTGAATAGACACCTATTGGAAAATAATAACTAAAATAATGTTTTAACTATTTTTAGTTAACTATTTAAACTATTCCTGAGAAAATTAAAGCAAGAAGCTCTAGACAGTAGACAATAGATGAGACAAGAAATTTAACAAAACAAAACAAAGTCTCCCCTGTGCCATCCCTCTGCTCTCAATGAATGACTATGGAATTGTCATGTTCGGATTTAACATGCCAGTCCTGCCATGGGCTGTAGGTCACATCATTATTGCCTGACAGGTGTAGGAGATGTACATTTTGGAGCATGGCAGGTATGTGTTATAAGAATTAAGTTTTATTCCCCCTTCCTACCACTGAGGGTATGATAGTTATTTGAAAAAGGAAGCTATTATTATTTTGATCACATGTATGAAATCTCGCAAAACACAATGCCACATTAATTTTTTTTGAAAAAGAAAGCACACTAATGTATCCCCAAGAAAAATAAAATAAAATGCTTTTCTATATAAACAAAACAAAACAAACAAAAAAAGGGACGCTATTAACAGTGCTGGCCCAAAAAGAGGGCACACAGAAGGAAGTTTAAAAGGAAAGATAAAATAAAATAACCACTGAAAGAAAATAACTTGAACACATATTTTTTTAAAAAGTTGTGTGACAGAAATCTTGTGATTTTTTTTCTGCTCTAATATATAAAACTTTTTTTTTTTTTTGAGGAGTGTTTATGACATGGAAGAAAGTCAATATGAGAAAAGTAGGTATATTACACTAATATGCAGAGAAAATCTGGAGTAGAGGAATGAATTTTGAGGGTATCTATTTTGAAGATATGTAAAGCTGAAAAGGATACTAAAAGATAAGAGGGAAAAAGTTAGGCAATTAAGAGGTGATCAATAACCATTACCAACTCCATATGCCAACTTTCCCATCTCTATAAAACTTCTATTATAGATATTAAGATCCTACAGATGTTATTTGCTGCTGATGGTGACATTTATGTAGCACTTTAAAGGTTTACAAAGGATTTTACCGAGGAAAGTTAACTGAATTGCTCAGGGGCATGCTGCTCTAAGTGTTTAAGATTAGATTTGATCTCAGGATTCCTTGATTATAGATGCCTGACTCCATGACAATCCTCCTTTCCCCTCTCCCCCACTCCGCCTCCAAGTTAGTGATCTTTTCTAGTTGTATTAGGTCTTAGAATGATGCAATGGTTTCTAAATAAGATCCCTAATCATTAAAAAGAGATTGGTCTAGGGGCAGCTAGTTGGTGCAGTGGATAGAGCACCAGTCCTGAAGTCAGGAGGACCTAAGGTCAAATCTGGCCTCAGACACTTAACACTTCCTAGCTGTGTGACCCTGAGCAAGTCACTTAACCCCAATTGCTTCAGGAGAAGGAGAGAGAACTAACCAGGGGTGTGCTAGTAAATGTGAAATGTATGTACCACAAACTTTATAGTAAAATTGACCTTAACAGTTTTCTCCAATACTTTCATAAATCTAGATGATTTACAAAACAAATAAACCAAGCAATGGGTATACTCATGATGAAAGTTTAAAATGGCTCCAGCACAACCTTGGGCCTAATCATTCATAAAGTTTTGAAAAGCCAAATGGATGAAAACAACATTTCCAGGGCTAGTCCATCAGTCTACATACATTGGACAAAGACTACAAATGGACATGACAGAAGGAAGAGAGAGGGCTAGGTTATCTTATGGAGTTTGCACATTGCTTTTAATAACTTCAGGCTTCTCTTTAAAAGTCCATCTTTTAAACACTTTCATTCTTGTCATGATGCCATATGGCTGTTAAAATCATGTAATGTCATGAAAGTTTCTGAAGAATTCAGACTGATGGTTATGTCTGCCAAGGGGGAATTGTTAATATGGTAGATCCTGGCAGGTCACAACACATTACAGGCAAAGAATTACAAAGCAGTAATGGCATAAGGGACATCATCAGAGAAGCCTATGATGGAAAAGAGTGAAACTTAAAACCACAATGAAGGATAAATCATGGGAAAATCCACTGTCTACCACTGTCCTTGGTATTCTTAAAATGTCAAGTAAACTAATTTGGAAATTCATGTGTACAGAAGATGCCTATGGTTTCAAAACTTGGCTTTTCTTGTCTATTTCATCTTCTGAGGCCATGGCAAGGGGAGGGCTTGGCTCACCTGATTCTTTCTCACCAACGTTCTCCCAGGCCGGGGAGGGCTCCTCTTTCTGCGATACCTTCACACTGCTACTACTGCGCAGGACCTTTTTCAGAATGCCCCGTCCCTCTCGGAGACGCTCCACAGATGTGGGAACCATCCTGGGAAGGTAATAAGATACTATTTAAATAACAACTGAAGAGTCCTCTGAGAACTAAACCCCACCAGGTACTCTCTTATCTACATTTTAAAATCATGCTCCTTGGGACCAATTCCACTAATAAGACTAGATGTGAAATGGACACTATACATGAAGAATCTGACTGTGACTTTATCCCACTCTGAAAGGCAGCTTCATTTATACTACACCATGTGAATTCTGGCTATATTACACAGTTGCTTTCTTATAACCCATTCTTTCAGGGCAAGGTTCTCTAACAATACTTCTCTGAAGGCCCCAGTTCTTGGCGACCATTCTTCCTCTCCTGTTTGTATGGGAAAGGACCTTTAAGAACATTTGATCTAGGTTGTTCCATTTCTCAGATAGACAAAAACCTCAAACCCAGAGAGGGAGAAACATTTGTACTGGTGCCCATGAGTTAGCAACTCTGCTAGGCATAGGGCCTGCTCTCATTGCCAAGACATAAGGTTATCCTTCAGTAATTGCTCTCTCCAACACTGATGGTTTAGGTTTGTTTATTTGTTACCTGACAAAACAAGGTGGTTGATGCTTTCTCTCTCTCTCTCTCTCTCTTTTTCTGTACATCCACTGCCTAGCATAGTGTTCAGTACAAAAGATTCACTAAATAAATGTAATGACCAAGAAACCATCTGAGTGGAACCAGGCTAAGCTCACAAAAACACTTACCTTTAGAGCAAATGAGCAGAGGAGGTCATGGCAGTAGCTACCAACTTTCAAAGTTAAATGGTGAAGGACCGTTTCTTGGATTCAGTGGCCTTTCTTAGGTTAGCAGTGAGGGTGAGAGTTGTGCTTTGATACAATTACACTGACTAAGAGGAGGAAGGAGGTTGATCTCTAAGAGAAGCACACCAGTACTTTCCAGGCAAAGTTTAGAATAGCTTTAGAACTCTTTTTATAAAGAATCAAAGTAAATTCAGTCCAATACTTACCACCTACTGCTGATATTCTCTTGAGGTCTGCAGTGAGATGAGGAAGTAGTACCCCTGGGGTCTGTAGGGCTTACATCATCCACTGGGGGGACAGAGGAATGGGATGGGGAGAAGCCCCTGTGAGGGGAGGATGGGGCTCGGGCTAAAGATCCCTGGACACCATAGGTTTCAGTGTCAGACACTGAGCTATTGCTGCCTTGCCGGGTGGGAGTCCCTGTACACCGTACAGAGTCACCTCCCAAATTCAAAGAGTTCTCCTTGGCTTCCTGTTTCCGTTTACGGTATTCTAGCAAAGACACCTGGGAAAGTGAAAAAAACAAAAAAACAAGGCTTTAAACTAAGACAGCTCTATTATATCATCAGAAAAGGAAAACAAACAGAAGATTAAGAAATGTTTAAAGTGAGATTGGTCTATGGTTGGCACTGATAGATGGCATAATGGATAAGGCAGCACTCTGGAGTCTGGTCTCCCAGAACTCAACTCCCTGAGTTCAAATCCAACTTCAGATATATCTATTAGTTGTGTAACCCAGGGCACCTAACCCTGTTTGCCTCAGTTTCTTCAACAGAAAATGAACTGGAGAAGGAAATGTCAACCGGTATCTTTTTTTTTTCCCCAGATATTTTTGATTTTTTTTTAAAATAACTTTTTATTGACAGAACCCATGCCTGGATAATTTTTTTTTTTTTTTTACAACATTATCGCTTGCACTCACTTCTGTTCTGACTTTTCTCCTTCCTCCCTTCACCTCTTCCCCCAGATGGCAAGCAGTCCTATACATGTTGAATATATCACCCAAACCAGTATCTTTGACAAAAAAATCCCAAATGGAGTCAGGAAGAGGAGGACATAACAAATGACTCAACACCAACAAAGTTCTAGGGTCCACACTAAACATACTCAAATCATGAATGAAGTAGGCAAAGGTTCTGACAATTTTCTCTGTGTGAAAGCCAAAGCTAAGCCTTAAGAAATCCTTAGTAAGAATGATACAGAAGGAATTCAGAGATTTACTTAAGAAGCACAACTAATTATTTAGTGCCTCAGTACTTCAGTTCCATGATGTTATTGCTATTAGGTTTTCAAATCCAGAATGTTTTCAGGTGTCTCATATTAGAACAATTATAGACTTAGAAATGCCAAGTGTATCTTAAAAATCATGCAGTATATTAACAGTTAAAGAGAACTGAAGCCTAGTGGTTACTCTCCCTATTTTACTCATGGGAAAAACTAAAGTAAAAGGGAGTAGTAGTTTGATGTTTATTCTTCAGCAAGCCAGGCCAACAAATCTTGGTCTCTTATTTTTATAAAGTATATTTTTCTGCTCCGAGTTCCTAGAAGGAAACATCGTAATCATGTGTATCTGTATATTTAGAAAAGGAAAACTGTCTGTTGCCTGCATTTTAAACACAGTCTTTCAGTGGTGGAAGAAATGTGACAATACTTGCCTTTTTCCTTTGTGGTGGGTTCTGCGGGGCAGGCTTGACTCCATCATTGGCCTTCTCACCACAAGGTGACATTGATCCACGAGTTATATCTTTAATTAGACCGTGTTCATGTCTGCTGGAATACCCTTCTGCAGGAGAGCTGCAATACCTCCCATCAGAATTTAAAGGTTTACCTCGCAACAGTCCATCTGCTCGAGGCATAGCGTTCAAAGGTGAGAAGGCATACATTAAATTAAATTCTGTCCGAAAGGCCTGGTCTGAATTCCTTAGAAGGGTCTGTTGTCCATCTCCATTATTGCCTTGGTGGCTGCTCTCGGACGTGGGAGGGATGGAGGGCTGAGAGGTCAGGTCAGACTGACCTGGGTTGAGCAAGACTTGTCTCTCCAGGCAGTTGTTAGTGTTAGGCTCAAGGTATCCTACCTTTGCCAAATCCAGGTCTGTCCGGAGACCAAGCTGGAAAAACAGAAACCAACGAAGACATGGGGTAGGGGAGAAAGTGAGAGGGGGCAGAAAGGAAGGGAGTAAAGGGTACAGGTGAGAAAGTGAGGCAGAAAAGATGGGGTGATGGTAGTGGAGGAAAGAAAACCATTAATGTCTGCAAAAGCTCCACATAATGACAGTTACACAGGCCAGATGTCTAATTAACCCCCAGCCTTTCCCTACACTGCTTTAAGTCTTTCCAGAGGAAAGCACTCAGGAACTAAGAATTAAAGGATTGGTCAAATGAGACTATCTCATCTGCTCAGCTTTTCGAGTTTGCTGAATCACCTTGTAATATAATAAGGGACTTGCAGTAAAATAAGGGAATTACCTGAGCCCCATGCACGTTATAGAAGTGAGACTGGTGTCTTAAGATAACTGGCTCCTGATGTATTCATTTCTAAATTAATACTGATGGAGGCTAGGAGGGGGAAGGGCGAAGGAAAGAAGGGTGGGGGGAGAAGGAAAGGGGAGTATTTAAGTTACTAGTTCAATCAAGATGAATGGTATTAAAGACATCAACCAACCAGTATTTCCTTCAGTCATTTATCCATTCATTTTCACTGTTAACCAGGTCTGTTTTACATCCAACTTGGTGATCATTCCATTCTTAGCTTACCATCTAGGTACACATCAGCACACCACAAGATCAACAGCACAGCCCCAATACAGCACAACATTCTAGAACCATCCATGCACTTAGACTGTAACCCATCAGCCATATGTCACTACTTTACAAACTATGTACTGGCTACAAATTGCCATCAAGACATACACACACGGACAGTCAATTACCAATAATTGATCAGTTGTGTAAACTCTACTGAAGGAAGACATCATTCTTAATTATCGATATTTCCTCTACCTGGAATGGTACACCAAGACACTGTATCACTACAGCACCTAAGAGTCTTGAGCACCAAGAAAAGACAGATCTCTCTCTTTTACATTAAATTTCAAAACATATACTTCCTCTCCATTAAAACATCGCCACCTTCACCTTTCAGAGACCATCACATGATCGATATCTATCCCATGGTTTCAATTCTGGAAGATTTTATACTTTTTCACTTATGAAGCTCTGGCAATAAAACCTTCACCTGCGCTGGCCACCGCATTACATCTTCCAGAAACAACCTATCATGGTTGGTCTTGCTGCTATTTAAGTCAATGAAATCACCTGGTAAAAGCATAGTTAGCAAATCTCAATGAAGATCTTGAGATTTATTAGTTCTCTGCAGTATTTGGCACTAGCCATATCAGGTAAAAGCAGTCAATTAGGAAGGTTAGCTCATTCTAAAAGTCAGAAGGCAGAATAATCATCTCATCATCAAAAAAATATTCAACACCCAAAACACAAGTGAATAAAAAACTTATGTTTTTCCTACGGAGCAGCAGGGACAAGCTATTTTTCACCAAACTAAGACCAGTCCCTTCCTCTCATAAGCCTGGGAAATAAACGCAAAAGTACCTCAACTTCTAGTTCAGTTAGTTTCTCTTCTCCTAAAACTGCCTGGGAGCTCCTTTTCTCAGACATTTCTCAATATGCCTTCAAACTTAACTTTAGTACTTATTCATTCTTTTCACAGGGCGATTCCTTCACTGTCTCATATGCAAACCATACAATCACTTGGTTTTCCTTGATCTACATTGTGATAATTCCAAACAGTCACACATTCTAAGATTCATTCAACTTACTGGGAAAGATCAGCCACCCTCCAGCCCATAACCCCATTCACACTCTTCCCTTGGTCCCTCCTCCCCACACACTCAGGTCCACACTCATGCACACTCACTCTCAGCCTCCGAGTGTGATTGAGATGGTGTGATAACTACCTCGGGTGACAGGGACTCGGGCCTATGCGCAGGGGAACTCTCAGGGGAGGATATGTTCTAGAGGAGGGAAAAGCATCTTGTTATTCATCTACTCAAAGTCAAGAAGCAAAACAAAACAAAACAAAACAAAAAACAAAAACAAAACAAAACAAAAAAAAAGTAAAAGCAAGCATAGATGTTAGCCATGACTTTTCTTATCAGAATGCACAGGGGAAATACTCAACCGTAGAACTCATTCCAATGGTCAATAACTTGGCCCATTAAATGCTTCCTGGTGCTTTAGAAAGCATTTAAATCAAATCAGCTGTTATTTTTTTTTTCCATGCTATAACTAAATATCCCAAGGGGATACTAGTTAAGAATTAAGATTGGTACAGTTCTACAGTATGATATTTCTTTATATTCTAGATCAGAGGTTGGCAATCTATGATTTGTGAATAATGAGGTGAAACCTAACTTTTTAATTATTGGTGGCATTCTATTACTCCCCATTAATCTAAATGAACTGTTTTCCTTTATTTTTTTCCATTTCCTTCTATCTTTCAGCTGACTATGAGAGGGGCACAAGTACCTACCATTTCAGGAATACTACTTAGGTCCTGGTAGGCTTCTGGACTAGAGGAAGTTCTGTTCCACAAGGGTTATACATTAGGAATAGGGAACATCTAGTTTAAAGGTAATACTGGCCCTTTGCTTAACTTCTTATAACTCACCATAATCTTTATTTCCTTCCAAATAAGTATCTACCAGGTTCCCATATTATCTCTCCCAGATGTTGAAATTCACAAATACATTATAACAGATCTGAAAGAGTTCCAAGGTAAGATTTAGGGCCTGATATCTTAGAGACATTCTTAGTACTTTTACTCTGAAATGACAGTCTCAGAGATAATCATTCTTAAGACTAAAAGGAATAAATCCTTTCTTTTAAATGATGAGATGGGAAGGGGAAAACTAAATGGTTGCATTAAGACCTAAGCTCCCAGAACTGAAGGGAAGAGTTGATATGATACTGAATAGATGTTGCCTAAATAAAAAGCTGAAAAGCAGATGGAGCTGTGGACTTAGTAGACTGTGGCCAGCAGTAGAGGGAAACATTAAGACTATTTCACATAGGAATCTTGATGGTAGAAATATGGAAGATTTGGGAAATTTTTATCCATCTAGTGGATGGAAGGAAGGATGTAGGCCAAAGCACTGTAGTAAAATCTGGAGAAGAGAGGAAGGAAGGAAGGTTGTAGGGATCGGGATTAGGGATAATCTTTCACTTTAACTTTATTTCCTAACATCCCTTTTTTTCTTGACTTGGAAAGTTTTTTTTTTTTTTTTTTGTGGCTTGGTCCTGAATAATTTCATTTCCCAGCCTCTCCCTCCCAACTTCAAATTACTTCACTTTGCTATTATGGCCAGTTAAGTTTATCTGTTGCATTCAATGAAGAAAACATTCACTTAAATTTATGAAGTGGGAAAATTCAACCTGATTTTGACTTTCTTCTTTTAAAAATCAAACTCTTCATAATTAAGCTGTGATTTATTTCCCCACTGTGGAGCCAATCCTTTAAAGATAAAGGACTTCCCCTACCCCTGGACTAGAATATAGGAAAACATGACAATTAGTGCAGTGACACTGAACAGGTCAGAAGGTGAAGTTTTGCTTTACTGATAAGAAAAGCTTTAATTTTCCTTAATTAAATCAGATTTTAGAACAGTTGTTAGTGCTGTCTCCTTCCTAAAATTACTTTGTATTTGCTTATCTATGTATATGTGTTCTTAGTAAAATGTAAGCTCTTCACAGACAGGGACATTTGTGGTTTTGTCTTTGTGTCTCCAGTGCTTAGCACAATGAATTTGAAATGTCTGTTGATTCTGATGCATTGTGGGTTTTAGACAGGGATTCTATCAATCTATACAAATAATCTACTAAATGTTGTCTTAATGTTATACTAAGAACAACATTTCATAAAATTAGTTTTAGAGGGTTGTTAACAACGATCTCCTGCTACATACAACAGGAGGTACACTAAATATCAAGTTTAATTGACTTAGAAGGGAAATTCTCTTCAGTTTCTAAATTCCTTCCTGATAAAGAGTAAAAATTAGATACCACCATGAAAGAGTAAATGAATAGGCACAACCTAGATTTATTTGTGAACTGCTGAGCTGGAAAGCTTGGATGTAAATCCCTTTTAAGTGATGAAAAATGGGAACAAAGGGCTGAATGGCTAAACCAATTCTGGAAAAAAAAAAACTGGTATTAGTAAAGCTAATAAAGATTGGTCTATTACTACAATTCTTTCTCCCCTGGGAGAACTTTATTCTGTGAAATTTTTCTACTATAAAACTTTTAATTTGTTAACTGAAGAATTAGCTTCAACTACAACATAAGTGAGGTCAAAATTCAAATGGACTGAATTGGTTGGTTTCATAGCCAAATCCAGAAAAATCTAGTGACGTTAATTATAGTTTAATATTTAAGAGTCTTCTCCAAAGTGGTATTTGATGTAGTCCATTCAATTTGGGCTTGGGAAAGCTAATTCCAAGATTGTAATTTTCTGTGTAATCCACCCTATTTCTGACCTGGCATTTATGTGATCCAATGCCTTGCAGGTCAGGCACTCACCTAAGCTCTGAAGGGAGGGCAGAGATGTCTCTGTGATCAGCTAGAATACTTACTTCTAACCGAGAACACCTGGAAAAGTAAAATCTACATACAGGCAGAGCCTTAGGGGCAGAGCTGAGCATGCTCAGTTAGAACAGATTTTGCTGAAAAAGCAGGAAAAGATGGTGTCTTTTTAGTTTAATTATGTATGACACCTATTAAAGCAACATGCATAGATGGATGTTTAATAAATTCTACCCAGCAAACCTCTTGTCACCCAAACTGGAATATCTCAGGATTACTCCTATAAAGAGCTTAAGTATAAAACGGATCCATTTCTATCATATACTGGACAACAGATGATAAAAATGTATGATACTGCCATGTTGATGGCTACTTGCCTTCTCCTAATTTCTAGACAAGACAATGAAGTAAACTGATGTGAAAACATTCACGTGCCACAATGTTCCATGAAACTATAAAATGAGGCAGTAATACGAAATTAACAACAAAAAAAAAAAAAAAAAAAGAAAAAGAAAAAGAAAAAAGAAAAAAAAAGAAAAAAAAGGAAAAAAAAAAAAAAAGACTTCACTACTCAAGTCTAATTGGAATCTCCAGATTGGTTTTATGTGGCTGGTCTGTGGGGCTGGAGGCTTACTGTTTTTAGGGGACACACTACAGATAAAGCAGGAAGACTAGCATGCTTACTGCCAGCGGGATTGAAGGTTCATGAACTGGCATGCAAAAGAAAGGCAATGGGATGGGTGGTGTTACTAGTCCTGTTCTGTAGAGATGGTGACAGTTCCTAAGATGTAAGATTAAGAGGGGACCTTGAGAGTTCTCATTTGCAGAGACAGTGTGAGGCACATGATTAGACACATTTGTGGAATGATTACAGCTGTTGTGGGTGTATAATGTATAGGATCATCATATCTGGCCCCTCCCAACACTAAACCCCAATCACCTCAAACTGCAGAGGCGTATTGCAGCGACTAGTAGCAAGAGATGGGATTGGGGAGAACATCAGGCCATATCCATTCCGACATTCCTCCTCTCCTGGAAGGGTCGAGCAGGGTACGGTAAGCTGTGGGCTCTGCGAGCTGGGGATGGAAGGGATGGGAGGCGGAGGTGTGATGGGAGACAGAGGCCTCAGTAACTTGGTAACGTTCTGCTCCATCAGATAGCGAGACTTCCATTTCTTTAATGGGCTCAGTAAGTCTGTGAAATACAAAGCTTAGATGAGAATTTGAAACTGTAGCTTAACAGAAGGATCTGTAGTAAAGCCATTAATCTCCAACACACAATGCTTTTTAAAATTCCTTTCTTCTGGTAGTCTTGTTCCATTAGTAATTCTCACTATCAAAAAAGAAAGTCCACAAAGCTTCTAGTTATGTCTCCCACTATAATTTTCAAAACTCTCCCAATTTTTCAGAGAACTCCAAACCAATTTTGTCCCTATTTCTGAGCTCACTCAAGTAACAACCTTTCAGTTCAAATCAAAAAGGTAACTTTCTTATCAAGAGCTCAGGGAACCTTTTAAATTTAACAGAGAGAATGCAATCAATTTTTATAAACATTTTTCATCCTTTCTCACATCAGCAGTTATCACTAATTCCTATCCCGCTTAAGTTCATTCTGAATGCATTTTGGCTGTTGTTTTTGTCACCTTCCCTAGAAATATGTTCTGTCTTTTCTAATCTTAGTAGAATTCTATAAATAAGTTTGCCAATTCACATTTAGTAACTCAATTTTAAATTATTTCTTAATTTTAAAAATCATCACAAATACTTGAATAAATTCTGCAAAAAATATCTACAAAAAAAGGTAGAATAAACATTATTTTGAGAATGAACTCAATTTTCTATATTTCTCGAGCAGCAAAAACTTGCATAAAGTTATAAAATGACCCTGTTGATCACAGATTAAGTCACAGTTTATACCTTTACTCACAAACCTCTATTTATGGAGGAAGCTCATCTCAAAACATCTTATTTCTCACTGGCTAAAGTATTTTTGGAATTTTATGGTTTTCCCACTAAGCCCCTAACAACCCCCCTCTCGTCATCCCCCCCCCCACCTCCTTTTTTCAGCTTCTCTGGTATGTTGTCTTCCCCCATTAGACTGTAAACTCCTTAAGGGCAGGAACTGTCCTTTTCCCCCTTCTTGCATATTTATATTCTCCACACTTTGCAGAGTGTCTGGCACATAGGAGGTGCTTAATAACTGTTTATTATTGACCCTCAACTCTAAAGTCTCACTTTCAACCCTATTGTTCAACTGAAACTGCTCTCCAAAGTCAATAATGATCTCCTGACAAATCCAATCTTTACCCTTCTTGATTTTTCTGCATTCTCTATTTTCAATCACTGTTCCTGATTTGATGACTTTCTTCTCATTAGTGAATCACACTTTTCTTTCCTAGTTCTCTCCCTAGGATCTGTTCCCCATTCTTAGTTTCTTTGGCTAAATCTTCATCCAGGTCATGCTCACTAAACAATGGGTGTTTCTCAAGGCTCTGTCTTAGGCCTTCTCTTCTCCCTCTATACTGTTTTGCTTGGTTATCATTGGCTCCCATGGATTCAATCATCAACTTCATGGTGAAGAACATCTACTTAAACATCCAGCCCCAATCTCTCTGCTGGCCTCCAATACTGCATCAATAGTTTATTGGACATTCTGAACTGGATATTCTCAACATGTCCAAAATCAAACATAATTTCCCCCCATCCTCTCCTCTATCAAGATTATCACCCTCCTCTTTATGTCCTGACTTCTCTCTATAACAGTGAATCCACCCTAGGGCTCAGTCTTTATCATCTGACAATTGTGCAATGACCTCTTGTTCTACCTGCTACAAGTCTCCTCACTCCAGACCACCCTCCAGTCAGCCACCAAAGTAATTTTTCTAAAGAGAAAATACACCTACTCTATAATCCTAATGGTCATCTATCACATCCAGAATTAAGGATAAGAACCTGTTTGCCTCTCTCACAGCCCCAATTTTCTTATACCTCCAGTGACAGTGTATTCTTTGAATAAAATATTCCATTTCCACACTCTGGACATTTTCACTGGCTATCCACTCTGCTTAGAATTCTAGTAGTGCTTCATTTAAATTGCAGCTAAAATCCCCTCTTCTTAAGGGAAGTCCTTTCTTGATCCCCCCTCTTAAATATAGAAAGATACATTTCCAATTTATCCCTATATAATAGCTTGTCTGTCAGTTATTTGCATGTTGTACTCCTCAGACTAATTTCTGTATTTTGCTTGTCTTTGTATCCCTTGTATTTAGCATAGAGAAGGAATTTAATATTTAATGAGTGAAGATACTACTCAGACACACTTCACTTTCACTGAGAAACTTATCATTAAAAATCTTTACCTCACGTATCTAGAATTCTTTCTGGAGGGAAGAAAACCATCTGGATAATTTTCCAATCACCTCCAGTTTCTCTGATACTTAAACACTGAAGATGATTCTAAATTGGTTTGAGGTTTACCTCTCTTAAAACAATTTTACACTCATTATGGAAATATATTAGGAAATGGCTAATTAGTAAATGATTTCTCTTTACTCAGCCACCCCTCCTGCCAACAGAGACATTTGAGATTTGATGACTCTTTCTTCAACATTACTACTTCATAAATTTCCCTGTACCTTTTCTAACATAAATGAACTTACTGCTTTATATTAATCTAACCTTTTTATAACCAATTCTGCCATTATCTGTACACTGTCTAGTTCCTTGTCTATCATCCTGGGAAAATTGATCCCTGATTTGAGATCTGTCTCTGAAAAGACAGATGTAAATATAAAATAACTATTTAAAATGGTAATGCTATTTCTTTTGTTTTTGTGGCTGAGCAGATTTAAGATCTCATAGTAACAAATATAAATTGCTGAAAAGTTACTAATCTACACTGGTAGAGCATGCTCCCAAGGAAGAAATTCTACCCACAAATACAGAATGATTAGTAACAACTATGCAATTTTATAGCTGCTTGAACTTGTCTAAAGCTAAATAGCTCCTCTTTGTCACAAGTGGGATTTGAACTCAAGTCTTCTTAATGTCACGGCTGGTCCTCTATCCATTATACCACATGGATTCTTAACATTTTACTCCAAACTAACTAAACAAACTTAAAAAAAATCAAGACCTATGAAAAACCTTTGGCTGTATGATTTTACATGTTACAAAGTCCCAGAAATTCCAATGCAGAATTGGTGACTCATCTGCAACTTATGGTCTGAGGAATTGGGATGTTAAATGAGTTGGTAAGGGTCACACAATCATCATGTACACGTCTTCTTGGCTCCAAAGCCTCCTTCTCTATTCACAACATCATGGTACTTGACTTCCAAAAAACAATAAACCCCAAATTCTACTAATTTTATAATTATTTAGAAGGGCCATGCAGACTATCTTGGTATTATAAAAGTCTAAATTCTTTAGATGAATGGTGCGAAGTGAAACGGAGTGGTAACTCTAAATTACTAAAGTTAATGCAACTGTTATTATGCCCACAATTCTAAGCAATCAGCATTTTTTGCTTTTTAAATCAAACTCTTGTCTAGTATATATTCCTAAAGTTATATTCAAGTATATACCTGCATTGTCTTTGCAGATGCTAGAAGAGTTACTGTTCTCATTGCTTTGGTATAGATGCTGAATTCTATTCTCTTGGGGTACAGACGAGGTTTGAGTCATCCCTTCTTCTAGGGCTTGCTTCATCCAGCGCTGAAATAAATAGGTTCAATAAATGATCAGTAATAATGTCTTTTAAACGTATGTTTACCTATGTAAAGCACGTTAACCAAGATACCATGTTAATTAGTGAAGAATGACAATCAACAAACTCACTCAGTTTTGCAAACTAACACATGTTCATGTCCTGTACTTCAGAATAAACACACTGCCCAAACAACTCCTTGGGGGAAAAAAAAAAAAAAAAAACCAACCAAATCCAGGAAATTGACTTTTAGAATGAGGTCCAGAATAGTGAAATTATTGTGGATAACTTAAATTATTTTAAATTTTTTCTGGACTTCTGAAGCATTCTGAAATTTCCTTGATGGTCCTCTCATACTGAAAACAACCAACTAAAAAACAAAACAAAACAAAACAAACACCCAAGCATCTCTTGGGGTCATCTATGCCATGCTGAGAATACCTCTTGAAGAGGGATGAAATTTGAAGATAAAAAAATGTGTTACTACTGGTATCACAACATGCTCCCTCTGATTCAATTCTTTTGAAATATAATATTCTGGGGTATCTTTCTAACAAATGCTATGGTTAAATTATGTACAATTAATTCTAATCACTAGAGGAAATAACCTTTAGTAGAAACCAAAAAGGGGATAACAAAAAAGCTCACTAGCCACCTATAAATTTCTGTAAGGATTATCTGTGCCTAAATTAATACTGAAGATAGGGAACATTTTGGGTCAGACTATATAAGGTTAGCATAGTTGAATTATGTATCCTGTGGAAGAGAGAAAATTTCTTACCTCTAATTTGTGTTCTCTTAAGATACACAGTTGTAGGATCTCACCACTCTGTGGCTCTCCTGCCCTAACACAAGACAGATTGGATTTTGATAAACATCAGTTTCTAAGTCAAACCCTCCCTCAAATGGGAAGAGTAAGGGTGAATTATAATTTTACATCTTTAGAGAACAAGAATTATAGGTAAGCAAATAGTCTCTTCAACTAGAGAGAGCAATTCTAATAGATATTTTATTCTTGGAGACTCAAGGAATGTTTTTGGAAAATTTGGTAAAAAAAAAAAAAAATGTAGTTAATTTTTGCCTCAAAAGCACCATATAATGTCATGATTCCCAATGACAAAATTGTAATCAAGATGAGTATAAGTATATAAAGATAGCTCTGATTACTTTGATAAATATCCACTTTTCAGGATACCAAGTTGTCAGAAAAATATAAGACAAGACCTCTCTTACCTTCAAAATATTGATTTCAAAAATCATAAAGCTAGACTGAAGTTCAAATATTTCAAATACTTCATGAGGATTGAAAATATGAGTTCAAAGGAAGTGAGTAAACAATCCTCACTGTTTCAGATGTTCTCTGCAGAGAATCTCTCTTTTTTTTTTTGGAACAGTCTGGACTGCTTATTTGTGGTCATTATGTTTTTCCTGAATTTAATTTTTTGGGGAGTTTTTTAAAACGTCAAGAGCCTAAAAAAAATTAAAATTGGTTCTAATGATAATGTAACATAACACCACTAAGACTTCAGGCAGGGTGGTACCAAGCAATGAAAATACCCCATAGCTCTAAGTTTAAACAATTTTAGAAAACTCTACAGGCAAATCTCGCTGGATTGTCGGAACTTTCTGTAGTATTCGAAGACTCTATTGAGAATTTTTTTTAATCTAAAAAAAGTTCCAATTAAATCTAAGGATTTAAAAACTTGGACTAAAAACTCTTCCAGATGAAGCGCACATTATTTTTTAAAATGTCTAACTTCCTCATATGAACTACTATAGTCTTTGAAAAGAAAGCCCTGGCAATGATAATTCTTTATAACTCTGTGTGTTATAGGATGTTCCATATGTCTATATTGTTCTATATACTAGATACTTCCTGCCCTTCAAGAGACGCTATCATCTTACACTCTTTTGGCACTCTTCCCAATCCTGGTTCAAATATCTCAAGGAGTACTGAGCAACCAGCAGGTATTCAAATATTTTCTACTTTGAAATTATGTGAAGGCGAGTACATAATTAAAATTATTAAGTCTTTAATGCACACTATTAAATTTTAGTTCAAAGGGCTTTGCTTCAATTAAGTAGTATGAGTGTTTTAATGAATCAAGGATAAGAGCTGTGCCTATCCATAGCTTCTTTTTTCAATTTTATCTTCAGAGATTTAAAGAGACATAATGGGGCAATACTGACAGAATAATGCCTTTTAAAAACCTCCATGCAAATCACAAGACCAAACTACAAAAACATACACTCTTACTCCCAGTTAATTTTGCTAGCATTGTGATATTAATATAAAGTTCAATTCTATAACATAACAATTTAAATTATCTTAGATATTCCAGGGATCAAAATTACATACAGATAAAACTTGGATCTATGTTGGGTCCTTTAGTATTAATTAGTCTACCTTTTAAAAAGCAGGACTACAGTGTTTTCTCAAGAATCCAAATATTAAATATACAGAGGTTTTAGTCTAATTTTTATGTACAATCAAGAAAATGTGCTTGGGTGGCTTCCTGTGATGAATACTTTCCTAGCTAAAATACATTGTTCTTCTTTCACTTTACCCCTTTTAAAGGGTTTATCTGATTTAATCACTAATCAGAAAATTCAATTGTAGTACTTGTTTTCCTAAAACTGTGCTCTTATTTATTTATTTTCAAACAAGATACACATCATTCCTAACTCAGATACATGTAGATTTCCTATTTAGACAGTTTAGGCCAAAAATGTATTTCAAGCAATAGTTTAGTATATGCTGATGTTTTTACCATGTTCTTTATAAGAGGTAACTTGATGCAGATGCAGAGGAAAGAGCACTGGCCCTTTCATTTAATCTTTATGAACCTCAGTTTCTTCTTTTTAAAAAACTGGGGGAAACAACATGTGTATAAACCTAAAAACATTATGCCAGTTATTACTATTATTATTATTACTACATTAAAATCATGATGCATTTTCACAAAATTTTTTAAAAAAATTAATTCTTTCAAAATAAAGAACCACTGAATTATATTTGGTTTGATGCTCTTGAGAGAAAAGTGGCTATACGTATTCCACATAAAGCAAGAGAGATGAGAGAGGATAAGAAGAGATTGAATTCTTTGTCTACGTGAGAATACTGTCTTTTTGCCAAATAAAGAGAAGAGAGAGTAATACACTCAATTGAGACAGCTCAAAGGAATGCTTCTGCCTACCATATGTGACACGGCCACAACCACATCTTTTTAAGTCCCTCAATTCTCCATTTGGTAAGGAAGATGAGTTCAAGAATCAACAGAAGGCAAAGGGGAGCTGAACCTGGAGTCAAGTATTGAATCAAAACTGTAAGGGACTCAGATACAAATAGGCTTCTGTCTTCTCTAAGGACTCTATTTTCTCAGATACTTGTCAACCCTTAAGAGGGCAGGAAATGACATTCCATTACCTACTATAGTAACATTTTAAAGTACTTAATACTCTCAGGAGTGCATTATGTCCAGTTACAGACATATGAAAAGAAACATTTTTCTTTATGGGTGCAAACTAAACCTCACCTACTATTTTAGACTAAAAACTTATTTCCTATGCCTTAAAAAGCTGGCTCTCATTTCTACACATACATTTTCAAAAAGTAGAATTAAAAAATTTGCAATCTAGTTAGGAGTGGATAAATGCCAAGTACACAAGCAGACAATTTCTTATTTTCTGCCATCACTTTCCTGTTAAAATTTGGTGGGAAGAATGTTAAAGACAATGGAAATTCTTCAAGTCTTTGCTATACAAATTTTTTTTTCTTCTCAGATAGGCACCTGAGACTTATAGGTACAGTCTTTCTAGTTGTTTAGGTATGAGGAAGTTCCTGAGATCAAAACCCTCTTTTCTAGTTTGGTAAATACCCAATAAAATTATTTTTTAAAAATACTTTCTGGGATTTTCTGTAACAAGCATGCCATAATTACTTGTTCATTGTTGCTGCTCATTGTTATGATTCTCAACTACTGAAGTATTCTCTAAGCTGCTCAAAGAAGTACCTTAAATTCCACTAATTGTGCTTCATAAATTTTCCCACACAAATTGATGATGAGGGTCACAAATACTTCAATAAAGCATGCAAGAAGAAAGGAGCCCACACTCTGGGTGAGTGTTGCTAGGCTAGCAAGTGGGTGCCTTTCCTCTCTCTATGATCCCTGAGCCCTCCTCCCTTCTGTATTCCACCCCCTCCTTGCTTATCCCTTCCCTACCCCCATTCCCACCCCCATTGTTCCTTCCCCACTGCCCAAATTATTTCTGCTCTGCAAGGGAGGAGGCAAGCTGTAAGTGTGGAGGGGTCAGGAAGGACCTGCCTGGAGTTGGAGGCTTCAGCACATCAAATAATTTATATGGAACATCCTCATGTATGTGATGCTATAGTTCCAGTGGAGGAGGGCAATGTGGCTGTCAGCCATGGCAGACATTGAGGAAAGCAGCCTGAATCCAAGATCTGAGGATAAGAGAAAAGGGAGTTCCAGGGAACAGACTCTGCCTCCAAGGAAAAAGCTCTCCTGAAGTTTTGGTAACAGGGAAAGGGCACTAAAAGGTCACCCCTACTCTGAGCAGGCAAGGGACCTTCTTTTGAGAAAGAACTCTGGAAAATACCTAGGGCCTGTGGGGAATTCATGAAGAAATGACATAAGCAGGCATCATTGCAGCTAGATCTAAATAGGCAATAGGAAAGGGCACAGGGGGTGGGGGTGAGATACTCAATATACCCCATAGATACTGGGGAATCAACAATTCAAGTAATATAGTCAATTGCATTAGGGGAATGTTCAAAAAACAAAATAAACAAAAAAACAAACCAGGAATCTCATTTTCCCCCCTAACCTCTATCAGATGATGATAATAACAACTGAGTTACTTTTAAAGGTAAGACTTAATTTTTTCATTTATCAAAGACTGCTATAAAGGACCTAGTTCTCATACTCATAACGAAAATTTCATTCAACACTTCTCTCTCTCTCTCTCTCTCCTCTACCTATACACCAGTCATCACTATTACTTACTTTTACCCAGCATTTTCAAGGGATCTCACAAAAGACAACAGCAAATACTCACAAATTTGAGCATCTAGAATGTAGTACACTTTCCACCTTGATCCCACTGACTTCTTGATGCATCAGTATTCATGGAGGGATAACTAATTTATTATAAACCCACATGTAAAAATATGGCTATCTGGAGAATACATAGTCGGCAGATCAGGATTATAGGTATCCTAAGTGAAAAATCACACGAGCCTAGACATACCTTCTTACATGAGCTGAATGTGCCATCAAGAAGAAGGGGCCTTCGACGCCTCTCAGGGATGAAGGGCGAGCCAAAGCGGATGTAGTGTTTGGGGGTGGTGCAAATTAACGGGGAATGGACAAGACCAGGCAACATGTTGAGTGTTGTTGCCAGCACAGTTGGGTCCGTGGTGATTCGTAAGGGGCACTCGACGGGGCACTCGTGCTTCTCTGCTTTATCATTCAGCCACTCTGTAACTAGATACTAAGGCAGAGAGAGAGCATTAGTAGATGCTGCCAGAGAATCAGAATTAGTAGTGCAGATTGTTTCTCCTGTGAAAATACAAGAGATCAGGAGCAAGTACAGCTAAACTCACGTGAACTGTGTGAAATCACTTTTCACCCAAACTTATGAAGTAAAGTTGCTTTTACAAGTTATACTGTATTTTCTAGTCTCTTAAGTGAAATCTCAAAGTAGAGCATGAAAACTTCAACACAGTGCATCAAAACCACATTTCCCAGAAAATTTAAGATTAGAATAGTTCAACTTGCCAAATACAATGATCTCCACTCTCAGACTCTTATTACAGGTTCTCTCATTTTAAAATGAGACAGCCTTAGCCATGCCAACCTGATGACTATTTCTCACCTTTTTGGTTTTGGGGTATTTGAAAGCAGCCCGGTTAACCTGGGTACCAGTAGCCAATACTACTGCTGGGTCAGACCCTGTCAATGGCCTGCTTTCTCCTATATTGTCCACACTTCCAACTTCAGCTGGGGTCACAGAGTTACTATTTCCTCCTTCATCCAGAAGAACCTGTGATAATTCCACCTGCTGTGAATTGGCCTGTTTCTGACGCTTTAGTCTTTGGGCTGAACTGGTTCGGTACCGAGAAATTCGACTTTTGGGTCGAGGCCTAGAGGGTCTTGATGGAGTTGGCTTGATGACAGGTTTTTCAGTACCAGTATCCTAAGAGAGCAACATCAAGATTAAAGAATTTTATTATAGTAACTTCCTTCTTCTCTAAATATCTTCTTAATATCCAAAGATGAAAGAGAGAAACTCAAAAAATAATTTTTCAACAATTTTCAAGTACAACTCCCTCACCCCACCCTGAAATAGATATGTACTTTAAAGCAACCAAAACCAGGCAATCACTACTTAATTTATGAAAGGTAATTTGGAAATGAGATAATGTATATATGTATGTATGTATAGGAATGAGCAAGCCTTAAAGCACTATATAAATATTAAAAGACAATCTGATTAATTCTATTGCTCATGGGCTTTTCTAGAGTAGATTTACAATCAAATTAAACTTGGGCAGCTATGTGACACAATGGATAGTGACAGATTTGCAATTAGCAAAATCTGAGTTCAAGACCTGCCTCACACATCTATTAATCACAGAACCTTGCTACAGCTTCCTCACTTGTATAGGGATGAAACGAAATTTTATATATAAAGTACTTCGAACACCTGAAAGCAGGATAGAAATGTTAAGAGGTTATTATTATCAGGCTCCTAATAGCAGGGTTCTTAGCAGAAAGGCATTGAGGAAAGACAATTTGTTTCTTATTAAGATGCAAAAATCAAACATTTTTGCTAAAGAACAGAGTTTAAAGTTAAAGTCAGGAAAGGAACACATGTGGTTTTGGCTATAAGGACTTTATTATGATCCTAGGAGGTTCTGTGTATAGAAACAGATCTATTAGGAAAAGAATTTTTTGCGAGGTTTCTGGTCATTATTGAAAACCATTCAATTCCATATGGCTATCTGCTCCTCACCCCCAGCGCCAATCCCAAATGTCAGCTTCAAGTGTTGACAAAGAGATCAAAATGTTTTGTACATAGTGATATTAAGCAAAACTATTCTTTTTATCATTACAGGATATCATAGGTGGGATATCATTATGAATTCTCTAGATATACAATTTTCAATATTATGATGGCAAGCCCTTTAAAGACTTTGTTCTTTTGCTCCTCTTACCCCTGCTTGGGCAGACCTCCGGGTATTCACCCCCACGCTATTTGGGATGCCTGGGATGGTCACACTGAAAGCAGAACTCCTGTCCTCAGTTTCAGAGCTCTCCGTTTTTGGCTCTTCTAGCACAGAAACCTCAGAACCAGGGGTCACCTCTACATCCAGGCGGCCCCTCTCCAGTGGCTGCTCTCGGCGCCTTTTCCTCTTCTCTAAATTTTCAAACATATGCATGATTGCTTCAACCTTCCTCTCTTCTCGAGACTGAGGAAAGTAAAAGAAGATGGAGCATTAATCAAAGTCTTCAGAAAACGAAAAAGCAGAGCACCAAGACTGGTTAAGATAAAAATAATACATTAACTTCGAAGATAGGGAAAACCAACACCAAGACAATGTCAAAAAGGAAATTCAGATGAATCAGTTTGACTAGAGCGAAAAAACGTTTGACAACAAGCATTGAGATAGACTCATAAGGTACAAAAATATATAACAAGAATATTTCCTGATCCTCAAAGAAGTTTACATATAACTATATGTTAAAGATGCATAGGCAAAAAAATCAAGAGAAGATAAATGATTTGCTTAAAATTGAAACATTTAATGAAAAGGTGATAGGCAGAGTAGAGAACATAATAGTATTTTTCAACTTTAAAGTAGCCTCCATACCTTTTACCACCAAAATATAGAAAATGTTGGCACAAAAGCAGCAAAAATGAAATTGGATGTATGAAGTGGTACTTACCCGCCTGTTAGGACCCAAAATTCCCTGATCATCTACAGCCTCTTCTGTTTCTTCTTCCAGCTTCTCTTCAGGATTGTCTATGTCCTTTAAGATATAAGCTATTATTCAGTATTATTCCTGAACAATGAACTTAAAATTTGTTTTGGTAGTCTGACAGTCATTAGAAACAACTTTTTTAAAAAAACTTCCTTTATTTTAATAAAAAAGATACTGGACAGAGGGCAATATGATTCAAAACACAATATAGCTCATTCCCCAAGATAGAACTTGGAAAACACACTAATGATAGTTAAGTAGAGTAATTATAGATATTCATGATATACTACCCATCTTGACATCAAGAGCACTAAGCATTAAAGTGTGATCCTACATCAATTCTCCCTAAAAAACCAAATAAATAAAAAAAGCATGTGGCGACCCAGGATCCTCTTAATTTGAAGGCAACACCTGTTAACAATTAATCACCATTCCAAGAACAAGGGAAATTACCTCATTATCACTGGCTACAGTTACTCCTTCTGGAGCTTCCTCAGGCTGCTGGTTACTGCTCTCATCCAGACCATCATTTTGCTGTTCCATCTCTAGCTCCTTACGACGTGCTTTCCGCCGTCTTGTCTCTGCTCCGATGGACAGTAGGCTGAGAGGAGGTGGGGGTGGAGGATCTGCAGCAGCATTTGGATTCCGTCTCTGTATAGGGCAATTCCGATTCCCCTTGTGACATGCACAGTCCACTTTATAATTACTGCTCCAAAGAAACAAACACAAGTGCTCTCCTCAGTGTCCCTGAAAATAATTTACATTACTGGTCCATTCTCTTGGAATATTAGTGGTAGACCTCTCTGGACAACCTATCCCACATAGATACGTTTTAGGGGAATATGGAATATTTTCAAAATTCTGTACTTTTATGTATGGCTCCACGTCCTCACAGGGTTACAGGATAGTATTAAAAGTGTCCCGTAATCTTCCTATTCAGATACTTACACAGACACACTCAGTTTTTAACTTTAAGAGTTTAAATTTTCACTAAGAGGTTGGGAACTGTGTATATATGTTTAGGAAAGTTTTCACGTTTTAGGTACTTATTTCCCAACCATTATCACTATCACGTGAAATAATCAAAAAAGAAAAACAAAACATACACTTATAAAGGAGGGAAGACAGACCAAATCTTTTAAGTATATCTTGTTATCTATTCAATTTCAAGTCATTTAGTGCCTACTATGTTCCAGTTAATAAAAAGGCAAAAAATAAATCAATCCCTACCCTCAAATAGCTTATATTCTGTTTTTCTAAGTTAGTTGTATAACACTAAAAATGTAAGCTCTTAGTGAGCCAGTGGTCACTTTATGAAATTTTGAAGGTACCTGATAAAGCACTCATTTGCCATAAAATCTAATTACCAGTGATAGGCTCCCTTTTCACTTAAGTAATCCATGCAATGTTACCCCTGGAAGCCTCTTTTTTCAATCCCTTGAAATATGCTATTCATAGCACAAGAAAAACATGGAATCAGAAAACGTTAGCTCAAATTCTAGCTCCCCCATTTACTACTTACTTACTCATGACCTATATGACCCTGGATAAATCACATCTTTTCCCTCAGCTGTAAGACGAAATGATTAGACTCTGATTTTTAGGATCCTTTTGAATTCTAGAGCTTTGCATCTTCTGCTTCTGCTTACTAATAAGTCATTTTATCATCTGAAAGCCAAAGGCAACCTTATTTCCCTTAATGC
Organism: Antechinus flavipes; assembly: GCF_016432865.1. Taxonomy (NCBI): domain Eukaryota; kingdom Metazoa; phylum Chordata; class Mammalia; order Dasyuromorphia; family Dasyuridae; genus Antechinus; species Antechinus flavipes. The sequence goes on along the minus strand of NC_067398.1, from coordinate 48,437,948 downwards.
CTGCTAGATAACTGAAACTGCTACTGAATTGAACAACAACAACAAAAAAATGCTTTTCAAAATTCATTTTGGCAAGAACATGTCAACAATGAAGAATATGGCGCTCAATGAAAAGATTTTCATTCATAAAAAGAAAACCATTGGATTAGGAGGTTATCTAGGAGGGCTTACCAATTACTGTATTCATAATCAAAGGCAATGGTGACTTCTGCATCCTTTGTGATAGCAGAGGCTGCATAGATACACAGGTGGATCATTCCATCTGCAATCATGTGCCGTACCTTCAGAAACAAAAAAGATAATCACTAAGTCATCAAAATAAAGTCTTGGGACTCACTGTAGAAAGGAAAACAGTCTTTAGATGAATGATTACCAAACTTTTAAGAACCCAGATTATTTTTTGATTGATTGCATGATCTTCCTCAAAACTGGTACATAACATTAAAATAAAAAGAAAACAAAAAACCAAATGAATATAATCACACATGCATAAGCCTACAGGTCAACCCAAATCTGTTTGCTAATTTATAAAGCAAACATAGAAATTCCTATACAACTTACCTTCAAAAGTCATAAGGAGCAAATGAGAATGTGTGCAAGGCACTTTGTCAACTTTAGTAAGCTATATAAATATTAATTATTGTTATGCATAACCGTTTGCAGTTTCAAAACACTTATACATATATTCACTTGATAATTATGACAATCCTGACATAGGCAGGTTAATTTTCTTTATGAACCCCATTTAACATATGTAGAAACTGAAGGTTAAGTTCTTTGTTCAAGATTATACAATTAGTAAAAGACCCAAGCTGGTGTGGTAATCCAGGTCTCCTGAGTCCTAGTATAATCCTATGTTTTGAGAGTATTATGATACTTCTATTGAAATAAATGGAGACTTTGCTAGAGATCATAAAAATCAATGCTCTAATCCTTTAAGTCACTACCATTTTGTATTTATTTCATTCTCTACCAAAGAAATAACTATTTGGCTATAAGAAATTACTTAGTGACCTTTGTGTTTTAATGGTTGTGAGTCTACTTTGATTTTTCTACTGGCTAATGAATTCTATCTGGAAATGTGGTTTTTTTTTTTTATCAGTATCGTTTTTTATAAGTATCAGATGTCTGAAAAGTTGTGGCTAAACTATACCTATGGAGCCACCTATATTACCTACCATTTGGCTATGTCTTTCACAGTTATTTATTACCTGCTTCTTACTAATGTAGTCTCTAACGTTCTACTATTATTCACCTTAGAAAATCCCACTTGCTACTTCTATTTTTTCTCTCAGGATAAAATTCAATTTCTTACTGTCAGGGAAGGATGGAAACACCAGTGTTTGAGACCTCCTCAAGAAAGGTCACAAACAATAGTGTGAAACTTTTCCAAGAAAGGTCATAAACACAAGTGTATCTCTCTGGATGAGATCAGCAGGATATTTCTGTGGTTTGTTCTGGATGGCTTATATTTCCATTAAAGGAAGAACAGCCTAATCCACTGAAATCTTACCTCTGCATTTGGGGTACAGGATCGCCTGATGAACCGAGCATCATTACCAAAAGTGCGGGCATCAACACACATCTCTACACCATTGAATTTGGAGTAGAACAGCACAAAGGGGTATGGTCTAGGGACACAATGAAAATTCTTGTAATTCTTAACACAAATGCAAAGGCCACCCCATGACTCCAAATATGAAGCATATGCTGACACATCCTTTGTGATGCTCTAATTTAGGAAACACTGTATGCTTGTCTGCTTCTGGTTAAAGAATAAAGCCCAAAGCAGTGCTCAACACATGGTACATGCTTAATAAGTGTTTCTTGGTTGATAAGGCAGAGCATATCAATTTCAGAAAGGAGTCATCACTTTATACATTCAAGAATTTCCAGATTTGCTTGCACTTCCTTATAAATGGGCCTCAGTTTATACAAGCTAACCTTCTCCCAAAAGAGGTTATCTTATCATCTAGGATGAATTGTCTAAGAATACTGGTCAATCAGACCCTTTATGATCTTAGTTATAATTCAATGAAAGATGCTCTTACTTTTTGAAGAAATGCCCATTGACCTCAAATTGCTGCCGTAACATGACTTTCCCTCGATACTCTATTATAAGGGTATCTAATGCCAAGTCTCTTGCTGCCCTGAGGATCTTCCGGTGTTTCTGAACACGAGTAACTCTTCCCAGCTGGAGCTGAATAAAAACCAGAAAACAAACATTAGATATCAAAACAGAACAGAAAGCAACAATTTAGGAGAGACTTTTAATATTTGGGGTAAGAATAAGGCCAACACAGGAAATGGTATCAAATAGCTTAGATTTCATCTATTTATTTATATTACTTAGCTTAATAAGAAGAAATTTTGAAAGAACTACAATGACCTTGAAATAATTCCTCTTATTTTCTAGAGAATACCTCCATCTAGTGAAGTTGCCACCTCAAAAGGCAAAAGAGAAAGAGAGAAATAAATAAATATTTGGTTGATTTTAAATGAATTTCCTTGTACTCCTAACCACCCATTTTAAAAAAAGAATCATTATCTTCAGAAATAGTCCAAAAGAGACTTATCTGTTATATTTTACTTAATTTCTGCCTAATTAGTGTCTCATTCTCAGGATACAGATTAATCATTTGCTTTTGATTTAGAAAAGTATAGCCTAAAACAGGGTTTCCAGATGGTAGAATAATGTACTGGTTAGTTAAAGAAAATCAATGCTTAGCTTGTTCTTTTGAAGCCAGTGACTTCTAAGAAGGAAGAACTTGACAATTGGAGAGAGAAATATAAGTAATTTTTCTGCATGTTGATTTTTCTGCCAAGACCAGTGCTGTGTTGTAGTTCTGCAGCCCTTCATCATTTTCTTAAAGAGACCCTACTCATGCTGAACCTTACCTGCATTTGGGAACCAATCACTGTATTATTACAGGCCAGTTCAGTCTTATTGATGGTGTCTAGGACAGGTGCTTTGCCCACAAATTCCTTACTGGAATTTAGATGCCGTTCAAGGAGATTTTGTACATCTGCACTGTACTGATTAGTGAAAGCTTCCTCATACTGATCAGTCCACAGGCGTATTCGATTCTCCCAGCCTTCAGTTGTATTCTCATCTAAAGCATGTGCTTCAGAGGGAGAATTCTGTAGAGAGTAAAGTTTGAGAAGCATCAAAATAGAACAGTCCATAGAAAGAAAAAACAACATTAAATTTTTAGGATGAAAAATGTGTTCAGTTGGTAATGTGCTTGGGATATTATCTATAGGCCTTAGATATGTCACATATTTCTCTAGGACTAATTTCTTAATCTGTAAAATAAGAGGATTAGACTAGATTAATTTTAAGCTTTCTTTCTAGTGCTGTGATTTTTCTTTTTAAACCTCTAAACTGATGTTCTGAACTTCTTTTATTGTTAAAAGCATTTGAGATGTCTTCTTTCTATAAGACAATACATTTTTACAAAATAATCTTTGAAAAAGTTAACCACAGAGCCTACCAAACATAAAAAAACAAATAAATCAGGTTATATTTATTTTCTTACTTTGTGAATAAATATATTATTTAGAAATATAGGGGCAGCTAGTTAGTACAGTGGATAGAGCACCAGCCCTGAAGTCAGGAGGACCTGAGTTCAAATTTAGCCTCAAACACTTGATACTTACGATGTATATGACCTTGGGCAAGTCACTTAATTCTGATATCCTTGCCAAAAAGAAAATAATAAAATAAATGTTTTCTCTCTCTCTCTTTTTTTAATTTTAATTTTTAAAGTGGGACTTAGAAGAGGATAATAACTAAAGCCTACTTCTGAGTAGCAGGGTTCAATGGTATATATCTTTCCTATGCCTGGGCAATAACAGTAATTAATTCACTGTTTCCCTTATACCCAATGCAAACAGAACTGGTTCTGGAAGAAATTATTTTAATAGATAATTTCTTAATGAGTCCTAATCTACTAAAAGTTTGAGTTTTGTAAAAGCAAGATGTTTGGAATATTCCAGATAGCTTGAAGTTGTCTCTAACGTAATACAAGTCTTATAAGACCTGTAAGAGCTTGTTGTAGGTTTTATAATTCTGTCAAATGGTCATCCCTGGCGTTTGCTATCGAAAGCTGTATTGCTGTTCTATGTTATCACATAAATAATCTTAAACAAGCTCCTTTTCAAATTTTCCCAAAACAGCTATAAAGAATCAAAAGTCTGTATACTTGGGGGAAGTGAATAATCAGGGAATCTTAGTCACTTTTCAAAGCCAAAAGTCCAACTAGAAACTGATTATTTCCTCCAGACATAGACACAAGGATAGAAACTAAGATGAGAGAAAGGTCAGGTAAAATCTAGGTCAGCACATAATCAATTCTTAAAAGAATGCCTTATCAAATTACAAAAACTTGCAAATTGCTTCAGTGTAAGTGGGCTCTCCAACCTCCTACCAGTTGTGTGTGCTACATGGCCCCCATTAAATTTTAAAGCTTTGTGAGATAGGTTAGTTTTTTTTTCTCTTTCAAACCTTTGGACTCCTCATACCCAGCAAAGTGCCCTACATACAGATGGAACTTAAAAAATGTTTGCTAAAATGGAAAGATTTCATCAGTAGAAAACTTCCCTTACATACAATCCAAATTTCCTTTATGGAAAACTACACTAATCATTCTGCTCTCAATATGCCTTTTAACTACATAATTTGTTATTCAACTCCCTTAAAAAACTGTTGAACACAGAATTGACCATCTTTTATTGAATTAAAAAAAGGAAATACAACCTGGCATTATATGGTTCTTTTAAGACCAATTTAATATGCTATAAGCATTATAAAAAAGTAAGAATAATTCCTATCAACAATATAGCTTTCCTACAAATGAAGTTCACCTTTCTATAATTGATTATATCTCCCCTTAAGGGTGAGCTGGCCAAGACCTTTTATATAACCACACCGGGAAACATTTACTCTTGATATTCAAGTCCACAATAATGACAGAAAAGAATAGCTTTATTTTGTTTGGTATTTTCCCCTTCCTCAGAAAAACAAATGCCAATTTCCCTACGGAAGTGTTCTAGATATTGACCAAGAAAAAGTTATTTTGGGATGTGCAACAGAAGAAAGGAACACAATATCAAAGTGCTGGATAAATGGCATCTATCTGATAATGAATGGACAACAAATTCCAAAAACCCATGACTAGCAATGTCCAAAAAACTCCTCTACAACCAAAACACCTCAACTCCCTCTCAAAACGAATCAAAAAAAAACCCCCCCACAAATACAAACCAAGCCAAGCCCATAATCAATTAATATCATCAAAGACGACGACCACTCACCTTCATCCGCAAGGACTTCCGGGATCCTTCTCGAAATGCCTGTTGCATAGAGAAGAAACAAATAAAAACTTATATCAAGAACGAAATATCATTTATGTGAGAGACTTAACATTAAGTTGAAAACAAGTTGCCCAGCTTATTCCCTTCCGAATATAAATTAAAAAAAAAAAAATCCCATTCCGCCTAGAGAGTCATTAGGAGACAGGTCAATATGATCAGAAACCAATATCTACTGGTCCTTTCAAACATGTATCACAGTTCTATGTTCACTCAAATCTAGAAGAAAGAATAATTTTCTTATATAGGAAAATTTTAATTTATGATGCTTATTACTATTTTCACCTCTCCATCTACCTCATTTGCTTTTGTTCTGATTTTTCTTTCAAAATATGACCAATATGCAAAAATATATATTTAAAATGCTTGCATAATCTATTTTAGATTGCTTGCTGTCTTGAGGGAGTTAGAGATAAGGAGAAAAAATTTGGAACTCAAAAATCTTACAAAATTGAATGTTGAAAATTATCTTTACATGGTAATTGGAAAAATAAGATACTATTGAAAAACAAATACCAATTCCTTTAAATGAAGTGTAAAAGACAAAGTATTTATAATATCAAAGTTGCTCTTACAGAAAATTTTTATAAATATATATAACACATTTCCAAAGAAAATATTGTGGGTGAGGGGTATAGAAAAGTAATCTTCATGTAGAGAAGCACTTTAATATTATTGCAAAATTCATTATTAGTCACCCATGGAGGAGAAATTCAATTCAGGAGACATAAAGGGGAATGCATTAGTCTGGTAGGTAGGTGTTATGGATTACATAAGAGCTACAGGTTTAATTAATAAAGAAACTGCAATTGGGGCAAAACTAGCTAATCATGTTTCTAGATTAAATTGTTCAAAACCTACTCTATCATCTGAAACTTCAACTCTATTTTTTTCATACCTTAATCTTTTTCGTCTTTGGTGCTGTACGACCTTTTTCTGGGCTCTTTTTCCTTTTCTTAGGTTTAGTTCTTCGGACCCGGTTAACAGTCAAGGTGATACTCGTTGGTGTGTGTTGTGTGGCTGTGTACAACACAGTTGAGGGAGATAACTCTTCATCCCAGCTTTCAGTTGCACTGCTGTCCCCACCTACAAAATGTGTAGGTGTTCTCAAATACTCTGTCAGGAGCATTTCCAAACTCTTAGACCTCACCAATACTCAAAAGATGAATATGTAACCCACATTTTCTCTTCATTTCTAATCTAATAAACAATGTATTCAAATCATCAAATTTTAGTATCCTCGACATATCTAGTTAATAAAGGGAGGGGAAAATAAAGACATGAAATCTTCAATGAACCAAATAAGGGGAGTAGCCTAAAGAGGAATTTAATTTTCAACATCTAAACCTTGATGTTGAAGAAATCAAGATGGTTTACTAGAACGATTCTCAGAGGCAGATTTTTAACATCACCAAATATTTAGAGGAAAAAAATGTTTAGTCTACATCACACTTACCTGATACGTTGTCCTGTTTCCTCCGATGAAGTCTAATAACCTTCCCCCTGCTCATTCCCCTACAAAGGGAAAAAACTTAAAGTAGTTCCTCCTCCAGTATGAAGGACTGACAGTGCATATGGTAGCTGTGTCTGTGCATGCACTACATTTGTCCATTCCTCCCACGTACCAAATGTTTCTAGGACTTAAAAATTTTCATAGAAGATGCAACATCTTTAACATTACTCTCTCATTCTTTATTTTTATTGGTTCCATCCTAATATTAAAAAAATGAGCCAACTTGAAGGAACCATGAATATCACAAACATAAAGATGGTTTACTCCCCTTCAAAAAATAAGAAAACTCAAATTCCAGCAAGCCAAGCTTGAATCTAGAGGGGGATACACACTTACCTGCACTTGTCACATTTAAGAAGAAAGCCATCCTGAGAAAGTCCACAATGACACCAGGTAGGAATAGATTCTCCTTCAGAGCTCTCACTATCTCCAGAATTTTCCTCATCAGGAGAGTGGAGGCCATTCAACTCTGCATGAGGGATGATGGTCTGGACAGGGGGAGAAGCAGGGGGGGTCGGAGGAGGAGGGGCTCCATAATTATGATCCTGAAAATAAGATTTTTTGAATCAATAGTGTTCCAAACACTGGTCCTCTCCCCATCAAAATAAAACATATATTAAAATCAAGAATAAATAAGTATTCCTCAAATTTTGCTTCAATCAGAAAGTGACAAAACAAAATGCTAAGGCCAATAAGTAACAAAATAAGGGGATACAATTGAAACAAACTGCAGGAAAAGTACAAGAGGGGCAGCTACATCATACTATTAAGAAATATTTCAAGAAAACCAAAATGCACAAAAAATGGATAAGACACCAGTAGATGAACAGTGGTAGAAATGTATACTCACAGCATAAGGTAGTCCTCGGTACCCATGCCTCTGAGTGGTCCCATAGTTATGAGTGGAATACACGTTCTTCTCGCAAACTGCTGGACTAGCTTCCACAGATTCAGGACTGCAGAAAGGCGAAAAGCAAGGCATGATAGCATAATAACTAAACCTACCCAATCAATTAACATTCCACTTCCCACTCTAACCCCTCCTCTTTCCACAACCACCAGCCCCTAGAATAGGAGAAAGAACTTAGTGAAACAAAGTAATCTGATTAACATAACCAAGCCTATAAATAATAGTGGGAGTGTTATTAACTGTGTGATGTGTGTGACATGAAGCCAGTACAGGCAGATGTCTGAAGGCAGGCACCTGGGATACAAGGTGTCCCTAATGACAAACATAAACGTACCAGCTGAGCGGGGAGTTTCCCCTAGAGAAGCCACTCTGGGCTGGTTTAGACTCAGAACTATTCTTCTTAATTGGATCTCTTAATACTTCCATGAAACCTCACATGACATTTGCAGTGAGTGAGATGATGAAAGTGCCTTCTGCACTGCCCCAGGGGCCAGGCCCTCTTCCATTCACTACCAAGACAGGATACCCTGAAGAAAGTACAGGTAAAAACAATGGCATCTTATATTTATAGCACCTCTTATCTTGAAGAACCCCCAAACACCTTCCAAAAATACTTAAATGTAATAATTTCTCAACCACCAGTAGTGTAACCATACTAAGGGTACAAATTATTTAACAGCTGCATGGTAAGCCTATAAAAATTTTCACAATAATCAAAATACTACGCTTGCAATTTGAGGTAGTCTGGGGGTAATTACCCAATTTGGCCATGAAACTAAGATAACATCCTCTCCTTTAAGAAAGTTATTTGGGAATTTTAGTAACCAGTTTTAAAACTTCTTGTTTATTAAATGCCTTTTGAAAGATGTTACCCCTAATCACATACCAGTTCCTCTTACTCATGAGAGTTTCAAATGAGTAACAAATAGTAAAACCACAGTCACAATTTAAGCTTAGGAAGAACTTAATTCTAAATGAAATTAAATGAAAACCAGAAGTTTACTTTAGCATATATGAAAGAGAATAGGCATAGGTGGTAACAGTTAACGCTCAAGGCACTTTTGCATAGAAGAAAAAAATATTAAATCCTAACCATCATGTGATTAGGTCTTTGGAATTCAGAGGTTAAGAAAGAATGCAATTTTGATATGATTATGCACAACAATGGTGTGCTATTTATATTTCTTACGTTAACTGGAGGAGCAATGAAGTAATAAAATTCAAACAAAATACATTAAAGCAAGAATAGTTCAACTTTAAGATACAATTTTTTGGGAGAGGAAACTAGACTTGCACAGTAGTGTATGCTATTGACTTAAAGTGGTAATGAAAAGTTTGGAAGTCTTTTTTGGCCATTTAAGAGACATAACACATATAATAGCTTTTTAAAATTATAAACTATGAAAGCCTTAAAAGCTGTTGACTGAGAAGGAAGGTCTGTAATTCAATGCAAGGAGACATCAGATAAAAAGTGAGGGATAAAATAAATTTATGAGGTATATATCCAACTCACCCAATTTTATGCTCCGAAACTGTGAGAAGAGACCTTATTAATAACAGCAAAGGATAATTTCTGGGTGAAAAAGAACTTTAAGACATAGGAAAGGATTCTCTGTTAGTGAGGGCATGCAATTCATTTCTGAGTATGCTGCAAGGAGCTGGGAGATACACCAATAATGCAGATCAGTAGTCTTAAGGAAAAGAATGATTTTGACATCCCTCAATGAGAAGTAATTAACTAAGACTATCTGGAAACAAGCGGGATTAGTATTAAACCCAACAACTAAGGTGAAACCAAAATGCAAGACATGAATTAAGAGAAGTTAAGCAGAATTTTATTTTTGTGATGGATAGTCAGAGAAAGGTATGTGTCATTAAAAAGTTAATAAATGAAATTTACTGGATAAACAAATATTCCATAGTGCAACACCTTATTTCATGTGGGGAATTTTTGCTCCACTGAACATATGGAATGAAATATGACAATTATTTATCCAAAAAATGGGATTTTTTTTGGAAGGGCAAAGGAAAAACTGGACAGAACAAAAAGATATCCAAGGAGATGGAACTGCATTAGTTGCATCTTACCCATCTCCAAAAGAGAATATGAACATAAATTCTTCATGTATATGTCTAGGGGACAAAAATAAAATGCACATAGTGGGAGTTGATAAGCCATCCCACTGGAATCAGCTTCTAATATATAGCATAACATCTAATACATCACCACTGCATGCCCAATATTGAGGTTAAGTAGTTACCTTGCAACTTCAATTTCAACTGGTCAAGTATAATAATCTAATTTTATTCTGACAATTAAGACAACCACAATTTTGATTCAAGACAATTCTCAAAAGGTGGTCTTATTATCACCCATATTTTAAAATATAAATTACGTAGAAATTTAGGCCAATGAGATATTTTTATTCCCCAGTCACTTAAGATCTAGAAGAAAATAAAATTCCCTTAAGCATAATCTTACACAAATAAAAATCTGAGCCTTTCCTCTGTCAAATCCAAATAAGTATGACAATAGGCCATAATTGGAAGCCATGCTCACCAAAAACAAACCAAAAAAAACCCTTCATTTTTATCATCCTTCGCTAAGATAGTGGCTTTATAACATGCACCCACCTGCTCGGGCCTTGCTATTTAATGCCACATTTTTGAGAACATTTGAAATTTTTGGCTATTACAGATCAGATCAGAAATCCAGAAAGCTTTCTTTACATCCATCAGATCATTGATCTAGAGCTGGAAGGGAAACCTCAGAGGTTATATAATCCAAACCCCTCATCATTTTATAAATGAGGAAGCTGAGGCTCAGAAAGGTTTAAATAACTTGGTCAAAGTCACTTGAGCACTAATGGGTCAGCAGAGGGTATTTTAGCTTGATTCCTCTTTTCCAATTTCATTGTTCTTTGCACTGTACCACCCTGCCTCCACAGCAGTGAATCTACCAGTTTCAAGACAGTTTTCCACAACATCACTTCTTTATTGCAGTCAAAGTTTTAATCCTGGGAGGCAGATTTTGGTTCCCCCTCCCCCCACTTCATTCTGTACAATCTGTCAGTTACAATAGGACTTAACTTTTGGCAGTGACTAGGAAATGTCCTAAGTATAATGATACTTAATAAATATGAATTTAGCAAATTGTTCATTAACAACATGTGTATTTGGTTGAGACAAATTTTCCACTTATTCTGTAAAGAAAATCGAACAGAATAGTTTGTGATTAGTTGTTACCATAGTAACAATTCTATCAGGAGGTTATAAAAAGTTAGGTTTCAATTCATCCAAGAAGTTTGGATAATGGAAGCACTTTAATCCATATCCTGCCTCAATTCCAGGTTGGTTACCCCATTTACTAAGACCAAAATATTAACAAGGGACTTGTGGATTCTTTAGGATATAGTAGTCAGGCAGGCTTCTTTCCAAATGTCTTGACAATAACCAGCTATCATGATATTTTAATTTCACATAAATTCAAGAAATATTTTTAAGTACCTAGTATGTGTAAGGCACTATATAAATGTTACCTAATTTCCTTGTTTATTTTCACAGGGTTTTCAAAATTGAGATACAATGAGAGCCTCAAAGAAGTAAATGTTAGTAAGCACTGTTGTTTATGACCCTCAGATATAGTAATATGTTGACAAAAGCATGGATACTGGCTGACAAGTTAAAAAAAAAACTTATAGACTGGGTTTCACCTCAGAAGTAAACTAGCGGTTGTGGTCTGCAACTGATTCCATAGGAATAATGGCAGTGAACTAAATAAATAGACTTAAATGTGCCTTTAACTCCTCTGGCTTTACAAATTCAAATAGCATGGGTTTAGCATTCTTAGTTGAAGTTCCTCACAAATGCTTAAGACCTCAGTTATAGATCTTAGATTTAAACTGTAGCTGGTCAGAGGTTAATTATTTGCTAGGCAAATATATAGACCATACATTTTCCATCAGTGTAGTTTATGTAGTTAGTGGGCCAAAATAGAAAGATGTTTTTAAATTCCATCCCAGATTGTCACAGGGGTAAAAGCCTCCTGAAATTGGAAATCTTGACACAAGGAATAAATAAATAAATCCTTCTATGTTTGAAAAGGAAACTTTACCCTCCCCCCCAAATGCAATTACATTCTTTTTTATATATGTATATATATATATATACACAGAAGTAGCCCCCAAATTAATTTTTTCTTCAAAGCCAAGGCAAACTTATAGGCTTGGGGAACTTTCTTTTAAGTATGTCACCAATGGAATTGTTATGTAGCTGGACTGAACCAGAAGGTAATATAGAAGTTTAATATGTAAGAAATGTTCTTAGCTCTAAGAAAAAAACAAAAAACAAAAAAACACCAACCCTACCATTAGCTGCTCAGAGAATTACAGTAAAGGGGAAAGACCCAGAGGAAATGGAAGAGAAGCAGCTATTGGACAGCCTAAAATTTGAATATACTCCAAACAACTATGATTGCCCCTGTCCATAACCTAACTCCTAGTAGCTTTGAAACAGATCTGCATATCTTCATTTAAGGATGAAGGAATCCTTCAGTCCTTGAGTTTTTCAGTGGACTTTCAGAAACTAGTAGTTAGAGTGCTGCTTTGTCTAGAAATGAAGAGAATTTCCTCTTTCTTTCTAAAAGTAGGATTGGATTAAGGGTAGAGAAAAAAGAAAAGAGGGGACCTGGAGTAATTCAAGAAGCAGAGGGGCAAAAGAAGAATATAAGAGGAAAAGTGCATGGATTTATAATATAGAAAGTTGTGTAATGAAGGCCTACCTTCATATTCATTTGGCAATTAAATTCTTCATGGATTGACAGTCTATTTTAGGGACTGGGCTTTTGGTTTTCGACAAACTCTGTGAATTCCTAAAGTGGCTCACAGCTGAAAAAAAGTTTGGTACCACTGATTTTGAAGGTCCTCTTTCCAGGAGATGGTTATAAAGAACAAATAGATGATATGGCTGTCCTGTTTTCTTTCCCAGATGTTAGAAGTTGCAAGTAACCTGCCATAGAGTCTCATTTGGGTCAGTCCCTTTACCCTATGGTAACGGGGGAAGTACATAGGTTTGAAGTTTTAAAGATAAATCAGAAAAAGGAAAGCAGTTTACCCCCAACCAGAAGAGAATTAAATAATCAATAACTTCTAAAAGGCAGGGTGGCGTATCTGCTTTATTCTTACCTATACCAAAAAGAAACCAGAATGTAATCATTCTTTTGTGAATATGATCCTGTTAATTATTTACCTAGCTACCACTCCTAGAGTTCAGGAAAAATGGCTTATTTTCTCTCCTTTCTAACTGCCTTTCCCTTTTGCCCTTATTGACATTCACAATTGCAATGAAGTAGACTTACTTTAAAAAATCCTAGATTTTAGTTATGAGATTCTCCTAAAAATCTAAGCTTTTCAAGTACCCTCCTAATTTCCAAAAAATGGGGAAGTAGCACTTACTCTGAACCAGCAGCCATATCTGAGTAGGATGTATCTGGTGTGGTGACTCCCAGAGGAACTGCAATGCTCATGACGTCCAACACAGCAGTAGATGGAAATCACGGGGTCCAATTAATGGAGACTGGCCACTCTGAGAGCGGGGGTGAGCCGCAGAGCCTCAACCAACATGTCAGGGACATGAGGAATCCTGGGACAGAAGGCAGGGCATTTCATGAATATTTCATTTTAAAAGCAGCATACTTAAAAAAAAAAAAAAAAATCCAACTGTGGCCTACTTCTCCAGTCCTTCCCTATTTTTAAAATGAGAGATTTCTAGGGGCTCTGTAAATGTTTAAAGTGTGTACCTAACCATTAAGAACCTTTCTTTTATTCTTAAGACTTTCACTCAAGAGTGCTATTCAACTGCTAATTTTGCTCCCCAAGCTGATTTTCTAGTCACTTTCCATCCTCCACAGCTATCCACTAGCCCTCAGGGCCTAACTTACAGTTTTTATAAGTAGTCTTTTGTGATTGCTAGAAGAATCTCACAACTTCACTTAACTCCTTAATAGCTTATTGTCTTCATTAAACTTTTCTCCTCAGCAATAATTAAATTCAGTTTTTGCTAATAACAATAATGTAATTTTTCCTCAGTGTTAATTAATACACACCAATCTACTTATAGTTTGAATCTGATTGGAAACAGCTGTTGTTTCCTATGATTTTGTTTCTCACAGACTTCCATATTCTGAACAATTCTATTTTAATGAATCCTTGAAAGGGCAGAGAATTAATGATTCAAATGCTAGGTCTTTTGGCTAGCCAAAACTGCCAGATTTGAATAAAAATACGTAGATCACAAAATGGCACTTTTTATGATAAAGAAAAATAGCAAATTCAAAATGAAAAGGCATTCAATACACATTAAGATAAAGAAGAAATGGAGAATGGCTATACATTGACTTCCATAAACTAATGGGATCTAGCAACTATTAAACTGCTGAAGTAAAAGGAAGGGCATGATATGAACCATGAACCAAAAGGAGATTAAAAGATTAAAAAGGGGAATAAAATGTACTTGATAGTGACTATGAAAAATACTGATTAGGTATAAAAACAAACGTTTCTCAGAATATAAAAAGTACTTTGCATGTTCAAGGTGAATAAGATCAAAGGTTCATAATAAGACAAAAAGATGTAGAGAAAAGGAATCCATGCAAAAATATTGCATCCATGCAATATTATATATGAGAAAAGCCCTGGACTGGAAGTGAGGAAATGGAGTTTTTAGCTTAGTTTATGAATTTTAGATCTACCATTGCTTTTAGGCCTTAGTTTTTTCAACCGAAAAATGAAGAAATTGGGTAAGACAATTATATTTTAAGGTCCCTTTCAACTATAAAATCTTAGAATTCTTGTTTGTGATACAGCCCACTGAAATGTCAAATAACCAATGACCAAAAGAAGACAAATTAAGAAATCAACTATATATCTATTAAATCAACTCAGTAGATAAACAAAACAAAAAAAGGAAAGAAATTAAAACCGTATTTAGGATTGCAGACGATTTATATTATTATAACTTAAAATACATAAACAAATGGGACTGAACAAGACCAGTCTAGAAAGAATGAAGAGGGAATATGTCTTCATTTCAAGCTAAGCCAAATTTTCTGAAAATCTAAACATTTAACTAAAGTCCCATTCTGAGAATACCTCATTCTGGAATGGAGGAAGGTCAGGATTCTCAAAAGTCATGCCAGTATAACAGTTTTGGCAAGTTCTACCAATCAAAAAAGGTTTCAACTATTGGTCCAATAATGCTGTGTGTCTGTTTTCTGAGCAAAGTGTGTCAGTTTAGTCAAGACTTGCTCACCATCAAAAAGTTGGTTCCAATATCATGGTTTTGAGGGGGAAAAGAAAAAAAGGAGGAATAAATGCTCATAAATTGGTCTTTAAGAAATGGCAGGATTGTGCGCTTAGTGGAAGGATTATTCATACAAAGAATTATGTCATGTTGGATCTTTCAAATATTTCAATAACTTCCATATTAAGAAACTAAGGAAAAATATTACTGCCTTTGATTATTACTTCAGAATTCCAAAGTTACTATGAACAACAAGCTACTCTAGGCACAGGGCACAAAACAGATCTATCCAGTTTGGAATAAAAATATTCTACTTAATTTCCCTGAATTTCTGGCAATTTGGGATTAGTTTGGGCTATGCCACTGGGTCCACTATGTTCAACTCAAAAGCAAAAATTTAAAGCATCAAACCAAAAAACGAGGATTGAAAGGTTAGAGATCAAAGAAGCAGATTGGAAATATCAATATACTTGGAAGCAAGACTTCCATTTGACTTTTCTTTATCACTTATATTAGCTACCTCATAGGTATATTATAAAGGGTTCTATAATCCATAAAAGGGTATATAACTGTTAAATATTATTATCTTTATCGTCTCTTTCTTCCTCACAGTTCATTAGTAGGAAGGACAGGTTTGTTGATGGGTTTAATTTGCTTGTAGAGTTAATAAACTTGTCTATAAATAACTGTTTACTTTAACCTTAATTATCTGCCTTTTCCCTACCATCATTTCCAAACTGACCTCACATAGTTTCTGCCCCCTCTCACTCCAAATTTCACCAAATATTAGACATTTCTATAGAATTTCCCACAACAAACACAGCAGGCATTCTCCAATAACAGAGGAATAGCTGGATGTTGGAGAGGGTAGATTTTTTTTTTACTCTACTTTTAAGCTCGAGTCAAATTAATTGAGTCAAAGTAAAAGAGAAACTGCCTAAGACAGATAAAACAAACAGAAGAAAGGTTGATTGTGACCATACCACCCTTGATCAGCACAGCAAATTTAAGAGTACTATAATTGCAGTGAAAGAAAAACCAATCAACTCATTAAACATCTTTTCTTTCATTCAACTATGCTTCTACATGTCAAAAAGAGTAATCTAAGATTCTGGGTCAAATACAGTCTGGTAAATTTGAACTGTTATTGCTTTTTGGGGGGGGGGAGGAGGGGAGAGATTTTCTGAAGATTGGCTTATTAACAATCAAGATTGAAGAAGATGAAGGTAAGGGTTAGTGTCAGCATAAAGAATGCCAGGTAAAATAAATGAGGAAATAGCACAAAGTATGTATGAATAATTGTTCTTTTCATGCTGTAACTTCATTCAGTAAAGCATTTTTTGTACTATTGCCTCAAAAAAAAAAAAAAAAAAAAAAAGATCATCTTGACTGAATAAAAAAGAATAACAGCAGCCAAATGTTCTTAATTTTAAATACTTAAAATTGTCCACAATCATATGACTCACATTCCCAAAACAAGTGAACCATAACAGATCAGCTGAGCCTTTCTCCTTCTAAATTATAGTCTCCCCTTGTGAATGAGATGAAGGACTGGGATGTCTAAACTCAAATCTTGTACTCCTTTGCAGCTAAGAAATTTCTATGTCCTCTGATCTTGCCCTCAATCAATCAGCAAGCAGTTAAGTCCCCATATAGTTAAAAAGTACTATGCCAGCTGCTGGGGAAAAAAAGACAAAAAACCCAATAGTTCCTGTTACCCAAGAAGTAATGTTCTATAGGAGAAACATGCATAATAGAAAATAAATACAAAATGTATACTAAATGCAAGGTAATTTTGGTGGGTTGGGAGAAACACTAGCAAATAAGGGAATCAGGGAAGGCCCCATATAGAAAGGGATGCTTGTGCTCTATAAGATATAATATAGAAAAACTTTTAGGTCATTAATAGCCCATCTTTATTTTCAAAATCAGGCATTATAATTACTTGAGCTTTTGTAATCAAACGAGAGATTCCCAGTATGGAATACTAAACTCAATTTCTAGAAACTGCATTTCAAACATTTTAGAGATACTTTGGAGAGAAGGACAGGAACAACTATATAATGCATTCTCCTAATCAGTTACACAGGAGATTTCACTGAGGTCACTGAAAAGGCATCTGCTAAGTAGCAATATGTCAATTTAAAGGACGGGAAAAAGGAAAACCAGCCAAGGGATTTTATTTGGCTCAGTCACCTTTATATTGACCAGCAGATGTGAAGTTCCAATAATCTCTTTGCCAGTGTCCTCTGAAGATCTGGAAAAAGTTGACAGACAAATAATTAGTATTGAAAGGAATGCCACTGGTGGACATAATACTGAACCAAGACAGTTCTTTCCAAGAAATAATAGTTTTATTATAGAATTGTTTAACTCCTTCTGGCCCTCCATTCCAGACCCACTAATGCTCTATTTACCCTTATGCCCAAAATGTAGTGCTACAACTTTCTTTTAAATTCTTCAGTGTGATACTCCTAAATGAAGTCTGACACAAAAGAAGAAAAAAGGAAAGAAATGGTCTTAATTCTAAAATAAGAGATCAACTGCTATACCCTGTCACTGACTAGTACATTAGTTCTCTTTAAGTTTGAATCCTTAGTATCATCTACATTTCCCAGGTTATCTTTCCTTTTATTTATCATATCCTACAAAGTTTCCTTTGCCTAATACCCTTTTCTAAAACCCAACCACTTTTCTTTGATCAAATCACTCAGAGCTGACAAAAGGATATCAACTATTATTAGCACATCTGCCCACCCCCAGCTCCCTCTACCATATTTTATCTTGCCTAACTGCAGAAGGGAGAGTGACAGAAGGCAGACCCCCTGTCATGGAGAAGTCCCTTGAAACTTAGGATGAGTTTGTTGCTGTCTTGGTACTGGAATCAGGGTCAAAATAAGGCATCTACCAAAAGAAAAAAAAAAAAAAGAAAAAAGAATGAAAGAAAGAAAAGCAGGTGACTTGGGCTTTTAGAGAAAATAGTTGATGCTTCCTTTCAGAATCAAAACAGGCTCACTTTTTAGTAAACCAAAGCCTTCTAAACAACAGTATTTCTCCACATTAATCTACCAAATAAATTTAATGCTACCAGAATCATCACAATAATACCTGAGCTTCAATACAGTATTAAAAAGGTGTTTACCAGATTTCAATGATCATGCACTGCAGATAAACTAGATTTTTATTTCTAGCTTACAGATTTCCTAATCTTAAAATCAGGCAGACGCATTATACTTTAAAAATAACTATTGCCTAGAGGATATAATGAGAAGACCAAAAACTTAAGTATCCCCAGAAATGCCAAAATTTTTTTTGAATAGGCAAAAAACAAAATACAGGAAGAAGCATTAACAGTTCAACCAGAAGGGGGTCAAAATCTCAAAATACAAGACTAAAACATTTATTTTGATGGTTATATAGAGTTGGTGCAAGAGGAGATATAATGTACTGAAAGGAGAAAAATGAAAATTTACCAGAGGAACAGTATCCTTTATGTGTGATAAGCAATAAAAAGAATATAGAACAGAGAAAAGGAGATAGAAAGGGAGTGTATGTGTATATAGGAAAGGTAACATGACTGCAGCAGAAGCTGAACTTCTCATCAGCATCACTATTCCCAGAAGAATCCATCAGAATCCACATGGAGCCACAGGCAGTTGTCTGATCCGATTGCAGAACCAGCACATCTCTTAGGACTGAGCACTCTCGAGGAGTCATCATACTGAGGGAGGCAGTTATAAATAACAGGCCAGAATATGTTGATAGTTGCCCCTGTCTTTTATAACAGGATTCTTCCTTATTGGTTAATAGCCTCTGCTACTGTCATTCTGACATGACTTACTCAATGTACAAAACTCATGATCTTTCTGGCCACTCCCAGAGAAAACAAATATAAAGTGTTATAAGAGCAATTCCAACAGAGATTTCAGAGAAAGAAATTGCATCAGCCAGGTGAGCCGGAAGCAGCTGGGAGACAGAGTCCAGTGAAGAGCCAATCCAATGAAAGAAATTCAGAACAACTGTGCTTCAGTAATGCTGTGAAGAGGACTGGCAGGAAGAGGAGAGCCGCTTCAGAAAAAGAACAGGCCTCATCTGCTTCAGACTGTCTTTGTACCGGGGCTGCGGACCTTGGCCATTCTCCCAGAGATGATGCAATCCTGATGAACAAGATCTGCTGCCAGAGAAACAATTGTTAACAGCCTATGCAGACAGCAACTCAGCTAAGGAGCTATCTCTGATCAACTTTCTCCATAAATCACTTCAAAATGTAATAATATGCCCCCAAAACTCCAAATATCTATCAACTCCACTCTCCTTTAAGAAACAGCAAAATTAGCTTGCATAGCTGTGCACATGCATTCAGACACAGACATAAGCTCTGGGTCACTGCTTCATACCCTCCCTTTTTATCTATCCCAAAATATCATCCAAGAATATTTCTGAAACTCTTATAAATCTTTTTTCTTAAAATATGGGAACCTTACAGACCTTGATTTATTCTCTTTTAAAATAAGAAAAACTAACTAAAGAGGGCATTTTTACTTTTATGAAGATAGAACTGAGTAAAGTTATTTATTCTCTCACTTTCACTTACCTTCCCTCACTCCTATTAAAGAGTGGAGGAGGGAGGAAGTAGTTGCCCTCCCCTCCCCTTTTTTGGTATTATGGGATCCTTTGAAATGAAACACAAGATTGACTTCTAACATCTCAAGGTCAAATTAAATAATCTCAAATTATTCACCTTGGAGGTAAGTATACATTTAGCCCAATCTCCATCCCTTTATACTTTAAAAAAATGAATGACATCTGATTTTGAAAATAAACTGGAATGCCACAGAATTAAGAAAAAATTACTAAAATAATTATAGTCCTCTTAATAAGACAGAAAGAGTGCATTTCAGTAAGGCTTGAAAATAAAACGGGACATTCTGGTTAACTCATTTAACCAGAATTTTTAGAGCGAAGATCTTACTATTCACTTTCCCTCTTTTTGATCGATTATGTAAGGCATAATGAGCTTATGTGGGTAAGGGAAATATTACACAAAAAATATGTGATTATTCTACCCTCATGATTTTCAAATCACTGATAGTTAAAAATATATTAAAAGTATAAAGATACTTGTACATATAGCTAGTACTATATACACTTATCTCTAGTTTTAAATCCATTTTTTTTTTTTTTTAATGTTGCCTGGCATTCAAGATTCGTCACAATTTGTAATAACCTCTCTTTTCTATTCTCTAAATGTACTCTATACTCTAGCTTACTCTCTGGCCCTGGAACAAGCTTTATTTTCTGAATTCTGTGCCAGAAAATTCTTTATTCCTGAAATTGTAACTTGCTGACTTTTTACTTAGCCTTAAATATCCAACTTAAATGCAACCTCTCTTCCATGAAGCATTCACTTTTGGTTACAACTTCCAAAAAACTTAACAGCACTGTTTTGCATTTTTCTTGTTCATTCATATACTATGCATTATAATTATCTTGTAGAATCCCTAGTTCTCCAATTTTGGCTCAAGTGCCACCTATTACAGGAATATTTGTCCCTGCCCATAGCCTTTGTAGGGCTCCTCCACCTAGAAATTACTTTGTATATGCAAAGTATACCAAGAAAACTTAGGAATCTTATTAAACTTTTTAGGACACCCTGCATTTTTATTTAATTTTCCATTCACATGTTGTTCCCTTCACCACAAGATATAATCTTGATAGCAGTTTCAATTTTTTCTCTGCCTGGCACATAGTAGATACCTCATAAACATATAATTTTTAATGAAACTCTTAGTTTTCTTATTTCCTAAAAAATTCTATGGGCATAGGGTTTGTTTTAAATTCTCTCTTACTTTTCAACAACTAGTACTGTACTTTGTATCTCCTGCTTTTATAGAATCAGTCTGAGCTAGAAAGTTTTAGTTCTGTTTTCACATAAATCCAATTCTAAAGTGAGAAGCTCCCAGAAGGTATTAGCTATGTTCAGACAGTATTCTTGGAATACTGCCATGCTTTTGCTATTGTAGGAAGACTAGTATTATTAAGGATAAATAGGATTTAGATGGCTCTTAGTCCTTTAAGCAGTGGTCAAGAAAGGAACAGGTCTCTCCTTATCATCTGCCAAATGACTATACAACTGTTTTTTACTACCTTTCATTCACACTCTGAATTTTTTATTAGTCTTTGAGATGATAGTGAAAAGAGGTACAGAGGATGAGAAGGATATGAGAAGATCAAGCAATTACAAAGAAAGAAGGTAAACTAGGTGCTAGATAATAGAAGCTTATTTTAGGAAAACATGGTAATTTTTTAAGAAACAAAGGGTAAAAGAATAGAGGAGATGGGTTACAGAAAATGAAAGCGACTTCAAATATTACCTGAAACCAGGAAAAGTTTAGTTAACAAGCTTAAGATGAGGTGAGTCAGAATGGAGCTAAAGTTTGAAGGGAAAGTAAGTACGGGTAGAAATGAAATCAATAAAATGAAATGAGTTTAGGCCTTAAGCTAAGCAAAGAATACCAACAAGAAAGATCTCAAAAAGCAGATATTAATGTGAAAAAAATACAGAAGCAAGGGTCAGAAGATAGAAGGTGCTGTGCAAGGAAGGCAGAAATAGTGCAGGTAGTTTGTTGATAGCTTAGAAATTGCAGAGGGTTGCCTTGGACTATGTAAAATAATATGAAATTAAAGCTCAGTTCTTACTGATGAGAAAAAGAGAGATTAAATACTAAAAGGATTAGAATACCAGACACCTTGATGTATCAAACTATGTGACAGGCAGTGATTTATTTATTCTTTAATTCATAAAACAAACAGATTTTATTTTTAAATAAAGTCATAATAAAATTTTTATGCCAATTTGTGTGCTCAGTCCTTCTAGTGTCAAAATGAGCTAAGTGGAAAGAATAAAGTAAATTTAAGTGACTTGTAGTTATAGTTTGGAAGTTATGCTCATACCTCTTCCACCCATTCCACCCAAGTTACCTCTTTCTAATCCCTTTCCTGCATCTCATTTCTTTTCCACTTACCCAAATTTGACAAAATAAGTTTAGTAAAATGAAAACAACAACAACAACAAAACTCCCCCAAACAAACTTCTAAACTGTCTAGGAATAGTTGCGATTAATTTCAACTTTTTTTTTTTTTTTAAGGGTCTAATTTTGGCTGAGAGTTATCACCTTTCCAGAGAAAGGTTTTTGTCAGAAGCAAACCAACGTTAAAACAGGATAAATTTTTAAAAGTCATACGTAATTTACAATGTGGATTAGAAAAATCCCTAAATAATGTTGACAGGAAGAGGAAAATAATTTTATTTAAAAACCTTTGAAAAATAAGTATGTTACTCCATAAGACAAACTATTCATTATCTCTGAACCCTGAATGTTTGGAAATGAGTAATTTTGGTTAACATTATAATCAGGTGACAATCTTGAGGTAATATATATTTACATATATAATATTATTATATATTTTATTTATATAACATTTATATGTTTAACAAAACTACAATAATCTTTCTACTTAGGCTTCTAATCTTCCTGCTCAAATAAGGCCCAGTATATAGGTAACTATATATGCAACCATGCAGCTAACAAAACCCCTACTGTTTTCTCACTTCTAGTTGCCCCAAAGCTCATTTTCTTCCTGTCATTTTGTCCCACAGAAGTAGATTCCAAGGGACTTAAAAGATGAACACTTGTAAAATCTGAAAAGAAACCAACTAGATTTTCAAGCACATTGCTTTATTTTTTTTTTTTAAGAGCTACTGTTCCAACTTCAAGTAAAACTTCATTTAAAAAATGCCCCAACCTGCTCAAGTTACTATCCCACAAGCAATATATTTATTTCTTTTCTTCATTTAGTCAACATTTTTAAAAACCACCACCTTCAGTGTTTACAATGCTATGTGTTAAAGAATAAAGAACAAGTCCTTGACATATTAAAGGGAATTTCCCTCCTATTCTAAGAGGGTTTTTAAATATAATAAAATGTGCATATAAATACATATAAAAATAGTGCAAAATTGGGGCCATTTCCCCTCCTGCAACAACACAACTAAAACCATTCTTTAATACTCTGAAGTTAAATTTTGAGGAAATACATATGTTACCAACAATATAGCAAAGACTGCTTTCTTAAACCCTGAAAAGATTTTACTGGGAATTGAGTTAAGTTAAGAGACAATTTATAACATAAACAATACTAAGCACAAACCAATAATGTAACGAAAGAGATTCTACCTCATCTAAACTAAGGATCTTACTGTAGGTGCAGAAAAGGAATTCAAAATTTACCAACATGTGACACATTGAGCAATTAATGTTTTAACGCTTTGAAGAAAATTAATTTTCCCTCTAAGTCTTGAAGATGACAAGTGAGTTTACTATGTCTTCTATTTCTAGAATACCTAAAGCATTGCTCTTGCTTGTCTTTCAATATTCAACTTCAAAATAATTTCAAAATCATCTCTACTTTATAATTTCTAATGATCCCTCTATTATTCTTTCAATCAATCCTGATTCTCTTGTATTGGCAGAGAAAAAATAATCTTACAATCTAGCTAGATACAACAAAATTTTGAATCTCTGCAGGCTGGAGTCTGCAAAGGAAAGCAGACAATAGCAACATTCTAGAACCAAAAGAGCCTTCTCTCCAGCTGTCCCAGGAGAATTGTTTTTCTTTTACTACATTCTTTTAAATGAAACTAGTACACACTAAATCCCAACTTTTTTCTTTGTGAAACGGGAGAAAAACATACCTTAGAACAAATTATGTTTTCCTCCTGTAATCTAGCTGGCTGTTTAAAAGATTTTAGATGAAAACTGTAGGTAAATTATCTGCAAAACTCATAATTTCAATTCCAAACAGGAACTGTAAGTGCTGTCCTGAAAGCTCTGCCTAAAGGAATTTCACCTTCAGTTACACAAGGAAAAAGAAACAACTTCGTTAAAAACAAATTCCATAAAAGGCTTGTCTCTACTTCTTACCAGTTCAATTTTTCAATTCAGTTTTACACACATACAAGTTCCTATTATATTCAGGGTGTTGTTTATTGAAGGATAAGGATGGCATGTTGAGTTAATCTGTGCCATACTTACTGCTCTGATAAACCAGACTAAATCTGCACACTTGCTAGCAGACATTTTAATTTTTGCTTTGTGAACACTGAAGACATAAGTCAATCAAGAACTTACATGTGAATATAAAGAATCACACAATTCCTGTCAATTCTTCCCTCCATCTATCTCCTGTATTATTCCCCCTTCATCCTTTCTACAAACTAGGGAAGGCCCTTTCTCATTCTAAATCTATGGCCTTAAGTTACTATTCCAAGTTCCTAATATTTTCCAGTTTCTGGACTCTCCAATTCATTTTGCATTCTGCTTCTGAAACCTACTTAGTTCTAAAGACTACCTGTTGTTTAGTGGTTGTTTTTCAATTGTGTCTGACTCTTCATGTCCTCTTCTGGGTTTTCTTGGCAAAGATACTGGAATGGGTTTTTCTAGCTCATTTTACAGATGAAGAAACTGAGGCACACAGAACTAAAGGAGTTGCCCAAGGTCACTAGTCTAAGGCTAAATTGAGTTTAGGAAGTCTCTGGCAGCTCTAAAGATTATCAGAAAAATCCAAACCTCCCTGCTACCACAGTTCTTTTATTAACTAGCCAAACCACATCTTTCACTACATTCCTCCTGGCCTTTGTTCCTCAATCCTTATCTCTAACCAATTCCAATTCTATTTTCTTCCAGGCTAGGTCATGACTTACTTCCTCCATAAAACCTTTGATCCTAATCTAACTCATAAATTGTCTTCCTTTATTCTGTATATAACTGGCATTTTACATTAATAGAACCAGAATTTTAAAAATACTTTAAAGGACCAATATGGTTAAGTTGACACAGTAAATTTTTTTAGATTTCACAATGCAAAGAAAATAAAAATAGAATGAGCATTTTTATTTCAAGATAAAACATACAATATCTGCTTATAATTATCTTTATTTACATTGTGTTTACACAGATAGAAGAAATAGTCAATCAATAGTAAAAATGAAAGTTTTGAGTCAATTGATGCATCTGGTCCTTTTGGTGTTAAAATAACTCAAAATAGATTTCCATCAAATGAGGAATGGCAAAATAAACCATGATATGTGAATGCAATAGATTACTGTCAAAAGCAAAGATGAAATGGAATTCAGAGAAATATGGGAACTTCTATAAACTTAAAAGGGAAGCAGAATTTAAAAAACCTTACTTACAATGACTAAAATAATGTAAAACCTAACCCGACTCCTAACCCAGTGTAATTATAACCAGCCTTGGTGCTAAAGAGATAAGAAAACATTTTCCTTCCTTCTATGCGGAGCTTAGGGATGGTGGTTATGGAATAGCATAGCTTATATTGTTAGACACAGTTAATGTGTTTATTAATTTTGCTAAATTGCTTCCCTCCCTCTCCCATTATAGAGGATAGCTTCCTGGGTATGTGAAGAAAAGATATATTTGGAAATGATGATGTTAAAAAAAAAGAGGCTATCAGAAACAACCATGTGCTATAGCCTCTGTCTGGATAGCAGTTTATTTTGCAGTTATGTTTTTTCTGTCCAGAGAATACATTAATTTTATAAACTCTATGTCTGAATATTCCTATTTATCAAGGACATTCTGAATTAAAAAATCCTTTTCCTAGCCTAATATAAGTCCTAGCCTAATATGTCATTCACTATCCACTATCCACTAATTTTCTAATTTCTATCTGTGGCAGCCCCATTTGGTAACTTTATCTCTCTTCATTGTTTTCTCTGGAAAGACATTTATTGTTAACAAACTGATCTACAAATTAGTTTGCCAAATCTGGCAATTGCTTTGTAGATATGTTCTATTTATTTATGTGATCATGTTGCCCCAACAGAATATATACTCCTTGATAGTAATAGCTGTTCTTTATATAAGCTAAGTTGGCATATTACAACATTTGGACCATATTCAGCTGCTGCTCTCCCCCCTTCCTCCCTTTTGATGGTCCATAAGTTAAGAATGGTTTTTACACTGTTAAACTGAATTTTTAAATGTAAGAACAATTGTTATTTGAGAGTCAATACAGTAACAGGTGCTGGTCTCCAGACCATGGCTTGCTGATCCTCTTGCTTGGAAAATTATGTGGCACATAGTAGGCACTGATTAGACATAGACAATCATTTAAAACATATTTCCATATTAGTCATATTATGAAAGAAAAAGCAAAACAAAAGGGAAAAACCACAAGAAAAAGAAATTCAAAACAGTATGCTTCAATTCTAAATAAATTCTTGAACTTAGTTATTCCTTAAAACTCGTAATGCTTTTTAGTCTACTATATTATTAATCACACCCAAGTCCAGGAATAAACCTCTACAAAACAACAAAGGGATTGACCATTAATGACCACCAAAATACCGAAGTAAGATCCTTCAATAAGAAACTAATATACATCCATCAATTCAGTCTGAGCAGGAACTCTGTGCAGACTCTTGTGATTAAACTGGACAACAACTTTAGGAGAGATGTCAAAAAAAAAACTGGAAATACATGAGCTTTAAATATTTGGGTATGAAAGAAAAGAACAACTTTAGAGGGCATATGAGTCCATGGCAAGTTTAGATATCCCCTATAGAAAATCATCACTTAATATACCTTCAATGGTGCTAGTAGTAGAGGGGGAAAAAAAGCAGTCACACTAATAATTTTTATGCCAAAATTATTATACTGTTAAACAGTATAAGATGGAAGTTTTATATTGTCATCAAATTCTTCCAGCCTAGAAGCTGAATCTAAACAACTATTTTGCTATTACTGCTGCCAGAATAATTTTTCTTATACGTGGATCTGGTCAGGTGAATCCTGTTCTTAAAAATATGCAATGGCTCATTATTTTGATCTGAGTAAAATTCAAATTTCTCTGGCACTCAAGGCCCTCCACAATTTATTGCTAACCTCCCTTTCTAACTATCTTGAACTTCCAAAATTGACTGTTGGAACCCTTGAGTTCCATTTCTTCCCCATAAATTTCATCTTGTTAGATTAGGCCCAATGTGTATCCAGTGGAGAATTTCATCCAATGTCAGTGATCCCTCACAGCTCTCTAACATTTGTAAATTTGCTTAGAATTTTATTCATGTTTTTATCCAAGTGACAGATAGCAATGTTAAATAATATGAGCCATATAGATTCACCAAAATCCTCCTTCCAAGCTGAAATAGAATCACTAAAGACTCCATTGTCACTATCTGTGGCTTTGGAAGCTTAAATAGGCCACTCAAAGAAGGAACTTCACATCTAAATCTCTTATATGGAGATTTATAAGTTGCTTTTGCTTCCTGCGTCATCAATCCGGTACGTGTTTAAAACCTTTTACACATACTAAGTTAGAAACATATTAATAATGGCAGCAAACAATATTTAATTGTAGGAGTTAGTGTTTTTTCCACTATATTTCTAAAAAATGAGATTACTTCAGCCCATTTGGCAATTTTGAGATATCCCATTTTTGATTTTTTTTTCATTTTTCTATAAAATTTTCTATTGGGGAAAAACTTCATCAAGCAGTCTTAAACATCTGTGCGTGTAAAACAGCAAAATATCCCAGACATTAGTTTTCAGCTTAGATTTTACTAATGTGTTCTTTATGTTTTCCCTAAATAGGAAAACAATTCTTAAATTCCCAGGTCTTGCATATCCCTTTCACTGAGAAAATGGCTTTGGATGAAGTAATTCCAAACAACTCTTGGAATAAGTAGTTTTACTCTTACCTATTCCAGGTAGTTTAGTAATTAGTTCTAGGGTGTCACTACATACTAATTTTTTTTGGCTCAATTATTTGGGAAAGGTGGAGGGAAATATTTGTGACTCATCAACATTAGAGGTTTTTAAAAGGACGAAGTGCTGAAGAATAAGGGGAGGGTGGGTTTGTTGTTCCTTTTTCTACCCAATAAGCCTATTTTTACAACTCTTATCTAGAGACAGATAGATAAGGACTTATTTTGGCTTTCTTTCCACAAATAAAGTCCTTTGTAACAGTCAATTCATATCAGTCTTTGAAACAGAAAAGGAAAAGTAGAAAGGGAGTCTAATTAAAGATAAAGGCATTTTATGAGAGGAAGGCACAGAGTGGAGCTGAAGAGGCAAATTTCTAAGAGGGACCAATTTTCTTGATGTTATTTCCATATTGCTCAATGAAAAAGGAGACTGAACTTGGGTTGTTGGAATCTTTACAGAGACTCTCATTTTACAAAATCAATCTAAAATATCAAAGTTGCCTCATTAAGTTGAGAAGGAAGAACCAGAATATAGTTATACTTAGTAATTAATCTGCCTCTCTCCCGTGCAAGCATGCAAGCAATTGCAATGGAATTTCTGAGTTTCAAGGGACCTTAAAAATCAAGTCTATATGTTCTTGCAAATATTCTTAAACTTGCACTTTTACAAACAACAGCAAGTATCATAGCTCATTTTGTAAGATGTTTTGCCTCAATTTTCATTTTCTCATTTATGTATACCAGTATTTTCTTAGGATTGTTTCAGATCATCAAAACATTAAAATATTTTATTTTAAAATTTGCTATATTTAAAAAGATTGTAAAAACATAAGATATCAAATAATTGGAAACTGAAAAAGAACCCCCTTTGAATTAACTCTAAAGTTTGTCTTCAGTTGTCTCCTTTTTCTTCCATGATTTTAATTAAAATCACTAAACTGACTCATCATCTTCAAATCTGTTTCTTCATGAAATACTTCCTTCTTCCTGACAATTTCATCTATGAAATACAGGATCTCTTTTTTCAGCAGGTTGTGCCTTGATTTGCATTTTTAAAAATTCCAAACCTTGGTATCCAAAAAGCAATCAATATATAATATTTTAAAACACATTAGTATTTTTTTCTGCACCTGATACTCAAAAATAGAATTAGGATGTTTCCTGGTGAACACATTTGCTTCCTTGTCTCTTCAAACTTTTTGACATCACTCTGTTATCACTATAGACAAGGGTACAAGCATATTGACTTAAAAAGCACGCTAAAACTTTAATCTTTTAGATACATCATCCTGAGAAAGACCACTGTGAATCACACATCATTAGGTACATTCAATGATAACAGAAAAAAAGTCAATTTTTGTACACATGACTGATCATGTCTAATCTTTAATAAAGATTGGTTGGTTCTCCACATAGGTGAACACACATGATATATAGTATGTTACCAATGTAGATAGCAAAGCAGATGGAAACTGGAAATATATGAGAGGTACATATCTGGGTATGAAAGAAAAGAACAAATTCAGAGGGCACTGCAAGATATCATTGTCTTGACATTTTAACTTTTTTCTTCCTGGAACCCCATACGATTCTGACAATTTGATCTAGTCTAACCACCTCATTTTATAGATGAGGTAAGTGTAGCTCAAAGACATGCACCAAGTATTGAGATTGGGACTCAAAAGAGTGAGGAGAAATTTATTACTGCTGTTTTCTGGTACATAAAGGTAGCTGGATTTAAAAAACCCAAAGTTAAAAAAAAAAAAGTATCATTAATTTTTCTTGGTTTTTATTAACAACCAAGACTCCTTTTTTTTTTTTTTTAAATAAACGAGTAACTTCTAGTAGTTAATAACAAAAAGGACATTTGTTTTTACCCAGGCACCTGTACCTCCATGTTGTTCATCTTTCCTTTTTCTTGATATAATTCCAATAATTATTTCCTTAAATGAGCAAAATTCAAAGTGCTATACAAGCTCTCATTAAAAATGTCACTGGATCTTTATTTGCTAATTTTGAGCTCCTCCTGTGGATTTTCCTGCAATAGACTTAAAGAGAAGAATAACCAGGACAGCTAGCATTTATACAACACTTTAAAAAGTCAGCAAGGCTGTTTACTACATTAGATCCTCACTACAACCCTGGAAGGTAGACAGAATTATCACTTTTATTTGACAGATGAGGAAACTAAGGCTGTAAAATGCTAAATGACTGGGTCAAACATCTTTAGAGCCCTCAAATTCCAAGTCCAACACTATCTACCGCTACCCAACTGCCCAAGATGGTATACCATTTTAAATAGAGGTTACAACACTTTTCCTCCAATTTGACTTAATTAAAACATGTACTCAGTATATAAGCAGTGCTATTTTTTCAGTGTGTAGCTGCATAATATTTCTTTTCATTTGAGGAAGAATGACTGCCTAGAATTTGAACTTAGGGAAATGCTAATGGGAGCTCTCATTCATCTTCTATAATTTGCTGCTTAGAATTTAGCGATTTTAAAGATTTTTAAATTTCAAGGGCATCTTGGAATCTGGATTTTATTGAAATATTTATATAATTTGTTAAATCAAGTTTTAAAAACCAGTCACAACAGATCAAATTTACCATAACTTCTTTTTCTTGTCAATATTTACAATAACTAAAGAAACAATTAATTGTTGAAAGAAAACATGCCGTTGATATTCATCTTTCCAAAGAACCATAATAACTTTTGGCATTATAGTGAACCACTCAAGAAATATTTTGTTTGTTTTTAATAAAGTCATTCCACTTAGTCAATTTAAGGACTTAGATTCAAAAGTAACATCTTTTTTCTTTGGAGATAGAAAAATGGTTTTAAAATCATCTTTATAATCCATTTTATGGCCTGAAAATGTTACCTTTTACAAATGAAAACTATATTATAGTTCTGTGAACACTCATATGGATGATTATATATTTGGGACGGGTGACTGAAATCAAACATTCTGAAATAGCGACAAATCAAATCCACACTGATTGACAAGTTAAAGGAGGTACCAATGGATAGGCCTAGTGGAGAAAGTCCTTGATTCAAGTCAGAAGACATGGATTTTATCCTGCCTGAAATGCTTCCTAGCTGTGCCATGATAGGGTAAGCATAACCTGAAAGAGTTTAAATTTACCTTATGGGATTATTGGGAGAGCACAGCAAACCTTAAAAATATAACAAATTCACTGATATCTAAAAAATGGAAATGAAACCTAAGGGGCCAGAAAGAGCATTCACTAATAATAGGAGATCCCAGAGTTAAGAAAATTTTGCAAATGAAAAGTTGCTAGAAGAGGGAGAAAAAAATGTCAGGGAGGGTAATACTCTCAGCAAAAAAACATCAAACTTGCTCATTATGGAGATTACCTTAATCCCCCACTCCCCCCTTTCACAGAAAGTTTTCAGTGGATTTGGATAGAAAATTTCTCTTAACAGGAATTTTTTTTTTTTTTTTTAAATTTCAGTCAGGGAAAAAAAAAAGATGTAAGGAACTTCACAAAGCTATAGAATTTTAGACTTTACAATGACCAATTCTTACTTTAAACAAATGATAAAACTGCCAACTAGAAAAGGTACTTTACTGAGGTCATAGATACCCATTTCATAAAGTGATTAATACTTCTATTTGTCTTTTAGAAAGACTTTGATTCTGCAAGCATATCGTACTTTTCCTTAATAATTTTTAAAGATAAAAGCAGATACTTAATGACAACTTTATTTTCTCAAACTATACTGAAGCTGACGCAGCCAGTCCTCTGTCTCAGGTGACTCACAAATGAATTTATTTATACATCTCTGCCTTTATACCCCGCTCCTAGCAATACTCTTTAGTGGTTTGGAGTTAATTACTGAAGGAGAGGGTGAAGGCATTTGAGCCAGGTCAACTTGGGCTGACATCCCTTACAGCAAATTAGCCTTGGACCAGCACTATTTACTCTTCACCAATAGTTTTATGAACTATTAATATAGTAGGATAATCAAGTAAAATTTTTCTATAACTAATATAATTACATTAAAAAAAAATTAGTACTTTTCCACCAAACTAACAAACAGGTATATAAATTTGTAAACAGAAGTAAAAATCTTTAGATTCATTAATATTTTCTAGAAAGCTCTAAAATTAGCACTAATTCTATAGTTTTGCCTCATTCTACCTCTCCTCTGGGACATAAATTATAAACTGAACAGATCATAATGACTATTTAAATACTGATATTAGCTTAACTACAACATTATTTCCAATAAGTAATTTTTGTATTGGGCAAATAGGGGGCACCACAGTGAGAGTAGATGGCCTGATGCCAAAAAGGTTCATCTTCCTGAGTTCAAATTTGGACACTGCAAGTCACTTAACCCTGCCTGTGTTCCATGTTCTTCCTCTGTAAGATGAGCTGGATAAAGAAACAGCAAACTACTCCAGCATCTTTACAAAGAAAATTCCAAGAGAGTGTCACAGAGAGTCAGACTCTGAAATGAGGGAACACTAACAACAATCTTTGTACTACTCCCTGCTGAAGACAAGCTCTTTGTAAAACTAGAGCTGGAAGAAACTTCTGTCTATGTCCTCACTCCCAGGTTATTTTGTCCAATCTCCTCATTTTTCCAGATTAAGTAATAGAGTCTTATGGAGGGTAAGTGACTTACTCAAGATTACACAAGTACTAATTTACTTCACAGAGCCAGGATTTGATTGCATAGCCTCCAACTCAGCTTAATAATACAAAGGATTTGGAAGAAATGGATAGTAGTCAAAGGAGAGAGGAAAAAGAGATTCTGAGAGAAGGGAGGAGAGCCAAATGAAATGAGATTGTGGACAACTTAAGGGGGTCCAGAACAAAGGTTTAAGAATAATTACCTTCAAATAATAACGACGGCATCTTTCTCCTTATTGATAGCTAACTGGTTGGTCTGCTAAACTCTTCTCAATGGCATACCCAGGCCTTAAGGTATATTCCTTTAATGGATTCTTCCAAACTCCTTTTCTTTCCTTGGTAACCATATTGTTCTCCCAACTCTATTCCAGGCCTGCTACTCCTGGTGTCTATTTTACCTCTTATTTTGTCTGTAACCTTCTAAATAAACCTACCTTCTGATTAAATAAATAAATAAAAGTGATGATTAGCTAATCTTATCTCAATTGTGTTAAAACAAAATATATAGAAATATAGGTAATGGCATTAAGAAAACTTATTCTGAATGTAAGGGAGCTTATGCGAAGTAAGCAAAAATACTTATAAAAATCCAAAACATGACCTACAATCTACAGGAGTTTTTTCCAATAACAATACTAACAATATTCTGGCATATAATCATGATCTTGAATATGTGAAATGAATGATAAACATACATTCATCTAACCATGATTAACATATTTACTGGCCTCTTTAATTTTCCTCTCTCTTTTTTAAAAAATAATTTCTTTTTATTGGTAGCAGTATTTCTTGGTGGAAAGGCTGCAAAGGAAAAGAGGGTGAGGTTCACTGATCCACCTTAATTTTAGAATTTGTTGCCTACAGCAAAGGTTGTTGATTAACTCATACTCAGCAGAGGCTTTGAAACAAAAAGTAGTTGGGAAGGGAATCTGTCCTTCCAATCATTATAGCCCTTAAAGGTACAGGTAATGTCAATTCTAGTTTCTTCTGAGAACTTTTCCAAGACTCTATAGGCAAGGGTCAGACAACAATAGCTTCTAGTAATTACCATGAAGAAGCACCGTTCTTCTCTAGCAGTTTAAGGATGTAGATTTTTGCTCAAGTCAGGAGTGATGACCAGCCAGAATGGTTTAGTTGTTCAGTTGTATCCAACTTTTGGTGACCCCTTTAGGGTTTTTTATTTTTTTATTTAAGAAAAATACTGGAATAGTTTGAATTTCCTCTCCCGCTCATTTTACAGAAAGACAGACAGAAATTTAAGTGATTTGTCCAGGGTCATATAGTTAGTGTCTGAAGTCACATTTGAAATCAGGTTGTCTTCTAGACTCTAGACCCAGTGCTCTTTTTCATTTCACCATCCAGAATAGTTTAAGGATCATCCTATTTAGATGATATAGAATGGAGCTCAAGATATCCAAAGTTATCATGTATGTGAAAAGCCTATGAATGAAACTACACTGAAATTCCTGCAGTAATATAAATATGGCTCATTGCATTTCCTTTACAAAATTACATGGAAAAAAAATGCTATCTCCCTTTTAATGATGGAAAAAATGGAGGACTTATTTAACTTACAGCAGTATATGGGAATATTAGAACCTCAGATCTTCATATTCTAGTCAAAATACAAATGCAATCAGTTTTGTGATTAGCATTAATATAGTACTAGTCTCCTAATTTCTCTACACATACACATAAAATGTAAACATCACTACATGCGAGAGAATACCACAAAAAGGCTAAGCAATTTATTCACTACCACAACATAACATTAACAGCAGACAATCTTCTGCTCAGAGCATTAAGTCAGAATACCTTTATTACCTAGTAATATATATATCAGAATACCTTTATTTAACACATTTTTTGCAGATAGCTACAGGTTCAGGATAATAAAACAAAAATAATTTCACTCACTTAACTCTGATAAAGCTTAGCTGGAAAGTATGAATAACTTATTTTAAAACCAGTTAATGGCATAAATTGAATTGTTATATAAGTGTAACTAAATTTAACCAAGTGTCAGATTCTTGGAAAAAATAAATGCATTTATTATACAGAAATGAGTTTGGGGAGTTTACCATTTAAACAAACTTTATAGTTAGTCATTTTATAAAAAGAATCCTTTAGAAAGATAAGCAATATAAAAGACACCCTTGCCATTACCAGACCTAAAACTATATTATCAAGTGGTAGTCATTAAAACCATTTAGTACTGGCTAAGATATACAGTAGAAGATAAATAGAATAGGTGAGGTACACAAGACATTAATCAACGACCATAGTAATCTAGTGTTTGATAAACCCCAAGAATAAGAACTCAGTATCTGTTAAAAAATACTTGGAAAATTGAAAAATAATATGGCAGAAACTAGCACTGATCAACATCTCATACCCTAAACCAAGAAAAGGTTGAAATAGTTCATGATTTAGACATAAATGGTGAATAGGAAACCAAGGAAATCTGTTTAGAATTTATGGCCAAAGAACTAGAGAACATTATGAAATACAAAATGGATAATTTTGAGTATATTAAATTAAAAAGTTTTGGTACAAACAAAATCAAGCAGAAAGCTGGGAAACAATTTTTATAGAGTGGCAGCAAGATGGCACAATGAATCTCTAGAGGACTGACCCTGAAATCAGAAGGACCTGAGTTCAAAAACCTAACACTTCTCAGCTGTGTAACCCTGGACAAGTCAACAACTCCAATTGCCTGGCCAAAAAATAAGCAAAAAACCAAAACCAAAACCAAAACACTAAACCCACAACCCAAACCACAAAACAAAAAAATTTACAGCCAGTTTCTGATAAAGGCCTTATTAAAAAAAAAAAAAAGAGAGAGAGAGAGAGAGAGAGAGAGAGAGAGAGAGAGAGAGAGAGAGAGAGAATCTGAGTAAAATTTGTAAGAGTAGAAATCATTCCCCAATTAATAATCAAATGATATGAACAATTTTCAGATGAAGAAATTAAAACCTTTTTTAATCATGAAAAAATGCACTTAATCATTAATGATTAGAGAAATGCAAATTAACACAACTCTGAAGTACCACACAACCTCTCAAATTGGCTAAGATGACAGGAAAAGATAATGATAAATTTTGAAGGGGATGCCCAAAGGGCTATCAAACCATACATAACCTTTGATCTAGTAGTATCATTACTAGGTCTGTATCCCAAAGAAATCATAAAAAAGGGAAAAGGACTCACAAATACAAAAACATTCGTAGCAGTCCTTTTTATATGGACAAGGAACTAGAAACCCAGTAGATGCCCATCAGTTGGGAAATGGATAAATAAGCTAACACATGAAGGTAATTGAATATTGTTCTTTTAAAAGAACTGATATGAAGGCTGATGAAGACTTGCATGAACTGATGCTGAGTAAAGTGGGCAGAACCAAGAGAACATAGTTACAAAATAATGTGATGATCAACTGAGATGGACTTATTCTTCTCAACAATGAGGTGATTCAAGGCAATTCCAATAGACTTGGGATAGAAAATGCCTTCCCATATCCCATGAGAAAACTATGGAGATGGAGTATCAATGGAAGTATAGTATTTTCAATTTTTATTTGTTTTTTTCCTTTCTCATGGTTTTTCCCCTTTTGGTCTGCTTTTTCTCATACAACATGACAAATATAAAAATATGCTTAAAAGAACTGCACATATTTAACCTATATAAGATTGCTTGTTGTCTTGGGGAGGGGAAAAGTAAGAGAGGAAGAAAAATTTGGAACATAAAATCTTACAGAAATGAATGTTGTTGAAAACTATCTTTATATGTATTTGGAAAAATAAAATACTATCGAAATTTTAAAAAGAAAGATAAACAACATAAGTTTAGATTTCTAGTATATTAGGTTTTCTTAAAGCAAATATGCATTTTTATTGCCTTCCATTAAAATAAAAACAAAAACTGAAGATCATGTTCAGCAGATTCGATGGGTCACAAATCTTAGGAACACCAGGGATGATTAGATATACCCTTGCTTAAAAAGTCTAGTAATGGACCAGGTCTCTTCCAATTCTATGATTATTTGTATTGTGATAAGCTGGATGCAACTATACTACTTTCAACTAAAGGCTAAGTTCTAACAAGTCAAACAGGGCTGGGCCTCACCTAAAAAAAAAAAAAAAATTGATGAGTAATCTTCTCTAGGAAAGCAGTGATGGAAGATGAAACAATAACTAGTCTTCTCAGTGACTCAACACTGAAATGTTGGAAGATGTTCAGTTCAATGATTTAAAGTAAAATTGGAACCTAATAATATGTAACCTTTTCACAAAGGGAAACAAGTTAGCCTACATGTTCTGGTCCAAGCCCAACCAAAATAATGACATTGTATGTCTCTAAATTTCCCAGGAGTTTCATTTAGACACAGTATTTCTTTCCATTTCCTAATGAGAATTCAGGGGAGAATTGCCATAGAACAACCATATTCAGTACTGATATACATTTAGTGGGAGTGAAAGGTGGGATTTGATTTCCTCAATTTGTAGCAGACTTTTAGTTTTAATTTTTTCCCTGGATAGAAAATTATCATCTTGCCACATGCTACAAGACAATTTTGGGGTTAATAGTACACAGTTGGCACAAATTCAATGCTCAAGTAGGAAACTGCAAATGATTTCTTTAATTGTATGCCAAGCTGAATAATCTCCCAGGGAAAAGAACCTCCTCCTGCTGCCCCTCCTCCATCAGCATCGCCTCCCTGCTGTGCAAAGAGCCCTTTGTCCAGCCCTGCACTTATCTAGCTGTTTGGCCATATTGACAGGCCTACTGGAAGCATAATAAGGGAGTTAGTCTGACATCAGCAGCTGGCAGTTTAAAACAAAAATCCTCCTATTCTACTTTCAGCAAACCCTGCTGTAGTGGTCTTTGGTTCCTCTCGTGGTGTCTGAATCTCTTTCCTGTTTTATCTCAGTTTCCACACACAGCAGGCCAAAAGTTAGAGATACCCACCATCTCCTAGTATGGAGGTGGAAGTGGAACTGTTAGTAGAACTGATCAAAAATTGGCCTCTCAGCTAAATCTAAAAGTCTTTTATAATTTTGTGCCTTGAAGTTTAGGCACAAATGATAAACAGTAGTTTGGGCACAATATGTGTAACAAAAAGACCAAGGAATAGAATCCATTTATTCTACCTCTGGTATTTTACCAAGGCTTCTGCTCTCTTTGAATTTGATTGGGAGTGGGGGTGGCAAATTAGGCAAAAAGATTAGTTTTAGGGGGCTCCAGCCTTCAAGTCAGGAGAATCTGAGTTCAAATTCTACCTCAAACACTTAATGCTTCCTAGCTGTGTGATCCTGGGCAAGTCCTTTAACCCCAATTACCTCTCTCACACACAAATTTAAAAAACAAAAAAATAACACACTTTAAAAAAAGTTAGTTTTAGGTATCTGAGAAGCTAATAATTCAAGAATCTTACTATGATCTAACATCACTGTATTTCTCCTATGAGAAGAAAGAACTCCTTACCTACATACCAAAGACAGTGAGTGAATGAACTCTTAAGTCAAGCAGGTTTTCTGAAAGCCAACCCAAAGAGGGAAAAACTAAGTGGACAAGATGAGATTACACATTCCCTTTTCAATGACTGACTGACTGAAGTTTAGCTTCATTTTATCTTATAAATACACTGAAAAAGATGTAAACTGAGTTTGTTGAAAATAATTTAAAGCTCTTGTCAGAAGGTACATCTGGTTTAGAATTTTTAAAAATAGTTTTTATAAGAATAAAAATGATTGGAAAAACTTTATAGGCAATAGATATAAACTGTCCTATATAAAGTACATATAGTTTCTTTCCTCTCTAATATTAACCTTCCTGTATCATGTAAGTCCCCTTAAAGGAAAAGAGAATAAACTAAAATTGAAATCAACACTAAATAAACTTTGAAAATCATTTTATCTCATGATATAGAATTCTCTCAACTGAATAATGCCATCTAAACCTTCTAACATAAAAAATATATTTATTTGTAAGGGGCAATCATCTTCAAGTAATGGAGTGTTTCATTTTTTACTAAATTCCTAAAGACAATAAGCTTTATTATGAAGTTGACATTCTTCTTTATCAAGT
Source organism: Antechinus flavipes (assembly GCF_016432865.1). Classification (NCBI taxonomy): domain Eukaryota; kingdom Metazoa; phylum Chordata; class Mammalia; order Dasyuromorphia; family Dasyuridae; genus Antechinus; species Antechinus flavipes. The sequence goes on along the minus strand of NC_067398.1, from coordinate 48,399,308 downwards.
TTCCGAATCAAAGCCATTACTCAATAGCTACTAAAAAAAAATTCTTTGCTAGAAGGATAAGTCTAGCAATAAAGTTTCAGTTACTAACATCTAAAAATTACCACTAAAAAAATTAAATTGCTATAGGGAGAGCTCCAGTATCAAATTAAATAGAGAGCCACCAGACTTGAAACCTAATTTATGGGAAAAATGTATTCTGTTCATGATCTTTCTACATAGATATTTCCAGTGTCCTCTGATGGTCTATAATTTGTGACCTAATGTTTCATAAATTACTTCTAATGCAAATGGGATGACAATGTGGAACCAGTATTCTCTGAGTATTACTTTGGTTATTTTTCGCAAAGGCTACTTATTTCTCTAAAAGGAGTAGATTACTTACAGCAACATGGAACTAACACTTTAACTGTCAATAGTGGATGTAAGGTGCATATATATGGCTATAAATGGTTTATTTTTTTAAACAAGATAAAGTATATATTATATATATGAAGATTAATAGACCCTCTTTAAACTCATTTCTAAAACTCTTTTAAGTTCAAACAACAGGCCAATACAAGTGAAAAATCATATTTATTTGATGTCATCTTTTACATTACAAAGTATTTTTTTTAAAACAACAGTTACAGTTTAAAGTACTAGAAGAATCTAAAAATATTCTTTTAAAAGTTTCTCTCATTAGTCTGCTTGGATGCTTAGCCGCTGGCTGGCAAAAAACACAATTCACATTTGTGAACAGCAAAAACTCATTTTCATTCATCTTGGTTTCCTGCCACAAACACTGGAGTCACCACCATACATCATAAATACTTGTGGGACTGAAATACATTCACATAAATTTAAACCAAAAAAGTTTTGATTATAATATCACTAACTTTAACCTGTGAAAGATTCAAATTTAGCTTTTGATAATTATTCTATGTAGTAGGTTGCAGTCCATTTGCCCTCACACTTAGCAGACTGCTCTGCTAATAGGAAAAACTTTCTGATGAAGAAAAGCTGTGGGGGTAAGGGCATAAGTTGCTCTGATGCAGTCTTCTTAGGTGTCCAGTACTAGACAGACACTTTCCGCATTTCCTTTCTGGTCAGCTCCATCCCTTCATAGATGGATCCAGGTACATCATGTTCAAGGACTGTATCATCCTTGTAATGTCAGAAGACTAATCATACCCAATGAGACAACTATAGTCAAAATTCTCCAGTAGACATATTTATCTGTGTTTTGTTAGTTTATGTAAATAATTTAATAAAAAAAAGTGTTTGGCATATTAATCACAACTTGGAAAGAGGTAATTTCTATTAGTTTATCCTCTTAAAATTCCAAAGTCTAGTTTAATAATGTATTCTATACTCTGCAAACGGAAAAATCCCTTAATACCATGACATGATACTTGTATCAATTCTACAGGGCAAAAATTTTATTCAGTAAAGATAATATTGCCTAATTATTGGAAGGAAAGGACAAAACAGTAAGGAAAAGATGTGGTTGTATAATTAACTAGAAGGACTGGAGGAAAATAATGTGTGTAGTTAGAAAAAAGGGCTGCATATATGTTTTTCCTGCCCACCCTTTAAAAAAGAATACCAGATTCTCTCTACTGTAATTTCTCAGGGATTAAAAAAAAACAAACCACAAATGAACTACTGGGGATTTTCAGTAACATTCTAAAATAGTTCTTTATGGATACCAGAAAATTCATTTTTCCCCCACTACTAATATAAATGGTAGTGATAAATGGCTAATTTTCCTACCTATATATATATTTTTAAAAGAAAACCAAATTAATAATAAAAATTCCCAAGAAACCAAGGTTCCTTCTCAGGAAACCAGCCATCTCCTAAGTTCAGTTCCCTGCAGCCAACAGCATTAATGGACGCTGCACTGCTGTCCTTCCCTAGAGACAGCAGCCAGCACTACTCAAGCTTCTCACGTAGCAACCAGAGCTCCAGAGCCAGCAGCTGCTGCTGCCTTGTATACTCACCCCTGAGATCCAACCCAAAGGAACAACCCTTTTCTCTCCTCACCCCACCCCCACTCCTTACACACTTTTCTCCCCATCAGTGCTCCTTGCCAAGCTGACTGGAAAGATATTCTCAGAAACCATTCCAAGGTTTCATCTTTTAGTTTTTATTAGAAAAATCAAGATTTACCTAAATCCAATTTTTTAAGGACAAAATGTGTTGAATAAAACTGCCTTTCAGAGAAACATGTTTCCAAGCATGTTAAAATCCTGTGTATTTGTTGCCCAAGTGCCATGTTCTACAAAAGGAAATCATAATTCATTCTTCTGCCCACAGTGACAGCCTGACTAAAGCTTAAACACTTCAATCACATAATGGGCCAGAACCCTAGAAGGCAGCTATTTTCTTAAAAAAAAAAAAAAAAAAAAAAAATTGGAACAGCCTTATTTAAAAAATTATTATTCCTGAATTCTCTAATGCCCGTGAATACCAGCCTATGAATCTACCACTACATACTACATTCTTAAAAACTCAAATTTCACACGATTTTTTTGGGGGAGGGGAAAATCACCATTTAGCACTTTCCCTTTACTGACATGCAAACACTAAGTATCACAAAATTTGGCAATTTATTGGAATCAAAATTCTCACCAAAGACGCTTACCACTTAACTTGGCATCTGGGTTCTCAATCAAATGACAAATTTTTGAAATATTGACCCAACAAACAAGAACGGGGCTTTGGCGACAAAGAGTGAATATGACCTTGCCCACAATTGCATGTCATTAAAAACAACTTGTTTCACTTAAACGCTGGAGAGAAATTGAGGGAGAAGCTGTGGGAGACACCCAGCCCTGTGAACCCATTCCAAGTGAAAAAGGAAGAGACGAACTAAAACACAGGCAACCCTCCAATGGGGCCCGGAGCTCTAGGCAAGAAACGAGTTATTAGCGAGCACATTGCACAAGTAATATGAGAAAGCAGAAAATGCAGGTCAAACACGCACCCCCGCCCCAGACCCGCAGGGCTGGCTGCAGCAGCAGCAGCATCTCCCCCCGGAGAGCGGGCGCTCAGAGGAGCGAGAAGAGATTAGCATACGAGGGGGTTTTCCCACAGTGAAACTTTCCCTCTCCTCTTACAGCCCTTCAGACTCGGACATCTACCACCGAGAACCACCCGTTTCACATCGCCTTCATGAAGCAGGGGAAAAGAACTAAATCACACATTATTCTGTCTTTAAAAAAAAAAAAAGGAAAGAATAGGGAAAACGTCCCTAAAATGATGGCCCTCCACGCCCAAGGCAGGAAAAACGACACGAGCTGGCCGCGCTCCAGCCTGGAATCCTACAAAACCCCAGCCCAGGGCTCCCAGCTCGGAGATGCGAGGCGCAGGCCGCGGGAAGTCCAGGAATGTGCTCGGGGGGAGGGGTGGCGAGAGGGCCTGCAGGAGCCAGAGGCTTCCCTGTGGGAAAGGAAGCAGCCATCGGGAATGGGAGCACGCACACTGACGAGGGAAGGGCCCCGTGCTAAGGGCCGAGGGAGCAGAGCGAGGCCCGCAGGGGCCGGCAGCGGGGAGCGAGGCCCGGGCAAGCTTGGGGGACCCGGGGCCAGGGACCCGCGGACCCTCCCCGGGCGGGGTGTGGGGGAGGGGCGGAAAGGGTCCCGATCCGACTCAAGAGGTATCCTAGGACCGGGGTGCACTGTGGGGGGAAGGGGTGCGGGGGTGGCGGGCGGCAAGGGAAGGAAGCATCCTCCGAGGCTTCCTGCGACGCGCGGCTCAGGCCCCGGGCCCCGAGGAGGGCAGGCCCGGGGGATGGGGGAGGGGATGATGACCCCACGCGATGCAGACCTCTTCATCAGACCCCTTACCTGTGTCCCTCCCAGGCGCGAGGCCCGGGCCCGGGCCCGGGCTGCGGTGTGCGGCACTGCCGGGAGAGAGCAGGACTCGAGTTAGGCCCAGCGCGGCGCCGCGGTGTTTCCTGGCCGGGGATGGCCCGAGCCTGTGAGGTGGGGGTGGGGGTGGGGGCAGAAAGGCGGAGCGAACCGAGGGCGGGCGCGCGGGCGGGGAGGGGGGGAATAGGGGAGGGAGTGTGGGCGGACTGGCGGGGCGGCTGCTGTTTCTGCTGCTGCTGCTGCTGCTGCTGCTGCGCGAGAGTCTATGAAAAAGCTGGCGGGCGGCGGCCGCCCCTCCCCCAGCGGTGGCGGCGGCAGCAGCGACGGCGGCGACGGCGGCGGCGGCGGCAGCGGCAGCAGCTCACTCAGCCCGCTGCCCGAGCGGAAACGCCACTGACCGCACGGGGATCCCCGGCACTGGCGCCAGGGGCACCCGGGACACGCCCCCTCCCGCCGCACCATTGGCCTCCACGCCCAGCGCTCCGCACTCATTGGTTTTAATACCGCCAATCAGGAGGAGCCGCTGGGGTCGCCAGCAGAAGAGGCTGTGCGCGGGGCCACCGGCTCGTCAGTAAGACAGCTGCTAGGTAGGGGAGCGGAACTCTTCGGGGGGTTTAGGGTTGGCCGGCTGATGGGGGAAATGATAGAAGCCGTCTAAGGTAGAGGAAGTGGAAACTTTAGTGTTTCGCTTTACGGAAACCGAAAGGCTGGGGATGTCCGCTGCGCCGGAGCGGGGTTGGGGGAAAGAGAAGCAGAAGGGTGCAGATAAAGCAAGACCAGAACACTGCCATGGCTCCCGCAGCGGGAGGAGCTCTTCTGGCCCGCCTCCTCTCGCTGATTGGGCGCCTCGCCTCCCGCCGCGTGTGAAAACACAAATGGCGTTTGCTGGTTGGAGTGAAGCTCCTGTCAATTACGGCTTCGAGAGTACGCCGCTGCCTAGGCAATCGGACTGCCCCATGGGCGGGGTAGGTAGGTCGGGGAGGGGGGAAGGGCGACCTAGAGGGAGATGAGAAGGTGCCTCCCGCTTCTCCCGCCCCGCTGCGGCCTGGAAGGGGAGGGCCTGGAGAGTGTGGGCCTGGACAGCGTCTCGGGCGTCTCCACCCTTTTCCGAAAGAGTTCGGTTACCCGCCGCCTGGGCGGTCGTGGGGTCTGATTGGATCTCGGAGATGGGAACCTGCTCGGCTATTGGCTCCGACTTGAGCGAGCGAAACCACTGCGTTCGTCGGCGGGGGCCGCGAGAGGCCCTCCTGCCCCGCGGTTCCCGCGGTGGTAGGGTCTTAGCCCAGCGCCGCAGTGTCTGGCTCGTCGCCCCTGCGCAACGTGGCAGGAAGAGGGCCGCAGGGGCGCTGGAAGGAGGGGGTTCTGCTGAAGACTCCTGGGTGGCGGCGGTCCTGCCGCTGTGGAGCTGGGGGAGGAGAAGGGGGAGAGCGAGCAGAGTGCGGGCTCCTTCGTGCAGGGGGTCCCTCCGACCCTGAAATCCAAGCTTGTCTTCGATGCCCGGAGGCCCAGATTCCCGGGCTCTGAAGTGTACGCTTGGCTCCAAGGGCGTGAAAACCCCAGGTGGTGCAATGCGGTGGGGGCTGAGGGAAGGGCGCGGAGGGCCTAGTTCTGCTACGGGTCTTCCGGGGTGGCGTGGGAGGGGGCCGCGCCCTCTCATCGACCTCCTAGTGGGGAAGCGCCTCAGATGCACTTTTCCCGGCTCCTGGGGACGCTTGGAATCTACACGAAATTGTGGTCTCCATTTTTTTTTGTTTCCTTTGTTACATAAATACGTGCGCATTAACGCGGGAGGGGGCAAAGAACGGCCTACGGGGTTTCTGTGAGTTAAATCCGCATAAGTTAAAAACTAACCCCACAAATTCCTAGGATGGAGCAGGTCCGTGTGAAAAGTGAAGCACGGAGATTGACTTGTGTGACTTGAACTAAATGCCCCTTCCCCTCTAAGTGCTTCGTTTTGTACCATAGCTTCATTTTCCCCAGGTTTTCAGGGAACAAAGGTTTCTGAAGGATGGGGGAAGAGAACCACAAGGGATATTATCTGGGTCCAGCCAGCTAATTACCGCATTCTCACAAGTCATCTCGGTACCCACCCATCCCCCTGGGTACGTCCCACACTGCCACCTCCCTAAAACTAGAATGCACTTGTATTCCCTGGCACTTGCCTGACGGGCACACCTTAAGACACCATTTTGAAAACCTAGTTTAGCCTCCCCACCTCCACCAGGTGACTAAATAGCCACCCTAGCCTCTTTTCGGTACATTAGGACAGAGAAAGTACCACAAAGCTTGCTACAAGATCTAAATATGCTAATCTTTACTATGATTTCTGGACCTGTGCTACTGCTAACATAATGCTGGTATAATTTTCAGAAGCCTAAAATGGCTTCCCGCTGTCAGTTGTTTTAGATTTCCTTAAGGCCTAAGAAGCAATAAGTGAAATGCAGTGTGGCTAGAAGACCAGGGTTGGACTAAAGTCCAGTCTGACTAGCTGTCGTCATGAGATGTCACTTCTCAGTTCCCTATATCACTTAAGACTAAAAATTACAGATGATTAGCTTATCTTGCATGGATAGAACTAGTTTTCACTCCAGGAGTTCATCCTCATCTTTGAAGCCTTGGTGGGACTACACTCTCCCCCGTTTTCAGCTGTCCACCTCCATGCTATCTCTGGTCTTTTTTCCCCAAAATTTCCTTATTCATTTTGATTGTTTTTGATGCTAATTTTATTACCATATGTTCTTTAGCTGACTTTCCAAGTCTTGTTTTTTAGATTGAGCTTTACAAATGTGGCCTTGCCTAGATATTTAGCAAGTCCTGTCCCCAAAGTAATCCTACTTCCTTCCCTAAAATTTTCTAGATTGGATGGAAGATAAAGAATATATTTCAAGAACAAAATTTTCAGCAAAACAAAAAATGATTAACATGATTTGTGATTGAACATGAAAATCAGTGAACACTGATTTACTAAGATGGGCTTTTATAAATAATGTATTACCCTTTTCATTTTTGAAATAAAACTTTTGTGTCAACTTTGGAAAAAATGAACAAATGTCCTTGGAATTATATCTTCCTTCAAGAGACACAGCCTCACCTATAAATAAGTCTGTTCATTGTGCATAGAAAAACGTATTATGGACTTCTACCTTAAGTTTTTGGTTAAAAGCTATGGAAATTCCTGTATTTCTTTTGAAAATGAATCCCCCCCCCTTTTTTTTTTTTACTCCTTTTTGATAAAAATTTCATTTCAAATTCTAAGAATTCAAAAATTATGAGATGACATGTAATAGGATCTTTATAGATTGGTATTTGTTTTGTCCAAAGGTCTTTGTAAGTGGAATATATTAGACAACTAGACATTCTAGACAACTCAAGTAACAGATTTCAACTGAAAACAGAGCTAGATAAAGTGGGTTGTGTGATTGCTCTACCTTTTTGCATGTTATTTTGCATATAGGAATGTTCAGTGGCAATTTGATATGTTACTAATTTAATTTCAAGTGAATATACCTAAGTAGGTAGTGTTTATGGTAGTCCCTGTTTATCTTTTAACTAGTGAAGAGTAGAACTACTAAAATCTACAGCTAAATCAGGCTATTTATGGAGTAGGCTTATTGTTCTGTTAGCAGTAATGGAAAAAAACCACAGCTGTCCTTTTCACTCTTTAGTGTTCCCAAAGTACTAAATTTGAGATTCACTTTTTAAACAGGCCTTTACAAAAATTAAGTCCACTATCTCTAGGTTTTTATATATTTGTAGCTGCAGGGAAGTCTATAGGTGCATCAGAATTAGTCCTACCTGTATAGTCCAAGCAGACCACCTTATCCCAGCCTGTCCAAAGCAGCAAGTAGCAGCATCTACATCTCACTCATTCCCCAGAATAGCTGCACTTAGGTAACCACAGGATCTTACAGATCTCAATTTCTTAACCCTTTAGGTTTTTGCCCCAACTCCACTTAACAGTACTGACCCTCGTTCTCTTCAGTGTATCATTATGCAGACGCTTTCTAGCAGCCTCTTCTCAATGGACAGTGTGGTTTTGAGTGTGATCTTAAAGTGGTCCTTTCAGTAATCTTTAATTTCTGTTTGCCGATTTATGCAGCACCCCCATATGCTACCTGAGTACTCTATCTCCCTCTTAGTATTTGCACTTTTTCCTTAGTTGGCAGGGTGAGGGGGAGCTGTGGTTCATTCAAAGGGCATGTGGGCTAAAATCACCTATTTCTAAAAAAACACTAAATTAAAATCCCTTTCAAAAGCAGCTTTCTGAGATGAAACCTGCATAAAATAGGATTGTAATGCAAATTAGAAAGTTTTGATCAGATAATGTCCCTTCCAAACCTAAAATTTTATCAGTAGAGAATATTTGGTATTATAATTACATGTTGGCTATCAAGCTGAAAGGGAAATTATTTAGAAATTCTCTGGAATCAACTATGGGTTAGACTTGGGTAGGGTTCTTTCTGGTCAGTTGGAGGTGGTGTACCATGATCACCATATGACTGGTTACAGTCCCTCAACTTGGGGGATTCAGAAAGTCAGAACATTACAGAAATACTGGGTTCTAGTGAAGTTGTTGCCAACCTGAATTATAGGGGAATCCAGAAGGCAAGTTGGTTTGAAGGCTAAGCTGGAGTTTGGCTTTAAACATGTAGTAAAAGTGTGCAGGTTCCATAACTAAAAAATGTTCAGCAATAAATTGTAAATTAGAAACTGGAGCTTGGGAGGAGTCATTTGTGCTTCCTGAAAGATGAACTGAATATTGGCAAACTGGTTCATGAGACGTGATGGATGAGGACTGCAAGCCTAGTACTCAGTAAGAAATGTCATCTTTGGGGAAGAAGATATGTGGAAGGTATATACTCTTCCTACTTGTATTCATCTTTTAAGTTAATGACATTTCTTCTATTTATTATAAAATTAAACTAGATGAAATTTCTTATTGTAAAATTTTCTATAATTTGTCCTTTACTATATGACTACTATAATATTCATATGTATGTAGTGTTTCATATAGCTGCATTTACAACAGCTCAAATGCCATTTTTCTCCAATCCATTCTCTCCAGCCTATCCCTCTTGCAAGTGCCCTTCCCAGGAAAAAACTTATGTTACTTAGATTGTTTCTTTCAATAGAAATTCCCTGATGGCATGTTTTTTGTTGTTTAAGATCCCAATACCTTACCGGTGCTTAGAAATTTACTAGGCATTTTGTCTTTGTTGGATAGTTATCAAAATACATCCACATAAGAAAACTGAAGCTCACAGGCTATTTGCTTATAGTCTACAGCTAGGCAATGCATAGAGGCAAAATTTTAACTTGGAACTTGTGATCCAGTACTCATTCCATTCCATTACCATGTATTGTTAAATATACAATGGAGAGGTCAAACAATGTCAAATATTCATAACTTAGAAAAATCTCATCTTTGTCATTCAGTTTGTACTCCATTGGCAATTAAAGTGGGCGTATTTTTTTTCTCAGTGGAGTACTGAAAACATTTGCAATTTAATTTACACATTAAATTCAGAGGCTTCAAGATTATATTTTTCCATATCTGTCCTTACTCAACTCTGAAGTTCCCACTATCTCAAAAGGTGGTGAAACTTTAGAAACTTCGAAGGATCCCAGAAACTACAGCCTGCCCAATATTGGCAATTTATCTTACACAGTAGTACTATTGTGAAGGTTCTAAACTGATAGGAAAAATAATACTGAAATTCTGTTGGTGGTGATTGTAGTCAGTGAAGATAAAGGAACATTATATAATTTAAAAATTAGGACCAAGACTTCAGGGCTACACTCTTTATTCTACTGTAGTAACTAGAGCTTAGAGACCAGAGATAAAATTCAAACCCCCTTCTTTTGCAGATGGGGAAATAGAGATCCAGAGAGGTCAAGTAACTGCCACAAAATCACAGGATTGATAGTACTGGGAAATAAGATAGCTAATGTGCAAGATTGCAGTTATCTGCAAATTATACATTCTGGTGGTGAGTGAGGAAGAGTTGAAATTAAAGGTGACTCATTTTTTCCCCCAGACCAAATTTGACAAGAAATATCAGAATCATAGACTTGGATTAGTAACTAAGGAAATTCTGTTGGGGGAGTGGGGGGAGGAGCTATAACTCATTTCTCCTGTCCTTTACAAATTTTTTTCTCCTTAAAAGGGAGCAATTCAGTTAGAAAGAAAAGAATAACCCTAAAAAAGTCCTAATTTAGACAATATAATTGGTGTGAAAATGATGTAGACTAGATTGGCAAAGTCATGGGCTTAGATTCATTCTAAATTTTGCCATGCTTCTCAAGCAGAGGCACTACATAATCTGTAAACCTGCTCTTGACCAACTTGATTTGTAGGTATGCTATCAACCAAGCTTTAGGGACTATCTAAACTCGCAGTAGATTACCTGTTGATCCATTTCTTGGACATAAACTCTCCCAGCACATGTACGGAGAGGTGAGTACTTTGATTCTGCAACAAGGCCTCAAGAACAAATCCCTCAAGTTTTCTAAGTTACCCATAGAGTGAATCAGACTCTCAGGAGTATCTCTTTTCAACCAGTTACAATTTTCAAAAAATCCCTTAACCTATATCTGTGAGTGGAGGCAACAAGTAGCAGCTTGCTTTTCTCTAGAATCTTGGAAACAAGGCGAATTGTTGAAATCTCATTTACCCAAGTCAGGAAGTTTATTATGAAGGAAAAGATGTAAAGCAAGCCATTTTGGTGGCTGCACCTCTAAAAGTTAATATGAAAATACACATGCTCCCTTCAGACTACTGGATGACAGCCAGACACTGAAGGAAGACCCTAAAATTTGAGGCTTAAGAGTAAGGAAAATCCGCCAATAAATCTCATTTGGAAATTGTAATATACTCCAAAATGACTCATTTAGTCACAAAATTGCTAATATGTATCAGAAAATGAGTTCAAGAAATTGCTTTATGTATTCCTATACCTAAAATTATTTTCATCAGTTAAGACTGAGAGAACATGGTCTGTACATTTTTAAATTAATGCTTTAAGAAACTTTTGACCTGAAAAGGAATTGCCTCCCTTCCCATTTTGGTTCTCTTCATTCTTTACTAACTTCTCCATAGTAACACTGCTGACCTCATTTTGTATCTTGGAAACTACTTCCCTTCCCTTCCTCCCCTCCCACCTCCCCCCAGGTATTTTCAAGGCAATCATTGATCTTTTTTGCTTTCTCTTTGTGAAGTTATTCTTTCCCCTAGTTTTAGCAATCCCCTTTTAAAAAATCTCCAGCATTCTTCAGGACAAGACTTGGATGCTGCCAGTTACCCAAAAAGGCCAAAAGCATCTTTATTCCTCAACAGTCTTAATTCATTTAAATCAGTTGGTACTACCATTTGTCCTGTCATCTAGACCTGAAACTTTGTATCCTCATCAGCAGGATGCTGTTGCCTTTTGAAATGTACCTTATACAAATGTGTTCCTTTGCCATTCCAGGTTCCCTGGTTTAAGTTCTAATTCATCATGCCACACCATTCCGTGAACAATTTATCCTGTGGTCTCTGGGCCTTCTGGTTTTTAAGAATATTCTTTTGTACACCAAAAACACTAAATTCTGACTTATTGGGAGGAGAGGAAAGGGAAATGCTGTCCCCAATTCTAACACGAAGTCATATAGTAGTAGACAAAAGAAAATAATTATTCCACACATTGAATAGATTAGGAGTTGATGATATTTTCAAGTACTTCATTTAAGAAGCATTAGCAGAAATATTCATTGTTACCCTGGAAAACAACTCATATATGTAAGTCTAAGGAAAAGATTCTTGCTGAACATTAAGGGTTGCCTTGTTTTTCAGTTTATTCAAGAAGAAACAGTATTCCAAGAACTCCAAGACACTATGTATCATTGGTATCAAATGTAAGAGGGAAAGAATTTGAAACTGAAAATCTTAAAAATGAATGTTAAAAGAGGTTTTTAACCTGTAATTGGGTAATATTTTAACAAAGTAAAAATATCTTGGAAAAACTGCCACAATAATAAACTTCTTGTCTCTGAAATGTGTTTCTTTTTTTTAAACATACAAATAACTTCAAAAAGCCAAAGCATGTTCGAAAGGTAACCAATGCTTGGGGGGGAGGGGGGGAAGAGTGTGTGCATACACATGCACACATGCTTGTGCACAAAATTTCAGACTATGCAGTACAAATCAGTTGAAAAGAACTGCAGCTAATTTAACATGGAGAAAAGACAAAGTATGAAAGCTGTCTTTTAAAGTATCTTGATGGGCTGTCACCATGTGGATTATTAAATTTGTCCCAGAGGGCAGAACTAGCAGACAGGCAGGAGGTCCTATCAGTGGAAATAAAAATATGCAGATAATTATTGGTCCTAAAGTAGAATGGGCTGTGTCAAAAAAAGCAGCAAATTTTTTATCACTGTGGGTCGACTAAAATATTGATATGGAAATACAGTGATCCAGGACAATTCCAAAAAGTTATAATGCCAAATGCAGATTGAAGCCTACTTTTTAAAAAATGTAGGGGTGGAGGGTTGATCTTTCTCTTGCCACATGGTTAATATATGGAAATATTCTGCATCATTGCACACATTCTATTTAATTGCTTGTCTTAAGGAATAGGGGAGGGAGAAAAAGGGAATTCAAAATTTAAAGGGAAAAAAAGAGGAAAAAACTAACGAGAAAATAATGAGATATGGCAATTCTGAACTAGCTCACTGCTAACGAGTCCTGGGTGTTTTTCTGTCTCAGTCTATTCAAGGACTGGTTCTGTCAGTCCATCAAAAATGAGTTATACACACACACATATGCAACAACCACCATAGAAATGTCAAGAACAGAACTATATGTTATAAAACTAAGATAACCAAATTTAGTATTAAAAAACTATAGGAAAGCATCTCCTTACTTCTGGCAAAGGGAAAAAGGGATGGATTACAGGTATACAACATTGCATATAATTCAGGCATTAATCTAGCTTTTTTTTTTCCCTGTCAAAGATTGGCTCTTAGGGATGACACATTGGAAAATAAATCATGTAGAAATGAGAATAAAGTTTTTTTTTAAGAGAAGCCTTCCACCTTCTTTTCAGTTACTCATTAAATGTTTTTACTAGGTACTAGGGACCAAAATTTGTGATCACTGGTTACAACATTACTATTTTGAATTCAGATTTGGTCTCAAGATACTGATTAGCTGCAAAAGTCATTTAACCCTGTTTTACTCTTATTTCATTTGTAAAATGAAATGGAGAAGGCAATGGCAAACCACTCTAGTGAAACTATTTGACAAAGAAACTTAGAAGAGAAAGTATGTTATCTTTGTGTCTTTGCCTATTTTTAATCAGTTTAGAGCATGAAAGTAACTTGTGACTAATGAACTCAATGATGTAATCCATAATAAGTGATGAAAAGAATCCTTAAAATATTGGACACCTCCCATCTATTCCCATACAAAACAATGTGAACTCCAACCAACGTTAACAAAAATTACCTCACAGTTAACACTCACATTTAAGATAAGGCCAAATATAATTTGATTTTATATTGTGAAATCTTGAATATAAGTCTCAGATGAATTACATGTCACATTTCTATTAAAATTATTATTATTCCATTGTACTGAATATTAAGTGAGGTCAAAACTATTTTTACAGATATTTTTGCAGTAATGGTTTATCTAAGAAGGATAAAAAAATTATATTTGTACACAAGCTCAACCAATACAAGTTAAAAATATATGTTGCTTGAACTTATGGCTGGTACTTTAGTATAAAGTTCAAATGATGTTTGCTGTCAGAATTTCATATTTGGTTGGTGTGAGTGAAGACAACTCAGAACTTTGGGCTAGGGCTCTGATGACTAAAATCTAATACAGGGCTTAATATTTTGAAAAGCATTATGCTTAATTTCAAGTGAAAGTAAGCAAGTTAAGAATCATCAGCTATGTGGTTAACATGGATTGTCTAAAATGAAGAAATGTTATTTTCTCCTTGTAAATGTGACATCAAAAAGGTAAGTAAAACTTTATTATGGTAACATGGCATAAAAAGATTAAGTTGAATACATCTGGAAACTGGTGGGAAATGATTGAACATAAATTAGCTTATACCAACCCTGACCAATTACATGGTTTGTGGGAAGGATTCACTCTCATCTGCTTTGAGTGGGAGGTATTCAATTGTACAGATTTGTGTAGTTTGCAGTGAGAAATACATGCCAACAAAAATACTGCTCATTATGGAAAAAAGGCAACCAAAGAACCCCCAAATTATATAACGTTCTTCCTCTAAAATGACCAAAAATGCTTTCCAGTGTCAAATAGAGCCTAATAAAGTGACATATCTGCCCCATCAACTTTAGTATCTGTACAACTCAAATACAAAGTTATACTTAAAAACAAAATTAGTTTGATATAATTTAACCTGGTCCCATGACTTATGTTAAAATGCATTTTGTTATAAAACAAATGGTTTAGCACAAGTTAGTCACCACCTTAAAAAAAAACCAACACTAAATTACTCAGGCAAAGAGCATAGTATACTTCATTTTGTAAGGCAGATGGCAAATTTCCCTCAATGTCCTGTGACTTCTTCATTCTTCTTGCTCCAGGGTAGTAATGTGCATGCTGTCTAAAAATGAACTAAGTTGAGGGAACAAGAAAGAATGAGTGCCACTTAAAGTAAGGCTATTTCTTTACTGAATTGTAAACTGAGGCACTGTGATAGGTATCTTTCCCAAGAATTACAATGGAAAATCTGCCTTGTAGAGGTAGACCTAAAACAGAAAATTATGTAAACATGAGAAAAACACTTAAGCAATCTCTCAACATCTTAAGGCCATCTTAAGAGAAACAAGTTACACTCCTTGGTTTGTTGGGGAAATGTGACTTAAGTTTACTAATATCAATATTCACCTTCTACATTCTTGTTACAGGATTATCTTCAGACTAGTTTGGATGCAGTGACAAATTAGATTTTTGTTACTATTTCTGCATATTTTATAACCATTTCCTCATGCTGTCTCAGACATTTTCAGTTGTGGGAGGCACATTAAACATAATTTTCAAAGACAAAGACATGAAGAAAAGACAGTCTTAATTTTCCTCAAGATGTTCCTTTTTCATGCTCTATCTCTGAAGGGTGAATGAATACTTGACTGGTACGTTTGAGAAGATAAACTGCAGCATGAAGACCTCCTATGTTCACCCAGACAGTATGCACCTTCCGCCATACATGCCCCATTCTGGATAATGCCTGTGGAAACAAAACCACAGTACCCATTTTAAAAATTACATTTATTTATTTTACTTTACTACATTATTTATACTTTATGACTTTTAAAAATACTTTTATACTTTATTACATTAACAATGCCCTTGCAATCCAAATGGCATCAGGCCCCATCTGAGAAAAACTATGCATCTAGGAACACCCCTACCATCTAACCAAAATGAAGGTTTTCTACTTGTATGTAAGGATTCTATAGGTGAACAATTTAAAGAACATTACCTTGGAAAAGCATTTCCTGTCCTGAGTAAGTAGCACAGCTCGGCCTGTCCCAGGTCTGCAGACACGGCTCATCTCCTGGAGACAAGATGGATAGAGATTCCAGTTTTTCTTCTTAGATCCTATCCTACAAAACAGTCGACGTCAAGGACCAATATTCCACTTTATAGCACACACAAAAAACCCAGTCTATACTAAAAGTGATAAGTCTCAAACATTCTCACTGACTTAAGACTAGCAATGCAGGGCTCTTTCATATCAGAAACCAGAGCAATCTTGCATGCTATCTTAACTACCAATATGCTTAGAAAATTGGCATGGATTCTGAAATGCCTTTATACTTTTTAAAAATGACTTGGAAATGAATATTTAACAGCTACAGAATGCAATAATGATTCTGAGCAACTGGAAAAAGGGAATTTCAGAAGCTAAATGATATAAAGACACCATTAATTCTGAAGCATCTAGATGATAAAACAAAGTATTCATTTGGACCAAGAAGTCCTACATATATGTAACATACCATAATACACATTCTACAATTTGTTCAGTAATTTCTTTATGACTTCTACTCTACCACAATTGACAGAGACAAGGAGGAAGGGAAGGAATTCCTGTATAATGGGAGTTGAGAAGGTAGAGTAGAGCTCCTTACTGTTTTAATCTCCACCTGCTTTTTCTATCATCACATGAAACCTCTATTTCTTTGTTCTTATAGTAAAAGCCATGTTTTAGCTGCAAAATGCAGAGGCAATTGGGTATGTCAGCAGAGAAACAAAAGTTTAGTTCCAGAGTCAGAAGATCCAAGTTCAGATGTTCAGTCTGGAACCTGGGCAAGTCACTTAATCTGTTTGTCTCAGTTTCCTCCCTTGTATGATGGAAATAACATTTACCCCTACCCTAAGAACTATGTGAAATCCTTATAGAACACTTTGAAAATCTTAAAGCACCATGTACATCATGACAGGAAAAAATAATGATGAATGTTGGAGGGGATGCGGGAAAATGGGGACACTGATGCATTGTTGGAGTTGTGAACGAATCCAGCCATTCTGGAGAGCAATCTGAAATTATGCCCAAAAAGTTATCAAACTGTGCATACCCTTTGATCCAGCAGTGTTTCTTTTGGGCTTATACCCCAAAGAGATACTAAAAAAGGGAAAAGGACCTGTATGTGCCAAAATGTTTGTAGCAGCCCTGTTTGTAGTGGCTAGAAACTGGAAAATGAATGGATGCCCATCAACTGGAGAATGGCTGGGTAAATTGTGGTATATGAATGTTATGGAATATTATTGCTCTGTAAGGAATGACCAGCAGGATGAATACAGAGAGGCTTGGAGAGACCTACATGGACTGATGCTAAGTGAGATGAGCAGAACCAGGAGATCATTATACACTTCGACAACGATATTGTATGAGGATGTATTCTGATGGAAGTGGATTTCTATGACAAAGAGACTTAACTGAGTTTCAATGGATAAATGATGGACAGAAACAGCTACACCCAAAGAAGGAACACTGGGAAATGAATGTGAACTATTTGTATTTTTGATTTTCTTCCCGAGTTATTTTTACCTTCTGAATCCAATTCTCCCTGTGCAGCGGGAGAACTGTTCGGTTCTGCAAATATGTATTGTATCTAGGATATACTGCAACATATTTAACATATATAGGACTGCTTGCCATCTTGGGGGGGGGGTGTGTGGAGGGAGGGAGGGGAAAAAAACGAAACATAAGCGAGTGCAAGGGATAATGTTGTAAAAAAATTATCCTGGCATGGATTCTGTCAATGCAAAGTTATTATTAAATAAAATAAAATTTAAATTAAAAAAAAAAAAAAAGCACCATGTACATCACATGTACTATCATCTCCATCAATACCAACTTTATTATCTCTAAAATGATGAATTTAAAATTCTCATGTGGCTTGAGAGGGAAATTTGTAATTTTCCTAAATTTCTGAATTATAAGAGCATATAATTTTATACAAGAATAGACTTACTGTACCTTACAAATGGAGACAATTTAATATATAATAATGCAAAAGAAATTGTTTCTCTGGCTTGTCCTTAATTTAGAACAAGTTTTGGGATCTCTTGAAATATTGCCGTATTAAATGACATATGACTACATTTATTTCTGATATCCTACCTCTTTCCAAATGGCATATCTGTGACAAGAATATCCACAGAACCAGTCCTCAAAGGCAGATTGCAGATATCCCACTGAATAGCATCTATGGGCAGGCCCCAGAATGCTTTACTGTGGGATGAAATGAAAAATCCTTTAGCACTGTTGGTGGTAGGAAAATCAAAGCTAAACTGGATTATCATGGAGCATGTTTGCAAAGAACCATGTTGATAGTGATTTTCTTTCAATAAACGTATTATACTTAAGTTTTATTTTTACCTTTCTTTAATCTGACTCTTTGTCAATAATGACAAGATGTTATTTGCTGCTCTTTTCACAGCCAGGGGATTATTATCACCAGCAATATGATAACAATTAGGCCATTCAGCAGCCCCCTAAAAACCAAAAGCAAATATTATAAATTCATAAATGGAAAAGAAATGGGTTAATACATAAGTACTTTTAACATTCCAGTCTTGTTATTCAATGAACAAAGAACAATTTTGGCAGGAATGAAAAAGGGTAAAGCCCTTTTATCTTTATTGGAAGAAATGCAATCTATATTTATTGATAGTGATGGAAAAGTTTGTATTATAAGTATTTGGAAAAAGTCACTATACCATGCCTTTTTTTTTTTTTTTTTTGTTATATTGGTATATTATTTGGTACAGTTAATGCTAACTTAGAAACATTGTAAGTCAAATAAAAAAAAAAACATGATTACCACTTTAGGTTTGACTAGTGGTCAAGGACACTTCAACCTCTAGATAATCAATTTCAGACACAAGGTATAGGCAGTAAATCACCATTTCTTTCATGACCAGTGATACAGCCACCACTCATGAACCTTTCTTGAACCTATTCATGCTTTTAGGATTTAACACCGTGAAGTGGAAAAAGGACTAGCCTGGTATTTGTAAAATGGATTTTCAAATTCTGGCTCTGCCATTGCTACTACATGCCTTTGGGTTAGAGAGGGAATAATGGTGTCACTGGTAAAATGACAGATTTAGAACTAGATTATCTCTAAAGTCACCTTAAGCTTTAAAATTCTGTAATGAATGAGATCTCATAATGATGAGATGACCAGAATTACACAGAATATTTGAGAGGTTGACACACCATAGTTGAATACACTGTTTGATGTTTAATATTTTTTATTTCTGTCTTTAGGAGTTCATGCTTTTAGGGAAAAGTCTGTAATGATTCATTGTCACCTCTTCTGGTTGTTTTTTTGTTTGTTTTTTTTTAAACAATTATATCATTCTAATTGTAGATTTCTTCTAATTATAATCTGGGATACTTCTTATAAGGACAAGTTTCCTGCTAACATTTGTTTATCCATCTCATGAGAGTCTTATGAGATTTTCCTATTGTTCGTTTTCGGTTTTCAGTGGTTTGAGATTTTTCCACATGGAAGAACTTACTATTTGCTGAAAAGCAGAACATACTACACAGTGGTTTCTTCTAGATAATACATAAAAATGTGAAGTGAATAACAAGTCTGATACTGAATAGCAGGGGAAACCATTTAATACTATTCTGTTTTACAAGATTTCTCATTCACTTTTAGTTTTTGAGCAAGTTAAATTAAAATTTTATATGCACTTACTGAATACCTACTACATATGAAGCACTGTGCTACATGTTAGGATATAAATATAAAAACAAAAAACAATCTTGGAAAAGTTTCCTAGTAGTGTGGTAAGGGGGGGCTAGATTGAACATTAAAATCTCAAAAAAAAAAAATTACAAAAAAGTTTCTTGTGGGAAGTGAAATTTTTAAAAAATCAATAAGGAAGCTAGGGATTCTGAGAGACAAGAATATAGAAGACAATATATTTCAGGTAAGGAGACACAAAGGCACAGAGATAAAGGAATACTGCGTTTAAGAAGCACCAAATAGGGCAATTTGGCTAGAACACAGATGTATAAAAGGCAATGATATAAAATATGAAAGATAGGGAAAGAATTTGTATTAGATTCTAAAGGCAATAAGAATTTGCTGAATATTTGAGGAGTGACACCATCAAACCTATACTTTCTTGAAAAGTATTTTTGAAGCTATGTGGAAGATGGAAGATTGTCTGAGATTAAACACTTCATTTTCAAGAACCTTTTAGTGTGAAATATTTTAGTTTCAGGAAAAAAAAGTCTAAAGGGTTTCTTCTTGCCCATAGACTTATTCCATCCTAGAGAACTCATTAAAAGTGTTACCCTCTTACTAGCTGAGATTATGCCCATTTTTTCAAGAAACAGACTATGCTTATGTGTTTAATTATCTTGTTAATTGCTGTCAATTCTATCAATATATAAGTTATATAAGTGTGACACCAATGCTTGAGAAGGACTCCTCTGGAGCTCTTATTATAGATAAGACTCATGTTGGTAATTGAACTGACTTTATGTGTTTTAGCCAGTCCATCCAGAGCTTCCTATGGATACGGAAAACTTCATACATAAGGGAAAGTTTCACAGTTGGCATAACATACAATTTTGATTGCACAAAACCAAGTGGAAGGGAATCAGTAAATTTGGGGGAAAAGTCTTTGTAGCAAGCTTCTCTGAAAAATGACTCATTTCTAATTTGTGTAAGAAACTGATTCAAATGTGTAAGAATAAGAGTCATTCCACAATTGATAAATGGTTAAAAGTACATGACCAGACATTTTTCAAAGGATGAAATCCAAACTATCATTAGCCATGTGGAAAAAAAAAAAAATCCCAGATAACTAATGCAAACAAGTTTGAGATTTCATTTCACTGTCCTCAAATTACAAAATTCACACAAAAAAAGAAAATTATATATGTTGGAAGTAAACTATATATACTGTTCATGGAGCTGTGAATTAGTCCAATTATTGTAGAAAATAATTTTTAACTATATTCAACAAAACTGATGCAATACCAATATTAAGTCTATATTTCAAAGAGGGAAAAGATCTGTATAAATGAAAATATTAATAGAAGCTCTTTTTGTGTTAGCAAAGAATTGAAAACTAAGGTGGTATTTAGAGGATGGCCAAACATAGTACATGAATGTAATGTGATCTATTGTGACATAAGAAATGATGACAGGTATGCTTTCAAATCTAGGGAAATGTGTATAAACTGATGAAGAGTGATATGAGCTTGCACATGGCAACAAGAAAATTATATGATGATCAACTCTGATGGACGTGCTTCTCTTCAACAATGAGATGATTCAAACTAGTTGCAATTATTCAGTAATGAAGAGAATCAACTATACCCCAAAAGAGAACTGTGGGAAATGAGTGTGGACCACAACACAGCATTTCCACTCTTGTTATTGTGTGCTTGCATTTTTGTTTTTCCTTCTCAGATTTTTTTTTTCTTTCTTTCTAGATCCTATTTTTCTTGTGTAGCAAGATAACTGTATAAATAGGTATACATAAATTTTAACATATTTAACATATGTATTGGACTACCTGCCATCTAGGGGAAGCGGTGGAGGTTAGGAAGGGAAAAGTTGGAACAGAAGATTTTGGAAGGGTCAGTGTTGAAAAAGTATCCATGCATATGTTTTGTTGATAAAAAGCTGTAACAGTGATATTAGCAAAATAAAAACAATTTATATAGTAACACTATAAAAACAAGTAACTTCTAAATGCTGAAGTGAAGAACTTGTATTGGATTCTAAGGAAAGAAGAAATGACTGAATATTTCTGAGGAGGAATGACATTAAATCTCTGCTTCAGGAAGAATATTTTATGAAATTAAGAACCTTTAACACAAGGACCAAAATGATTCTGACCAGTGGTATCAAACTTAAATAAAAATAGGGTTACTAAACTGGATATAAATATTTCTGAGTCTATACTTACTATTTTTATGTATTCTATTCTCTTAACATACTTCTCAATTTCATTTTAATCTGGTTATGGCCATAATCAAGAGCCACTTCTGGTCAAACACTTCTGCTCTACAGGCACCCATTAGCCACCCACATTTTGGCAGGCAGAGGGGAAAGATATAGAGCATAAGAAAATACAGTTTTTCAACAAGGCCAAGGCAAGAATTTTTTTAGTTGACTAGTCTAGATTTACGGAACAAGGGTTTTGTTTTTCTTCCTTTTTTCCCCAATGATGGTAGGAACAGGAGAGAAAACTGACCTGCTAAATTTTAAAAATAAAATTTAATTTAAAAAAGTTAAGTATCTTAAATGTTTACTACTATTTAATTCAAAAGCTAGATATAAAAGTTATTACCTCTATTGGTATGGCACCTGTTCCACACATTGGATCTACTATTATGTCAGTAGGCTGAGGAGAACAAAGCCTAGGGGGAAAAAAGCAAATAGTCTAAGGGAAAATAATTTTTAAAAATCAGGGACTTATAAAACGAATCAGAAAAACTATAATACCAATATACTAACACTACAATTCTTTTTTTTTCTTTAAATAAAAAAAGTCTTCAAAGAAAAGACTCCAAATACACCAAGATATTTATTTATAGCAATACTCATTTAGTAACAAAGAACTAGAAACCCCATGGATGCTCGTCAATTGGGGAACTGTGGTATCTGAATGTAATGGAGTACCAATGTATTGAGATAAACAATGAACACAATGAATACATGGAAAGACAGATTAAAAAGTGAAATATACCCAGGTAATAAACATGAAGGCTTACAGCAATGCAAATGAAAAGAGATAAACTTTAAAATAATTAAAATGCAAAAATTTAAAGAACAAACTTGGCCTCAAAGAAAGAGGTATGGGGGTGGAATATTGCATATATTGTCAGATTTTTTAAAAAATATTGATTAGTTTTGCTGAATTTCTTTTTTGAAATCTTTATTTGAAAAGAGCTCTCTGAGAGGGTAAGGACAGATACAGAAAAAACAAGAGATATAACTTAAATACTATTTTTAAATTTTGCTTATATCTAACTTTAAACACAAAATGGATTTTACTAGAAAACAATTTTCTCAATTCACTTTGTTAAAAAAAACACAAAAGAAAATTCAAATCTTAAAATGTATTTTTAGAATAATGAGGTAAATTTCATAAATTTCAAATAAATATGAACAGATACTCAATTCAAGATTCAAACATGGACAAGGTCTTAACCACTCAAGATAGGAAGAGGGTGGTAGAGGGCCTTGAATTCAAGTCATTTGAAGGACATGGAGATATTTATCTAGCAGAAGAGAAGGCATGATGGCAATTTTCAGGTTGAGGGTTTGTCAGAATACCAGGAACAATGGGCAGAAGTTGTAAAGATGTAAATTCAGAGTTGATATCATGAAAAACTTCTAATAGTTAGCCTTATCCAAGTGGCATGGCCTATCCAGAGAAAGGGGGTTTGGCTCCCTTTTCTTGGAGATGATCCCTTCATGGTCACTTGTCTAGTATTTTATAGTAAGGATTCCTTTCATGAATGGGTTGTACTTTCATGAATGGGAAGGAACAGCTCCTGGTCACTTCCAGCTCTCAAATCCTACCACTCTGTGACTTTAAATTACAAATGGGCCCTGATTTTAATAGGAGATGGTTTACTTTTTCTCTATTGACTTTTTGGTAAGTCAAGCTTATGAAGAAACATTAGATGAGTTGATGTGCTTAGAAATATTTTATGTAAAAAAAATTTTTTTTTTTTAAAGGGAGTAGTTGTATGGATACTTAACACTTCCTTAGCTGTGTGACCCTGGAATTATCCCCAATTGCCTCGCCAAAACTAAAACCATCATGTAGCTACATCTCGGAGAACACAATTGAAAACTGACAAAAATCAAAGGTTTCTAAATTAAGCATTGGAGGGTATGAAGAATAAAAGTGTCCTCCCTGAACAAATGACCCCATTTTTCTCTTCTACATGCCAAGATCAAACCATGAATTGTGTAGTGAGACCAAGGCTTCAGATCCCTAATCATGGAATTCATTTATGAAGAGGTTAAGATATTAAAGAAAGCAAATATAAGGAGGAAAAAAAGGAAGAGATTACCTACAGGGAGAGAAGAAAAATAGGATTTATACTCTGAAAATTGGTAAGTCCCATATGGAAATGTAGCTAATTAAACAGCTTACTCTAGTAATCTCAAAGGATTCACAGGGTTCATGAAGATCAAATGAGGTAGTAAGTGAAAATATTTGGAAAAGTACAAGTTACTAAGCAAATGAAAATTATAATTAATTCTTTCATCATGATCCCAATTGTTATCATAGAAGGTAAAAATGTCTACTTAAATTATGGCACTTAAATGGAAATTAAAGCAAAATGTAAAATTAATTTCAAATAAAATAAGTAGTTCTATGAAAATTTCCCCAAAAGAAAACAATGTTACTAGTATCTAGAAGATATGGAAAAATACTTTATTTTTGTGTTAAGAGGATAGTAGTTCATTGGAATATATAGAATTGCAGATTTAAGAAAAGAACACAGATGCTCAGCTTTTAATTGTTGAAGCTACTATTCTCTGACTATAATAATCCCCTAGTAAAGTCTTCTTTTGATGTTTCTCTACAGTGTAGCAAAAACCACAGATTCCAAAGGCCATAATGTTGAAATACAAATTCTTACAAGTTCTCTCAAAAGGAAAGAATTTGGTGAATAATTCGTCACATTTATTGTCCCAGAATCACATAGAGCTCAGATCTACAGAGTGATGCAATTTAAGCTAGAGACACCATTAAAGCCTATGTTTACTATGGACTATGACTGCTTTAGTGCAGTGTACTCAGATGTTTAATTCATTGACTCCATGCTCAAGATGTCACTCAGTTTTTAAATTTTTTTTGTGAGGCAACTGGGATTAAGTGACTTGCTTAGGGTCACACACCTAGAAGTGTTAAGTGTCTGAGGCTGGATTTGAACTCTGGTCCTCTTGACTCCAGGGCAGGAGTTCTTATCCACTGTGCTACCTAGTTGCCTGTTATCCAATATGGATGTCAAACTAAGTCACTTACCTGAGCATGCCATAAGCAAGAGTGGATCTTAGAGTTGTAGGACCAAAATGTGTAATATTTCTTCGATGGAGACTCTCTTCTGTCAATGCAATGCCCACAACTATTTCATTATTATGGACATTTAAGAGAACCTAGGAAAAGGTTCAACAAGGTAAATCAACAGGACTTTAGGCATGTTCAAATTGTATATACCACTAAAAGAAATCAATGTTTCAAATTTCCATAACTTGGTTTATCTGGAATAACATAACATAATACTAATGGAGCTAAAAGTATGTGAAGGGACGACTCCATAATATTAGCAAACAAAACTTTATAGAACTATATTCTAGATTTTTGAGCTCAAAAGGACACCATCTCAAAATATTTTTAACCTAGATGGTGTTTTTTTCTTCAGTCAACATGTTTTTATGTACATTTTGTCTCATCCATCCCCACAGCATCGCTATGAAAGAGATAGATCAATTAAACCAACTGTATTTTACATATTTATGGACTCTATTCACTAATGAAGGTTCTGACCTATGGTGCCAACTAATTATTTAGTTCTTTCAGCCTCATCACAAAACAATTAATTCCTTAGATGTCATAGGAATAATACAATTGTAGTTGAAAAGAATTTTAAAGGCCCACTTTCCTCCCTCCCTAATATGTGAGTCCCCTCTATAACAAGTCTGCAAAGCTTTATTTCAAATACAGCCAATGATGAAAACCTGCTGTCTCCTCAGGGAACTCACTCTGTTTTTTAAAAGGTCTTCCTTTTATTGAGCTGTGATAATAGCTCACAGAACTTTCCATATCCCGAGAAGTAAGCAATGATAACAGTAACTACTTATATTGTTCTAAATAAATGAAACATGTTTATGGGGGAAAGGAAGCCTCAGAAACCATTTTTCCAAACTACACAAAACAAGAAAGTAGCAGAACCAAATTTGAATACAGGTCTCCTAAATCCAAGTCCACTGTTCTTTTCACTATATCATGTTATCTATCTTTTAACTTCCTTGAACCAGACCTTTCCAGTTCTTTGAATCTACAAAAATTAATTCTTCATATACTTAACTACTTTTCTCAGGAAGTTTTCTTGATTGCAGCTAATAAATGTTACCTAGTTCCCCATATATAACAACATGTCTTTGGCACAATCCATATTGTCTCCACTCCAGGACTTCCTTCTAGATTAACAATGTCTCTCTTTAAATGTGACAATCAAAACAGAACACAGCTTTCCACTTATGGTCTGACCAGTGGATGGGGTAACTACTATTTACCCTGTTCTGAATACTGTACTTTTATTAATATACCCTAAGATCACATACATTTTGGGGACACTAACATCATACTTTTTGCTGGTACTTAAATTATATAGTTAATTTTTAAGTTAAATTTCCATAAATGTTATTTTTATAGTTTTGGTTCATCATTCTACTTTGTTGAGTTTTTGGGATTCTGATTTGGTCAATGAAAGAAACCAACTATTTTGTTCACTTATAGCTCAACTACAAATTTTATATGCAGGTCATTTGCATTTTTGTTCAAGTTATAAAAGAAAATAGTAGCTGGTCCTTTTATGTTTGCAAAGTACTTTACATATATATATATATATATATATCATCTGAGTTGATGTTCCTAACAGTCAGGTGAGATCAAAGAAGGAAGCTGAAGCTTAAGGGTGTGAAATGACTGCTCAACATCACACAGGCAATAAAAGGTAGAACCTGGGGTTGAACCAGGCCCTCTCATCCAGCTGCAACAGTATAGACAGCAACTTGGTATAGTTGGCAGTACTAGACTATAAATTAGGATTATAAATTCTTTCCAAACCTGGATGTCACTAACTAGCTGTGTGACATCCTTGGGCCTCAGTCTTTTCTAATGAAAAAAGGAGTGGAACTAGGTTGTCCTTTAAGGTCTCTTCCAAATCAAACAACTCTATGAGAAGACTCAAGAATCCTGAATCTTTTAAATAGCCATAATTCTAAGGGAATTTTGCTGTACAACCACAAAAATTACACCCAAATTTGCAAAGAGATAGCTTGTACCTCTACATCAAAGTTGGTCATGTCAGCCTTCCATTTGAAATAGTCCTGAACAGCTCCCCCAAAATCTCTTGCTGCTTCATTGGATGTAAAACTATGGTTTTCACCTGCCCTGTTGCAGGTGACTCGGAACTTGAGCACTTGTGGTTCAGCTTCATCTCTGGGGATCTCATTAACTCTTTTGTTCTCAATGGCAGATGGTTTTTCTGAAACTTTTTTATTGTAAGCTAAAATGGGAGTTTCACCAATGGTACCATCTTGGTTTTCAATGGTTTCTAAGACTGCCTCCATAGTATGATTGGTGATCTGCTTCTCATCTCCCATGTCTCCTTGTCCATCATCCATCTTTTCTTTGAATATAGTATTTTGTTGAGTTAATTTTTTGCGTTTTGTCTTTTTTTTCTTAAAGCTGGTATTGATTTTCCATACTTTTAAAGGGTCTGACCAAGGAAGCTTCCCAGCCAAATCTTCAAAATCCTTTAGAACATCTTCCTTTAAAAAAGAAAAACCAAAATCCAGATATTTCTCAGGCACTTTCATTTAAGCAACAATTAAGCAATGAGCACTATTCCAAGCACTATGGGAAATAAAAAAATTACCACTGTTTTCAAAAGCTTATGGTCCTTGGGAAAACAAGATATACATATATGAAATAACTAACAGTTCAAGGTAGCAGATAATTAATGTCCATATGACATTCTAGGAATTCAGGGTTCTAGGAATTCAGAAGGAGTGATTGATGCTGGCTGGGATATCAGGGAAAGCTTTCATTTAAAATAGGCCATGAAGGACTGGAGAGGATATGGCACTTTTAATTTTATAAACATGGAATCATTTGGACTCTTATTTTGTAACATAACTAAAGAATAAACTACTGTGAAGTTCTAAGCAAGAGGGTCAAAAAAAGATCTGCCATTAGGGAGGGGAGAGGGAGGAAGAAAAGAAAGCAAGAAAAGGAGAGAGAGAGGAGGATAATTACCATAGGGAAAAAAAAAAAAAGAGAGAATCAGCTCCCTGAGTATGACATACCTTGGTCTTCCTGATCCACAAAGTGGAAGGTACAGTTAACTACAGAATCAGAAAGTTTTTGGAGCTAATTACCAAAAGTAAAGGTCTCCCAAAGATTTTTTTCCAGCAACCCTACTAATTTGTTGTGCTTTTTAGTATCCCTTAGTGTTGATTCAGACCTCTGCAATCCCTTATCATGGCGAGTTCTCTAAGCCCTAGTCCTAAATTGACCATATTTGATACCAATAATGACATTCTACTGCTTTTAATTATTCAGAAAACAAATCTAGATAGCTTGCCCCTTTTGGGAAAGTGCTCTAGGAAAAAGAAAGCAGACAATTTTCCCTCTGGAAAGAAAGACCAGGTATGAGACCTGCTTGATTACTATCTGGGGGGAAAAAGAGAATAATGGTTTTCCTGACAAAAAAGCTGAGCTCAACATCTCACAAACAGCTACAGATATTTAGCAAGGAAACTAAGTAACTTGAATTCAAAGAAAAATAAATTCCTACATGGAAGTCCCAATAGAAAAAATAAAACAGTAGAGAAGCTGAGGGGAAAAAAAAAGATCAACAAAGAAACTATTATAACAAAGAACTACTATGTGGTAAGATAGACTTAAGCTGCAGAGAAAGAGTAATTCAGAATTAACTAGACTAGAATCCCAGAAAAGTAAATGAAATAGCCACCAAGTATGGGGCTAAAAAAACCAAAAATAAAAACTGAAGGAAAAAATAAGGAATGAAATTGTAGCTCTTAATTTAAAAAAAAAAAATCTAAAAGTAAAAGTATTTGAACAGAAATTCCTGAAGAAAAGAACACCCTAAAGCCTTTAATGTAGTTGAGGACTCTTAGCAAAACAATTTATAGAAATTATGGAATTATAAAATTCACTGATTCATCAAAAAATATTTTAGTATTGTCAAAAGATAAACAAAATAGAATCAAGTTTGTCAGTAGCTTAAGTTTTAGTTTCCAGTAATTCCCAAGACTAGGCTATCCAAATTCATTACCTGAATGATCAAAAATAGTAGGATTCCATTATTAATATCAAATACTGTCACTTTAGGACCATCTCTAAGATACCTACCAGAAGAATTCTGAATTATAAATTTTCCTGCATGATTTACCTGTTGTACAAAGTTTTATTTTTAAGTGAAATTCACAAGGTTAAAGTGTTTGCATTTTTTTTGCAGCCACAAAAGAATTTTCCCTTCTGTAGTTCTGAAATTTTATCTTGATTCTGATCTGATCTCCCTTTTCTAAGCCAATTAATTTAGAACTTTCCCAGTAATTATGAGGCAGTTCTCTAAGTTAACCAAATACTTCATAGGAAATACAGTGAACTAGTTTAAATCATGCCAGAATCCAATCTATTTCCTAAGAGTCTAAGCAATCTGTTTTTATTTTCTAAAAACTTAGTCCTCACTAAACAATGACTGTTGGAACAAAACTGTCATAAACCCCAATCTTATGAATATAATTTAAAAGTTCCCATATAATCCCACTTTATAAAAAGACATAGTAATGTCACTGAATGTATGAACTGAAAAGATTCTTCGCAGAAAATAATTTACTTGGGATAACTCACCTTGGTTTCTTTGAATTGATAATCTCTAAACTCCTGAACAACAACAAATAAATTATCAACTGATCTTAGACTATGAACCTAGGGAAAAAAAAAAAGAAATGTTTTAGTTAATTTCTCTTGAGAGTAAGGCTATTTGTTCAAGAAATATTCGCTGTGTGCCTACTATGTGCAATGCAATACTGGGTATATAAAGGCAGCTATGAAGCTTTCTTTCATGGTATTTAATCTAGTGGGGAAAAGATAAATACAACTAAGTTTAATGTAAAGCATAATGTAAAAAATACATTAAGTTTAAAATATTATGTAAACTCTAAGCGGGGTTGAACTGTTAATGTGTCAATAAACTATTATTTCACCAAAGCAGGTACTGCCTATATAACTCAATGTATGCTGGTGGAGTAGTTTGTTGTTGTTTTTTTGGGGGGTGGGTCATTGACTTAATTCGAAATGCAGAAAAGCAATCCAACACCATATCCATACAATGAAACCTTTCTAGTCTAGTAGGACTTGCCAGAGTGACCTTTGAATTCAATCACTTCCATGACACAATTAGGCACTGGATGAAGACAATTTAGTAGAGGAACTATTAGTAATTAAAGATAAAACAGCTTTAATGGTTGTAAAGCCATAGATTTGTAAAATTGGTTAAGTAGATTTCTGCCAATTACAGCTAGTGTGACCGTAAAGCAATTAATATATTTCTATTGGTCTGTTTCCTCAACTTGAAAATGAGGGCAGAAAATTAGATGGCCTCTAAGGTGATTCTATAATCTTATGATTTAAATGAAGATTATTTTTTAGTTTTAGATCCATGAGACTACTAATCTTAATTTTGAGGTCAGCTAAGTGTTGCAATGGATGAGTCCTGGGCTTGGAATTAGGAAGATTGATTTCCGTGAGTCCAAATCCAGCTGTTTGTAGTTCTGTAATCCTGGGCAAGTCACTTATCCTGTTTGCCTCAGTTCCCCATCCTTAACTGAAGAAGGAAATGGTCTTTGCTAAGAAATCCCAGGTGGGGTCATGAAGTGCTGGATATTACTGAATAACACCACATACTTTTGGAAGAGATCTAGGATTATGATTGGAGTAAAAACTCCAAATCAGCAACTATTTTGCAACACACTGTGATGGAAGTGCCCAAGGCCATTAAGAAGCAAGTCACAAGAATCGGCTGTCTCGGATTACGTGGTCAGTATTTTTCAAAAGTAGGTAAGGGATCCATGGCACATCTTTTATTCATTTATAATACTGTCAGAGAAATAATTTAGAATATGAGAAGGATATAGGATGAAGGCAGGTTGGAACATATATTAATTTTTAGTATATTTGCAAACCTTGGACAGACTCTCCACTGAAATGTCAAAGTATATCTTGCCTCGGTCTTTGCTGATTCTGGACTGCGAGCCCAATTTCTCCCTTACTTCATCGGCGGCCGTCTGCTCAAAGCCGGTAGGCACAGTGGCCCCAATCGTAACGCAGAGCTGGTCGGGGCCGGGCACGGGCACAGGCCCGGACGTAGGATTGGGGTCGAGGCCGAGGTCCGGGCGGCTCTCCACACTTCCCCCGGCAGGCGCCTGCTTCTCCAGGCTCACTTCATTGAGCTGCTCGCAAGCTGCTTCGAGCTCAAACATGCCGGCACCTCTTCACGAGCGGTCACTCCTGCTCTCGGCTATAGACTGGAAGGAAAAACGGGCTCGGAGAAGCCGATCACAGCACTCGACAAGGAGAAGCCCGGGCCCAGGCCTCTCAGGATCGCTAGTGAGTTAAAAAGCCATGCTTACAAACGGCAAAATTAGCGTGGCCGGCAAAGAGAGGGTGAGGGGCGGGGTCCTGGGGGAAAGGAACGCCCACGGCTCCTTTGCGGAGGTCCGGGAAGGGGCAGAGGGCTTTCCGCAGCGTCTCTCCCCTCTTCCTTCTTCTTCGCCTCACCAGGGGCCGGCCTAGGAGACAGCCGAGATCCCTGCCCCGCCCCTGAGGGCCAGATGGGGGCGGGGTCTCAGTGAGGCCCGGCTAGGGGAGCGGCGGCGAGCTCCGATCACCTTGGGAGCAACGGCTGCCCTCCCGCCGTCCTCCCCTCGAGAATAAAAAGCCGTGGCGGGGAGACCCCACCGGTCACTCTCTACCCCCCTCCCCCCACCCTCCTTCCCGTGGAACCGCTCGCGCTCGTGGACACCACGCGGCACAGGGGAGAAGAAAGACCGACTCGTGCACTTAGGTCTCTCGATGAATCGGCCTCCTTCCCTCAGTCACTGGCGCTCCCTCCACCTCTTTCCGGGACAGTCAGCCCCGTTACCTGCTGGAGGCGCTTAACGCCTGACGACCCGAAGAACTACTTCCGGTTACATCGTCAGGCGAACCGGAACTTCCGGGTCACAACGCCAGGCGCCCTGGAAGCGGAAGGCTCGGGTTCCTTTCACGCAGTTTCCGATTTTTAGCTGCGGCTTGAGGTTGTTTCTGCGATTCGTAGCTGGAATTGAAGAATGCGTGATCCCTGGAAACTCGCTGGCCAGAGCAAACAACTCGATGCATGCTATGGCTGGGTCTCGGTGCAGGGGAAGGAAAGGAGGGAGTAGGGGTGGAATCTTCTCCGAGACTTCCAGAAGACTTGCAGGCTGCTTGCCCCCTCTGGTTAGGGGGGGGAAGGATGCCCTCCATTCGTCAAGGAGTTTCCCAGGGCGGCCCTCTGAATACTTCAAAGCAAAGCATTTGTTAAGTGTTTGCTTGACCAAATCCTGAGGTAACTCTGGAGGTGCCAATACAACAAAAGCAAGATGCTCCCTGCCCCCAAACACGGAAAGCTGTGTGATGTGTTAGCGCCCGGATGCCTCATCTCCGGGCTTCTTCGCTGTAATTCCGGACACGTGGCTCCACTTCCATCTCTTGCCCTGTACCATTTTCTCTGCCCCATCCAGTGCTGGGTATCTGGGAGAACAGTCTCTGCCCTTCCAGACTCGGAGCTTCCTTTAAGTCCCACTGTCGGCAGGAAGACTCTCCCTAGCCTCCTCCATTCAGGTGCCTTCCCTATTTGTGGCCTAAGGGGAAGTAACGTAATAGTTGTACTGCCCAGCTAGCCAGGCAGGTGAGTCTTTAGTGGGGCAGCTCCTGCTCTCACAGCTTGTGTGTCCTTCGTTCTCAGAGGACCGTGACATCTGGGAGTGGACGCCCTGACATGCAAAGGAGATAGATTTAAGAGAGGGAGGGCTGGGCAAGGTCACCTGCCTCCCTTTGTCCTCCTCTGGCTCAATGGCCAGATAGATTAAAAAGGTCTCTCGACTCCTGTTCTCATTTCTGTCAGGCCACTATACTCAGATGACTCCGGAAGACAAAGTGAGGCAGGCAATTTTGCATATCCCCCTGTCTCTTAAATTCACTTCTTTTCCCTCCCTGACATCATATCTTCCCGGAACAAAGGACAAATGACAACTCTTGTTAGTTTTAAGTTCCTTGAGTGCAGGGTTTGTCTTGTCTCCTTTTGTATCCCCATTGGTTAATACATTGTATGGCATATAATACTCATTAAAGATTTATCGATTGAATGATTGGGGAAAAAAAACAAAAACCCTTGTTTTCTTCGAATCCTTGAAATCTTAACGAATCAAGATTGTATATCAAGCTATTGCTAGTTTTTTCTTTAACAAATTTTAAGATGGAATGGTCACTTTTCATTTTCCTATCTTGAAATTTCTCATTAGTTACTTTACCTTTAGAAAAATGTCTTTAGAGGGAGCTGGGTGGCACAGGGGATAGGAGGACCTGAATTCAATCTGGCCGCAGACACTTAACGCTTCCTAGCTGTGTGACACTGGGCAAGTCACTTAATCCCAATTGCTTCAGCCAAAAAAACAAAAAACAAAAAAAAAACAAAAAAAGGAGAATGTCTTTATTGAGGCAACTCAAAAGATAATCAATTGCTTTGTTTTTGCTAAAAACAGTATGTGATCTGATAATTGAAATCTATCACTAAAAAGCTTCTGTTACAGGCTAATGATATGTTTCCCAAACTTATCATCTATTTCCTCTTTATGATTGGTCCGGAATATATACAGATGATAACATTGTTTCCATTTATGGCTCTGAATCTTCACCCAGATATTCCCCACTTAGCCTCTTCTATTCCAGGATTTCTTCTTAAGCTTATATTCATCTTTTCCCAGCTTTCTTTGAATAATAAAGTATAACTTTCCAGAACTCTCTTGTCAAACCACTTCCATTTTTCACATTTTGAAAATGATTGTGCTCTTAATACTTATTCTTCTTGTGTCTGTTTTCTTTCTCACTTTTCTCTCTCCCTATCCTTCTTTTCTTCTCTCAAGTCTTGAATGTTTCCTTATTGTTTAATTTCTTCATTTTAATAAAATGTAGTTTCCCTTTTAGTTAAGCCTTTTTTTTTTTTTTTTTTTTTTTTGCTGTTGTCTAATATGAGTTACATTTGCCTTTTTTTACTTAAGAAAGCACATTAGAGTTTGCTTTATCCCTTATTGGAACTATTACTTTTTCGGTTTCAAGTATGCTTCATGTATACAATATATTATTAGATTCTTCTTTATAATCCATTCTTCTATCCTCTTGCATTTTCTGGGTGAGTTAATTACATTCACAGTTAGAAATGTTTATTTTCTATTTTTATCCATCCTGTTTTCTTATATTTTTTCTTTATTTTTCACTTTGTCTTTATAAGGAAGAGAGTTCTGAGGGAGAACAAAAAATTCATTATCGGTATTTTAGGTTTGGTGTAACATGCTTCCTGTCTTTTATCTCCCTTCACAATAACAGGGTCTTATTTTTTGCTTTATCTCTTCAAGGAATTCTAGTTAAACTTGTGACTAAACTTTGTTTTCCTTTAAGGATTTGCTTATATACTGTATACACCAACAAGATTATATGATGATCAATTCTCATGGACTTGGCTCTTTTCAACATCGAGGTGATTCAGGCTAATTTCCAATAGTCTTGTGATGGAGAGAGCCATCTGCATTCAAAGAGGATTATGGGAACTGAATGTGGATCACAATATAGCATTTTCACTTCTGTTGTTTCTGTTTACTTTTTGTTTTCTTTCTCATTTTTCCCTTTTGGTCTAATTTTTCTTCTGCAGCATGATAATTGTGGAAGTATATGCAGAAGTACTGCACATGTTTAACATATATTGGATTACTTGCTATCTAAGGGAGAAGATAGGGAAAGGAAGGGAGAAAAAAATTTGGAGCACAAGGTTTTGCAAGGTTGAATGTTGAAAAGTAATTGTGTAAATTCTGAAAATAAAAAGCTTTAAAGGAAAAACAAAAGGATTTACTTGTAGATGTTTTGGACTCATTCTCTTCTCTGGTTCCCTGAACTCTCTTGTTACTATAATAATTCTTTTTGGTGGCATACTTTTTATTTGTTAGTTTGCTCATGCTTCCAGCCTACTTCCTAAATAAATGCTTGATGTTTTGGCCAGGGTCTCTGCACTTCTGGGGGGAATGACTGAGCTAAGCTTCTGGTCTCTTGGGTCCTTCTATTTTCGGGGACATTGAGTGTTATGTTATTCCAAGATCTTAGGGGCTACTCAGGTTGTAGTCCTGTAAGCTTTCAGTGCTCTAGGGCAAAGTCTGATCTGCCCTCTTGGTCTGACCTCTTGTAAGTTCCTGATGGCTTTGAGTTTTTGCAGCAGTCCTGTTAACTTTACCTTTGGTTGGAAATTCCAATAGAGTGCTGCTGGACACAGTCATTGTCAGTCAACTGGAAAGCTCTGCAAGTTGAGAGTGATGGAACTGAAAACTTCCTTTTTGGGGAGATGCTTGGGGAAATGTCGACCTTTTTCCATGCTGGGCTTCACATTGGAATGGGACTAGTTTCCTGCTTCATTCTTGACATCAGAGCCTCACAACTTCTATTTTGCTTGAACTTTTTCCTCCTCCAGACTAGGACTCATGACTGCCCCTCATTCTAGAGTACCTCCCTGAAGCACAGGCCTGAATCTGACCTGGAACTGAGTACTGAACAACACAGTCACCAGTTAGTATCTATTTCTGCATCCTATGCAAGGTCAAGGCCTTCCTGTATGGGTCTGGAACCTATTATAGGTTGAGTCTTTTTCATTCCTGTGCACTGCCATGCCATGTGGGGCAGACCCCATTTCCCAAGTCCACAGACCTCCCTATTTCCCTATGCTGACTGGGCTGGAAGTAGGAGCCATTAGATTTTTTTCTTGGATTTCCTACCTAGGACTTGGTGTGCTCTTGCATTCTCTATATCTTTGTGGTAGAGTTATGTTAGGGAAGCTGGGCTGGATTTCTTGATACTCTGCCGTCTTGGGCATTTTTAAATTTTTTTCCTACTGCTGTCAAACACACCAAAGTCTTTCTCATCTTTGTTATTCCATCATTTCAATTGTGTCCAACTCTTTGATGACCCCATTTGAGGTTTTCTTGGTAAAGAATGTTTGCTATTTCTTTCTCCAGCTCATTTTATAGATGAGGAAACTGTGTTAACAAGTAACTTGTTCAGGATCATACAGCTAGTTTGAGATTAGATTTGAACTCAGGTCTTCCTCATTCCAGGCCTGGTGATCTATCCACTAGCTGCCATGTTCCCTAAACCCTATCATTCTTTCATTCTATCATCTTAAATTTTTTTCTCCCTTTCTCAGGCAAACTTGGGGGAAAAAAAAAAACTGTCTAATCTTGTTACCTCTATTTTCTTTCCCCTCCTCATTCTTCAACCCTTTGCAAGCTAACTTCTGACCTCATCATTCACTCAACTGAAACTGCTGTCTTCAAAGCCACTAGTGATTTCTTAATGGCCAAATCAGATGGTCTCTTTCCAGTCCTTGTCCTCAATTTATGGGCTGCTGTTGACACTGTTGAGACCATTTTCTCCTTCTGGCTATTCTCTCCAATTTGGGATATAAAACACTTCGTAAACATCTTTGCTATTATCATTATTTTTATGACACTATCTTTCCCAGCTCTCTTCCTACTTGACTAATTGCTCCTCAGTTCCTGATCATTTTTAGATGTTGATAATAATACTTGGTTGATTGTTTTGGGTTTTGTTGGTTTTTTATTCTTTTGAGGAAGAGGGTAGGCAATAGAAAAGATGCTCCCATTTATTATTTAAGATATAACTAAAATGTAACTTCTTCTAGGTAAATCTTTTTGGACTTAGAAGGAGAAAAAGTATTTCTACAATCCAAGTCATAAAATATTCAGCTAACCTATTATAGGTGTTTGTATTCGTCTTATATTTAAAGTTTTGTGTACATGTTGTATCCCCATTAAAATACAAGCCACTTGAGAATGGGGCTTTTTTGCTTTTTATCTTCCAATCTCCAGCACTTAACCCTATTCCTGGCTTAGAAAATGCTTGTTGATTGATTGATTCTGCCTGTTCTTCTCAAGAACTAGTGGATCCAGCAGTACTTCTGCACAATTCACTGTAGATTGTTGTGAAAATTGGTTTTCCGTTGTTTGTCTCGAACACGTTAAGATTTGTTCACTTGCCAAAATTCTTTAAAAATCAAAGCCTATTAAAAAAAAATTCAAGAAATCCTCTTTTCTAATGTAGTCCCTTTGAGATGTTGTTCATAGAATTAATATAATTATAGTGAATTTTAAAGAAATTATACCAGAATTTTATTATTTCCATTTCCTTTTAATAATTAACTTCTCTTAAGAAGAAGTGATTCAGGGAAAGAACAGTGCCTTGGTAATCCAGTGGCGGATTCAAATGTTGCCTCTGGCTTTTAAGTCTTGGGAGATTTTGAGCAAGTCACTTTGGGTTCGAGTTTCCTCTGCTCTGAAATGAGTGGTGGGGCTAGATATCTTTCTTGCTCTAAATTTACAATCCTGAGATCTCAAAATGAGGTTCATTAATTTTGAATAACTTGTTCGATGTATACATATTTCTGACTAGAAATACTAGAGTCATGATACATATCTGCCATCTAGTGGTAATTTGTACTGTTGTGCAGAGAACTTGTATTTTGATTCCGTACCAAGTGTACAGGAAAGAGTATAAAGTATTTATAGATTTATACAGAAAATTCCCAAATCCCCATTCCTCTCTTTTTGTCCACTACTGTCTGCAGCTATTCTGATTCAAAACAACTCCTTTCTGTTAAAAGCTAGATTAATTACCATTTTCATTATTTTGAGACAGTTAAAAAACTTATTGTTGTTTGGTAGAATCTGACTCTTTGTCACCCCATTGGGGTTTTCTTTTTTCTTTTTTTTTAAACCATTTCCTTTTTCAGCTCATTTTACAGATGAGGAAAGTGATTTGCCCTGGGTCTCACAGCTAATGAGTATCTGAGGCCAGATTTGAAAACAGCAAGATGAGTCTTCCTGACTTCATGTCCACTGTGCCACTTAGTTGCTCTAATTAAAAGCTAGAACAATTAAAAAATATATAAAGATTATATTTGATAGAGGCTCTCTTTATTCAGAAGAACTGAAATGGAAGCCTTTTTTTAGATACTGTCAATCAATGTGTTAGCAAACTCAGTTTTATTGAGAGGCTCTTCAATTAAGGAGGATTAAGAAAAACCTCCTGAAGAATGTGGCAAGTAATAACAACTATTATATAATGTTTTCTAAAAGCAACATAGAGTTGAGTTCAAATTGTTATTTTACTATCCATTTCCTTTTATGGGTAAATTCATTCCATTCACATTCTAAGCACATATTACATTTTATACATATTATCTCTCTCTCTCTCTCTCTTTTTTTTTTTTTTTTTTTTTTTTTGTTGTTGTTTCCAGTATTTTCTCCTTAACCTGGGATCTTTTAAACTTGGCTACAATATTCTTGTAGAATTTTCTTCTGGGATTTCTTTCAGGTGGTGATTGGTAGATTTTTTTAAAAAAATTACAATTATTTCTACTTTGCCTTCTTGGTTTAGAACTTCAGGGCAATTTTCTTTGATAATTTCTTGTAATATTGTCTCAAGATTCTTTTTTTTATTATAATTTTCAGGTAGTCTATTTTCATAGTCCTCCATCAGTTGTTTTTCTTCTGAGATGTTTTACTTTCTCTACTATTTTTTCATTCTTTTGATTCATTTTATGATTTCTTGGTGTCTTAGAATATCAATAATTTTTCCTTGCCCAATTCTCGTTTTCAAAGAATTATTTTCTTGCTTAAGTTTTTGATTCTCTATTTCTAGTTGGTTGACTTTCTTATAATTTTCTTAGATTTCTCTTTTTTTCCCTAACTTTTTCTTGATCTCTTATTTGCTCTTTAAAGTCCTTTTAAAGTTCTTTCAAGAACTCTTTTTGTGCTTGGGACCATTTGACATTTTGACATTTTCTAGAATTTTTCCAGAAATCAATTTCACTAGTCTATAGTGTGCATGCAAACTATAAATCTTGCCTTTTTTTGAAAATCAAGGTCACATTTATTCTTCTGTAGTTCTGAGCGTTTCTTCTGTGCTGTGGTAAAACTTTTTAAACTGTGAATTGCAATCCCATATGGGGTTGCAAAACAATGTGGGGGGTCACACAAAAATTTGGCAATAGTAAAAAGTATCAAATAGTTCACCAAGATTGAATTATTTATGTAAAAATAAACAGCTACAACCATCTCATTGCATGCAAATTTGCTTTCATCTTTAATAAATTATAGAATTATATGCATACTGAAGAATTGTCTTAAAATAAATTTCTTTATGACTTCTTACCAACTTAAATGTTTGATTTGTATACCTATTATATATGTATATATTTATATATATATGCACATACCCTCATACATCTCAGGGCCATGTGAAAATTTCTTGGGCAAAAAGGGGTTGTGAGTAGAAAGTTTAAGAAATTCTGGACCTGGAATCAGGTAGACTTGAGTCCACATTTTACCTTCCATACTTCCTAACTGTACTTGACCTATGTAGCCTCAGTTTCTTCCCCTGTAAAATCAAGATAATGATACATGCATGCATTGCTTATTCCAAAGAATTGTTTTAAAGCTCAAATGAGATAACATATGTAAAATGTTATATAATTGTCAGTTGTTATTACTTGCCCCCTTCTACACTAGACTTTTCTTGGTTCCCTCAGCTACTAGACCTCCCCATCCAATATTACCTATGTATGTTTTGTGTGTATTAATAGATGTACGTTTGGTCTCTTGTGGTAAAATATAAGATTCTTGAGGTTAGGAACTGTTTCATATTTGTCTTTATATTTTCAAGGCTTAAAAAATAGCAGATGCTTAATAATACTTGAGGTCTAGTTGATTATTTTCAAAGATCAATGATAGTAGCTTAGTCATTTTATCCACCATTTCTCTGATTATCTTGAATTTATCTAGGTGAAGAGATCTAAACTCATCAAAGTGAAGTCCATGCTTTTTCCTAAGAATAGTGTCCGTGTTTATTTTAATCACATGTAGATTTTAGACAGAGGAGTCAGCTTGTTAAATTGCATCTTAGAGTCTGGCTGTGGCTGTGTTTGTGGGTACATGTTGGAAATGAAAAGTTACCCTTGGCAATAGAAACAGTAAGCAGAATCAAATCGAAATGAAAGCCAATTTCCTTTCCCCCCTCTTTTTCCATAAGGGAATGGAAAAGTACCATATTAGTGAAATGGCTCTTTCATTGCTGATGACATTATGGAATTTCTATTTAAATGTAAGCAAGACTCCTGAAAACCAGATTCCCTCGTTTCACCAAAAGCTGTTAAACAAGGTAAGACTTAGATATTTGAGGATCAGATATCCTAGGAAAGATAAATAAGTTACTGTAATTCATGCCCAAAACCAATTTGACAGCACTTTTTACTAGACAACCACCTCCCTACTTAGGTGCCTTTTCTTCCTTACAACTGTCACACTGGTAATCAATGGATTACATTATTCTATGAACTTTATAACTGAATACAGTATTGAAATTTATTTAGTTGAATAAAGTAGTAGTTTATTAAATACTAAATTAAAGTACTAAAGACAAATGAATAAAAATACTGTTGTTATAGTTGTAACCAGATACTTTCAGAGTTTATCATACTTCCATGGAGTTTATCATACTTCCAAGGAAACTTAACCAAAAGATAACAGAAAAGGAAACTATAGCACATTTGTTTTATTTTTTTACTTTTTACCTACTACTGCTCCTACCTTTCCACGTTGGCCACCACTCTAGGATCAAAGACCCTCTGAATTCTCCCCCCAATTCCATACAAACTGCTCAACATTGTAATGAATTAGGCACAGAACTAACTTGATTAAGAATTGGTGACTATTTCAAACATTCTTCACCCATCAATAACCAGCCATATTTAAGGATTCTGTTGACTTCTCTCTCCACCATCAGATCTCAACTAGATTTTGACCCCAACTCCCAATTCCCCATTCCCTGACCAGAAGGACTGATAATTTAATCACCATCACTACTTTTCCTGCTACTGTGAAGGATACTAATCTATTACTCTTAAGACTTTGCTCAAAATTTATGATTCCGTATTCTAGGTTGCCTACATCCAAACTCTGTTCTCTGCACCCCACTTCTGTATGCCCATTCACATTTACCCCATTCCTACCATGTCCCCATCTAACTCTACTCCACCTTTCCAGGGAGACCTCTGTAACTCTTAGCCTATTTATTGTTAACAAATTGCCTCTAGTATTAGACTTAGGCCCCACTCCAAAGATTATATATTTTGTTTATATTTTGCATTTAATTTTCTGAGTAATGTTTCCTCCCACTAAAATGTAAATTCCCTATGTAGATACTATTGTGTTTTGGTCTTCATATCTCCAGTGTCTAGCATAGTGGCAAGTACTTTTGTTGTTCAGTCCATCAACTCTGACTCTTCATGACCTAATGGACCATCCATTATCTCTCAAAGTCTGTCCAAGCTTGTGCTCATTAGTTGTCCATGGGGTTTTCTTAGCAAAGAAGTTTTCCATTTCCTACTCCAGTGGATTACCTTTTATTAGAAATTTCTACTATAACTTGTCTATAGGGTAAACCTTCACAGCAGCTAGGTCATAGTTTTATTGAGCTAGGAAAGCTCCTCCACAATGACAAAGTAGTGATCTGGAGGGATCTGGTACTTAGCAGATATTTTATAAAAGCTTATTACATTGAATTAAATTATCTTGTTTCTTCCTGGCTCTAGGGAAGAATATTTACAGTAATAGGGAAATATTTTTTGGCAAGATTTGCAAAGATTCTAGAACAATTTAGAAGATGAATATAAACCCTATACAGTAATGAAAAGCTTATAGTTGAAGAGAAAGGAGTGTCATACATGAAGTATTTGCTGTTGGCTCTAAATTATAGTTAAGAAAGGGTCAGCAAGATGAGTCAAAAAAACTGCTGCTTAAAAGATTAGGCAGTTATTTAAAAATTATTATGAATTTAACAGTGATCAATAAACATTTCAATTTGCAAAGAATAAGATTACTATATATTTAAATGTATGATAAAAAATATTAAATTTCACAAGGTTGTATCAAGTTGCTCTATTTGTGTCACCTTTTCCATTTCATTTTCTTATATGTATTTTTAAGAAATTTGAACACCACAATAGTAATGTCAAAGTGGATGGCGAAGTGGATAGAGCATTGGCCCTGAAGTAGTTCAAATGCAGCCTCATATACTTCTTACTTTATCTGCATGAGCCAGATTACTTATTCTTCCTAAGAACTAATCCAAGTTTGTTTCTATCTGCTAGAGAGGCACAAGCACAAGAGAGTTGAATTCAGAGGAATGGTATTAAATAAAAATAATAAATCATACTAGAAAAGAAAAACGTCAAGGGTGACCATCACACCAGGAATATATAATCAGTAAATGCGGAGTGAGACTCTCCTGGTCCAGTGTTGGTTATTCCTTGATATTCTATTAATATTAAATTAGTGCAATGCAGCTCTGACATAAAAATATTTGCATCGTATAGCCCCCTTTCTTTTCTTTGCATCCTAATAGCTCTATCACATCAGACTCTTATTTCAGTATGCACAGGATAAAATGATAACCTATTAGGGTATTACCTGTTCTTTCCTTTGGAAACAATAGAAAATAATTTGGAAATGTTACATGTCCCAGATTCAGCTGCTAGCAAGGAGAGAGATGTTGATGATTCAAAACAAGAAAACATGAATGAATGAATCAACTAAAAATTTATTAAGTTTCTACTATGGACTGTGTCCGCTTCTGTACTTTGTTAAGGACAAAAAGCCAAAAATGAAGTAGTTGTTCCCCTCAGGGAGTTTGTACTCTACTGGGGAGAAGCAACACATATAAACAATAAACAAGTGCAAAATATATAGAAATTTAATGCAAAGGTCAAATCTTCCTTCTCTGCTCCCCATTTCTGTATACCCATTCACATCCATCCCATTCCAAGTCCACATCCAATTCTACTCCACCCTTCTAGTAAGTCCTCTGTAAATCCAGCTCTATTATTAACAAATAATTCCTGTTATTTCCTGTTAGACTTGTACCCCACTGAAACTCTTCCAAATTACTTTTGTCTATGTTTTGCGTTTCATTTTCTGTGTAATGTTTCCTCTCCATAGAATGTAAATTCTCTGAGGGCAGATACTGTTGGATTTTCATCTTTAGGGTGGAAGAGGCACTAACAGTGAACATTTCAGAGTGGTGCTCTAGGAATTCTGATTCAGAGATGAGGATAGAGTGCATTCCAAGTCCTAGATCCAGCTTATGCAAAAAGAATAACACCTGGAAAGTTCTTTAAGCAATGACTAGGCAGAGTAGATACTTATGGAATCCACAAGATTTTAGGGAATTTACATATCTCTAAATGGGAATGATCATTCAGG
Source organism: Antechinus flavipes (assembly GCF_016432865.1). NCBI lineage: Eukaryota > Metazoa > Chordata > Mammalia > Dasyuromorphia > Dasyuridae > Antechinus > Antechinus flavipes. The sequence continues at coordinate 48,356,493 of NC_067398.1, read as the reverse complement.
AAACTATAGGCATTTTTTTTTTCTCAGCCCTAGCTGTATGAAGTTAGCTAAACAATCTTTTCTTGTTGATGTAGAATTGTGTAATATTGGTTGTATTCAGTAGAGGGTACTATTGGCATGTAATAATGTAGGGCACGGGGTTTGCCTTGTGGTTCAACAAATGACTTGTGTAGACTGGAATGGAGAAAGATTCTAAAGTGGATTATTTCTCCATTTGTTGGTTTTCCAGTCATTTTTCTCTCTACAGCTTCAAGTGCCATGGTCTTTAAATTACTGAAGGTGGACTTTTTTGACTTCTAAAGGAAAGCTCATTCATGTAACTATTGGCCTGGTTGAGATGAGGTGGTTCTTGATACATGATTGGGCAGAATCTTTGCCCCATTCCTTCTATCTATTCCACTCGTTCCTGATTGCTTCTACCCATATCCTCCTTCTCTTGAACTTTTAGCCTCTTCCTCCCTCCTAGTTTCCTTCCTTCTTAGCAATTAGGGTTAAGTGACTTACCCAGGATCACACGGCTAGTAAGTAACTGAGGCTGAATTTGAATTTAACTACTCCTGACTGCAAGCTCAGTGCTCTATCCATTGTACCACCTAGCTGCCACGCTAGTTTCTTTTATTTTACCTTTCTGCTTGATCCCTTATCTGGAAAGTCTTCATTTGCTACTATGTCCAACTCTAATATATTCCTTTCCTCTACAAAAAAGGCTTCATGTTGTGTCCTTAACCACCCATTTCCTCAGACACCCCTTCGCATCTATGTGGTTCACCCTTGACATCACATTCACATTAAATCAGATTAATACAGTTCAGTCCCAGTAATGTTTCCATCTCGCTCTTCCTTAAGCTCTCATTTCACATTATCACATTCTTTATTTTAGTATACCCAATGCAAGTTGACAACCTAGTAGGAGATTGTTCTTCCCTCCAGTGACATCAAGTGCAAATGAAAGTTGGCACACAACACAACTCCTCCAATCAAAGAGAAAGTCGAGGGTGGATCAGAGACAAACCTAAAAATACTGCTGATGCTTCTTATCTGATCTTGTTCCCTCCATAACACTGTGGAGTCTCAGTACCCAATGAGATATCATTTAGTGACCTTTGTCAGTCACTTGGATCTCTTCATGGTATTAATCACCATTACTCAGTAAAAATTTTTCATGAACCTTTTGCTCTCCTTGCCTTCTAGAGCACCATTTTCTTTTTTTCTTTTTTTAATATCCCCAATAACTTATTTATATTTTTGTTGGGACCTCTTGTTTCTCTTATTCCCCAATTAGTCTCCTTCTTAGAAAGCTCATCTAATCTTGCCTATTACTTTAAATAGAAATGTGTCCCAAATCTCCATCTTTTATTTAGGATTTCCTTTTTTTGTAATTTTGTAATTTATTTAAAGCTTTTAAAAATTATATTTTATTTTTAGAGAAAGATCTTTCTTATTAGTATGGCAGAAACTAGGCATTGACCTACACTTAACACTGTACACCAAGAGAAGGTCAAAATGAGTTCATGACCTAGGCATAAAGAATGAGATTATAAATAAATTGGAAGAGCATAGGATAGTTTACCTCTCAGACCTGTGGAAGAGGAAGGAATTTATGACCAAAGAAGAACTAGAGATCACTATTGACCACAAAATAAAAAATTTTGACTATATCAAATTGAAAAGTTTTTGTACAAACAAAACAAATGCAGACAAGATTAGAAGGGAAACAATAAACTGGGAAAACATTTTTACAATCAAAGGTTCTGATAAAGGCCTCATTTCCAAAATATATATAGAGAATTGACTCTAATTTATAAGAAATCAAACCATTCTCCAATTGATAAATGGTCAAAGGATATGAACAGACAATTCTCAAACGAAGAAATTGAAACTATTTATAGACATATGAAAATATGCTCCATATCATTATTAATCAGAGAAATGCAAATTAAGACAACTCTGAGATACCACTACACACCTGTCAGATTGGCTAGAGTGACAGGGAAAGATAATGTGGAATGTTGGAGGGGATGTGGGAAAACAGGGACACTGATACATTGTTGGTGGAATTGTGAACACATCCAGCCATTCTGGAGAGCAATTTGGAACTATGCTCAAAAAGTTATCAAACTGTGCATACCCTTTGATCCAGCAGTGTTTCTACTGGGCTTATACCCCAAAGAGATACTAAAGAAGGGAAAGGAACCTGTATGTGCCAAAATGTTTGTGGCAGCCCTGTTTGTAGTGGCTAGAAGCTGGAAAATGAATGGATGCCCATCAATTGGAGAATGGTTGAGTAAATTGTGGTATATGAACGTTATGGAATATTATTGTTCTGTAAGGAATGACCAGCAGGATGAATACAGAGAGGCTTGGAGAGACTTACATGAACTGATGCTAAGTGAAATGAGCAGAACCAGGAGATCATTATATACCTCAACAATGATACTGTTTAAGGATGTATTCTGATGGAAGTGGATCTCTTCGATAAAGAGAGCTAATTCAGTTTCAATTGATCAAAGATGGGCAGAAGCAACTACACCCAAAGAAAGAACACTGGGAAATGAATATAAACTGCTTGCATTCTTGTTTTTCTTCCCAGATTATTTATACCTTCTGAATTCAATTCTCCCTGTGCAACAAGAAAACTGTTCGGTTCTGCACACGTATATTGTATCCAGGATATACTGTAACCTATTCAACATGTAAAGGATTGCTTGCCATCTGGGGGAGGGGGTGGAGGGAGGGAGGGGAAAAATTGGAACAGAAGTGAATGCAAGGGATAATGTTGTAAAAAATTACCCTGGCATGAGTTCTATCAATAAAAAGTTATTTAAAAAAAGAACAAAATAAAAGTTAAATACAGAATTAAATTTATATATTTTTAAAAAGCAAGTTCTACATAATAAATTTTAATATTCCAAAAAAAAGATCTTTCTTTCCCTCTCTTTTCCTTCTCTCTCTCTCTCTCTCTCTCTCTCTCTCTCTCTTCTCTCTCTCTCTCTCTTCTCTCTCTCTTTCTCTCTCTCTCTCTCTCTCCCTCTCTCTCCCTCTCTCTCTCCTCTCTCTCTCTCTTTCTTTCTCTCTCTCTTTCTCTCTCTCTCTCTCTCACACACACACACACATACACACACATATACACTTTGAGAAACCAAGAGAAACAAAACTCCTGTTAAAACATACATAACAAATACATTTCTAAATAACTATGTCCAGAAAAAATATCTCTTAATGCACTTTGGGTCTATCATCTCTCTATCAGGAGGGGAGGTTTGTCAAGAGTCCGTTGTGATTGGTCATTTTGCTGATCAGAGTTCCCAAGTCTTTGAAGGTTTTTGTCTTTACAACATTATTGTTATTATATAAATTATTATTCTGTTTCTGTTCACTTCGCTCTGTATTAGTTCATACAAATCTTCACAGATTTCTCTAAAACTATACACATCATTCCTTATAGCACATTCTACCACATTCATATACCATAACTTGTTCAGCTATCCCTCATTTGGTGGGCACTCCTCAGTTTCCAATTGTTTGCCTCCAAAATAGAGACATTATAAATAATTTTGCACAAGTGCATTATTTTCCTCCTTCTTTAATCTCTTTGAGGTTTAATGGTAGTAGCAATATTGCTGGGTCAAAGGATACTCATGGTTTAATAGTTTTTGGTGTATAGCTTTAAATTGCTTTCCATAATGGCTAGACCAGTTTACAGCTCTACCACCAATATATTAATGCTTTCCCATAGCCCCTTTAAGCATTTGTTGTTTTTCCTTTTTTTTTAAATCAATTTTGCCAATCAGATGAGTATAACATAAAATCTCAAAGTTGTTTTAATTTGCATTTTTCTTATTGTTAACACAGACTCATTTTTGACCTCCTTGCTAGGCTTCTAGGCTTGTAAACACCTGGCCAAATACAAAGCAGACCTGCTCAATACTATCAGGCTTGGAGTTGAGCCCAGAACACAGCACCCTCTTGGCCAGAAACAAAACTGGTAAGCTTCCAACATTACCTATGAAATAGCAACATCACAAGTTGGGTAGCTAGAAGTGATGTGGAAACTTGGAGAATTGATCTTGAACCTTCTAATATCTGCCTTCATATGAAGACTTCATAGTCTTCCCCTTCCCATCGTTACTCTTCCCATACAAAGGCTTTCTTTCCAACCTCACTTCTTCATTCTCATGAACCTCAACCCTTCCTCCCACCCCCTGTGTCCACTTCTTTTACTGGGTTTTCTGGAATGCCTTTTCCATATTTAACAAACTTCCTTTTTACTTTTTAACCATATCCTCTATTTTTTTCTTATTTTCTTATATTTTCTAGTATTCATTAAGCCCCCTGACTAATACTACCTTTCCAGCTACTTTTTCCAGTACTGGATCTACTTCCCCTCATTCCTTCTTGATTCACTCAGCCTGGTGGGAGAGTTAGAATACTCCTTGTTCATTATTGCTACTTTTTAGACTCTTCTCCTGCCATCATTCAGAATCTTCCCTTTCTTTGAAGTCCATGCAATTCAATCACCCACTCCAGAGTCTGGTGTCCATCGTCTGCTGTTCATATTCTCACTCCTTTCTCTTTGAATTCAGTGTCTGGCTCAGTCTTCCCTTTTCACTTCACATGCTGCCCTCATTCTAGATTTTAACATATGTGCTGATATTCTCTCAGATAATAACTTCTCAGTTCCTCAGTATACTTAGTCCTCAGGACTTACTCCTTCATTCCACTTCTAAGATTTACCTCTGATTTGGACATTACACTTAAATGTTCCACTTTCATGTTCAAAACCTCCAAATTTCCTTTATTTCATCATTATCTTTTACCTTTCCATGTCTTTCTATTCCTTGCCCTTCTAGACTTGCTCTTCTTCTTCATCATAACCTCTAATCCCTCAGTAATATCTTAGACCATAACAAATGATCTGACTACACTCTACATTTCCTAATCTTGATACCTTGATGAATTATTTCAAATTTTCCCTTGTCTGTTGCTTTTAAAACCTTTGTCCTATTGCCGGTTATATTTTCTCACTATCCTTTTTTTTTTTTTTTTTAAACTTCTATATTTGTACATCTGTCTGCATCTACCAATTGGTTTCTTATCCCATTCACCATGGCAGCTATTCTAAATTGTCTCTTCTCCCCCCAAATTTCCCATTGTTCCCCACCGCCTTTCTAGCGAGGACTGTGACTCATACATTAAAAAAAATTAATTTAATTTTTAAATTACATTTTAAGTTCCAAATGATCTCCATCTCTCTCTCCCCATTTCCCACTTGAGAAAGCTATCATTTCTCACTCACATATTATATATGTATAAATGTGTTTCTACATACATATATAAATGTGTATGTATGTATATGTGTATATACTTCCTTCATAGTCCTTTGTGGTTGATTTGAATATTTATAATATTCAGAATAGCTTAGTCAGTTATTCTTCAAACAATTTTGCTATTACTGTATACAACATTTTCTTGGTCCTACTCATTCATGCAAATCTTTTCACATTTTTCTAAAATCATTCTGTTCATCATTTCTTATACCATAATTTGTATAGCTATTTCCCAATTGATGGGCATATCCTCAATTTCCAGTTCTTTGCTACACAAAGAGGGCTTCTATGAATATTTTAGAGCATATAACTTCTTTTCATTTTTCTTTCTTTCTTTCTTTTTTCTTTTTTGCTAAGACAATTGGGGTTAAGTGACTTGCCCAAGGTCACACAGCCAGGAAGTGTTAAGTGACTGAGGTCAGATTTGAACTCCGGTCCTTCTGACTTCAGGGCTGGTGCTCTACCCATCTAGCTGTCCCAAACATATAACTTCTTTTCCTTTTTCCTTAATCATTTTGGAAGACAGGCCTAATTGTGATATTGCTAAGACAGCATAAACACTTTTTTTTAAAAACTCTTTGGACATAATTCTAGATTATTTCCCCAAATAATTAGATCATTTCAGTTTTATCAAAAGTGTATTAGTGTCCCAATTTTTCCACATACTCTCCAACATTTGTCATTTTTCCCTTCTATCATTTGATAGATGTGAAATATCTTAAAGTTGTTTTAATGTGCATTTCTCTACTCAATAGTGATTTAGAGCATTTTTTCATAAGACTATAGATAACTTTGATATCTCCATCCAAAAACTGTTTGTTCATATCCTTTGATAATTTATGATTTGGGAGAATGACTTATATTCTTATAAATATGACAAAGTTCTCTATATATTTGAAACCTTTATCCAAGAAACTGTCTATAAAATTTGTTTCCCAACTCCAATATTCTGCTTTCATTCTAATCTTGCTATATTGATTTTATTTGTGCAAAACCTTTTTAATTTAATGTAATTAAAATTATCCATTTTGCATTTCACAATACTTTCTATTTCTTATTTATTGTAAATTCTTTTCCTATCCACAAGTTCAATAGGAAATATATTCCATATTCTTTTGCTTATGATATCTCTCTATGTATTTAGGTCACAAATCCATTTTTGACCTTATCTTGGTAAATAGATATTAGTCTATATTTAGTTTCTGCCAGCCTGCTTTCCAGTTTCCCCGACTTTTTAAAAACCAAATAGTGAATTCTTAATTTTTTTTTAAATAACTTTTTATTGACAGAATCCATGCCAGGGTAATTTTTTACAGCATTATCCCTTGCACTCACTTCTGTTCCGATTTTTCCTCTCCCTCCCTCTACCCCCTCCCCCAGATGGCAAGCAGTCCTTTACATGTTGAATAGGTTATAGTATATCCTAGATACAATATATGTGTGCAGAACCAAACAGTTTTCTTGTTGCACAGGGAGAATTGGATTCAGAAGGTATAAATAACCTGGGAAGAAAAACAAACATGCAAGTAGTTTATATTCATTTCCCACAAATAGTGAATTCTTATCATAAAGCTCAAAGCTTTACATTTGTCAAATGGACCTTTAATATAATCCTTTACTATTGTGTATTATATGTTTATTCCACTGGTTTAACATTCTATTTCTTATCAAGTCCCAGAAATAATATACCAGATATAATTATTTCCTTAATATAATTTAAGATCTGGTACTGCTAAGCCTCCCTTTTTTTTTTTTTTTTTTACATTTTTTCATTAATTTCTTTGATATTCTTGATCTTTTGTTCTTCCATGTAAATTTTGTTATTTTTTCTAGCTCAGTAAAAATATTTTTTGCTAATTTAGTTGACATGCATTAGAATAGTAAATTAGGTAGAATTATCATTTTTATTATATTGGCTCTGCCCATCCACGAACAATAAATATTTCTCCAATTTTTCAAATCTGACTTTATTTGTACAAAAAAAATGTTTTGTAGTTATGTTTATATAGTTCCTGGGCTTTTCTTGGCAGGTATATTCTCATGTATTCTCATGACCATAGTCTATGGTTGTAGTAAATGGAGTCTTTCTTAATCTCTTCTTGCAGGATTTTGTTGGTGATAGATATATAGAAATGCTGATAATTTATGTGTATTTATTTTATATCCTGCTATTTTACTAAAATTATTGTTTCAACTAACTTTTTAGATAAATTCTAGGATCTTCCAAATAAATTATCATATAAACTAGAGAAAGAAATAGTTTTATAGCCTCAATGCCCATTCTGATTCTTTCACTTTCTTTTCTTCTTCTATTGCTATTGCTAGTGTTTCTAATATAACACTGAATAATATTATTGCTAGTGGGCATTGTTGTTTCTCTCCTGATCTTATTGGAAAGACTTTTTGCTTATTCCCATTACAAATAATGTTTGCTGAATATCTCATTCCTATAAAAAAAAGAAACTTAAAAAACTCATAAAAATGTATATATGAATTTCTTCTTAAAATTATAACAAGCTTTTTCAGGTGCATCTATTGATATAATCATATGATTTTTGTTATTTTTGTTATCAGTATAATCAATTATGTTAATAGTTTTCCTTATGTTAAACCATCTCTACATTCCTGGCATAAATAGCACTTGGTCACAATGTATAATCTTTGTGATATATTGTTATAGTCTCCTAGCTAGTAATTTATTTTGGATTTTGTATCTATATTCAGAATGAATGGTAATGAAATTGGTCTATAATTTTCTTTTTTTTTAATTCTTACTTTTTAATTTAAAATTCTTTAATTTTCTTTTTCATCTTAAACTTAAATACAAAATGAGAAAAGAACAAAAAAAATCCTTTCCATGAACATAGTAGAACATAAGTGAGGATTCAATATAAAACAATACATTCTCATTTTAAGAAAACTTATGTGATAAAGACTACACATTGTTTCCAAAGCTACCCAGCTTTCTGTGAGTTTTTTTTTTTTCTAGGTTTTCTTTTGTTCTTTGCTGTGCACTTTTTATTGTATTTTTTCCTCTTTCCCCTCCCTATCCAACACAGAGAAGGCTACAATTAAACACACACACACATACACATATGCACATATTTATAAACATACATATGTATATGTATAAATACATATATGTAAGACCATACTATGCATATTTCTGTTTGTGAGTTCTTTTTCTGGAAGTGGATAGCATCTTCTTTCACAGATCCAAATCTTTCCATGTTTTTCTAAATTAGCTAGCTCATTGTTTCTTTTATCACAGTAGTATTCCACCACAACCATATACATGGTTGTTTAGATTTTCCTCAGCTGAAGGGCATCTATCATTTTAGCTGATCCAGTAGATTTGTGGGAATTAACATTTTCTCACCTATAATAAAAGAGATTTAGGCAGAGCTCTGAGCCAAAGGCACTTTATTAAAGGGTCTGTGATCCCCTCCAATGAAGTGGACCTCAGATCTTTCTCATGATCGGAGAGGCTCCTCTTTCCAAGGCCCTACTTCATGGGCTAGATGGCCAGACATTCAAGAACAGCTATACCAAATACAGAATAATTCCATCAATTGATATATGAAGCATAAGCTAAGATAAGCAAAATAATATGTCAGCAGGGTCACAAGTGTAGAGGGCCACAGACAGTGGGGGAACTCTGGGTGAGGTATAAGACCTTTTAGCCCAGAGGGAACCTGTTGACAGTGTCTAGTTCGGTTCTCCATCTCCCCCAAGGGCTCTCGGTCTTCCTGAGAAGTGAGTGGTGGTGGTGACAACTTGTGTTGTAATTAAAGCAGAGCGATACCAGGTGGCAAAGAGTCATCTACACACAATAGCAAATTGTTTATGTGGTTCCACGTGCAGTATATACTTAGTGCATGCCCAATGTTGTTTTTGTTACATAAGGGTATGAGGGCATATAAAGGGGTAAGACCTTGGAATAAATGGACCCTATATTTCCACCATCCTTGGGTGTCTCACCTCATCACTCTTCCACTAAGATGGTATGTTTTAATCACCCTGGCATGGGGGCTCTAGAAAGCAGGACACAATAACATGTTAGGTGAAGCAAGGAATATCTTTATACCAGATGGACAGACTTTTCCTCAGATTAGGCTAGAGGAAATGCTCTAAGCTATCACAGTCAGTGACTTAAGTGGTCATAAGATGGTCACCTGCTTCTATTGGACAAGTGATTGGTCCAGAAGTACAAACATATTTTGGGGGACTTTCCATGTAGTTGAGTCACCTCTGTCACATTGGGCTTAGTTACCATGACAAGGAAAAACAAAGGTGGAAGGCCATTAGTTAACTTCCTATAATCAAGCAAGTAAACTTAGAATCTGCAGCTCACAGTTGTGGCCTTATATACAGAACTTTGATATGATTCTATCAAATTGATTACTACTAATTGGAATAGAGTAGGGATCAAATGAATTATTTCTCACATTCATAGGATGTTATCTCAACATTGTTTTAATTAAGTTTCCCTAATCAATAATGATTTAGAACATTTTATATGATTATATATAGATTTGATTTTTTCATTGAAAAACTGCTTGTTTATATTGTGTGACCATCTATCAATTGGGGTATGACTTGAATTCTTATAAATTTGACAAAGTTCTTATATATTTGAGAAATGAGACATAAACAATATTGAATAATACTGGTGACACATAATATAGTTTCCCTATTTTTCTCTCTTAATTAAATCTACTTTATTTTAATTTTTTTTTGCTGAGGCAATTGAGGTTAAGTGACTTGCCCAAGGTCACACAACTAGGAAATGTTAAGTGTCTGAAGCCAGATTTGAACTCAGATCCTCTTGAATTCAGGCCTGGTGGTCTATTCACTGCATCACCTAGCTGCCCCAATTAAATCTACTTTAGCCTTGACTTTGAGAGCATGACTGCTACTCCTGTTTTTTTTTTTTTTTTTTTTTTTTTTTTACGTAGTAAATTCTATTTTAGGCTTTTATTTTAACTTGGTGTATTTTTCTCATTTTTATTGTGTTTCCTGACATATTGTTAAATTCAAATTTTTAACTGATTCTGCTATTTGTTTCTATTTTATGGGTAAATTCAACCCATTCACACTCAAAATTATAATGACTTGTTGTGTATTTCCCTCCATCTTATTTTTCCTCACTATGTTTCTCATCATATTTATTCTACCTCTCCTTATTCAGTTAGTTTACTTCTACCTGCTACCTTGCCCTCTTGGGTACTAGGCTAGATCATGGAGATGGGAGGTTAGGAATGTAAGAGAATGGAAAATGGAGGTTCTGAGAGAAGTCAAAGAGAAGGGTGAACTTTTTTTTTTTAAACATAGTATAATAACATAGCATAGTAAGTGTCATTAAGTTTTAGTTATTATTATTGCTCCTGTTTGAATCTTCCATGTCTGTGCTTTTTGAGGCTTAGATAATAACATTAAAACATTAAAAATGAGATAGTTGTAAAGCCCTTAGCACAGTGCTTGGCACATTGTAGGTGCTATATAAATGCTAGTTGCTGCTGCTACTACTACTACTACTTCATCTTCTTAAAAACTTGTTCTGTTTCTTTTGAAATAATAATGTGGCTTATAGGAGATCCTTGTTCAAGTACAAGCTTAGTTGATAGTTTCTGAGGTTTTGTGATTCCAAAGATTAGATTAAGCAGTAGGGCTCAAATGAGGTTGCTTTGGTCATCCTAGTGCAAAAAGAAGACATGAAATTGAAATCTTTAGGCCCACTGCCCACAGTGAGCAAATGAGCTCTGTAATTTAATAAAGTGAGTGTTTTCAAGAGAAATACCACCTCTGTTTTTGTGGAATGAATGGATGACTATATAATTGCTTTAAAAAACCCAAACAAACTCTATTTTTTCTCTTTCAAAATAGTGATACTACAGAATTATAGCTTGTCACAATTTCCTATCAACAGCTGGTAGTTTCTAATCATTTTTTTTCTTGTTTCTACAAGTGTACTTCAGTCCACTGCACCTTTAAGCTCCAGCTGTGACTATTACCAGCTGAAGAATATGCATTGGGTGCTCATTAAAAACAGACTCAGTGGATTTCTCTTCTCTCCACACCAATTCTTCTCCTACTCTTACATGACTTTATTTGCTTTTTTCTCCTTTATCACAGAATGGCTGCTTGGAGGGAGCCCAATATCCACATCTGTGAGAAACAGAGGAAATGTGGAATTGTTGGGTAATCCAATCCTGGTTGAGAGAGAAACTCTTTCTTTGTGTTAAATATCAGAGAAATGGAGAAGAGTCATGTGAGTCCCTGCTATGCCATTTGTGTGTCAGAGGAGGTAAAAAAGGAAAGCGAAAAGTATCAGAGAAAAGAGAAAAAGCAATTAGAGGGGGTCAAGTGATTGGAATCAGTAAAGGAAATGGGCCAAGAAATATGAGAACCAGAGAGGACGGAAAGCCAAAGTGGGAACAGTGGAGATAGCCTTGAAAAAGGAATAAGGCTGGCTGACCTGTTGAGATGGGGAGTTGAAAGATATTATTTTCTTCTTCTCATAATAGCAGGAATATGTTTTTGTAGTTTTTTTTGTTTTTAAAATAGAATTCTATAATTTTATCCCAATGTTTCCTGATCGCTTGGGAATTCTGATGCTTTATTATTGTTTTCTTCCTTGACATTCTCCATTCTTAAAATATTAGCTAAAATTTATATAGCCCCTTGCAGTCTAATGAATACTCTTTACATTACTTATGCCACAGTTAGGCAAGAGAAGTGCCACCAGTGTTGTTATAGAGGAGGAAATCAAGGCTCAAAGTCACTTAATTACTTGTCCATGGACACTGATCTATTTGACTCAGGATATTAATCTAGGTCTCTGTTGATCCCCAACTACAGCACTCTTACCATTCTGGTACTTTGAAAAATTTTTATAATAAGTTATTTTTAAAAATTAAAGTAAATTAACATTTTCTTTTGAGAATTTTGAGGAAATATTGTGACATTTCTTTTAAATGGCATGCAGAATTAATGCTTTATGCCTATGATTGTCTCAATGTAAGTCACTGAGTTGAGGCAGTGAATAGTATAAGTGTAGGGCAGATGTAATGGGCTGAAGCTCGAGTTGATGCATTGAGGTCCCAAGCATGTGAGGTTAAATGGCAATTGGACGATACTCTATTAATATATGCTTGGAGAAAGAATGGCTCTGCCCATTCTTTGTGCAAGTTTTGATGTGTTGTATAGGAAATGACATAGAGATGATTTTGGTGGGTGGAGAGAGAGAGGCAGAGAGACGGCTGGCCGGGTTCGTGTCAGGGCTGCTCTCAGTTCCTATTGCCATCCCCCTTCATCTCCACAAAGAATAAAGATCGAGGATTTTCCCTTAACCTGAATTCCTGATTCCGGCTGATTTTAAAATACGTGGTCATCACAGGCAGATATCAAAGGCACTCATTCAAAACTCCTAAGTGTTGATTGAAATGTAACTGGGAAATGTTTATCAGCATAAATTAAAACACAACATCAATAATGTTAATTTGTGGTTTTCTCATTCAGTATACAGTCAACAGGGATCTCTTTCTACTTGAGTTTGATGTCCCCAGTGCTGGCTCTGGTATCAGGAACACAGAGTTTAAATTCTGCTGTAAACCCTTGGGTGACCTGGGCAAGACCTTCAACCTTCTTAGACCTCAACTCAGTTCCCTTATCTGTAAATGAGGGGTGGGATGCAAGTAAAGAGAGTATAAAGGAATAGAGGCAGCTGCAGGAAGATTGGGAAGGCCCAGAAATCCTAAAGTCCTGATGTCATGATAATTTGAGGATTGTCTTTAGCCCACTGGGGCAGATTCAGAGCTGAGATTTATAGAAGCGGCTAAGGGTCACAGCCAAGAATGGTTTGTGATCAATATCATTGGGCTCAATGTTTGCTTCAAGGAGATGGCAATTCCTCGACAGTGCTGGACTATTAAGAATCTCCCTAGTGACTAAGGGATATTTTTCCTAATCCTACCATTTAGTAAGGGATTGGATTATATTCAATTATGAATTGGCAAAGAGGAAGGTTCTGTGTATCACTGACTATAATGCAAAGTTAAATTGATGACTTACAGAGATTATCTATTGTTTTGTAGCTTTATCTACATCTCTTTCTCCTATGTTAGCATGGTCCATTGAGACAAGATTCACTACAACAAAAGATTTACTATGATCCCTCAGCATTTTGTTTATTATTCTATCCCCTTTCATAGATAGATATTGGTAATATATATTCATATAAGAATAGAGACATACATACATGATTGAGCTAGCATGATCTATAGGATTGTCCAACACAATTTTCTAACCCCCTCAATTAATAGATAAGGACCAGCATCCTCTTTTGGGAGAAAATTCTTATGAATATCCTTAGTGGGGGGCATACGTTTGTCCTTTAAAGGTGGATTTTCAAAATTTGTTCTTTGTTTTTTTTTTTTTTTTGAAATAGAAATTATTTGGAAATAAAGCTAATGGAAGATTAGGTTAGACATTACTATCATAGGTCCAGAATGAAGTTGTGACTATAAAACAATATATTTTATTTCCTTGTTTTAGAATGTAGAGAGATAATTATATTGTATGGTGTGTATAGGTTAGCTTTCTGGAGGTCTTGGGACCAGAAGAATAATCACCATGAGAATAGTCAGGGATAAAGTTCAAAGTCTTGAGTATCTCCTCCACCTGGGGCTGGGCTAGCTTTCTGGAGGGCCTTCAGATGGGCCTTGGTCTGAGTGGAAAAATGAAAGACAGGCTACTCCTGTGGGAGATGGAATGTCTCTCTCCCAGACCTTGTTGACTCTTATACACTCTATTATAAGTACATCATCATAGGCATTAATTTTGTAGAATTATACTAAGTACTAAGTACATGTAAACTAGAGAATCATTATTTTAATTCCATTGAGTTAACACCTTGTTGTAAGATTAAATCAATCATACTGAACTAGAGAACTATTAATCACCTTGCTAAACTAGATAATCGCCATCCTGATCTCAGATCAAGCTAAAGCAAAAATTGATCTAATCAAAAGAGATAAGGAAGGACACTATATCTTGCTAAAGGGTAGAATGAATAATGAAGCAGTATCTATATTAAACATATATGCACCAAGTAGTGTAGCATCTAAATTCTTAAAAGAGAAATTAAGAGAGCTGCAAGAAGAAATAGACAGTAAAACTATAATAGTGGGAGATCTCAACCTTGCACTCTCAGAATTAGATAAATCAAACCACAAAATAAATAAGAAAGAAGTCAAAGAGATAAATAGAATACTAGAAAAATTAGATATGATAGATCTCTGGAGAAAATGTAATGGGGACAGAAGGGAGTACACCTTCTTTTCAGCAGTTCATGGAACTTATACAAAAATTGACCATATATTAAGACATAAAAACCTCAAACTCAAATGCAGTAAGGCAGAAATAGTGAATGCATCTTTTTCAGACCGCGATGCATTGAAAATTACATTCAATAAAAAGCCACGGGAAAGTAGACCAAAAAATAATTGGAAACTAAATAATCTCATACTAAAGAATGATTGGGTGAAACAGCAAATTATAGACATAATTAATAACTTCATCCAAGAAAACGATAAATAGAGACATCATACCAAAATATATGGGATGCAGCCAAAGTGGTAATAAGAGGAAATCTCATATCTCTAGAGGCCTATTTGTATAAAATAGAGAAAGAGAAGGTCAATGAATTGGGCTTGCAACTAAAAATGCTAGAAAAGGAAAAAATTAAAAACCCCCAATCAAACACTAAACTTGAAATTCAAAAAATAAAAGGAGAGATCAATAAAATTGAAAGTAAAAAAACTATTGAATTAATTAATAAAACTAAGAGTTGGTTCTATGAAAAAACCAACAAAATAGACAAACCCTTAGTAAATCTGATTAAAAAAAGGAAAGAGGAAAATCAAATTGTTAGTCTTAAAAATGAAAAGGGAGAACTCACCACTAACGAAGAGGAAATTAGAGCAATAATTAGGAGTTACTTTGCCCAACTTTACGCCAATAAATTCGACAACTTAAATGAAATAGAAGAATACTTCCAAAAATATAGCTTGCCTAAACTAACAGAGGAAGAAGTAAATATCCTAAACACTCCTATCTCAGAAAAAGAAATAGAACAAACTATCAATCAACTCCCTAAGAAAAAATCCCCAGGACCAGATGGATTTACATCTGAATTCTATCAAACATTTAAAGATCAATTAACTCCAATGCTAAATAAACTATTTGAAGAAGTAGGGATTGAAGGAGTCCTACCAAACTCCTTTTATGACACAGATATGGTACTGATACCTAAACCAGGTAGGCTGAAAACAGAGAAAGAAAATTATAGACCAATCTCCCAAATGAATATTGATGCTAAAATCTTAAATAAAATATTAGCAAAAAGATTACAGAAAATCATCCCCAGGATAATACACTATGACCAAGTAGGATTTATACCAGGAATGCAGGGCTGGTTCAATATTAGGAAAACTATTAACATAATTGACTATATCAACAACCAACCAAACAAAAACCATATGATCATCTCAATAGATGCAGAAAAAGCATTTGATAAAATCCAACAGCCATTCCTAATAAAAACACTTGAGAGCATAGGAATAAGAGGACTTTTCCTTAAAATAGTTAGGAGCATATATTTAAAACCTTCAGTAAGCATCATATGCAATGGGGAAAAACTGGAACCTTTCCCAGTAAGATCTGGAGTGAAGCAAGGTTGCCCACTATCACCATTATTATTCAATATTGTATTAGAAACACTAGCCTCTGCAATAAGAGTCGAGAAAGAGATTAAAGGAATTAGAGTAGGCAATGAGGAAACCAAACTATCACTCTTTGCAGATGATATGATGGTATACCTAGAAAACCCCAGAGATTCTACTAAAAAGCTATTAGAAATAATTCATAATTTTAGCAAAGTAGCAGGATACAAAATAAACTAGATAATCATTGTCTTATCAATTCCACTGAGTTAATACCTTCTTTCAAGTATACTTCTCCAGAGTTCTGCCCTTTACAATAGTGGAGAGAATTCTCAGCTTGGATCAAGATAATAATTCACATCCAACTTCAGCTATTTACCATGTGATCCTGAGCAAATAAGCCTCAGTTTCCACATCTGAAAATTAGGAATTATAAGAACATCTTATAGAGTTTCTATACAGATGACCTGGGTTGATATGTTTAGTCCTTAGTAAACTACAAAGTGCTTTGTCAGTGTTAGGTATTAAAACTAAATGGCCCCTAAAGAGCTCCCAAAGAGAAGTTCCCACCTACTGGAGCAAAGGCATTCTCATGGAGACTTTGTCATCATTCCTGACTGCACTGATGCTTAGGCAATCATTTAGATTGTCTTAAATTGTGGATTGTGCCCCCCCCACGGAGTCATGTAGCTGAATATGGGGAGTCACAAAATTATAATTTATTATCAGCAAATGTTTGATTATCATACCTATTTTATATTCCTTTATACCCAGGGTTATGTGAAATTTTCTTGGACAAAAAGGGGTTGTGAGTTTAAAAAATTTAGAGAGTTTCTTAAACTGATTTAGATGTTTATATTCTAGTATATTTGCTTAGATAATTTGGCTGGCTTGTTTACAGAGAGCATCAAAGAGTAAATCCCTTTCCCTACTGGGAGGTGTGAGTGGACTGGTTATTATTCCCTCTTCTAGATGCTGGGGAAGGAAACTACTACAAATTGCATGAGCTTTCCATGACTTCTTCTTTGTTTTCCTGGACACAATGTGAAAGGAAACATAGTTGGCTTGTGTTTCCCCAGAGACATCTAGTACAACGTGCCCCACAACAAGTGCAGGAGGAAGCTACTGTCAGCCAGCTAGCTAGAATTTATATACTAAAGTATTTTCCAACTATGAGCTCCTTTGATCTTCACAACAACCAGAGGTGGAAGGTGCTATTACTCTCCCCCTTTTATAGATGAGGGAACTGAGGCTCACAAATGACGTGACTTGCTCATGGTCACACTGCTAATAAGAATCAGAGATGGTATTTGACACGAAGTCTTTTTGACCTCAGGCCTTTTCTCTATCCATTATGCCTTACTGCTTCTAAATTGAATAGATAAGAAGATTGTTACGAGGTTCCCCCAGAGCTTATTGCCCCTTCTGTTATTCTATACAGTCTTATTGTGCTGTTAACTTTTATATCTGTCCCCACATTTTTATAATCCAATACTTTAAAGGATATATGATCTCATCAGTATGGCATCCCCTTCACTGGTGCAGAAAGAACCCCACTCATGCTTTCTGATCTTGACAGTTTCTTGTTCCTGTCTTTCAACAAATTATGCACTGAGGATCCACCCAATGAAGAGCTGATTTCATCCTAAGACACCCGGGATAGCAGTCTCTCACTTGGTTGCGTATCTGTCATTTTTTCCTGTCTTCACAGAATTGGCTCATCTCCTTTTTTGTCCTTAATGGAAAGATAATGTCTTTTATTCTACTTTTCACATTAAAATTGTTACCAGTAAACATATATTATATGCTACTTATATCAGCTGTCACCAGTAAGAAATATATTATATGCTACTTATATCGCTGACATCTTTTTATTGATCTTTAGGCAATTTGCAATTGATTTTTCTTATATCTTATAATTTTCAGCCATAGAGCATTAATGAAAGAAGAAAAGTATTCAGAATATGGATTTTTGCAGCAGGGAATATCTTGGGATCTTTGAAAACTTCTGATATGTACAATTATATATGTGTATGTTTGTATGTACATATGTGTATGTATATATGTATATTTCTATATGTGTTGGTCATTACTGATATCTTCTTGATAATTTTGAAAAATAGTATCTCCTATTATCTTTTCTATTCTTTCAGAATTATCTTCTCTTGGAGGTGTCATATGACTGCAACCTGGAGTGTCCTTCCCAGCATGGAATTTTGCTATGTACAAAATTTTGTACAAAATCAGTTTAACTCTTGGGACTTTCCTTTATCTTTTCTACCTCTATTTCTACCAGTATCAGGATTTCTTGACACCTATAATCTCTCATATTTCCTTTCTTATATTTTTGGACTACTAAATCCCAGTTCTTCCTAATAGAAAGTATCAAAGGAAACTCTCAAATCACATCTGTGATCAATGATGTCTCAAGTTTTTGTGATCCTGTCTTCCTCATCCCAGTTCTGCTGATTCCCTGTCTTTCCTGACAACCTCTTCTTGTCTTTATCATTATTATAGTTCATTTCTTCCTTCATTCCTTAATTAGTGGACACCTTCTGTGTAAGCCTGTGGTAGTGTTTACAAAGATGAGTAAGATCCAGTATGTGCTTTAAGGCATCTGGGCTCAGTCACCTTCATGGCTTCTGAAGATCAGCAGAAACAGTGGTAGGGGGAGATATTTGATCATTAAAAACTGACCCAAACCCCAGTGCCCAGAATATGCAGATCTGAGTCCCTATGATTGACTTCCACAAATATTTGATTTCTTATCTCCTGAATCCCCTTTACTGCAAGTTTTAATTTGATTCCTTACTCCTTTAGAGGATGAATCCTCTAGGCGTATGCTTGCCAGCAAGACAAATGTTCTAACTTGATCCAAGGAACTTATGTTCCTTGCACCTCATTCCTCCAATATTTACTTCCTTACATTTATAGATCACAATTCATCCAGCCATTTTCTCAATTCACAGGCATCTCCAGATCTGCAACATATTGTGCCCATTGAATCTACTTGTGATTTTTTGATTGATTGCTTACTTCTTCCATCCAGTTATTAATTCTTCTTTGACTTTTAGTTCCAACTGCCCAGATTCAATTCCTTGCCTGTGTAGCTCCTTCTCTGAGGCTACTTCCCCAAAGCCAGCTCAGCTGATGTGATAATTCATGATGCAGTTTTAAAGTGTAATGAGATTTGACTATGTCCTGTGATTTTTTTTTATGAGATAAAAACTTGTTTGATTGAGACAAGAAAGCAACAGGGTGATTGGCCAATCAAATAAGCTATCTATACTTCTGGTGCCTTCAAATAGAGGAATTTCAGTAGTCAGGATCAAATGAGATATTCTTTTTTTTTTAAATTGTAAAATATAAGACTGGATTTGATAATTTTTAAGATCTTTTCTGGATCTAAATCCTATGGTCTTGATTTTTTTTTTTTTGCTTTGTCCTCACCTTAGTCTGACATCAGCCATTGCATTATACCTTCTTCCAAAATATTTCCATTGGTGAACATTCCAATTTATATTCAATCCTTACTTCTATGCTTCAGTGAATACTTGATTTTTATTGCTACAAGGAAACGATTACCACTCATATGAAAGAGTGTTCCAAATCATTATTGATCAGAGAAATGCAAATTAAGACAACTCTGAGATACCACTACACACCTGTCAGATTGACTAAGATGACAGGAAAAAATAATGATGAATGTTGGAGGGGATGCGGGAAAACTGGGACACTGATGCATTGTTGGTGGAGTTGTGAACGTATCCAACCATTCTGGAGAACAATCTGGAATTATGCCCCAAAAGTTATCAAATTGTGCATACCCTTTGATCCAGCAGTGTTTCTACTGGGCTTATATCCCAAAGAAATACTAAAGAAGGGAAAGGGACCTGTATGTGCCAAAATGTTTGTGGCAGCCCTGTTTGTAGAGGCTTGAAGCTGGAAAATGAATGGATGCCCATCAATTGGAGAATGGTTGAGTAAATTGTGGTATATGAACATTATGGAATATTATTGTTCTGTAAGGAATGACCAGCAGGATGAATACAGAGAGGACTAGCAAGACTTACATGAACTGATGCTAAGTGAAATGAGCAGAACCAGGAGATCATTATACACTTTGACAACGATATTGTATGAGGATGTATTCTGGTGGAAGTGGATTTCTTTGACAAAGAGACCTAATTGAGTTTCAATTGATAAATGATGGACAGAAGCAGCTACACCCAAAGAAAGAACACGGAAATGAATGTGAACTATCTGCATTTTTGTTTTTCTTCCCGGGTTATTTTTACCTTCTGAATCCAATTCTCCCTGTGCAACAAGAGAACTGTTCTGTTCTGCAAACATATATTGTATCTAGGATATACTGCAACACATCTAATATATATAGGACTGCTTGCCATCTAGGGGAGGGGGTGAAGGGAGGGAGGGGAAAAATCAGAACAGAAATGAGTACAAGGGATAATGTTGTAAAAAAATTACCCTGGCATGGATTCTGTCAATATAAAGTTATTATAAAATAAAATAAAATATTTTAAAAAATGACTTAGAAACTTTCCTCTAGATCTTTCTTACATTTTAAAAATAACAGGATATCACAATGCCTTTTTTTCTTGTTGGTTTTTCTCTTTTTCTGTTTATACATTTCCTAGATGAGATCCTTTACTATATTTCTAGTGCATAAGTCTCTGTTGGAAAGCTACAGCAGCCGATTGTAAAAAAAAAATTCATTTTAATCTTCTTGTGCTTAAGTAATATTTCTTTCTTTTCCTTCCTTTTAGAGGGAGAGCTAGCATTTAATCTATTGTTCATTCATTCATTCATCAAACGTTTATGAGAAGTACTGTGGGACCCGCTTGAATCCCTCATCCCTCCAGGAAGGCTGAAAATCTGAACTGACCAATAAGAGAACATGATTTAAGCCCTTCTGGACTGACATACAGACGATCTTCTGTGATGCTCTCTGAACGAACCTGAAATCCTCCTGCTGTGTCAGCAACCAAAAGACTATATTAAGCTTGCGCAGACATCCTGAATTAGGGGCACTTCCTTGCTTTTTATAGTTTTGTAGTCCCTCTTGCAACTCTTTTGCAAACTCAATTCAATCTGCACTCTGTACACATGCTGCCAGTTTGTGAGAAATAAAACAGGCATACAATCTGATACTGTTTTGTCTTTCTTAGACTGAACTCTGGAAAAAGGCTGCCAGTATTTATCATTTGTTCAGGCCCTTAGGACCGAGAGAAGACTTTCAGTCTCTGTCTTGAAGAAATATATAACATGCTCACAGAAAAGAATGAGCAGAGATAAGGAATTATTGGGACAAAGGAGAGATGTAGAATAAGTATTCTGGGAAGAGGAAAATAGCACTTTAAATTGGGTGAATCTGAGAAGGCTGGTAGGACATGGCATCTGAGCTGATCTTTGAAAACTTTTGGAGGGTGTAGGCAGGGGCTACAGACTGTACAAAAGTACAGATGTGAAAGATGGCACATGGACTTCAGCTGAAGTTCAATTTGACTAATATAAAGAATATACAAAGAAGTGTAGTATGAAATAAAGCTAGAGAAGGGATGAAACCAGATTATTTGGTATTATTTTTAGCTAAACCAGAATCTGTTCAAGTGATCAACCTGAAGGTTAACCATTCCTGATATGACTTGTATTTCCTTCTCTGAGTTTTTATTCCTCAGATCAGTATGTGACTTTTTGCCTGAGGTGAATCTTTCCATTTTGAACAGCATTGTCTGATCTATTTTCCAACAAGCACCTCAGACATTTAAAGTCTTTGATCCAAGGAAGACAAAACCCTTTTATTCCCTAACAACTTTTCCTACAACCAGCCCAACAGGGTTATTGAATAATTCAATCCGATCCTATTCACATTTATTAAAGACCTACTGTGTACCAGGCACTGTGCTAAGTGCTGAATAATACATAGGATAATAGATTTAAAGCTAGAAGAAAACTTAGGTGTTACTTAGTCTAACTCTTGCATTTTGCCAATGAATAACTGGGGCCTCCAAGGATTTATGATCTGGCCAAAGTCATGCAACTCGTAAATGGCAGAACTGGTCCTCAGGGAAATAAGAATAAGGATGAAAATGGTTCACATGACTGCTTATCATTTGAAAAGGAATTTCTTTGATTTGGTGGTATCTTATTATCCCATTTTATAGATCACCCACAACCCTAAAGGTGATTTTCCTACAAAGGACACTTTGGAATCACGTGTACCAGAGGGAGCTTGACCCCAAAGAAGAGAAGTTGGGCTTTTCTTGAATTCTCTGCTTCATTATATCTCCATTTCAATGGAACGTGGGGGACAAGGGTGAGGGTTGAGGTGGTTGTGGGAGGAGTGAGGAAGGGAACATGGAATCTCTTTAAAACCTAAATATTGATTATGTCTTTCCAAGTGGGCTTATTGGGGTCCCTTGTAGAAAAATTACTCAATGTTCACAGTAATAAATATCAGGTACAAGACAGTTATTTAAGATTAAAGAAATGCTTACAACATAAAAAATTTATGTGTATACTCACCCATAACTTCAACCATACTCTCCCATGCTGAGGAAAAGTTCCTAAGGAGGCTTGTGGAACTGGGGACTTTATATTCACTTCAAATCTGTAGTGTTCAAAGAGCAACTTGATCCATATCTTCTAGTCAGTCATATGTGCTTGGCTTAGCCTGTTGGCCAGGATCATCCCCTCTGAAAAGGGTGTAGTTATAGGGCGTACCTATTTAATGTCTAGACCTTAAAATCATGAATTAGCCATCAAGACTGGAAATATCCATTACTTAGGTTTTTGCTCAAGAAAAGGAACATAGGCAAAAGAGGCATCCAGGGACCTGAGGTCTTATTTTAGACTCACTAGATCAGTACATATCCTCTCTGCCAGGAGTCCAAAGTGACAGCTCTAAAGAGGATGAGGGATTCTGTTTTCTCTTTTAAAAGCCTAATTTTTTTTAAAAGCCTACTGAAAAAAAATTCTGAGTGGATGATTCCTCCTGATTCAATCACCAACCATTTTTGATGGAGCTCCTCCTATTCTTCTCCACCCTCACCCCAAACACAGAGAACAAGGGATCAACCAGGAGCCATTGTTCCTCTATATTATCCAATAAGAGGTCAGAAAAGTACAAGTGGTCTATGGGGATGGGCCAAGACAGAAATCTATCCCCAGACATACTCCATGTGATGAACTTTCTGACAATATGGACAGATGAGGAGATTCCATTTCAGAGAGATTTAGCTGCTTGTCATTAATCTACATTTTGACTGTGAGTTCAATCTTCTTTCTATAGCAAAAGAATTATTACAAAAGTATGTAGTTTATACTTATTAGAACGTGAGTTTGACTTCTTTCTCCTAAATGAGATCATGCATATGTATATAAAGTTCTGTGCAAACTTAAAGGTGCTATATAAATGACAGTTACTATTGTTAATATTATTTTGAAAGGGCAAGGACTTCATTTAATATAATTGTGTGTCTCTTGTGACATCTAGGGCAACATTTTGCTCATAGTAGATGCTTATTAAATGTTTAATGAATGAATGAAAGATATTAGAGAATCTTAGAGAAATTAAAGTAATGAAGCTATATGATCCATATCTTTCTTTAATTAATATATACAAGTATATCAAGATGATTCTCAGAAACCTTAAGAGGTAAAGAACAAAAATGTTTAGTTTAATAGAAAATGATTCTGTTGGAGCATAAGAGTTACCAAGCATTTTCATTTGTTGCACTCCTCAGGTTGCAGAGAATCCCACCATATTAATAAAGATGATTTTAAAAAATAATTATAACTTTTTATTGACAGAACCCATGCCTGGGTAATTTTTTACAACATTATTCCTTGCACTCACTTTTGTTTTGACTTTCCCCCTCTTTCTTCCACCCCCTCCCCTAGATGGCAAGCAGTCCTATACATATTAAATATGTCACAGTATATCCTAAGTACAATATATGTGTGCAGAACCGAACAGTTCTCTTGTTGCACAGGAAGAATTGGATTCAGAAGGTAAAAATAACCCAGGAAGAAAAACAAAAATGCAAACAGTTTACATTCATTTCCCAGTGTTCTTTCTTTGGGTGTAGCTGCTTCTGTCCATCATTGATCAATTGAAACTGAATTAGATCTTCTCTTTGTCGAAGAAATCCACTTTCATCAGAATACACCCTCATACAGTTTCGTTGTTGAAGTATATAATGAAAAGTTGATTTTTTAAAAAGGCTTTGAAGTTTGCCGTGGTTTGTAATGTAGATCTGGCACATACCTGGAAGGCCATTTGAGGAGATGATGTGTCTCCAGATGGTGGACACTAAGGATCTGCTTCTGGGAGAATCATGAGAATGTGGAGGAGAGATAGACTGGAGAATGGGTAGAATTTTTTGAATTGATTCCAGCTATGTGACCACTCGTTAAAGGGGAGGCTCTTTGATGAGCTCTGGATGAATCCCAAAAGGCCTGTCAGTTTTAGCCACAGTCTCTTTACTTCATTGATTCTGGGGCATCGCGGCATCTATCACTCACGGCATTTGGACAAGGGAAAGAAACCTCTGACTTTGGGAATTTTGACAGGTTGGAAGAGTAGGCTATAGGAATCTGGTAGAGTCCAGACTAGCTCTCCGCCAGTGAAACATCAGAGATCTTTGAGAGTGACCAGCGGAAAGATTCATCAGGAAGGACATGAACATGGGACTAATTCCTACTAATATGTAGGAATTGAAGAAAGTGGTAAGGGATAAATATACTTTAGAAGTATGGTTATATCATTGAAGTGAATTGTTTAAAAATTGCTTTTATAAAATGATTAAATGAAACTGGAGAGGGGGTGGTGCTAGTGACTGACTCCTAATAATGGAGGATAATATGGCTGGTGGAGTTCAAGCCAATGACAACGACAAAATCAGAAAAGTTGTCCCAAGCCCCACAGAGTACCCCGGAACCCTGCTGAAGGAAGATCTAGCCAGCCTCTCCTTGACACAGTGAGCCATTACATGCAAACTACACATACATCATCCCATTTGAGCAGCACAATAATCCCATTCAATTTCATTTTCACATGTGATATTCCATCTTCTTTTCCCCCCAACTTTGTACTGATTGTCCCCTATACCTATGACCGTCCCCATTTCCTCCTTACTGTAGCCTCTTATATTCCTTTTGTCTCTCAAAGTTCAGCACAAAAGCAACATCTTATATGAGACTTTTCTTGATATTCATCTCTCTCCTCAGTCACTAGTGTTTCCTGCCCCTTCCATCCCCCATTATCTTTTGGTTAATTTTTTAAATTTGCTCATTCACATATATTTCTCAGTAGACAGGCAACCAGCATTAATGTAATACTTATTGTGTGCCAGGCCCGTGCTAAAGGGTGGGAATAAAATATAAACAAAAGGAAAGATGGGCCCTTGAGGAGCTTACATAAAAGGGAGTTGATATTGGGGTGGCAGAAAGTATCCTTGTGGATTGAGGATAGGGGAGCATGGTACCCAAAGAAGTACAGCTGGAAGGGGAAATATAGTTGGCCTGGGCCCATCCCCCAAAGAGAGACCCCTCCCAAAGAAGCTCCCCAGTGAGAGAAGGAGACCATGGGAGCAGACTGCCAGAATGAGAAGATCTCCGGCAGTGGGTGAAACCCCAGGGACAGACAGCTGAGTTGTGTAGCTGAGCCCTGAGAGGAAGAAGGAGAGCCAAGAGGGGAATGTGAGAAGGTCTGATCCTTGAAAACATGAGCCCATTCTTTGTATTCCCAAAGCCTGGCACAAGAAAGCACCCAATCAATGCTTGGTGACTGGTGGAATTCAACGAATTTGTTTAAGTGCCTACAATGAGCCAGGTATTATGTTCAACTCTGAGGACTCAAAAAAAAAAAATAAAAATTCCCCTTCTTCCTAGGCATTTGTGTTCTAGGAGATCCAATGTGTACAACAGAGAAACAAAGGCAAATTGTTGACAGAGTCATGGTCTTCATGACCCTGAGGGCCATAGCACGCCAATACCATTCATGGAATTTTCTTGGCAAAGATAATGGAATGATCTGCCATTTCCTCCTCCAGCTCATTTTACAGATGAGGAAACTGAGGCACGCAGGGTTAAGTGACTTGACCAGGGTGACACAGCTTAGTAAGTGTCTGAGGCCGGATTTGAACTTGTCTTCCTGACTCCAGGCCCAGCACTGTATCCATTGAGCCACCTACCTGCCTCTGGACAATATCATACAAGGTGGTAAAATTCTACAAAGAAGTTAAGGGCTCCCTAGTGGCAAAACTTATCCCTCCAAACACTCAAGGCACTGTTGCTCCCTTTCTGTGCTGCTAGCAAGGGGAGCGCGTTAGAATGACCTCAGGTTTTCTCCCCAGTCAAATGAGGGAGTTGACCTACCTTGGCTCCTGATTATCTCCAAAGTTCCTTCAAGCTCTAACATTCTTTGAACCTCGGATTTTCAGTCTCCCAGGAGGGAAGTGAGGGTAGGATAGGAGAGGATCAGTGGCCAGGCAAGCTCTTAAAGAAAATTTACAGCAGCCAAGTCTCCCTGCCTGGGTTTCAGGAAATGACCGCATGCAGCTGGAATTTACAATGGGAGGGTGAGTGGAGCCAGCCAGCCACCACCTCCCCTGTTAGATAGCTCCACACAGGCCCCTTTCACAGGCTCCATTCAGCCTGGAAGCCTCCCTCCCAAGGCTCCCAGAAAAGCTTGGCTTCTGGCTGGCCCCCTTTTATTTTTCCTCGACTGCTTTCCTCATTTCACAGAAGACTCCCAGGCTGCTGTCTGCTTGGGGCTGGTGGGGGGGCCTCGATTTGGCAGGAGAGAGCCAGAAGTACACTGTGGCCCACAAAACCGAATTGGCCTTGGTCCCTTCCCTGGAATAAGGGAGCTTTGTGCTTTTGAAAGGCCCTGAAGTCTTGGTTTCTCAGGCTTTGTTTATCCCTTCCCCCCTTTTTCCTTTTCCTTCTCAAAATGCCAAACCATAAGCAAGTAGCTAAGAGGCAATGGTGGTGTGTGTGTGTGTGTGTGTGTGTGTGTGTGTGTGTGTGTGTGTGTGACAGAGAGACAGAGACAGAGAAAGAGAGAAAGAGAAACAGAGACAGAGAAAGAGAAAAACAAGAGAGAGAGAGAGAGAAACAGAGAGGAAGAGACAGAGAGACAGAGATGAGAGAAAAACAGAGACACAAAGAGACAGAGAGATAAGAGACAGAGACAGAGAGAGACAAGAGAGAAATAGAGTGGAAAAGACAGAGATCAAGACAAGAGAGACAGACAGAGACAGATAGAGACAGAGATAGATGAGAGAGAAACAGAGAGACGAGAAACGGAGGAAGAGACAGAGACAGACAGAGAGACAGAGAAAGAGAGGAAGAGACAGAGACAGAGAGATAGAGACAGAGAGAAAGAGACAGAGAAACAGATAGACAGAGACAAGAGGAAGAGACAGAGACAAGAGAGACAGAGAGAGAGAGAGAGAAAGAGACAGAGAAACAGATAGACAGAGACAAGAGAGACAGACAGAGAGACAGAGACAGAGAGACAGAGACAGAGAGACAGAGACAGAGAGAGAGAGAGAGACAGAGAGGAAAAGATGGAGAGTGAGAGAGAGAGAGAGAAAGAGAGAGAGAGAGAGAGAGAGAGAGAGAGAGAGAGAGAGAGAGAGAGAGAGAGAGAGAGAGAGAGAGAGAATTGACATTTAATGAAAAGGAAAATTAAAGACCTTTCTATAGCCTGAGAGAATGTTTGCAGTTTTGGAGCAGGAGTGATCTCTGCAAACTCTTCTTGCTCCAATATAAAAAATAATTACCCCGCCATCAAATTATGTGAAAATACAGTTGCTGAGGACCCCTGACCTGAAAGTGTAGGATCATAGATTTAGATCTGGAAGGGCTACAGAAGACATGTAGTCCAGCTGAGGGCAGGAGAGGAGAAAACAGATAGCAAGTATTTACAAAATGCTCACTATGTGACGGGCAAGTACTAAGCTCCAGTTATCCAACTCTGAGGACAAGGAAAGATGGATCCTGACCCCAGGGGAACTTACATTCTAGTGGAAGTAGACCACAGACAAAAAAAGGAAGCTAAGAGATAGAGTGGGGAGAGGGATGAGAGACAGCCCTGAGAGCAACCAGGAAAGCCAAGCAGATGAGAACTCTCAGTCTGAGGGAGAAGCCAAAGCCAGGAAAAGCACTCCCCATGCATGAATTACATGGCTGGAGGGAGGTTCCACCAGGAAGTGTGGTCTAGGGCTTGGTACAAGTCTGGAGCGTGGCCTAGAATGAATTCCCCTGGATGATCACTTGTCAAGAAACACAAGCATAGTAGCTTATGTCAGTTATTTATGGTTGTTTTCATTATTAGTCTGAATCTGTGATTTTATTAGTCGGAGAAACATCTTCCACTGATAGAGATCTATAACCCACAATACTAAAAAGTTGTCTGACATACTGAGAGATTGAATAATTTGTTTGTGATCATAGAGTGACTATGTCTTCCCTTTATCTTCTAAGCCTTGCATATTATTAAAATCTTTTTTCGCTTTCTCTCTATATATCTATATCTTGTCATTGTCATTCAGTCTTTCAGTTCTGTCCGACTCTTCATGATCCCTTGGGCCAGAGCATTCCGGTCTTTCTGTCCTTCACTATCAAAGGTCCAGACCTGTGTTTGATCAATGGCAGAAGCTCCCATCAGGAACTCCCTCCAGCAATGCAATTGGACAATGGTTCTATAATTTATAGTTGGAAAAGGTTGCCTGGGGTGATTTGTCCAGTCACAGTTGTCAATTTGAGGATTGACTACTGGCACTGAGATTAAGTAGGCCCTTCCTCTATTTCTATTAACTAGATATCTTTCTATATTGAAACCATGATAAGAGTAGACATTCCATAGTACTTTATTTTTGCTGAGGCAATCGGGGTTAAGTGACTTGCCCATGGTCACACAGCTAGGAAGTGTTAAGTGTCTGAGACAAATTTGAACCCAGGTCCTCCTGACTTCAGTGCTCTATCTATCTATCAGTGCACTAACTAGCTGCCCCTTCATAGTACTTTAATATCTGCAAAGTGTTCCACATATGTTATACATGTCTCCACTGGAGCTACTCTTTTAAGGTCCCCTAGTACTGGCAGTCTGATCTCTAACAGCATCTCGCTCTCAGAGTTGTAATCCTGAGAGGGCTGAAAGATGTCTTTCTAATGCTATAGCTCATGAGCCCCCATTGGTGTTTCCTTCCATGATTATCAGTTGATATCAATTCATCTTCCAGACTTAATTAGGTTTTAAAAAGGGGTATAGTGAGAATGGTTGGTACAAAATATCATCCTAAAAATTCCATTAATACATACAGAGTCAGGGAAAAGTAGGTTCAAGCTTGGATGGCATGCGGTAAAAGGGATGACATAGATCTTGGAAGTCTTTTAGCTGGAGTTCTCAAGATGTTCCCTTTAGCATATATCCCAATAGCATAGCTACTGATCTCTCTGGGGAGCCTCAGATCTGTAGTTTGTCGGTCTTTGATTCCAGATGAAGATATCTCTCTGCTCCATCACTAATCCCTTGAATGTCTTTGTTCCCATTAGCTCAATGGCTTGAGACAGCTTCAGAGGGATAAAGAACAAGCCTGAAAGTACAAACTGTGACTAGAACCTCACTTGATATGATTAAAAAACAGAGCAGGTAGTTTAGGTGCAAAGGTCAATGAGCTACTTCAGGCAAGGATATGAATTTTAGTTTTGATTCAGTAACTTTTTAGTGGTGTGATTTTGGATAACTCACAATCTTTCTGAACCTTAGTTTCTTTACCTATCAAATGACCCTTGCAATTACTACCTCACAGGATTTTTTTTTATTCCTCACAGGATTTTTGTGGGATTCCCATGGGTATAATACAGATTGACCCTTTCCATACCTTAGTGAATGGTTTTCCTGATTTGCAGTAGTAAAAAAAAAAAAAAAAAAGGAGGGGTATATGTTGCCTGGTGGCTGCTCTGTCAATAAGTTTTTATAAACTTAGCAGGGAAAGTCTTTTAGTAGAATTTATACTCTGTGAGTCCTACTGGAAACCAGGTTGGAAGGACCTAAAAGAGTATACCCTCTATTGATATAGTCTTTGAGAATGAGATAGCAGGGGAACCATAGTGGATTATACAAATGAAGTAATTTCTTTCTTTTTTTTTTCTCCTTAATAGATAATGCAAGCTCTCTGTTTTACTTTTTATTTTATTTTTTTTATAATAACTTTTTATTGACAGAACCAGGGTAATTTTTTACAACATTATCCCTTGCACTCACTTCTGTTCCGATTTTTCCCCTTCCTCCCTCCACCCCCTCCCCTAGATGGCAAGCAGTCCTATATATGTTAAATATGTTGCAGTATATCCTAGATACAATATATGTTTGCAGAACTGAACAATTCTCTTGTTGCACAGGGAGAATTGGATTCAGAAGGTAAAAATAACCTGGGAAGAAAAACAAAAATGCAAATAGTTTACATTCATTTCCCAGTGTTCTTTCTTTGGGTGTAGCTGCTTCTGTCCATCATTGATCAATTAAAACTGAGTTAGGTCTCTTTGTCAAAGAAATCCACTTCCATCAGAATACATCTTCATACAGTATCATTGTTGAAGTATATAATGATCTCCTGGTTCTGCTCATTTCCCTTAGTTCCCTGAGTTCATGTAAGTCTCAGTATTCATCCTGCTGGTCATTTCTTACAGAACAATAATATTCCATAACATTCATATACCACAATTTACCCAGCCATTCTCCAATTGATGGGCATCCATTCAATTTCCAGTTTCTAGCCACTACAAACAGGGCTGCCACAAACATTTTGGCACATACAGATCCCTTTCCCTTCTTTAGTATCTCTTTGGGGTATAAGCCCAGTAGTAGCACTGCTGGATCAAAGGGTATGCACAGTTTGATAACTTTTTGGGCATAATACCAGATTGCTCTCCAGAATGGTTGGATTCATTCACAACTCCACCAGCAATGCATCAGTGTCCCAGTTTTCCCGCATCCCCTCCAACATTCATCATTATTTTTTCCTGTCATCTTAGCCAATCTGACAGGTATGTAGTGGTATCTCAGAGTTGTCTTAATTTGCATTTCTCTGGTCAATAGTGATTTGGAACACTCTTTCATATGAGTGGTAATCGTTTCAATTTCATCATCTGAAAATTGTCTGCTCATATCTTTGACCATTTATCAATTGGAGAATGGCTTGATTTCTTATAAATTAGAGTCAGTTCTCTATGTATTTTGGAAATGAGACCTTTATCAGAACCTTTAACTGTAAAGA
The DNA here is from genome assembly GCF_016432865.1 of Antechinus flavipes. Taxonomy (NCBI): domain Eukaryota; kingdom Metazoa; phylum Chordata; class Mammalia; order Dasyuromorphia; family Dasyuridae; genus Antechinus; species Antechinus flavipes. The sequence goes on along the minus strand of NC_067398.1, from coordinate 48,325,131 downwards.
TGTCTTCCCAGTTTGTTGCTTCCCTTCTAATCTTGTTTGCATTAGTCTTGTTTGTACAAAGGCTTTTTAATTTGATATAATCAAAATTTTCTATTTTGTGATCAGTAATGGTCTCTAGTTCATCTTTGGTCACAAATTTATTTCTCCTCCACAAGTCTGAAAGATAAACTATCCTATGTTCCTCTAATTTATTTATAATCTCGTTCTTTATGCCTAGGTCATGGACCCATTTTGATCTTATCTTGGTATATGGTGTTAAGTGTGGGTCCATGCCTAATTTCTGCCATACTAATTTCCAGTTATCCCAGCAGTTTTTTATCAAATAATGGATTCTTATCCCAAAAGTTAGGATCGCTGGGTTTGTCAAACACTAGATTGCTATAGTTGACTATTCTGTCTTGTGAACCTAACCTTTTCCACTGATCAACTAATCTATTTCTTAGCCAATACCAAATGGTTTTGGTGATTGCTGCTTTATAATATAATTTTAGATCAGGTACAGCTAGGCCACCTTCATTTGATTTTTTTTTCATTAATTCCCTTGAGATTCTCGACTTTTTATTGTTCCATATGAATTTTGTTGTTATTTTTTCTAGATCATTAAAATATTTTCTTGGAAGTCTGATTGGTATAGCACTAGGGAGTATTGTCATCTTTATTATATTTGCTCGGCCGATCCAAGAGCACTTAATATTTTTCCAATTATTTAAGTCTGACTTTATTTGTGTGGAGACTTTTTTTTGTAATTTTGCTCATATAATTCCTGACTTTCCTTTGGTAGATAGATTCCCAAATATTTTATGCTATCAACAGTTATTCTGAATGGAATTTCTCTTTGTATCTCTTGCTGTTGGGTTTTGTTGGTGATATATAAAAATGCTGAGGACTTATGGGGATTTATTCTGTATCCTGCTACTTTGCTAAAATTATGAATTATTTCTAATAGCTTTTTAGTAGAATCTCTGAGGTTCTCTAGGTATACCATCATATCATCTGCAAAGAGTGATAGTTTGGTTTCCTCATTGCCTACTCTAATTCCTTTAATCTCTTTCTCGACTCTTATTGCAGAGGCTAGTGTTTCTAATACAATATTGAATAATAATGGTGATAGTGGGCAACCTTGCTTCACTCCAGATCTTACTGGGAAAGGTTCCAGTTTTTCCCCATTGCATATGATGCTTACTGATGATTTTAAATATATGCTCCTGACTATTTTAAGGAAAAGTCCATTTATTCCTATGCTCTCAAGTGTTTTTATTAGGAATGGCTGTTGGATTTTATCAAATGCTTTTTCTGCATCTATTGAGATGATCATATGGTTTTTGTTTGTTTGGTTATTGATATCAATTATGCTAATAGTTTTCCTAATATTGAACCAGCCCTTCATTCCTGGTATTATCCTGGGGATGATTTTCTGTAATCTTTTTGCTAATATTTTATTGGATTTTAGCATCAATATTCATTAGAGAGATTGATTTATAATTTTCTTTCTCTGTTTTCAGCCTACTTGGTTTAGGTATCAGTACCATGTCTGTGTCATAAAAGGAGTTTGGTAGGACTCCTTCAATCCCTATTTTTTCAAATAGTTTATATAGCATTGGAGGTAATTGTTCTTTAAATGTTTGGTAGAATTCACATGTAAATCCATCTGGTCCTGGGGATTTTTTCTTAGGGAGTTGGTTAATAGCTTGTTCTATTTCTTTTTCTGAGATGGAACTGTTTAGGATATTTATTTCTTCCTCTGTTAGTTTGGGCAAGCTATATTTTTGAAGGTATTCTTCCATTTCATTTAAGTTGTTAAATTTATTGGCATAAAGTTGGGCAAAGTAACCTCCTAATTATTGCTCTAATTTCCTTTTCGTTAGTGGCGAGCTCTCCCTTTTCATTTTTAAGACCAACAATTTGATTTTCCTCTTTCCTTTTTTTAATCAGATTTACTAAGGGTTTGTCTATTTTGTTGGTTTTTTCATAGAACCAACTCTTAGTTTTATTAATTAATTCAATAGTTTTTTTACTTTCAATTTTATTGATCTCTCCTTTTATTTTTAGAATTTCAAGTTTAGTGTTTGACTGGGGGTTTTTAATTTTTTCCTTTTCTAGCATTTTTAGTTGCAAGCCCAGTTCATTGACCTTCTCTTTCTCTATTTTATGCAAGTAGGCCTCTAGAGATATGAAATTTCCCCTTATTACCACTTTGGCTGCATCCCATACATTTTAGTATGATGTCTCATTATTGTCGTTTTCTTGGGTGAAGTTATTAATTATGTCTATGATTTGCTGTTTCACCCAATCATTCTTTAGTATGAGATTGTTTAGTTTCCAATTATTTTTTGGTCTACTTTGCCCTGGCTTTTTGTTGAATGTAATTTTCATTGCATCATGGTCTGAAAAGGATGCATTTCTATTTCTGCCTTACTGCATTTGAGTTTGAGGTTTTTATGTTCTAATATATGGTCAATTTTTGTATAGGTTCCATGAACTGCTGAAAAGAAAGTGTACTCCTTTCTGTCTCCATTTCGTTTTCTCCAGAGATCTATCATATCTAACTTTTCTAGTATTCTATTTACCTCTTTGACTTCTTTCTTATTTATTTTGTGGTTTGATTTATCTAATTCTGAGAATGCAAGGTTGAGGTCTCCCACTATTATAGTTTTGCTGTCTATTTCTTAATTTCTCTTTTAAGAATTTAGATGCTACACCACTTGTGCATATATGTTTAATATTGATATTGCTTCATTATCTATGCTACCCTTTAGCAGGATATAGTGCCCTTTCTTATCTCTTTTAATTAGATCAATTTTTGCTTTAGCTTGATCTGAGATCAGGATGGCTACCCCTGCTTTTTTGACTTCACCTGAAGCATAGTAGATTTTGCTCCAACCTTTTACTTTTACTCTGCATGTATCTCCCTGCTTCAGGTGTGTTTCCTGTAAACAACATATTGTAGGATTCTGGCTTTTAATCCATTTTGCTAACCGCTTCCTCTTTATGGGGCAGTTTACCTCATTCACATTTATGGTTAAAATTACCAATTCTGTATTACTTGCCATCTTGTTAACCCCTGTTTATGCTTTTCTCCCTTCTTTCCCACTTACCCCCCTTTCCAGTATTAAGCTTGTGAGCACTACTTGCTTCTCACAGTCCTCCCTTTTTAGTATTCCTCCCCCCACCTTTGAATTCCTCTCCCTATCTTATTCCTTTCCCTCATAGTTTCTGTATTCCCTTTCCATTTAGCTTATTCCTTCCCTTTTCACTTTTCCCTTCTCACTTTTCAATGAGGTGGGAGAAGTTTCACCATAAATTGAATAGGTCTGAAATTTTTCTCTTAAAGCCAATTCTGATGGCAGTAAGATACTCACTATATTCATCCCCCTCCATTCTTTCTCTCAGATATAATAGGTTTCCTTTGCCTCTTCCTGAGATGTAGTACCCCCACTTTACCCTTTTTCTGGTACTAGAACAAGGTATACATGTATTCTTTATACATCTTTAAAGCAAAAATATAGTTCCCAAGATTTCTTTTTACCTTTTTAGGTTTCTCTTGAGTTCTATATTTGTAGATCAAATTTTTTGTTAAGTTCTGCTTTTTTCATCAAAAATAGGTGAAATTTGCTTATTTCGTTGAATGACCATCTTCTTCCCTGGAAAAAGATGCTCATTCTGGCTGGGTAAGTTATTTTTAGTTGCATACTGAGTTTCTTAGCTTTTCGGAATACCATATTCCAGGCCCTTCAATCTTTTAATGTGGATGCTGCTAGATCCTGGGTAATCCGTATTGTGGCTCCTCTATATTTGAATTCAGTTTTTCTAGCCGCTTGCAGTATTTTTTCCTTGGTCTGAGGGTTCTGGCATTTGGCCACTATATTTCTTAGTGTTTTGATTTTAGGATCCCTTTCAGTAGGTGATCGATGAATTCTTTCAATGTCTATTTTACCCTCTGTTTCTATGACTTCTGGGCAGTTCTCTTTGATAATTGCCTGGAAAATAGTGTCTGGGCTCTTTTTTTCATCATACTTTTCTGGGAGTCCGATGATTCTCAGGTTGTCTCTCCTGGATCTGTTTTCCAGGTCTGTTGTCTTCCCCAGAAGGTATTTCACATTCTTTTCCATTGTTTGATTTTTTTGGTTTTGCTTGACTGATTCTTCTTGTCTCCTCGAGTCATTCAATTCCATTTGTTCGATTCTGATTTTCAATGAAGTATTTTCTTCACTCACTTTTTAAATATCTTTTTCTAATTGTCCAATTGAATTGTTTTGTTCTATGGAATTTTTTTCCATTTTGCCAATTTTGTTTTTTAGAGAGCTATTTTCTGTTTCCAGTTCACTAATCCTATTTTTCAAGGATTTTATTTCTTTATCCAGTCTCTCTTTAAATGAGTGGGATGACTTCTCCAGACTCTCTTGCCAAGCCTCCCTCTCCTTTTCCCATTTTTCTTCTAGCTCCCTTGTGAGAGCCTTTTTAATTTCCTCCATGAGATTCATCTGTGCTGAGGAACAGATGATCTCCTCCTTTGGGGATTCACCTGGGGACAGTCTGTTTTTAGTCTCCTCAGGGTTTAGAGTCTGCTTTCTATCCATATAGAAGCTGTCAAGGGTAAAGTCCTCTTCAATTTTTTGCTCATTTTGTCAGAGAAGAATCAAAGACAAACTAGCAAAGAAAAAAAAGAAAAAAAACCCTCTGCTTTTTTTGGGGGAGGGGCTGGGTGGTGTTACCGAGCTTCCTCTACAGACTGCGGGGGCAGCAGTGAGGCACTAGCCCGACTGTGCTGCGCCTGTGCTCTGAGATCCAAGAGGTGCTGAGACACTGTGGGGGAGGGGTAGCCAGGTCCGGAGAGACTCCAGCTGTTTGGGATTGTATTTTTTCCCCTCCTCCCCCCCTCTCCCTCCTGGTGTTTTTAGCTTCTCTGCTGGGCTATTGACTTGCTGCCGGGGCAAAGTATCCAATCCTGTAGCAAAGCTCTCCCCGCAGAGACAGCTGCGATCACTCCCCACCCCCTCTCCAGTCTGCTCCCGTGCTCTCACTGCCGCTGCTCTCAGCCTGCGCCTGATCTAAAACCGTCCCAGCCTTCGAGCAAAAACAGACCTTTCCTGGCGAATCTCAAGGATGGCTTCTCTTGGTAACTATTTGTGGGTTTTTTTTCAGTCAAGCATTAATTCAGAGGCTTGTAATGAAATGGATAGTGAGAGAAAGCATGGAGCTACACAGCTATGTGCCTCCTCTCCGCCATCTTGGCAGAAGTCGAAATGAAGTAATTTCTGAATTAAATGTTATAGTCTAATAATTTTAAGGGTATATTGGAAAATTAATCTAATCAATTAATGAACATTTTAAAAATAAGTGTCTGCTTTGTACCAGGCACTATGCTAGCTGCTGGGAATATGAAAAAGATAGTTAATTTCTGTACAATTGACCAGAATCTGATTTGACCAATAAAATGTCCCCTCCCCCCAAAAAACCCCACAACAACTTCCTAATAATCCTCCCCTTTCTCAATTTGATATTCATTATTCAGCTTAGGTTTCATTACAACAAATAACATGAGAATAAAATCCCACTAAAAAAATGGACTTTGGCTTTAACCATCAGGGAATGCTACTGCCCAGTTGCCTGCTCTCATTCGATAATGTTGATCATTGGCACTCTGGGAAAATACCAAGTTTTCTATGGTTCTCAGAGAACTGGTTTCCTCAGTTCAGGGATTTGATTTCTTTAGAGTCTCTGCCTGCCTGTGGGTGGCTGCCCTTACCTCAGAAATCTAGAAGTAGAGGCAGTGGGAAGGGGGTATTCTTTTTCAATTAAACTTTAATGTGGGGTTTGGGTAGGTGGAGTGTTCTGATAAATGTTTCATCAGCCAGCTTTCTAAAAAAAAAGAAAAAGAAACACACTTTTAAGTTTAATCTGCGTTTCTCTATCACTTTCAACAAAACAGTCCACCAAGATCTGATTGGTAGTATTTGCTTATTTCCAAGATGTAATTTAACAAATTAAATTAAATGGCAATTTTATAAATGACTCTCATGAATACACTCATGAATTTATACCTTTTGTCATTCCCCTTACCCCCCAATAAGTTTTGGTAGATCATATGACATAATGGATGCAACCATACCATAGTTTGTTGTTATTTAGTTGTTTTAGTTCTGTCCAACTCTCCATGACCCAATTTGTTTTTTGTTTTTGTTTGTTTTTGGCAAAGATACTATGGTTTGCCATTTCCTTCTTCAGTTCATTTTATAGGTGAAGAAACTGAGGTAGACAGGGTTAAGTGACTTGCTTAGAGTCACATAGCTAGTATGTGTCTGGATTTCAAGATTCCTGATTCTAAACCTAATGCCTTACATTATCCTAAATCTTTCTCTCTCTTCTGGCTTCTCTAATTTGTCCATTGGTACATCTGACATCCTCTTTCCTACAATAGGAATGTTTGGTCCCTCATTTCTCACTTTCCAGAATCCTCCTGTTTCAGGCATAAATTTCTGAAAAGGAAGAGTTAGCTGAAGTTTAAATGTAGATGTGTGTATCATGTGGTCAGTAGCTTATTTTCCCACATGTGATAGAGCAAATTTTCAGTAAAGCAGTAGAATTTGGATAATTCATTGGAGCTTAATGTATTGGGATTTACCTTGTATAGACCGACATGATTTAAATTAACATCCATAGTTCTTTCTCGTTCTCTCATTTCTCATATCTGCATTTTATCCCCAAAGTTTATTTCTTTCTTGTATTAAAAAACAAACACATAGGGTCATACAACATTAGGAAATGATCACTGATTCGATTCAATTCCAGCAATTTAATTCAATCCAATTCAAAGTATTTATGATATGCCAAATACTTTGCTAAGGTACTGAGAGTACAAAGACAAAAAATAAAAAAAAATTAGTCCCTGTCCTCAAGGAGTTTACATTTTTTAGAGGTAATATTGCAAATGATTATAGAATATAAGCAATTACCAGAGGGAAGAAGAGAACTAAAAATCACGAATGGGGAAGGCCTTGGGGAGAAAGAAATAACAAAACTGATCTTTAAAGGAACCCAGAGGTACAATGATATGGACAGGGAAAGAGAATGAAATCTTTCTTTAAATAATTGACTATCAAACTATATTTTATTTCTTTACCTGACTTTTTTTTTCATTTCAGCATTCAAGAATCATATTTTATGGTGTTATGATAAAATTGAAGAAAAATATATAAAATATTTTTTAAAAAACTGATTATTATTTAGAATCTAGCTTTGGACTTTGACTAAAAATATGACACAAGTTCTGTGTGTATCCTTATCCTTTGATGCCCAATCTCTTTTCAGTTTTCTACTTGTGTTTAGTGCCAAACACTACCTCCACAAGGGCAGAAAATGCGCTACAATTTTCAATGAGCTTTTGTACCTGAGTGCTGAGTACAAAGTCAGTTACCCAGGGACATTTGAAATTTGTGTTTTATGATGAAATAGCAGGAGATCACAATTCAGTCTTAGCCAAATCCCAATTACTCAGGATAATTGAGGAAACCCTTGTTCCACATGACCCACAAACACAGTTGGCTGGATGTACAAATCAGATAAAAAATAATGAAAATTACTTAAACTTTCTTTTAAATGTGCAGCTGCACTATGTGTGTCTGTAAATGCAGGAATTGGCAGTATTAGGAGGGGGAAATAGAGCTCATCCCAAAGAAAATATTGCAAAAAATCAGGCAGGGATACAGCTACTTTTCATTATAGTAGGAAGTTGATATTTAATTCTTGGTTCCTGGATTATGATTCAGGTTATAATGGCTCTTGTGCTTGGCATCTAGCTGGGTTTCAACCTGGGATCAAGACCAGATACTAAGTGAATATCCTCCAAATTAGACAAGGGGGCAAGATGGAGTGGTAGGCGACACAGAGGGAGATTGGTAGTGTGTGCCACCAGCACAGGTGGGCAAGTCAACAAATGGTATCAGAAATAGGTAAAAAATCAAAATCAGAAATTCCTACCTTCCCACTTGGATCACTGTTGGTTACCCATCCTGCCCCTGCTTAGAGAAACATCCTGGATCTCAGACTGTATAAAATTTGGCAAATTTATCCCAGTGTGATTGGTGAACCTTTGTCAGTGATATTTGAAAGTTTATGGAGAATTGAAGAGATACTGTAAGACTAAGAATGTAAATTTTTTAAAAAGGAAAATAATAGATTCTGTAAACTTTAAGTCAGTAAGTTTAACTTTGGTTCCTTGGAGAATTCTAGAGCAAATCATTAAGGAGATGGTTAATGATCTTTTGAAAGAGGAAACCATGATGACAAAGAGCCAGCATAGCTTTATCAAGAATAGGACATGTCAACCTAACCTTTTTCCTTTTTTTTGGACAGGATTACTAAATTGGTAAATGAGGGAATGCTTTAGATATAGTGTAAGTAGATTATAACAAAGGATGAAGTTAATTTTTTTATATTTTTCTTGCAGAAAAGCCAGAGACATCTAGACTAAACAATAACACAATTGGAAGGATTCAGAACCCATTGAATGACTGAATTCAAAGAGTAATGATTAATAATTCAATGTCATTTTGGCAGGAAGCCCCTGGTGAAGGACTCCAGAGATCTATACTTGGTCTTACGCCATTTCACTTTTTTATCAAGAATTTGGATAATAGCATAGATGACATATTTATCAGATTTATAGTTGACATCAAGCTGGGAAGGATAGATTATAGGATGAATAATTATCAGAATCCATGAAGATCTTCACAGGCTAGATCCTTGGACTGAATTGAAGAAGATGCTATCTAGTAGGGATAAATATAAAGTCTTACACTTGGATTAAAAAAAAAAAACTAAACAAAGCTAAAACTCACAAGTATAGTCTAGAAGGGCAGGACTGTACAGCAATTTGCCTGAAAAAGATCTGAGGATTTTAGTAAACTGCAAGCTCATCATAAATTACCATGTTGTGGTAGCCAAAGAAGTTCATATGACCTTGGTCTGTGTTAATAATGATAATCCTCCATATTCTGCCCTGGTCAGACCACATCTGGAGTATTGTGTTCAATTCCTGGTGCCATAAATTTAGGAATGATATTGATAAGCTTAAGAGTGTCCAGAAGAGGACAAGCAGGATATTGAAAGACTGTATAAATGTTGTTTGATTGTGATGACCATGTATTTAAAATCAGCTGGAGTCAGGAATTCAGGTTAAGGAAAAAATCTTCAGTCTTTATTGAAGTGAAGAGGTGAATAAGGATTGCGATAGCAATATGGGCAAGAAAGATTGTGATAGCAATATGGGCAGCTACGACAGGAAGCCAGCTAACAGAGGGGGATCTGAGCTGAAAGGTCGTGGCAATGGCAAAAGCAAGCAGTCTCTCCTTCCCCTTCCTTTTCCACTTCCCTGCCTCCACCCACCAAAATCGTCATTTCCTATACAACACATCAGGACTTGCACAAAGAGTGGGCGGGGGCCATTCTTTCTCCAAGCTTATATATTAATAGAGTATGATCCAATTACTATTTAGCCTCATGTGCTTGGGACCTCAGTGCATCAATTCGAGCCTCAGCCCATTACATTTGATGATTGGAAGTCTTGTCAGATATTCTATAATAGAGAATCCTTTTTTGAATTGGATTGGACTATCTGGCTGAGCATGAGTTGGATATATGGCTATATATGGTTCCTTGCAAGTCTGGAATTCTGGGATTCTATGATTCTGTTAATGTATTTTTCTCTCTCTCTTTTTCTCCCTCTCCCTTTCTTCCTTTTTTTCTTTCTTTTTTCTTCTTCCCTTTCTTCCTTCCTTTTCCCCTTTCTCCTTCCTTTTTTTCTTCCTTCTTTTGTTCGTTTGTTCCTTCCTTCCTTCCTTCCTTCCTTCCTTCCTTCCTTCCTTCCTTCCTTCCTTCCTTCCTTCCTTCTTTCCTTCCTATGTCTTGTATCTTCTAACTTTCTTCTTGAAGAATACCTGATATATAAGTGTGGAGCTTCTGAGTAATCTACATGTCTTTTGGTGTTTTTCATTTCTAACTCCAGACTATATTTTCTGACCTATTTTTAATCATCTTGCCTTCTTTCCTCCTTCACACTGAAATCACCAAGCAAAATGGTTTGCATGGATTTTGTTTGTAGGAGTTTGTCAAGTTTTTGGCAGGGATCCCTATGTTTTCATCCTTTGTGGGTGATGCTTGCACATGATCTGCAGTTCTTTTCAAGTCAATTTTCTTGCTTGTGCACCTGACGATGAAATGATCAACTTCCTCATGAAGTGATGTTTCTTCCTGCCTTTAGTGCACAGTGGACTCAACTCCACCAATTCCTTCCTTTGTCTCTTTGAGAAGAAACTATGAGCCATCTTTCCATTTGCCTGTAATTTATTTGTATCTTCTGGGTTCATTTTGAATCTAAATATACTTCAGTTCCTGCAAGGATATACTATCTCATTGGTTACAGGGCAAAGATTTCGCATTTAGAGTGCCAGCCATTAAATTAAGGCATGTAGATGATCAAAAACTATGTTTCTTATCATTTCTTGTTCTTTATTCTGGCATCATGTTATAGGGATGGTGAAAGTGTCAGAAAGCACATGGGACTGAGGAACCCATATGGTGTTTGTGTCCTTAGCCAAGGATCCCCAGTATGACCAACCTGCTGCTCATGGACTCCTCTGTATTTAATTATATGATGATCTTTTGATAGTAGGTCAAGACCGCTATCTAGGAGAAATCTCAAAGCCTTTCCATTTTGGTAAATCTGGTGTTTCTTTTTTCAGAGTTCAGCCTTCTTAATCATTCTTCACTGTTTGACACTCCTTTTCTTCTTTCTGGATTTTCATGAAACTATTCCCTCCTGATCTCCTAATTCTCATCCAAACCCACCTTCCCAGTCTCTCCTTTGCTGAATTATCCATCATGACCTACTCCTTCTGTGTGGGCATAACCCAGGGCTCTGTCCTAATCTATTTTTTCTTATCTCTAGATCTTCTCCCTTTATAATCTTATCAACTGCCATGGGTTTAATAATCATCCCCTGCAAATGAGTCCTACATCTATATATTTCACTATTATGTTACTTTGCCACTTGGATGTCCAAATATAATTTTTTAACCCTTCTCTCCCATTCCCACCCCCAAACCCATGCTAGCCACCTAGGAATCTTTGTTTCTTCTCTCTCATCCCCATCAGTTGCCAAGACCAAGGTTCTGTCTCAGGCCCTCTTTTCTTTTCCTTCTATACTATCTAACTCAGGGATCTCATCACTAGCATGAGCTCAATTATTCATATACTTCCCAGATTTATATATGTAGCCCTAGTCTCTCTCCTGAGCTAGTCTTGTGTCATCAGCTGCCTTAAGCTGGACATTTCACAGACATCTCAACAAATACAATTTGTTATCTTTCTCTTTCTAGCTACACTTTTGGATTTTGATACCAGGCCTCAGCTTTAGTTTTACCTTGGGCCATTTCTCTCCAGGTGCATAATACTACTTGGTGAATGAATGTATAAGTAGTAGAGTAATATATATTTCCTTCCAAGATTGAATAGACAGTATCTTTAAGAGGGGAGAAGAAAGAGTGAGACAAAGTCTTGGTGGGCAGAGCATACCATGGAGGTATCACCTCCAGGTTAAATCCAGGTGAAGCAGCCTGATGGAAACTTTGGGTCTTTTGAAGCATGGGTCACTCAGTGTATATGGTAGGCTGGGGGTAGTCCCAAATAGAGTCATGGGACCATTTATTTTAATGGTGTGTCCAGTGCCAGGAAATTGTTGAGTATTTTCCTATGTCATAACTTTTTAGGGGTAGCTGTTCTTGTTTCTAGCAATGGAATAGATTGACTTTGTTTGGTTTACAGAGTGAATAGGTTTGAGGTTAAAAGAGAATCACATGCAGGGGTTCTTTTTTAAAATATTATTATAGCTTTTTCTTGACAGAACATATGCAGGCGTAATTTTTCAGCACTGACCCTTTCAATCACTTCTGTTCCAACTTTTCCTTTCCTTCCCTCCACCCCCTCCCCTAGATGGCAGGCAGTCTCATACATCTTAAACGTGTTAAAGTATATCCAAGATAAAATATATGTGTACATGTTTATACAGTTCTCTTGTTGTACAAGAAAAATCAGATTTAGAAAGGTAAAAATAACCTGGGATGAAAAACAAAAATGCGAGCAATCCACACTCATTTCCCAATATTCTTTTGCTGAGTGTAGCTGGTTAGGTTCATCACTGATTGACTGGAACTGAATTGGATCCTCTCATTGCCGAAGAAATCCACTTCCATCAGAATTGATCCTCATACAGTATTGTTGTTGAAGTGTATAATGATCCCCTGGTTCATGCAGGGATTCTTAAATGTTTTTGTATCATGGAATAACCCCTATCTCACTTTTGGCAGTCTGGTGAAACTTAAGGACCTCTTCTGAGAAGCAGTTCATTTATTTTTAAATGCATTAAAATTAAATACATAGGAATATAAAAAATTAATTTTATTGAAACATAGTTATAAAAATGTTATTTAGAAAAATCCAACCAGTTCTTAATCCATTGAATTCTAATGAGATAAAGATGAGATTTTATGGAGTCCAGAAATCAGTGGTTTTGTCTTGGGCCTTCCCTATTTTTCTTTGTTTGCTGAGGACATTTTTTCCTCCAGTTTTCTCATCTATGAAATGAGGACTTTTTACCCTTAAATGCTATTTTGAATTCTTGGCCTCCATCCAAGGTCTTGTTTGGAGGCACTTTGGGAAGTTCCCAGAGTGGCACAGCAGGTGGCGATCTTTCCCCTGGGATGGGTCTTGCCCCAGCTCTCATAAGGGAATGAACCTACAACCAGATGAAGGATTCTTGGAGACCTCGTCCAAGATTAGGCTGGCAGACAGTGCCAGGGGTGGATTAGCAGCCAGAACTTCAGACTGCTCAGTTCAGCACCTTTTCTGTTGTACCACCGTGTCTAGTCCTTAGAGAGCTCGCCGCCTTCCCCCTGGGCACCTAAGATCCCGGATGCTGCAAGACTTGGGGGCTACCTGGGGCCTGGGAGCTCAGGAGGGGCTGAAGGAGGGCCGCCTCCTGGGGGGAAGGCTCCTTAAATACAATCACTCGTGCTGCAGCTGGGCAGCTGGTGCCAGTCTGGCTCTCTTGGTCACCCCAAGCTCCTTGTAGGGCCCTGGTCTCCTCATAATCTCAGTTCTCCATTTTATCAGATTTCTTCTAAAAGATTCAGTGGAAAGAGAGCTGCTTTTGGCTACAGAGGCGCTGGATTCAAATCTGGATCTCTGGCACTTAGCTACCTCTAGGACCTGGGGCCAGTATCTTCATTTTCCTGACAATTTCCTTTCCCATGAAATGAGGTGGTTGCATTTGCTGGTCCTCTCCACCTTCCCTGGAAGATCCTTGCTCATCTAAGCAGACACCCAGCATCCTGACAGGATGCTCTGAATCATCCAGTGACCCTCCAGTGTCCTCCAAGGCTTAGCCTTTGCAGGCTTTCCCCCACAGCTACAAAAAGAACCTGGAGCTTTTTGGAAGCAGCACACGGGCCTGTATGATGGACCTTCCTTTTCTTTTCCCTGTCACTCCTCCCTGCCCCTTCCCCCACTGAGCATCAAGCTTCTGAGATGGGCTTGTTTTTGACATCTGAATTCACTGAAGCATGGTGAGGTTCGGGCCTAATGTGAGTTGTCAGAGACCACTGGTCTCTGGTTCTATTTATTTAAAAAAAACCCCAGAATACAAAAAGAAATTCAGAAAAGGAAAACAAAAGGAAAACAGGTCAGCTGGTGTTTTTCCTCCTTTGGCATGAAGGGGACTTTGTGTTGTGTTCCAGCCTCCTCGAGCCCCCAACCCTCCCCTGTCTCTGGGTCCTTTTTGGTCGATGGCCCCCCCTGCTTCACTGAGAAGACCCAGGTGCCTGCTGTGATTTCTCTCAATTGCATTCCACAAAACTTCTGATATCTTCCCAGATTACTCATTCAGTCAATAACTACTTCTGAAGGCTATTATGCCAGGCTTTATGTTAGGTGCTAGAGATATCAAAACAGAAATAGAGTCTTGCTCTTAAGGAGCTTACAGTCATGGGGAGGGGAAGGAAGGGGTGCCGTATGCACATGTACAATTAAATACAAGATCCATACTAAATAAATGTAAAATAATTGGGGGAAGGGAGGGTGAAAGGGAAGGGTTCATACTCTCCTCCCTACTTATCTCAGAAGGATAGGATGGTCTCCCTCCTTGCTGAGATTAACTTTTTCAACTATATATTTTACCCTATCCCTTTTGCTATCCTTGACAAGTTTGCATTTTAAGGCATTTCTTCCTTTTTCATCTCTGATGTTTCTCTCTGGTTCTTGTTTATATCTCTCTATATATTCAAAGTGTCATAATCCTAAAGTCCCTGCTCCCCTCCCCCTTCCCCCTGCCTCCAGGGGAAGAAAAGGAAGATTGATCAGAGGAACTCCTGATTAATTTGATGAATTTCTCAATCAATTTAAGAACACAGGGTCTTTGGAAGCATGCAAAGGGTCTTTCCCCATGAAATATAGACCTTACTGACAGGATTCAGGTAACTCAAGATAAATGCTGCCTGTAATACAGGAGTATCCATTCCTTTCTGTGCTTTATTAAAGCAAACTGACAGACCAGCTATCTCTCCTCATCCCCTTCATCTCCTTCATTTTTTCTCTCCTCCTTTCCTTCCTTCGTTCCCTTTTCTTCCCTTTTCTCCCATTCCCATTTGATCACTTCTCTCCTCTCCCTTTCTCTCCTCTCCTCTCTCCTTTCCCTTTCTCATCTCCTTCTTTCCCTTCTTTTCTCCTTCTTCCCTCCTAGTCTTTCTTCTCCTCCTTCCTTTTCTTTTCTCCTCTCTTGCCCTTGGAGCCTTTGGAGGCTCAGGAATCTAGTCATCTTGAGGCTTATTCTCTGTGTCTTATCAAGATGTCAGTGGACTCACATTTTATGGAGAGGTGCACCTAAAATGCCTTCAAAAAAAGACCCATAGCTATAATATCATCAGGGGTTAAGAGAGACAGAGACAGAGAGACAGAGACAGAGAGATAGAGGCAGAGATACAGAGATACAGAGAAGTTCTCTTCCCATGCTTCCAGAAAGAGGTTTTCAACTTATTTTTGGAGCACTCATCAAATTGATCAAGGACTCTTTCCCAATTATACAACTATTTCTTGGTCTTATTATTCCCTTGTGACCTTGGACAGGTAATTTTTTAATATTCCTGGACCTCAGTTTTCTCATCTACAAAATGAGGTTGTTGGAGAGATGACTTGTGAAATCCTTCTCAGATCTAGATTTATGATTCTATAAGCCTCTAATCTGTGCCGTTGTCTCCCTCTTTCCCTTCATTGCCAATCTTCTTGAAAGAGTAATCTATCATTTTCTCAGCCCCATTTACTTCAGCCTCCTGCAGTCTAGCTTGATTTCCAGCACTCTACCAAAAATTGTAATTGGGAAGTCATTTATGACTTCTAATTCCCTGCCTTTTTTCAACATTTGCCATTTTTGACCACTCTTTCTTTTATATTTTCCCTTTAGCTTTATTAACTCTCTATTCTTCCAATTCTCCTAGCTTTCTGGCTACTTCTCATATGCTTCTTTTGTTCATTTCTTCCTCCTGTTCCTTAGACATAGGGTGTGTCTTAAGACTATGCTTAACCTTCTGGTCTACTTTTATCTGCAACCTTGGCAATATTATATCCAATTTCATTGCCTGACTTTCACATGGATGATTTCCATAGCTGTGTCCTCAGTGTTGACCTTCCTCTAAGTTCCAGACACACATTTACTACTGTCAAAAGGACATCTCTGCCTGGATATATCATGCTAGTGCCTGTAACCTAAAATGTCAAAAATTGAACTTGTAATCTTCTCCCTCAACTTTTCTCCTTTCTATATTTTCCATTCCCATTAATGACACCACCATTCATGCCATTTGATTTGAAAATGTTCTATTTATTAAAAAAAAAACCCAGAATACAAAAAGAAATTCAGAAAAGGAAAACAAAACAAACAGAGCAGAACTTTGTCATGTGCCCAGCAGTATATCAGGGAGGATTCAAAATATATAACAATAAATTTTCAGTTCAAGAAAGGATATATAATAGTAGAAGAAATTATATTCATGAGTGTCCATCCTTTTCAGTCATTTTTAATTTTTCCTTCCTCCTTTCCATCAGTTGAAACTAGAGCCATCCTAGGCCTTAAACATTGCCTGACTTTCAGGTAAGTGTGTATAATGAATCCCTCATGCTTACTTCATAAAAATACAAAACATTAGATAACACATCATATTTCTAAAGAAAAAATAATTTTGTGAAATCATAGTCTCAAAGAAGAGGTATGAGAAGATACCTCCTCCTACTTCTTAGCAGAGATGGGAGATCCACAGGTGTCAACAAATACATTTATTTTCAGATTTTTCAGATGTGTTGATTGGTATTGCTATTTGTTTTTTCTCTTCTTCTTATTTTCTTTTATTAATATTCTTATATAGGTTAGCTCTTGGCTCTGGAAGGGGAACATAGGGGAAATTTAAACAATGTAAAAAACAATGTACTTTTAAAAGTATAGTTTCTGAGAAGAGTTGACAGGTGGGAGAATAGAGTTTTAAAATAATGATAATCAAATGATCTCATTATAGAGTTACAACTGAAAGGGAACTTTAAGGCTATCTAGTTTAATCCTGCCTCACTATATGTTTGAAGAAACTTAAGGACCAGAAAGGCTGAATGATTTGCTCAAAATGATAGGTAGGATTTGAACTGAGGTCCCTGACTGTTTGAATTCTCCCTAATGATTCCCTCTAATGGTATTAACTTTATTAGCAAGATCTCAAAGGGATTACGTTAGGAAAGAGGTTTCCTTGGATTAAAAAAAATAGGCTCTGGCTTAAAAAGGTTTTGAGAAGTGAGCAAATCTCATCTTGTTCAGATGAACAGCAGGAAAACTAATTTTTACTCCAATAACTAATAGTTGTGGATAGGATAAAGGAAGTCCTATTAGTTCTGTGTCATCTCTCTAATTTGATGCCCACCTCTTTACCAGGTCCTCTACTTATCCCACTTCAGGCCCCTGCGACCTCTCGGCTAGACTCTTTCTTTGCCCCAACCTCCACTCATTGGGGTTCTTCCTGACTCCAGTCTGTTAGTTCCCTTTTGAATCCATCCATAGCAGAGCAGCAACATCCATCAATGTCACCCTTCTGTTAAAATAATCTTTAGTGATTTCTCATCGCCATTAACAATTCCTCTGTTCCTGCTGACTTGTAAGCTGACATTTAAGATTTCTGACTGTCCCACCTAGCTAGTTCCATTCCATCCCATGCTACTGCCTTCCAAGCACCCAGTACCAACTTCATATCCCTTAAATTTATTGGTTTCTCATCTTGGTGCTTTTGTTGCCCTCATTTGTAAAAATACTTTCCATGGACAGCATTGAAAGGGAACAAGGATGCTGCATCCAGACATCTTAGTGACAGAGAATTGGGTCAATTCTCAGTTTGCAAATATCATTCCATGAAATCTTACTTTCATGGGAAGACTCATCTTGCCAAATATTTTAAATTACATTTTATCAATACAATTACAATCATTCATTTGCTGATCAGCAAATGTTTTTCAATGGCATTTAATGTACAAGGGATTTCTTAGGTCTCTTCCTATTCTAGCACTCTATCAGTCAATGGATGTTCCCATTGTTCATCAGATTTTGGCAAAGGGAAGAAAAGGGAATTGCTGCAGAATGTAATATCTTTGCAGTCATCCCTTACCCTGATGAGTTAGCTCCTCATCCTGAAGTTGCTGTAGCAACAGAGCAAAGAAGACTCTTCATTAGAGAGCTTCCCTAAGCTTTAACCCTATTATTCAATCAGGCTTGGAAGACTGTGGCAGTGAGCAATTCTGTCTCTGGGCAGGAGCAAGATTTTTAAATTTGATAGAGTATATGATTAACTAAATCCAATAAGTCTTTAGGATTAGAATATAATATTTAGAAGCTAGCATTTTGTATTTTTCCAGCATAAACCAAGAAGTCAGAACTCTTTTCTTCCTAGCTAAAGCTGAAAAAGAAGTATGGTCCAGAGGAGAAAGAGCTGTATTTAGAATCAGAAGGCCTAGATTAAAATTTTGGATTCCTGCAATCTTGGGCAAGAGACTACCTGGATAGCCTTCTTAGCTGTAAAATGAAGGAATTGTATTTAATGACTTCTGATTATTCTCTTTCTAAGTCTGTGTTCCTGGGGTCCTACTAAGCGGTAGCCCCTTAGTCATCAGTATTACATGAGGGTCATCCATTAGCACTAGAAAAAGGGAAAAACTAGAAGATATATAGACCCCAGTCAGCTTTCTTTGGACAATGTCTTGTACTCTGCTCCATGCTCCTTCTTTTAAATCCTCCCAAATCTTCAGTGTCCCACCAGCTGGCCAATAGGAAAGATCTGGGAAAGCTAACCTACCCTAAGGTACAGATATGTAATAGTAGCTTACTGTGACATTTGAATTTCTAAAGAGGTTGCCTCTTCTTCTTAAAGGAACTGGGGGCTCAGCTTTATCATGCATGTTTGAAAAGGCTTTTAAAAAGGACCTAAATTAAAGTAGCTAGGTGGTGCAGTGGATAGAGCAATGGCCCTGAAGTTAGGAGGACCTGAGTTCAAATCTAGCTTCAGACACTTAATACTATCTAACCCTGTGACCCTAGGTAAGTCATTTAACCCCCAATTACTTCAGGGGGAAAAAAAGCATTTGAATTATTCTAGTGTTATTTCTCGTTTTTATATCACTTCCACTCCTTAATATATGTATATGTAGATCGATCGATCGATAGATAGATGTGTGTGTGTGTGTGTGTGTGTGTGTGTGTGTGTGTGTATGTATACATATAAATAGAGAAAGAGCACGAGAGAGTGTGCTATATATGGTACCACTATGTGACAGACACTATGTTAAATGCTTTACAAATATCATATTGATATATATTTGAGTCCTTTTTCTACTATTTGCTACTTGGGTGATCCTCAGCAAGCCATTTCATCTCACTGAATCTCAATTTATTTATTTGTAAAAATAAGTCATTCTTGTAATAATTTTGGAGGACTATGTGAGGATCAGTAATAAGAGCTAACATGTATATTGCATATTAAAGTATCAATGTAATATATACATATTTATATATGATATATAATATAACACATATGTAGATTCTACAATATATTTTATATACAGATTTTGTTATATATATATGCTATAATATATTACATACATATTTTATAATTATACATACTCTATCATATGGAATTCTATTCATTTTATATAGAATTCTATCATAGTCTATAATATGCACAAATTCTATCATATATATTCTATAATAGATTATATAATACTCTATCATTATATATATGTTATAATATATATATTCTATAGTATATTACATATGCATTCTATCATTATATACATATACTATGATATATATTATTATATCCATATACTATAATATATAATATACATATTCTATAATATATTACTTACATATTCATTATATACATATACTGTGCTATATATATATTTTATACATGTTCTATGAACTTAATACATATCATTATGTATACATGATATAATATTCTATGATATATTATACACAATTTCTATCATTATATACATATGCTATAATATGTTATATATATTCTATCACAAAAACCCTATGGGGTAGGTATCACAGGTATTATATTTTATTAGCTATTTTATAGATGAAAAAGTTGAAGTTCAGAGAAATTAAATGCCTGGCCCATGGTCACACACTGAGTCTTCCCTATTATAAGTCCAGAAGGCTCTTATAATTGACACTCATATGTTTACCAAACAAAATTTACTTATCTCATTTATGAGTCAAAATAACCCCATGACTGAGATGCTATGGGGGGCCTGAGAGCTGGTGGAGGAGGCAGAGACATTGCTTTACAGAGATCATGAATTTCCTCCTGTCCCACCCTTTGCCTGCCAATAATCTGCTCCAAACCAGGCTGCTTCTACTTAACTTCAACCCCACCTCCTCCCTCCACTACCTAGGAAACTGTACTAGGTTCTTCCAGGAAAGCTTTTGCTTCATGTTGACCAGAATCAATCAACTACCTTATTTTGCAATTGTCGTTAGACTGTTAAGTTCTTGAAGATCATGGACTATTTTGTTTAACTGAATTTGAAATCTCTAGTGCTTAGCTCATTGCTTGACAGAGTTATCTCTCTTTCTCCTTCTCTCTCTTCCATTCCCTTTCTCTCTCCCTCCCTCCCTCTCTCTCTCTCCTCCCCCTCTCTCTGTCTCTCTGTTTATCTGGCTGTCTCTCTCTTTCTCTCCCTTCTTCCCTGCCTCTCTCCCCAGCTCCCTTTCCTGTCCAATCCTCTTCCTACTCTTTCTTCTCCCCTCCTCTTTCTCCTCCCCTCCTTTTTCACCTCCTCTTCTTCTGCCTCCTCTTCCTCTTTTTCCTCCATCTTTCTCTCTCCTTTTTTCTCTTTCTCCCCTTCCTTTCCTCTCTCCCTTTCTCTCTTCTAAACTCCCTTCCTTTCCCCCTTCCCTTTGCCCTACTCCCACCATTACCCTACCACAATGAGGTCTCCAAAATGTACAAATGAATGACTCTTAAGTCCTCTAGGCACATACATGGTCCTTTGAAGGGTGCTATCCCTACAATTCCTTGACATTCCTAGAAAGAACCATTTTTATCTTGTTGGCTTCTTTAGTCCAACCCACTTTAAGTCACTTCTGAGCTTAGACTCTTGAGGAATCTTAAGGTTGTTATAAGAGATAATAGAGGTTACCCAGCCCAAGGATTTTGTTTTCAGTCCAGATTAATTTTATTTCAAATCATATTTTGTTGTTTTGCTTTCCCTGGGTGTGATAATCATAAGTAAATGATACAATCAGATAAAAAAAAAAAAACAATTTGAAGCCCTACTTTGTGGGCAGCACTGTGGCAGGATAAAGAAGCTCTAAAATTTGTGGAGCTTACAGTAAAGATACAACTACAGGAAGTATGGTATATGAAACTCAAATTCAAATCCAGTAAATAATTATTAAATAGCTTGTCTGTGTAAGGCTTTGATGGTACAGAGAGAAGACCAAAAGTTCCCTGCTGTCAAGGACCTTACATTCTCCTAGAAAATGTAAAGCTTAACACAGATAATGAATTTTTTTTTAAATCTTCAATAAGCATTTATTAAATGTTTATTATATGACAGATCTTATTCTAAGCACTGAGGATACAAAAAAAACCCCAAACAGCATAACAATTTGATTTAGTTTATATATATAAACTAAATCAAATCTCTCTATAGCATTATGCAAAATATATTTTCCTATTAGTCACATTGTAAAAGAAAATAGAGACCATAGAAAAGTTAAAAAATATCCTCCAATCTACATTCAGAAAATCTATCCTTTCTCTGGATGTAAATAGCTTAGGATTAGTGTGTTATTCAGAATAGCTAAGTCATTTACAGTTGATCATTATTTCAATATTGCTGTTATTGTGTATAATGCTATACTAGTAACTCATTTCACTGTTTCAATTCTTATAAGTTTTCCCAGATTTATCTAAAACTGTCTTGCTTGTTATTTCTTATAGCACAGTAATATTCCATCAGAATCACATGTCACAACTTATTCAGCCATTCCCCAATTGATGACAGAGGAACTTCATGCTCCCCTAATGTACATTGTTTAGCCATTTTCACTTTATCTTGGTATACCCTGTGAGATATTAGTCTATATCTAGTTTATGTCAAATAGCTTTCCAGTTTTCCCATAAATTTTTGTCAAATCATGAGTTCTTTTGCTCAAATCTTGGATCTTTTGGTTTATTAAATACTAGATTACTATGGTTATTTACTACTATGTATTGTATGTTGATACTATATATCAATTCCACTGACCTACCACTCTGTTTCTTAACCAATGCCACATTATTTCAATTATTTATACTTTGTAATACAGTCTGAGATCAAGGACTGCTAGACCTTCACAATTTTTTAATTGATTCCCTTAATATTCTTAACTTTTTGTTCTTCCAGATGAATTTTGTTATTATTTTTTCTGGTTCTCCAAAATATTTTTGGTAGTTTGATTGGTATGATACTCAAGTAAATTAATTTTATTTTTTCTGTTTGATGTTTCAGTTTTTTCTTTTAAAATTTATTGTTTATTTTTAACATTATTTTAAAAGTTTTGAATTTTAAATTCTCACTGAGTTCTTCAAACCATAGAGAAGGAAGCAATTGATATCAATTATACATGTGAAATTATGTGACATATATTTCCATATTAACCATAATTCAAAAAAGTTAGGAAAGGGAGAAAATTATACTTCATTTTATACTTAGAGTTTATCAGTTCTTTCCTTGGAGTTGCATAGTCTATTTTTAAAATTTTATTTTTATAATTACAGCTCTTTATTTTCAAAATATATACATGAATAATTTTGACATCCACCCCTCCAAAACTCTGTGTTCTAATTTTTCCCTCCCTTTCCCCTCCTCCCCCAGTCAGAAAGTGATCCAATATATGTTAAACATGTGCAATTCCTCTAAACATATTTCTTTTTTTAATCATATAAATGCTTGTTTTATCCCATAAATTGTGGATAAAATAAATGTTTAAATCCTCTATACATATTTCCACAAATAACAGCTAATGAATTGTAAAGTAATAAGGAAGGAGAGATCACAAACTGATGGGATCAAGAAAGGCTTCTTACAGAAGGTAGCACATGGTTGGACTTTGAAGGAAGATAAGGATTCTGAAAGATAGAGATGAGAAATGAGTATATTCAAGAAACGGAGGAGTGGAATGGGGAGACCTCAGAATCCTGAGTTCAGGAAATAGTCAACAGTCTAGTCTAACTGAAACAGAATGAATAAAGATGAGTAATATGAAATAAATCTGTTAAATGTGTGGAGGGTTTAAATTCTCAGCAGTTGGTATTGATTCCTGGAGGCAGTAAAAAGCTATTGAAAAATTTCGAGTCAAGGAGTGATGGGAAGTTCATTCTGTGTGGAGGATGGAATAGAGAGGGTAAAGGACAGAAAGCAGCAAGACCAATTAGGAGGTTATTACAGCAGTCCAAGAAAATGGAACTGCTGATCTAGGGATGGAAGCTAGGGAAGGTAGGGAGGAAGAGGTGAATGTGACAGATTTTACTGAGGCTGAGGCAGCATGGCAGCTGGATGCCTGGGTCAGAAGGGTCACTATTCAAATCCTAACTCTGCTACATTAGCTGGGTGACCCTGGGCAAGTCATGAGACACTCTTTTTAGCTTCCTCATCTATAAAATGAGCAAATCCCTGAGATCTCATCCAGCTTGAAATCTGTAACTGATTGGACATGGGGGATTTGGGAATGGGAAGAACTGGGAATGAACCAAGAATGACTCAGATTCTGAATCTAGGGGACTGAAAGAATGCTGGTAATTTCAATAGAAGTAAGGGGATTTGGGTGAAGGGCAAATTCAGAGAGGAAGAGCATGAGTTTTGTTTTGGATGTGTTGGGTTTGAGATGCCCATGTAATGTCTATCTGGAAATATGCAGCAGGTGACTGATAAGGTGGGAATGGAATTTAGTAAAGAAATGAGGGTTTGCTATGTCAGTCTGGGAGCCATCTGCAGAGAGATGACAACTGTATCTCTGGGATTTGATCAACTTTCCTACCAAAGGAGAGAGTTTTGGGAAAGCAAAGTGGCTAAGATAGGATCTTCGAGGCACCTACTCAAAAGGGGATTGGATATAGAAGGTGACTGAGACTGAGAAGGAGGAAGGTATTAACTAGTTGAACTCCCTCCTTTTATGGAGCTAGGAGAAAACAGGAGAAAATAGTGCCCTGAAAGTCAACGTCGAGAAAATAGTCAGGGGATGGATTGTGCCAGAAGTTGTCCGGAGGTCCAGGAATAGAGGGGTCATCTCACCAGCACATAGCTCAATGGGTAGTAGAGATATTAAGTGCTGAGGTCAGAAAAAGAAACTACTATAGACTAGAGTTGTTGGGAAAGTAATGGGAATTCGAGCCAAGTCTCAAAAATGGGTTGGACCTGGCTGGTCAAAAAAGGGAGCTTATATATCTCCAGATAATAAGCCACACAATCTATGTCTAAGACAAGTTAAATAACATTACGACAAAATAAAATTTAGTTTTTTAAGGAAAAAACCCATTGTTTTTATTTTTATATCATAGTTATTTTTGCATATGTCCCCACCCCACCCCAACCTCCTTTACTCTCAACTTCCAGGAGCAATCCTTGGTAATAAATGATAGTGAAACAAATCTAGCCAACACAGAGACTTGCATCTAACAGTTTACACTACACTGCATCCACTGTCTTTCTTCTCTTAAATTCAAGAAATCTTCAAAAAACAGAAGGAGTTCTAACCCTCAGGCGATGAACTGATGGAACGAAGTTCAACCCACCATATTCCATGGCAGAAAAAATGTTGACAGCCCTCTTGCTTTGCCTTTGTCATCATTTTTGGAGAGATAATATCTTAAAACCCAGATTTTCTCTGAGTGGATGCCCATCAGTTAGAGAATGGCTGAATAAGTAATGGTATATGAATGTTATGGAATATTACTGTTCTCTAAGAAACAACCAGCAGGATGATTTCAGAGAGGCCTGGAAAGACTTACATGAACTGATACTGAGTGAAATAAGCAGGACCAGGAGATTATTATATGTGGCAACAACAAGATTATATGATGATCAATTCATGGACGTGGCTCTCTTCAATGAGATGATTCAGTCCAGTTCCTATGATCTTGTGATGAAGAAAGCCATTAATACCCAGAGAGAGGACTGTGGGAACTGTGTGCACTTTACAATATAGCATTTTCGCTCTTTTTGTTGTTGTTTGCTTGTATTTTATTTTCTTTCTCATTTTTTTCTTTTTGATCTGATTTTTCTTGTGCAGCATGATATTTGTGGAAATATGTATATAAGAATTGCATAAGTTTAACATATCACTTGACATCTGTGGGGGAAGGGAAGAGAAAAATTAGAACACAGAATTTTGTAGGGATGAATGTTGAAAATTATTCGTGTATATATTTTGAAAATAAAAAGCTTTAATAAAAAAAAGGAATTTCCGAGAAATGATGGAAGCTAGAGAGCACAATCTTGATAATCTCCTGGGGGAAATAAAAAGAAACAACTCGTAAAGAAGCAACAATTAGGAAGAAGTTATCACCTATCTTAGGCTTACAAGGAACCTTTTTCATTTTAAGCTTGTGTCTCACTTGAGTTCTGTAATAGCTTAGCTTAATTGGTTTATATTCACTCACAAACCCTTCTAATGTATCCTTATATGCTGTAGGCAGGGTGGGTTCTGGAGATATTTGAGTGGGGAGAAGATAAAATCTATAGTAAAAGTATTTTTTAAGCTGGAAAGCACATTTGGAAGTGCTACATCATCATTCTCATCATTAGTAATCGCAGTACTGTTATTTCTTTACCAAATTAAGATAAATAAAATTCAACAAACATTTCTTATATATCTACATGTGCAAGGGTGTTGGGTATGTAAGGATACAAACAAATACAAACTAATTTTGTTTTCAGAAAGCTAGCATTTTACTGAAGGGACCATAACTATACACAAAAAAAAATCATTATAAAAGTGATTTGAGGCTGGGGATTGTACTAAGAACTAGGAAGATTAGGGAAAGGCTTATCTAAGAGGTAGCACCTGAGAGAAATCCTCAAAAGAAAACAAGGATTCAAAGAAGTAGAGATAAGAGCACAGTCCAAACCCAAGTTAAGAGGAGGTTGGTTTAGGGATCAAGATGATGAGTTTCCCCAATATTTGGATCTTCATCTGAAGGGCACTCTCCTGGTAATATCCATGTACTCTGGTTCCTTGTTGAAAGTCCACAGGGAAATTTTTGATTCTTCTCAGTGACTGGACTGGGACTTCCTGGATCCCCTCTTGGGGATCTAGAATGAAGATCTCCAATATGTTCTAGAAGAGCAGGCTTCCCTTCTTACCCCCGCCCCGCCCCCTTATCTCCCTCAGAATTCTAGGCAGGATTGTAATAAAACAGATCTTTGTTTTGAGATAGGATGAATAATGGAATATCGCTCACTACTATCTTTTCATCCTACTTAGAGCAAGGATGACTTATAGCAGAAGCAAATGGCCTGGAATTGAGATGGGGTGTAGATTTTTGGAAACTGCATGTTCCCAGATGAACCTCTCCATGAGATAGTAGTTCAGGTAGTGTGAGCATGAGAAGCAAGTATCTTGGGTGACATTTGGGGGGGCTATAGTATAACAACAGTACTCTCACCCAGTTTATGTTCTACTTTGGACAATTATATGGAGAGCACACTGTCCCTTTACATTAATCAATTAATTGATCAATCTATTAAACTTGTGTAGTATATAATGTGCCCACCAGATGTCTCTACACACAAGCCAAGAATCTATTGGTTTTATCAGTCCAGGGTGCTGATGGAGGTCTCTCCAAAGGCAGCAGTATCCCCCAAATCACCAGATTTCTAAGTCTATAAACTCTTATCCTGTCATAGTTCTCCAGGGCTGCAAGTGATGGTAGATTCAATATTAATCTTGGTATAGGAAAAGAAAATTTCACCTTAAATTATTGGATAATAATAAGAAACTCTCCAAAGCTTGCCTTCTCCTCTAGAATTGTCCTGGGAGTCATAGTGTGGTGATAATACCTCACTCTTTCTTTGGCTCTGGCTAGCTCTCTCAAGACATTTTTTCACATAGGCAGATCTGAATTCCTTGAGATAAACCCATCAGCACCTGGCTTGCATCCCCTCAGGATCCTAAAGGTAATCCTGCAGAGGGGAAATACACTTCTCCCACTCACCAGCCTAGTTCCTGGGCCATCACCCAAAATGATCTCCATTTCTAAAACTATTATTTCTAAATATTAATATGCCACTCACAAGGTAACACACCCACACAATGTGATTAGGAAAAAAGGAAAAGAATCTACATGTTCTAAAATGTTCATAGCAACTTTTATGGTGGAAAAGAACTGGAAATTGCAGGGCTGCCCATCACTCGGAGAATGGCTGAACACGTTGTGGTAAATGGTTGTGGCAAAATACAATGATTTGCCCAAGTAGGAAAACTCACTCAGTGTCTTCATAGTTGGCCAAGTCACTTAAACTCTTTCAGCCTTAGTTTCTTCATCTGTAAAATGGGGCTAATAATACCAGCTGCCTCATAAAATTATTATGAGGATTCAATGAAATAAAGATATAGCACTGTGCCTTTAAAAGGGCTCCATAAAAGTTCTAGTTGCTGTTATTATAGCAGATGGTGTTCCTGTCAGGAAAGGATCAGCATAGCCATGGGGCTGATCTAATCACCAGAAGGGTGGAAGGACCATGATTTTTTTTCAATAACAACTCTGGAAGACTTAATCACAGAAGGGTTTCAATCAATTCCCTTCTCTACATGGAAAAAGAATTTTCAGATAGTAGTAGTAAATGAGGGATATTTGTTCAAAGAAGTAATCAGAATCTTTCTTTTTTCCCTCCTCTTCTTCCCTCTCTTTTCCTCTCTTCCCTTTTCTTCTCCCCTCTCTTCTTTCCATCTCTCTTTCTGTCTCTGTCCTCCTATTTCTCTGTCTCTGTCTGTCTGTCTCTCTCTCCCCCTTCCTACCTCCACCCCATCCCTCTTTTTGCCTAATTGGAAGGATTTAAAATTCAATGTCACAAGATTTTGTAAGGATGAATATTGACGCATGTATTTTGAAAAATAAAGTGCTATTATTATATTTTTAAAAAATCTGTATCTAGAAAATAAAAAATGAATGTTGAAAACTATATATGTAATTGGAAAAAATGAAATACTATTTAGTGGAAAAAAGTTCAGTGTATCCATCAGACATCTAGCTCAGATATCAATTTCTTGGGATTTTGATTGTCTCATCAAGCCTTCTCCATAGGAGATGAATTCTATTTACATCTTGGGTAGATGTCAATCTACGAAGATGATGGATAAATCTGAGAATTGAACTTAGAAGATTTGGTTTTGAATCCTGGTTCTACTGTTTACTGCAGTAAATACTGGTTTTACCACTTAAATTCTTTGGACTTCACTTTTTTATATTAATATAAGATTGGACAAAATGGCACCCGAGATCCCTTTTAGCTCCACATCTATAATCTTAGGACCCTAATTTCTGAAAAAAAAATCCTACAACCTCCTTGTGAGGGAATTTTATCATTCCCCTTTCACCAATAAGGAAATTGTCAGCTCATCTGAGTTTTGGAAGATCAAGGAGATACAGCTATTGACAGGGCAAGGACTGGTACCCAGCTTTCCTAGTTCTAGTGCCCCTCAGATGCTACTTAGTATATAGTATATTCCCACTAAAGGCTGTGACTGTTCCTTTTTGTCTTTCCCCTGTCCAGCCTATGGGCTTTAATATTAGTGAGCACCCCTCTCATTTTTGTGACTAATTCTCATTCATTTTCTTTTCCTACCTCAAGCAACAGTTCATATAGTATGTGATGATCCTGTTTACAAATATCCAATAATAATAACTGACATGTAGCTCCTTAAGGTTTCAAGGATTCCTTACAGATCCCTTTTCCAGTGAGGATGAGTTTGGTGGTTTGTGTCTTTGCAACATGCTAGAGCCTGAAGAGTCTTGGGGTGGGAATCAGAAGATTCCAGCTCTAGTCCAAATTCCGCCACTTCCTAGCTGGAAATCTCAGTCTTGTCTTTTAACTTTTTGTGGCCTCTTTCTTTATCTTTAAAATGGGAGTGCAGGTAGTAAAGTAGAATGCCTTCTATCTCTACCTCACAGGATTGTTGTCAGAAAAAACTGAGATAAATGTCCATAAATTCATTTTATACTTTAAATGAGTATTTTAAAAGACTCTTTAAATATAAGATACGACCAGTTCACTACTTAAAAGATATTTGACTTCATCCATATGTGCACTCCTTTCTCTTACCAGATTCTGACTTCTTCCCTTTCTTAGAAGACATGACTTTTATGAATTTCCAAGTCTAGAAAAAATTCAGCCAGGGACCCGTCTTCTGCTGATGAACTATCTGACAGTTTAGCTAGCCTAAGAGGATGTTCATAAAATCTATCCCTGGACAAATACTTGAAGCCAGGCTAGCTTGAAGTTCTGTTGCCTTGGTTTAGCTTTTATAGCTTTCAAGAACTCTGTGCTACCATGAGGCATCTGAGAATGACATCACAGAAGGAGCAATGTTGCTTTTGCTGCTGCTGTTGCGTTTTAAAATTTTATTTATTTTGTTCTGAACTTAAGAATTAAAATACACATCTGCATAATATAGTAGAATAGAAAAAAGATAATTGTATATAAAACTGCAAATGAATTAGATACATCTTGTTATTCCTTTTAAATTTATAATAAAGTTATCATGTAACTTTCTACCCTCCTCCCCTTTTTTTCTTCCTTCCTTTCTCTGTAACCTTTCTGTTTTTTATTCTCTTCTCCTCTTCCTGAAAATTTGAGGGAACTTCCATGATTCTTTTACTAAAGACTGGGGTAAGCCTAGGATGGTGATGGGAAGCCTGCCAGCTCATTAACATAGAAGAATAAGTTAGCAGCCCATCAATGCATTCAGCACAGTGCCAAATAGCTGTTGGTCCAGCATCAGAAGCATAAATACAAACCATCCACTGCGGAAGGATTTTTCCTTAATTTAGGAATAGCTTTCAACCAGCATTACCTCTGTTTCCTGAGTTCAAGCCAGATCATTGTGCTGGAAATAATCTGTATTAGTCTTATTGGAGTGGCTAGGTTGCCATAGTTACTGTTTGGTTTCTGTGCACCTAAAATTTCAAGTATTTATCACGCAAATAAGGCTTGCTGCTTTTTCCTCTCTTGTCTTGGGAACATTCAATTAGAAGGAAAGAAACCTTTATCTTCATTTTGGTTGGGACAGTCAAACCTCAGGATCAGATAATCAGAGTCAATTGCTAACTGTGGATGGATTCCATGATAGACTGGCCCAGGATTTTAAAAATGGAATTGCTGATTCCTCCTAAAGACCGTAGATTCTTGCCTGGTGATGGCAAATGCTAACATCTGGGAGCAGCCTAGGGGTAGTGGGTTATTATGGGATTCGCAAATTCAGAATGGAGAAGTAGGTTTCCCAATTGGGCCCACCCTGATAAAAAAGGGTAACTGAGTCTCCCTATCTAGACAGCAGGGAGAGGAGACAGACAGAGATGTGAAAACTACATTGTCAAGACCAAAGGCATAGGGGTAAAATAGAAGCAGAGGTAGTTTTGAAGATGAGAGACCTGGATTCAAATCCTACATTTGATGTTTACTAGAGGTTGATCAAGAACAAATATTGCTTCTTTTCTCTTCCCCTGCAAAATGAAGGCAGTTGCTCTAGATATCTCAAAAGTAAGATCTCTTTTAGTTCTAGACTCTTCAGACAGATGCAAAGAGCAGGAAAGCAATATTTTATTATATCTAAATTGCTTTTAAGTGTGTAGTTATTCAATTGTGTCTGAGACTCTTTGTGACCCCATTTAGGGTTTTCTTGGCAGAGATACTGGAACAGTTTGTCATTTCTTTCTGTAGCTCATTTTACAGATTAGGAAACTGAGGCAAACAAGAGTAAATGAGTTGCTCAGAGTCACACAGCTAGGGAGGACCTGAGGCCTGATTTGAACTGAGAAAGATGTTTTCCTTACCCCAGTCCTGGTATTTTTATGTGCTGGGCCACTTAGCTACCCTAAGTGAGTAGACATGGAAATTTTTCTTTGTTACTGGAATGACTGTTTTTAGAGTCCACTTTTGCTTGCAATTATCTTTTGTAGACCCAGGGTCAGCCTCCGGCCTCTGCTCAGAGAAGGTCCCCATTGGCTTTGATGGCTGTGAGTCAGGCAAATGTTTGCTTTTGTTTTCCCAAGCCAAAGCAATGTCCCTCTTGTTGGAAGCTATGTGGATCAGCTTTTCATTATCCATCCCCTTGGGCAGCTGCTTGGATCATGGGCTGGAGTCAGAGCTGTAACTTGTAATGTTTGTGCCGAAGGCAGCACAAAGCACTCCTGGGACAGGTGGCATGAAACATGACCTCACCTAAACTTCTTACTCCCCACCATGATGTCAGCACTGTGGATGGAGTGAGGCGGGAAAAGGGAGGGCAGCTCAGACCCGGGGAAAACAACAACAAAAAAAGTTAACCAATTCCTTTGCTGTTTGTATTAGGCTGAAAGTCGGGGATACTTTTAAATCCTCCAAATCTGGGGCAAAGTCTCAGTGACCCAACCCTTAGTATAATTTTGGTGAGCACTCCCTGATTTTTCACTTATAGAGCTGGGAAGAAGGTTGGGGCCAGTTGGGACCAAAATGAACCTAGGTGGGAGGGACTGGATGGAGCCTGTCTGGAAGGTGCAGAAGAGAACTTTTACAAAATGAATCCCCAGGGCTTCTAAGGGAAGGTCTTCCATTTGGTGCTGCTATTCCACGGCTTTGGGTCCCTTCATCCCCCTGGGAGGGTCTTCCACTTTATCAGCATCCTTCTCCAAACATGGCACATTGCTGTCTGTGCTAGTTGATTTGGAGCTCTTTGGAGCAAAGGCCACATGTGTCTTATAGCATGGTCAGCTGACTTTTGGGTTATGTTTTTAATCACAGATCTGAGCTTTTATATGAAGAAGGCAGGAGGCAACAGCGCCCAGAGTAGCCAACCTACATCCTGTGGGAGGGAGTGAGACACTGGGAGCCACTGGCGGAGGAAAAGACTTTGGGTGGGTGGGAAGCATTGGCTCTTGGCAGGTGAATGCTGTCATTAACTAAAGTTTGAGGAAGATGACTTCTGTCTCTTACCCCAGAATCTCCTATGCCCACCCCACTCCATTTGCTTTTCCTTCCATGTCATTGCTGATGACATCCAGGATGCTCAGCCTTTGGGCTTGCTTTCTGCCTTATTGCTGAGTGTCCTGTTATCTTGTGTACTGGAAATTCAATTCTGGGGGATGACACTTGTCCTTTTAGGGAAGCCGGCCTTGCTTTCACATCCATAGAAAATATTAACATAAGAAATGGGCATTTCTAGCAAATGTAACTTTAGGTGCTGGTGGGGCAAAAAAGAGGAAGGTTCTTTTAAAGATATTGAATCAGCTGAAGCAAATTCTATCTGGTTTGAAGGAAACAAGACCTGCTACTTGTTTTTATTTTTTTATCCTAATAGGCTCTATTGTATGCCTTTATTTCTCAATTAGCAATCTTGTTTTTACTGTGCTAATAGACCTAAAAGTCAACATGAGGACACTGGAAAGCAGAATTTTGAATAGAGAGGCTTCCTCAGGTAACAGTAATAGCTAATATTTATATAGCCCTTATGTGCTGGACATTGTGCTAAGCCCTTTACAATTATTATTTCATTTGATCCATAGATTAGCCCCATTGTACAAATGAGGAAATGACACAAACAGTCATTAAATGACTTGCTCAGAGTCACACAGCTACTAATCTTCTAAGACTGTATTTGAACTCTTCCTAATACCTGGCACTCTATCCACTGTCCCACCCAGCTACCTCAGGGCAAATCATAGCAATCACTCCATCTCCAAGTATAACCCACTCTGGGCTGCTTCCCCAATTTGCACTTACATTTGTAGTTTAGTCCTCAGAGGTGGGGTTGTTATCCCAGGGTTTGATTAACCCTGCTCCTACTCCTGCACACTCACTGCTTTACTTCCCCAGTGCCTTTTGGGGCCTAAAAAAGCACCTCAATTTGGGGCTATTTCCCACTGGAGGCCAGATATCTCCCTTCACCCATTGCCTGCATCTGGGATGGTTATTCTGTTGGAAGCTCAACTTTAGCCACATCATATAATTATTTTTGGCTCTTATCAAGTGACTTTGTTTTTAGACCCCTATTTATTATCATCTTAAAAAACAAATTCTCTCTTTTCTTTTTTTATTCCTGTGGAAGTTGAACTTTCTTTAAAAAAACCACATCACCACATTCTTTATTGCTACCTTTTGGATTTTTCATCAAAATAATTTCCCAATATTCCACTCCAAACATTCCATTGTAACAAAGAAAAACAGTTAAACAAAACTGTCTGACAAAGCATCCTCATCTGATAGCATATGCAACATTCCTCGTCTGTTTACCAAGCTCAGGAATGCCTATTTCATCCTCTTTTTCACATGGCCAAGATTGCTCTTTGCAACAATCTTAGTTCATCTCCCTTTCAGTGTTGTTTGTAGTTGAATTATTAGACTATATATAACGTTCTCCAGGTTATTTTCCCTCCCTTTTCATCACTTTGAATGTTTTCCCTTATTTTGCTGAACCTTTTATTATGTCATAGTAATATTCCCATTATTATAATCACATCTTACAATTGATTCAGTCATTCTCCCAGCCAATGGATATCTACTTTCTTACAGGTTTTTTTGCTATCACAAAAATATTTTGTTATATATGGAATCTTTTTTTCTGTCTTCGATCCAATTAGAGGCATTTACCTCCAAAGATGTCAAAGATCCAAAATTGGATCATTGGATCAAAGAAGAATCCAGTGACTTTCCTTGCATTTTTTCAAACTATTTTTCAGAATGATTTTTTATCAATATATAGCTCCACCAACAATGTATTCATGTATTCAACTTCCCAGGGATCCGGGATGTCACCAGTAAATGAGATGGTGATATTCTAGAGACTTAAGAAACCATAACCTCTCATTTTAAGAGAAAGTATTGTCATGTTTTAGTAATTCAGAACAATGCAGATGTGCATATCCCCACACAATGAAAGAAGAACATGAGACAGAGTATCTGTTCTAAATTATCTTTTTGCTTAGCCAGAGCCCAAGAGAGCTTCTGAGACTCTTAACTTGCAAAACATATACATACATAGATTATTCAGTTCTATGCTGATTTCATTTCCTAAAAGAAATTGGGTCCAAATAACATTTTAATGAAATTCAGCCTCTTGACCTGACACTGACTTAGTTCCCCAATTCTTGCTCCTTCCCACGTTAAATAAATAAGGAGGAGTAATAAAAAAAAAAAAAAGATCCATGTGGATTTATAAGGTTGAACCACTTCCCCATTCCATAAAGTCCAAAAGGCTGTATAGGAAACAGCTGCAATATTTACTTTGGGGCTTACTAAGCTCTCATTACTTGTTCTACCTTATTATAAAGGTTATTCAGCTCAAAATGGAGTTGTTAAGATCATAATTTATTTCCCTTTTCTGGCTCTAGGTTCTTCAGATGAATGCCTGGGTGAAAATTGCAACAAGTACTGGAGTTATTATTGCTGGAGGCATTCTGCCAGCATCTTTAGTCATTAACCAAAAACTGAGAGGTAGTTTTTGTTGATTGAGTTTATTATGAGATGAGTATAAATTGGGGTCATACCCTCTATTATGGAACACACAGGCATTCTGGGTTAGCAATGGATCCCAGGTATCAATGAGCCTCCCAGTCCATAAGTTTGGTGGCCAATATGAAGTGATTATTTCAGGCAAGATCTACTGGGATGCCTTCTTTTGTCCCACTCTGAGGTTCTCCTATAGACTCTGATTTGATGAAAAGTTTTAAAAGTTTTCATTTTTCCAGCATAGTTATTCCATCATATTCTTCTTTCTACCTCTCCTACTCCAGTCTTCCCTTGTAACAAAGAACATTTAAACAAAACTAGCACATTACTTATATGTGACAGTAAATGCAACATTCCATACCCATAATCCTCTACTTCCACAAGAAAGGGGTGATTTATTTTTACTCATGTCTTCTCCAGGGCCAAGATTGATCATTATAATTACATTGTGCTCAGGTTAGTTTGGTTTCTTTTCATTCATTTCTTCTCATTTCCTTTTCCTTTTTTTTTTTTTTCATTTTTAGTCTTCATTTCACTTTTTACCTTTTTTTCTTTTTTTTTTTATGTATCCTCTGGTAGACATGAACATTTTTTTTCTGGTTTTACTATTTCATTTAATAGGTTATAAAAATTTCTATAAGTTTCTCTAAATTCTTTTTTATACTTATATTTTTTAAATAGAATAATTTACTTGCCCTTCCAGTGTAAATAGACAAATGGACCCTCAATCAAGCTCTACTAATGGCTACAGAATACTGGACAGATATGACCTGCAGTCAAGGTAGAAATGGTTAAAAAACCATATTTCTGACATTTACTAACTATGTGATCATGGGCAAGCCACTTCTTGAAGCCTCAGTTGCCCCATCTATAAATGGTTATAATAGTACTTCACAGGGCCATTGTCAAGATCTAATGAAATGTTTACATAAACATCACAAACTTTAAATTGTTTTATAATCTATGATTATTATTATTATCATTGAGTTGTCACCCAAAGGGCAATAAGGAAACTCATGGTGGGCACAAGGAGGCTACAATGAATTCTTAATCAAGAATTGTATGAGAGGGGTAGGTAGTAGGTATAGTGGATAGAGCACTAGTCCTGAAGTCAGGAGGATCTGAGTTCAAATCTGGCCTCAGACACTTAACACTTCTAGCTGTGTGAACCTGGACAAATCACTTAACCCCAATTGCCTCAGGGGAAAAAAAGAATTGTATGAGAGAGGCAGTATAAAGGATATAGAGATGTACAACTTGAAAACAAGATGGATCCACATTGTTGATGGAGTTATGAACTGATCCAACCATTCTGGAGAGCAATTTGGAACTATGTCCAAAGAGCTATCAAACTGTGAATACTCTTTGATCCAGCAGTGTCTCTTCTGGATTTGTGTCTCAAAGAAATCATAAAAAAGGGAAAAGGATCTCCATGTGCAAAAATGTTTGTGGGAGTCCTTTTTGTAGTGACAAGGAACTAGAAATTGAGTGGATGCCCAACAGATAGGGAATGGCTGAATAAGATATGCTACATGAAGGTAATGGAATATTATTGTTCTATAAGAAACGACCAGCAGGATAATTTCAGAAAGGTCTGGAGAGACTGACACGATCTGATGCTAAGTGAAGTAAGCAGAACCAAGAGAACATTGTACACAGTAACAGCAAGATTATGTGATGATCAACAAAACCAACAGAAATAAGATTAAAAGGGAAGTACAAAGATGGGAAAAAACCTTTACTGCTGTTTTTTTATTATAGCTTTTTATTGATAAAACATATGCATGGGTAATTTTTCAACAATGACCCTTGCAAAAACTTCTATTTCAACTTTTACCCTCCTTCCCCCCACCACCTCCCCTAAATGGTGGGTAATCCCATCCATATTAAATATGTTTAAGTATATGTTAAATACAATATATGTATACATATTTATATAGTTATCTTGCTACACAAGAAAAATCAGATTTAGAAAGAAGGCAAAAATAACCTGGGAAGAAAAACAGAAATGCAAGCAAACAATAAACAAAAAGAATGTGAATGCTATACTGTAGTCCACACTCATTTCCCAGTGTTCTTCGCTGGGTGAACTGCTTCTGTTCATTACTGATCAATTGGAACCGATTTGGATCATCTCACTGCTGAAGAGTCACTTCCATCAGAATTCATCCTCATATAGTATGGTTGTTGAAGTGTATAATGCTCTCCTGGTTCTGCTCATTTCACTCAGCATCAGTTCATGTATGTCTCTCCAGGCCTTTATGAAATCATCCTGCTGGTCATTTCTTACAGAACAATAATATTCCATTACATTCATATACCACAATTTACCCAGCCATTCTCCAATTGATGGACATCCACTCAGTTTCCAATTTCTAGCCACTATGAAGAGGTCTGCCACAAACATTCTTGAACATACAGGTCTTTTCCCCTTCTTTAGTATCTCTTTGGGATACAATCCAAGTAGTAACACTGCTAGATCAAAGGGTATGCACAGTTTGATAACTTTTTGAGTATAATTCCAAATTGCTCTCCAGAATGGTTGGATCTGTTCACAATTCCACCAACAATGTATCAGTGTCCCAGTTTTCCCACATCCCCTCCAACATTCGTCATTATCATTTCTTTTCATCTTAATCAATCTGACAGGTGTAGTGGTATCTCAAAGTTGTCTTAATTTGCATTTCTCTGATCAATTATGATTTGGAGCACCTTTTCATATGAGTAGAAATAGTTTCAATTTCATCATCCAAAAATTGTCTGTTCATATCCTTTGTCCATTTATCAATTGGAGAATGGTTTGATTTCTTATAAATTAGAGTCAATTCTCTATATATTCTGGAAATGAGGCCTTTATCAGAACCTTTAACAATTCATTCTCTGAGAGCAAAGGATGAACAACCAATCAACCAACCAACAGATGAGCAAACAGGGCCATAGAAGTGAAGACATTTGCCCAAAGTGACACAAATAGTAAATAAATGGGGTGCTGTTTTCCCAGTTTATTGCTTCCCTTCTAATTTTGTCTGCATTAGTTTTATTTGTACAAAAACCACTATTTTAGATAAAGATCTCATTGTTAAAATATAGAAAGAACTATATCAAATTTATAAGAATACAAGTCATTCCCCAATTGATAAATGGTCAAAGGATAAAAACATTTTCAGATGACAAAATTAAAGTTATCTATAGTCCTATGAAAATGCTCTAAATCACTATTGATTAGAGAAATGCAAATTTAAACAACCCTGAGGCACCACCTCATACCTATCAGATTGATAAGATGACCGAAATAATAATGATAAATGTTAGAAGGGATGTGCGAAAACTGGGACATTATTGCATTGTTGATGGGGTTGTGAAATGGTTCAACAATTCTGCAGAGCAATTTGGAACTATGCCCAAAGGACTCTAAAACTGTTCATATCCTTTGACCCAGCAGTGCCATTACTGGGTCATAAAGGAGGGAAAAGGACCCACATGTGCAAAAATGTTTTTAGTGGCTTTTTTGTGGTAGCAAAGAATTGGAAAATGAGTAGATGCCCATCAATTAATATTAAGGACCATGCCTGGGTGAAAGGGCAGGTCAATTCTCTGAGAGCCTCTGAAGCTGTGGATTGTGCAGCAGACTTTACTGACACAGGTGTTGATTATGGACTGGGAATGAAATAAAACAGAGGCAAGAGGGAAGAGGAGAGAAGTCAGAGAACAGCAACTGTCTCTGTCTCCTTGTATCACCATCATCTGCTCACAAGAAGAGAAGAAAAGGTCTACCAGAGATAAATTCCAACAAATTAAGGAATGATTGAACAAGGTGTGATATATGAAGGTAATGGAATATTATTGTTTATAAAAATGATGAACAAGCTGATTTTAGAAAGACCTGGAAAGATTTACACGAACTGATGCTGAGTGAAACAAGCAGAACCAGGAATACATTGTACACAATAGCAAGAATGTGTGATGATCAATTCTGAAATTCTTGGTTCTTCTCAATGGTTCAGTGATCCAAAGCAATCTCAATAGACTTTGGACAGAAAATATCATCTACATCCAGAGAGA
The DNA here is from genome assembly GCF_016432865.1 of Antechinus flavipes. Lineage (NCBI taxonomy): Eukaryota > Metazoa > Chordata > Mammalia > Dasyuromorphia > Dasyuridae > Antechinus > Antechinus flavipes. Next base: position 48,286,746 of record NC_067398.1, on the reverse strand, counting down.
AAATTAATGTAAATCAATACATGCTATGTTCACTTCTTTTTTGTTTGTTTTATTTTTTATCTCTCCCATGGTTTTTCCCTTTTGCTCTGATTTTCTCCCTCAATGATTTATAAACAATGGGTATTAAAAATAAATGAGATTTAAAAAAAAGATTATATGATGATCAACTGTGATTGACTTGGCTCTTTTCAATAATGAGGTGATTCAAGTCAATTCCAATAGACTTGTGATGGAGAGAGCCATCCGCATTCACAGAAAGAACTATGGAGACTGAATGAATAAATAAACTGGATAAAATAACTGGATAAAAGTATGGTATTTTCACCTTTTTTGTTATTGTTTGTTTTTTCTCTTATTTTTTTTCCCCTTTGGATCTGAATTTTCTCATGCAGCATGATAAATTAGAAATATGTTTAGAAAATTGCACATGTTTAACCTCTATTGGATTACTTGCTATCTAGGGTAGGTGGGAGGAGGAGAGGGAAGGAGAAAAATTTGGAGCACAAGGTTTTGCCAAGGGTGAATGTTGAAAACTATTTTTGCATGTATTTTGAAAAATAAAAGGCTGCTATTATTATTGAAAATAAGTCAACCACAAAAAAAAAAAACACAAGAAAACAAGATGGGCAAGTCATGTAGTGAAAATGTTTGATCACCAGTAGAAGACTGTGTTCTTCAGTGGTGCACATGAAAGTCAAAAGAAATGGAGAAAGACCCCCTAGCTCATTACGTAGAAATCCTATGGAAAATTCAAAGGAGAATATTGATCTAGATTTACATGGGATAAAAAAATATGGCTGGTTGTGAACTATATAGTTGGAGGAAGTACCCACATGGGCAACATTATAGATCTGTCAAAACGTATTAAAAACATATCTATTATTTTTATTGATGTCCATATTCATGAAATATGGGCACTCCCCTTTCTATGTTATAATTGGCTCCATCAGTCCCAAACAGCATACACAAAGGTAGGTTTGGGGTAAAGAAGAAGGGATTCCTAGAGTCAGGTTTAACCATCAGAATGCCTATATGTATGGCTGCAACTCATTCTGAGGTAATCCTGATGTATGTGTATAGAGGATTGCTGTTGCTATTCAGCATTTTAATCATACTTGACTTTTCATGACCCCCTTTAGGGTTTTCTTGACAAAAATATTGGAGTGGTTTGCCATTCCTTCTCCAATTCATTCTCTGAGAGCAAAGGATGAACAACCAATCAATCAACCAACAGATGAGCAAACAGGGCATAGAAGTGAAGACATTTGCCCAAAGTCACACAAATTGTAAATAAATGGGGTGCTGTAATTCCAAACTTAGCACTCTTCCACTATAATGATTCTCTCCCTCAATCATTTTTACATAAATGGCACCAGATTATTCTTCATATTGATATCCCCAACATCTCTTGCAGAAGAAAGTCCTCACTCTTGCTTATAATATTCTCATCAGACCATTCTCTTCATCCTTAGTTCCATTCATATTCACTTCCTCATTCCTCCCTATATATAATCTTTCTGTCCCCAACTACATCCATTTTATAAAATGCTACCATGATGCTTATCCCTAAATTTGACTAGTTCACTTTTCTTCTTTAAGGATTTTGTAAAAATTTCATAAAAATTTGTAAAAAAAAAAATCATCTCCTGAGTCAGTGATTTTCTGTTATTTCCTTTTGATTTTGGTCTTATCTCCCAACACTGGCTTACTGAATGTCACATTACATAATGTAAATATTCATTTTTGTCAATTGATTTATCATATATAGGGATTTTTCCAAACTTTGATGCCACTTATTCTGTATTTGGCTTGTATTGGTTAGTATATATATATATATATTTTACAGGGAAGCACAAATACAAGATTTGAAATCCAAAGACCTGATTGCTCAGGTATTATTTGTTTGACCACAGGCAAGTCCTTTCAAGTCTGAGGACTTTGGTTTCTTAATATATAAACTGATTCATCAGTTTATAAAGATCTTTAAAGGACATTTAAGTTTCCTCCCAGCAATAATTCCATTGGACTCCTATATACCAGACCTCTGGTTTCATCAGTATAATGGGATCCTAGTAAGGAAACTTTCTCAATGCATATTGGTATCTGCTATGATTTTATAGTCTTGGAGAGTTTTCTAGGGGCACTAAAGAGGTGAGAGTCAGAAGAAACTTGAATCCTGGTCTTCCTGATTTGGAGACTAGGAATCTTTCCATTATATTATTTTAACTTTCTTAACATTCATTAAATTATTTAACTTACTATAAAATTATACTACAACACATTTCAAAATTGTGGAGAGAATAAACTCTTAAAGCTAAAAGAGTCAGAGAGAAACTAGTTCTATTCTCTTATTTTAAAAATGAAGAAATATAAAAGCAAAATGATTTGCCCATGCACACCTAATGATAGAGCCAGGACATGAATCCAGGTCTCAATTCAATTTAATAAAAAAAACATTAAGCATTCACTATGCACTGTGCTAGGAGAGGGTTCTGGAAACAAAAAATGAGAAGAGTTTACATTTTACTGGGTCAGCAGGATAAATACAGAGAGGCTTGGAGAGACTTATATGAACCGATGCTAAGTGAAATGAGCAGAACCAGGATCATTATACACTTCGACAACGATACTGTATGAAGATGTATTCTGATGGAAGTGGATTTCTTTGACAAAGAGACCTAACTCAGTTTCAATTGATCAATGATGGACAGAAGCAGCTACACCCAAAGAAAGAACACTGGGAAATGAATGTGAATTATTTGCATTTTTGTTTTTCTTCCCAAGTTATTTTTACCTTCTGAATCCAATTCTCCCTGTGCAACAAGAGAACTGTTCGGGTCTGCAAACATATATTGTATCTAGGATATACTGCAACATATCTAACATATATAGGACTGCTTGTCATCTAGGGAAGGGGGTGGAGGGAGGGAGGGAAAAAATCGGAACAGAAGCGAGTGCAAGGGATAATGTTGTAAAAAAATTACCCTGGCATGGATTCTGTCAATATAAAGTTATTATAAAATAAAATAAAATTACATTTTACTGGGTCAATGGAAAAGGATATGACATGTGCATGTAATGCGAATGTAAGTGCAAAGTAATTTCAAGAGGAAGAGAGGGGCCTTAGAAAGATTCTTATTGGGAAACAGCTCCTGAGCTGTACTTTGAAGGAAGTGGGGTACCTATAAAATAGAGGTGAGAAAGGAGAGCCTTCTAGACAGAGAGGGCCTTCTATAAACAAACAAAACCATGGAGGCAAAAAATTGAATGTTGTATATGAGGATTGGCTAGCAAAGAGTATGTGAAGGGAGAAATATAGAAATAGCGATGGAAAAGTAAGCAGAAGCCAGGTGGAAGAGGGCTAGAAGTGTCTGATTGGGAATTTTGTTTCCTCTCTTCCAGGACAGTGCTTTTCCACAGCATACTGAATCTGTAAGTGGGTAAAGTACCTGGCAGTATCAGGCAATTAATAAATACTTAGTCTTTTCTCCCTTATTAAGAAAGGGGTACATTGTAAGGCAGAGCCAAGAGGAAAGACAGGATCTTGAATGAGCTCTCCCAAATTCCCCTTCAAACAACTTTAAATAATGCCTCAAAACAAATACTGGAGTGGCAGATACCATAAAAAGATGGGCTGAAATAAATTTCTAGCTCAATACAATTTAGGAGATCAGTAGGAAAGTACTGTTAAGTAAGAGTAGCATACAGTCCAAGACAGGCTACACCAGTACAGACTGGGCCCCCACAAATCAGCAGCAGGCCTTGAGGATGACTGAATCAGAAGTGGCTTCCAAAGTTCTCAGCTCACAGATGATAAAAGGATCAGATAACTGGTCACAAGTAGATTACAGGGGATCCCTTTGCTGATACTGGGTGCAGGATTCTGTTGCTTTGTCTAGCCTCAGATCTGAGTTGCAGTCCTGGGTCATAATCCCAGGATGAGGAAGAGTACTAGCATCCTAAAGTACATATACTAAAACAGGAATGATAGAGAAAAGATTAGCATGATTTCTAAGCAAGGATAATACGCAAATTTGTGAAGAATTCTATTTTAAAATTTTACCTACTTCTCAATGTTATTGTACAGATCAAATGAAATATTTGAAAATCACCTGACACACAGGAGAAGCTTAATAAATTCTTGTTTTATTCCTCTCCAGTATCTCCATGTTAAGGGGTTAAACAGAATTGGTCAAATGGAAAAAGATATACAAAGATTCAATGATGAAAAGAACTCCTTAAAAAACAGAATTGGCCAAATGAAAAAGGAAATACAAACTCACTGAAGAAAATAATCCCCTAAAATTAGAATTGGACAATTGGAAGCTAATGATTCCATGAGACATGAAGAAACAATAAAACTTAATCAAAATAATGAAGAAAACAGAACAACGAACTATCTTTTGTCATAATGACTTATCTCAACTGTATGTAATTAATCCATGTCTAGGAGAATCCTAACGTAAACTACTCTCTTTTATCAGGCTCTTGCGTTGTAATTATGGTAACTGATAACTGAATGAGTTTGTTCTGTTTACTGTTCATTATTTTTTAAACCTATGGAATTATATTTGTTTCAATAAGAGCTCTTTGCCATGAATTATGGATCCAATCTAATTTTAACCATTAAAACAAACATTTAAGGATAAGAGCATAGAATATAAGCAACAAAGGACATAGGATGATAAGATCATAAGTTTAGAGATGTAAGAGACTTTAGACTCCACAACTTCCCTTCCTCCCCATTTTACATGCGAAGAAACTGAGCCAATAGGTTGAAGTGGTTTGCCCAAGATTACATATGTATTGAGTGGCAGGGTGACGATTTGAATGCTGGGCTTGGTACTCTGAATTCAAGATTATTTCTACAGCTGTTATTGGAAAGTTGTAGCCTTTATGTTTATTTTCTCATCTGCTACTTACTAAAGTGTCCTTCCACTGCTCAGTGACTAATTCTGCCCTTTAGTTTCTCCTCCTTTCAAAAGGCAAATAGTTGTAGAGTCTGGAGAACTTGAGATCAAATTCAGCCTCAGACATTTGACACTTACTAGCTGTGTGACTGTGTGCAAGTCACTTACCCCTGATTACCCAATTAAAAAAAGGCTAAAAAAGTATAAATAGGAAGAAAAGGCAAGCATGAGTGATAGCATCAATTATTCCAGTTACATTGGAGGAAGGGTTCATGACTTTATCAATATGAGGAACTTCCAGTGTAGAACCTACCAATGCAAAATTGATCAAAGCCATAAAAATTAAAGGAGTTGTCCAGTAAATTTAGAGGTGGCAATTAAACCCAGCTCTTTCTGAACCTAAGCGCAAAACTATATTTTATTTTCCTATACTGTTTCTAGTGCTATTGCCAATTGTTGGCATCATAGTAATAATAAAAGATGTTACTAATATCTGATATTTACATTCTTTTTTATACTTTTCAAAGTGACTTTACAAAAGGCATTTTATTTGATCCTCATAGTAAATCTGAGTCAAGGATGGCCAGTTATTATTAGAACCATAAACTCTATTTTATAATTTAACATTTAAAATTTTTTTCTGTCTCTTCCATTCCTATTCCTCTCCATCTAGGAAAAAAAATAAACAAGCCATTCCCTTAAAATACATTTCATCTACATAGTTCAACAAAACACATGTTCACATTAGCTATGTCCAAAAATGCATGTTTCTTTCTAGAGTTTAGGTTCAACATCTTTCTGTCAGGAGGTAAATGGTTTGTTTAATCTTCATTCCTCTGGACTTGTGGTTTATTATCACAGCAATCAGAGTACCAATGTTTTTCAAAGTTGTTTTTCTCTATAATGTTATCATTGTATAATTTTTCTAATATTGCTCACTTTTCTACACATCAATTCATCTTCCCAGTTTTCTTAGAAGTTGTTCATTTCATCATTTCTTTATGGCACAATGACAGTCCATTAAATTCATAGACCATAATTTGTTTAGCTATTTCTTAATGAAAGAAGAAACCCTTAGTTTCCAATTTTTTGGTTACCATGAAATAACTTGCTATACATATTTCTGAGTATAGATTTTTTTTTGTTCTGTATTTTCTTTCTAAGGCTTTTTAAACCTAGTAGTAGTTGGCTAGGTCAGAGAGTATTTCCAGCTTCCAGGTAGAGTTCTAAACTCTTTCTAGTTTAACTAAATTGACAGCTCCACTAATAATGAACTAGCATCTGTTTCCCCATGGTTTTCCCAACATTTATCATTTTTCTTTTATCTTTGCCACTCTAATAATTGTGAGATTGAACCCCCAGAGTTGCTATAATTATCTATTCTCTTAAGTATTAGTGATTTATTCTTTCGTATGATTTTTTGATAGTTTAGATTTCTTCCTTTGAAAATTGCATGTATTCTTATTTTATATTTCATTTTAAATAAACAAATATTTAAAAAAATAAAATTTCATGTCTATATCCTTTGACTATTAATTTACTAGCAGGGGAATGGATCTTAGTTTTATAAGTTTGAATCATGTCTTTACATATCGTGGAAACGAGCTCTTTATCAGAGAAATATGCTACAAAGATTCCCTACCCTCAGCTATCTGTCCCTTTTATTTTTATTACATTAGATTTGTTTGTTGCAAAACCTAAAATTTTTTAAGATCAAAATTGTCCATTTTTATCTTGTATGATTTTCTCCATCATTTGTTTAGTCATGAATTCTTTTCCTAGCCATAGATTCAAAAGGTAATTTCTTCCTTTTACTTCTAATTTGTTTAGAGTGTGATTTTTGACACCTAGGTCATATCCATTTGTAGTTCATCTGGATGTTGAGTGTGAATTGTGAGTCTAAAACTAATTCCTGCCAGACTGCTGTTCATTTTTCCCAGCAATTTTTATCAAATACTGAGTCCTTTTCCTACTAACTGGGGTCTTTGGGTTTATCAAATGCTATGCTACTGTATTTATTTACTTTTGTATATTGTGTACCTAATCTGTTTCACTGATCAAACCCTCTCTAAAAATAAAATCATTTTATTGATTATTATTTCATAATATAGTTTGGGTCTTGGTACTAATAAAACCCCTTCCTTTTTAGCCCTTTTTCATCATTACTTTTGAAATTTTTGACCTTTTGTTCCTCCACGAAAATTTTGTCTTCATTTTTTTCTAGTTCTACAAAATATTATGTGGGGAGTTTAATTGGTATAGCACCTAAGCAAATTAATTTAGATAATCATTTTTATTATTTTGGCCTGATCTACCCATGAACAGTTAATGTCTCTCTAATGATTTATGCCTGTCTTTATTTCTGAAATGTTTTATACTTAGATTCATATAGTCCCTGAAGAATTATAAACTTTAGAAACAGAAAGCCTCAATGGTCCATTTTAATCCAAAAACAAGCATAGGAATCAAAGTGGCATGTAATAGTTTTCTTTTTTGAGTTTTCCCTGTGTGTTTTTAATAACTACACATCATTGAGGCACAAAAAAACCTAGGAGTAACCAATCAGGTCAATAGAGTCAGGTCTACTTACTATCTTAAAACCTAAAAAAAGTCAGAAGACATGGCTGCAGAATAATAAATTTATATTTGCATGATTCAGGTAACACTTTCTCCATAAAATCTTTCCCAATCTTCTCCTGTTGAAAGTGTTTTGGGTTGGCTTTTTTTCTATGACGAAATTACTTGTGGTGTGGTGGACAACAAATTGGCCTTAGTTCTTTAAAATCCAGGCTTAACTTTCCCTTCTGGCACCCACTGGCCTCCAAGGATGAGAAGGTACTGAGCTGCATAGTGTTTTCCAGTCTAGTTCAATGAAATCACAGTTCGAATGCCTTATTTATTTATTTATGTATTTATGTATTTACTTCCATCCATTTATCCATCCATCCATCCATCCATCCATCTTTGTATGTATGTATGTGTCTATCTATCTATCTAGATGCTTATTTGTTTATTTATTTATTTTGCCTGTAACTTCATTGAAACTCTCAATCTTAGAGTCCCTTATTATCCCTGAGGGACTAAAAGACTTGGCTATGATTATATAGCTGGCATGACTCAAATGCAGTACTTGAACCAGATTTTCTTGATTGTACTGGTATTCTATTCAATACACCATGCTGTTTCTCACATTTGACTTGCCCATTTTTTCTTAGTTTTATTTTTATTTTCAGACCCAAATTCTCTCCTTCCTTTCAGCCCCTCTCTCACTAACACTCTTAGTCCATCATTTCTTTATCTAGAAGGCAATTGTTTGCTTTTTTTTTTTAAAGGAATAGATGGGTGGCTAAATTGCACAGTGGATAGAGCACTGACTCTGGAATCAGGAGGACCTAAGTTCAAATTCAGCTTCAGATAATTGACAGTTACTAGCTGTAATATCCTGAGCAAGTCACTTAACCCCAATTGCCTGGGAGGAAAGAATGGAAAGAAGAATAGACTGGTGATTTCATTGGCATGGGGTGCTCCCAATGAAAGAAATTTTGTTACCAGACTGCAATATAAAATCTCAGAAGATTGTCTGGGGTCCTGAGAAGTTGCATAATTTGTCTAGGGTCATGCTGCTAGTATATGTTTGGACCTAGGTCATCCTCCCTCTGAGGCTAGCTCTTTCTATATTTGACTGCCTCTCACATAGTAAGCACTTAATAAAACTTTGCTGAATAAAGCAATGCATGAATGAATGAATGAAAAGTGCATTTTTTTTTACAAAGCATCTAACTTCTTTTGAAAAATATTTTTCTAGTATGCAGCAGAGAACAAAAGAACAACCTACAAGGAAGCAAAGAAAAGATGAATCCTCATGAATATAATTTCTTCTACTATTATATATCCTTTCTTGAATTTGTAATTTATTGTTATATATATTTTGAATACACTCTGACGTTCTCCTGGGCCCATGATAATGTTTTGTTTTGTTTTCCTTTCCTTTTCTTTTTTCTATTCTATTATTTTTAAATAAACAGAAAAAAACAAGAAAAAAAAAGACCAGTAGGGAGATCCTTGCAATAATGTAGATTAGAGATGATATGATAGGTAAAATTTATTAAGCACTTATTATATGTTAGGTATTATGCTATGAAATACAAATACAAACAAAAAAGACGATCTCTAAAATATAATTTTTTCCAATTACATATAAAAAACAATTTTTAAGGTTTGTTTTTTAAAATTTTGAGTACCAAATTCTCTCCATTTTTTCACTCCTCCTTCATTGAGAACACAAGTAATTTGATGTGTTACCAACCTGCATTTCCACATTAATCATTATCTAACTTCTTCCATCAGCATCCAGAGCAGGTCATGATCCCCCTTTGGAAATCTGAATGTGAAGTCTAAGGATCTCTTCTCAAAATAATGTTTTTAAATGCATAAAATAAAACATAGAAGACTACAAAGGAAACCAATTATGTCTAAATACAGTTATCAAAATTTTTTTCTTTAACATAGACCTCAGAGTAACAATCCTTGATGCAGTCAGCTTTCCCATTGTTTGAAGCTTATACCTCAGGCAGAGGGAAAGAATGGCATCAGAGTATGTGTCTAGCTGGGGAGAAATGTGCTATTTTGTGAGGCAGTGAGCTCCCCATCACTGGACTCAATGATCCTTTAACAGGGATGTGATGGAAGACATTGATGTTTCAGGTGCAAATTGGTCTAGATGACCTCTGAGTTTGCGTATAATTTCAAGATTCTTTGAAATATCTTCCCTCCACCCCCAAATGAAAGAAAAGTCAAAAGGCGCTCACTTTTTTCACTGGAAATTGAATATGTCTGGCTAGGAGCTTCCCAAGGATGACATGGATCATAGATTGAGAGCTGGGGGAGGTTAGTTGTCATCAAGTGAAACCTCTTCTTCTCACAGATAAGGAAACTGAAACAGGTTATGTGACTTGCTTAGGGTCACAAAGCTAATAAATGTTAGTGGGAGTATTTGAACACACTGTTCTTTTGATTCTATAACCAAAGATCTTTTCATAGCTGGGGAATCTAGATTGAACAAACAACACCTCTACCTTGCCTTGGAACCCAAGGTAATTATACTGTGTGAACTTCATCCTGCCAGCCCTCTTCTCAACTCCTTCCTCGAAATCACAACAAAAGGCACTGATCAGTGAACAAGATCCTACAAATCAGAGGCCAACATCAAAAGGGAGGAAAAGTAGCCAAAGGGGAGATGTCACAAGAGAATCACATGCAACCCGGGAGGACGTGGGAATGATAAGGGGGAGGCAGACTTAGTTGCCAGGCAGCCAGTCCAGCCCACATTGCCTTGGTGACAAAGCAAGAGGGGGTGGAGGGGCTGCCAGTATAATAATAACTGATGTTTATTTGTACAGTGCCTTAGCAATTACAAAGCATCTTAATTCACACTCTCACAAGTCTGCTGAGGTAGGGAGAATGAGAATTATCATTCCCATTTTACAGATTAGGAAACAGAGGCTCAAAGTGCTCTGCTCAAACTTGTGCACCTAGCAAACGATATCTTTCTTATTTCAGGTTTAAGGCGCTAAGGTTCTTCCCACTATTTGCAGGATTTACCTGAGTCCCAGGGTTTTTTGTTTTGTTTTGAAGCACTGGCTGATGATGAAACCATTTCCTTCTTATCCTAAGAATGTAGAGTTAGAGGTGGAAGAGACCTCAGTGTCCAATTAGTCCAATTCCCTCATTTTATACTTGAAGAAATAGTATTGAAGTGACTTGTCCAAGGTGACATGACTAGGAAGTGACAGTAAGGATTTGAACCCAGAATCTCTGACTCCAAACCCAATTTCTGACTGTTTCTGAAGCATCCTCTTGCCTTCTCCTTTTTATTCTTTTCTCTTCTCTTCTTCATCTTAATCCACTTGTTTTTAATACCAGGAACTCATACTGCTCATGTCACCCCAGGCTGCCAAAGGATCCCAGGGGTCTAGATAATCACTCCGACTTGTAGTTCTCTAGGTCTAGTTCTGTGTGCTGTCTTTACTCCTGATTTTTGTTTTTTATGTCTCTGTGGCACACTGGCTAAGCATGGAGGCATCCCAGAAACACATATTCAGGGGTAATTTTTCAATATGAATCTTGGGTGGCCAACTCCTGAGTGTATCTGCCATGAAGGACATTTTTCTTGTTTGTCATTGTGAGATAGCTCTTTTGGCCTTAGGTTCAGAACACCTGGGTTCCAATGCCCATTGTGCCACTTGCTGGTATTATGGGAGTAAGTAAGTGGTCTGTGAGTATTCAAGGCTACTTTTGGTTGACCATGTGGGCTCTGGCTCAGCATTGAAGGGCTTTGTGCTTTGAGATGATGAAGCCATTCTCTTATCTTGAACTGGGAAGAGAGACAGCTGAGTGGTACAGTGGATAAATGAATGAACTTGAAATCAGTAAGATCTGATTAAAAATCAGATCAGATTGAAAAGCTGGCCTCAGACCCTTATTAGTTATGTGACTTCATCTCTTTATCTGTAAAATGGGAGTAATAATAGCACCAACCTCCCAGGGTTCTTGTGAGGTTCTGTGTGAGATAATATTTGTAATCACAATGCCTGAAACATGGCTGGTGTTCCATAAATGCTAGTTATTATTATTATTGTTGTTGTTGAGTTTTTTTTAATTAAAAGTAATCTATTGACTAGACTTGAAAATATGAAACAGCTTTTCTTGTTCCCTTCTTCTTTTCTCTAGAATATATGGTATGGAACTCTCTCTGGGATTTTTGGGGCTCCCTTGGGATTTTCTCCCTTTGAAGGAGGGAGGAGAGAGTATCTCCTTCATGTGATAGCCATGTTATCATGCTGAGGACTTGTCCAGGTGAGCCTGAGCATTGGTCCCTTACTTACCTTTTCAGTTTGTGCTCCTTTCCCTGAGAAAAGGTGACATAAAAGCAGCCCTGAAACAGATTTTTCTACCCTTGGAGGCAACCTTCAGAATCTGAAAGACAGGGAGTTCTTCCATCCCTTGTTCTGAGTTGACTTGCAGCAGGAATAAATTTCTGTAACTATGCTTTTCTCAGAAAAGATGGATGAAACCTAGGTCTTGTCTTTCTCCCCAGAAGACATATATCTTGATGTCTTGATGTTTGAACAGAGTCAAGATGAAGGTGAAATGCCTAGTCAAGTGCTCTATGCTTTAATATTCTAAGTATCAATCTCCTAGGAAAGTACTTATGTTTTAAATCTTTGTTAATGCTTCTTTATGATTTTTGTGTGTGTTTTTTTTTAGCATTTCTTCTACATGTGGGAAATAAATAGCTGTCCTATACTTGATATACATTGTACACTGAATACTTTTCTACTCACTTTTGGAAAACATTAAACAGAAGTCCTATTTATTTGAATTCCTCTTAGGTTTTAGGATTGGAATGGGGAAATATTTGAAGAGCCAGAGACAATGAAAAAAAGAATCCGATTCCTCTCTTTAAGAAAAGAGTCTCCTCCAGAATTGAATAATAATAGTTAACATTTATATAGCACTTTAATGTTTCTGAAGGGCTTACATATATCTCATTTGATCCTCACAACCACCCTTTGAGGTAGGTGCTATTCTTATTCCCATTTTAAAGATGAAGAAACTGAGCTTGAGAGAAGCTGTGACAATAAGTGTCTGCAGGAGGATTTAAACTCAGATCTCAAACCTCATCCCTTTTGAATCTTCTGCTCTGCTTTGACAAATGGAGACCATCTTTTACCATCATTTGCTAGGCTCTCTCTGCTTCTGAAAGAGATTCAAGTCAACTGCCTCCTCCTCTATCTTACCTAGTCACCTAGGTAAGTGCCTCAGTCTGTTCATGAACCCAGAGCTAGGGAACTTTTAGTAGGAAACCCTTGTCCCCCAGAGCACAGCGGGTATGTTGTTACAAGAGCTGTAGAACTTTGTGAAAGTCTTTTCATCTCTCTGAATCTCAGTTTTCTCATTTATAACATGGGGCTAAGGATTTCCCTGGGTTTGAACCCTTGGTCAGACACTAGTTTGTGTGACTCTGAGCAAGTTCTTAACCACTCCCAGCCTCAGTTTACTCATCTGTGCAATGAAGAGATGGATTTCTATGACCTGGAAGGTACTTTTTAGCTCTAAATCTTCTATTGAGGTAGATAAAAGCTAAGGATTTCCCTGGTTACAAACCCTTGGTCAGACACTAGCTGTGTGACACTGGGCAAATTCTTAATCACTCCCATCCTCAGTTTACTCATCTGTGCAATGAAGAGATGGGTTCTATGACCTGGAAGGTCCTTCCTAGCTCTAAATCTTCTACTGAAATAGGTAAACACAGGATAAAGGACAGCAGAATCACTTTTATTTTTTACATAGCATTTATATATAATATATATTGCTTATGTAGCATTTTCAAATTTAAAAGTCGCTTTACTTGCAATCTCCCAACAATTCTGGGAGGGACAGAGCACGGGTTTTCTCATCCACGCTTTACAGATGGGGAACAGAGAGGGCTAACTTACCCAACGTCACCCAGCTGAGTTTAGGAACTCAGGTCTTCTGGCCTCTCGGCCTAAGGCCCCATCCCTCCACACACAAAGGGAGGTGTGATTAGGACCAATTTGGTGCAATCCCCCGTGAGCTCGGGTCCCCATCCTGCCAGTCTCCTGGGAATAAAGAAGGCGAGCTTCCAGGAGAGACAGCGAGCGCCCGTCAGCCGCGGTTTTTGCTGACCGAGCCGGCAGCCTCCCTCCCTCCCTCCCTCCCTCCCTCCACAGGCTGTGCTAACCTGCTCCTTTCTCCCGTCCCTTTTGTGGGGCTTTTCTCCTTTTCGCTTGCAGTGAGTTATGATGTCCTGTAGGCTACAATGTGTCAGTTGTTATAAAATCTGGGAGGTGGAGTCAGGCCGCTGACGCGACGCTGGTGGTGTCGGGGGGAGCGAGCGAGCGAGCGAGCGAGCTGGCCAGCGAGAGTCAGCCCTGCAGTGAAAGCAGCTCCGGTTTCCAGCCCCCGGGTCATCGGAGCCCATGCATTTCAGAAGGAAAACTTGTATTCCTCTCTCCTGCCTTTGATCGTCTCCGTAGATCGGGCCGTCGGAAGGACGTGGACGCCGGACGGAGGGAGGGAGAGAGCGGGGCGGGGGGAAAATGCGAGATGCGAGCCCCTTTGGCAACCTGACCATTTCTTTGGACGAACCTGGAGAGCGTTTCTTATCGGCTCTGGGAACTGACTGCACGTCAAAGGAGGAGCCTCTGTGTGTGTGTGCGAGAGAGTGTTTGCGTGAGTGTGTGAGTGCAAGGGTGTGTGTGCACGCCCCGCGATCGGGAGTGTGCACGTTGGAATGAGTGTGTGAGCGCTTGTGTGTGTGTTTGTTTGCGTGTGCGCGTGAATGTTTTCGAGAGACGTACATACATATATTTAAAGAGAAGTCCTGAAAAACTGAAGCAGGTTGCTGTGCTTCTTTGGAGGGAGGGGGGGATGTCTACTCCCTTTTAAGACAAGCTGACTGAAGCCAGCTATATTATTTGCCTTCCCCCCCTCTCCCCGCCAATGAAGAGAATTCTTCCTGCGAGCTAGAAGGTTGGTTCCCCCCTTTCCCTTTCTGCAGCCAAGTGAAACTGATTAGTCCCCAAACCTTGGAGATCGACTTGACTCCTGCAATTGCTGGGAGTACCCGAGAAGAAATCGGGAGAAAAACAGATCGGGGTTGGTGTAGCCCCTTCAGAAAATGTCATCTCAAACTAAGTTCAAGAAAGACAAAGAGATCATAGCTGAATATGAAACCCAAGTCAAGGGTGAGTTACCTTTTGACTTTTCCTTCCCTTCCCCCTCTCGATTTCTCTAGCTGTAGATGCGATTCTTTTTTCCTCCCGTTTCCTACAGCCGAACGTTGTTATGCATCGGTAATCTTATTGTGAGCATGGGCGGGTTGCGGCTGCACGAGACCGGGCTGCTTTCAGCTGCAGCGATGCAAGGGGCTGGTGTGTGCATTCTAGGAGGGATAGCAAAAGCTGCATTGCAGCTGTGCGAGGGTTGTCTGGTTGACTTGAGAAGTGTCAGTGTCAGGAAAATGCCTACTTCATCATCCTGACGGTGACATGTCACTCTAAAGCCATTTTGACAACCACTGCTGTCCTCCCTCCCCGTGGAAGCCCTTCAAGGCTGCCGTATTTGCAGATCTATGGGCTTTTTTGCTTCTACCACCTTTCCCCCAGGGGTCAGAATTCATGTGTATGTGCACCTGGAAACAGCACACACACACACACACACACACACACACACACACATTGTGTTTCTTTGTGGATTTCTCTCTGCTGTATTGCATTTCCATGGATTAACTGTTATGGGGGCATATTGATCCAAACTAATGCAGGCATTTAAGCATAAAGAGACAGCTCCATGCAGAAATGTTCTCTCTCACAGTGGGCAGCCAATCAGAGTTCCTGCAGCAGCATTTAGGGGCGTCTGCCTTCATTCAAAGGAAACAAGCCTGGGTACAGTGAAGGCTGATGAGCCTCTGTCTGCAGTGGCTTTGCTAAAGCTTGCCTTGAGACCCTGGGTTGAACCCAATGACCTCTGCCTGTTTCTCTGAGCCCAGTGTTCTGGACCTATGCCCTGCTGATAGCCTCGCCAAATGAAGGGCTGACGCTGATCGCAAGGTTTGCACTAGTCTTTGCAAAATTGATAATTGCAAAAACCCAGTGCACTTCAGGCAAAAAGAGGACTCCCTCCCCAACCTCTCTCCACCCCACCCCTTTTGCATTTCTGCTTTGCTTTGACTAGCGGAGACCTTAGCATCATCCCCAAAGCTCCCTCTGCTTTGGAGAAATGTCAGAGGCCTCAGCACTTATAATTGAACAGCAATCTGTTTTCTTGGGGGTCAGCGTTGTGCTGTTGCTGCAACGTGAAGGATGGATTGTATCTCTCTCTTTCTCATGAGAGTAAAGAAAATAAATCTTCTGGGGAGACTGAGGCCCATCCTTCATTCCCCCAGGGCATTGAAAAGATCCATTATAAGAGGCCAATATGTCTTGGGCTTACAACACCTGCCTCTCATTCCCTTTCTGTCGAAGGCTCAATGATCTGGGAACTTAGGAAGCCCCCTCAGGAACCGGGGGCCTGCAGTGTATAGAGCTGCCACTGAGAACTTCAAATGCTTGAGAAACTTTGGGAAAGGAGAGCAGTTATCAGGGGGAGGGCTTTGTTTTTCCCACTGAGCCAACAATCCTTTTCCTTTCAATTCTGGCAAAAGGCCGTTATGCTAATCATGAATAGACCCAGCTCTGGATGAAACTGATCAAGAAAAACCTTCCTTTCTCCTAAACCCCTCCTTTGTATGTCGTTGTCTTGTGGAAAATAGTAACTTCTGATACGTCTGTCTCTGAAGTTTGGAAGACAAGCCCCTTTATTGTTCTGAGAACTGGCTTGATTGCCAAATAAAATAACTGGGCATGGATTTGCATTTTCAATGAGCTGATTATTTATAAGACCTATTTTGCTCATGTGTGAATGTATACAGATATATGTATATATACATACACATATATGTGTGTATATACACAGAGACATACACACATATAAATATGTGTGTATGTGTGTATATATGTGTATATATATATATATATATATACATATATATATATATATATATACATACATATATATATATTTAAAGAAGATCTTAAGAGTTTTGGGAAATCTTTCTCAGATTATCAACTCTTATCCCTTTTTGGAAGGATTGGCCATCACCGCTGCACCAACTGACTTTGCTTGATTTTCCCAATCAAGCCTTTATTGTCTAGGCTAATTATTGACCTGTCATCTTTATTTTAAGGAACTAGCTAGCGTGTGCAAGATAATGAATTTGGACACGGATGTGTTCCAAGGACACCAGCTGTAATCCTGGTTTTTGCACCCAAACACCTCGATCCAGGGCCCATCCCTTTGCCTCTGGTCTCACCCATTCTTGGCAGTGGGAGAGTGTGCCTTGATTTAAGCATCATTGACATCTGTGGGATTCAGGCAGGAATAATTTTACACACCGAAACCTTTGGAAAGCCCGCCTTTCAGAGCTCCATTGGACAGAATTGTAAAGGCCAGGAAGCTTCTGAAGGCTAGCCCGAGCCCAGCCCTCCCGGAGACATTGTTCTCTTGAAGCTGCTTCTTCAAAGATTGACACCAAGAGCAGATGGGCATTTTGGGGTGGGGACTGCCTCTTGATGCTGCTCCTTTGTTTACCCTCCTACTTTCATTTTGGAGGTCTTTGTTGCTGGCTTTGGAGAATGATAGACCAATCACAACAAATACTATTTGATGTCAATTACCTTTCTCCCTGGGTGTAATTTGGCCAAATTGATGGGCTGGAACCCCCTCGTTAGGCAAATTTAGCTCTGCCCTAGCTCTCACTTGGCTTTTGATTTTTAGCAACGATACCGAGTTCTCTGCCGACTTGTGCCCTCTTCACTCTTCTTGAAGGATTTAGGGTTGGCAAAAAGGAAACATTTTTTACACTCTACGTGTTTTGGAATTTTCAATGTGAAATGAAGTGGTCCCTCTGCTGTTCATTTGAAGTGTGGATTTTCATTTTAAAGATATAAAAAAATGAGAAAGAGTGGGGACAGTGGTCAGGGGAGACCGTTTCGAGGAAACGGAAAGAGTCTTGGATCAGGGTGGAGATGTCAGTCTTGCTCAGCCATTGGAGGGCTGGTGTCAGTTTCCTTAATTGTAAAACTGAAGGAGTTGTATTGTATAAGACCCGAGATTTCCTGCAGCTCTGAGTTCTAGGATCCTCTGATCAGTAAAGATTCTGTGAGCTTTGTGACATTAAGGCTGGATTCTAGCCCCAAATCTGCTACCAGTTAATTATCTCTCTCTGCAGACTTAGACAAACCTTCACTTTTCTGGTTTCTGGGTCTCAGTTTCCTCATCTGTAAGTTGACTCAGAGTGTGATATACTGTTGAGATTAAAAGCTCTTAGTTTTAATCTCAGCTCTGCGACTTCCTTCCTGTGTGATGCTAGATAAGTCACTGTTAACTTTTCTGGTTCTGAGTTTCCTTATCTGTAAAGTGAGGATGTTGCACTCCTTGGGACATTTCATCTGGAGTTAAAAAGACCAAAGTTCAAATCCTATCCTCCGCACTTACTAGCTACCTAACCCTGACTAAGTTCCTGTGTCTCAATTTCCTCATTTGTAAAATGGGTGTTGGACTTGATGGTCTCTTCTGGCTCGAAATCTATGGTCCTTTAATTGATAAAAGATATTTCTAGCTCTGAAATCCAGTAATTCTTATTTTTTGCTAAAATAAAAATTCTCTTCATTTAACCCATTTTTATGATAGTATAAATCTAAAAATGTTAGAGAGGAAGAAAAGTGACTGAGAAAGATCACAGGGAAACATTTTTTCATTCAACAAACATTTGCCGAGAAGTTCCTGTATGACAGGTTCTGAGGTGGAGACTAAAGAAGAGACAAAAATTCTCAGGGATTAACCTGATTTGGAATACAGGTTTTAATAACCAGTACAAATGCAGTTTACTGTGGGCCAGGCATTATATTAAGTACTGGGCAAACAAAGAAAAGCAAAAACTGTTCCTGCCCTCAAGGAGCTCACTTTCTGCTGGGAGAAACAATATATCCCTAAGTAATACCAGATAGATACAGAGTAATTGGGAAGGCTTGGGTAGGTGTGAGAGAGGTAGTTTAGGCAGGAAAGGACTTCTTTAGAGAGGGGTTATTTGAGTTGTGTTGGGAAGGAAGTCTGGAAAACTAGCAGATAGAGGTGAGGAGAGAAAACATTCCAGGTATGGGGAATAGCTAGCACTATAGGTAAAATGAGGAAAAACCAAGCTAAAAACTTCTAAAAGAGTGTTAACTTTTAGTGTTCTCAAGTCATGTTAGCCATTTCTGACTTTATGTGAGCCCCCTTTTTGGAGAATTCTTGGCAAGGATACTGGAAAGTCTCTGCCATTTCCTCCTCCAGTTCATTTTACAGACGAGTAAACTGAGGCAAACAGGGTGAAGCGACTTGCCCAGCAGTAAGCTTCTGGGGCCAGATTTGAATTTAGGAAGCTATGTTTTCCTGGTTCCAGGGGCTCTCTCTGCTACATCACCTAGCTGGCACCATCAAATAGGGAAAGCTGTTTGGAAAACAAACTGATCTGGCTCCAGCAAAAACAACTTCTAATAGAACAGTTCCGTCGCTCTGTAACTGAATAGGGCATTTCCGTGTTCTAAGTTTTAGGACTGCCAGATCACAGCAGTTGTTTGTTCTGTATTTGGGGTAGGTGGGAGAAGGCCCTTCATCACTTGGGGAGAGATGTTGACTTTCCTAGTCTGTGGCCCCAAACTGGGAAACCACACCTATCTAGCTTCAAACAGGAGCATTTTACTGGAGAAACTATGGCAGAAGCCCTCAACAAGTAGGCAGCTTGAGTGGATTCACATTGGACACAATTCCTTTGGCTTATTCAAAAGCACCCAGGTCTCTCAAAGTGTGAGAAGGGATCCTCATACCTGGAGCCTCCAAACTCTTTGTTTTCCCAGTTCACCCCTTGGGTTGTACCCCTGGTTCAGTGCCACGGAGGCAGAGCCAGGAAGACTGGTTAGATTAGACCATGGAGCTTATAGCAGCTATAGTTCTACAATTTTCAAGCTTGTTGCAGGATGGTATTCCTTTGCCTTCCTTTTTCCACTCCATTTTAATGCTGCTTAGTCCATTTTCAGTGTCCCATTTCAAGGGCCCAGGATTAGGCAGTGCAGCTATGACACTTGTCACACTGTAGGGAGGCAGATCTGTAGGGAGCGTAATATTCAGAACCAGAAAGAACGTTAGAGATAAATCTGCACAGCTTGTTCATTTTACATATAAGAAAAAGAGAGATTTGATACCAACCTCCCTCCTGCCTCGGTTGAAAGAGTTCCAGATGATGTCTTTAATGTGTAAACAAGATGCACCTAGGCTTGAACTCCTTATGAAGTACAAATGATTCTCTCATTGGGTTAGGAAGAGAACAGCTCCATTGGTTGAGTGAGTACCTTAGCTATGGCTCTGATTGTTTCATACAACTGAATCTTGGGTAATTTCAGAGAGAAAGGAAGGGGATTTTTTTTCCCTTTGCTTCTCTTTCTCACTCTGGTCTCCTGACCCCCTCCACTAGACATATCACCAGAACTACCAAAACCCTTGCATGACTTGCCCGAGGTCAGGCAGTTAGTGAATAATAGAGCTGGGCCTCGAGTCCTAGTTTTCTGGCTGAATCTGGTGTATTTCCCATTGCACAATTGCTTTCAGAAAATGTGTTCCTCTGATAGTGATCCTTCCCTGACAACTTCAAGGAATGATGGATTTTTTTTTTTTTTTAGGGGAAACCCACTTGTTGTGTGACTTTGGATAGGTCATTTCAGACCTCAGTTTCTTCCTCTCTAAAATGAGGGTGTTGGAATCTGTGATTTCTAAGGTCTGAATCAGTGACTCAAGTGCCTAGCATAAGGAAATTTGCTGCTGAATTAAAGTTCTAGTAAATGGGCTCTCCACAAGCACCCTGCACATGTTCACAAGCCATCATCTTTATAACTGGTTTTCTTTTCTCAAGTGGGCAACTTTTAGAGAAGGGTGTGATTAGACTGTGGCCCGCTGATGAAAAGGAATGAGAATACATAAGAGGCTCAGGTGCCAAAAGCCACTTTGAGATGACTAATAGAAAGGAAATGTTGATCTGTGAAACTAGCAAAAGAGTGAATTCAATTCAAGTAAACAACACTTATTGGATGCCTCTTTTGAACAGATTCACTGGGCTGGGTTGGGGGTGGGGTGTGTTCACTTGTAGGGGATGGATTTAAAAATGAAGTTTTGTGCTTTAAAAAAGATTAAATCCAGCTGTACTTCCAGTATCAGAAAAACAGTTAAGCAAAGCTGTCTCATACAATGACCACATCTGATGGGTATGCAACGTTCTGTACCTATAGCACTGCCTTCTTAACAAGTGATAGAGAAGAAGTAAATATAATCACTGGATCCTGGATTTAGAGCTGGACTTTTGAGGTCCTCCTCTAGTCCAATCTCCTTTTTACAAATGGCCACATTGAGGCCCAGAGAACTTCATTAATTTGCTCAAGGCCACTCCCTCCACAGCTACTACAGAATCAGGATTTTAAATCAGATCCTCTGATATCAAATCCAGTGCCCTCTCTATTGTGCCATGCTTTTGTCCTCTGTTCTCTAAGACCAAAGTTGGTCACTGCAGTAAAACCAAGTTTGAATGTCTTTTTCTATATGTAAATTACTTCACAGACCCAAAGAATGATAAAATGCTAGTTATTGATATTTTCGTTTTGTTTTTGTTTCCATTATTTTAGTCATTGTGTAGTTTGTTTTCTTGGTTCTGATGGCATCAGCCTTAACTTCGTATTAGTTCTTATGTCTTCTCATGTTTCAATGAGTCCTTTCTTGTTTTTTTTTTTTTTTTTTTGGTGTGTTTTCTATAGCCTTTGTCATATAACATAGCATAAAGGTAGGGCATTTTGCATTCCACTTTTTTTTTTTTTTTTTTTTTTTTTGCCATTGGGGATATTGTAGAGGAAATTCCATTCCAGATGTAGGTAAGAACACAACATTTGTAGTATCATAGACTCTCAGAAATAATCTAAATTTGGTGTCAAATTCAAATACAGATGGATTTCTAAGATACTAAGGAGTGAACCTTCAGGCCTAAACTCCTGCTAGTGGTGCTCCGTCCAGATACTGCTCTAAGTGCTCTACAACACTTGCTTCATCCGTTTACATGGCAGTTGGAACAAATTGTTCTCTGCCTTCTCATCTGCTCTTGGGCTACCCTAACTCATCTTTTAATTACTCTCAATCTGGTTTAGCCCATCTGCCAAAACAGTTTACGGGGGTGTGGCCACTGAGTATGTTATGGCTTCTTGGAGCCACAGGTGAGAGCTAGGGGGATCAGATGGTCACCAGAGATGGAAAGCAGCCTGTGAGGGCTCAGTAGCCTTCACATCACAGGTACTCATCCTTCCTGTCCACTAGTCCACCCCAGGCCTATTGACTCAGCCACAAATTCACCAGCTCTCCTGGTCACCTTCCACCAAGGGTTCATACACCTGCAGAGCAACTTTCATCTTCAGAGAAGGGCAGGCACCCAAGCACTTCAGACCAAAACAGGAGCGCTACCTTGAGAAAAAAAAAACCCATGAAGGATCAGCTTTCTGTACTCTAGTGGGAATAGCATCGTGTCTCCTGCTCAAATATGTCTCCAAACATAGTTTCTCCACAGTCACGAGCATTACTACACAGCTAGACCTGCTTCTTTTCCATAACCCTCTGCTCATCTGAACCCTTTTCTCTCTCCCCTCTTTTATTAGTGCTAACTGGAGTGGTTTGGATTAAAAATTTACATGATGAATACAGTAAGTCTGGCCTGGAGTTCTGGCTCTTCCGTTAACTAGTGGTGTGACTTTTATAGGGGGTCAAGCAGGAGGGTGAAAGGTGACCTTCAAAGAGGTAGATTTGGGCTGGATGGAAGGAAAAGGTCCCTTTCCTTGGAGGCCTTCAGATCTGACCGTTTGCTCCTTGTTGCATCCTTTTTGGATCATAGGTTGAGCTAGATGCCCTCAGCTCTGAAATTCTGTGCTTCTGTGATCAGTTCTCTGAGTCTCAGTTTCCTCATTTATAAAATCGAGCTTAAGCATAACTTGTTTTGCCTGCCTCACTGGGTTGTATTGAGGAGACAATGAAATAATATAGAAAAAAAGCTCTCTGTAGTCAGAAAGTTGCTATGCAAATGTGAGGAATTATTATAATTATTAATGACAATAATGATAAACAGATAACTGAAAGTTGCTGATAATTTGGCAGAGAACGCCTGCTCATTCTGAACCAGAGAATGACTTCAGACAGACAAAAACTGCTGCTGCTTTGACGGTCATTTCTTCCCTCCTTAATATCTTGGCTTCTAAAAAAATCAATACAGAGTAGGATTAAGTCATAAACTGACTTGATTTATTCCTTGATATCCTGGGGGAGGAGGATTGGGGAGGGACTGAGATTTAAGTGTTATTGATGGGACCTTGAGCCTAAATAGGATATTGTGACTCATTTTGAAGTAGCCCCTTCTAAGTCATGCTGTATCAATCAAGACTGCTTTAAAATAGACAGGGCTTGCCATCTGGGGATGTTGACATTAACATGGATGGATTGTGGCCTATGGCAGAAATGCATGATTGTGTACTTTTCAGAGACATTCGTACATGAACGGACAGACACTCATTAGGCACCTACTGTTTGCAGGGCACTTTGCAGACTACAGAGTAGTTGTGTATAGTGGTAAAAAGAAATGAAAGAAAAAAAGGCATAAAACGAGAGGCAGAATGCTATATTGGAGTGTTGGATTTAGAATCCAGAAGACCTGGGTTTTAACTGATGCTTACTATATGTGTGATTCTGCATAAATCACTGAATTTTTCGCAATTTGTTTTCTCGTCTGTGAAACTAGTATGATAATAGCTGAAGTATTTATTTCACAGGGTTGTTATGAAGCTCAAATGTGAAGGTAACCTATCTGTTTTATAAACTTTGAAGTTTGATGTACAGTGGTGTATCTCCCTTCCTCCTTTCCTTCTTCCCTTCTTCCCTTCCTCCCTTCTTTCCTTTCCTTTCTTTCCTTTTCCCCTCTCCTTTTCTTTTCCTTCCCTTTTCCCTTCCTTTCTCCTCTTCCCCTTCCCTTTCCTTTCCCCTTTCCCTTTCCATCATTTCTCTTTCTCATCTACATTGTACACATTTAAGTATATGTAGGGAACTGCAAATATGGAAATTCCCTCTATTGATGCAGATTGGGAATTCACCTGTACCTTATTGTCATAGAGTAACTGCAGATGAGAGGTTAATAAGTTGCCCAAGATTCTGCCACCAGCATTTGTGAAAAGTAGAAGCTAAATCCCAACCTGACATAGTGGATAGAATGCTGGGCTTAGAATCAGGAGGAACTCCCTTTAATGTGGTATCTTAAGTTGTTTGCCATGGAATGCAAGGCAAGCCCCTTAATCCCTTTGAAGGGGTGGTCTTAGTTCCCTCTTCTACAAAATGGAAGCAACAGTAGCATCTCCAGCACAGGATTGTTGTGAGGGATATAACATATGTAAAGTATTTGCAAACCTTGAAGTGCAGATTATACCTTGTTGAGGTCTTCAAGCAGAGGCTGGATAAGCATTTCCTGTTGAGTGTGTTATAGGGGTGATTCCTTTTTAGGATATGTCTTGAACTATTTGGCTGCTTAGGTCCTTCTCAACTCAAAAATGACTAGAGTCTGTGATCTTGCTTTCCTAATTCGAAGACTACTATCTAACTCTATCCTGACTTCCTGACCCCATGGACTATACCATGCTACTCCTCAAAGTGCTCCATACAGTGCTAGTATTATTAATATTATTCTACTTGGACTTGTGATTTTATTGAAATAGAGAACTTTAATGGAAGAAGTTTCCTCCATCAATACAAATTGGCCACTAGTCTGAAATTTATAATCTTTGAGAATTATAGGGGCACCAAGAAATTAAGCAATGTGCTAAGGGTCATAGAGTCAGTGAGTGTTAAAAACAGATTTGAATCCAGTTTTTCCTAACTTTGAGCTCTTGGTCCATTATACCATGTGGGGGTTGTTATTGTCATTGTCATTATTATCACCATCATCTCATTAATAATAAAAAAAAGATTTTTTGCAAGTAAGAAATTAAGTAAAGATGGAGTCCAACTTTATCTATCTTTCTCTCTAGTTGTATTTATACTGGTCACTGGGATATACAGAATGATCCAAAAGCTTCAGTGAAATTTTAACCTTAAAATTGTACTAAGATTTCTGTGATAGTCTGTATCTGCTTTAGCTCTCAATTTACTCAGCAAGCTACTATATGAATTAATTTTTCAGATCACTTTAATGCTTAACTAATTTGTACTTTAATGAGTGATTGCTGCCTTCTATGGGTATCACATCTCTAATGCAAATGTAGGACTTTAAGAGCCCCAAGACCTGAGTTTGAATCCCTCCCTGCTTTGCTGCTTGCGGAATGGGTCAATAATCTCCATATTCCTGACCCCATGGAGTAATATGAAGATTAAATTCAATACCATCTGTACAAAATGCTTTATATTATAATAAGGAGCAGGACAGTGTAAGTGCGGTGAATTACTAGTCCTAGTCTCCAGCTATTTTGAGACCATTTATATCTAGTTGCAGGAATACTGGAGCTTGAGAGCAGTGCCTGAAACTCCAAAGAAATATTAGGAGTCATCAAAATATTTAAGGGGGCTGGCAGATCAATGACCCTCAGAAGAACACACGGCTCCTGCCAGCAAGAGATTAAAAAAAAAAGAAAAGGTTCTGTTAAAAGGAATTTTATAATAGCTGCCGCTCAATATGGGTAAACATAGTTATGGGACAAGGAGAAGTTGTTGATGTATATTAGCTGAAGAGGAGTAATCTACTTTGAAAGCTGGGTGGGATTTAACTGATGGTGATGTTGAAGGATCAGGAACTGCTCTGTGAAGACCTGGGTCAGATCTCATCTTTGACATTTATCTCTGCAAGTCATAACCCCCTCCAGGGCTTCAGTTTTCTCATTTGTGAAATGAGGATGTTGCTTTAGACCAAGGGTTCTTAACAGGAGGTCCATGGCTTTGAAGTTTTTTTCCCCCCTATTTTGATAATGGCATTTCAATATAATTAGCTCCCTTTGTAGTCTTGGGTGTCTTATGTTTTGGATTTAAAAGTCCTGTTTCGAAAAGAGGCCCCAGACTTCACTGGACTGCTGTCAAAGGAGGGGGGGTCCTTGCCTCCCTCCTCCCCCCCAAATAACGAACTCCTGTACTACTTGATCTTAGAGATCCTTTCCAGTCTAGATCTATAATCCCAAGTCAGCATCTCAGATGTCTCCATTTTTATCTCGAATCTTGTGGAAATGTCAGACCAACATCTTTCATTTGGCAGGGGTATGAAAGGATGTATGTCTCACTTCTCCTGGATAGAAGACTTGGGACCAACAAGCAGTGAGTTTGCTCAATGGTCTGAGGTGGGCGGCCTGCGTCCCTTTGAAGAATTATTTACAGATTTCTGCTTCTGGCTCAGAACTAATCATGTAGGGCATTAAATGGAATGTTGACTGCCTCTAAATATTCCCCTCCTGGAAATCATCCCATGATGTCACATGATGGGGATTTTCTAAGCCTGCTTGGGTATTGATAGTGGAGTCTTTGATTCCTATCTTCCTTCCCTTGTCAAGAAACTCGTGTGATAGGAAATGCATAAAAGCAGTTGAGACTTGGTGTCCCAGCCAGCATATCTGGACATCAAAAGTGCATGCCTCAGAGACCCTCTGGTATGTTGTCAGGTCCTTATTTCCTTTTGCTATTTTCTGATTGGGGGAGGGAGATCAGGGGTGGGGAGAGGAAGGACAACTGATGTATGTGTGAGGAACATGTATGAGAATATAGATGCCCAGTGAAGACATTGGCTGGGAATGTGGATGAATGGTTGGGGATGAAGGAGAAACAATCTGGCAAATTCACAGGTGTGATACAGCCTGAACCAATCAGGGAAACACCTGATCCTTTTAATGCTCCTTAGATCTGTTCTTCCTCTACAGATCTCAAAGTACTTCCTATCTCCCCTATATTTACCACCTTCTAATTTATTTTCTATTTATCTATGCATATGTCTAATTACCATATTTGATTGTAAACCATCAGGCTGAAGCCTGGGCATTTATCTTATCAATCTTTGATGTCTTATGCAGCACTAGAGAAATTCTGTGGTTGAATCTGCTGTTGATTGAACCTGTGATTTTTATTGGAATACAACAAACTTTTAACTGTGTGGATTGTGACCCTCTATTGGGTAGATTAATTGAATACGGGGGTTGCAAAATTATGATTTATTATCAACAAATGTTTGATTTGTATACCTATTTTATATACCTTTGTACGTAGGGTTGCATAAAAATTTCTCTTGTGAAAAGGGATTGCGAGTGGAAACAGTTTAAGAAGCCCTGGTATAGGGTGCTCCCAGTGAGGAGACTCCTGTCTTCCAAATTGCCTGCTCTGCAATTTTTAGTCTTAGAGATTTGCATGGGAACTCACGGGTTAAGCAATTTCCTAAAGTCAAACAACCAATGGCAGAAGTTGAAACCGGATTTTTAAAGATTCTGTGGCTAAGACCACACTGCCTTTCTCTACATCCCTATTGACAATATGGACTGAGGAAAAGAGGCCATTTTCTGTCTCATTTCTTACCTCTCTTAATCACTGATTGGGCATTGCCTCAATCAAACTGAGACTGGGAAAGATCTTAGCTAAAAGGGTCAAAGTCTCTCACTGCATCCAGTGGTCCTGGTCCAAATGCTCTGGAGAACTGAGGCAAGTGACTTTGCACAGCCCACCCTCACTTCAGTCCAATTCACTTGCATGTCATGGCACCACTTCCCTGATGTTCTGGTCCCTTTTGAGAACGAAGGACTAACCACTGTATTTAATGGGAAATTTTAAAATGTTCCTTGTATGAATGAATGAGATATGATATAGTTCCAAATATAGGAAACAATCAACGTAATTCGGGCAGCCGTATATAGATGGGTACTTACTGTTTTACAGGGCGTGACTGTTATTCTCATGAGTTACTTCCTTCCTTTCCAGAGAAGCAAAGGATGGAGCTTTCTTGGGCATAGAAGTAGGTATCTTGAGGAACAGGGATTCATCCATAGTTACCCAGAGCTGAGTGGAAGCTCATTGTTCTAGGGATTGTATTCTTTTCTCTATCTCAACTCATAACCAATTAATTAAGAAAAAGATTTTGGTATTCTCCAGTGATTCCATTCCACCACCAAAATAATCTTTGTTATATGCAAATCTGGCCTAAGACCTAGGAGATCTGGTTCTGTGGAAAGAAGTCTGGATTTTCAAGAAACCTGGGTTTGAAAGCTGTCTCTGTCACTAACTAGCTATGTCTCTTATCTTCAGGTTCCTCAGGTATACAAGATGAAGCTTGCATTAGATGGTCTCCCAAGTTGCTTCCAGTTCTAATTCTGTGGCAATTCTCTGCTAAAATATTTTCTTACTTTCAAAGGTCCAGAGTTTCTCTATGTGGCATTCAAGGCCTTCCATAATCTAGGGTCACTTTACTTTTCCAACCTTTCCCGTGTTATTTCCTTCTGTCAGTTCCAGCCCAAATGGATGACTTTCTTCACCCTTTCCCCCACCATACCCTATACTCTTTCTTATCTCTACACTTCCTCTACACCTGCTTTTCCCTGTGCCTGGAGGCTCCTGCCATTTCCCTTTTACCTGTAGAATTTCCATTTCTCCAAAAATGCCCAACTCTTATAAATGCCATCTTCTTCAGGAAGTTTTTCTTTATCTCCTTGATCAGTAACCATATTTTCTCTCCTACCTCAAAGAGCATTTGGTTCATAGCTCTTGAATATATATAAGTATTGTAGTGTAGCATAGGGATCTGTATTTGTATTTTATTCCCCTTCAAGATGGCAATCTCCATTAGGGCAGGGCCTGTGTCTTAGAAAGATTTTATATTTTTGCCAGAGCCTAGCAGTGCTCATAGCAGAAGGTTGATTGAGTGATTGTCTTGCTATCTAAGTGGTTGAAGTCACTCATTTTATTAGGGTAACATATATCAGAATGCTCCATTGTTATGAATAAGCATTAGGGAAACCTATCAGGATAGAATAAGTATAGGGGGAAAAACAAAACAAAACACCTATCTAAATATATTTGGGCCAAATCAAACTCTACGTGCCCGTAGAGTAGTTGGAGAAGGAAGGAAGACAAAGGAATTGCAAGTTTATACAGAGAAAGACTAGAGCAAGACTACCATGTCTCTTCCTTTTAGTCTTGGAAGGCTTCTTGGAAGAGATGAGCTTTCAAGAGGACTTTGAAGGGAGGAAGGGGAATGGTCTGTAGGCTGCAAGTTTCCTCAGACCTTTCCACCTTTCCCTTTATGGAGATGAAGCAATCTGGGAATGCTACAGTACTGGGGGTGGACTGAGATATAGGGGATTTGGAGGCTAGATTTAATCACTCTACTGAGTATTTTGGGGCAAGTGAAGTCTCACTGAACCTCACTTTTGTTTTGTGTAAAAGGATAGGGTTGAACTAGATAATCTAGCTAACTCGACAAGTATTTATTTAGCACCTTCTTTTACCAGTCCTTCAGGCTTTGGGAATGAAACATTTTAGTGGCCTGGATCCTTAGGATTTGATGATCCCGTCTCTTAATGACACTGAATATAAATCTAAAATAAGACAATATTGTCTCATTTGCATTTATAGAATGATGCAGGCTCTAAAGTGACTTAATAGAAGAGACTGTTGGTATCCAAAGGCCCCCACTTTCTTAAGGCTTACAATCTGGTTCCAGGCTACTTAAAATTTCATAACTTCCCTCCCAAGCAGAGCAGTAGATTTAATTAATATACATTAATCTTTCTAAAATATCATTTGAATCTTATAAGAAGCAGCATGGCATAATATTACACTGTTAGACTTGGAATCTAGAGGTCTGGATTTGAATCCTGCGTGGGACACCAATTCTGTGTGACATTGAAAAGTTATTTGCCGTCTGAGATGTCTGCTTCCTGTTTGAAATTAAAGGGTTGTACTCTATGATATCTAAAATGTCTTCCAGTTTTAATTCAATAATCAAAATCTCTCAGATTCTCAGTTTCTTCATCTGTAAAATAAGGCTAATAACACTTATATTCTGTATCTCACAAGAGGGCTATGAGGAAAATGCTTTAGTCTAACAGG
Organism: Antechinus flavipes; assembly: GCF_016432865.1. Lineage (NCBI taxonomy): Eukaryota > Metazoa > Chordata > Mammalia > Dasyuromorphia > Dasyuridae > Antechinus > Antechinus flavipes. The sequence goes on along the minus strand of NC_067398.1, from coordinate 48,257,047 downwards.
AATTTGATTATCCGAGCTTTTGTTATGTGGTAGGTATTGGCTATGCCTGGAAAATACAATAACAGACCAGTTAAAGACCCACACACCTGTAATTCTGGCTCTAGGGAAGGTTTAATGTTGGTGGATCCCTTGACCATTGGGTTGGATCAATTAGGGATCAGTACTAAGAATTGTATCTAAATCGTGGACCTGTGGGAGGAGGAGCCATCAGCATCCTTAAAGAGTAACTAATTGGCCCAGGTCCTAAGATATTGTTGAATCATGTCTAACACTTTGTGACCACTTGGACCATATTGTCCGTGGGATTTTCTCTATAAAGGTACTGGAATGCTTTGCCATTTCCCTCTCCAATGGATTTATGCAAACAGAGGTTAAGTGATTTGCCTTGAATCTCAGAAGTAGTAAGCACCTGAATTCAAATCCAGGCTTTGATCTTCCTGACTTCAGGCTCGGTACTCTATTCCCTTCGCTACCTATCTACCTTCTAGGTAAATAGGTTAAGAGACAGGGTAGCTAGATGGGTATTAGTGAAGAAAGGGAAGCACTAATAGAATTATAATATTCTGGGAGGCAAGCAAGGAAGAATTGAGCCTTAAGTCAGTCCTTTGTTCTTTAAGTAGGTTTTTTGTTCAGGTGGACTTTCATTACAGTCCCGATGGGGTTTATTATCCAATCAGAAAGTTAAGTGATGATGTCAAACCTCTGAGGTTATATTTTCCCTATAAAAGATCTGTTAGTACTGTAGATCTTTGCTAACTCCTTTTCAGAATTATCCTGGTATGAGGGGCTCTCTCCTATCTCGTAGTGGTCTCCCTTCAGTGGCTTCTTGCTCCTGATGGTGAGAAATCCTTTCATGGGATACTTCCTCCTTATGGCATTTTTTTCTCCTTGTTATAGCTAATCCTTTTAGGGTGCGAAATCTCTTTTAGGGTTTGTCTATGGATTTAGCCTACTAGTCAATGACTATTCCTTATTGGTGTCTTTCCTTTAATGGCTTCCTCCTCCTGATTAATTCTGAGTTTTACTAGGGCCAGATTGGTGAGTAGCCCAGCCTATGAGATATGGAGAGACCAGTCTTACAAAAACCAAAACCAAACCAAAACAAACAAAAAACAACAAAACAAACAGACAAAAGAACAGGCAAAATGATACTATGTCTCTAAAAATAGAAAAAGACAAACTGGATAGATCAGGAAAATGCCTCATCCAGGAGAAGGTTTTTCCCCTAAGCTTCAGAGATGGGGAAGGATCCTGGGAGGCAGAAGTGAAGAAGAGAAAGGGAAGTACATTCAGACATGGAGAACCTTCTTTGCAAAGGTCTGGAGTTGGGAGATGGCATATTGAGTTCAAGGAATGGCCAGCAGACTAGTTTGGCTGTAATGGTGAGTAGATGAAAGGCAATGATAAATAAGATTGGGAAGGTAGTTAAGCATAGAAGACCTTCAGTCCCAAGCTGAAGATTTTGTATTTTTTTCTTTAGGACAAAAGGAAACCTGTGATATGGTAAAATTTGTATTTTAAGAATGGCAGCTAAAAACTAGGCATTGACCCATACTTAACACCATACACCAAGACAAGATCAAAATGGGTTCATGACCTAGGCATAAAGAATGAGATTATAAATAAATTGGATAGTTTACCTCTCAGACCTGTGGAAGAGGAAGGAATTTATGACCAAAGAAGAACTAGAGATCACTATTGACCACAAAATAGAAATTTTTGATTATATCGAAAAGTTTTTGTACAAACAAAACTAATGCAAACAAGATCAGAAGGGAAGCAATAAACTGGGAAAACATTTCCAAAATACATAGAGAATTCACTCTAATTTATAAGAAATCAAGCCATTCTCCAATTGATAATTGGTCAAAGGATATGAGCAGCCAATTCTCAGACGAAAACATTGAAACTATTTCTAGCCATATGAAAAGATGCTCTAAGCCATTATTAATAAGAAAAATGCAAATTAAAACAACTCTGTGATACCATTACACACCTGTCAGATTGGCTAGAATGACAGAGAAACATAATGGGGAATATTGGAGGGGATGTAGGAAAACTGGGACACTGATACATTGTTGGTGGAGTTGTGAATGAATCCAGCCATTCTGGAGAGCAATTTATAAATATGCTCAAAAAGTTATCAAACTGTGCATATCTTTGACACAGCAGTGTTACACTGGGTTTATATCCCAAAGAAATCTTAAAGAAGGGAAAGGGACCTGTATGTGCAAGAATGTTTGTGGCAGCCCTTTTTGTAGTGGCCAGAAATTGGAAACTGAGTGGAAGCCCATCAATTGGAGAATGACTGAATAAATTATAGTATATGAATGTTATGGAATATTATTGTTCTGTAAGAAACGACCAGCAGGATGAATACAGAGAGGCTTGGAGAGACTTACATGAACTGATGCTGAGTGAAATGAGCAGGACCAGGAGATCATTATATACTTCCACAACAATACTATATGATGATCAATTCTGATGGACATGGCTCTCTTCAACAATAAGATGAATCAAATCAGTTCCAATAGAGCAGTAATGAACTGAACCAGCTTCACCCAGAGAAAGAACTCTGGGAGATGACTATGAACCACTACATATCATTCCCAATCCCTCTATTTTTGTCCACCTGCATTTTTGATTTCCTTCACAGGCTAATTATACACTATTTCAAAGTTTGATTCTTTTTGTACAGCAAAATAACAGTATGGACATGTATACATATATTGTATTTAACATATACTTTAACATATTTAACATGTATTGGTCTACCTGCCATCTGGGGGAAGGAGGAAAAAAGTTGGAACAAAAGGTTTTGCAATTGTCAATGCTGAAAAATTACCCATGCATATATCTTGTAAATAAAAAAGCTATATATATATATATATACCTATACATATATATATATATATATACATATACATATATATATACACACACACACACACACACACACATACATATATATATATATAAGAATGACAGCTGTGTGGAGGCTAGGTTGAAGAGGAGAAATACTGAAAGCAGAGACCTTTAAGAGGCTATTGAAATAGTTGAAGAGCTCCTTGAAGTCAGAAACCATTCTCCCCCATGCTCATTCTCCCCTCTTTTTTTTCGGCTTTAGCCTAGTGGCTTGCACTGAGCAGATTTCTCTTTCTCCCTCCTTCCCCCCTTCTCTCTGTCTCTGTCTCTGTCTCTCTGTCTCTGTCTCTGTCTCTGTCTCTCTCTGTTTCAATCTCTCTCTCTCTCTCTCTCTCTCTCTCTCTCTCTCTCTCTCTTGCTAAACTATAAAGCACATTTATTTACCTGAGGCCTGAATAAGTTAAAGGTCAGGAATCAGAGTCAGTATCTTTAAATTTCCTGAGGTATTCCTATTAGGGCAGGAACTAGCTCGGGAGCAGCCTTGAGCCCACAGGCAAAGGCAGGTAATGAGTGCTGCCAGGAGAGGAGATGAGGAGATGGTAATTGGAAGTAAAGTCAGAGTCCCCCGAGATTTCTCATGGCCCCAAGTGGAGATTGTCACCTCAAACAGAAGTAAAAAAACGAGCCTTTGTGTTTGAGGTCAGGAGGCCCCAGCGTGTGTAGTTGGAAAAGGAAGGGCCCAAATGAGAGTTTTAACCAGACATGAAATTTTAATTGTGCACTTTTCCAAAGACGGAGCAAAAAAATCTCTCCATCCTCATTACTGTCAAATGCGTGATTGGTCGTTTTCAATGGGGGCAAGATGAATGAGTCGAAATTACTGAGACACAAACCCTGGGGTTTCCTGGGTATAAATCTCTCAAGAAATCCAGCCTCCTATTGGAAGTGGCTGCCTTCATTTGTTTTATTTGTCAAGGAAATGGCAAGGGGAGGAGGATGTGGAAATAGAGCCTGGTCTTGCTTAGGGCTCTGAGAAGGGTGAGGGAGCCCTGGCTAGGCTTCCTCAGGGTAAAGCCCCCAGCACTGTGTGATCTTTAGCTCCAGACCTCCATCCCTAAGCCAAGTTCCTCATTCCCTGTTTGGCAGCTGGGGAAAACCTCCAGTTGGCCGGGCCTGCTGAGAGAATTGCTCTGAGCTCATCCCAGAAGCCCTTGTGTCTCAAAGAACCTGGCAATTACCATATGAATGGAAAAGGAGAGGGGGGGAAATCTCCAGCCCAAGCCATTGGAGTGGGATTAGCAGATGAAAGTGACCTGGAGCTGAGAGACTGGGAGATAAGCGTAGAGCGAGTTTAGGAAAAGTGGGCCAGCTTCAGTTTTAATTCTTTTCACCTTTGTCAAGGATTGCTGCTAATCTGCTTTTTTCTTCACCCTGTTCCCTACTCCCACAACTTTTTTTTTTTTTCTTGGTGCAGTAGCAAGAGAGCTAAAGCTTGTTAGTCAACTGTAGGCTATGGCAAATGCCATAGGTCCTTTTTTTATGGGGGAGAAAGGTTCACATTTTGGGGGGACCCCATGAAAAACTGGGACCAAGTGGTGCAGAATATAGGGATGTAGATTTAGTCCTGGCACTCTCTAAAAATTCGAGACCAGTGGTAGAGTGGACAACTGTGGCAAGTGAGGAGGGGGTTCTCTCCCACTGGATAGTCCAAACATCCATGGAAGATTGCTTGTCAGAGATGGATGCATAGAGTGGGTTTATAAACCCTTTTGTAGTCTGGTAAAGCCTGTTGACCATTTTTTAAACCTCACTTCTGGGTCCTATTCTTTTCCCTCTATACTATTTTGCTTGGTGATTTCATCAGCTCCCATGAATTCAATTATCATCTCTAGGCAGATAATTCTCAGATCTACTTTGTCCAACCCTAACCTCTTTCCTGACCTTCATTCTTACATCTGAAAACTGCCTCTTGGACATGTTGAACTGGAGGTCTGGAAGTGAAGACATTAAATTCAACATTTTCAAAAATGGACTGATTATCTTTCCACCCAACCCTTCCCATATTCTTAACTTCCTTGTAATGGGGAAGATACCCACATGTTCCTATTTACCCTAGTTTGCAACCTAGATGTCATCTTCGACAGAGCAACTGTCTTACAACCCTTCCCTCTACCTTTCCCCATAATTGGATAATTGGTTACCAAGTCTATCATTTCTACCTTTGACTTGCAATAGTTGCCCGCCTCCAGCTTGTCCACTTTTTAGACCATTCTCCACTCAGCTGTCTTTTTTTTAATTTTATTTTTTTTTGCAAGGCAATTTGGGGTTAAGTGACTTGTCTTGGGTCACACAGCTAAGAAGTGTCTGAGATGTGAACTGACTTCAGAACTGATATTCTATCCATTCCAGGTCACCTAGCTGTTCTCAGGTATCAGATTGACCTTCCTAACATATAGATCTCTGACCATGTTACTTTCCCCTTCTTCACTACCTCCAGGATCAAATATTCTGGTTGGCTTTTAAAGCCTTTCACAATCTGGTCCCTTTCAACCTTTCCAGATTTCTCATATCTTACTTCCTCCTTCCCCACCTCCAACTTTGACCCAGCTTGTAGTTTCTCTCACCAGACTCACCAGATCTCAATTCATGCATTTCCACTAGTTGTTCCTCATACTTGGAATTTTATACATTGCATCTCCATCTCTAAGCTACTCTGGCTTCCTTCAAGTCTTAGCTGAAGATCCCTCTTTTTTGAGAATCCTTTCCCAGCCCCTCTTAATCTTGGTGCCTTCCCTCTAGAAGGGAGAGAGGAGGGAGAGGGAACTCCCTCTAGAGTTTCTCTAATTTATCTTATATTTATATATTATTTTGAGTTCCCTGAAAACAGGGGGACTGTTTGTTGTTGGTGGGGTTTTATGTTTTGTGTTTTTTCTATCTCCAGTGTTAGCAGAGTGCTTGACACACAGTGATAGTTTTTGGATGATTTGTATTTTTAAATACATAGGATTATTTGCACAACCTATAAGGAAACTATAAATTGTATTGAAAGATCTATCTATCTATCTATCTATCTATCTATCTATCTATCTATCTATCTATCTATAAAGTTCAAGTTCTCTTTCAACTCTAAACATCCTTGCTGGAGGCATTTGGGCAGAAGACCCAGAGAGAGAAGTTGACTTAGGACAGTTGGTACTAACTTCAGACAGGGCAATAGGATTGTCTTTGACAAATACCATTGAGCTACACTTGGCTTTCTGTACTGCTCTAGGTATTCATTTTAACCGGGGATTCCACTTGTTTTTTCTTCTTTTTTGTGTGTTTGAGATCACACCCCCTGGTCTTGCCCTCCACCTCCCAAAGAAGTATATTTCCTTCAGTGAGCATTTACTGACCTAAAAACTTCTTTTGAATAAATGTTCCCTGTTAACATTCAGTACAGTGGATGGCATAAATATTGACTTTTCCCTAATTCCAAAGAATGGATTGGCAATTCCCATGTTCTCATGAAATTGTGAAGTGATGAAAGTTTGTCTTTGCCTTACTTCATTGCCTTTCTCTCTTGAGTATCCAGTGGACTTCCTACTGTTATTGCTATGGAAACTGGCTTCTGGAAAAAGTCGGGTAAGTTTGATCACATTGAGGTATGAATGATTGAGAAGATTTAACTTCCTTATCTTTCTCATGAAGTATTTATATTTTAACTGGGAATAATAGAAAGCTTTAAGTCAAAGGACTTGCATGGTAGAATTTTAGGCAGGTAAGTGAGAGAAGTACATTAATTTTTTTTTTTTTTTTTAAACAGAGAACCTTCCTGGGATTCCTGAGACAATCCATATTACACCTTCTCTGACATCCTAGTGAAGCTATTCTCAAAACCACACAATTTAGAATTTTATCATTGTTTTATGCCTTCTTCAAGTAGGTTATAATCTCTTTTGAGGGTAGGGACCTATCCTTATATCTTGTGTTCCTTGTAACAGTTCAGTGGATGGCATAAATATTGGTCCAAATATAGACCAACCCCAAATACAAATTATACCTCCAAAATGAAATCTGTTAACACTAGACAATAGTGAAAATAGTATTGGATATAGACTTAGAAGATCAAGGTTTGAATTTTGGTTCATATTTCTTGTTTTTCCTTTTTGCAAGAGGATCAATGACATTGGGGTAATAGCTTGACTTACCAGTGAATTGAATTTAAGTATAAGAGGGTTGTGCATATAATCAGCCTCACTCTCTCCTCCAGACTCATGGAGTCCAGTGGCAAACAAGAGTCAAGATGATTGATGATGACCCAGAATGCAGTGGGTGACCTTGACTTTTTAACATTAATATCTTTCCCAGTTTTAGTTTGTCTAATTCAATTAGCAGATATCTATTATGTGTCTCCTAGGTGCAGAACATAGTTCTGGGTCCTTTTTTTTTTTTTTAAATTGAGTTATACTTCTCCTCCCAACCCCCCATGATATCTTTTACACTCTTTCTGCATTATTCCTTATTTTCCATGTGTTGCAGGCTGATCATACCCACCATGCTTCTCTCCATTGCCCTTGGAGTGATCCTCAGTTTCAGTTCTTTGAAGATGGTAGTGTTCCATGACCTTCAGCCTTGGAACATCACCAATAAGCCATCATGTAAAGTGATCCTGACTTGAGAGTTTTTTTCCACTGAACATAAGCAAAGTACAATTCCCCTTTTCACAAGACTCTCCAAAAGCATATTGTTTGGGAATGGGTCCCTATATTTTCTTATTTAAAAAAGTTAATTTTCAATTTGAATAAAAATCTATGTCTCTCCACCCACCAATTTCTTTCCACTGTAAAACAAAGTAAGACAAAACCTAGTAGCAAATATTCCTGGTCAAGTGAAAAAAATCCCACATTAGTCATGTCCAAAAAGTGAATGTTTCAAATGTGTTCAGTTTATTAGCGGTTAGGAGGTAAGTAGTATATATCATCGTCGATCCTTTGAAATCGTGGTTGAATTCATGGATCAGAATTGTTAAGCCTTTCAAAGTTATTTGTCTTTATCATGTTGTTATTATATAAATTATTTTTCTGCTTCTACTTATTTCACTCTGCATCAATTCATGGCAGTCTTCCCAGCTTTCTCTGAACCCATTGCTTTCATGATTTCTTATAGTATTCCATTTTATTCATATACCACAATTTATTTTTCCTGGACTTAGCAGTTTATACCTTGATCTGGTATAAAGGGTGATGACTTGGGAGTTCAGTGTAAGCTCAGTGTGAATCAACTGGATTATGTAGTTGTTTAAAAAAATCACATTTGATATCCAAACATATCAAATTGAAGTCCAGAAACATCGTATTCAGAAGGTGGTGCTGGTCAGCTCTTATCTAAAATGTTGAGTTCAGTTCTGGGCATCACATTAGTAAACTGAGGTGGATCAAAGAAGAAAGTGACCTCATTAAAATGGGGGTGACTACTAGAGAAAATGAGCATTTTAAATCTGAATTTTAGAAGACTTAGGTGAGACAGAATTACTATCTTCAAATATCTGAAGGCTTTCCATGGGAAAATGGGAGCATCCCAAGAGGGAGCTTTAGGTGGTTTTTATAAGGAGGCAAATTTTGGCTCACTACAAAGAACTTTTTAACATTTTGAGCTGTCCTAAGCTAGAATGGACTGCTTTGTAAAGCAGAGGTGTTTAAGGAAGAATGATTGACTATTGGGAATGCCTTAGAAGGGATTCCTGCATTGAGAGGGATTAGGGTTAGGATTGGATTAGGTGAACCCCCTCAAGTCTTTTTTTTTTTTTTTTTTTGATTCTGAGATTCTGTGAATCTATGTCATAACCAGAAGGGAGTGAGGAGTAGAATGAATATCTTCTATGGGAAGGATACTTCAATTCTTTTAAGAGTTTGTTATAAGGCAAGAATCACAAGATGGGCAGTAGGGCTCAGCCTCCACTTGTGCATCCTTGTGCTCACCTTTATCTGACTATCTAGGTTCCACCCCTTCTCATTCACTGTCCCCAGTCCACTGAAGGAGGAGTCTGCCTAGGACAATAGGACTGCTATGAAATATGTCCACTGATGTGATCATCTGCTGCTACTGAGTTGTTCATTCTGCCTCCACGGTGAAGTTGTGTTGAGTGACTTCCATTGGTTTGCATTGAAAACCTAGTCTTTGGTTGATATGGAGCAAGAGCCTGGATTGGGTTTAGACAATGATAGACTTCCACAAAATGGCCAATTCTAGTATGAAGATGCTTATTTCTTTTCCATTCATTCATTCAATGAACATTTATAAAGGGCTACTGATGGGCAAAGCCTCAGTCAAACTGCTCCTTCCCTGATTGACCAAAGAAAATAAGCCTGGAATGGGATAGGAGTGCTGCCCCCAAATACCCTGGGTACAGTATACCCATCCCAATCCAAAGGGAGAAATTGAGGGAGACCCCTACTATTTCTGTAGCTGAGAATGAAATGAGCAAAGAGTTCATTAAAATATTGAAATATTGATGAAATCCTGTATACCAGAGGGAATACACTCCCCAACTGTCTGTGATGTTATAAAAGTATAGGAGAGAAGAGATAAGGCTCAGAGAATTGTCTGAGAATTGAAAAGGTACAGAGGAGAGTAAAGGAATATGAGACATCAATTAAATTCAATTAAACTTAAATTTATTAAGAAACGGATACATGTTAGATACTTCACTAGGCACTGGGTATTCAAAAACAGAAACAAAGCAGTTCCTGCCCTCATGGAGTTTCTGTTCTCCTAGGAGATTAAGGGGAAGACAGATGGAAGATGATTTTTTCCTGCCCAGCTACTCATCTCCTTTGGAACCTGATGGCTTGTGAAATGGTTTTGCAGAAGAGGACGATTTATCTGCTGTCCACTTGAGTGGAGGCTCCTGTATGATGCCGGGAGCTCATCAGGAGCCCAGAGAAGAGAAGTGGAGGAGGGGGCTTTCTGTGATTCAGAATCAAGATTAATTGATGTCCCTTAATAGAAATAATCTAAATCTATCAATTACTCTTCCTGCTAAGCTCATGTACACTGCACTTTTCTATGAAGGCCTACAGAGCTCAACAGAATCAGCATGTTTGAGGGGACATTTTGACTCTCTGAAGCTGTGTTGATCATTCCTGTTGGAAAAAAAGCAGAGAAAATGGCCTTCCATTCAGGTTAAGCAGTTTGCAAAGCTAAAGGCTCAGTAGCTAGTGTCCAGGCCAGAGAGGTTGGAAAGCAGCCCTAGTGGGGTGTGGGGCTATATGCTCTAGGTATGTGCTCACCACGTATCACAGAACCTGAGGCTCAGAAGGACCTTGGTGAGCATCTAGCCCAACCTGTCCACAAAAGGCCTCCCTTCGCCACCACACCTGATAAGGGATCTCATGTGCCAGGTCTGTTTGCCCTTATGTGCCCTTGAGCTCACGTACTTGCCCCAGGGATGCTCTCACCATAGGAACGACATTAATATGTACACACTTGTCCATGCAGGCGCATGGGGGTTATGTCTGTGGGTAAGTGGGGATGGTGAAGTTAGTGCTGAGTTAGAAACTGCTAATTTAAAACATATGGTAAGTTTTAAAATGGAGAGGGGAGGAGAGGACTTTAAAAGGATTTCTGTATTATTAGAAGGGAGGGATGTGGTGGTGACCAATCTTATGGATTGGCTCAGAGAATTGTGTGTCTTGCACCGATTAAACATCGATGAGGATGTTTAATGATAAATAATAATAAGTAATTAATAAATATTTATTAAATTAAATTAAATAAATAAATTATAATTAAAAAAAAAAACCATCAATGAGCTGTGCTCTCTATCCATAGGAGTTTTGTTGGGAAAGCAAGATGGACAGTTTATACAGTGCATGAAAGACTAAGTCCTTTGCTATAGACAATTAGATAATTAGACAGTATGTAATAAGGCACTAATTGTGTTTTAGAGACTTCATGTAAAACGAGTTAGAGAAGAGGAGGATTGAGTATGAACTGGATGCTCAGGGTGGCCTTCTTAGAAGAAGGCTGGCCTGGGACCTTAAGAGATGGGAAGGATATGGATAGGTAGAGAAGGAAAGTAGATGGTTGTTTTTATTTATTTGTTTTTTATTTGGAGAGGGGAGGGAGAGACACCATGAGAAAAATGAAGAGAGTTGGAAAAAAGGAGGCATTAAAGGGAGGTGAGCTGCGTGATTATATTGCAAGTCTATAAAGGCCAATATTAGAAATGGTTAGATGGGCAGTAGACCAGTCATCAATATGAGTGATGAAGTCATGGATCCAACTGAAGTATGTTGGAAAGTAGTGGAAATGAAATTAGGAAGGGCTCTGGAAATAGGCTGAGGAGTTTAGACTTCATGTTGAGTAGGAGGGTATTGCCACTTACCAGAAATGGGGAAATTCAGGAGAGAAAGCTTCGTCAGTGTAGGTGAGGAATGGTGGGAGGGATTTGATTTCTGACTTTCTTAGTTTGACACTCAGTTGTAAATGTTGTGGAATCAACTGGAAATATGGGACTTGCTTTTTAGTGGGAAATCCAGTTGCAAATGTTATAGAATCAACTGGAATTAAGGGATTGGCTTTTTGTGGGAAATCTAATTGTAAATGTCCTGGAATCAGCTGGAAATATGGGACTAGCTCTTAATGGAAAATCCAATTGTAAATGTCCTAGAATTAACTGAAAATGTGGGATTGCCTCTTGGATGAGAATTGGAAGCTAGAAATGAAGGGAAGAGAAGGGAGAAAGAGCTAAATATTTATATAGTGCTTATTATGGGCCAGATACTATGCTAAGGGCTTCCAAATATTGTCTCATTTGATCTTTACAACAATCTTGCAAGGTAGGTGCTGTTATTATTCCCATTTTATAGGTGAGGAAACTAGGGCAGATAGAAATTAAATGACCTTGCCAGGGTCACACAGCTACTAAATATTTGAGGTCAAATGTGAACTCAGGGCTTCCTGATTTGAAGCCCAGAGCTTTATCCGTGGTTCTATCTAGCTGTCTATGATGAATAGTTGGAAATCATCAGAGATGAAAATTAAGGTAGTAAGAATATATTCATTCATTCTGGCATGACATCTGAATTCTATGGACTGTGGATATTGATATCATCTCTAACTGTTGTCTGAGGTTGCCCGGGTACCTTTCATTGGTTTTCTAAATGGAAATAAATTGAACTTGGAACTCCCAGACTGCTAAAAAAGTAGTTTTTCGGTTTACACAGAGCAGTAGCCCAACAAATTCTTTTCAATGACTTAAATGTAAGACATATTATAGATGGCATGGTTTGTGCAGAAATGTCAGATTTGCTGTTGTGAAACTCCCAAGGGAGCTGAATGTTATTGGAAAAAGTTTAACAAAATAAACAAAAACACAGTACAATGGAGATAATGTGAATTTGTGATTTTCTAAGCCAATATGTATCTGCAGATATTGGTTAATTTTTGAGTTTGCAGAGTGGATAGTGAGCCAGATTTAGATCCCAGAAGATCTGGGTTTCAGTGCTCCCATAACGCATTCTAATAATGTGACCCCGCAAAATCTCTTCATATCTCAGTGCCCTTGGAAATTCTCAAACACTCCAAGCTGTCATTAATCAGGTGTGGATCTGAATTATTGGAGGAAGTTCTTCACTGGCAGTTACCTATGCTAGTGAAATGGAGGGTCTAGTAAAAATAAAATACATGGAAGGCACCAAAATGAGTGCTTGAGGAAAATACAAAAACAGTAAAAGAGTTTTTGTCTATCAGGGCTGAACTCTACTTACATAGGACTGTGCTAAGGACTCTACTTTGAATTCTCTTTGTATGTCAATTGCCTTGGATATATTAGATCCTTTAAAAATTAGTTGAATTGATTTGAATTAAATGAGTTAATACAGAATAAATGCCATATGAATGGCAAGGGGAATAATTGCTACAGCAATTCCAAGAAAGGAAAGGTCACTACAGATTGGGATGCTTAGCCAAAGTTCTATGGAGGAGCAGCATTTGAGCTGGGACTTTAAAGATGGAGTGTTACTAGGAGAGTTTGGAGGCAGTGTGGTGAGAGGATCTGGGTTTAAATTTTACCTCTGCTATGACCTATGTACTTTGGATAAATCACTTAATTTTGTGTGGGACCAGAGCTGCCTTATTTGTTAACTGAGGCCTATTTTATTATTATTTTAAATGAGGTATATTTTGGATCCAGATCTTTGATCCCATGAAGCTATGAAGTTCCTAGGTGGAAGGAATGTTATCAGCAGAAAACAGAAGGTGTGGGGAGAAGAGAGAGCCAAGAACAGAGCTTTGGGGAATCCTTACAGAGGGTAGGAGCAGAGGCAGGAAAAGGCTGCCAGGAGAAGAACTGAATGAATGTGGGGCTATACAAACCAAGAGAGGATGTTCAAGAATGGTCCATGGTATCAGACCATCGAGAAGGCAAGGAAATTCACTGGAAGTCGTTGATAACTCGGAAGAGAGCAGGGGCAGCTGAATGATGGAGTAGTGGCCAGATTTGGGAATATTAATAGATAGCAAGGTAAGGAAGCACCCATGGTCCTCAGACCACAGATTTGAGAAGTTTGGTGTCAGAGGAAAGGAGGGCAGTGTAAACTTGCTAAGGTCAAGGACTCTGGCCCCAGCAGATTGGGTCTTGTCCATTCCTGGCCCATGGATCCCTACTGATTGGCAGGATTAAGATACACTGGTAGTTATTAATAATTTCAGTCCAGAGGAAAGAGAGAAAAGCAGATCACAGAGATGGAGGACAAGTGGACCCAATGATTGGAAGGGAACACTTAAAAAATGGTTAGAGAAATAGTATGGATCCTCTATAAGGAAGAGAAAGTCCAGAGTAGATATGTTAAATTTATGGGGGACAGTTGATAGAGCATCAGAATCGGGACGACCTGAGTTCTAGTCTAATTTAACCTAATCTTCAGATACTTACTAGCTGTGTGACCCTGGACAGGTCACTTAACCCTGAGCTAAGGGTTGGGCAGAGTATAGAAAGGATTGGGCAGGAGAAAGAATTCTGTACCCAAGTATCAGACCTGGGTTTCATTCCTGGATTATTCTACTTTATTGTTTAGAGAAGTTGTTGAGTTGTTTCTGATCCCGTTTGGGGTTTTCTTGGCAGGGATACTGGAGCAGTTTGCCATTTGCCTTCTCCAGCTTATTTTACACATGAGGAAACTGAGGCAACCAGCAATAACTAGTTTGTTCAAAATCACACAGCCAAGATTTCAAATTTGAATTCAGGTCCTCCTGACTCTAGGCCTGGCATTTTATATTACCCCTGTTCTTTATCTCATCCCAGCCTCCTTAATCTGTCCACTAGTACATCTAACGTCACTTCCCCACATTAGCGCTCTCCGCTGTACCTGGCTATGCTGGCAGAGAGGTGTGAGGGCCCAAATTAGGGTTATTTGAGAGAGAAGAAGAGGGTGGATACCATTTGTGTGACACTGTACTAGTCACTTCACCTTAATAGATCTCAGTTCCCTCCTGTGTCAAATGAGGGGGTTTGACTAAATGATCTTTAATTTCCAGGATTCTAAATGAAAGTGGGCTTAGGCCCCCAGAAGACCCCTGCAAGGATAACTTTGTGATAACCACTTATGTTTGTTTAGCACTTTAGGCTAAAGTCTTGCTCTCATGATACACTGCAGCCCTGCTGGTGAGAGGAATGCTTTAAAACAATTATTAATGACAAAATAATAATAATAAACTGTTGTTCTCTCTAGGCAAGTAGAAACCTGTCTGTTTGCAATGGAAGGTCACCAAAAAATATAACAATGGAAAATAGGATCATGAGCCATCCATACGAGGAAAGCATTATCCCCATTTTATAGAGAGTAAGACAAAAGTTCAGGAGTGGAGTTACATGCCCATGATCACACAGTTAGACAGTATGAGAGTGCTGCATCCAAGTCTTTTTCTATCATATCATATTGTCTTTCACATGTTATTTGTCAGACACTAGAAAAAGCCACAAAAAGGCTGAGGGCATTCTGTAGGTACAGAAGACATAGTCCTTTCTCCCTTTGTCTGGGGAGAATGCCCAAAGGTGAGGCAGGGGAATGGATTAAATGACCTTTAGCCATCTCTTCTAGGAGTGTTTGTTCTCTTGGAGCCTGAACTAAGAAGCTACTTTTAAACTATCCTCTGTAACGTTGCCTTTAACTTGCCTGCCAAAAGTCAGGAAATTGGATCCTTTTGTAGTGTGTGGTTATTTTCCTACAATGAAGGTCTCCTATTAGTCATTGTTTCTCTTTTGCAGCTCTTGGAGCAGGCGCCAGCTTTCTCCACTGCTCTGCGTGTTCTTCCCCCTCTTCTCTTTCCCCATAAAGTCTCCTGCCTCTTGCTTCAATCAAGCAGGTGCCATATGCACAGATCAAAACAAGAACATGACGTCTGGAGGCTGAGAACCTCAGAGCTGGAAGGGAGGCCCGGAGGCTGGGCAGCCTCCTTTTCCTCTCTTCCTACGCAAACAAAGCTCAGGAGGGTTGAGTGACTTATGCAGGACCAGCTAGCTAATGAGAGGCAGATCTGACTCCTTTCTGAACATCCCTCCTCTCTTTGTTGGATGTTCTTCATTCTCCTAAAAGGACTGTGACACTGGGGAGGTGACGCCTTGACATCCAAGTGAGTTGGATTTAAGTGAAGGAGACTCCCTCCAGAGCCATCTTGGTCCAGTGGCCAGATATAGATCAGGACAACTGGAGACATCCTGGATGCAGAGGTTCCATACCCTCACCTGCAGGCGCTCTGCTTCATTCTTTGTCTGAGTTTCAAGGTCAGAATCATTCTAGGTCTTCATCGACATTAATCATAGATCATAGGATTTTCAATACAGAGTCAGAAGAGTCAGGATACCTGAGTAGTTCCACGTAGGTCAAAGGGCCTTGGCCAAGGTCACACTTAAGTTGCAAAGCCAGGATTTCATCCTATTTTCTATTGTTATATTTTCTTGTGACTATAATTTAGCTCAGTCTTGCAAACAGACAGGTTCCTACTTGCCTAGAGAGAATAACAATTTATTATTATTATTTTAACATTAATAATTATTTTTAAGCATTCTTCTCCCCAGCAGAGCTGCAACGTATCATAGTAGAGGGCAGTCATTCAGCCAATATATTCTGATTCAGCTTCCATATAAATGGAATAAATGGAATGTGACAATTTAGAGTTAGGAGACCTGATCCTAATTCTGCCCTCTCCAACTCTTGCTCTATATTTTGCATAAATCATTTTTTATTTTAATTTTTGTATTTATATTTTTATTATTTATATTATGTTTATATATTTAAAATTTTTTTATATTATTTATAAAATGAGCAAGGACCTTAAAGGTCCTGGAGTCAAACGCCATAGTTATGAAGCATCCACAGGAACATGGTACAGTATGACTTTTTAAGAATAAACCCAGTCCATCCTGAAGGCACAGGCCATTCAGCAATGACCGATTTTAAAAGTGAAAAATAATTGTTGCATCTGGATCTCTGGAACCTGACCATTGATTCATTGTGTGTTGCCTTCTGTCGGAGGGATGTGACCACCAGCCATTCCTTTACTCATCAATCTCCAAGAAGGGTGCTGAACTCAAATTACAGCCGTCTATCCCATCTTATATTTTGCTAGTCTGGAAATATGATTATTTTGGGGCTCAGGATAAATGCTATTTCTCTGATTCCTCTCAAAGAGGGGGGTCACAATGACCTTACTCCCAATAGTTTAACTACCACCAAACATAAATGGAGAGTACTCTTCTTTATCAAAATAGGCAGTAAAAAGAAATTGGAGACATCACTCAGTTCCCCTCACTTGCACACCTGTCACCTCTCCCCACCCTTGTCCCCTCTGTGTGAGGGCTTGCCAAGCCCTTCTCAGGGCTGCTCATCCACCTTTGGTGTCCACTTCTTACCCAGTTCTCTCCTGTGGCTCCAAGAAGCTGTAGAATGGATAGCAGCCACCCCAGCAAAACTGCTTTGGCAGATGAACTAAAGTAAAATCTCAGACCTGTTGGAAAGTTAGGGGGAGATCGAGCCGAAGGGGCGGATGAGAACAGGGAAAATGCCAGTCACCCAGTGCATCTTGACTTGTGTCTTGCCATGGCCTTTGATGATCGGAAGGGAGAAGGAGACTGTTGTGTGCACCTCATTTAAATCCAATTATTGGGCCAGTTGAGATATCACCCCCTGATGTCATTGGTCCTCAGAAAATGAAGGACGGGTTATGGATTGGAGCTACAGGATATAGTAGAGAAATGGATACACAGGAGTATTTTTGGGAGAGAGAACAGTCACTGGGGAGAGTCCCCTCTTCAGCAGTCTCAGGACTGCTGATGCTGAAATTCAGGCTTATGATGAGACTGGCTTTCCTACAAGTCTGCATCTCCAGGTAGCTATCCTGGCTGCCTTTTAATAGGATGAACTTGATTCTTGTTCTTGAACCCCTCTGAAATTCCCTTCAATCTCTCTAAACTCCCAGATGTCTCTTCCCTTAAATGTGGATGCAGTACTTTGAGCTTAAAGGTCTCTCAGCCATTCAGTAACTATATCTCCCTCTAAATGTACAGTGTATGGTTATATATAGTCATACATACATATATATGTATGTACCTACACATACATATATATGTCTATATATGTGAATATACACATATTTAAACATATACACATAAACTACTTGGTACAAATAATTTTTCCTTCCTTGCTTTTAGTGGGTTTGCTTAGGGAATGCAAACTAAATTTAATCTTAACCCAAAGCAAGACAGTTGATTTTATAAGCAGCTACCCAATGCAGTGAATAAGTGAATGAACTGGTAAGTACTGATCTCTTATTGTAAGCAGGACAGTTCCATATGCAAAGGATTCTGGGGACTAAAAGAAGTAATTTTAGGACTGTTATTTTTGGGGGGTGGGTGGGAAATGTATGGTTATTTACTTCTCTTCCACTGGTCTGGCTAATCAGGAGTTAATCAAACATAGGAAAAGACAAAATGAATGAAACTCTTCAGTCCTATTATCTCTGGATCCTCATGGACCCTGATTTCTTGTAATTGGTAAATTTGCCTCAGCTTGCTTGTTCCCACCCTGTCCCCAAACAGGGAACTTCTGTTTGTTAACTCATGTCTAGATGTTCAGTTTCAGTTCAGTCATTTTTCAGTTCTGTCCAACTCTTTGTGGCCCTATTTGGAATTTTATTGGCAGAGTTCCTGGAGTGGTTGGCCATTTCCTTCTCTAGGCAATTTTATAGATGGGGAAACTGAGGCAAACAGGGTTAAATAACTTTCTCAGGAACATATACAGCTAATAAGCATCCAAGCACAGATTTGAACTCAGGTCTTCCTAATGCTGGGTCTGGCGCTCTGTCCACTGTGCCATCTAGTTGTCCCAGATGTTCATTATGTTAATAGATGACTCTGGAAAAGATAATAAGATTATTATAAATTTGGAGCTGGAGATCATCTAGTTCAACTTTCACATTGTGGATGTGTGGATGTGTGTGTGTGTGTGTGTGTGTGTGTGTGTGTGTGTGTGAGAGAGAGAGAGAGAGAGAGAGAGAGAGAGAGAGAGAGAGAGAAAGAAAGAAAGAGAGAGAGAGAGAGAGAGAGAGAGAAAGAGAGAGAGAGAAACAGAGAGACAGAGACAGAGACACACAGAGAGAGACAGAGAGACAGAGACACACACACAGAGAAACAGAGAGGGAGGGGGAGAGAGAGAGAAAGGGGGGGAGAGAGAGGATGAGGAAGAGGAAGGGGAAGGGAGGGAGGGAGGGAGAGGAGCAGAGGGTAGGAGAAGCACACACAGAATTTTCATTAGTTTTGGGATCTCCTCTCTCAATTTAGATCAGAAACTGCCTTGTGGTTGATAGTTTCAGAGTTTTCTGGGCCATGCAAGGTTAGGTGACCTTCCAAGAACTTTTGTGTCAGAGCTGGATTTGAAGTAGCTTTTTGTCGGCCGTGCCATACTCCGAGTATAACTTGCCAGATTACACAGAATGGAGAAAACCACCAAAATGATATTCCTAAAGTCCACACATGACCTTCCCTTATTCAGTAAGCTCCAGTTGGCTCCCTATTTCTATGATAAAATAAAAATTCCTCTCTTTGGCATTTAAAGCCATTCGCAATCTGCCTCCAGTCTCCTTTCTGAGGTTTATTACACATTTTCCCCCTTCACCCACTCTGTGTTTTGGCCAAAATGGTTGCCTTGTTCCTCACGCACAATATTCCATCAGCCCTCCTCATGCCTTCCCAGGCTGTCCCTCAGGTCTGCAATTCACTGCTTCTTTAACCCTTCCTCTTAGAAAGCAGGGGTCCCCTCTCCCACCTACATCTCCGAGGATCATGGGCACAGACTTATCACAGTTTCTGTATAACATTGGTCTGACCAAGTTCACATCCAAAGGCAGGATGACTGCTAGATGGATCCTTGTCTTAGTGGTGGTCAATCCCAGAGTCTCTCATTGCTTCCTGGGGCATGGATGCCGGACTGCTGGCAAAACCATCAGGGTTAAGTTTATGTGAGACTGTCTGGATCTGTCAGGTTGGTCCAGTTGAGATTATTCACCACAGACTCATTGGCTACTTCCCCAGGTCCCTCACATGAAGTGATTTGTTTAAAGTGACAAAAATAGGAGGCAGCTAGACCGCTCAGTGGATAGAGCCCCAGATTTAAGTTCAAAAAACAAATTACCTTAGTTTCCTCATCTGGGGAAAAAAGTCAGATTAGATGGCTTCTGGATGCCTTTGGGTCCAAGTCCATGATTCTGGGATCTCCCTCGGGAGGGCTTTGGAGACTTGTCACTCCTGGGACTTTGGGTTGGATCTGAACATTACTCACATGGGTTCAGCCTCTTCTAGGGAGATAATGTCAAACTGTTTCAGAGCCAGAAACTGGCCTGTGGCCTTCTCCTGAGACCTTTGAATGGTGGAGATTCAGGGAAATGAGCTACCCTCTTAATAGACTTAAATTTGCCTGTAGCTTGGAGCTCAGAAAGGCTGCTCTAGTGGTTGGTGATTCCTCCCCTTGGGGTAGCTACACTCCTTGGTGGGTTGTGGCAGGTTAGCTCATTGTCTTTTGAACCAGCCAGTTCCAGTTGAGTAATGAGAACTAATATTGCTGCTTAGGGCATAAATTTTAGTTTCCGTTTACTTATTTATTTTTAAAGGAGAGGCCAGTGAAAATAAAACTTGATTGGCTAGAATCTAACTGACCAGAACTCTAAATGAAGATTTCATTTTTTGCCATCAATCAGATGGCAAAAAAAAAAAAAAAAAAAAATCAGAAATCTCAGCTAAGAGCCATTTACTTTTTTTTTTTTTTAAGAAAAATTTTACATTTTATTGATGCATTTTATCTTTTCATCTGAATCATTTCTGGATATACCTTTGGCCCCCTCTCTCCCCACCCTCAAGATTTTCCTTATGATAAAGAAAAAGTTATCCAAAAAATAACATTCAGAGTGACCATGTCAGAAAGCATATACAACATTCCGCACCTATCATCCCTCACTTCTCCAACAACAGAATAGGCAATTATTTAAAAAATAATAAAATCTAGGAGTGCATTCTAATGAAGGGTACTCACCTATGCTTTTTCCATCAACACTGATGTACAATTAACATTAACGTTCAAAAGGCTAATGCCAGAACCCTGTACAATCTTCTGAACTGTCAAAGAAAGACTAAATTATGTTTAGAATGTTGTGCTTACTAAGGCAGGAAAATGGATGATGACATCTGATGAACCATGTGGTTAAAAAAAATCCTTTACCCCCCAGCAGCCCATTCACCATTAACAGAATTTTCTGTATTAAGTGCTAGTAATAGTTTCAAATTTATTACTAACCTGCCATGTGGTCTTGGGCACCTTTCTCCACCTTAGTTTCCTTCTTTCATTTAAAAAATCTACTTAGGTTGGTTTGTATAGCTTCCCATGTGCCTTCTCAATGAGGAGGGTGGGTGTGGGGAGGGGGAAAGGGAGAGAATTCGGACTCAAAGTTTTAAAAACAAATGTTAAAAATGGTTTTACATGTAACTGGGAAAAATAAAATATTAAAAAATAATAACAAAATCTCTAACATTTCTTGATGCAACTGATATAATAGATAAAGTGTTGGATTTAAAGTTGCCATCCCAGTTCTGCTATTTACCACCAATGTGGTGATGGCCAAGTTACTAAATCTCTTTGTGCCTCAGTTTCCCCATCAGCAAAGTGCTAGAGGGAGGACCTTTAAGGTCATTTCTAATTCCAAATCTACAATCCTCTAAGCTTTAAGAGACTACAATACACTGCATTCTCATTGAAAAAAGACCTTGGGGTAGGGCACGAGACTTGGGCATTCTCCAAGGCGCAGGGCTGCTGAGGTGGGGGAAGCAGGGCAAGTGTTCCCACACTTCCCATTTGGTGCTTCCTGGGGAGCTGGAAAGAGCTGAGCCATGTGAGCATCCCTGCCAGAAGGCCATTATTAAGATGTGACCCCTTCCCCTAGGCAGGCTCCCAGGCTTTTGATCTCTCTGGGTTACTCACTTTCCTCCCTTCTGTCCTCCACCTCCAGACTGGAGCTGGAGAAGGTCCAGAGGATGGCTGCCAAGAGAGAGCAGTTTGGGGCTCGACCTGGTCCTGCCTAAGGCCCCTTCCCACTCTGAGTGTGTTCAGAGTGGGTCTCATAAAGAGGACAGACTGAGTACTTGAAGCGTCCTGGGAATAATAGCTCAAATCTCTGAAATACTTTTAGGTAACATTTTCTTCCCAGTAACCTTGGAGAGTAGGTACAAAAAAAAAAAAAAAAAAAAAAAGGTGATATTTTGAGTGATTTGTATTTCTAAAGCACTTTATGTCAGGGCTTCTTAACCTGAGGTGTATGGATAGATTTCAGGAGGTTCATGAACATGGATGGGAAAAAAAAATCACATCTTTATTTTTAGTATAATTAATTGTCTTTATAACTTATATAGCATTATTATAAATTTAAAAACATTCTCCCTCCTCTATTCTGGCTACTGATCTCCCTTGTCTTCTTTTAAGTCCCAATTGAAATCCTGCCCTCTTCAGAAACCCTTCTTTATCCTACTGTTTTCCCTCTCTTAATTACTTCCTTTTTGTCCTATATCTAGCTTATTTTATATAATTTATTTGCATGTTTCTCTCATTAGATTGAAGGCTTTTTGAAGTCAGGGACTGTCTTTTCCTCTTTGTATCCCCAGCAGTTAGCACAGTGCCTGGAAGATAACAAGCATGTAATAAATGTTTATTGATTTGTTGACTGAAAAACATAAGCCTAAGAAGGGGTCCCACACTTCACAGTATTGCCAGAGGGGCCATATTCCCCGCTTTAAACCTCTTATCTCCATTTGAGCCTTACCACAAAGTGGGGGGAGTAGGGAATACTAGGATCATTATTCCCATTTTATAGATAAGGGAATGGGTTTAGGGAAATGATGCAGGAGCTAGAGGTGGAAGGTATCCCAGAGGACATTTAGCCCAACCCTTTTATTTTATAGACGAGGAAACTAAATTCAGGAACAGTAAGTGATTTGTTTAAAATAACAAAGATAGGAGGCAGCTAGACGGCTTAGTGGATAGAGCAGTGGATCTGAGTTCAAATTTGGCTTGAGACACTTAACACTCACTAGCTGTGTCACTTTATCTCAATTGCCTTGTTAAATTAATTAATTAATTAAAATAACAAAGATCATGTCATAAGTGTCAGTCCTTTCCCCATTATATCACTCTCCAGCGCAAGTGTTATTTCCTTTTACAGACAGGGAAACTAAGACTCAGAATAATTAATGGAGTAAAAGTATCTGAGCTGGAACTTGAACCCATTCTTGTAATTCCAACTCTACTGCTTTTCCCACTAGAGCAGGAGAAGATTTTTAGGAGCTCAGAAAGGGAAAGGCAGAGGATAATTAGGGAAGGAAGGCTTCCTGGAGGAAGTGAGGCTGGAAGGAGATAGAAAAGGAAAGCTCCAATAAGTGCTGGAAAGGAATTCTAGGATGCACAATAGCTCACAGGTACTCTGAGATGTGTCTGCTAATTGCCTTTGTTGTCTTTCATTCTTGGAAACCTGGCATGTTAGAAGTGGAAGGCATTTTAGATGATCTTGTCCAATAACCTAATTTTACAGATGAGGAAACTGGGAACAATGGGGCATATAGACAAGGGTCTGCCTTTGGAGGACTTGAGTTCAAATTTCACCCCTAACAATAATCCCCTTGTGACTTCGGGCAGGAAACTTGAGCATTCTGGGCCTCCTCAGTTTCCTCATTTGTGAAATGAAGGAATTGGATCTTTGCCAACTGCTTTTCTCAAAACATTCTAGTGAGACAGATAATGTTATTCTTGTGCCTGATTTACAGTTGGGAAAGTTGAGGCTCAGAGAGTGCAACTAGTACATGTCAGACCAGAGCTGATTGTTTTCTAGCTTCCCCACCTTTCCACCACACCCAGGTTGCCTCCACCTAAGACTCCCAGGTGAGCTTTTAAACCACAGGTGCGACCCAGGAGAGCTGAAATCAGGCTCCTTAGCATTGACCTGTTCAGTATCAGAAGGGATCTTAGAGCTCATCTACTACAACCCCATTCATTTTACAGACAAGGAAACTGAGACCCAGGGGGGAGGGCAACCGGGTCTGTGGCAAAGCCAGAATTCAGAGCACGGGAACTCCCAATCCTATTCTCTTTAGAGCAGAGAATTTATCCCAATCCTTGAGATCCACGAGTGATTTACACCACCCCAGGTACTCAAGGCTTAATCGAGATCAATGTTTATCACCTCTAGAAGTTTAAACACCGTTAAGGAAAAAATAAACCTAAACTGGGGAGCAAATACACGAAGCCACAAAGAGCCCAACAGCCCATTCCCTTCACAAAGGGTATATTTCAGGCTCAGGGCCCTACTGGGATTTGCAATTGAGCTCCATGCTGAAGTGACAATAGTTTGCTTCATTTAAAAGCCCAATTCATAATGGAAAGGGCAGGGGGAGGGGGAGCAAGTGATTTATTTTACTGCTTCTTGCATAGTACAAGCCTGTGTAGCCTGCCAAGGCTACCATCACATTTTTCTTTAGGGGGGGAAAAAGGATGCATTGACTCAGTGCTGAAGAAGGGAAAACAAAGCCTCCGAGGTCGAGGAGCATCTTGGTACCATGTTTGGGTAAAATAAAATCAGCCTTCCTAGGAAGGCAAGGAAACAAACAAACCAGCCCAAATCATCCCCCACAACTCACTTACACATGCTTATTTTTTTCCTCCCTTCATTTTCATTTCACTTCTCCAGTGATGGAATATTCAGGGAGTTCTGGGGAATTGGAATGTGGACACAGAAATAAGCCTGCAGAACTAACGCTGGAGTTAGGAGGAGTGTTTGGGTCTTCTTTTTAGAAAACACCTACTATTGGACCCAGAGCACTGAGTGGTGTGGGAGAAGGGTCTGAGATTTAGGAAATCTGGGTTCTCATTCAACCTTTGCTGCTAATTAGTCATATGATCTTGAACCAATCACTTCACCTCTTTCCCAGTTTCCTGCATCTGGAATATTAGGGCTTGGGTTTTGTTGCAAGTTGCAAGCCCAACTTGATTTAGTTTCTATGAGAAAATTTCTGTGCTAACACTATTTCCCTTCTAGATCATCAAATGTACAATATGTATATTTTGCTCATTATTCTTGCTGTGCAGTACAAATATTCTGCTCTCATAATTCTTGTTTCTCTTTTAAACCATTCTGCAATAGTGTGCTGTGTTTCCATGTTCTCAAATTCCACAGGGTCCTCTGTCTCATTGAGTGTTGGATCATTTTCCTCCATTTTACAGTATTTATTTATAGATACCTGAATTCATTTACTAGATCTGAAGAACTTTTTTTATGTTAATATTTTCCCTATTAATTTATCTGCTTAGATTAAAAGTTTTTGAATTTTCTTTTTCTTGAGATTTTAATAATTTTAGTCTTTTTTTCTCCCTCTTACCCCGACTTTCCCCATTCACTTTTTTTTAGTTTATTTATTTTTAATACACATTGTTTTATGAATTATGTTGGGAAAGAAAAATCAGAGCAAAAGGGAAAAACCATGGGAGAAATTTAAAAAATAGAAAAAAGAAGCGAACATAGCATGTGTTGATTTACATTCAGTCTCCTTAGTTCTTTTTCTAGATGCAGATGGCATTTTCTGTCCAAAGTCTGTTGGGATTGCTTTGGACCCCATTCACTTTCTGACTTTGTTCCCTCCAATGGTGATTTTAATGGCATTGGATCTCCTCCTATGCTGGACAATTTATAGTTCCCCAGCCTATGTCTCTTTCCCATGTGATTTTTGGGTGACCAGAATTGGCTCTATTTGGATTCTGAAAATTCAGGTTTTCATGGAATAATTCATTTACTCTCTCTGAGCCTCAATTTCTCTCTATAAAATGAGGGGCCAAACTTGATCATTTTCAAACTCTAGATCTTTGATACTAAGTTTAAGTATTCTGTGGCTAAATTAGTTTGAGAAACTGTGATCTAGTAACAGTTATCCAAGCCCCAAGGGACTTTTCCCAAAGTTGCACAGCTGGTAGTGGGCAGGTAAAACTGGAATTTAGGTTCTAGCTTTGTTTCCCAAAATACAAGTAAATGTCTGGGCTAATATTTATTATTGAGAAACGGTCAATTCAACCTAACTGTATTTATATCTACTATGTGGGAGCAAGTATGCTGCTTGTGTGCAGAGATTAGGTACTGATGGTCATCTTTGTTTCTCTCTTACTAACAGACACAGCATTCTGTACATGATAGGTACTTCATATATGGTTGCTGAATGAATGAATCATTGAGATATGGTCTCTGATCTCAAATAACATTATCTAGTAAAAGGTACAAGACATGAACAAATTATGGTAATCCAAGACAGACTATATTAAATTCTGTATGATAAAGAGAAATTACTATGAGCATCCTGAGGAAGAAGAGTCACATCTCGCTGGGGTGGCGGGGGAAGGCTGAATGGAGGAGATGGCTTCAGAGTTGGTTAGAAAACAGCAGACATTTTTAAGGAACAACAATGAACAGTTCAATTTTAGTGAAGATGTAGAATATATGACTATTTAGAGAAAGTTAACTGTCTTGAGTGTTGGATGGTCAGTTCATTCAGTGAATCTCTGCATCCATCTGGATCAGGCCTTATAGAGGGACAATGAGTTGGGTCTGAAATTGAGTAATTGGAGGAAAAGAGTGGACTGGATTACGTTTGTGAAGTTGAGCAATGCTTTTAATGATCCAAAGCTGCTCTCCATTATATCTCTATATGTGTTTTCTACTTCTCTTTCTACCTTCACTACATAAACGTTCTGAAAATATTGTATGGTTGTACTTAAGAGTACCACAATCTCTAAAGAACCAATATCATGAGGGATGAGAGAGAAAGAGAGAGAAGAAGAAGAAGAAGACGAAGACCAAGACGAAAAAGAAGAAGAAGAAGAAGAAGAAGAAGAAGAAGAAGAGAGACAAAGAGAGATAAAGAGACAGAGAGAGAAAGAGAAAGAGAAAGAGGGAGAGAGAGAAAGAGAAAGAGATAGAGACAGAGAGAAGTATAGTAGATATGAATTGATCATGGTCTGTTCCTATTAGTGCCTTAGGTTAAAAACTCAGAAAAGTGTGGGGGGAAGGGAGATGACAGTCCTGGGATTAAAGCTGGGGAATAAAAGATAGACAGTCTGAGTGATTGACTGACTCCCTCAGAATGTAAAAAGATGTAGAGAAGGGTCTCCAACTTATTGTGTGACGCCTTGTAGAAAACCTTTGGAAGAACATGGATCTTGTTCATCCTGTAGGATGACAAGGCACAGTTGAGCTGGATTTGCACTCATGGAGGAAGCACCAACATTGCTGAGATGTAGATCCACCTATGTGTTGAAATAGAAATAATGTATATATTGGGAAATAGATTTGACTAGAATGACAAGCTGAAGCTATATTTTGGAGGATCTTGAATGACCTGAGTGGCTTAAACCATAGAAATTCTGATCTACTATGATCTGAGCATTCTGGAAATTAATCTCCAGGTGATAGAATGGACTAGAGGAAGGAGGAAGGAAAGTCCAAAAGATTCGTTAAGAGACTATTAGAAGAGTCTAGTTGACTCTCCTGGAACACTTTCTTCCTGCATCTTCAGAGAGGGAAAAAAAAAAAAAACAACACTTTGAGGGTTTAAAGGAAGAAGAGATCACATATAGTTGGAAGAAATCATGGAAAGCTTCATGTAGTAAGTGGCATCTCATTTGTAAAGCATGGATAAATTTATATATGCCCCAGGAAAGCAAAGTATACTTATTTAAAAGGTAGTCTTCTGGAGATAGCGATGCGACCTTCATTATGTGCTACAGAAGGAACTCCAGTGAGAATCTCTGATTCTGTGATTCTTATCATGGAGATATCAAACCACATAAAAGGAGAGACTAGTATCACAAATGAATGAAATAGAAAGGGTTAGTTTTAGGCAGAAAGAGCTTTGCATCACCCTTACACTATTATGTATTGGATTTCATCGTATTTAGAATTTAAATTGGTCTAGATCTCTCGCTTTTGAGGGAACATTACCTAGTCAAGCACACACAGGTAATAAACAACAAAGGCCCCTTTTGCTCAGCCATCATAATGGTTTACCAAGAAATTAGCCCTAAAATCAGATTTCTTTTATTTCCATGGTCCTGCCATGTTCTCTTTCATGTTTATGTTTTATATGTTAGAGTCTAAATATTTCCCAAGAAGGATCTCTGATGCAAAGTTAATAATAAAAACACAGGGAAATCTAGAATGGATGAATCTTAAAATTACAAGGTTGGAAGAGACTTTAGGGCTGATCCAGACCGACCCCTTCATTTTATAGTCAATAAAATTGAGGTCATTAAGGGCTAAGTGATTTATTCAGGAACATATAACTAGTAAGTGGCAGATTTGGGACCAGCATCCGGGTCTTGTGATTCTCTCGCCAGGGCTTTCTAACTACAGTATATATTAGGGACCTTGCACAGCCCTCCATCCCTCAAATCCAATTCACTTGTATGTCATGGCCTTTACTTCTCTGATGTCATAGTCTCTTTGAGAAGGAAGAACAAAACAACAACTACATTAGGGATTGGGTTATACAAGGACACTTTTCCTAATGGTGAAAAGAAAGAACAGAAACTTAATTCCCAGATTGGGTCTGGGGGTGCTTCAGATGTCATTATGATTGGGTGAGGAATAGTACTTCCTACCTTGTATTCTGAGCTTGCAGGAGTCATACCTTTAGGACTGGAAGAGTGGAAGGACCTGTAAGAGTCTTGCTGGTGATAAAGTCTTATATTTTTAGACCTCCCTGATCATGGAATTAGTTAGAGTTGGGATGATCCTTAGGCACTATCTAGTCTGACCCAACTCCTTTTAACTGAAGACTTGTATGAGGCTGAATTGATTTGTCCAGAATCCTAAAGATAGTAATTAGTGGAGTTGAATCCAGCTTTTCCAGCTCTCTGGATTGTACCTCATTAAATGGAATAACAGCCACCAGGTCAGAAACAATGTGGACTCCAAGAACCTTCTTTGGAAGATGAGGGTTGGAAGGAAGGCTCTGAATGGTCACTGTGGTTTTTCCTTTTGATGATGCTTCATAGAGCCCTAGCATGTTCTTGAGCTGCACCACATTAGGTAGGTCGTACCGTAGGTCACAATGCTGTTTCCTCAAAACAGAAGAAATCATAGAGTCCAAAGAAGATTAAGGATGAGAGTAGATGGAGTAATTTCTAAGACTTGGTTAATAAAAATGATGGCACCAGGCCCTGGAATTTGATACGGGTATTCGTACTCCTCCTGGGACTAGGAATCTGAAACTTCATGGAGACACTGGGCAAGGGAGAATTTGTTAGTTCTTCCTTAAACTATTATTTAAGTTATTAAATTAATAGACTTAGGTACTTGTATAGAAATCAACTTAAATTTAGACTTTTATTAATTATTAAAAATATTAACTAAAATAGATTTAGGTACTTGTGTGAAATGAGCACAGGGGATATTTAGTGACTAGCACCTCTAGTGTGAGGGCTTGACAAGGCCTTTTCAGGGCTACTCCTCCGCCTTTGGTGTCCATCTGTCACCTAATGCTCACCTGTGGCTCCAAGATACTGTAGTTTGTACGGGGTCCAACTTTGGTAAACCAGGATAATGGACACTCCTCAACCTCTCAGTGAGTTGGGGGAGTGTCTACTCCAAGCGTGGGAAGACTTTCCCTGGTGGGAATGGGCAAGTGAGAACAATTTTCTCCAAGGGCCAGGAAAGCAACTGAAGTGGAAGCTGTGGAGTGTTTAGAGCTTGGTCAGACATTGAAGCTGCTGAGGTTATCCACTGCATCCCAAGCCATGGCCAGTCGACTTGATTTTTGCCCAACAATTTTTGTGATGTACTCTTCCCTTCTTTTTCCCCGTCGAGGCCCTCCATGATCACTGTAACCAGATTTCACTTGAATAATAATATTGGGAACATGGAATGGAGGTGGAGGCACACACTGTAATTCACTCTAGTTCTCATCTCTCAAGGGATGAGGAGACCAGGCAGGATAAAGAGTATTCTTTGGACCCTTAGAGAGAAGAGAAAATGAGAGAAGTCACATGCAAGTCATAGAAGAGGAGAAAATGATGAAGTCCCTCTGCTCTCTTTGCAGGAGGAAGGCCCTCCAGGTTCCCCACGGAGATCAGTGGTAGGACCCCAAGGGAAAGCTGTTTGAGGGTTGTCATCCCTGTGGCTGTTTCTATGACTACACAGATACCTTCCATTCAGCTTTCCTTCTCAGCATCTGACTCATAGAATGTAATTTGTGCACTGGACTTTTTAACCCCCCCCCCCTTCCCCAGCCAACAACTGCTCCCATTCTCCTGCCAGATTACTTCCCTTCCCCCTGTTCTGTCTTTGTCTTTCTCTCTCATCTGATGCTTGTCATTAAAGATGCAAGTATCTCCTCTCTGGTTCCCATGGATTTGGGGCAATTCCTGGGACAAGATGTCCTTCCCTAAGAGTCCTACCTCCATGATCTCTGAAGTCCTTCACAGCACCAGGATCTCATCATTTGTTCAGTGTCATTTTCATATAAGTAGCTACCCAGTGAGGGTTTTTTTTTAGAGTAGTTTTTGTTCCTTTTTTAAGTTATAATCTGCTTAGTAAATATGAATTGTGATGAATAGTGACTCGGTTCCCATGGCTCATAGTTCCATTACAAAGACACTGTCAAATTTTCCTTGGGGTTTAGTCTTAAATGATACCTTGATTAATTATTCTACTAGTTCCTGGGATTGGAAGGAGTACAGTTCCTGATGCCTTGGAAGCATCTGGGCTTGGCCTTTTCTGTCCCATTCAACTGACAGAAAACTGGGATGGAGCAAGTGTGGACTAAGGTGGGGGAGCTGTTTGCCTCTAGAGATCCATCCTCCAGCAGATGGTTTTGCTGCAGCTCTGCTTGGGAGGTTAATGGGCAGCAGATGTCTCAACAGGCATGCTTTCATTTTCTCCTGGAACCACTTAATTTGGTTGAGCATCTGCTTTGGCTTCTGGGTTTTTTTTCCTTAAGCCCCTGGTACACCTGAGCTTGAATAAGGGTATATCATTGCTTATGCTTAAATAGTACTGAGTAATGTAGGTCCCTACCTCCTTCACCAGAGATGTCTCTAAGCGATATTGGTGGGAGAAATGTGGAGGAGAGAAGGGATGGGGGAGAACTAAGCCTGGCCCCACCCCACTGCTTCCCTCGAGGGGCTTCTTTATTGTCTCAGATCTTGGGTGTTACAAAGAATTGGAACCTGGAAAATGAAATTCCTAGTTAATATATGATAGATGATATAATTTTATTATTATTATTTATTTATTATATAATATATTATGATATATTAATATATAATATAGGACCTGCCTTGCTCTTGGGGGCAGAAGTCTCTTGGATTAGTTGGTGTTAACATGCTTTCTATAATCTTTCCATCCAGATTGTTTAATAGACACATTCAAACTTTTATTGATCAACAGTGAATTCCAGTCTCAGGTGGGTGTTGCCACTTAGTTTATTTTTAGTGGTCATTCATTCTCCAATTTTGGAGGGTAAATTCCCCAAGCTATTCTTTTTATGGACTTGATCTTCACTCCAGAGGGGCCTAAAGTTACCTTCATCTTGCTATGGACAGAATAAGAAAAGAAAGAATATGTGCAAAATACTGTAGAATGGAGAGCAAAACCAGTGTTTATCCTCAAGGAGCTTATATTCTTTCTTTCTTTTTTAAAATTTATTGATGACTTTAGTTTTTATATCACATTCATTTCAGGTGTGGCTATATTCCCATCTGTCTCCTCCCTCATGTAAGATTTCTCTTTTAACAAAGAAAAAAATGTAAAGTAAAAACAACTAGCACATCGACCATATATGATGGCAGCAAATGCAGATTCCATATTCATATTCTCCACTTCTCCAGGATAAGGAAGGAGGTATATTTCTTCATCTCTTCTCCAGGACCAAAACAGGTCTCTCTCTCTTTCTCTCTCTGTGTGTGTGTGTGTGTGTGTACATATATAAATACATAGAGTTTTACTTATTAAATATATCATACATATATACACACATATACACACTATAGTATATATTGTTTTTCTGCTCTGTTGTTTTGACATTGCATCAGTTCATATCAATCTTCTCAAGCTTTTCTGAATTCCTTATCTGTATCCTTTTTTATAGTACAATAATATTCTATCACATTCAGGTACCATTCTCCAATGGATAGGTCCCTGCTTTTGTTTCCGATTCTTTCATACCTCAAAAAGTGCTGCTTTTGGTACATGTGGGACTATCAATCAATAATTATCATTTATTAAGTATCTCCTGAGTGTCAGGCACTGTATTAGGTGTTGGGGTTATAAAAACAAAAATGGTTTTTTTTTTTTTTTTTTTTTTTAACAAGTTGGATTCCATTCTACTAGGGGAGATTGAGATACAACATGTAAGGAGATAATGGCAATGTACACATTTTTTTCTTGCCCTATCTACAGCCTGAGTTCTGGAAACTTAAAGGTGATTATTTATCTTTAGATAAACATTGGTCTTGAGATCTTTTTTTTTTTTTTTTGTATGTGTGTGCCTACTGCATATATTGTTTTCATTTTTTTTAGGACAGGGGTCCTAGTATCTCTGAGTGAATTCTCTTTTTCTGTCTTAGCCCACACTGGGCAAACAGGTACTTTGCAAATGCTTCTTTGAGGTGATAATAAACAAATGACAGAAATTATTTTCTGATTATCAAACTGTAAGAGTATGTCTCATGGATCATGAGAGAATGTATTATGACAGGTGATTAAACCCACTGCAAAAGCAGAATTAAAGGATTCTTAATTTGGCCCCACTAACATCCCCTGAGAAATGAAGCCTTTGAGGCTCTTAAAGGTTGAGAGAAGCTGGTGATAGGAGATAGCAGGCTTAGGAAGGAAAAAGAGGAGGACACAAATTGTATGGGACTGAAAAGAAAATATAAAATAAATAAGGGGAGGGGAGAGCATTCTTTTTTTTTTTTTTTTTTTTTTTGAAGATTGTCATTCTGGGAAACAGCACAGAGCGGGAGAGAGAGAGAAAGAGAAGGGCAGAGAGGCAAAGAAGTTGGGGAAGAAAAAAAAGAGAGATAAAGAAAAAAGGAGAGGAGGAGCAGAAATGAAGGAGAAGAGATTGAAGGGAGCAGAAAAAGTAATAGAAAGATGGGTGAAGAAGAGAGGAAAGGGGGAAGAGAATAGGGAGGTAGGGAGAGAGGGAGAGAGAGAGAGAGAGAGGAGAAGAAGAAAAGAGAGAGAGAGAGAGGAAGAGGGAGAGGGAGAGAAATAGACAGAAGAGAAAGACACACAGAGAGATACAGAGAGAAAAGAGAGAAAAAAGAAAGAGACAGAGAGAAAGAAAGAAATGAAGAGAGACAGAGACACACAAAGAGACAGAGGAGGAAGAGAAAGACAGAAACACAGAGAAAAGGGACACACAGAGACAGAAAAGAGAAAAAAGAAAGAAAGAGAGAGAAAGAAAGAAATGAAGAGACAGAAAAAAGAGAAACAGAGGAGAGGGACACAGAGAGAGAGAGACAGAGAAAGAGAGAAGAGAGAGAGAGAAGAGAGAGACAGAGACAGAGAGACAGAGATAGAGAGAGGAGGGACACACAGAGAGACAGACACAGAAGAGAGAGAGGGAGGGAGGGAGGAAGGAAAGAGAACGAATCTGGATGTGATGTATCTGGCTGTATATCAGGTTTTTCTTGGTCTCCTACTAGCTAAGAGCCTCATTTCTGCTGCTTTACCCCTCCTGCTTTTCTTTGTGAGTTCCTCTCTGCTTGGTGACCCATTCCTGCTTTGCATGCAAATACCCCAGTCAGGCAGGTTGGGAGCTGGGTGATACAGGGGAGGGTTCTTAAGACCTTTTTCTGGTTGCTTAGAGCCTTTCCTGGGTTTCCTTAAAGCCTCAGCTGTTCCTACAAGACAGAGATTTCTCCCTTCATTATCATCCCCATCCTCCCCATCAACAATATTTATGGGGCACCCACTGTGCATGTGGAATTGTCTATCCATTAGATCAAGGACTATAATCCCCGCCTTAGTGGGACCACAGACAGAGACATACACAAAAACCAAGGGAATGATCTAATCAGAGGGCAGGAGATGGACATACCCCAGGGCTCCCCAGGTAAAATTAAACTGAAGAGACTCCCAGCCAATATTTATTGACTCAGAAATTATGCAGGGAGACTGAATCCCCCACAGCACCTCAAAGTCTGTGCTTTAGATTATGATCCAATAGGATGTTAGCTCTTGAAAGAGTCTCAGAGAGCATTGGATCTGACCTGTTTCCTCTACAAAGAAGGAAACAGAGGCAAGTGATTTGACCATGGTCATAAAAGACAGATCAGTACAATGAAGACTCAAACCAATCCTCCATCTCCTCCACCTGGTGTCCTTCCCACAACACCCCACTGCCTCTCAGCCTCTGCCGAGTGGAACCTCAGCTTTGCATCTTTGGCTCGTGCAGCATGATAATTGTGGAAATATGTATAGAAGAACTGCACATGTTTAACATATACTGGATTACTTGCCGTCTAAGGGAGTGGGGGGGAAGGGAGGGAGAAAAGAATTTGGAGCACAAGATTTTGCAAGAGTGAATGTTGAAAACTTCTCTGCATATGTTTTAAAAATAAAAAGCTTTGAAAAAAAAAAGAAATCTTTGGGAGTATTTGAATGTACTTCTAAGCCCGATCCCAATGATGAGCTCATGAGTAAGGCACAGAATGCACTTTTGAGTATTTTGAGAAAGCAGCCTTGCTGATAAACTAAGAAAACCCAATTAAAAAGATTCTGAAGACAGTATATAAATAGCCTAATTTTCATCCCCATTTGACAGATGAGAAAAACTGAGACCCTGACTCATCTCCCTGACCACAGAGCTAATCCATCGGTCACAGAACCGTGGCTAGAATGCTGGTCCTTTGACCCTCTCACTCTTAAGATATTGATGCAGCATTTGCTCGTGCAATGTTATTTTGGAGAATGGAGGGGCCAGACAGTTGACGCACGTGGTGTGCATGTAGGCTACCAGGGGCTGTCTCCAGTCTCACAAAGCTGGCGTTTCTCTCATTTCAGACCCTGGCAATCTTGTTTTGGTTGAGTGGTGATGAATTCAGGGGTGACACAGGCTTCAAGACAATTCGGGTCATCTTCAGTCCAGTGCACATTGTTTTGGAAATGAATCCCAGCTCCTGCTGAAAACCTTCAGAACCCTTGATTGAAATGGAAGGGTAGAAGGGTAGAATATAGGAAAGCCTCGTGCATTTCCTTTCCTGCTCAGCATCTTTCAGAGACTGGTGGATGATTTTAAAGAATGCATTTCTCTTCCATTTTCCAAAGGAGAAGAAATAGGAAGTAATAGCTGGATGAGACAGAGGTGGAGCGGATGATCTGGTTCTGTTCTCTGTTCTGCACTCAAAAGTGTGTAATAGCCATGTCACTTCTCTAAATCCCAGTTTTTTTTGTCCTGTAGAAGGAACAACATGGGTTAGATCAGCATTTTGGGGTAAAGTCTGGTGAACTCTGTGTACTCCTTCTCTGAATGATGTTTTTCATGTAATAGTATTTTTTTTTTCCAACTACAGGTAAAAATAGTTGTCAACATTCACTCTTGTAAGATTTTGACTTCCAGAGTTATAATGAATGGTATTTTAAAATAATTATAGGAAGCGCTAAATTTCAGTTTGTTGTTCATTCATTTCAGCTGTGCCTGATTCTTTGCGATTCCATTTGGCACTTTCTTGGCAGAGATACTGAAGGGTCTTGCCATTACCTTCCCTAGCTCATTTTACAGAGGAGAAAACTGAGGTAATTAGAGGGGATTTGCCCAGGGTCACATAGCTAGGAAGTATCCGAGGCTAGATTTGAATCCAGGTCTTCCTGCTGTTTTATGCATTGTCTCACCTGGTTGAGACTCTTTTGATCTCCAGTTTTACAAGATGTAAGACAATAGACTTTTGGTTATCTTGAGTTTGTTCCACAGACATCTTAAACTTCTCTAAAACAGCATTATTTCCACCCCCCCCAAAAAAAAAACAAAACACCGTTCTTCTCTTCCTAATTTCCTTATTACTGTTGAAGACACTGGCCACCCAGCTCATACCCGAGCTCCTTGTTCCCTCTTACGCGCCCCCTCCCAATATTCGATTTGTTGCCAAGGCTTTTTGATTTTGCCTTTGCAAATGCCCTTTTCTCTTCTGTCCCTACCATTCTGGGTGCAAACCTCATGCTGGTTTGACTTCTCTTTCACAGACCTCTCTCCATTCCAGTCTATCTTCCATTCAGTCATCAAGGTCCTTCCCTCCTTCCCTCCCCCAATAATTCCAGTGGCTCCCTGTCATCAAAGCCCTTCATCACTTGACTTTCTCTACCCAACTTTTTACATCTTATTGACCTCCTCTGCCCCGACTTCCCCAGTGCTCAGCCATTCAATGACATTAGTCTATGCTATTTATTGTCCACGGTCCCCCTTCTCTGACTGTCCCCTACGTCTGGTACATCCTCCCTCTTCCTTTCTTCCTCCAGACCTCCCTGGCATCAAATTCCAGTTAAAGTCCCACTTTGTACAAGAAGATCTTCCCTCTATTGATTATTTCCAGTTTATCTTGTTTATACATCGGTGGCACCCCATTGCTTGCCCGTTTAACCCCCATTTTATCCCCAGTGCTTAACACAGTGCCCGGCACACGGTAGTCACTTGAACGTTTACTAATAGCTGCCTTCCAGCTTGGACTTTCTAAGCCCGTTTCCTCATCTGTGAAAAGAATATATAACATTACTAGCACTTCGTCCTTCCTCCGGGCTTGTTATGAGGAAGAGCACTGTATAACTGTGAATGGCTGTTCCTCTTCTCGGGCTCTTCCGTCTGGGATGCTCTCTACGTGTACCTTGTCTAACTAGACTCGAGTGTCCAATGGGCCGGGGGCCACATCTTCGTTTTCTTAATATCTTCCCCAGAGCCCCCAGCACAAGGCACAGAGTGGAGGAGGCAGAGACTTGAAAAAGAGCCAGTGAATAAATGAGAGGAGTCAGAAGGGCTGAACCAGCCTGGGGTGAGCAAGGATGGCTGCGTGGGGAAGGCTCCATTCATTTCTCCCCATCACCAGGCTTCTCTGGAGGGGGTGGGCTGAGAGAGACTCAGTATTGATTTTCAGCATATTATATATTTGTGATATATTTGTGAACTCACAGCATGCAAATATAATGCATATTAATATATTATATATAGATTTTCTATTGTCTGCTCTGCATTCATAATATATGTAACATAATTATGTCTAATGTATATATAATAAATCTTTCATATAATTATGTTGTATAATGTTACTATATGATATAGTATATAGAACATATATAACACACATGACAACTCTGTTACATATGGGATCATAGGAATTAGAGTTAGAAATATTCTTGGAGATCATCAAGCTTGAGTTGCTCACATTGCATCTTCAGTAGTTATGAAAGAACTTTGTAATGTGCTATGTCAATATAAACTAATTTTTTTTATTAGATCTAGGCCTGTGATTTTATCTAGCACCTTCTGTGAGACAGTGCTTAGCACAGAGTAGGTATTTAATAAATGCTTGTTAATTGAGTGTAAAGAACTCCTGGTATGGAAACTCCCTTCATTGATGCAAAACAATAATGTTCCAATTACTCTGGAACACTCAAGTGGCTTGTTGTTAATTGCACCATTAGTATGAGAGACAGTATGTTTTATCTGACTTCAAGGCTGGTCCTCTGTCCACTACAGTCTGCTCTCTTTTTGTTAATAGATATTTTCTGAAGCACTTACCATGTGCCAGGGAGTGTGCTAAATGTGAGAATATAGTCAAAAGACTTACAGTTGAATGGGAGACAGTATCAACAACATTGTTTTTTTATTTGTTTGTTTGTTTTGATTTGGAGCCATGATTAACTGGACAGCACACAATAGGCATTTAATAATTCTTGTCATATAATGAATAGTATAATTCAGAATTGAGGCAGTATGGACGAGTGGATAGAGAGCTGGTTTTGGAGTCAGGAAAATTTCTTTTCAAATACCACATTTAACAAGTTGACTCTGAGCAAGTCACTTAATATCTCAGTGCCCTTGGAAATTCTATACATTTTTTAAAAATCCTAAACTTTGCAAACACCAAATAAAATTTTACATGTCTTTAGTGATATTCAAAAAAAGGGAATTGTACATGAAACTATAAATCTCTTATTATGCTTTTCCTTTTAAATTAAGCTTTCTTTTCCTTTTAAATATGTAATTAATTCAATGTATAGTTTTCAAAAGTGTCCTGTTTGTGCTTCTTTCAGGCCTTCCATATATTCTCTTTTTGTGATCTTTTAAGAAAGATGTTTCATTGACCCCCCCCTTTTTTTTTTGTCTTTCTGCTATCCTTTCCCTCTTGCCTTACTCCTTTCTACCACACCCCATTGAAGGGAAAAAAAGAAAAGAGATAAAGCCTTTAAAACAAAAGCAAAACTCATGACTGAAAATGTCTGTCTCATTCTGCAACTTAAATCTATTTTTCTTTTAGGAAGTGCATCTTTCATCATGCGATCCTTAGGAATCACGATTGGTCATTGAATTGATACTATTTTTTAAGTCTTTCAAAAATTTTTTTTGAGGTGTTGTTAATTGTATAAATTGTTTTGTTTCTCTTTATTCTGTATTAGTTGATACTAGTTTTCCCAGGTTTCCTTGAAATTGTTCCTTTCATTGTACAGTATAGTATAATAACATTCTGTTATGTCTTTATACCATAGGCAATTCTCTAGAAGTTTCAGAGAAAGTATCAATAGAAGACACTGATGTAGGGAATTTTTCACCAGGAAGCTTCCTCTACCAATAAAATCAGGAATCCTGCTTAAAAAATTATAACATCTATGCCTATATTATTAATCTCTGCTTTTTACCATTTAATTCAGAGTTATCACTAATCCCTTCCTCCAGCAATAAGCCATCTGAATTTTCCCTCATTATTTTCCTGGCTCAGTTCTTGGCTCCATCAGGACTGAGGCCCCAGCTGTGAGACCTGGAGCTTCCTGCTTCCATATCTTGTTTTCTGATGAGCCTGAGTTTCAGGATGAGCTCTTCCATGGCTTGGCTCTGTCCCTGCAGCTTAGTATGTGCTAATGCCTCTTTTGTGACCCTGCCAAGCTATCAAGACCTGGAAGAGCTACCAAATTCATGTTTAGGAGATTTCAGGAAAGGGAAAAAAAATCTATAAATGAGAGATAGAGGTAGATGAGTGGGCCTAATTGAGGAGGGGGTACTTGAGAATTCAAAAGAAAATAAGCACCTGGCTGCCCCTAATCATAGGAAAACTAGGTCATGGAAAGGATTTGGAGCTGGGAGACCTTGGATCCCAACTTTGCCAATTGTTTGTTATGTGACAGGGGGCAAACTACTTCTTTGTAAAATGAAGGAGCTGGATCAGATGATCCCATGAAGCTTCAAATCTCTATGATTCTTAATGAGGTGGAATCTTCATCAGAGAATGATCCTAATAGAAATGCGGGGGCAGACTTGTGATCCCTACTACTAGGGAGAATAAGGTCTATTTGTAGGACTCAATTTACCTGAAAAGTCTTCAAGCTGGCAGCCTCTGCTTTGACCCCACTCCCCAAAGGAGGACCTTTAATGGGGAAGGGGACTCTAAGGGTGGATAATAGTCTTCCTCTTCTAGTCCTGAGTAGTTTATGAATTTTTTCAACAATTTTTTCAAATCAATAACCATAAATTAAGTACATTATGTTCCAGGCATTGTGCTAAGTATTAAGAATGCAAAAACTGGTATAAAGAGAGAATATCCTGCCCATAAGAGCTTATATTCTCATGGTGGAAGACTGTACATAAAAAGAAGTTGAAAGGAATTGGGAGTGAGGAGAATCTGAGACATGGTAAAGAAAATGCAGAAAACTAGAATTGTAGACTGGAGATGTTGAATTTATAGGGTCTTCCTTAAAATAGAGGAACTAGGAGGGGTAAACCCAGCAGAAGAGGCTATAAGGGACAAGGGGACTTCCATCTGAAAGTCCAGGAATGTTTAAACTTCTAGGGAGAAGAGATTTCTGTAGCATGATGGTGAAAGTCACCTTTGAACTTTCTTCAGAACTATATCTCTGGAGTTCTATTCCTGATTTCCTGTTTTCCTTGAGATCACCATCATCCTCTCAGTCACTCATGCTCCTGATCCAAGTCCCAGTGATCTCACCTCCACAACAGCAAATTTTCATTTGCCCTCTTTTTGTCTATTCCCCGTATCATGACTCTGATATGGATCTTCATCATTTCTTCTCTGGATTATTATAATAGCTTCCTGATTGATCTTCCTGCTTCTAATCTCTCTCCTCTGGAACCTCCTCTACATGCAGCTGACATTTCTAACCTCAGTCTCTTTGCTGAGAAATAACTTTCCAAATGCAAAGGTTATTTCCCCCCTCCATGCTAATAATAAACCTTTTCTACTTTGTGTGGCCACACTTCACACAACTCATCTTCAGCACTCTAAATTAAAATTAAACTGGACTGCAAGTAGCACTTTTTTTTAATAATAGAGGAAATAGATCATGTACACAAATAACCCTACTACAAAGTAGAGCGTGAAAAATAATACAAGTACAGTCAAAGTGTTATTCCCCATCCTTTCAGTTGCTAGAAACCTTCCCATAGCATTTACTATCACAGTGTATATGTCTTGGCAAAAGGATTTTCAGAACTTGTCTTCTTCCTCAATTCTGTCCAACTCTTTGTGGCTCCATTTTTTTTTGTTTGTTTTGTTTGTTTTTTTGGTCAAAGATACTGGAGTTGTTGGCCATTTCTTTCTCCTGTTCATTTTACAGATGAGGAAATTGAGGCAAACAGGATTAAATGACTTGTCTGGGGTCACACTCCCAAGTCTGTGATCAAAGGAACATAGTTCAGAAAAAAGGATGTTGGATTTAGAATTGGGTGGTCTGGCTTCATATCCTAGTGCTGGCATTTGCCAGCCTACCTGACTTTGACAAGTTGTCTATTTCAGTCCAAATTCATGGTCTTTCTGATGTTTTGTTTCTTCATTGGTAAAACAAGGCTAATAATAATACCCGTGTTACCTTCTTCACAGATTGTTGTGGGAAAACACTTCCCCAGTTTTTATAAGTTATTTCTATCTTCTTACTATGGGGAAAAATACAAGAGCATCATGATTTTAGAATATAAACTAACCAGAAAAATCTTACTAAAACAAAGGGATGAGATGGGGTGGGAATATGAACAGTTAATATCTCATAAAACAGAAAAATAGTGATGAGGGGAAAAAGGAGACAATAAAAAGTATGACTTAAAACTTAATGAAACTAGATGATCCTGAGAATAATTAATAATGAAATAGGAAAGTGGGTTACAAATAGATAAAGAATAGAAAAGATCTGTCAGGATTTCCCAAAACAAGTGTTTTTCTCATCAGGAGCCCTCCACTTTTGAACCTTAAGACAAGAGTCCTTGATGTGTGTATGAGGACATAGAAACAGTACATTGAAGTGTCACTAAAGAAAGCAATGGTTAGGTCAGACCAAGCATACACAGAAGAAACTGTGCTAGAGCTGACACAAATTCGGAGGCATTGAGAAATCTTTTTTTTTTCTCAAGATATTTGGAAGAAAAGGATATATCAAACAATTTAAAAAACCATACTTTTTTATTACAATTGAAAAAAAGTCACTTAAGATATGAATCAATTAATAAACATCTATTATGTTCCAGGTACTGGAATAAATGCTGATTCATGCTATAAAATCATTATTGAAAAGAATTAACACATATTGAGAGTGTCTGAAAATATGAAAAAGAAACAAGTATATGTTTACAAATGATTTTTCATCTTTGATCACATCTTTATTCATCATCTATATTCACACAACTGTGTGAACATAAGTAGAGAAAATCAAGAATCTTCACCTTTTTGTTATTGTTTGCTTGCTTGTGTTTTTCTCATTTTTTCCTTTTTGATTTGATTTTTCTTGTGTAACATGATAAATATGGAAATATATTTAGAAGAAGTGCACTTTTTTGACTTATATTGGATTACTTGCTGTCTAGGGAAGGGGGTGGAGGAAAAGGAGGCACAAAAATTTGGAACACAAGATTTTGCAAGGGTGAATGTTAAAAACTATCTTTGCATGTATTTTGAAAATAAAAAGCTATTAACAAAATAAAAAAAGGAAATTCAAAAAAAGATTCCTTGAGAAAAACAATAGAGATCAATTTGCTGAGAATCCTTTTCTTTTTTTTTTATTCTTTGATATAAGAGATGACTTGTTAGGTAGGTAAGGTCAACCATTCAGAAATGAAGGTGATAGAATAAAAAAGATAACTTAAAAAATTTAAAAGGAAGGCATAATAACAGATTAATGATGATTTGATTTTTTATAGCAGACAAGCATGATGCAGGTAATGTTTATCACCGTTAGGAGGGATGTCTAGGAAGAGGGATTCCCTATTAAGGTGAGGTCCTCTTGATATTCCTGTTTATGAATGATATTGTTTGCTAATTGCACAGGCCCTGGAAAACCACAGTATCTCCCAAATGAGATACATAATCAGTCAAATGACTTTAGTCTAATTATCTACCTAGGAAAAACTAAATGGATGAAGAATGACATCTAGTTTTATATACAACCTATAGAGCTGACCAATCATTATGTATATTTGAATAGACACTATGTAGAAGAGTAATGAATTGGTCCCAGGATAGTGTTTTTGAAATTGCAGTTTTTTAAGTGACTTCTGAAACAAAAGTCTTTTTTTTTTTTTAAACACTAATGTTCTGGTATTGCTATATGGCTTCAAGTCATGGAATATCAACATCTCTGAGGACTCAAAAATGGCAGGTCAACCAGAGGGCTTTGGAAAAATGCATGATGGGACAAAATAGGCTCTAGCATATTATCAGGGATAAATTATATGTAGAAAATGGCAAGAATGATATAAATAAAAAGATATTTGTCCAGAAAAGGATGTAGTTAAGGCATATATTAAGCGCAATGGATAAGTGATGGGCTCTGCATCAGTACCCATATAATGTATAGATCGCTTAAAAAGGACTTTCTGTTCTTTGGGTGTATTCTTTATGGAGGATTTTGGGGAGGACATGGACAAGAGTCCATTAGATGAAATGTCATGAAGGATTTGCAATCTCTATCATTTGGAGGGGCATTCACATTGATGAGATTAAGAATTTTTTGAAATTGATAAATCATTCTATGTTTCATTTATAAAGATTCTATGATTTTAACTTAGTTGGTCATTTCCTCACTTGCCAGTAGTCCCCTTCTTGGGTATTAGTGAGAGTTGCTAGGTGATAATACAGAAGATTATTTTGCTCTAGTGCTTTGACCATCAAAGTCTGTTACAGAAGTAATCTATGGCATGGTATCTGTCCTCAAAGAGCTTAGAATCTTGTAAGAAGGCAAGATTTTAATATATGAAACAGAATAATTATTGGGTCATGGGATCATAGATTGAGAGTTTAAAGGAACTTTTGAAGTAATTTAATTCAAAACTTTCATTTTATAGAAAATAAAATTGAGGGTCAGAGAGAATAAGTGACTTACTTGGAGCCATGCAAAGACAGAGTGACAGAGGTGAATCCAGGCCCTACTTAGACAACAGATGATAAAATATCCAATATGACGTAAAATGCCCAGAGTGGAAAATAAAATTTGTGGTCATGGAGAGTGAGAATAGTATTGACTGAAAGAATTGTGGACATGAATCCCAGGCAGAATTTGCTTAAGTAGAAGGATATTGGAAAAGTATTTTGACCAGGGAAAGATAGCAGTGAGCAGAGGCTTAGAGGTGGGAATGAATATGATGTGTGTAGGGCAAAGGGAAGAAAGGGATTTGGAGCAGAGGGTTCATGATGCTAATGTGGGAGACCAGGGTGGAGAGGTCAGCAGAGATCAGATTTTAGAGGGCTTGAACGCCAGGGCAAGTTAGTTTTTACAACAATGAAAATGACAACACCTTCATCCCCTCTTTACAATTGGATCCCTCCTGTGGTTCTTTTGATTTGTTCCTGACAACAACTCTATTAGGTAGGCACAAGGGATTGCTTGTAAATGTTTAGCAACTAGACCTCTTGGGAGATGGGGGAGAAATTTATCCATGACACACTTTGTTTAATCTACATTATGAAACATTTTCTCCTTCACTTTTTAAGGTGAATCAACAAAATAGTAAAGTAGCACCTGATTTATAGCATTTGCTGATTTCAGAGGTATAAATGTTTACCCTGAAAATTTAGCAAACCAGTCCCCCGAGACAACACAAGTATTATTCCCATTTTTAGTTAGAGTAACTGAGGCTCAGAGAGTATCGAGAAGGCACTTGCTTTATGGAATTGGTAAATAGCAGAATAGAGAATTGAACAACCTTCTGACTCCTGATTCGGGGCATTTTCCATTAAGCCAGATTGTCCCTCTTTCATCTCAAATTAGGCTTCTTTTCCCTGCTTTTTAAGAAATCAGGAACCATCTCTTCCTGCTTTGCCTTCCCTATTCATGAGTAGATGCTGGTTTTTCTGTAGATTGGATATTCTCTAAAGGACAGGTAAATATTTAACAATAAGATTTCCCAGGGGAAAAAAAAAAGCATGAAGGACAGACTTTTGAATTTAATCTAAATTATTAACATTTTTCCCATTATTTTCGTAAATCTGGATATCAACAAAACAGTAAATCAGGCCTTGAATTTTGGCATTTGCTGGATTTCTGAGGTAAAAATGCTCATACTGAAAATTTAACAGTTGGCTTTTGTGAATGGTTACATCTGGGTCCAACACACCCCTGCTAATAGAATCTTCAAAAGAAGGGGCCCATGGCTAATACTTCTACCCTCAAAGTAGACACAACAGAATAGCAGCCCTACTATTTGAAGCCACATTTCCCTTTCTGTGTGCAACCTTTTCCTGTTTATCTTCCAGTTAATATTCCTTTCTTCTGCAGTTGCTTCTAACCTACTCACTTTCTTTTCCTGGATGATGTGAATTGAATTGCAATGAGCTGAGGGTCAGGATGGAGACACCCCTCCCTTTCCCCACCCCCATTCCAGTCCCCATTTATAAAGAGCCCAGCTCTTCTGCCTTTTCCTATCTGCATTTATAACCTTGCACTAATTATTCACAGAGATAATTGCCCTTTGCAGGCTCCTCGTTAATTGAGATTGCTTTTGAGACTCAATCAAGGAGAGAATTAAGTGATCTTACATGAAAGTGAAAAGAGGGAGGGCTGGAAAAAGCAGGATGTACATTTCTGGAGCCAGGTCAGGCCTGGGGAGGGTCTGTCTCCTCCCTTACCCTGTAGAGACTGAAACTCTATTTGGTGGTTAGCTCCCTCGTCCAAGAAACATATCTTTGGTACATGGAGAGTGGCCTGGACTTGGAGTGAAGAAGCCGATGTTTAAGTTACAGCTTTTCCACTTATTATCTGTGTAGTAGCTATAGATAAAAGTCCCTTTAGCCTCTGTGTGTCCCCACCTGTAAAA
The DNA here is from genome assembly GCF_016432865.1 of Antechinus flavipes. Lineage (NCBI taxonomy): Eukaryota > Metazoa > Chordata > Mammalia > Dasyuromorphia > Dasyuridae > Antechinus > Antechinus flavipes. Next base: position 48,212,109 of record NC_067398.1, on the reverse strand, counting down.
CAAAAGGGTTTGACTGGATAGCTTCTAAGGCTGCTTCCCTACTTCCTTTTCATCCATTCATGGGCACATCCATGGAATCTATTAGAACCCTGGAAGTATTGGGCCCAGTCTGATTTTTCACAGTAAAGTCATCAGTTTTTGCTGACTTGGACTTGGAAGCTTGCTCTCTCTACAAAAGTAGCTTTAACAGAGCTAGTTTCTCAGTTATATTGATAATAGTTCTCCTTCATTTAGGACTTTAAGACTTGAAAAATCCTTCACATACATTAGCTCAGTTAAGCAACACTGAAGGAAATGCTGTTTTTTTTCCTATTTAATAGATGAGAAAACTGAGGCTGAGAGAGCATTGACTTGCTCTGGATCACATAGTATTGGAGGAGAAATTGGAACCCAAATTTCTGCTGATTCCCAGTCTAATCTAAACCACTGTCTTCCTTTCCACAGGCCCTCTCTCTATCCAGGATGCATGATGGAACCCTGCTAAATGTCCTGACACCTGAGTTTTAGTTTCAGTTCTTGCACTAGGACCATGGACAGGTCACAATCTTTCTGAGCCTTGATGTCTCCAGCTGTCAAATGGGATAATAGTATCTACTTTGCCTACTTGACCAGGAGCATTGTAAAACAGTTTTATTTTTATTTTTTTTAAACAATAATAACTTTTTATTTTTCAAAATTCACACAAAGATAATTTTCAACATCCACTTTTGCAAAACCTCATGTTTCACATTTTTCTCCCTCTTTCCCCTTTTATCCCCTCTCATAGACAGCAAGTAATCCAATATAGGTTACACAGTGCAATTCTTCCAAACATATTTCCATATATATCATGCTGTGCAAGAAAAATCAGATCAAAAGGAAAAAACCAAAAAAGAACAACAACAAAAAGCCAAGCAAATAAACAACAACAAAGGTGAAAAGACTATATTGTGATTCACATTCAGGCTCCCAAATTCTCTCTCTGGATGCAGATGGCTCTTTGCATCACAGTCTATTGGAATTGCCCAGAATTACCTTATTATTGAAAGGAGCCAAGTCATCAGAGTTGATCATTACATAATCTTGTCACTGTGTACACTATTCTCTTGGTTCTGCTCACTTCACTCAGCATCAGATCGTGTCTCCAGGCCTTTTTGAAACCAGCCTGCTCAATATTTCTTATAGAACAGTAATATTCCATTATATTAATATGCCATAACTTATTCAGCCATTTCCCAACTAATGGGTATCCACTCAGTAAAACACTGTTTTTGAAAGATCTTTGGAGAAATGCATTAAGTGATGTATAAATATGAAGGATAAATCTATAAGAAGGCTTACATGGGTCAGTGATCTCATTCTAGTCCAAAGGGCTGATTCTCCCTCCTGTCCCCAGCATGGGAGAGTGGAAAACACTGTTTGGTACCTGAAGACCTGGATTCATGTCTTAGCCCTGATGCTATGGCATGTGATGGCTAGATAGGACAGGTGACTTGAGGGTCCCATGAAAGTCTGTGTTTGAAACATGGATTTACTGTTAAACTATATGACCTTGGGAAATTACTTCCATGCTCTTGATCTCAGTTTTCTTATCGACAAAATGAAGGGATTCAATGAAATGTCCTTTAAGCACTCCTCTAGCTCTGAATCTAAGGTCCCCCTTCCACCTTAGATTAAGCACTTATCAGGTGTGGGGCCCTGGGCTGGGTGCTGGGGATAAAGAGACAAAAATGAAATTGTTCTTGGCCCCATAAAGTTTACATTCTCCTGGTAGGTTGCCACATTTTGCAGAGAGAGTCTAAGACTTGGGGGGTGGGGTATGGAGGGGAATCAGGAACCCCATGAAGAAAGGGATCCTTGAGTTGAACCCAGAAGATAGACAAGCATATTAATTCCCCACTCTCCCTAATTTATAGACTTGTTCCTTGTCATAAAGTCAACAAGTATTTCTTAAGTTTCTTATTGATTAAGTTAATCATATGTCAGGTACTGTGCTAAATTTTGGGGTTAGATAGAAAGGCAAAAACATGCTCTCAAGGAGTTCCCATTCTAATGGAGGAGAGAGCATATAGAACTGTAAGGAAGAGAAAGGTGTTACCCAGAGCACTAGACAAAGTAGGGCAGGAAATATTATTGTTGTTCAAAAAGGGATATTGAGGAATGATGGAATTATTGATGACTGTGAACTAGGCAATTACATTTCCTGTCTCTCTTTATGTGATATATTTATTCCATGATATTACATTTCACTCTCACTGATTGTGCACTGCTAGACTTCCCCTTCCCTGACCCCTACCCTCCACCCATCCCAGTTCCTTTCTCAACTCTGCTTACTCAACTTCCCCAGTTCCTTCAAAGACTCAGTTCAAATCCCAGATTTTATAGTTGGCTACTTCTGGTCTCCCTTAGCTATTAATGGCTTCTCCTGAGAGTCCTTTCATCTACCTTTTATCTGTCTTGTATATTTGTTAGTAACATGTTGTTTACCCTTTTTAGAATGTAAGTTTTTTGAGGGCAGGAATTTTTTTTTAAACCTTTCTTTACACTTAGTAGGTACTTAAGAGATACCTGTTTATTGATTTTTTTGTTTTTAACCTCAGCACTTAGCAAAGACTAATTGTTTATTGACACTGAAAGGAAATAAAATGTTTTTTTCTTGCTTTGTCTCTTAAGTTCCTACTAGGCAGGGAACATGTTTGTACAGGATGATTTTTTTTTTTAGTTTATTTATTTTTAATACACATTATTTTATGAATTATGTTGGGAGAGAAAATCAGAGCAAAAGGGAAAAACCATGGGAGAGATTAAAAAAAAACCCAGAAAAAAAGAAGTGAACAATGCATGTGTTGATTTACATTCCGTCTCCTTAGTTCTTTTTCTGATTTCAGATGGCATTTTCTGTTCAAAGTCTATTCGGATCACCTTGGATCACTGAACTACTGAGAAGAACCAAGCCTTTCATAGTTGATCATTGCACATTCTTGCTGTTATTGTGTACAACGTATTCCTGATTTTGCTTTGTACAGTATAATTTAAGGAGTTAGAAATTTGAATTCTATCTCAGAGATGGAAGACTTCAGTCCCCCTTTTGCCTTCAGGCAGACAGGCACTTAAATGATCCAAGACTTTTCCTGATTATTTCATAATAGGGGTCTCCAGGGGATGGGGATTCTTCTACCTCCCTTAGTTACCAGTTCTGCTGTCTAATCACCCTTACCATTCAATTTAATTACAATATTCATTAGCAATTCTATGTGGCTGGCAATAGAGCTATAACTAGGATTAGGTGACTGGGGCTTTGCTCCAAGGCACTAGAGGCTATGTAGAAACAACTGGGCTTAGTGCCTAGTTAACAAAATATAATTAGTTAAAGTAGAAAGCTCCCAGAGATAATTTCTTGGCTCATCCTCACCCTTACTTCCACAGGGGCATCTCCTCAACAGTATTCTGGAGTCTCAGCACATGGGCCCAATATTTTAGGGTCTCTAGTTTCCTCCCCCTAAGTAGTTTTATGGTATCTCTTGCTCCTTTCCTTCTAAATGAATTTATTTTTCCTTCTGAAATCATTCATTAATGCTGAACTTTATTTATTTATTTACAATAATAGCTTTTTATTTTCAAAATAGATGCAAAGGTAATTTTCAATAATCATCCTTGCAAAATTTTATGTTCCAAATTTTTCTCCTTCCCTCTCTGCTTCCCCCCTCTCCCTAAGTTAAACATGTGCAATTGAATTTATTTTAAAAAGTTGATCATTTACTTATCTATTCATTCATTTGGTTTTGCTCATATCAGTAATGTTTTGTGAAGCTTTCTTTAGACACTTAAATTGCTAATTATGGTTCTGCCTACCATGTTTGAGAATTCTTGGTATAAAGGATATAGCATTCTGGAGGATGGTTTAGTTAGAATCCTGCCTCTGACTCTCATTAGCTAGAAGATCATAGATACGTTATTTATTTTTCATTATCAGTTTCTTTGTTTGTGAAATGGGAATGATGATCAAGCAATATCCAATAAGTTATTTATTATACACTACTATTTACCAGGCCACTTTGCTTGGCAGTAATGATAAAGAATAAACTGATCTTTCTTCTCAAGAGTAACTTGTAGTTCCTGACTCATGGAGTTGTAGTGAGGTTCACACAACATCAAATACTCTGTAAATTTTAAAGTTCCTTACAAGTGCCATCAATTAGCAGGAAGCCAGAGATAAGAGCCTGGATAGCACGTGAGAAGTCAACACATGTAGGTTTGGGGAAACATATTGGGGAGGCTTCAGAGAATCTGAGTCCATTTTCTGCCTCTAACATTACCTATATGATTTTGGAAAAATCATTTAAACACCTTGGGCATCAGTTTACTCATCTGTAAAATGAGAAAGCTGGACTTAGATAGAAACGTCTTCTAGCTCAAGATCTAGGCAGGTTGCATTGTAGAAAGAGCATTCAGTTGAGAAAGAAACATGTAGGGAGATAACTTGTGTAAAGGTAACAATGAAGTTGTATTATTGGTTTCTTTGTCATCTAAGTAAATCAAGAAACTTAAGCTACAGAATCGTACCTTGAGAAATAGTCACAGAGGAGAAGAGACTGAATCTGATGCTGAAAAAAGAGTGGACAGAGAAGCTTGTGGACAACCAAGATGGGATTGAGTCAAGAAAGCCAAAGGAAGAAAGGGTTTCACGGAGAAAAGAGTGGGGGAGCTTGGAGTCAAAAACGTTAGGAAGAGCTATATGAACCAATATACCATGAAGTGAGCCTAATCAGGAGATCATTGAGCACAGTAACAGCAATATCTTAATACTGATCTAATGTGACAGACTTAGCTACTTTGATCAATACAATGATGAAGGATAATTCCAAAGGACTCATGATAAAAAATGCTCTCTGCCTCCAGAGAGAGAACTGATGAACTCTGAGTAGAAAATGAAGCATAATTTTCAACTTTATTTTTCTTGTGATGTTTTTGGGTGATACGACTAATATGCAAATATGTTTTGCATGATTTCATATGTATAATTGATATCATATCGCTTGCCTTCTCAATGGTGGAGGAGGGACAGGAGAGAATATAGAATTCAAACATTCAAAAAATAAAAAATAAATAATTTATTTTTAAAAGGGTTGGAGGAGACTACAGAGTGAAATATTACAAAGAGGTCAAGGAGAGCAAGAACTGATAGGAAGTCATGAGACTTGGCCAAAAAGTTCCTTATGACCAGCTCGATTCTCTCCTACTGTGATTTAACCCCCTTTTGTATCGCTCCATTCCGGTAGGGATAGCAAACCAGTCTGCATCCTCTTCATAATGATCTGCTATATACCTTCAATTACTAGGAGACAGTGATTAAATCCTTCCTAAGCCCTCTCTGAGTTAATACTCTGATTCTGAGGATGTTTTGTGACTTTCGGTCTCAGAAGCAGACTGCCTTGTGGAAAGATTCCCATTAGGGGAGAAAGCCCTGTATGGGGATAATTCACTGGTGATGATAACTCCATCCAAACCATTTACAGAAAGTGGTAATTAACACAGCTTTGAGGAGAGGGTTTTAGGAAAGAGATGATGGATGGGAGGTGCTCTCCTCGAATACTGATGACCCTGATGTTCTCCCAAGGGCGCCTTATTGATTGGGATAACTTAAGACGATGATATTTTAGTAACTGGAAAGAAACGCCTAATTCAGGCCAGCTGAGCACATGGAATTTCTTCTTCCCTGTCCTTGAGGGGCAGTTGTTTGGATGAAGTTTGGGTTTAGTCTCGGTAATATGCTAGAGTAGAAGGAGAATGGGATTTCGTATCACAAAGACCTTTTATTTAACTGTGTGATCTTGGACAAGTAATGACTACACCCGCAGCTTTCAATCTATGAGCAGATTACTGCTATACTCTATTCTGTATTTTGCCATCGATCCTTCAGTCAATGAATAAGCATTAATTGAATGCCTACTAGGTGCCAGGCCCTGGGAATACAAAAAGAAGATCAAAACCGTTTTTATCTTTGAGAAATTACATTTTCTTGGTGAAATCCCCATGGTGGGAGGTGGGGATGGACACATGAGCACATATAAAAATACAGATAATAAATGCAAGGTAATTTCATAGGGAGACAACAGGAGTTATCAGGAAAAGTTTGATGTAAAAAAAATGGCATTTAAATTAAGCTTCGAAAAGAGGAAGGTTTTTTAAAAGGCAGAGATGAAGAGAGGAGAGTGTGTTCTTAGCTTGGAGCACAACTAGATTAAGCAAACAGAAGCTCCTAAGTGAGGATTAGCTAGGGAGAGAATAGTTGCAGAAATAGGATTAGGACTAGTTTTAGAGACCACATTTTCTTGGCTTAAGTTCCCTTCATTCCTCTAAAGTTTAGGCATCGGACCCTCCTTGACTCCAAAGCCAATGGTTCAAATCCCAGCCCTGTGGTTTACTACCCATGTGACTTTAAGCAAGTCACTTCCCTTTTTGTCCTGATTTCTCACCTGCTAAGTGAAAGCACTGGCCTAGATAATCTCTAAAGCTCTTCCCAGCTATGAATCCTATTATCTTATCTGGTGAGAAGGTTGTCACTGCTACTATTTCTACCTTTTGCTTCTCAGTAAGTGCCACCTGGTTCCCTGACCTGTATCTATATTGTGCTACGCCCTTCCCTTCCCTTTCCCTACTGGGCCTCTGAGTATAGTTATCAACCCCTTCCCTCTTCTTTCTTCTCCTCCTTTTTCTTTTCTTCCTCTTCTTCCTCCTTTTTTTCCTTTCCTCTTTCTTCTCTTTTTCCTTCTCTTCCTCCTCATTTCCATTTATCTACCATACCATACTAAACTCAAGTAGGGTAGTCTACTCTATTTTCATATTTGTTCAGTTCAATGTATATTTTTGGAGTGACTTCTATTCTGACTGCTCAGTCTCATTGTCAGTGCAAAGTTTTGGCCCTGAAAAGAGGAATGAGCCAATCGACTACTGGAAAGTGTGATTGTCAATTGATTAATTAAATAATTTAACATGTTAAAAAAGCAAATATAACAGACCTTAGATTTACATCATGGTTTGGAAATTTTTGTAGATAGGATATAGTGGATAAAGACTTGGGTTCAAGTATTACTTCATTTTGGTTATGTGAGCTTTTACAAGAAACTTAACCTCTTTGTATCTTAGGCAACTTTGTAAACTTTAAGTTACAGAAAAGATACCCAACTACAGTGGGAGATTATTGAGGAGCTCCTTCTTAAAATTACACGTCCTGCACTTATGCTTATAGAGTTTTTTAAAATAACTTTTTATTGATAGAACTCATGCCAGGACAACATTATCCCTTGCATTCACATCTATTCCGATTTTTCCCCTCCCTCCCTCCACCCTCTCACCCAGATGGCAAGCAATCCTTTACATGTTGAATAGGTTACAGATGCTTATAGTTTTAACACTGAGTAGTCCCACCAGGATTATTTATTTCAGGGATGCTGCCATTGCTCAAAATAGCAGAAAGAAAATTAAATTTCAGAGGACTGGCTACTTCCTTGTGTGACTTGTTACTTTTTTGATCCTTAGTTTCTTCATCTGTAAAATGAGGGGTTGGAAAAATGATCCCCAAGACCCCCAATATCTCTAACTTTAAATCTATGACTCTTCTTTCAAAGTCATTCACTTGGAGACATGATATACTTGTTGTGAGGCTGCCATAGTTCAGAACATTTCTGTTCTGTCCTTCCTGGGCCAGCCCAGTCTGGGGGTGGCTGGGAGGTTTCAAGGATGCTGACTGAGATGGTAGAGAGTACTTTGGGTATGAGATAAGCTGACTGGCAGCAGGATTGGGGGAAGTTCAGAGTCCCGGGTTTGTTTGTAGCAAAGCAGTGAGGAACAGGACAAATGTTGGATGCTAAAGAAACCAGAGGTAAAGACCTGAGTTGATGCAACAGAGAGACTATTCAGTTTCACTCTTATCAAAATGGAACCTGAAAAGGGTTGGAAGCAAAGTTTATGTCCCCGTGATGAAGTGCAAGGATGAGGTGGCATCTAAAGGTGGAGCCAGAATTCATTCATGTAGTTATCTCTTTAACAAATATTAGTTAAGTGCTTCCTGTGTTCCAGGTATCAAGGATGTAAAGCTACATGACCCAAATCTTGTGTTCTCAGAGTTTGCTGACTTACTTCCTTTTTCTCAGCCTTATTTTCTGTAAGTAAAGAGGAAATCATGGCATCTACAGTATTTACTTTCTAGAATCCTTGGGGGGATTGAATGGGATAATGGATGTAAATGTCTTTGCAAATCCTTGAGAAGGAAGAGATCGCGTTTACCTGGGGGACAGAGGAGGTGGCACCTGAGTTGGATCTTGAAGGAAGTGAGTTTTCTCATAGAGACTGAGCGAGTCCATTTCCAGCATGGGGACCTCCATGAGAAAAGACCTCTCCAATAGGAGAGGGCAAGACAAAAAGGAATGGAGAATGGTCCCTTTGACTGGAATGGAGGGTACAATGAAGGAAAAAGACATGAGCTAAGACTAAAAAGGTAGGACAGTGCTACCTAGCTATCCATGGTGCACAGAACATGGGGGGAAGACTTATCTCCCCTGAGTTCAAAATGGCCTTAAACTCTTTCTAGCTCTGTGACTTGGAGCAAGTCAGTGAGCCCTGTCTGCCTCAGTTTCTTCACTTATAAAATGGACTGGAGAAGGAAATGGTAAACTACTCCAGTATGTTTGCCTAAAAAACCTCAAATGAGGTCATGAAGAGTTGGACACAACAGAAAGGGCTGAGGAAAAAGAAGACTGAAAAGTTAGGTTGGACTCAGCTTGTCAGAGGCTTTAAAATGCCAGGATCAAGTGCTTTATGCTTTATTTGGTAGACAACAGGGAGCCACCAAAGACTTTTGAGTAAGGAATGAAGACTTAGGAAGATTACCCAGGAGGCCATGAGAAGGATGTGTTGGAGAAGACCAGGGTCAGGAAGAGAAGTTAGCTCTTAGCTAGTAGCCCTTGGGATAGGAGATGAGGGCATTGTATAGTGATGGAGCAGTGAGCTCTTAGCTAGTAGCCCTTGGGATAGGAGATGAGGGCATTGTATAGTGATGGAGCAGTGAGCTCTTAGCTAGTAGCCCTTGGGATAGGAGATGAGGGCATTGTATAGTGATGGAGCAGTGAGCTCATAGCTAGTAGCCCATGGGATAGGAGATGAGGGCAGTTGGTAGTGATGGAGCAGTGAGCTCATAGCTAGTAGCCCTTGGGATAGGAGATGAGGGCATTGTATAGTGGTGGAGCAGTGAGCTCATAGCTAGTAGCCCTTGGGATAGGAGATGAGGGCATTGTATAGTGATGGAGCAGTGAGCTCTTAGCTAGTAGCCCTTGGGATAGGAGATGGGGGCAGTCGGTAGTAATGGAGCAGTGAGCTCTTAGCTAGTAGCCCTTGGGATAGGAGATGGGGGCAGTCGGTAGTGATGGAGCAGTGAGCTCTTAGGTAGTAGCCCTTGGGATAGGAGATGAGGGCAGTCGGTAGTGATGGAGCAGTGAGCTCATAGCTAGTAGCCCATGGGATAGGAGATGAGGGCATTGTATAGTGATGGAGCAGTGAGCTCTTAGCTAGTAGCCCTTGGGATAGGAGATGGGGGCAGTCTGTAGTGATGGAGCAGTGAGCTCATAGCTAGTAGCCCATGGGATAGGAGATGAGGGCAGTCGGTAGTGATGGAGCAGTGAGCTCTTAGCTAGTAGCTCTTGGGATAGGAGATGAGGGCAGTCGGTAACGATGGAGCAGTGAGCTCATAGCTAGTAGCCCATGGGATAGGAGATGAGGGCAGTCGGTAGCGATGGAGCAGTGAGCTCATAGCTAGTAGCCCATGGGATAGGAGATGAGGGCAGTCGGTAGTGATGGAGCAGTGAGCTCTTAGCTAGTAGCTCTTGGGATAGGAGATGAGGGCAGTCGGTAGCGATGGAGCAGTGAGCTCATAGCTAGTAGCCCATGGGATAGGAGATGAGGGCAGTCGGTAGTGATGGAGCAGTGAGCTCTTAGCTAGTAGCCCTTGGGATAGGAGATGGGGGCAGTCTGTAGTGATGGAGCAGTGAGCTCATAGCTAGTAGCCCATGGGATAGGAGATGAGGGCAGTCGGTAGTGATGGAGCAGTGAGCTCTTAGCTAGTAGCTCTTGGGATAGGAGATGAGGGCAGTCGGTAACGATGGAGCAGTGAGCTCATAGCTAGTAGCCCATGGGATAGGAGATGAGGGCAGTCGGTAGTGATGGAGCAGTGAGCTCATAGCTAGTAGCCCATGGGATAGGAGATGAGGGCAGTCGGTAGTGATGGAGCAGTGAGCTCTTAGCTAGTAGCTCTTGGGATAGGAGATGAGGGCAGTCGGTAGCGATGGAGCAGTGAGCTCATAGCTAGTAGCCCATGGGATAGGAGATGAGGGCAGTCGGTAGTGATGGAGCAGTGAGCTCTTAGCTAGTAGCTCTTGGGATAGGAGATGAGGGCAGTCGGTAACGATGGAGCAGTGAGCTCATAGCTAGTAGCCCATGGGATAGGAGATGAGGGCAGTCGGTAGTGATGGAGCAGTGAGCTCTTAGCTAGTAGCTCTTGGGATAGGAGATGAGGGCAGTCGGTAGCGATGGAGCAGTGAGCTCATAGCTAGTAGCTCATGGGATAGGAGATGAGGGCATTGTATAGTGATGGAGCAGTGAGCTCTTAGTAGCCCATAGCATAGGAGGTAAGGTTGACGGAGGTGTTTTAGGAAGCATTTGTAGCAGATTCATTAAATTAAGAGGACTATGAAGTTGGAGTTTTAGGACCCCCTGTCTCCATGAAGGATTCTATCCCCCAGCCTCCTCCAAGGCCTTGAGCCTTGAGCCTGAGCCTTTCTAACTCCTGCCTCTGAGAAAGAAGCATAGGGAGCAGATGTCAAGATCCGGTCTCCCTGGCGAAGAGCATTCCAGGCAACAACAAAGAGCCTTTTTAGTACCCTCAGCCTCCAAAGGAGACCAAGGAGCTCTGTGAGCCCTGAAAGCTGATAGCCAGGAAAGCAGCGAATAGCTTTTGCATCTGGTTTTATAAAGGAGGCAGAACTGCCTGTGGATCAGATTTCCTCTAAGACACTGAGGTAGGGGGAGGGAAAGGAGGGGTTGGGAATGGTGACAGGCCCCAGTTTAAGACTGCAGGCAGGACCCAGGGGAGGGCCTGAGGGAGGAGCCAGACTGAACTCTGGCTGTTGGGAGAGCTTTTAGGTAGGGAGAAGGAGAGAAGGGGAGAAATGAATGCAGGGTGATAATAGCAACGTGATGCCGAAGTATGGCCTTCTTTCTAATTGTCCAGGTTCCAATAACCAACACTACGAGCATTTATTGAGACCTAATATGCACAAAGAGATACCATGGAGTAATAAATATAGTCAGGAAGGCTTGGGTCCGAGTCCTCTCTCTGACAAATACTGGCAGGGTAACTGGGGCAAATTACTTAAGTCCCAGATGACACTAAAACTATAGAGTAGAGAGCAATTGCCCATTGCCAGAGGCAATTTCCACAAGGGTAGTCTCTTACATAGCTGAAATCACCTATCCCATCCTCATTCCTTTCTTCTTGCTCCCCTTGGTCCCTCAAACTATGATCTATTCATTTTGCTGGGTACTAGGGACAGCAAGACACAATGAAAAGCGTACATATGTACATGTATTTTTGTATCATGTGTATGGCTATATCAAGTAAACAGAAAAACCTAGAAATATTATATGCATACAATTATATAATTTCATGTAAAAATATAAAAAGATATATATATATATGTATATATATACATACACACACACACACACACATATATATATGATATGTTAACTTTACATGTACACTTACACATTTTTATATAATTTTCCATTATAGTTTAGTCTCTTTGTGAGTAGGGATTATGTTGTTGTTTGTTACTTGGTGCAAAAAGCTAGGACCAGTGGACACACATACATTTTCCTTTTGAGAAAGTGGATGTTGATTCATCACATGGGACAACTTCACAGCCCCGGGACCTGCCGACAGAAATGGAATGATTTGCCTCAGATTTCCTTAGTACTGGAAACAGTCAAACAGTAAACACATATAGAGATGTAGAGGGGACTCCAGTATTGGGAATAAAGTTTAAAAATTTATTCATTCATTCAGGAAATAGTTATTAAAACCCTCCATGTATAAAACACTACCCTCCTTACTTACTTGGATACAAAGATGAAAAATGAAAAAAAAATACTTCCTCTCCAGGAACTTATGATTTAATTAAGGGAGACATGCACAGATAAGTAGAATGTGATGTAGAATGTGAGAGGGAAAGGGGCAGAATATTCTAGGAAGATAAGAATATTTTCAGCTAGAAGATTAGGAAAACTTGTGAGGAAGAGTTGAACCTTAAGGGGAAGACAACAAACATTTATACAGTGCCTACTACATGCCAAGGACTGTGCTAAACACTTGACCAAAGTTATCTCATTTGAACCTCCCAAATTACCTGCAAGATTGATGTTCTTAATAATCCATTTCACCGTTGAGGAAACTGAGGCAGAGATTAAGTGATTTGTCCAAGTTCACAGAGCTAGTGAATATCTGAGGTAGGATTTGAATTTGGGTCTTCTTGACTTCAAGTCCAAAACTCTATCCACTAGGTTAGTTGTTCATTTTGATTAGAATATAAAATATATAAAAGTAAGTTAAGAGATTGTGATTTCACTGATGTTTGGGGCTCACAATACCCCTTTTACTAGTACTGGTCAGCACTTTTTCTGTCACTTAAATTCCCTAGGAAGGTGTAGAGAAATATAAGTAATTAAGTGACTTGGCTATGATCCCATAGCCAAGATAAGTCAGAAATGGGAATTGAACCCTGGTCTTGCTGGTTCTGCACCCACTTCTCTGTTCACCATGTTACACTGTCTCTCATTGCCTGAAGATAAATAGTGAAGAAAAAAAAAAGGCAGGAAAGGCTCATTGGAGTCATATCATAGATTGCTTAAAATAAGAATCTGAGAAATTTATATTTTATCTCAAGAAGCAATAGGGAGCCATTGAGGGTTTTTGAGGAGGGGAATGACATGGTCATATCTGAGGCTTAAGAAACAATTTTTTTTGGCAGTTCTGTAGAAGATGGCTTGGATAGGAGAGATTCTGGGAAGATCAAGCAGGAAGCTCTTATAGTAGTCTGAGAGGGGGATGATAAAGATCTGGATCTCAGTTGTGACTGAGCAAGTGGTAAGAAGAGGTGAGATTCAAGAGGTTTAATTGAGGTAAATTCATCAGAACTTGGCATTTGGTTGAATGGGTGGTGTGAAGCTAGAGGGAAGAGTGAGCGGTGACTCAGGTTTCAAGCCTGGTTGGCTGGAAGGTGGTAGTACCAGTAACAACAGACACTTGGCAGGAGGGGGATGTTGAGGGGGAAGGTGATGAATTCAGTTTTAGACTGAATCGCAAATTGGACATACAAGTAGAGGCTCCAGCTGGCAGCTGGAGATATTCTAGGATTGGAGTTCAAGAGAGAGACTAGAACTAGATATTGAGAGACATCTGCTGAAAGGGAGTGGCTGTTTCCTGAAGGAGAGAATCTAGACAGAGGAAAGGGAATCGAGGGAGCTTGGGGGATACTTTTCTTTGGGATTCTGGGAAGAAGTTGATGAAATATAAGAGCAGGGAACAGGAAAGAAACAAGAAAACAAAGGGGAAAAAGGATCCAGAAAGAAAGGAAGTGACCTGCTGCTTAGCACAGTGTCTATTATATAGTAGGTGCTTAATAAATGTTGATTGATTGGCTAGCTAACTGTATCAAATGCAGATCGATTATTGCATTTAAAGTTTCCTGGATTTTAGTTGTGTTCATGGACTTTAGTTGGCCTCTAAAATCCCCTCCAGTTCTAGAGCTATGAAGCTATTACTCCAAATTCCAGCTGCTCACTTAACCTCAGCTGCATCCTACACAAAATGGGGGGAATGGCTGCCCTACTTTTTTCTAAGAGTTGTTCCTTGAATTAAATGTGGTAGAGTTTGTAAATAGACTGTCTCCTAAAGGAAAGAATCTAGATTCACTTATTTGAAGAGCTAAGTGATGTGATTGTACATCACAAGTACAGTAAAAATTGTCATATTGGGGGATGCTCTGGAGATTACTTGACTTAGTCTAGACTAGTACCTAGTATGATCCCGAACTATCTCCGGAGCATGCTGCTGAGGGCAGGAGCTCTGCTGAGTGTCTGCTGTAAGCATTCCCAGCCTCCAGTGCCCTGCCCCATGCCCTGTCCATGGTGGTTGCTGATGGTCCCAGTTGTGGGTTGCCCGCTACTCCAGCCCAAAGGGAGGCACTGGGGGAGGATGGGAAAGAATGGAAAAGAAAAAAATACACTGGCCCAGGATAATGACTTCCTCTTCTGCCCTGGCTTCCTGTGGCTTTCTGTGCTAACCCCACTGTAACTCTTATTAACTATCTTTGTCATCCTGTGGGTGGGAATGTAAGAACCTATCTCCCCAGGGCAGCTGGTCTGCTTGAGCCCACGTTCTAGCCAAAGTTCTTTCAGAAATTGTGTCTTGCTCATGGCCCAGTGAGTTCTTAAGCCTGGGGTGCACCCTCCTGGGTCACATTCTCCAGCTGAGTGGAGTGACATTCATTTGGGTTGGCATTTCAGATAATAATTTATAGTTATAGAGCACTTTATAAACTTCATCACATTTAATCCCCGGAACAACTCCTGGAAAAAGGTATAGGGCAGGCGTTCCCCTCCATGTTGCATTGGGTGAGCCGCTGGAATTTTGAGTTATAGCTTCAGAGTTTTGGATCCGGAGGGGGCTTTGGAGGTCGGCTAGTCCGATCCCCTCATTTTACAGAGATCCCTTGGGGGAGAGAGGGGGGGCTGAATGTCTCACACAAGATTACAAAGGAAGCAAATGATCCAGGCAGGATATGAATCCAGCTGCCTTCAAATCCAGGACTCTGTGTCAGGGGAATCTGGGACTTCTGATTCTCAGCCCGTTGTTCGTTCTACCACATCTCCTTGCAAGGGATACATAATGTTCCATTAGATAATCACTCCCCAAGATGTGTGACTGGCCTAGGTGCAAGGGATACATAAAAGTTACATTAAAAAATCACTAACCACAATGTGTGATTTGAGCTCTTGGAGCTACAGGCATCAGGATGGTGACAGATTGGTGTGGGCTGCTGCTATCAGAGAATGTGTTGTGGAGGGTATAAGACTTGAAACATGGGAAGAGTCTCAGATAGGAGGACGCAAGGCATTTCTGGAAGGGAGAACTGCTTGTACAAGGGATCAGAAATGGTAATGAGGATGGTGAGAAATGGGAATGGAATGGGGAGGTGACTGGCCCCGGCCGTTGTGAAAAGCAAATGGTAGTGGAATAGGGGCATCACAAATTTAAAAATTGGGATGGACTTCTGTGTCAGGGTCTTGGCCAGCCCATTTCCAAAGAAGAATCCCCTTTACAATGTAGTTGCTGGAGGACCTCTACCAAAGATCCACTTTAAGAGAACTTCAATTATTTAGAATAATGTACCTCTTTAAAAATTTCCCCCGGCTCCTGATTCTGAGGCTTGTGACTGGGTAGGGAGAATGGGATCAGACTTGAAGAGATGTTGTAGATAGGGACCCAAGAGTCTACCCAGCTGTCTATACCCTGATCCCAAGGGGGTAATTAGTACTTAGAGATAACTCCAGGACTAGAGTTGATCAACACTTGCATTCTTTTCTTTATCTAAGGGTCTCCAGGTTAGAAAGGGAAGCGAGCTTAGAGATGTCAAGGGCTGTTTTCTCCCAAAGGCTGGTAGGAGATAGATGAATTTGGTCTTTCAAGTGAAAGATCAGAAACTCATCATCTAAAAATCTGAAATTTTAGAATTAGAAAGACCTTAGTCCTCATCTGGAACAATGCCTTGATTTTACAAAAAAACAAACAAAAAAAAAACACAAAAAAAACTAGCTTAGGGAGGATAAGTGATTTGTTCAAGATTAAGTTAGTGACAGAACTGGAAAAAGAATCACAGAATTTATATGTATTTTTCCCCAAGTTGACACATTTTCCTCCTATTTTAAAAATTGACATTCATTTAAAAAAAATTCAGTTCCAGATTCTCTTCCCTTCAGTCCTTCCCCTTCCCATGGAGAAGGTGAGCAATGTGGTACTCATTATACATAAATCTAGTGGCTATTAAGTCCAACCTATGCCTGGAAAAAAACCCCAAACAACAACCCCTTTTTTAAACAGAGAGACTGTGAGGTTCCATTGAGTTATGAAACACCTGATTTTGGAGTTAGAAGAATTGGGTTTGAATTCCAGCTTTGCAGTTTACTGCCTATGTGATCTTGGCAAGTCACTAAGTCTAAATGGGCCTGAATTTCATCATCTGTAAAATGAGATTGTTGGAGTAGGTACCAGCTCTAAATTTTTTTGATCCTGTGAGTGAAGGGTCACAGTGAAAGGATAATTCCTCTAAAGAGCAAGGTTGGAGGAAGAGGTCCTGAGACTGTTGGCCTTTTTCAAAGGGACAGATAGACATTGGCTCAGTAGATTGTGAAACTTTCTGTATAGTAGAAGATTTTGTATTCTGACATTGTCGGAATTTGCCCAGCTTCCAGTACACAATTGTCACCTTCTAAGTAGTTGAGGTAAATTCAACAGGGAACAATCTAAAAGGTAGACAGTGAGGAGAAAAATCAAGTTAAGAGACTTGGACAGCTAATTAAAAAAAAAGAGCTCTCTCTCTCTCCCTCTCTCTCTCCTTCTCCTCCTCCTCCTCCTTCTCTTCCTCTTCTTCCTCTTCCTCCTCCTCGCTCCCTCCCTCTTCTCTCTCTCTGTCTCTGTTCTGTTTCTCTGTCTCTTTCCCTTTCTTTCCCTCTCCCTCTCTTTCTTTCTCTCTTTCTTTTCCTCCCCATTCCCTTTCTCTCACTCATTCTTTATTCTAAGGAAAGGTTGTCTGGGAAGTAAAGGGGAAAGATATGTTTGGAAATATAAATGATGTAACCCCCCTCCCCAAATCAAGAAACTTTGATAAAACTGGAAAAAATGATGTAATATTTGTGAAATGTTTAACATAGTGCCTGGTATAAAGTAGGTACTTAATTAATGCTTTTTTTCCCCCTCCTACCCTTAAAAGGGAAGTTTTTTTTTCTTTTGAAAATAGGATCATGCACAAAGTGTGGAGAGTATGGATTTCACTATGAGTTAGTTTCCTTGATATTTAGCAATTAAGAAATGATGCTGAGAAATGACTGGGACTAAGAATTGGGGGACTAAAGATTGTAGGATTGTCAGAGACTCAAAACACAGATCTGACTTTAAATTTCTATGTCAAATAATGATCGTCATTCACATTCATATTGAGCCTTAAGATTTGCAAAATGCAACCCTTATAAAAGCTATATGAGGTAGGTACTGTGTCATTTTCCTTATTTTATGGATTAGTAAACTGAAGTTTAGAGGGATAAAGAATCGTGTATTATTGAGATAGGTACTGCACTATTATCCCCATTTCACAGATCAGTATTCTGAGGCTCTGAAGGGAGAAGAGCCCGCAATGACAAGGCTGGTAAGTAGCAGAGATTCAAGCCTAGGTTTCCCAACTCTATACCAATGTTCTCTCCATGTGCCTTGATTTTCAGAAATGTGGCTGATATAAGAGAAGTACTTGCAGATGTTGAATTCAACCGTTTTCTGTGCAGATTAATGGGCTTGCTTCTGCTGAGGAATTCTTCCTCACAAAAATCTGCCCCTCAGAATCAAGGGCTTAACAGGGTACTCCATTTGAAGTGGAGTCTCACTGAATTAAGTGAGACTAAGTGAGAATGTTAAAGTCCTCCCTGACCTGGTATTCTCAGTGCCCACTATGCTGCCTTGCATATAGTAGGTGCTTAATAAATGCTTCTTAAGTTGTTTTGAAGTCAATGGTGGTTACCTTGGGCTAGAAATAATCTCCCAGTACCCATTTCAAATCTCCCTTCTTGTGGGATGCTTTCCAAGGCTGGTGGATCATATGAGGACTTTGGCTTCCCCACTCTGACCTTTGAGTCTGTATCTTTGTTATGGCGGGCTTCACATCTGCTGAATTAGAAAAAAGATGGAAAATGCACCCCTTCTGTCCAGGAATGGCCTGCTGCCTATGAAGTAAAAGGAAGTTAGAGTTAGAAGACCAGGCTGGAGTCTCCCTGGGATGTGAATGATTCTGCTTAAGTCTTTGGTGATTTGGTGAACTTCTGTTTAAGAACTGAAACTTGCCCCAAGTCATACACTAAGTCACCAGCAAAGCTGGGACTAGAACCCAGGGTTTCTGACTCTTTGTTCAATGATCTTTTTGTTTGGCAGCATCCTCTTTTGAGTCTTCTAGGAAGTGGCAGCTGAGTAGTGCCTTGAAGGAAGTTAGGGTTTCCAGGCATGGAGAAGGCAAGGAGAGAGAGCCTCCTAGACATGAGCTTTGGCAAAAGCACACAGAGAAATGCAAGTAGGCCATCTTGGCTATAATGAGTGGGGCTTTGGGAGTAGAGAGAGAGAGGAGTAATATGAATAATTTGGAAAGGGAATTTGAAGCCAAATTGTGGAGGACTTAGGAAAATGCCAGGTAAAGGAGTTTTTTTTTTTGTTTGTTTTTAAATCTTAGAGGCAATGGGGAGCCACAGAAGCATCTTGAGTAGGGGAGTGACTTGGTTAGATATTGGTTATAGAAATATCAGTTTGGCTGATATATGGAGTATGACTTGGAAAGGAGAGAAAATGGAGGCAAGGAACTGATTATAAATCTGTTGCAGTAGCCTAAGTGAGGGGAGGGAGCGGCTTTACACTAGAGTGGTTGTAAAATGAATAGAGCTAGAGACAGATGTGAGAAATGTGGAGGAAGAATTAATAAGATTTGGCTTTGGGGAGGGAGGGAGAATGAGGGGATGCTTGGAGCCTGGCTGACTGGGATGATGGTGCCCTCAAGGGAGGTCAGGATGCCAGGGAGAAGTAGTGGTAAAGAGAATAAATTCTACCCGATGGAGAAAAAAGACAGCCTCGGGAAATTGGAAACCCAGATTCCCAACGAGGCCATTGGTATTCCTTTTGTTTTCCTACCTCTCATGAGAAAAGAGTAGTATGGGGGGGACCAAGGTTGTCAGAAAACTCATGAGCATTAGGCCCAGGAATAGAAAGAGGGAGAAAAGAATTGAGCAGAGGAATCAAGTGAAATTTGTCAGTGAAGGCAAGAAGGCTTGACTCTGTTTATGTAACATGGCTACCAATCCTTACAACTGCTTAAAGACTTCTGAGATTGCTTGTGAATTCTATTTGGAGATTCCCATGGTTAGTTATCCTTGAGATCCCTGTCCCTGGTCTGCACTTTACCTTTCTTGCTAGCCCTAAAAACCCTTAGAAAATGGTAGTGGGATTTGGGGGCTTCTTTGAGAGTGGGATCCGGATGCTGGTTGTGGGGCTCTTGGGAGAAGCTTTGAAATAGTAGCTAGTTTCAGCAGTGGTCTGGAGGAGAGGGAACCTTAGTGGTGAGAAGAGATGGTGGCAACAAAGCAGGGGAGCAGGTGGATGGGTCTCCTGAGTTTCTGAGATAAATCCCTTTATCTCCCAAAAAACCAAGAACATAGTGACTTAGGGACTGACAGTGACCCAGAAGGGATCCTAAATGAAAGAGTACAGGACAGGAGACCGCTGGAATAAGCAAACTAAAAAGATACTAGACTGTGGAATTTTATACGAGACCTTAGGAGTTAGTAAAATCTCAGCTCATAGAAGCACAGATTTTGAGAGTAATGGCCAGCTAGTCCAACCCCTACATGAAAGGGATCACTTTTTAAAGGAGGGACCTTGTCTAAGAGCTCACGGTTATTAATCAGATATTGTACAGACTGTCCTAGACTCCATTCCTAAAACGTTCCTCCTTCCTTCCCAGAGTCTATCTCTTAGCATTCCTGGCTTCTTTCTAAGCTCAGCTCTAGCTCTTTTAGCTCTGTTGTCTTTCCAAAAGTTCTGGTTCTCTCTCTCTCTCTCTCTCTTTATTTCTCTCTCTGTCTGTCTCTGCTTTTTTCTCTCTGTCTCTCTGCTTCTCTGTCTCTTTCATATATATATATATATATATATATACATATATATATATACATATATATATATGTATATATATATACATATATATATATATATATATATATATATATATATATATATATATATATATATATATATATATATGTTTGTTTCTTCCCAGTACATTGCACTCTCCTTAAGAGCAGGAATCATTTTTTTTGTACAACAAATACCTGGCATAGTAGGTCCTTAATAAACAACATAGTAGATACTTAATAATAAAAACAATAGTAATAGGTACTTAATAGTAAAAACAATTGTACACACAGTAGGTGCTCAATAATTAAGTAAAAGGCCTGTGGAATGACTGATAAGTCTTTAGAATAGAAGTTCCTGAGACTGTGTTTTCTGTACAGTATATAATTTCCTCTAGGTTCTCAATTAGAAATTCTAAAATTTGGAAGGGACATTTGAGATCATCTCCTGTGAGGCAGTATAGCTTAGGGGATTTAGCGTATGAAGACCTGGGACCTGGGATCTCTGACACATACTGTGTAAATGATCCTGAACCAATGCTTTTAAGATTCCCTGGAGCTTAGTTTCCTCATCAGTGAAATGGGATGGTAGGGTTAGACTAGATAATCTTCAAAGTCTCTTCCAGTTCTCTCATTTTACAGAAGAGGAAATTAAGGTTAGAATTTATTACTATTAGACTCCAAGCTGGACCTCAGTTCTTTCACCACTCAGACCAGTGCCCTGTTCACTAGACTGGCACCCCTCTGTGATATCTGTGATACTCTGATGTTGGAGTCAGAGATGGTCTGTGGAGTATGAAAAACCATTGTCACTCTGAAGCCTGGTAGATTGAAGAGCCCTGAGCTAATGGGGAATCACTGCTTTCTGATCTTCACTTTAATCCAGTCCTAGTATCTTCCAAATTTTTTGGTACAGATAGCCCCTTCTCCCTTTCTTTAATAACAGAAATAGTTAAAACTGATAAGAGTAATAGCTGGCAATAATAGTTCACCCTTATATAGTATTCTAAGGTTTGCAAACTATTTGATGAATCATGGCTAGCATTTGTAGACATTATCTAATTTGACTCTGACAATAATCAAGTGCTGTTATTATCTCCATTTTATAGTAAGGAAACTAGCTCGTAGTAATTTAATGACTTGAAGCAAGTTACCCAGCTAGCTTGAAGCAAATTTTTAGCACAGGACTTCCAGACAGACAGACAAGGAGGTAAATAGAGGAATAGTACATAATCTAGAATTCTTTCCATTATGACTGTGTTGCTTCCTAGATTGTCTACAGGAAAGCTTCTTAAACTGTGGGTTGTGACCCCATATGGAGTCATGTAACTGAATGTGGGGTTTCATAAAAGCATGATTTATTATCAGTAAATGTTTGATTTGTATAACTATTATTTTATATATTTTTATATATAATATATATTTTATATAACTGTGCTTGTATAAAAATTTCTTGGGCAAAAAGGGGTCACGAGGAGAAAAAGTTTAAGAAACCCTGGTCTAGAGAATCTTTTTCTCAACAGACAACACCTAGTTATATATATTGAGCAAATATTTAAGTATTTGTTGTGTGGTAATACCTGGGAAAAAGACAAAAGTGGATAAAACATGATTCCTTCCCTCATTGAGCTTATAATAGGGGACAAGACATACATACAGAGAGGAGCTAAGAAAAGTGTCTCCCATTACACACAGTAATACTTGATCTATATCTATATCTATATATCTATCTCTCTCTCTCTCTCTCTCTCTCTCTCTCTCTCTCTCTCTCTCTCTTTCTCTCTCTCTCTCTCTATGTATATATCACACACATACAGGGTGCTGTGTGTCTGAGGGGGAGGACCATTTCTGACTTCTGAATATATGTGATGGGGTGAGGTGGGATGCAGGGGGCAAGACAGAGGGAATCAGGAAAGGTTTTCCTGAAACAGGCAGCAACTGAGTCAAGCTTCTAGATATCTTTTTGGATCTGACCTCTGTTTAAATAATTTAGATAACTGAAAGATTAAGTCACTCACCCTTGCAGTGTTTGCATGTCTATTTTAATTTCCACTCCACTGTGGATTAGGCAGGTCCCCTAAAGGCTTACTGCCTACCTCTCACTCTTAGGGTTCTAGGGGTACCCTGTGAAACAGAGATTTTTTTCTCTAATACTATTGGCTCATATCCCTGTTCTACCTTGTTCTCCCCTGTATTAATCACCTAGTATCATTTGGATGATCCTTAGTATTATATTAATGATTAGCACTCCCACTATTAGTTTAACCACTTATCTGCTTGATACAAAGTGCTACCTGTGATGGCTACCGGCCGCATGACTCTGGGCAAATCACATTTTTCTAGCAATAACAGAGGGGTCCCTGAACTGTATGGGGGGGGAGGGAGTTCCACACCAGGAGTTCTCTATACGGATAAAGCCACCGGTTCGACCCCATTTTTTCCCCCTAGCCTTGTTCTCTTGTCAACATGCTGGTACCTCATAGTCCCTATAACTGGCCAAAGCCAGCCTCTTTATGTGCCGTGAGCACACTGCCATTGGCACAAGCCTCAAGTCAGCACCAGGCTCTGATTTCAGGCCATTTCCTGTCTCATGGCTTCTCATCTCTTTCTTTCTTCTCCTCCCCCAGAGGCAGCACAAACACTCTGTCCTTCCCTCTGTCCTCCCTCCCTCCATCTTTCTTTCTTACCTCGCTCTGTCTCTTTTCTTTTCTCTCCTTTAACTCCTTTATCTCTGCTTATGGATTCTATCTTTCCCTCCTTTCTCCCCTTCTATCTTTGTGTCTCCATCGCTATCTCACATCCTTCTCTCTTTTTTTGCTTTCTCATTTTCTTTCTGTCTTTCGCTCTGTTTATAAATCTCTCTATTTCTCCCTCTCTCCTTCTTTCTTCCCTCCTGCTTTTGTGTTTCTATCTCTGTCTCACTCCTTCCTCTTTCTTTTGGCTCTCTCACTTTGTCTTTATGTCTCTATTTATTGATTCTATCCCTCCTTCTTTCTCCTCTTCTGCCTCTGTGCCTCTGTTTATCAATCTGTCTCACTCCTTTCATTTCCTGCTCTCCCACTTTCTCTGTTTTTATGTCTCTGTTTGATTCTATCTTTTCTTTCTTTTTTTCTCCCCTTCTACCTCTGTGCCTCTGTTTATCTCTGTCTCACTCCCTCCTCTTTCTTTTTGCTCTCTCACTTTCTGTCTTCTTTATGTCTCCTTATCAATTCAATCTCTTCCTCTTTCTTTCTCCCCTTCTGCCTCTTTGTCTATCTCTAGCTCACTCCCTCTTCCTTCTTCTTGGTCTCTCACTTTCTCTAACTTGATGTCTGTTTATCAATCTCTGTCTCTCTTTCCCTCCTTTGCTATATCAGTCTGTCTGTCTCTAACCCTGTCTCTGTCCCCCTTTTTCTCTGACCATCATTTGTCTGCTTTTCATTCTGAAACACTAGTCTGTAATGGCTCTTCTTTAAACCTGAGCTGGTACGGCCCCAGGCTGCTCTTTCCCATCCCCAGCTGTGTGATTATGTGTACATATGCCGCCCTAAGGAACAAGGGGGACTGACTCTTTGGGTACAGAAATGGCTTGGCCTCTCAATCATGTGACGGGGCCCTGGGTCTATGCACATTCCATAACCCAGCCCTGTTCCTAACTGGAAACAGACTGAACGGGGCTGACACATGTGGAAAGCCCAGCTTCTCTCCAGCCAGAGGATCCTGGCGTCTATTTGCGTGAAGTGCCTAGGAGATTGTTTGTTTTTAAAGGGATTTGAATGTCTCCCAAGACCCTCTGCCTCTTATTCCAGGTCAATGCTATTTACAAATATCTTTGGAGTTCCCTTTCTCCTTTAGTCATATTTTGGTTGGATTTTGTCCGGCTGTTTTTGAAGCCCAGGATACTGAATAAATTCTCAAAGGACCGAGTGATTAAAGACTTGGAGAGGTTCTGTTAGCTGATGGGGTTGGGCTTTGGAAATGGGGAAGATGACACTTTTTGCCCCTTTTCTAGAAAGGTACGGAAGCTTCAAGGGTGAGCCCTTGAAAGGTTGAGCAGGGATCCAGAAAAAAAAAAACCCAAACTCTTGGCTATTCTATTAAGGGTAGGCCACCCTGGGAAGTGCCCCCTTTAAAAGATGATCAGAGGGATCTTTTTTCTCTGATTACAAGAAAGAACCCATTCTATAGGAAAGGAGCCCACTCTCCAAGGAGCCCAGGGTGTCTGGTGAAAGTGACAATGACTTTTTTTTTAAATTTTAATTTTTATCTATTTATTTATTTTTAGCTGAGGCAATTGTAGGAAAGTGACTTTCCCAGGGTCACATAGCTAGGAAGTGTTAAGTGTCTGCGGCCAGATTTGAATTCAGGTCTTCCTGACTTCAGGGCTGGTGCTCTATCCAATGAACCACCTAGCTGCCCCTGTTTTGTTTTTTTTAAAGAAAAATCATAGAATCATAAGAAGGAAAAATATCTCCCCTCTTTGTTCCTCAGTTTCCCCATTTGTAAAATGTGATTTGACTTGATCTCTAGAATCATTTCTAGTTCTAATTTTCTTTGATTCTTTGAATGCTGGGGAAGAGATTAGTATTTTCTAGCCTCCTAGACTTAGTCCAAAAACATTAGCAGCAAACTCTTAACTCGTGCCTCATTTGTTTCTGTATAAGTGAAGTTTTCAGTTACCTGAAGCTTATATCTTTAAGGATAATTTAAAAAAATTAATCTTAGGGGATAGAAATCTTTCCAAAATATTTACCATAACACCTCCTTCTAATGGCATAGCTTATAACCTATGTGCCAGAAGAGTCCTTCATCTCCTTTGTTCTATTAGAAGAACCAGATTCAATTTTAGGGTCTTTGCACCAATTTAAGAAATCTCCATGGCTTACCACCTCCAACCCAGAATCCTGGCTTAGAAACCCTGCAATTTGAGAGATGCATAGGGTCTTTTGCATATACAATAAAGGTGTCCAAACTACTGGGTTTTTAAAAAACTCTCATATCTGGTTTTTAAAATCATTTTTCGCTCTATAATCTTCTTATCAGCTGTCATTTCCTGCTACTATCCCTCCGTTAGACCTTGAATTTTATGATTTGCTGCTTCAACTTGTGAAGCTAGATCCAAAAGTGGATTAGAATTGTGTGTAAAATAATAAGAGTAAATGAGCTTTGAGTAATGGTTGGAGAAGTGATTAAAATCTTGATTTCTGGACCTTTTGCCATCTGTTTTGGCAGTTCAGTGACTCTCCCCGCCTCCTCCCCCATTTTTCCTCTTGCCTCTCCCCCTGGGTGTCAGCTGTTTTCTGGGTCATGGAGGTTGCAGGAGAAGGGACTTCCAAATAAGTGAGGTATCACCATATTGATGGGATCGTGCAATAATAGCATTTCTCTGGAACTTTGGCACATAGCACTGACCCGAGAAGGACAGCAGCATCGTAGCAAAATTCCATGGCTGTGGTGAAGCTCCAAGGCCCCAGATGCCAAGTCTGACTTCTTTAACTCCTTAGGTTATAAGAGAATGGAAATGATTATCCAGCATTAGTAGCTGCTCTTTGTGGGGAGACCTTGTGACCGCTTTCTACCCAGGGCTACCCCACCTTGAGAGGACATAATTCTTCTTCATGAGATCCATTCAGCTCCACTCTGGTATGTTAGGGTGTGACTCAAATTCTTCTGCTGTTTTTAAGCCTTTTCAGCAAAATCTTCTGGATTCCAACCCTGGAGAGCCTCCTTCTCCCTTCCCCCCCTCCTG
Source organism: Antechinus flavipes (assembly GCF_016432865.1). Lineage (NCBI taxonomy): Eukaryota > Metazoa > Chordata > Mammalia > Dasyuromorphia > Dasyuridae > Antechinus > Antechinus flavipes. Next base: position 48,186,359 of record NC_067398.1, on the reverse strand, counting down.
GGCCGGAGTCAAGTCATGGGAGTGTTTTCTGTAGAAAAGATTGGAAACTCGGTCCAAACCAAACAGAAAGACAATATTACGGAGCCAGGAACTCTGTGCAGTGTTGAAGCCCGCTTCCTTTTCCTTTTCCACAAGCTCTATCAAAGCTTGAGCTGCTTTGGGTTCATAGGTTGCCTGCTTTGTAGTATTTTTAAAATTAATAACGAACATTTATAAATCACTTTAAGATTGATGAAGTACTTTGGACAATGCTCTTGTGAATCAGGACCTATTATTATTCCCATTTTACAGATGAGGTAACTGATGATGAGAGGAGTTGAGTGACTTGGCCAGGATCATACAGTTATTATGTGTCTGGGCTCTTTTCCCTCTGAATATAACCTATCCACTAGTTGGGAGGATCCTTGATGGGACAACTTCGAACAACTGGGAGAGTTTTGGCCCCGATGGCAGAATATTTGTCTTCTAGCTCTAGTTTCATTATTTACCAATTATGTGACTTCAGGGAGATCTTTGAATCATCATTTAGTGTCTGTTTCAACTTTTCTGAAATGGGAACATTAGCACTCAGTTCTTCTCTGCCTCACAAGCTAGCCACGAAGTCAATGAGACCAAGGATGGGAAAGCATTTGGCAATCTCTAAGAAAGAAGATGTAAGCCCCCAGGGAGCAATGCCCTTAAGAGGCTATGGAATTATTACAAGGGTCCTACTTATTAAATCTCTTACATGCTTACATGTGCCAGGCTCTGTGCTAGGGGCCGAGGATGTAGATGTCTCTGCCCTCAAGCAGCTTATATAAATGGTAAGAAATGAGCAGCTTGAGCTCCTGTAGACTGTACACATAGCTCACACAGATGTAATGATTATTTGGGTATATTTTTATGTGAACTTTAATGTTTGTGAAGCATGTTGCTTGTAATAATTCTGTGAGGAGGTAAAACCACTGTTATTATTTCTTAGTTTATATATGAGGAAAATGAAACCCTCATAACTTAGAAGGCTTAACACTTTAATTTACTAGGTAATGTCTAAAGCAGATGGATAGTACAGTGGATGCAGCAATGCGCCTGGGATTAGGAGGACCTGAATTCAAATCTGACCTCAGATACTTATTGGCTGTGAGACAATGGGCAAGTCACTTAACCCCATTTGCTTCAGTTTCCTCATCCATAAAATGAGCAGGAGAAGGAAATTCAGTTATCTTTTGTCAAGAATACCCTAAATGAGATCACAAAGAGTTGGACATGACAGAAATGACTGAATGACAAGTATTGAAGGAAAGATTTAAACCAATATCTTTCATTACATACCATATTTTCCATTCTTCTATGATGAGTGATTTACTACTATTCAAATATTGAAGAATTGTAATGTAAAGGAGTGATTTGACTTTTTTTTTTTGGCTCCAGAAGACAGAATTTGGAGTCAAGTATGGAAGTCACAAATTTAGATTTTATGGAAGGAAAAGCTTCCTAATTATTTATTGTCCCAAAGTGGAATAGATCAACATAGGTTCACCGTGAGAGTAGATCCACACTAATTGTGTGATTTTGAGCAAGTCACTTAAGTCTATCAATTTCTTCAATTGTAAAATGGGGGTACTTGAAGAGTTGCTGTCTAAATCAAATGAGATAATATGAGTTGAAGTGCTTAGCATGTAGTAATTGTGACAGAAATGCTTTTTGCCTTCCCTTATTCCTTTTTCTGACGAGGCACTGGGGATAGAGAGAAATTAAATAAGGCGCCCTCTCGGTTCTTATGAAACGCATAATCTAGTAGCAGGTATAACTCAAACCCTAGGGACCGTGTTACCAAATGATACGTGATAGTTCAGTCGTAGAGGTGGAAGCTAAGTACAGGTGTAGGATTCTACCTCAATGGAGAAGGTGGTGCAGAAAAAGATTAGAAGGTGCATAGGATTTCAACAGGTGTAAATGAGAGATTGGAGGGTAATATTACAAGTCTGTACTTGGGAACACCAGGCAGCTGGGTGGTGTAATAGGCAGAATGGCAGGTCGGAGTCAGGAGGACCTGAATCCAAATCTAGTCTCAGACACTTACTGTGTGACACTGGACAAGTCGCTTTAGCCTGCCTGCCTCAGTTTACTCATTTGTAAAATAAACTGGAGAAAGAAATAGCAAATCACTCTAGTGTCTTTGCCAAGAAAATCACGACTGGGAACAAAGGTGGGATCAGGGTAGATAAATAGTGGACAGTAAGCTGTCTACCATACTTATGCCATAGACATGTGGAGGGGTGTGATGTGAGAATTTCCAGAAATTTCTAGGTGATCACTTAGAAGTGAATAGGGGATGTTTAGGGAAGAACCCTCCCTCCCCCATTAGCTGATAACAAGTGGATGAAGAATTGTATGCAAATTAGTTTTTTCCTCTCTTTCCCCCTTCTCCCTCATGGCCCACCAAAGGAAAAGGTCACTCATGTACAGATTGCGGTTTGGTCAGCAGACAAAAGGTCAGCAGATAAAAGGAGGGAGCTGATGAAGGCACCTATGGGCCTAATTCAGGGGAGGAAACAAACCTTTATGAAGCATCCACTCTTTGCTGATGTTGTGTCAAGCACTTTACAAATATTGTCTCATTCTATCCTCACAACATCCCCGAGAGGCAGGTATCACTACTAGCTATATTCTGCTTTAGCTATAAGGAATTATATTAAACCCAACCTTTGGAGTAGCAATGGCAATAGAGTTTTAATTAGGTTCTCACTGTTGTAAAGGGAGTTGTGATGTCGGTGTCTAAGGAATGGCAAGATAGTTGTCAAGAGAAAGATGGATGTCAAGAAAATGGGAGTGGGTAAGGGGAAGGTGGCACTTTATTTCTTGGGCCCTCAATTCTCTCACCTGTCAAATAAAGGAATACAGTCCTTTCTGTATTTCTACCTCTGTAATCCTTGCAAAATTCTTGGTTGGGATAATTCCCCATTTAACTTTGACAGATAATAAACAAATAAGCTGAAACCACCAATTTTATTAGCAAGTTAAAAACAAAACTAAATGGTTTGTATGACCCTGCAAGCATGTTCTTGTCTCTTGCCCAGAATAGAAGCCCATTACTCTCACACAGCCATTGGCGGCTTCCAGGGGCTCTGCTGTGAAGCCAGGTGACTCTTTCTGAATGACGGCGGGGCAGCTGGTGACTGCCGCGATTAGAAATCGGGCTCTGCCAAAGTGGAAAATTGGGTTTCAGGATGAATGATGTGAGGCTGATTTCCATCATAACCAGAAATGTCTGTAAATGACATGGCTCCCAGCAAGATGCCGATGAAGGGTTTGGAGCCCGTTAATCCCTTCCTGGACAGAGCGTGGTCCACGAAGATGGACTGAAATGTCGATGAGAAATGACAATGGACGTCATTCTTCTCCCAGATTTGCCTCATTAGAACATTGTCTGTGAGGCCCTGATTCTGGTTTCTGTGATCTAGTGCCTCTCATCTAGAAATTGCCTTTTTGGCTCCATTTGTCATTAATCGGCTTTTTTTTGTTGTTGTTGTTGCTGTTCCTGTCCAATGCCTTTATCTCCCAGCTGCATCTGACTGACTACAGCTGGTGGCTGGTATCAAGGGAGGGGTAGAGTGGGAAGGAAATCGGGAGTCCCGGTGGAGGTTTGACAGATTTATTCACGGGGGCTTTTGTTAATAAGAACTGGGGCAGGATTGAGGATTTGGTATTTTATCTTAGAGGAAACACATAGAAATAAGGGAATTATCATTATTATTATTATGAGTGAATGAATGAAAAAAATTATCGGGCGCTTACTGTGTGCCAAGCACTGTGCTAAGCTCTGGAGATCCCAATACAAAAGCCAGATAATCTCGGCACTCAGGAAGCTAATAGGGGAAAACTACCCATATTTGGGGAATGATGGGCAGGATGGGGCTGCTGCATTCCCACAAGATCTGGCATGGTGGCTTATATTCAATACATTTTTATGAAATTAAACTGAATTAGAAAATAGTTCACATTTGTCTTTTTCCGTATTGGTAAGTTAAAAGAGGGAGGTGAGGGAATATAGAGATGGATGCTAAGAACATTTTGGATTTGGTCTTTCATCCTTTTCTTCCAAGTTATATATATATATATATATGCATATATATGTATATATGTACGTGTGTGGATGTGTGTGTATGTGTGTGTGTGTGTGTGTGTGTAGTTATGCATCTATATAAGAGAGAAGAGGGAGAGAAGCCTGGAAATGTAGATTGGAGTAAACTGGTAAAGGAGCTTGACCATCAGATTTAATACTCAACAAATACCTTTTATCTTGAAACCATAGGGAGCCACCAGATGTCTTTGAACAGGAGACTAGCACACTGAAAGTCATGTATTCAGGAAGACACGTCACTCACTAGGTTTGGTACTCATACCTAAATATAGATTGCTTTTGGGCAAAGTCACTCCCCTGGATGCTCAGGGAAGAATGCAGAGATAGCTTTGCTGTTGGACATCCAGGTCCCTTTAATTGCCTATTCCTTGGTCTGGTGCTGGTGGGAGGCCGTGGGCCCATAGTTTGGTTCTTCCATGTTGAGCCTTGGTCTTCTCCAGTTTATCCTTTTGTTTACCTGAAGCTCCATTATTCAGACTGAACTCTTGTTTTATCTTGCTGAGGCTCAAACTCTTGGTCATTTGACTGCCCCTTTTTAGTTACATCTTCTTCACTTGGATCATTCCTTCCCCTTCCTCCACCTTTCCCTGCACCCCAATCTGGACTCCATTAGGGCTCGGAGAGCTGACCTAGCCTCTGGCCCCTTCAACATCCATGCCATGACTTTGAGGCATACTTGGCACTTAAGAGTTTCTTAATGTATTGTTCTCCTCCATTATTGAGGGCAAAGACTGTTTTGTGTACTTGTATTTGTATCCCTAGTACAGTGGCAAGTGCAGAATTAACTACTTAATAAGTAAAAATCACTTGTGCTCTCTTTCTCTATCTCTCTGTATCTCTTTTATTTTCTCTCTTTGTCTGTTTCTCCCCCCTCCTTTGTTTCCTCTCTTCCTTCTCCATCTGTCCATCTATCCTCTCCCTATTTTCTTTCTCCCTCTTCTCTTCCTCTTTCTTTCTCCTCTCTCTGTCTGCCCTTGAATCTCTTTGTCTCTATCTCTCTCTTTCTCCCTTTTCTCTCTCCTCTCTGTTTCTGGGTCTGTCTGCCTCTCTTTGCCCCCGTCTCTCTCAGTGTCTATCTCTCTTTCTCTCTCCTCTCTGCTTCTGTGTCTGTCTGTCTGCACTTGAACCTCTCTGTATCTTTCTCTTTCTTCTTTCTTCTTCTGTGTCTGTGTCTCTCGTTCTTGTCTTTCTCTCTCTCTCTCTCTTTCTCCTTTTTCTCTCTCCTCTCTGCTTTTGTATCTGTCTCTCTCTGCCCTGTCTCTCTCTGTCTCTATCTCTCTTTCTCCTTCTCTCTCTTCTCTCTGCTTCTGTCTGTCTGCCCTTGAATCTCTTTGTCTCTATCTCTCTCTTTCTCCCTTTTCTCTCTCCTCTCTGTTTCTGGGTCTGTCTGTCTCTCTTTGCCCCCGTCTCTCTCAGTGTCTATCTCTCCTTCTCTCTCCTCTCTGCTTCTGTGTCTGTCTGTCTGCACTTGAACCTCTCTGTATCTTTCTCCTTCTCTCCGCTTCTGTGTCTGTGTCTCTCGTTCTTGTCTTTCTCTCTCTCTCTCTCTTTCTCCTTTTTCTCTCTCCTCTCTGCTTTTGTATCTGTCTCTCTCTGCCCTGTCTCTCTCTGTCTCTATCTCTCTTTCTCATTCTCTCTCCTCTCTCTGCTTCTGTGTCTGTCTGCCCTTGAACCTCTCTGTTTCTGTCTCCTTCTTCTTCTCTCTTCTCTCTGCTTCTGTGTCTGTCTCTCTGTGTCATTATCTTTCCCTTTTCTCTCTCTCTTTCTCCCTCTTCTCTCTCCTCTCTCTGCTTCTGTGCTATCAACAAACTCTGCCCTTGAACCTCTCTGTCTCTATCTCTCTCCTTCTCTCTCTTCTCTCTGCTTCTGTGTCTGTCTTTATTCTTGTCTTTCTCTGTCTCTATCTCTCTCTTTCTCCCTCTTCTCTCTCCTCTGCTTCTGTCTCTCTCTCTCTCTCTCTGCCCCTATTTCTATCTCTGGCTCTCTCTCTCCTCTCACTCTCTCTGTCTCTCTCCTCTCTCTCTGTCTCTATCTCTGTCTCTCTCTTTCTTGCTTGCTCTCTGCCGAAAAGTAGGAATGTGGAGGAGGGCAGTTATTCTGGGGACAACTCTAGAATGCTTTGAATTACAGCAGCTGTTCTATCCTTCTTGTTTCCTGTTGGAGAAACAGAGCTGTTGATAGGTAACAGAGGTTTTTCCTAGTGGTTTTGCCCCTCTGCCTACCTGGATTCCAGACTCCTTGTTTGTGTAGTCTCTTAGTCAATTCAGTTTTTATTGAGCATCTCTTATGGGCAAAGCAGAGAATTCTGGGTTTGGTATCACAGGAAATGTGAAGATTTGGCAGAGATTGCAGATATATTCTGTCTTACTTGGTTAAGTAGATGAGCCCCACTTGGGTCCACCCAGTTCTAGAATGATTCCTTCATTTCTAGGCTAGTGGCTTATTCTTGCCAACGTACCTACCTTTTCTGTTGTCCATTTGATTGATGATATTCAGGAGTTTGACTAGAAGGCTGACAAGGTCCTGTCAAACTTGAAAGCTGTCATCCTCTACTCCTTTATGCTGTGTGTATGATTAGTTATACCCTTCTTATGCCCGCTCTGTGCCTCCCTTCCATGCCCTCTTGGTGACTCTCAATCCGAATCCTGCCATGATCTGGGGCTCGATTGATGCAGTTCTACATCAAGCAAACAGTTCTGCATCTGCAAATGGGGCACCTATAAAACTTTACCATTTATAGGAAATTCCTTTTCTGTTTGGATTTGGTAACCTTCATAAGGATGGCAAACACCTTTGATGAGCAAGTATACCTCTCCTTGGTTGTTTCTTTGCTTGCTATTAACTAGAGGATCATTAAATAAAGTTAGCCTTTTTCTATCTTTCAAGGATTGACATGCATTTGGAGACCCTTTGCTGAAAGGGAGCTGGTAAAGAGACATTTTGTGCTACTCCAAGAAATTTTTAGAATCAACAGGCAAGAAGAACAGCTGGGATTTTGTATTTGACCGCACCTTTTAGTCAACTGTGGGCCCCTAGAGATGTGTGGTCTGCTGTAGAACCCTGTCTAAATATAGGGCCTGGAAATTATTTGAAGTCTTTAAGTTGCAATAATCTCCAGCCTGTCATTTTTATATTATGGAGGGAAAGAAAATTAATGTTTGGCCAGTCATGTAAGACACCCTGATGTTGTAGCAAGAATTCTAGACAGGAAGTAATAGGCCTGGGGTTCTAATTCTGGCCTCCCCAATTCTTCAGTTGGGTGATCTTGGATAGATGACTTCCTCCTTTTGAAATGAGGGGGTTGAACTAGGTCATTTCTCAGGCCACTTTCCAGCCCTGATGTTCTATTTTGGACTCCTTCGGGGTTATATTTAAGCCTTTCTTTTGAGGACCCTAACTATATTTCCACGGGACAGGAAGGACTGAATCTGTACTGGCCCTTTCTGGTGGACCCCGGCCTTATGGGGATTTGTTGGGGGCCAGGGCAGGGAAAGGAAAGGAAGGCATCTAGACTTCATCCCCATCCTCCTATTCTTCATCTCTATTTCCATTTAGACTTGTGCACAGTCCCACTTTCCGGGAACCTTAATAAGTGGTTCGCTTGTGACCAGTGAGCCACCTGGATTGGGTTTTCTGTTAATATCAAGGTGGGCAACTGGGGGGCCAGCTGGTGGCCGTTTTCTCAAGTCTGCCTCCCTCTTCCCATATCTCTTTCTCCCTGCTTTGCGGAGCTGTCTGGTTTTAAAGCAGCAGACAACCTGTGGGAACCCTGTAGTTGAATGACCTAAATTTAGCAGGCCCTCCTCAGTAGTAACTGTGTGGTCAGCCACAGGTTGAAAGTGTAGGTCGGGGGGGAGGCCACATTTCAAAATATCCCTGGCCACAACATCCAAGATAGCTAATGTTAGAGCAGAGCAGGGGCCCACGCCCTCTACTTGTTTTTGAGGGAAGACTGAAAAACAACTCTTCCTCCTGTTTCTTTTCTGGATTGTGATTTGAGCTGATTGGCCTTAGGGAGGCCCTCACAGTAAACACTGAGATGGCAGTTAGTTGAGCTGCTCTTTCTCTGGGATGGGGGCAGGAGGGAGAAGCGAATCTTGGAAGCAGGTTCCTTCTCCTCACTGGACGCTTGTGAGTGGGACTAGCCTGGCTTGGATTATCTGTGGGGGCAGTCACAGGCAAACTTGGGTCTGTGGCCCCAGGCTTGTGAGCTGCCCCTTGGTGACTTTGGCCTTTGAGAAGAAGTCTATCATCCATACAATGATAGAGCTGAAGGGGACCTTAGAAGTCCTGCATTTTCATTTTTATTATATGTCTTAATTTTTCAAGACTTTAATACCTTTCTCATTCCCTCCCTTCCTCTCTTTCCCTCCTTCCCTCCTTCTCTCCCTCCCTCCCTCTCTCCTTCCCTTCCTCTCTTCCTTCCTTCCTTCTTTCTTCCCTCCCTTGCTCCTTCTTTCCTTCCTTCCTTCTTTTCTCCCTTCCTCCCTTTCTTCCTTTCTTCTTCTCTTCCCTCCCTTCCCTTCTCCTCCTTTCCCTCCCCTCTTCTTCCCTTTTTTCCTTTATCTTAATTGCTTCCCAGTACTTCATTCCTTTTCTTCCTTTCTTCTTCTCCTCATCAAGCACTCAGCCTAGATCAATATAAAATTTAAAATGATGATGAACCCACTAGAAAGTGTCAAATCTCCTTGAAGAGATGCAGATCTATATTGTAAATGAAACCATCCTTAGACCTCAATGAAACTTTTCTGCAACTTTGGCCTGTTCCAACTGAGCCAGAATTAAAGTGCCCAAGGGGAAAGGATTGAAGTGAGTGAATTGGGTTTCATTTCTTTTTATTTCTCACTTGTGCTCTCAGTCCACCCCTTCCCCATCTTCAGTAACCCTCATCAAAAATCATGTCCTCCAGAACTAGAGCTGTGTGAGCTCTGAATCTCATTGTGATTGTTGAATAAACTCTGTGCAGGGAGAGATGATCTTCCTTTTGGAGAACAACAACACTCAGGTATTGTGGGCAGGGCTGCCTGCCATCCTCAGTGTTTTGAGAGCAGTGCTTTAGACTCTGATTTCCCAAGAGATCATGTTACAGAAGGGCCCCTGGAAGCTGCTTCCCATTCGTAGGCTCTGACATAGGTTGCCAGACATCTCAGGTAATTACAGCAGGCTCTCAGTTACCAGAATTTAGGTAACTGGAACCCATCATTAATCAGATTTGTTTCTGTGCTCCCTTTTTAAGAGAAAATGGGAAATCATAACAGAACCAGCTTTGATGGGGACATCCTGGGCCAGAAGTATGCCGTTAAATATTCCCAACTGACTTTCTGCAGGGAAAATGGCACCCGTGACATATTTTTAAGTTTAATCTTCAACAAGTCGTCCATTTTCTTAAGTCTAGACAGTCAATAGAACAATAAGCCACCCCTTGATATCTAGCTTTTGCTGATTTTCAGGGTAAAAATGCTCCCATTGAAATTGAAACAATGACCTCTGGTTCTAGTGTACCCCTGTGACCCAGGGCCAGTGGCTGGGGCCAATCAGCCCAAGCCTCTGTACTCCATATCCATATTTAATTTACAATAATATATCCTGCTCTGGGCTAGGTCCAGAGGCAAATTGAGAAGAAGGCTCAAGTTCAGCTCTTAAGAGCCAACACTCTAAATGAGGCGACAACATATAAATACACACACATATACTATCTACATTTATATCTATATATGTAAATAACAAAGATACATATGTATATGTATTTAGTAAGATATACATACACATTTGCATTTAGTAAGATCTTTATAACATACATGTTTTGGTATAGAAATGTATATAGACATATGGGCATAAACATATCTATATATACTTATACTTCTATACATTTATATAGATGTATATATTGTTGATGTTCAGGTGTTTCAGTCATGTCTGACTGTTTGTGACTTCCTTTAGGGATTTTCTTGTTAAAGATATTGGAGTGATTTGCTATTTCCTTCCCTAGCTCATTTTACAGATTAGGAAACTGAGAAAAATAGTGTCAAATGACTTTTCCATGGTCATATAGATAGTAAGGGTCTAAGGTTAGATCTGAAGTCACTACTTCACCTAGCTGCCTTTGAATATATATGATACACACATATATGTAAACAATTGAATATCAAAGCCAGGAAATCCCTATAAAACACCAAAAATAATTTTCAGAAATGTTGAAATGTTCATCGATACAGTTTTTACATATGTAAAACAGGAGTATTAATGATGATAATAATAATACAGGTAGTATTTACCTTTTGAAGTTGTAAGGATTGAATGAGCTAATTTTTAAGGTATTTTGTAAACCTTAAATTGCTATTATTAGTTATTAGGTTGAAGTTTTAGATTGGAAATGTGATCTCATTGATGTGAGGCCATCATTTTTAAACTTTTTGGTCTTAGCTCTTGTACACTAAAAATTATTGCAGTTCCTAAAGAGCTTTTGTTAATATGGGTCAAATCCACTGATATCTATTGTAAAAGAAATGAAATGTCTTACTATTATGAAAAGAGATTTAACCTCAAGAATCTCTGGCAAAGGTCTCAAGCTTCCTGGACTGCACTTAGATTGGGATGTGGAATGTCCAATGTGAGCATCCGCCCTCTGCCAATAGAGTCCCCCTAGGGCACTAGGAAGGTGTCTGCCAGTCAACATTTATTCAGCTCTGTTTTCCAGGCTCAGCCCTGGGGATACAAAGAAAGGTTAAAAACATGGATGTGTACTGTCCTCAGTCAGCTCACATTCTGATGGGAAATACAACATCTAATTAAATAAATACAGGTATACATACATAGGAGTTGAAAGCCAGCTTTGGAGGATACCATATTAGCAGCTGGGAGAAATCAGGAAAGACTCCAAGGGAAGGGAAAATTTCAGCTGAATGTTGAAGAAAATCAGAGAAACAAAGAGGCAGAGGTGAGGAAGGAGAGCATTCCAGACATGGGGGACAGCAAGGGGCAAAAGACTAGAAGCAGGATATAGAGTGTTACATTCTAGGAACAGCAAGTAGCTAAAACAGAGTTTTTTTTTTTTTTTTTTTTGAGGTAGAATATATTTTAATTCCATTTTATTTTATTTTATTTTTATTTTTTTAAAATAACTTTTTATTGACAGAACCCATGCCAGGGTAATTTTTTACAGCATTATCCCTTGCATTCACTTCTGTTCCGATTTTTCCCCTCCCTCCCTCCACCCCCTCCCCCAGATGGCAAGCAGTCCTTCACATGTTGAATAGGTTACAGTATATCCTAGATATAATATATGTGTGCAGAACTGAACAGTAAAACAGAGGTTTCTTATAGGATAGTAAAGTACATGTGACAAGACAAAGCGAGGTCTAACTTATGAAGTACTTTCACTGTCAATCAGAATTCTTCATTTTTGATCCTGAAGATACTTTAAGGCAACTAAGTGGTAGAATGGATAGAGCTCTGTAGTTGGGGTCAAGGAGACCAGAGTTCAAATCTTCCCTTAGATACTTAGTTATGTGACCCTTAACAATTCCCCCAACCCCACTTTTCTCATCTATAACATGATAATAATAACAGCATGTACCAGAGATGTTGGGAGGTTCAAGAGAGATGAACATGTAGAGTGCTTTAAAGCATCACATAAAAGCTAACTACATTTAATATACATAGCTGACCATTGGAGCTCATTGGAAGAGTGGGGCTGGTATGGAATATGCTTTAGGAAAATTATCATGACAGCTGTGTGGAGGATGGATTGGAGAGGGATGAAGACAGAAGGTGGGGAGACCTATTAGTGTTGTGATAGTTAAATGAGAGATGATGAGGACTTCTACTGGAATTGCTTCTGTGTGAGTAGTTAACAAAAAGTAAGCTTGATGAAGTCCTGGGGCCAATATGGATTTATCTCATTGCTTCTAATATATGCACATTCCTTCAAGGTGTCCCCACTCTATGTGGGTGATGAGGGAGTGATGGAGCACAAATATTTGTGGTTGATAGGGAGACTGAGCATGGACCACGGAGGGTGGTCTTCTAGGATGGACTAAGGACTCTGTGAGCGTGGACATCAGAATTTTACTGGTAGATGAATCCTTAGAGATACATCTAAGGAACTGGTGGGGACCTTAGAGATCGCCCAGTCTGATAGTCTCATTTTATAGATGAGGAAATAGAGATCAAATGATTCGATCAAGCTCACATCAGAGCCAGGACCAGGACTGGATCTTTGGTCTTCCATCCCCATGCTTTTTCATTACCCCACACAAATCTGTAAAGAACTAGCTTGATGTGTCTGTTGTGAATTACATTGTTTAATGCCTCACATCAACCCCCGGGGACACGGGTAGTGAATAAATGGACATTATTTACTGATGATGGCGAAAAGCCTCTGAAAAGGACAAAAAGAGATATTTGGTGACATCTGGGCCAATGTTGTTTGATGGGCTCCTTCCCAGAGATCTGCGTGATGTGTCAATCAGGCCTTAAATTAGAACCAGTGAGCATGAAAGTGTGACGGCAGGGTTGGAATTCATATAGATTTCTCAAATAGCTTGTATTTCTGGCTCTGATTTGTCTGCATGGATCTGGAGCTCCTCATAAAGTCAGCTTGATTTCCTTTCATGTCAGAGCACTGAATCAGCTGAATGAGGTCTCAGAAGCCACCTGATCCAATCCATGCCAGCCGAAGCCCATATCCTGCAAGGGATCAGCTAGCCTTTGTGGGGAGCCCGCTGCCTCTAAAGTCAGCTCAGTCCACTTTGGAATAGCTTTTGGCCTAATGAGTCTGAAAATATAATCCCTCCATCCTCCACTCAGCTGGCGCAGTGTTCTTTCTCAGATCTATGTCTGATCACGTCACTATCCTACTCCATGAATTCCAGTGGCTCCCTATTGCCTCCAGAATGAAATTAGAAATCCTTTGACTTTTAAAGCCCTTCAAAACCTCGTCTCTTTCCATCTTTCTTGTTTTTTATGTCTTTTTCCCTTTGATATACTGTGTAATCCAGTGATACTGGCCTCCATCCTGTTTTGCTATCCCCATGTCTGGAATTCTTTTCTTCCTCATCTTCTCCTCCCGACCTCCTTCAGATCTCAGCTATAATCCCACATTCTGCAAGAAACCTTTCTTGATCCCTTCCTTCTGAGGCTAACCCTAATTTATCATGTGTTTATGTCTTGCTTATACTTAGTCCTCAGTATGTTCTTATTTCTCCCTTCTTCCCACTGGATCTGAGCTTGTTGAAGGTATGGACTGTTTTTCCTTTCTTTCTATTCCTATTTTGTAAGCATATGGTAGGTATTTAATAAAGAAATGCATGTTTGACTTTATTTGAATTTTCCACCTGATAGCCATTAAAATACTTAAAGCACAGCTATCATGTGCTCTCTGAGCTTTCTCTTTTCTAGGCCCAATGTCCCCAGCCATTTTAACCTAGCCTCCAGGTCTAATATTAAGGGTCGTGGTGGTCTTCCTCTGATTAATCTTTAAGTTCTCAGTGTTCTTCCTTGACTGTAGTGCCCAGAACTGAACACAATAGTCCAGATGTTGTTTGATGTAGACCAAATATAATGAGATACCATACCTTTCTTAATATGGCCTATATTGTCATTAGCTCTTTTTAAACTATCATTTTATACTGATGACTTATGTTGACTTTGGTCCACTAAAAACCCCAGGTCAATTTCATATAAAATACTGTTTAGTATGCTCCAGCCTGGTGGATAGAGCTGGTCTTGAAGGCAACAAGTTTTGGGTTCAAGTCCCACATAATGCTTGTGTGATTATGGCCAAATCACTTAATCTCTGGGCAACTCTTTTTTTTTTTTTTTTTTTTGCTGAGGCAAGTGGGGTTAAGTGACTTGCCCAGAGCCACACAGCTAGGAAGCGTTGAGTGTCTGAGACCAGATTTGAACACAGGATCTCCTGACTCTGAGGCTGGTGCTCTATTCACTGCACTCACTATTCAGCTGCCTCGATTATTAAGTGGCAGAGGATATTCTGACCTATACTAATGAAATCATAGATCTAGTCTCTGTCCCTTATCCATCTATCTTGTGAAGTTGATTTTTTTGAACCCAAGTTTTTACATTATATTTCATCTTATTTGAGTCAGTCCATGTTTTTCTAGTCTGTTGATAGAATTTTTGATGCTGATTTTAATCCAATATAGTAGCTGTCTCTCTCTTTAATTCTATCATTTGTGAAAAAAAGTTATGTCATCATTGTTTTTATCAAGATGATTGATAAAAATGGTGGACAGTACAGAAGTAAACACAGATCTCTCCTTAGAGACTTCATTTCAAGTTAACATAAAAAATGAAGGGTTGCTCTTTGAGTCTAGTCATTCAACTGGCTCTGACTCCATATAATTATACTGTTATCTAGACCACATCTCTCTAACTTGTCCACAAGAATATATGAGAGATTTTGTCAAAAACTGCTAAAATTTAGGCAAACAAAAATCTACAAATTTATTTTTGAATTCTTAGTGCCTGGAATATAGTAGATGCTTAATTAATGCTTGCTGATTGACCAGCATTTATTGAGTGCCTACTGCATGCCCAGCCCTCTTCTAAGTATTTTAGGAAATCTAAAATATACTGTTCTTGATTTCAAGAAGTTTGCAGTCTAGGAGAGCTAAAATGTGGGATGAATAGCAAAGAATTTAGTAACAGTTGAATAAAAGTGACTTGAAGAAATATCAAAAGATTGAACTTGATTTATTGATACCATGAAT